>NC_137857.1:32572784-33862479 GCF_948465745.1 Chenopodium album | reverse complement strand
ATTATTATTATTATTATTATTATTATTATTATTATTATTATTATTATTATTATTATTATTATTATTATTATTATTATTATTATTATTATTATTATTATTATTATTATTATTATTATTATTATTATTATTATTATTATTATTATTATTATTATTATTATTATTATTATTATTATTATTATTATTATTATTATTATTATTATTATTATTATTATTATTATTATTATTATTATTATTATTATTATTATTATTATTATTATTATTATTATTATTATTATTATTATTATTATTATTATTATTATTATTATTATTATTATTATTATTATTATTATTATTATTATTATTATTATTATTATTATTATTATTCTAAAGTAAAAAGACAAAGCACAAAAATCACTCTTCAAAGAGTAAGAATTCAATGCTAAAACCAGGACCAACTTGTATCAGTTGTATGCCCCTCTTGAAAGATCTGGTTCTAAGCCATATACGACAGAAAAAGATTGCTACTGATTTTCTGATAGTCTAATTTATAGAACATTTCTCACATTTGAAATTTTCCCACTGCAAGATGTCATGAATCATAACCCCCCCCCCCCCCCCACCACCATTCTCTTTCACTAAACTAGGCCCAACAAGGAAGGTAATTGGGAAGTTCCTAATAATTCTATTAAGGAGAAGTATAACGTAGCGAGTTAGCTAACTAAAGGAAAGAAAATATCAGAGATTGTCATTAAAAGAGGTGGGGACTAGAGAGGCAATTCATTCAGAAAGTTTGTTTGCATTTTTGCCTTTTGGGACTTGGGAGTGATCCCAGGTCCCAGGGCACTTGAATTACTAGGTAGATGTAATTAAAACCCACTAAAAAAAATTTAATCTTACCTCTCAGTCTTCACTGATTAGCAAATTTCCAGTTTATTACACATATCATTCTTTTTCAGTACCACTCTTCTCATTACTAACACAAAATTGTAAGTCTGTCAATTAAGACCAACCCTACAATCTCATGACATAAAATAATGATTTGTCAAAGAAATTGTGTACTACCTCATGACATAAAATATAGTGTCAAAGAAATTGTGTGCATACACACTTGCAGACCACAGGGAACTAGGGGAGCACAGAACTGATTCAAGCATATTTCAAAAAAGGTTTTATCCTATTACAAATTTACAATACAGATCAATAGCTACAATCTCAGAAAAAATCACATAAAAGAAGACATTTTGCATACATGTGTCAAGTTAGGAAATCCAAGAATACCTTACAAGAAAAGGCAATGTAAAATATCCAATTCCCGCAAATAGATCCACAATAACTTCGCCTCTACAATCCATACGTGCCATGCGAAGTTTCTCTGAAAGATTTCCCCAGGAGAACATGCATTTTGTGGTATCAAAACAATATGCTATACCATTTTCGCGATGTTCAACCCAACCATTATCTCCAATGAGGATCTCTAGACGACTGTCCCGTGTTCCAGTTGAAGCAACACGACCCTGTAACAAAATGTTGAGCATTGACTTACAGCAGGAAACTTGTAACAGGAGATATAACATTACCACAGTGGTACAGCAATACAGTACTGCAGTGGCATTATAAAACAGTTTGTCGTGTGACCAATGGCAGATTCTAATTACAATTTGTCTAATCAAATTTTTGTATCAGGAAACTCTTGGCAGCTTTAATGTAAACAAAACTCGTGGTTATAAATTACAGTGTACCTGGCGAGCAAGACGACGAGCACCAAGAGTTTGAGCAACAGCAGACCAAAGCTCACTACCTATTGTGTCCCATGCAGGATCTCTGAAGGAAGTGATAGGAAGGACAACAATGTCACCAAGCCGCTCCCACCTACAGAAAAGGTAAACCTAATTTCAGTTATGATCATGCAAACAAAGACATGACAACATATATAGTTATGTTAATCCAAGCACTATCCTTGATGAACTATTACCAATATAGCTGCCAAGAAAAATATTTCTCTGAAATACGGAAGCTTACCAAAAAAAAAAAAAACACACACACACACACACACACACACACAAAAAGCTGAAGAGAAACCTGGTTGGTAGCTGCTCCAACAGCCCTTCAGATAGGGCTTTCTGCTTCAGTAGCAAAGCCACAGCTTCCTTCATTGCTTCCAAGGGAGATATAGAGGCTTTCTTCATTGCAACTACCTCATCAACGTGCTTAGTGGCACCACAAGCCACTAGAAAATCCAAGGCAGAAGCACAGGAATCAAGAATATTCTTTGACATATTAAGGTCACCCAGTCCTTCAGCTATCCCTCTTTTTTGGGATAGCTCATCAGAGAATATAGTGCTAAACTTTACAGTAACAGGGAAATATATGCAAGATCCATCTTCATGGGAATACACCTTTCGACCAAGGTCTAGCCAACCAAATTTCTTAAGTACGTCCTTTCCCAATTTAGCATACCTTTTTTGCAGTTTCAGAACCCAATACGAAGTCTTAGTTGCGTGTCCAACATCACTACAAGGTGCTTTGTTCACATTCAAGTTAGTACCCAAATCAGATGATTGTACACATCCATTATGAAGTGAACCAAAATCATTGTTTGTTCTCTCAATGGAATCTTCATACCGGGTTGTGCTCTGTTTCTCTTTAGACAAAGAAGACACAGTAGCATCATTGAAATTTAACAACGATAGCAAGTTGACCATTGATGGCTCACTGAATTTCGTACCGAATGCATAACAGGATGCTCCACCACCTATCATAATCAGATCATCATTGACAACGTTGGCAGTATTTCGAACAAACAATTGCTTGCCTATTGAATTCAAGATCACCTGCTTCCATGACAAAGACTTTAGGTCAAGCAAGGACAACTCTTCGCAATGCTGTCTGACAGGACAACCCCCAACAATTCCCAAATAATCTTTATACACAAACATTGAGTGCGAAAACCTTGGATAAGGACCTTTTCCAGCTGTTTTTACTTTTGCCCATTGACTATCATGGATATCAAAACTATAAAGGTCCCCCAATGCTCTCTCACCATTGTATCCACCAAACAGAAACAATTTATTGCCATAAGCAACCAATGAATGTGAATGCCGAGCACAGGGCAATTCTCCACTTGCTTGTACCTCCTTCCATTCCAATGTGTTCACATCCAACACAACTAAGGAAGAATACAATGTGTTGTTATTAAGTCCACCGAATATGTAAATATTTGAACCTACAACAGCAGCTGCATGACGATGCCTGCACAAAAATTTACATCATTAGCTAATCTGTCAAATGCAAAATGTCTTTTAAAAGCAAAATCTACTAGAGCACTATCAGTAGTTGGTATCATCACCTTGGAGCAAACACATCACCAGTGTTGCCTACCAATTTCCATTCAGCTTTCATGATATTGAAAATCCATAACTCATCCAGGATATTGGTAGGATCAGCTCTGCCTCCAATAACAATCATTGAACCTCCAACTAAAGAAGATGTCTGACCCATACGTGGAGAGGGAGAGCCCTTAACATCTAGCACAGACAATCTGCCTGACGATAGATCCAGCAATAAACAGTCACTTCTGCGTGCATGCCTACCTATGCCTCCAAAACCACCATATATCAGGATCTCTTTGCGATCAGCATTAGAGATTGTACAAGAAGAATGACCCCATAGGAACAGCCTCTCTATGCTTTCTCCGACAATTTTTATGGGTACAATGGCTAGACTGGAACCAGAACTGCCCAGTGGCCCTGCCAATGATTCAAAAATTTCAGACTAGCTCTCTTAGGGGAGAAATAGATATCCTGCAACCATCAATAGTTGATTGTCATAATAACACTCAGAAGTCAAAACAACATAATTACAGATAAAAATGCAACAAGAGGGGGTATGATTAAGGCCAACACTATTACAGTTTTTCTTACATCTGTTTACTTCCTGGTGATGTAAAAGAAGAGAATGATAGTATAGAGTGTCTTGAATATGGATAGGAAGTAGGACTGTTTCATTATACACCCAAAATAGTGGACCAAAAAGCAACCATCTATTTTCATTCCCTCAATTTAACAAAGTTCAATTCCACCTCCCTCAACAGTAAAGATTTGGATTGTATTGCATTCTCGGGATATAATTCTCAGATTTGAGTACAACTTTTATTACCATTCACCAATGATTTACCCATGATTTATTCCTTGCACCATTCACCTATGAAATTTTTTTTTGTACCACACAAATTGACAGAGTATTCAACCACAGAGTACTAGATATTTGCATAAATTTCACCTAATTCACAGATTCTTTTGTTCTTAAGTATAGAAAGAAAAGTTCTACAGCAAATATATTTTGTGAAAATGAACAAAGCACTCAAATTACAGCCTTGTTTCAGATATCAGGGTAAAAATTATAGTTTGCCTTTGTAGAGATTCAATACCAATTCTTCCATTGAGGTCAAGATGTCCCTAAAAGAAACTTGATTGGCTAGTTTTCCAAAGGTGAAAGTTGGACAATCAACACCCTCCCACAAACCCAAGGTACTTCACAGGGAGGAAGCTCCTCATGCTCACTTCCTCATCATTCTCTTATAACAAGTAAGCTCACTCATACATAATATAGTCAAGGATCATCTGCAAACTTCATTCTATTCTTGCAACTTTGTAAGAAATTCAATTATTAGAGTCTATAGCAGTATAGCATTATAACCTAAAGCTTTCCATATCAAATTTCATTACTTTGCTACTACTACTGGCAAACACAACCATATATAACAAAATACATAAACCCCATAAACAAAACATTAGCATTGTGCTCATTTATGAAATCTAACGCACCAATTGAGCATTCTAATCAACATAATATCATTCAAACATGTAAATCACATGAAACAAAACACAATTCACACACTTCAAATTGCTTCCAAACTAAAACAAAAGGCTCAAATAACACAAAATTACCAGAATCTCTTTCCAAATTAGTCCCTTCTTGATTGACACCAACCAATTTCTCCTCTTCCCAAATTACACCATCACCATCAACACCACCACTCAACCCGTCCCCAGCCTCGGCTTCAGCTTCCACATCACTAGGCCCCACAAACCCATTCTTCCTTAAACCCTCCAAAAACCCTTGAGTCCTCTTCCAATTAGCACCCATCTTATCATTAGCAATCCCCACAAGATACCTCAAATACTCAGGAGACACCATAATCCTCCCTCTACACCCCAAAGGAACCTCTAACCTAATTGAACATCGAATTGCAACAATCACCCTCTTACTACTCACACTAGTAATCCCAGATTCCCTGAACCCACAAGATATAGCCAATGCCACCAAGAACTGAGCCGCACCCACGTCCTTACACTCCACCGCAATGATCAGAGGCTCGAACCGGAACACCAACTCAGACTGAGTCGACTCGGGCGAGTCAACTGACTCAGTTGTTGTGGGAGGGAAGATGAGGTTGAGGATCGAAGTGGGGTCAACTGGGTCGTGGGAGATGAAGGCCCAGGTGCCCCCTTTGGGCTTGTTTGGGAGGTGAGAGAAAATGGAGATGCGGCCGGAGCAAGAGGAGGTGGTGTAGTATGAAGGGTGGTTGTTAATGGTGTTGAGAAGGGGGATGATTGGTGCGTCGATTGTTCCTTTGGGAGATTTGTCTAGTTCTGTTGATGATATTGCCGCCATTGTTGCAGCTTTCCTCTTCTCAAACTCCATTTTTTTCACTCTTTTGCTTGCTCGTAGACGGCAGTCACTTGCTCACTACTGGTTATTGTGTAATAGGGGGCAAATGGGCAAATGGGGTTTGTTTAGATTAGAGTAGACCAAGTTTTGCGAGTCTAACCACCACCGACTGATCGGTTTCGGCTTGGGTTTGGGTTGATCTTTGGTCATTTTCCAAGATTTTATAAAGATTTTAGGTTGATTATTGCTAAAGAATCAACTAAACCAAAAGCTAATATAGGATTGGTTTATATACTCTATGAATTATAATAGACTTTTACAATTATTTTGGTTTTAAGATTTTTTTTATCTTTTTAAATTAGAGTTAATTTTTTTTCGATAGAAAATTTGATGTGGCTCGAGGCTTGGGTTAGGGATGCTTGTTTGTAATTAAGAGGAATTGTCAAAGGTAAATAGGATGGTGAGCTGTATAAAGAACGACTATACTCAATTGCTCATCTAGATTATATCTAATTGTATAATTGTTACTAGTATTATTAACGGTCATGTACAAAGATAGCATAAGGATGTGAAGGAGTATAATCAACATAGGATCATAGTCACACCTTGTTCTCTAGATTCTATACTCCTATGATCATTGTCTGAGTTGAACCAAAAAAACAGTCACTATGTACATATAAAAGAGTTTATTTAATTTCTTTCCTCTCTCTTAATTGCTTTATTTCCACTTCATTTCTAATATTCTATCAAACGTCTTCTAAAGACCTGTTCATTTCAGCTTAATTTCAGTTCAGTTCAGTTCAGCTCCTAATTCCATTCTCTCATAAAATATTCATTTCAGTTCCAATTATTTCAATTAAGTTCAGCTCCAATCAATTCAGTTCAGTTCACTTCAGCTTAGCCTTAAGACTTTTTTAAGCTTTTAATGCATTTCCCTTTGCTTATAATTTGTAAAACAATAGATGAACGGGCCTGCAGTAATTGTTCCTTGAGGAGTTGAAGGCAATCTTAGTTTTAGAATGGCCCATTATAGGTGTTAGCCCAATTGGTTAGCAATTTATGATTAGCAAGATCATTTTTTTTCCCTATTGAAGAGGCAAAATCAATAAGTAGCAACATGTCTCTCACTCTCTCCAATTCTCCAAATGAATCAGTGGCTTATAGTCGCATATTCCCTTCGCAAAATTCCTAGAGTGGGGACAATGAATGGAGTACATATTCGTTATATGTTGTCCAAAATGCTTAATACCACACATTTCATAACTTGTGAGTTGTTAGTTTATGACCACCTATATTGTGCTTAGGCCCCGTTCTTTAGAGCTGCTCTGCTCTGCTCTGTTGAAATCTACTCTGCTTTGCTTTGCTTTGCTCTGCTCTGCTCTGTTGAAATCTGCTTTGCTCTGCTCTGCTCAGACTTAATTAATATTTAGTAATAATAATAATAATTAATATTTAATAATAATAATAATTAATATTTAATAATAATAATTTTAATAATATTATTAGTAGTAGTAGTTGTTGTTTTAAAATGGCATAAATCTCAAACTAATTTTTGGACACCCCTATTTATCAAAAAGCAATCATTATAGAGCCTTTTTATGCATAAATCAAACTAATTTTCAATGATCTAGTTTAGTCTAAGACTAATTTTTAAAAGGTTTTAGACAAAATATTATTTTTTAGCGATAAAACATACTTTTTCTAACCTCTTTTACTTGCAACATAACATGTCAATAGTTGTCACTACTCACATAGGTAAGATTTTGTTAAATTTATCTCAACATATACATTTCCAATATTAACTTTCACATTTTTGCGTAAATCTTAATTAAATATATTAATGGTTAAAATTATGTACACCAACAAACATAAAAGTCAAATTGAAAACATAATCCAATTTCTCCTATGAAACCGATTTTTGGACACCCCTATTTATCAAATTATACTATCAAGCATCTTTTGTTTAGTACTTTTAAGAACCAAAAAAAATCTAAATTTACCTCCAAAATTCAACGGTTGAAATCTCCCTCCTTATCCACACCCAAACAAAAACCTCATCCAATCCTTCCTCCCCTCCACCTCTCATTCCCCTCCTTTCTTCCACATCACACCCTCTCTCTTAGATAAGATTTCTCACCTTTTCTTGCTCTCCTAAGCTAACATTCTTAGCTTAGTTTTGAGAGATCAATCAATCCTCAAAAAACCAAAAAAAAAAAAAAAATAATCACCCAAAATAATGGCTTGTTCTCTTTCCTTTAGCTCCTCGGTGAGCAGCTTCCACCTCTCGACCACCACTCAATCCACCCAAGCACCACCTCCTTCCAACGCGTCGATTCCCAACACCTGTCCTATCCAATGCGCGAATCTCCGCGAGCTCCGCGACCGCATTGGATCCGTCAAGAACACCCAAAAGATCACCGAAGCAATGAAGCTCGTCGCGGCCGCTAAGGTCCGTCGTGCGCAGGAAGCCGTCGTTAATGGACGTCCCTTCTCCGAGACCCTTGTCGAGGTTTTGTACAACATAAATGAGCAGATACAAAACGACGACATCGACGTGCCTCTCACGAGGGTCCGCCCTGTAAAGAAGGTTGCTCTAGTGGTAGTCACAGGAGACCGTGGCCTCTGCGGGGGGTTCAACAACATGTTGCTTAAAAAAGCCGAGGCTCGTATCGCCGAGCTTAAAGATTTAGGTGTTGATTATACAATCATTAGCGTGGGAAAGAAAGGAAATACTTACTTCGTTCGAAGGCCGAATATACCCGTTGACAGGTACTTCGACGGGAGTAATCTGCCTACTGCTAAAGAAGCGCAGGCAATAGCAGATGATGTTTTCTCGCTGTTTATAAGCGAGGAAGTTGACAAGGTTGAAATGTTATATACAAAATTCGTATCGTTGGTGAAATCTGATCCTGTAATCCACACTCTATTGCCGCTATCTCCTAAGGGGGAGATCTGTGACATTAATGGAAAGTGTGTTGATGCTGCTGAAGACGAGCTGTTTCGTCTGACGACGAAAGAGGGGAAACTGACAGTTGAGATGGATACTGTGAAAACAGAAACTCTATCGTTTTCGCCGATTCTTGAGTTTGAGCAGGATCCTGCACAAATATTGGATGCTTTGCTGCCTTTGTATCTTAACAGTCAGATTCTGAGGGCGTTGCAGGAGTCGCTTGCTAGCGAGCTAGCCGCGAGGATGACTGCTATGAGTAATGCATCTGATAATGCTAGTGATTTGAAGAAATCGTTGTCTGTTGTTTATAATAGAGTGCGTCAGGCTAAGATTACTGGCGAGATCTTGGAGATTGTTGCTGGTGCTAATGCTTTGGTTTGAGTTGGTTGTTTTACAATATGGTCTGTTTTTGGTTCTTATTTTTCTTTATTACTTATTTTTGGAAAGAACTATGGCTAGTGTTGTTGGTATAATTATAAATATGGATACTCGTAATAATTTTATTATGTTTTGGTGATGATTATTCTAATGAACAGAGGGTATCAAGTGCAGAGGAGATTAATTAGATCATATTGATTTGTAATTATGTTTCATAATTTATATAGTAACAAATTTCACAAACATTGTGATAACACATTATTGAGAGCTACTCCTTTTTATAGCTGTTACCTTGTGTTTTGAAAAGTGTTTGCCATACGATTTGCTTGATTGATATATATATATATTGAGGCTCTTGATCGAGGATTAACCACTAGTAGTTTTCCGATTACACTACATAATCGGTTGGGATTTGGCCATTTCAGGAATAAAATTGGATTGATTGTGCCAATTATAAGAGTCATTACTAACAATTACTTTGTAAACGGATACTAATTATATTGTATACTTGACACAAATTAGCATGTTTTATTACGGATGTTGCATTAGAATGATTGTTAAGTTCAATTACATGCTTAAATGTTAGTAAATCTTGATCACTATAAGCATAACAGGTGCTTATTCCACCAAGAAGCTGAGATTGTCAAGATATTAAGGCAAGGCAAGATCAATAGAGCAAACTCTAGTTATTTGATCTCCTCTCTTAAGTAACTGTTAAATCGCAGCTAGAGGGTGAACGAAAACAAATCTGACATACCATAATACGCTTCCTCAAGATCAAATAGAGTTAAAGACAAGACTAAGATTGAACAAATGTAATACAAGATCGGATTGATTAGATTGAGCTTTGAACTAGTCTTTAGCTTGTTCAAGCAAGCATAACTAGAATAAACACACACTGGCACATACACAGAGGCATTCGAGCTCAAAGCAATTGAGACTCATACCAAGACGAATGAACAAATCATTGAAGCGCGAACATAAACCCAGTGGAACAAAGATCTAATTAACCAAGTCACTTAAGTAATTAACCATCACAACCCAAAATTTAACTATTAAAAGCTTATTAAAGTCTATTAATAATAATTACATCTATTATAAATTTATAACCCTAACAATCCGATCACAAGCTACAACATTAGATCAACAATAATTCCCTCAATCCAATTTCGCCGCCAAAATTGAAACCACCCAATTCTTTACCAATCAATCAATGCAAGCAAAACAATTAACAGCATTTCATTATCATAAATTAATTCATTATTATTAATCAACTGAAAATCAAACAGTATAACAATTATGTATCAAGATTCTACAAAATTAATTGCAACTGTAACATTATTCAACTCAACAATTTTTTCTTTGTTACATAATTTAACACTTGCCGTTATACAATCAAGTGAACAAAAAATGTTAGGATGGAGAAGGGGTGAAAATTGGGGCAACAGCGGCGAGCTTTTTACGGGCGAGACAGCGAGAGCGGCGAGGAGAGAGAGGGAAGAAAGGAATCCCAACTTCCAATTCAATCGGGTTCGGGTCCGGGTTCGGGTTGGAGGTGGAATTAGCGAGGAGGAGGAGAGAGAAGCAGATCTGTGAGCGTCTGATGGTGGTGAGTTTAGTATATCTCATCTGGGCGAGCGCTCCCGGTCTTAGATATCTGTTATACGACGATGACGATGACGATGACGACAACGATGATGAAGGGGATAGTGATGGAGGGGAGGATGATGATGGTCTCATTTTGATGGAGGGTAGTGAGGGGGGTTTAGAGAGAGAAAGAAGGGTGGAAATTGGAGGAGAGAGAAAGATGGGGTGGGTGGGTGGGTGAGATTTGGAGGAGAGAGAGCATGGAAGGAAGGAGGGTTTAAAGAGGAGGGATGGAGATTCGGGAGGCGGGAAAATGGTTTGAGGGGAAGATAAAGGCGGGATTAGGGTTTCAACTTTTTTGAACCATCACTTCTTCATGTGTTTACCTAAGTAATCATGTAATTTTTTCAAAAAAATAAAAAATAAAAAGTAATCACTTAAATTAATTACATTGTTATGTTATATACTATCATAACGGATACTTATGACTTTATGAGTAATTTATCTGATTACGGGGGATTTCAAGCCGGTTAGATTTTGATTAATTTTAATTTGACTTGAATCGTGTTGGATTCTATTTTCAAAGGAAAGTTATTACTGACAATTGGGTGTTTTTATCATTGTTAGGTTTATCTACTCACCATTATTAATTATTTTCAGAGGATAGATTTAATGTTTTCAAATAGTCAATCAAGTTCTTGTTTTTGCATGAACTACTATGTAATTCAAAGCACATTAGGTTTTGATTAGTTTGATTTGGTATTCAAGGGAAGTTACTAATCCTGATTTTGACTTACGGAGTAGTTTATGATTGTTATAGTATTTTTTTTTTAAGGGGAACACTAGCATGATATTTATTTTAAATCAAGCTCCGCTAATTAAGGCTAAAAGGCCTTGCAAGAAAGAGTTAGTACAAGTTAGCTCCGAAAAATTACGCGTGTCCCACCTAGCAACAAAATGGGCAAACGTATTTCCTGCTCTACGAACATGATAAATCTTAAAGTAATTAAAAGTTTTAGCTAGATTACAAACATCATCGAAAATTAGCTAAATCGGTGCAAAACCATGAGTAGCTTTGCTTATCTTACTTGCGAGTTGCGACATTTGATGCATCACTTTTTACCCACACCTTTAGGTGACCCATTCTCCTTGTCATATTGCACCCAAAACGAATTGCAGCAGCCCCAACTACTTCAACAGGGCAGCCAACAACGATTTTCTTCGTTGCAAGAATCACACCATCTTCATTTCTTGCTACCGTGCACCCAGCCACCTGCACTCCCAGCACCAATATGCGCATCTACATTAACTTTAGTGATACCAGGTTGGGGGCAGTTCCATCTGGACATTAAGTCATGCCTGGGGGAGCTTAAGGACTTGATACTTTAGCAGCATACATGTTATAGTCGTCATGCACCATTTGAATAAAACTATCATTGTCATAGTAGGTGTACAGTGAAATGATAAAAATAAAAAAAATCACATGGATTTACATGTTTCCACACAGACAAATTGTTCTCTTTTAACTTATAATTAACATGAATATATACTTATGGATTATTGATTAGTTAATATTCATTGATGATTACTCGTTATTTAATTAAGTAAATTATAAAAGTATAATATATAATTATAATTTTTTTAACGGATAAATCACTAAAGAAGGTCAAAAGAAAAGTGTGAATAGTGAAAATGTCCCAATGATGCAATTAAATAAAGAGAGAAAAGTATCTCTCATTCCGATCCATCTAGTACGGAATATATATATATATAAAGTTTCAATTAAGACTAAGTTCGAGTAATTAACTATAATAGAATTTGTGTATTGAACCTTGAGGAAGGTTACTGATCATATCTTGTCACAACATTTCCTAGAGACTATAAGAATCTTTTACTGCCAATTTACTCATGAAGTCATTTCTTAATAAACATGACAATTAGAAACAACATTGCTCATCTGAGATGACATTTCTTCATTAATCTTATGCTTAAAATATTAAATATATATGTGAAAAAAATAGCATATCGACAAATTGACACACCTTCGTCTATTTCTCTAAATAACACAATATTTTAAAGGATTTGGGCATATGGCTAAGGTAAAATTATTTGATTAGCAATTTAACAATTCTAGAAATCTAGAAAACAATTGAACTAGATATTGGAGCAATTCATAAGATATCACTTAAGAAGTATTAATAGGATCCTAATTCATCACAACACAAAATTGGTGGTAATTGAAGTATAAATCTATTGAATTACTTATAACATCGTCGACTAACGCTCTTGAAAAAATACCGAGACATTAAATCCTTGAACAATATATCAATTAGCATCATAAAGCTTATGTAATGATTTATTATAAAATAGTTTCAATGATAATTATTAATTAAGCATTAATATAATATAGAAGAAATATTCATGTATTATAATCATGAAATTATATGTACAACAAACAAATAGTTCATACTGAAAATTAAAAGCTAAACCATCCTAGAAAGATTGACTAGTTGAATTTAATAAATTTATTATATCATGAACAATCAGGCTATCAAACCCATTAATTTACTAATAAATTAATATACGAGAAGATTACAATTCGTCATCGTCAAATAATTTAAATTCTCAATTATGAATAATTTAAGATCGAGACAAAGATAAAGTTACTTACAAGAATATTAAACTTGGAGTATTCAGTTTAATTTGATCATTCTAGCTAGAGCGTGGTGCTAATAGCGTGTTAAATAAGGAAGAGAAATTATAGAAAAAATGAGGAAAAATTGTTACGTTGTATCTCTTATTCCATCTAGTACGGGATATATATGTATACATTGTACATTACCTAGAGTTCCATGAATGAATAAGACCAAATACCCAACTCTAGAGTATTCTAGATAGTACATGAGATAATAGTCATTTACATTTAAATATTTCATAATATTAACAAATTACATAATTATTTAATAATTATACAAATAAATGATTTTTTTAAATACTAGTAATCACTTAGCCTTGAGCCTCCAAATTGTCAAAATCGACTCTGGTCATGCATCGAACTGGTTGGAGCGCAGCTGGTGGAGTGTTTGGGTGTATCCAAACAAGCTTGCAATCCACCAAGCTTGTTGTCATGAAATCATCATAGGAACGAATTGTGAGATGTATTGATTGTGAGCACAACCACCGGAGAAACACCATGCGATCCTCATCTTGAGAATTTGGAGATTCAAGATTTGCACCAAACGATTGGCGATACTCCCGAATGTAGGTGGTTGTTGGTGAGAGGGGTGGGGTATCGGAGGGGAATTGGGTTGAGGTGGTGGTGAGAGAGGTGGGGAAGGGGGGTTGGGTTGAGTGGGTGGTGAAGGGGGATTATTGGGTTGGGGGTTCCATTAGAATTGATGGGATTTTTGAAATGAGATTTTTTAGTTAAGCAATGATCAATTGACTCATCATTTTATAGCCACCAACTAATTTCCCCTTGCTCAAGCAATCCCTATTTATTTTTCCCGCCAATTCCCTTTCTCATTTTCTGTGTTCTCCTCAATCCAACTTCCTTCACTCTTTTTTTCCCTTTTCTTTTTTTCTTTTTTTCCCCCTTTTCTTTCTTTTTTTTTTTTTAATCTTTTTTTTTTGTTTCATCAAGTTTAGTATGTTAACAATCCTTTTTTTTTTCTTTTTATTTAATCAAGTAATGATTTGATTACCATTTGGTTTAGTTTAGTTCATAGATTTTGCGAGTTTGTTACAGCCTTACAACTTAATTTCAGTTCAGGTTACTGATTTATTGGTTAATAACAATAGTTCAGGTTAATTACTTTTAATTCAGGTCAATTTTAGTTTACAGTTCAATTTATTTCAGTTCAGATTATGAGCAATTCAGTTAATCCAACGGGTTTCAACCCAGACCGACACCCTTATCCATAAGTACTAGTACTAGTAAGTTAAATCAAATTTTAATTAATTTCTCTTAATGTAATCTCTGTTCTATACGTTATAACGTCTTAACTTTTTTTTGTTTTTTATTTTTGAAAGGAAGAACTATTAATTACTAATAATATCTTAATAAACTGAAGTGAATCGAAGTGAAGTAATAATTTGAAGGTAGATGAGCTGCAGTCAACTCACTGAACTGAAGTAGGCTGAGGTAAGCTGAATTGAATTGAAGTCAGCTGAAATAAATTGAGTTGACTTCAGTTGAAGTTGGCTGAACTGAACTTAAGTACCATAAAATAAAGCCCAAAAGAACAGGGTTTTACTAGTGTATTTGCTCGGGCGTTGTTACTCTTGGTGTTAACGCCAGTGGTGCTTGAGTTAGATATATGTTCGCCTATTTGAACTTGAAGCAATAGAATTATTATATGAAGCATCATAATATATATTAGTATTAAAATTAGGTAGAAAAGGCATAGTAATAATATATGTATTAACAATGCTTATTAAAGAATAGGATAGAGATTAGTACATAGGACCTTCTATCATCCATGGTAACAATTTTTGATGCTAAGGAGGGAAAACCCGTACAAGAAAATAAATTAACCAACTAATTGTGGCAAGGCCACACCAACGATATCCTCATGGAGGAGGGAAGTGATTTTCAATGGTGCAAAATTGAAAAAAAACCACCTTCTCCCTTTGGATGACTCCTAAATTAGCTAGACTATCCGCTACTTTATTATCGTCACGAAAACAATGAACAATACATTAGACCATTAGTACTATTATAATGAATGATAAAACGTCTAATGTGTGATTTGATAAAATACAAGCCTAAATAATCTCTATGCCTATTATTGAAAATATTACATATTGAAATCCCAGTGTGATTTGACAGAAGGCCCAATTAGGGGCCGTTTGGTTTGCACGGGGTAATCGGAATGGAATGAACAAAGGGATCACCACCACCACCACCACACAACCTCTCTTCCCCGGCCACTCCACCAGCCACCACCTCACTGAAATCGCCGCCCGTTTTCGCACCTCCCCCACCCCCTTGCCGCCCATTTTCGCATCTTCCCATCCCTTGTCGCCCAATATCGCACCTCCCCCACCCACTCGCCGCCAGATATCGCACCTTCCCCACCACTCGTCGCTCGATTTCGCACCTCCCCCACCCACTCGCCGCCCGATATCGCACCTCCCCCACCACTCGTCGCTTGATTTCGCATCTCCCCCACCCCATCACAGCCCGATTTCGTATCTCCCCCAACATCACCGCTCGATTTCGCATCTCCCCCACCCCCTCGCCGCTCGATTTCGCATGGCTTGTTTGGGTTTGCGTGTCGGAATCTTGGGCGGCAGAGAGGTTGGGTTTGCGTGGCTGACTTGGGTGGGAGGATGATTTTCTAGGGTTCCAGCGAGGGGAGGGGGAGCGCAATAGGTTCCGGCGAGGGGAGGGGGAGATGCGACGCGTTCCGGCGATGGGAGGGGGAGGTGCGACGCGCTCCGGCGAGGAGAGAGGGGAGGTGTGGCGAGTTCCGGCGAGGTGTCTTGGCGGTGGGGGTGACTGGGTAAGGTAATGGCTGGTGGTGTAGTGGTGGGTGGGGAAAGGGAATGCCAAAGTCTAGGGGGGTGGGGAATCAATGTTGAAGGATTTTGGGTAAACTCAAAAATAAAATTGGGTAAAGGGAATGAAAAAAATGACAAACAAACAACAACAAAGGGAATGAGCCATCTTCATTCCCTTTCCCTTTGATTATTAACCCCAACCAAATGGCCCCTTAATGTCTAAATTGTGAGAATTGTATGTGTTTCCTAGACCAACAAGCCTTATTTGACAGTGGGTTGAGGCCAACGAGTGCAACTAGGCGCATAGTTGCTATTGATTTAAAATGTATATAGGAGGGTTAACACTCGTTCAATGCACCACTATAAATCATCATCAAGTAGTAGTAAAGTAAAAACATAAAATTCTCTCATACACCCATCGAAACTGCACCTGAAATGACCTCTGGTGCCTCACTAACCCAAATCCTATTACCTAAGCTAGCTCATTGGACTAATTAAGCTTAGCAAATATGTGGATATGTTATATATGAATGCTGCTTCTTTACTTATGATCTGATTTTATTGGATCACATTCATACACTCAAATAAGCAAGGTCGGCATGGCATCTTTAAGTCTTTAACTATGTACATTGATTATCTGGACTCAACTTATTAACACATACTTCGTATAACTTTGCTTTAGCATGTGGATCCTTTGGAAAGTGTAGTTCCTCATCCCCATGTTATTCACTTTTGTGTGCAACAAACCACGTAAAATTTCTCACCTTAATACTAGTTTCTACATGAATTGATCGATAACTTTACTTATGACGAAGAAAGTAGTCATTATATACTATACATAGTATACAATAGGAAAATCCTCAAATCTGTCTCTTATCATCATGAATGATACATAAAAATAAAAAAATAAAGGTGTTTCAATATTTCAGTTAATTAGGCCCATAGTTAAGTAATTTGACAATTAGCTTTAACAAAGTTGATAAAGGAAAAGATTAGCTAGGAAGTTAGCTAACTAATTAGAAGATTCATAAATAATGATAACCCCCACAAAAATGACATTTGCTAGGTACAATGTGGCTCACTAAATTGAGATATTATCACTGTATCCTCTCATTTCACCCTCCACATGGCACTTTTTAATTTGACACGTCAAACTCAAATGTACACTTGTTGTCTTGTTGATGCTATCCTTGAACTTGTTATCACTTCCTTCTCGACATACCACAAGTCCACAACCAAATACGAGGTAGTATGGACTAGGGGTAATGACACATCATAAATAATTTTGGCACAATTTCGCACATAAAGGTGTGTCAATATTGATTAAGGGTGTGCTAAAATCAATTTTTGTCTAGGGGTGTAAAAAAATCTGAGTAAAAATTCCGTATAAACAAATTCAAATCCAATAATGGAAAAACTTGAACCCAAAATTTGGGTGAGTGGATTTCAAATGTGATCGGAAAATATGCAACTTAAGGGCCTGTTCTCTTACGTTAAAATTCAGTTCAGTTCAGTTCAGTTCAGTTCAGCTCAGCTCAGTTCAGTTCAGTTCAGCTCCTAATTTCCTTCTCTTATAAAATATTCAGTTCAGTTCAGTTCAGTTCAACTCCTAATTTCCTTCTCTTATAAAATATTCAGTTCAGTTCAGTTCAGCTGAGTTCAGTTCAGTTCAGCTCAGTTTAGTTCAGTTCAGTTCAGTTCAGCTGAGTTCAGTCAATGAGAACAGGCCCTAAGTTTTGTGTGGTCACATTTATTTATTAGAGTAACTCTCAACTATTTATAAGGATAGTCTTATTTTATCTACCTAAAGTAACCTCAATTTATCATACAAGTAATATCAATTATGTAGTAATTAAAAAAAATAAAGTAATTTTACTTGGGGCTTGTTCTCTTACGTTGAAATTCAGTTCAGTTCAGTTCAGCTCAGCTCAGCTCAGTTCAATTCAGCTCCTAATTTCCTTCTCTTATAAAATATTCATTTCAGTTCAGTTCAGCTCCTAATTTCCTTCTCTTATAAAATAATAATTTCAGTTCAGTGCAGTTCAGTTCAGCTCAATTCAGTTCAGCTGAGTTCAGTCAATGAGAACAGGCCCTTATTCACTTGAGTTATGCCTTTTTTTTTTTTTTTTTTTTTTTTTTTTTTTTTTACTATTAAAGAAACAATAACCCCTTATTCCTCAATACCAACTCGCACTTTGTAGTTAAAAAATAAGTACATAACTTATTAATGCTAGAAAATTAACACATACACGAGTTGTGACTTGTGACTAGTTTGCTCAACAGTGAAATATAAAGATTGTGAGCTACCTTAGCTGCTTAGTACTCCCATCATCAATATGTTTTACATTGAACCATATTGACTTATTGAGCTTAGATGAACACTATTGAGCTTAAAAAAGGTCATCTTCTATAATTATAAGATACTCGCTGTTTTCAATTAAGGCCCTGTTCTCTTCACCTTAATTTTGCTGAACTGAAATTATTTTTGTCGAACTTAAATTATTTTACTGAACTTAAATTAATTTTACTGAACTGAAATTATTTTTGCTGAACAGAAATTAGTTTTACTGATTTTCTACTATGATTCTTCTTTAAGAAAATTGAATTTTACTGAACTAAATTTATTTTTACTGAACATAAATTAATTTTAATGAACTGAACTTATTTTTACTGAACTGAAATTATTTTTACTTAATATTATTTTTTTTAAGGTGAAGAGAACATGGCCTAACATACTGCAAGTAGTGATCTAGGTTTCAGGGTGTTATAACTCTAGTCATTGTACTTTAACTATACTCCATTATTCGTTTCAAAATAAAGCCTCATTTAACTTTTTGTAACATTCACATAATTCCCGTAAAAAAAAAAAAAACATTCACATAATTCACTTTCACTACGATTATACACATTACGAGATTCTTGACAAAGATACGATCCTTATACAATACTTTTACAATACGGAGTACTTCGTATATAAATATATACGAATATTCATTACCATCATTTATTACCGGCGAGAGTCATTTCTAATTTTTCAATCATGTGGTCACGAGCCTAGTTAATGGACGGTCGATATCGATGACACCCCAGCAATACTAAACCCAGGATAAACCTCTCCAAAGTCTCCAACCTACGGTTCAAATTCTAAGGCCATGACTGATAATTCCACTTGAGCAAAAGAATACAATGTGTTTACTACTATCCAAATTTAGCCTGTCCTTTTTTGTTGATATTTTCCCATTTGGTTTTATTTGTACATTTAAATTGACACCCAAAATTTCCAAAACTAATAAAATTAAATAAAAATCAAATCTTTATTAAAAATAAATTATTAATTTAATTTTTTTTGAAGTTGCTGATTCCGAATATCAATGACTGATCACTGAAAGAGGGGGGATGTTGGAGTGTTGAATAGAATGCAGAAGGAGAAACTTCGGGAAGTGTGATTTCAGAAGGAGGAGAGAGAAAGTAGAGAGAGAAAGCTTCATAGCCATGGAAGTTTCTGGGTTGCAAACTCAAAGGCCTGTTTGGTTCAGTCAGAGTTTTATTATTACTAGGCAAAATTCCCACTTAAATTTCAGACCTTTTACTGGTTTAGTCCCTTGCAAATCATCTTACAGATCTTTTCATGTAAGTTTCTTCCCTTAATTTTTGACAAAATTTAACCTTTTTTAATGGGTGGGTGATGAAATTTTATTTCTAATTTGATGTTGGTAGTTGGTACGGAGTAATTTAATTTTTTGTTTTTGCAATGATTTTGTGATTTGGTAATGAATTTTTCATTTGATTGTCTTTGTTCTTTATGTCCGATTTTAATAATGTGTAATATGTGATGTATATGGTTTACATTTCAATGGTGAATTTCAGACATTGTTGTTGTGTGTCGGTTTGCCGAGTGTATGGAGGGCTATAAAGGGCAATGATGTAGACGAGATTAGATTTTAGGTTCGACCCCGGGACTCTATAAGCCTAGTTAGCTGACATCTCACACGAAATTCCCATTTAATTCACTGTTTTACCCTTTTGATAATTGAATAATGTTATTGATTTCTTTATTAATTTGTTTGTTTCATTTGTGAATGCTGTTTGTTTTTGTGGGTTCTTATTAGTTTAATGGCTTTTGAGTTGTTATGAAACTGTGAAAGTGTTTTGTTGATGATTGTGGCTAAATGTGTTCATATTATTGCACTTTCCAACCCCTTTTCATTAGTTAATGTGGGTGATTGGATGCCTTCTCTTGCATTAGCATTTGTAGCAGTGATCCTTCAAATATCGGTTTTGGTTTTGGATAATTGAAACTAATTGGTGCTGTCTGGTTCAATTTTGAGCAGTACTTCTTTGAGGTGATGTTGTATCAGCATTGATTCATTGACTAAGAATTGTTTCTTGTTACCCATTTTTATCCCAGTCTTATTCTAGGCATCTACAGTACCCAAGGAATGGAAATTTCCGTCCGTGTTATGCCACTGGAGGTTAGTGTGTCTTCATTATTGTTTCCCATTTGAGATTAATTTCGGGAATACTTTCCTTTTGTATCCTCTGACCGTGCCTTAGCAATGCTTATTCTTCTTTATAGAATTTTCAAAGAAGAAACAGAAAAAATGGTCAAGGCCCAAAGGTTCTGCTCCCAAAGGATTTGTGCCGAAGGCTCCTGTTGGGACTAGCACACCAAAGAGGGATCAAAAGGACGAAGAAGATAACAACCCTTCAGTTGATTCGTCTCCTGAGCTTGATAGAAGAGCATCTGAAGTAGGATCTAGTGCTGAGAGATCAGAAGATTCTCAAGTAAATAGAATTGAAGAACAAAGGGAGGATTCAATTAATGGGAAAGCTGGAAATACATCCTCAACCAAGAAAGCAGTAACTAATGGTAGTACAAATCTGCTTAAGGAAATTGACACTGTTGCAGGGTTTATCGGGGAAGGTAGAAGCAGTACTAGTGCTGTGATTGATGAAACTGGATTAGAAGCTGAGGATTTAGAGGGCAAACAAGGAAGTTCTACTGAAAGCAAAGTGTTGGAATCTGAAAAAAAAGTTTCTGGTACTGGAATCATTGATGAGAATGAGAAGGATAAGATGACCGAAAATGAAGCTTTAGATTTAAACAGAGGGGGTTCTGAGATTTTTGAGGACATGGCGTCAGAAAATAAGCAAAGCAATGAAGACAACTATGAGGCTGAAACTAGACTGATGGTATCAGAAAATAAGGTTTCTGATTTAACCCCTTACGAGAAAAAAGTAGAGGATATAATTAGCGTTCAGGAGAATATATCTTTGATGAGCTACCCAAGTGTTGAATCTGACAAGAATGTTACTGACTCTGTAGTGTTGCCAGGATCTGAAACTGTCCTTAGCAATGAGAGGGAAACCAAAGAGTTAGATAGTAAGGAATCTGATGATGAAAGTGTTACAGAAACTGAGGTGGTGGGTTCAAGCACAAGGGCTGCTATAACCACTGATGAGAAAGAACTGGAGGAGGCTTTGCGAAAATTGCAGTTGGAGATGGAAGCTCTTGAACGGCAAAAAATACTTGAGGAAATGGCAGAGGATAATTTTTCCAAAGGAAACAAAGTTTTTATTTATCCGGAGACAGCAAAACCTGATATGGATATAGAGCTCTTCCTTAATCGAAGTCTTTCCCCTCTAAAAGATGAACCAGATGTGATGGTCATGGGAGCATTTAATGATTGGCGTTGGAAATCATATACCACAAAACTTCATAAGAGCCATCTCAGGGGTGATTGGTGGTCTTGTCAGATTCATGTTCCCAAGGAAGCATACAAGATGGAGTTTATTTTTTTTAATGGGCAACATGTTTATGACAATAATGACAAGAAAGATTATCACATTATTGTGGAAGGGGGCATGGACTTGGATACTTTTGAAGATTGCTTGCTCGAGGAGAAACGTAGAGAACAAGAGAATCTGGCAATGATAGAAGCTGAGAGGAAGAGACAAGCTGAGGAGCAGTGGCGAAGGGAGGAAGAGAAGGCTGCTAGCGAAGCTGATCGAGCACAAGCAAAGACAGAAGTAGAGAAGCAAAAAGAGAAACTGAGAGAACTGGTTAAGAAAGCTGTGTCATCCATGGAAAATGTTTGGTTTTTTGAACCTCGTGAATTTAAAGATGGTGATTTGGTTCGTTTGTATTATAACAAAAGCTCCGGCCCTCTTGTTCATGCCAATGATGTTTGGATTCACGGGGGTCATAATAATTGGAGTTTTGGGCTCTCTATTGTTGCAAGACTAGTGAAATCTGAGGAGAAAGATGGTGACTGGTGGTATGCTGAAGGTATGATAATGCTATAGTTAAAGATTTCCTTGAATAAATCACATTTTTATGAATTCCCTACCTCTTTCTTCTTTATCATTTTTTTTTTGGGGAAGGGCAGGTAGTATATGCCAACAGGCTTATACTTTTTTTCTTCTTTGACAGTGCCCAAATGTTGTATGCATAACAAATTGACTAGAAGGAAATAATAACAAAAAGGAAAGAGTTGTTTCCCTTTGCAATGGAACTGCATATGGACTTGAAGGATCCTTGGAATGAACAAAAAAGATCAATAATAATATGCAATATGTAAAATGCTTTCGAAATGTTTATAATTTAATATGCTGATGCATTTGAGTGTATCTTTGTATAGTTACGGTTCCTGATCAAGCAGTTGTCTTGGACTGGGTTTTCGCTGATGGGCCACCACAGAAGGCTTCCATATATGATAACAATAAGCGTCTGGATTTCCACGCTGTTGTTCCCAAGTCCGTGCCTGACGAACTGTACTGGGTTGAGGAAGAACTGCGGATATACCAGAGACTTCAGGAGGACAGGAGAGTGAAAGCAGAGGCCTTACGTGCCAAGGTGATTACTTTGTTATTAAGTTGCATCATAATGCTAGCCTTTTACTTTAGAGTGTGGTTGTATTGGTACTGCTACTTATGTTGTGTATATCCCTCAGATGATCACACCCTGAAATCTGAAGGGAATGCTGTAGTTGACTACAGATAATTCCTGGCCTTTTAAATAAACCATCTACTAGCTATCATCAGGCTGCAGTTAAAACAATAAATGCTAGGTTTTTTTATTTATTTTTATTTATTTTATATTTTTATTTTATTTTATTTTTTTAAAAAATAGTTTTTTGAACGGGTAGTTTCTCTCAGGAAAGGCCATTAATCTACCACCCTGTGTCCCTGTCTCTGGTCCCTCAAGTAATCTTCACTTCAGTAGGAGCTTATCAGTGATTTATAATTTATCTCGATATCTGAGAAAGGGCAATACACCACTATCTGCTGAAAATCAAAACATTTGCTGGAAAATGCTCACCTAAGTTTTCTATGATCACAGCATACAGTTTCCATAGAAGCAATGGACTTGTCACCTATTGTCTACTTTAAAATCTGTAAGGGTATAACATAGAGTTGAACAAATGATGTCTGGAGTCCTCTGGTCAGATGATGCTGTGTTTCCCTGGTTGGTATTGAAGTTTTGAATTTGGATGTGTATAGATACACGTATTGGTTACTTGTGCCTTCTTCTCTTCATCTTTTTGTTTTTTGTTTTTGGAAGGTGGTTGTATTGCTAGGAAGAAAAGAAACTACAGGTATTACCTTATTAGTAGACTGATGTTGCCTGAACAGCCATTGTACAACTAACAACAATGGACTTGCTCTATGGCTTATCTCTCTCTCTCTCTCTCTCTCTCTCTCTCTGGGTCTATCATCCCCTTTTGTTGTGTAGTACCTGTACTTTTTTTGTACTGCATGTTACATGGCCTTGTTGATTGATATCAGTAGCATGTTTATTCTATAGTAACAATGTTGTTCTATGCACAATTGCACAGGCTGAAAAAACAGCTCGTATGAAAGCTGAAACCAAAGAAAAAACTTTGAAGACATTCTTGCTGTCTCAGAGGCATATTGTTTACACTGATCCTGTGGATGTAAGAGCAGGACAAGATGTTACTGTGTATTACAATCCCTCTAACACTGTTCTGAATGGGAAGCCAGAAGTTTGGTTTAGAGGTTCCTTTAATCAATGGACCCATCGTAGAGGTCCGTTGCCCCCTCAGAAAATGTTCCCTGCCGAGAATGGTACTCATGTCAAGACAACTGGTAAGCTTAATCAACTGCCTAATTGTACGATTAATTTTTATTCATGGATTCATTTTCACGATGTTGGTTGTGTATGTTTACCTCTTTGTTTCTTCACGTGTCTAGTGAACCCTTAAAGGATTTCACTGTTTGGGTAAATTTCTAGCCACGTTATCTGAGTCTTTTTCTACTATTTATCTGAGACAAGAAAGCGCCTCTCATTTCAGAAAACTTCATCACTTCATGTGCTTTGTTTCGCTGATGTGCATTGTGTCATATATAGTTGAAATTACTTGCTGTTAATTTTATATTAGATGGGTGACTGACATTTCTTGCGGATGTGAACATTGACGTTGTCCTGATCTTTGTATTTTAATTGCACTCTTTGTTTTTCCTCATGGTTCTGTCTTCTTAAATTGGTTTTTAATTTATTGTGCTATGAATTAGTTAGCCTGTTCTGCAAATTTCCTTTGGGAAGATTTGTTGACCAGAACATCCATTGTTGATGTTAACTAGGGCAGTAAAGCATTCATTTATACATTTACCCCTATATTTAAAGGCTGAGTTCAAGTTGTTTTTGCAATTGGTATCATAGCACTCGATAATCGATATCTCCTAATGCAAAGTTCTCTTTGTAGTCAAGGTACCACTGGATGCGTACATGATGGATTTTGTTTTCTCCGAGTGGGAAGATGGTGGAATTTTTGACAACAAATTTGGTATGGATTACCATGTACCTGTCTTTGGTGGGATAGCCAAAGAGCCTCCAATGCATATTGTTCATATAGCTGTCGAAATGGCTCCTATTGCTAAGGTAAAATCTTCAATGAGTTGATTCTTGTTTTGATTCAATTTTCAACCTGTGCATGCCAGAGTTTGTAAGAAGTTAGGTTTTTTTTTTGGCCTGATAAATTGCCTTTCGGCTAAAATAGTAGTGATACATAAGATTACATCCTTAGAGATTGTGGTTTACTAGCATTTTGCTATACTCTGAAATAAAATCGGGGTCTATATGAGCAAGTGTATGTTGAAGGAAAATAGTTTTCTTTATATTGAAGCATTTGTTGTGCTGTAGCCTCTTAAAATACATTTGCATTGTACTAGCATTTTACTATAATCTGAAATAAAATTTGTCAATATGAGTAGAACACATAAACCAGATTTGCTGAAGGAATATATTTATTGTTCATGCTGTAGACTCTTAAAATACATCTGCATTACCCTTTCACCATGGATTATGGTTGGAAGATTGATTAGATCTTTTCTTCATTCATGATGATGGGGATGAGTTGACCTCAACTTATATGCATGCTAAGTTAGTCCGTAGGCTGGAATTTTCACATAATCACATTCCATTCTCATCAAGCTTCTTCGTAGTTTATCTTAAGCTGTTCTGTACTTACATTCAGATGGTACAATAACACCGTTATCCTATGCAAAATTCCAGCTTTTAGCAAATTATATGGAGGAATGGAGGACTGCTCCTAACTGGTCTAGAGCATACACAAGGCCTTTTTTCGAATAACCATTTTGAAATTCATATTTGAGGAAAAAAAATCTTGTATTACAATGAGGAATACCTGTCAAGTACACTCTCTTTTTCTTTAAGCTCTTCCTGCTTTCATTTTTGGGGTGTTTCTTTTGTTCTTCCAATTTGGAATCTTTCTTTTTATAGCCTGTAATTTTCCCCATTTACCCCTAATATGTCTCACTAACCTCTAGTAACTCCAAACACCAATTTAATGTCTTTTTTTACCTCCAAATATCTCTCACTTTTTCACCTATTCTATTAACTTCACTCGCCCACTGTTTATTTACGTTATTATTAGCCCATTTTCCTTTTTTTTTTAAAAAAAAAAAATTATTTTTACACTGATTTTATATAGGAAGAACAAAAGGGAACAAAGGGAGTATAGCCTTATAGGTGAGACGGTGAGTTACTGTCGTAGTCATATACTACGTACTTTTGTTTGTCTATGAAGCTTTCTTGTTAATGGCTAGCGGCTCTGTGTGAGCTTGCTAATTTTCCTCTGTTTTTCTTTTTGCTTACATAACCAATCTAGAGGATTCTCAGGAATCCAATTGATCCCCGTCTTATCTTAGTGATTTAATTTCCCAAAGCTGAGTCATCATTTGGAAAAAAAATTCAATCAATCTGCTATAAAGACCAAAAATATACCAAGGTTTTCAACCAATTACAGAAATATTACGTACAGATGAGTTGAGTAATGTTATGGCAGATCAATGTCTATCTATAAGATAAATTGCTTCTTTATTTGATAGGAGGGGTAGATCACATACAAGTTTCATTTGCTAACCTGCTCACAAATTGTATCTGATAAATCATTCTATTTTGTTGCATTTCCCCTCTCCAAATTAGTCTTTGAGTTGGAATGAGAATCCTAAAAAACCAAAAGATTCTCTATTTGGACAACTGACTTCTTTATGCAATTTAAGCTGTAGTTACAAACATACTAATTTATAATCTGAAATTGCTGCAGGTGGGTGGCCTTGGAGATGTTGTTACTAGCTTGTCTCGTGCTGTTCAAGATTTAAACCATCATGTTGATGTAATTCTTCCAAAGTATCAGTGCTTGAACCTTAATCATGTAAGCCACTTTCCACTTTTTTTATTTTTTTTTAATTTTTTTTTTTTTGATTTTTTTTTTTTTTGATTTTTATTTATTTAATTTTTTTTTTTTATGCTTCTTACTGTCTTAATTAGAATGGCTTCATAAGCTCATTAAGACATCAAACATTTTCTTCATAAACCGTAGAGATTTTGGTTTTAACTACCTATTCTATGCTGAGTTCAATAACTAACAGCCTGATAAGTTATACTTAAAATGTCCGAAAGCTTATGGTTTTTTTCTATGGTAACGGATTAGTCATAACTCATAACTATGCAAGGAGCACCATGAAATGGAACTCTATCTCCAACCCTGCGGCCCTGCCGCTTCCACTCCCCCCCCCCCCAATCGTTTCCACTCCAGCCCCTGCTACCGCTGGGCCTCACCATCATCTGCCAGCCCTTCTTCTTCCCTCTCTCCCCATTCAATTTTATTTGCTTCCCAGTTCCTATCACCATATTCTTACTCCTTAAAACCCTCCTTCAATTTTCATGGTTTGCCCTATTTCCCTTACAATAGCCAACCAATTGCAGGGGCTACAGTACTTGCTGGAAGGGGGAGAAGGGATCGGCAGTGGAAGGGGGACTACTGGAGAAGGGCAGGTGAGGGAGATGTGATGGACCCGGTACAAGGAGCAACACTAGGAGACGAAATTAATTAAACACTAGTGAGTGAGGCAACGTAGGACTGAATTCTGATCTGACAAACACATTAATATTAAGTTATTTTGTAGTTTTACTTGGTTATATAAGAGTAGTAGTA
Organism: Chenopodium album; assembly: GCF_948465745.1. Classification (NCBI taxonomy): domain Eukaryota; kingdom Viridiplantae; phylum Streptophyta; class Magnoliopsida; order Caryophyllales; family Amaranthaceae; genus Chenopodium; species Chenopodium album. The sequence continues at coordinate 33,834,930 of NC_137857.1, read as the reverse complement.
TAGCAGTAGAAGGGGAAGATTTGGATTGAGGAACTGAGAGAGAATGGTAACCTCAGGTTACTAAGAGAGTGATAACCTAAAGTTATCAAGGAGAGTAATAGCCTAAAGCTATTAACCTATCACTTTTGTATCCAAATTCTGCCATTATCAATCAAAGATTCAAGTTTTTAGGTTTAAATTTCTTGTTCATTAGAGCTTATGATCTGAAAATCCTAGTCTATTACAGGAGAAGGAAAGAGGGAGGGCAGTAGGGCACAAACAGGTTTTTGTTGGAAGAAGATGGCAAGTGGAAGGGAATAATATCTAATTTTCAAAAGCAAAATATATTATATGCCAGATTTACCAACTATTATTTTACAGTCTCAGATATATGTATTTTATTTTAAGTATATGCATTATCATCATTGGATTGCAACAGGTGAAGGATTTCCATCACGCAAAGAGCTATTCATGGGGTGGTACTGAGATAAAAGTTTGGTTTGGGAAGGTTGAAGGCTTGTCTGTCCACTTTTTGGAGCCTCTAAATGGGTAATTGCCAAACCTTTTGTGCTCTTATGTTTATGCCACTACTTAAATTTCAGCAATTGCTAGCTAGTGATAGAAAATAAAAATAAACAGCATCTGTTAGCGAGGCCTGTGGTCTAACCTAATTTGCTAAAGTCAATGAGGAGAATTTTTGTAAAGACTTGTAAAAAAACGTTCTGTAATCTGTACAGATAAAGTTTAGAAATTGAAAAGCAGTAAGCATGTACAAAGCTACCAGAAAATGCCTGGGCTTCTGATGGACTAAGACCAGTATTTATGCCGCATCTTTAATAATGAGACTTAACTTTATCTCCTTTTGGCTACATATTTGTATCCGCGCTATAGACTATAGAGCCTTGGCTCTTGGGATATGTTTGATTTTATTTATTTATTTATTTTTATTCTCATAAATTCTCAAGTGTGACTCTCCTTTATAAAGTCTTATCACTGTTCAGCCATTTAAAAAGTGTAGACTCAAGACATCAAGATCTTCTCCATTTATGCTACATACATTTAAGTGATTGAGTGTTACAAATAATCTCATAGATCATGATGTAAAACATCCATCTTCTTTTATTTCCGGTCCTTAACCGGCTTAACAAATCATCACATTATTTAATGTATCTAGGGTAGTGAACTCACTATTCTAAAAATCTGGCTCTTTCTAAAAAATCTGTATAAATACTATTGTGTATGATTTGGTCATTTGCCATGGTTCTTAAATTCTTTCCTTGCTTTGGACAGATTGCTACAGACTAATTCTGTCTATATTGGTAAAAATGATGGCGAAAGATTTGGTTTCTTTTGCCACGCTGCACTCGAATATCTCCTCCAAAGTGGATTTCATCCTGTAAGTTCAGACTTTGACTTAATTGAATTGCTATTGCTGATTCTTTGATCTCCGTCAGTTAACTGTCCATGAGGATTTTGTCTTTTTATCTATAGCCTTCCTCAGTAGTGTATCTGGTCACAAGTTCTCTTTTAGTGCACTATGAGATCTAAACCACTAAACATATTCTGTTTCTTCATAGATGCAATTTGTAATTTGTTCACTTGGTGCAGGATATAATTCATTGCCATGATTGGTCAAGTGCTCCAGTGGCATGGCTGTATAAAGAGCATTATGGGCAGTATGGTCTTACTAATGCTCGTGTTGTTTTCACTATCCATAATCTTGAGTTTGGGGCGTACTTCATTGGAAAAGCAATGGCATATGCAGACAAGGCTACAACTGTGAGTCTATACTTGGCTGTGTTAACATCTTGTTGTGTGGTCTGTGGCAGCTACAATCTCTGAGGTCAAAGAATTGGTGGCGGGATATTTGCATTGCTTTGGGTTTAGTTACGCCTGTGTTCGCAAGTGATGGTGGTTTTAATTTATGTATATTATCATTTATCAGGTTTCAAATACCTATGCAAAGGAGGTTGCTGGAAATCCTGCAATTGCTCCTCACCTGTACAAATTTCACGGCATATTAAATGGGATTGATCCAGATATATGGGATCCATTCAATGATAAGTTTATTCCAGTAAGTAATTCCTCTTCATTTAATCTGAAATTCTTATTTTGGAAAAGCTTAAGTGTGCTTTTGTTAGTCTTATCAATTATTTTCTCGAATTTACTGAGAAATGAAGGTGGATAATTGAGCATTGATGTCTAAGCCTGGACTAGAATTTCTCATCTGTGAAGCATCTTTGATTAAGATTATGTTCTGCTGATTCTAAAGCTTAAGACAGCAATTTTTATGACTCAGATGTTACTTTATTTTCCCATTGTCCATCAAAACTCAAGCACAGCTTCTTAATCTGACATATATGCTTGATGCATTTAATATCAGGTAAATTACACATCAGAAAATGTTGCAGAAGGTAAAAAAGCAGCCAAGGAAGCTTTACAACAAAGGTTTAGCATTCAAAAAGGTGATTTCCCATTAGTGGGAATAATTACTCGTTTAACTCATCAGAAAGGAATCCATCTCATCAAGCATGCTATTTGGCGCACTATAGAACGTGGTGGACAGGTCTTCCTCCTATTATATTGGTTCTTTACTAAATAATTGTTGCTTAGTTTGTCGCAGTCAGTCAATTTCAGTGCTCTATGATTTTAGGTTGTGTTGCTGGGCTCTGCTCCCGACCCACGCATACAGCAAGAATTTGTTGATGTTGCAAATCAATTGCATAATATGCATCATGACCGTGCTGGCCTTTGTTTGAACTACGATGAACCTCTTTCACACTTGGTATTTGATCCTACAACTCAATTGCATGCTCTTTTGAATTTGTCTTCTAGTAACTGAATATAAAGTGCATGTAGACTTACTAGTTTCATTAAACTTCTCCGTAGATATATGCAGGTGCAGATTTGATTCTTGTCCCCTCAATATTTGAGCCATGTGGCCTAACCCAGCTTGTTGCTATGCGATATGGGTCAATACCAGTTGTTCGCAAAACTGGAGGTACAAATCTTCTCAATTTCTCATATTTCATACTCATCATCCAACATAAATAGTTTATTAACCACGTTATCAAGTTATGTAATCTTCTTGTGTATTCTACATTGGTTCTATGGTGAGATTATTCTTCTAGTTATTTTCCTCCCTTATGTTTCTTGTTTTTGATTCCCTGTTTAATTCAATATCTTCAGTTGAAAGCTGAAGTCATGTCTTGGTTATGTTGCTTTCAAAATTTTCATTCATATATCATGTTGTTACTGGTGTGAGATGTTCAGCTTTTGTATTCTTGCCTTTATCATGTTATGTATTCACTAGTTTACAACTGTACCACAATAGTCAATATATTGTAACTGTCATTATCTACTCATTTTCTTGCAGGACTTTACGATACTGTATTTGACGTTGATCATGACGTAGAGAGAGCAAGAGCACAAGGTTTGGAACCTAATGGATTCAATTTTGAAGGAGCTGATCCTGCCGGGGTAGATTATGCTCTTGACAGGTGAGTATATTTCCACACTTGCTCAAGTAGAACAAAAAGAAGAAACAAATAAAGTCTATAAGTAGTTATATTTTAACATGTCTCATCTTAATTCAAAGATCACCATCAATGCATCAACATTACATTACATTACATTATCACGACGACGCCTCTAAAGCTCCCCCTTCTAAATTGCCTGTTTCCTGCTAACTCTTTGTCTGATACGAAGTATGACTGTGTGTAAATTTACAATGAATTACTGGTGTAGGTGGTTTAATGAGCCAATAGAGCCACTTAATATCAAGTCTGTGTCACTCAAGAGTTGCTAGGTTAGGTTTGTGTTTTGTCTAAGATACCTCCTAAGAACTTCAAGCCTGTCACTTAAACAAAGATGCGCATTTAGCCATTTAGGTACCGGAAAGACTGAGGTTGTTCTTGCATTTTGTTAGCTTTTAGTCTCATAAAGTCATGTAGTGTCCAAGCATCATCTGAAACCACAATTTCATAATTACATATTTCCATTTTATTGTGACATCAGGAGTTCCTATTGACATAACTTATAGACCATGAATTTGTTGCCTTCCTTGCCCAAAAATTTTCTGTGTCAACGTATCTTGTGCCTTGGCGCACCATGTCGTTCTTTCTGTAAGATATTATTTTGGTTATGTACAGTACAACATTGCTAACCTCCTGCCCATTTTCCCCCTCTCAAGTCCCCAACCAGATGATAATTTGATCCCATAGCATGAGATTTGTAGGGCCAATGGACCACCAGGGTCTTCGTCTGTACAATATGTTGTAGAAGGATGCTTACTTACTGATGAAATTTTCAGGGCTATATCAGCTTGGTATGATGCAAAGGAATGGTTTAACACACTGCGCAAGCGTGTGATGGAACAAGACTGGTCTTGGAATCGGCCAGCACTAGAGTATATGGAACTTTATCACGCAGCACGCAAAAACTGAGGATCTCACTCTGGCTTAGGCAAAAGGGTTTTAGGACATTCTACAGATTGTATAGGTTCAACAATATTTTGCTGATAGTTCTTCATATTGCTTCATATAAGGTACCAAATTACCAATATAGTCATAATAATGTGAAGTAGCAGAATTCTAGGCATACACTTTCGCATACCATAAAGGAACAGTAAATGATTAAAGCTATTTATACTGTTTCAAAGTATTAATAAAATGATTCATTCTTTTGCTACAAAAAAAACATTTTATTATTTCATCTTCCATCTTTTCTTCTTTTGGACTTTGTTTTGGAATCAAGTGACCAAAGTTATGAAAGTTTTTTTTAGTGTATACTACTCCGTTTGTATTAGTTTACTATGGTTACAAATGGCCCCGAAAGTTTGGGATCCTCACAGGCCCACACAACCATTGAGCTCGCACTTGATTCTCTAGTTTGTCTACGTTTGAGAATATTAAGTTAATAAGTTTTACTAGTTAAATTGAAAGAAATTTCAATACTTGTTCAAATTCATACAGACATATTTGAATCTCCAAACTAATTTTTAATCAAAATTTGTTTTGTTGAGCAAACGTTTTTTTTTTTAACCAATCAATACCTTTTGTACTCAATAGAATTACGAGCGAACACTAATTTTTGCTGATCTAAATTAATTTTGATGAAAGGTTGGGTTAATTCCCTTAAACTTAAAAAGGTTACGTTAGATCTGTAAAACTAAACCATATATACTACTCTGTACATATTTGTCATTCACATGATGTACAAGAATTATTGAAAAGACAAATTATAGTTTTTAACTTTTCATAGGTGAGGAATTATAACCTGAGAATAGGTTATAATTTGTTTGTCTAGGTTATGCTGTTTTCATCATCAAATATTACAATTTGTACAAGTCAATCATTTCAACCGTGAAATTGATACATTATGACTGTTAAACAAGTCACCACCACGCACCAACTCTCTTGTGTTGACTATTGTTGGCATCATTATATGCCTAAGCTGATGTTCACTGATTTTCCTTGAAATAATGTTCGTTTGTTTATCAATTTTTCATATGAAATTAAAGTCATATTAGATCCTATAGACGCAAAGACTTTGGAGTTAATGATATGCTATTGGCGAAATTTTTGACACACTGATAAGTTTATGTAAGGTCTAAAATTAAAATGCGCGACAGGCAGGGACGGATATAGCTTGTACCAAGGGTATGCCTTTGCATACCCTGCAACTACATAAAAATAAAATTTAGTGCAGCCTTTTAGCAATAAATTAAGTGTAGGTTGCTAGTTATTCAAGTGTTTTTTAAGCTTTCTTGAATTTAAGTCGAGTCTAGAGTTTAAATCCCATTGTTACACATTTTTCCCAACCGTTATTTTTGCTGACTACAACATAATTTTCTATAAAGTATATAATTGTACACACCTTATCTGTCAATCCTGAATACGCCAATGGTGGCAGAAGGAGGGACAACCCACATACAAGTTAAGCAAAGTTTTATTATAAAATAAAAGACAATAACCACGATGCATGTCACGTTCTACCATATTTCTAATGTTAAATGATTTCCCTGAAAAAATCCTAGACAATCTCACATTTTACATGTGTGTTCTATCACAACTACTTCCCCGTTAATTGTATGATATGTATCATTCAACTCACAAGTCGTTGGTGTTGCAGTACTCCACTCTCCGGCCACATGAGTGACATGATCACCTAGAAAGCTCGTTCGCAACTTCGCACCACCATTATAAACCACAACTAATGCACCATGCATGCCTTCGAGTCACGCCAATCAAGCAACATGCTTATGTTTCATGCTTACAATTAAGCTACGAGTACAGCTTGTTATACAACTATGCAAGTATTTAATTTCTTCATGTATGTTCATTATACTAGAGTAATTTTTTTCTAAGTTGGTAATTAACATAACGCATGTACGAACTCGTAATTGTTACCTCCTTTAATATAATCCATTTACACTACATCGATTGGTAGAATTCAATAAAGTAGTCCTTTCGTAATCAAGTTCATTTGACCAATTCCACTAGTTATAGTTTCAAGCTAATTATAATTAATTAAGAGGACCCCTTTTACGTGCATTAGATTAATGAACGGTTTCAATTAGTAGCTTTAAGGTTAAAATGATGTCAACCATTATAAATATATATATATATATATGTACAACTAATTGTACCTTATGCATGTTACAATCAAGGCTATTTCTTTATCCGATCTATATACTTAGGGTCTGTTCTCATTGATTGAACTCAGCTGAACTGAACTGAACTGAAATGAATATTTTATAAGAGAAGGAAATTAGGAGCTGAATTGAATTGAACTGAACTGAACTGAACTTAGCTGAACTGAACTAAACTGAATTTCAACGTAAGAGAACAGGGCCTTATACCTTATGAGCACATTTATATGTAGGCAGTTTATGCCTTTCGGTGTAACAGATTGAACAATGAGTAACCTTGACAAATTGTTTTTATATATCTTTGCATTGTATTATTGTATTTGTACTAGTATATGATATGATAAGTGGGGGTTCTTATGTTGTGTAAACTGATTTATCGGTCTATAAGAGCCATAGAATATGCTTTGGTCCTTTTAGTAGATTAATGATGCATGTAGTGATGACCACCAGGCAACAAACTTTAGGATAATGGCATAATTTTTATAAAATGACTAGTTCAGGTGGGTTTTTGACAAGGATGAGAGAGGTACATTACACAATTTGTAGTGGAGAATATTTCCAATTGGTCTTCAATAATGTCCCACAAAGAATTGAATGATAGGCTCGGGTCAATACAGTACCTAAATCGATTCATAAATAGTCTCCACATAATGACATTATTTAAAATTCCGGTATATATATATAGAAGCAAAGGGTTTTTCTAGGTATTTTGAAGAGACATAAATTTGTGTGAAATCTTAATTCCACGTAGTGCACATATCATGTCGAGTTTAGACTTGTTCTAGCACCCACCTAATACTAAAAATTAAATAAAGAGGCACAAAAATTATTGAAAGTAAAGTCAAGACTTTGTGCTCTTTTGTCTACTCATATCTCCTAAAGGACTAGCATAGATGTTAATTGGTACTAATATTGTTCCCTTTGATCATTGCTATACGTTGAAATTAATTGATTACAATTGAACCTGGCTAAATGCATTCTATAATAACATGTAAGTAAAATATTGGAAATTATTATTGCACTTGGAAAATGAATTTATTCACATAAGCAAATACCAATACTGCAATACATATTGCACCAAAAGGTACGATGTACTAGTGAAATTGTTGATAATTTTGCTACTAATATGCATGGAATCTTAATACTTTCGGAATCAACAAAGTATATAGTTACATAGTGTGTCAATGTGAATGTCCTAATTCAGTAGCTAGATCAGAATGCTTGTGAGCCGCGGTATAAATATTTTTCTTGTTTCATTTTGGTTTGTGTTATTTGTGGTTTGAATCTCGAGAATGAACAGAATTGGACGAACCTTAAATGGACATATTTTTAAGTAAAGATGAAAGTTTATCTCTATAGTTTTCAATGATAGATGAGAAACTCAGTTTCAACGTATGAGAAAGTTATACATGACCGATTTAGGTGTGACTCAACCCATGATCAACTGATTTATTAAGATATAAGAATCTAATGGCAATTAATCAATTATATCACCTTCTCTAGTTTTATATCTAGCTTGAGCAAATAGCAATATTAGCACCTTTTGAAAATCAACAAAAGTTTATTAGATCTGTGTATCTATTTGAAACTCCAGTGTTTCTTCTATATAAAAGTAAGAAAGAAGTGAACATTAGAATACTCTTATCATGAAGGGATACCTGACGTATATACGTACTAATTAATATTGTGCTTGAGCTCCTAAGGTTTTCGATTTTTTCTTATGGTCTTTATTACTTCTTTAGTACAACTTCAATTCATCATGTACAACTTCATATACTAGTATTATTTGAGGCAATTTAATTGTTCCCCAAAAAAAAAAAAAAAAAGTTTGATATGATTATAAACTAAATTTAATGGAATATACCCTCTCAACTTTAATTGATATGAAAACACAAGCACAATAATGCAATAAGGACAAGACAATTCTATATACTACGTATTTAGATAAACCCTATTGTATGTGAATGTTATTGAAAGTCATGATAACATACATAAAGCACAAGTTTCTAGCCATGTGCTCTAAAACTACTACTTCGTATAATTTTAAAGTTATGGTAGTAAATAATCACAAACTATATACGAAGTATATAATATGGTCAGCTTCGATACCGACGTACCAGCTCTTTTGTTGGTCATGATTCTCATGAATACATACTTTGTGCAAGTTGAGGACAAAGCATGGTAACATATGCCCATTAAATACTTGTTCGTTTTTCATTTTTGGCCCCAACTTCTCCGTGTACTACTATTACATGTTGTACTCTCTCCGTCTCTAAAATCAACTTGATTAGAGATTCATGCATCAGACATGAGTACATGACCTACATAAAATCACTCACTAGTGGAAATATGATGGATATTGGTTTCATATGAAGACGTTGGATAATAGCTTTAATGTATTGTAGACTGCATAAAAATCATAGGATTGAATATGGTATATGGTCTCTATCATGTAACAAACTTACAATAGTTAGGAATGAAAGGATATATAGTAAGTCCAACCAACAATATACTATCTAACTTAACTAAGCTAACTTTAATCACAAATAAAAAGTCTAAACAAAAGGTGCATGTATGATGCATGGCATATTCGATCAATAAGCTAGTACAATTTTCTCAACAATACAAGCTAGTTGCAATAATTTGATCAAACCTCTTACTTGTTTGACTCTTTCCAAATGGACAAAAGTATATATATATATATATATATATATATATATATATATATATATATATATATATATATATATATATATATATATATATATATATGATTAATATGAATAATACTTGTAGTACATTTATTTATTTATTTAATTTTAGTACACAAACAAGAATACTAGCAATAATTGTAAAAGTAAGGAAAAAAAACAAAAGAAGTTGACCCACAAATAATTTGATATTTCCAGGTGACCCAAAATCCAAATCGTGTGTGACTATGACCCTTCAGCTCTTATCCCTACTACTTCTACTGCTAGTACTACTATACATTTATACTACTTCCTCCGTTCTTTTTTACTTGACCCGCTTTGACTTTTACACTATTCACCACCTCTTCTTTGACCGTTTTTTGTGAATAGTATGTAAGGAAAAAACATATTCATGTGAGACCTTATTGAATTTGTCTCAATAAGTACTATCATAATATATAACTTTTGTAAATTTTACTTATGGAGAATTAAAGTTATTGATCGTAAAAGTTTTGCATTGGCAAGCGTGATAAAAGAAACAGGTCAAGTAAAAAAAAACAGAGGAAGTACGTTACTATGTCCATACCTAATTAAAATTATTGGACCCCACAAAAATCAGAAAAATAAAAATGCCAAATTTCTAACTATTAATATTGTGGAGTACATTTATTTTCCTTCAAAAATAATACTCACTACAAGTAAATAATAAATAAATATACTTGTATTTGTTTTATTTCTTGTATGTTTGTAGTGTGTTGGCATAAAGCCATAATTTCCCAAAACCAGGGAAGTAAAATTGCATTGATGGATGAATTTGAACTAAATTGATTGATGCCAATTCATATGCTCCACTTCTTTTTACTTTTTTGGGGTGCATCTCAACTAGACTTTTTGCTGTAAGATTTAGTTTGGTGCCCTATTAAATACTTCCTCCGTTTTCTTTCCGTTTTCTTTTAGATGCAACACACCCTTTATCGCGGTAATTAAGAAAGGTGAGGTTTACATGATATAATAAACTTTAAAATAGGATGAGTGGTTGTTAGGAGTGTAATTTAAATTAGTGGGTCATGTGCTTTAAATAAGGGATATAGTATAGTTTTTCCCTAAAGTAACTTTCCTTTTATAGTGTGTTGCAAGTATTGTGACATTTTCTTTTTAGAGAAGTGTTAGGTTGCAAGTAAAAGAAAACGGAGAAAGTAGTAAATTTAAAAATATAATACAGCATTAAAGAGCATATAATTCAATCAATTCTAGTCATGACTACTTTACCTTCATGAGTTATATTTATGTTTTGTGTTTTATTGGTTATTGTCTTAATAGTACTAGAGTAGACAAATAAAAGGATAAAGGCGAAATATTAGTTAATAGTGCCCTTAATTTATCTAAGTAAAGTTGGTTTTTAGTTGTTAAAAGCACATTTTATCACTTGTTAGTTGTCTAACTATTTAGCTCAACTAGCTAGACCTTTTTCTATGCTGAATACATATGGACCATAGAAATTAGTAATAATTTTGATTGCGTCTTAGATATGGAGTACACATTTTCTATTGTATTGCATATTTAAAACTTCATAAATGATACTATTACGCAATTATTTTTAGTGTTGTTAACTTCTCATTCATATCAATCCCTTGAATTTATTATATCTATTATACTTTCTCTGTTTTCTTTTACTTGCAACACATCTTTTGGGCACGCAGTTTTAGGAGATGATTAGTGAGGGTAGGCGAGCGATATTATCAATATAATTTTTACACGAAGATTAGAATAGGGTTAAGTATCATTTGTAAAAATAATAATTAATAATTATCCGTTTACATTACATAAACTCGACCTCAAAACACGTGCCACAAGACTGTGTTGCAAGTAAATAGAAACGGAGGAAGTATATATTCATAAAATCGAATAGCCTTAATATAACCTATCTTGCAACAGAATTTAATACAGACAATTATTCAAATGTAGGAATATGTCTTCAGCCTTTCGAAATGCTTTGAATTTCACTAGGCTAGTTTATTTATTGCAACTATGGAGTATGGACTATGGTGTATGCATGTAGTTGTTTTAAGCTCACCATCTTCAAGACTTTAATTTTTATTAGGAAAATTGCGCTTTCGGTTACGTGAGTTTTTATTTTCAAAGTGCAAGGATAATGTAAAATAAGATGAAACTAAAAAAAAAAAACATAGGATAAGCATATAAATTTGCCATGAATTATTCAATTAATATGTGACAATGTAATGAAGTTTCATAGTGGGTATAACAACCTTAGCTTGTACCAGTACCTTTTAATATTATGAGTGTAAGTTCTTAAAATTAAATATGTTGTAAGAAGCATAGTAAGTTTAAACTAGAATATTTCCGTCAAATAAAAGTTTAAACTAGAGTAAATCAAGGGAATCAAACACATCAAAACATTTTCAAATTATTTGGACAACTTTTTTAAGATGCACAAAAGCCTTTTACACTTAGATAGTGCTCTTTGTTTCTTACCCTTATCTACGCAAAATTAATTTTACTTTTAGGGTTATTATTTTAATTTGAACTAAACTGAAATTAAAGTAATACATTAAACTAAGGGCCTGTTCTCTTATATTGAAATTCAATTCAGTTCACTTCAGTCTAGTTCAGTTCAGCTTCTAATTTCCTTCTCTTATAAAATACTCCCTCCGTCCCTAAATTACATTCCTCTTTGGAAATTTACACGGGAATTAAGGAGGGAAGAATAAGACAAATAACAATAATTAGATAATGCAATGAGAAGTACAAAGATAGATTAGTTATTACTCATGACAAGTCATCAATCCTTTGCAAAAAAAAGGACCAATCACATGCTCCTAATTAAAAAAATTTAACCAATCATATTCATTGTAATTTGGCACAAGGATTATGAGTGATATTAGGTAAGAATGAGTGAGAATGCATTTAATATAAAACAGAAAAAGAGAGTTGATTTACCAAAAATAGAAAGCAGGAATGTAAATTTGGAATACCAAAAATAGAAAGGATGAATGTAATTTAGGGACGGAGAGAGTATTCATTTCAGTTCAGCTCAGCTCAGCTGAATTCAGTGAATAAGAACAGGCCTTAAAAATAATGTAACTTCAATTTAAACAACCCGAATTGACACCTCCAACTCTAAGATTATAAGTCCTAAATATGTGCGATTAATATAAAGAAAGTAAGGGTGGTGTTAGTTGACGCCCATAGTAACAAGAAATCGGATAGCAAAATATTTGTAGGAAAAAAAAAAAAAAAAAGAAAAAAAGTGGGAAGAAGAAACAATAAAAAGGTGGCAGATGTAGAAATATGCATTTAGTGCTGACGCCGCATCAGTTGAGACTACTGCGCAAGAGAGAGAAAACTCAGGTTATGGATAAGGTTTATTTTTAAATTTTAATTTACTCGTAGTATTAGTACTGAATCCAGTGAGTGAGTCCAGTGAATGCTTCATCACGTCAATCCCTCTTTTCCTTTCCACCCAATCATAACGCCTTTGCCTACTCTTCATCTACTACTTCCGTTACATATTATTTGCAACGATTAGACATTTTTCCTCTCTACTTTATGTCAAATCGTTGCAAATAATGTGTAACGGAGGTAGTATTTACTACAAGTATTGATTTTTTTTTTAAAAAAAATTAATATTTTGCGTTGATCCATTAAATTAAAGGTTTAATTTGATGGTTGAAACTTAAAATTCATATACTCCCTCCGTGTTTTTTTAAGTGATACATTTTCCATTTTCAGCCGTATTTTTTTAAGTGATACATTTCCTTTTTTGGCAAAACAATACATTAAAATATTATATCTCTCTCCTCTCGTGGTCCCCACCCAAACCCACTACTACTTTTTTATTATATCTTTCTCTCACATATATTACTTTTCAATAAACTATTAACCCCATTATCTTTCTTTAACAATTTTTTAATACTCCACTACCCCACTTACCTCTTATTTTATTTAAGTCAATTAAATTGCCTAAAACTATGTGCCAGTCAATATGTATCACTTAGAAAAACACGGAGGGAGTACCCAAAGACCTTTCTATCACATTGAATATTGATACTCCCTCCGTCCCTTTATTACAATCCTGATTTCTTTTTTGGGTATTCCAAAATTATATTCCTCCTTTTCTTTTTTAGTAAGTATTTTTTTTCCAATTATCCCAAATTATGTTTCTTTTTCTGTTTTGTAATTAATGCTCACTCTTACTTTCCTATTATCACTCTTATTTTCTCACTCCTCCTTAAGAATCCTTATGCCTAAATTTAGATGAATATGATTAGTTCTTAATTTTCTAATAGGAGCATTGGTCCTTTTATTTTTGCAAAGGATTAATCACATGACATCATTAAATATTAATCTGTTTTTTTTTTTTTTTTTTGACAAATATTAACCAACCTTTGTTTTACTCAAAGATATCATTTAATGTTATGTACTCCGTATGTCCCATTGTGTTTTGTTTTATTTGTTATTTGTTTTATTTTTAGTTCCTTAATTCCCGTGTAATTTTACAAATAGGAATGTAAAAAAGGGACGGATGGAGTATTATATTAATAGATCAATTTAACCTAAAGATTAAATTGATTGATGGTTAAAACTCATAATTTGCTTGTATATATACTTTATCATTTTGTTTGACGTAAGTAATGGATATTTCTTGTGGTAAAGGGTCCATTTAGGAATTATTTATTATGATTATTTAGTGACCTATTTTGAATAATTTATTTGCCTACATGATATTTTGACTAATAACAATTTATTTTATATTTTATTATTTGTATTATTAATAAGTATACTTATAAAAAAATGACATTTAAAATCTACTAGGGCAGCTAACGCGCGCGATGCGCGCATCATAGCTAGCCATATCTTGAAGGTTTTTTTGGTTTGGCTTTTAAATCACAAAATTAGTTAAATTAACAATAAGAGAAATTTTTCCTAAAAAAAAAAAACAATAAGAGAAATATATGTAATCAACTATATTTAGGTGGTATAAATGTTCAAGACAACTAACATTTATGAAAGCATAAAAGTACATAAATATTTTAGAGGGTATAGTTGTCTAAACACTATTCATTAAAATAGCATCTACATATTAATGAGGGTATGTATGTAAATACACATTTTGAAGGGTATAATTGGCATTACACTATTCATAAGAGTATGTTTTTACTTTTAAGACAACTAACATTTATGAAAGCATAAAAGTACATAAATATTTTAGAGGGTATAGTTGTCTAAACATTATTCATTAAAATAGCATCTACATATTAATGAGGGTATGTATGTAAATACACATTTTGAAGCGTATAATTGGCATTACACTATTCATAAGAGTATGTTTCTACTTTTTATAAGGTAGGGATATATTGAAACAATTTATATGATTACATTTACTTTTATGTGTAAACCTTTAATTTATATAAATATAAATACATTGTAAACTTAAAAATTAAACAAGATGTGTCAACAATATTTGAGCCTCCATATGTCCATATCTTCCTTCTCTATCCTCCATTTGTCTTGACCTTCTTGGAACTTGAAGGGTAGATGACTAGATGAGTACGTGCATCTTTATTGATTCTTTCACTTTAAAAATGAGCTTAAAATATTGAAATTGGTATCTATTTTCTCTATCTCCTGTTGTTTGCTCTATTAAAACGATCAATTTTTAAACTTTTAATTAATATGATATGATGAAAAAGAAAAGTGGTGGGATAATTA
Organism: Chenopodium album; assembly: GCF_948465745.1. Taxonomy (NCBI): domain Eukaryota; kingdom Viridiplantae; phylum Streptophyta; class Magnoliopsida; order Caryophyllales; family Amaranthaceae; genus Chenopodium; species Chenopodium album. Next base: position 33,819,879 of record NC_137857.1, on the reverse strand, counting down.
TAGTGGTCGTAAACGTAAAGATAGACCCTTGCAACCAAAAGTTAGGGTCTGTTCTCTTACGTTGAAATTCAATTCAATTCAGTTTAGTTCAATTAAGTTTAGTTCCTAATTTCAGTTCAGCTTCTAATTTCCTTCTCTAATACAATATTCATTTCAGTTCAGTTCAGTTCAGTTCAGCTCAGCTCAGCTCAGCTCAATTCAGTTCAGTTCAGTTCAGTTCAACTGAGTTCAGTTAATGAGAACAGGCCCTAAAGGAGTAGTATCGAGCAAACTCAAAAGCATAAATTAAAAATAAAAACGGAGCAAATATTAAGGGATTAAGAAAGTATATATAATTGGGTTTTTTTTTATTTTATTTTTTTATTATTATTTTTTTAAAATAAAACTACTGATTTGATGTAAATATACAAAAACAAAAGTACTGAGTATAAGAGTCATTTAGAGCCTATTATCTTTAGCTTATTTTCAGTTCAGTTAAGCTCCAATAAGTTCAGTTCACTTCAGTTCTTATCTTAATTTCATTCTCTTATAAAATATTCAGTTCAACTCTAATAAGTTCAGTCAATTTATTTCAATTCAGTTCATCTCTAATAAGTTCAGTTTAGCTCAATTTAATCAATCAAAATAGGCCCTTAATTTGAGTTTGAATTCAATTTAAGACATTTGAGTTACAAGTCATTTAGCGTAAATTCAATGATGTTGAAACTACTTTAACCAGTATGTTCGTATTCAAACTCATTTCATAATCTATTCGTCTCACTTTATTTGGATAAGTTGTTCAATTATACACATCTAAGAAGGTTTTATTTCCGATAAAATAAAAAAATTAAAGATTATAATAATGGTGATGGATAGGGACACCCTAAAATAAGTAAATACAAGTAGCATTTCCAGAGCTAGCTATGAAGCTGAGCTGAGATGAGACCACTCTCACTTCTCTTTAATTAAGTAATTTATTTTGCACATTTTCTCTCTCCTCTGCTACTGCACTCTTACTCTTTTGATTTGAGTTGGCCATAATTTACAGTATTATTTTCAGGTAAAAAATGTACTAGAAACTGAGATTCTCTTCTTAAATCCCATCAATTTTTTTGCTTTTTTTGGGTTTCATTGGATCTAATTTAACCTCCCTTCTTTAAATTTAATTATTTTAGTGTTAAATTATTAAATTAAATTTGGTTTAAGTTTTTGTCTTTTTGCTCTGACTTTTGCTCTGAAAACTCTATCTTCTTCTTTGCAGGAATCAGGATTGATCAGGCAGCTTCTACTTCTCTTGAAATCCGTGATTTTTTTTGGCGCTATTCATTTACTTGATTGCCACGTATATCATCCTCGGAATTTCACATTTTTACTCTAAATTAATTGGAAATTTAAGTGGTATGTTTCAGATCTTTTGAGGTTTTTATTTCTTCTTTAAGCCTTAGATAAACTCCTGAATTTGGAGCTGTGGTTCGAGTATATATTAGGGTTTGTTCTCTTACGTTGAAATTCAGTTCAGTTCAGTTCAGCTGAGTTCAGTTCAGTTCAGCTCTTAATTTCCTTCTCTTATAAAATATTTATTTCAGTTCAGTTCAGTTCAGCTGAGTTTAGTTCAGTTCAGTTCAGCTGAGTTCAGTCAATGAGAACATACCCTTAATTGTATGTTTTAATTAGAACATTTTTTTTTATTATTAAATTAACGTGTGTATTTGATACTCTAATTAGACACTATGTAAACAAATACTCGTAAATTTTCTTTGATAACGTGTGTAATCGATACACACAATCGATACACACACTAAATAGACACCATGTAAACAAATACTCGTGAAATTTTCTTTGATTACATAGCATCTAATGTGTCATAGATATAATATGACCCGCGAACCACATATTTTCTTTATTAAAAATTCAACATTAAAATCAAAACATGTTGACTTGAACTATGAAAGATGCATACTCCATATACAGTCCACATTACATACGAAACTTAAAAAAGAAAATACAGGTAATAAATAAATTACTGAACAACTAATATTCAGATTGTATTATGACTTAACATTAATAATACTGTTGTTATAAAGGGGGAAAAATCTTCTTTAACAGTCACCTAAATACATAGGTAGCCCAATTTTATTGTTCCTTTTTTTGGAAGTTCACTTTGCATTAACTTCCCTAGGTTTTTGTTTGGAAGCATTTGCCAGCTAAAAGCCAACGGAAGATTCCTGGTTTTATTCCCTTTCACCAAAACAACCAATTATGACTACCTAGATTTCAATCAATTTTGCTCATTAACTTAATGTGATTTATGGAGTTACTTAATTTTCTAACAAACCCATTTCATTTTTCCTTGCATCAACCACAAATAACTTAAATAAAAATGTGTAAATATAATGAGTATGTATAGTTTTTTATTTTAAATAAATCAAATATGATGGATATCATGTTATATGTGATATTGATCATTCACTTACACTGTTTTAAAAAAGAAGAAGAAAAAAAAAATTTACACCATGTATCACATGCTATTTTGTAGTTATATAGAGTAACTAATACAAAGTAGTACATACTTATGGTTGGATAATGTGATCTAACAAACCTAAAAAGGTATTTCCCTTAAAGATATACGTGACCACTTTATAAGCATAAAAGTTCACTAAATTCTTCAAATTAAGTTGTTAATTTAAAATTAATTTAATCAATATTTTCGTATATACCTCCGTAGTGTTTATTATATACAATAAAGTGAATTATTATATGCAATAAAGTGAGTGAGTTCCCACCCATTTTAACTTTAATAAACCCACTTTATAAATCATCACAAGAAAAATACTTGCAACATAGAAGTTGTACTTGTAAGTTGTAACCCTTAACCCAAAAAAAAAAAAAAGAAAAGAAATTTTTTTTTTTAAAAAAAAAGTTATTTTCTTTCCTATATAGAGAGTGTATGAACTCTCATTTCCCATTAAACTTTACTTTCTGTTGCTCCTTTTTCAGTTTTTCCTCACACCCATTTCACCATTTTTAATTTCCTTCAAATTAATTTAGTTTAAATTATTTCTATTTATATTTTCACAGATTTAAATTCCAAAAAAAAAAAAAATTGGTCATGGCAGGGAGGAATGGCAGAAAATTTGTTAAAGATGAAGACTTTGAAGAAGGAGAAGTATGGAATATTCTAGAAAGCAGAGAAAATTCAAGTCCAAAACTCAGAAAATCATTGAAAAATTCATCTTCTGCAACAAAAAAATTCACTGCTACTGCAAGAATGATACCCAAATCATCATCATCAGCATCATCATCATGTGAGAAGATGTCATCAGCACCATTGGAAATTCCTGATTGGTCAAAAATTTATGGTATGACATCAAAAAAGAACAAGAATGGTGGTTCTGCATCATCATGGGTTGATTATAATGCTGTTAATCATCAAGGGTATTATGGTAATTGTCATGGTAATGGTCATGGTTATGGTTATGATGATGGTCATGTGAATGATGATGGTGATGGGTATGTGTATGGTAATGATGATGATGATGGTGATGGTGAAGATGATGACATGGTTCCACCACATGAGTATTTAGCAAAGAAGTTAGCAAGAAGTCAGATTTCATCTTTCTCTGTTTATGAAGGTATTGGAAGGACTCTTAAAGGAAGAGACCTTAGTAAAGTAAGAAATGCTATTTTGACTAAAACTGGTTTTTTAGAGTAAAATTTTTAATTATATTTTCATGGGTTAGTTTAATTTTTATGGGTTAGTTTATATTAATTTTATTATATTAGTTATTATTATTATTATTATGTGGTGTGTGCATGGACTACCATGCAATGGCATCAAGGAATCATAGGTTAAAAAATAAGATTAAATTAGGATATAATTAAGAGTTAATTAGTGCATTATCCAAGGAAGACATCATCAATTTTGTATAATTGGGGATGATGAAATCAACATCAGCATGGGTTCATCATGAACATGGATGTCATCTATCTGTTACATAAGGGGTCCCATGTAAGTTGTTTTCAATTTTTTAGTCCTTAAGTATGGTTGATTAGCTTGATTAAGTATGGTTAATTAGTGCTTTTTTTTGTTTAGTTGGTGAGTTTCATTTATCAGAGGAACTGCCTAATTTTGTGAAATTGTGTTTGGCAGTCCTCTGAAATTTTGTTAGGAGGAAGTTGAATGTTTAATTATATAATATGAGAGAGATTTTAATGTGACTAGTTTGTTGTTGTTTCTAATCTTTTTATGTTCTTGTTTTATGTATCTTTTGCTCTAGCCTGTATCTTTGTTGTCCCACTACACAGTTGGTTTAAGGCCTTTAAGGCTTTAGGGCCATACAGGTGCATTTTACATTTTTCGAACTTCTCATGAATGAAACACTTGGCAATGGACTAATGACCAAACGACGTACTACCTCCTCCTTTACAATAATATACAAAAGTTGCACATAATGGATAAAACAGGTAGTATATATTACACGGTTCCTTTTGATCAGACTTAACTCGAACCAAATGAGTTGTGTCAAGTTATATTTGAAATGCAGGCACAAGTTTGCTATCAAATAATTACATTTAAAAAGTTTAATTAAATACTCATCGCATAAATCATCTATTGACATTAATTTTTGAGTCGGATTGGTTCATGCCAATATCAATTCTAGTCTAGATGTCATACTTTATTTTTGTTAGCTTGAGCTAAAAATAGTTTCTAACGACCCTTGGCTAAGATAAAGTATTTAAGGTATCTTGAATTGATGATGGTAGCCCAATTTGGATAACCTACCATTTCTTTCGATTAATTATGAATTTAGGAGTATAGAATTCAGGATATCGAGTTTAATGGGTGACAGATGTTTTCATTCCACTCAAAAAGAAAATGTCGATTCAAATTCAAAATTAGATGAAAAGCTATTGGATGTTGGTTCTTAAAGCAGGAAACAATTGTAGGGTTTTGGTTACTGTGATAATAAAGCTTTGAAGTTTTCTTTTGATATTTGTTGTACTTTAGTACAAAAATAGTAACATAGTCCATACCATGCATGATGCGCATTCTAAAGTTCAAGATAACCAACACTAGGATAATCTATGTGTAGTTGGTGTAGACAAGAACAATGACGGAAGATTAGGGTTCAAATCTACATCCAAGAATAAATACTCCATATATATGAAAGTTATGTGTACTAAAGGAACCTTTGAACAAATAAAGTATACCCAATCCTAAAGAAAATATTGCCTTAACTATTCTCCCTCATTTTTATGTTGTGATTCTTGTCCAAATTGAACATGTGCATAATGTGTATGGGCACCGACAAACATCTCAATCAACCAATTGAGAATTTGTTTTCTTTCCCCAATTGATTTCAAACTTTTTTTGACTATATAATTTCAGAGTCTCCAATCTCATAAACTACTACGGAGTAATTCTATAAGTTTTAAGGTATGAAAGTTCCTAACAAGAGCTTTAATTACTTTCTGTTAGAGGACCAACTCAGCCAAAAGTTTAAGCTGATGGTTGAGACCCATGAATATGTTTTATACTCTATCACGCCCCCTCACACGAGAGCCCGTTGGGCTAGAAGTGTGGATGCAGCATGGGCCCTCCTCATACCCTGCGCTTAATATTCCACTTGAAAGTGGGGGGTGGATGAGATTCGAACCCGTGATCTTTGTGTCACGATGGCTCTGATACCATGTTAAAGGACCAATTCAACCAAAAGCTTAAGCTGATGGTTGAGGCCCAAGAATATGTTTTATACTCTATCACTTTCTTTCTTCATTTCAAACTAACTTGAATGTACTTATACTAATACATGGGATTTATGTGTTAAACGTAGAATATATTTGATAATATTGTTATACAAAGTTCTTTGTTTGTATTATGAAATTCGTACAATCTTTCCCATCGAAAGTGATACGAAGTATATGGTTATATGCTACACTGTAAAACACTGTAACAACTCTAAGTAATAAGCCTATGATGTAGGTAAATTGGTAATGTGCTACTCGTATAGAATATACTATTTGAAACGCATCAAAAGGAGCCCAAAATAGGAAACGAGTATTGGATCATCTAGCATAGCTCATCTAAACACGGGGCCTTTTATCACTTTTGAAACCCAAAACATATGGTGCAACTCTACTACTCTACACAAGCGTGGCCCCGTGGCCTTATGGCTGGTAGCCGCATATTATCGTACTTGTAAAGTTGTAACGCGTTAGTACGGATAAAAATCATAATATGAAACATAATATAATCATGATGACTCATGTGAATGGATCTTGCTAACGAACGTTCTGAGGGCCGGGATGCTAGATAAGCATTTAAAATATTTTCTAAAGTATATTAATTAAGGAATGTATGTTAAAATCATATGTCGATTAGTGTAATTAGTATTCATTTTAATTCAATATTTTTATTTTTAGTTATCTTATCCAACACCCCAGACATCCCTAAGGCATTCGTTAGTTTAAAACGTTATAAATTGAAAATATGCAATGATATTGCAATAAAAAAAATAAAAATAAAAGAAGAGATAAAGTAGATAGGTGAGGCAAGACATGAATTAGATGATTTTGAGCACATAATAGGCCTTACGAGGCCCTATGAGAGCTCGGGAAGCACCTCGATGTTTAAACCTTAAGAACATTCATCATATGCTAACTTTAAAGGCTATAAAACGTGAAATCAACCATTTTTGGAGATATCATAATTTAGGTCAAAAACTCAAGTTATGTTAGGCGAAGCATTTTTGATTCTTTGGGTCATATAATATTGTTTGGAATCATATATGATCATATCAGTCTCACGAAGTTCCATGGTGGCATAAAATTGTTGAAAAAAAAGTGTGTATAACCAACTAAATTGATAATAAAGAGGCATAGTGGATGATTTCAATCACCTAAATAGTTAAAAAGAAATACCTCATCATTTTTTCACACTTGAAAAGATTGAAAATGTCCAAAATTAAATGTTATAATCTACGTTTTTGGACTCTTTTTTTTTTTTTATTATTATTATTATTATTATTTTTTTGAGAAAATACGTTTTTGGACTCTTAAAAGCACTCATAAATTTAGTTACAATAAGTTTAAACTATATAAGTTGAGGATGTAAAGATGTTGGAAGCTCGTGTAATGATGTAAAGATGCTGGAAAAAAACAACTTTCAAACTAGCTTGGGAGGCATTTGGTTCACGTAATAACATGAGTTTGGAATAAAGAATAAAGCTAAGTTGGTATGAGGTTAAAACTTGATTATTAATACCTTGTGTTTGGTTATTAATTTATTATCTACAAATGAGACCCATTTGTTAGAAAAAATAAGAAATTACATGTTGAAACCCATTGTAGCCCACTTATGAGTGTCTCACATTGGAGAAAGAGGAGAGATGGTTTCACTTTATAAGGTAGAGGAGTACCTCCTACTATTGCAAATTGGTTTTAGTATGGAAGCTCCAAAGCCTTGTTTGTGGACCTAACTCTCCTCCTCCTTGTTCGGGTTGCCCAGGCCCATTTCATATTTGTTTCGAAATTTAACATTACGCTTAGGGTCTGTTCACATTTATTTAATTTCATTTCAGTTCAATTTAGCTCTAATTAGTTCAGCTCCAATTAGTTCAGTTCAATTCAGTCTGACTCCTAATTTTCTTCTCTCATAAAATATTCAGTTCAATTCAGCTCACTTAATGTGAACAGGTCCTTAATTTAAAAACCCCAGTTAGCCAAACTCGAGCCAAACTTGACAACTAGACCTAAGTACTTAGGTATAGATCTCAAAACCTTATGAATTTGGTTCCAAGTGACCAACCCATTTGGTATTTGAAGGATATAATCATATAATACTGTTAAGACGTCATGTGGTTGGTGTTGTTGGTAGGGTATCCATTAATTCTTGATCTTGGATCTTAATCTCCCAATAATTGTCTTGTTGGGAAAACAAATGAAAATCCACAAGTAGAAAATACAAGTGTTAATTAAATACTCAAATATAACTCGTTTTCTTATAATCTAATAGTATTATCTCGTATGAATTGGAGAGAGAAATTTTAAAAAACACCACCAGACCAGATCATCATCAATTTGGTTTTTGACTTGAGAAATAAGTACCAAATTACTTGCAGTGTCATAATTTCACTAAAATAAAGTTGCAATCTTTTTTCTTTCTTCTTTGTAAATGAGCTTTGTGAAGAAAACCCAGAACAAAAATGTCGGTGAAAAATAGAGCTGGATTGGGAGGAAATGAATCTTCTTCAAGAAATTTTTTACCACGGAATTTTGTTATCTTGCTATGTATTGGTAGCTTTTGTGCTGGAATGTTCTTCACAGAAAGGTAACTTTTTTTTTTTCTTTTTTCTGGGCAGTTTGATTTTATTTTCTGTAATTTTTGTTCCTATTTTTGTTCCTATTTTTTCTAAATTTAATTTATTGTGCATTTAAATGATGCTTTAGCGTTTATGTTAAGCTTAATTTGGGAAAGGGTATTGAGATTTGATTTAAATGGGGTTTTAAGTGATCAAGAGTATAGGGGTTGCTTAATTTTTATAATTTGATTAGTTGGAAATTTGGAATTTTTTGTGGAAATGTGTTGTGGATTGAGCTGAGATCATTGCAGTAGAAATTGTAATAATGTTAATAATTGCGTGTGTTATTTTAAAGCAGAAGAGGTTCTGATCTAGTAGTAGGTAGATCAACACATTCTTAGTTAAAAAGTAGGAATTTGGGGAAATTTGCAATTTGTGGGAAACCAAAAACCTAGGATCAATTAATGTTACCTCTATCTACAAACTGATGATTATTGAGCAATGATTAGAGAGAGTGTCAATGCCCCATTCTATGGAGGGAGATCATTGGCGAACCGGTCAAGGAGGAGTGAAAGTGATATTAATCACCCTTTGCATAGCTGGAGGAGTAGTTGAATGAGTTCTACTGCTGCAGCACCCTGGAGGATTGCCAGTTGAGATAGGTTTGCTAGTTGCTACGGCTATTGACTCACTGGTGGGATACCATGGGTTCTCCGAGATTGTGTAACGAGGCGCTATGGTGTTTTCTTGGTTTGCTGGTTGGGTGGCTGAACTTGTAGGCGGTGGAGATTGTATGATAAATGTGCATTAAGGTTGAGATGCCTTTTCTATATGATCTCTTCTTCAATGGCGGTGTGCAGAGGTTTAACAGTACTATCCTAATTTGATATCACCAGTACTAATATGGAAAGTTGGATCAACTAGAAGTGCATGAGGAAAACCTGCTTAAGAAAAACCTGTTCTAATGCTGCAGTTACAAGTTTGTTGTTGACTTATTATTATGATAACTATTGGATTGGTCTGCTGTGATGTAGTCCTTAAGGCAGTATAGGTGCCAACTTGCATTGCGTATGCATAACTCTAAATTTTCTCGGGATGCTTCATGCATGGAGTACCATTAGAAGTCTTCATACTTCATGTTGAATTTGTGTTTAAACTTGAAGATCTGGCCATTATTGGAAGTCAGGTTTCTGTTGAGAAGCGATTGCAATGGCTAAAAATGTTTGCCAGTTCTGAAAGTTATTATATGCAAATTAGGACCATTTCTGGTGATTTTGGGATCTGGTGTCGAGAAAACTCAAATGATGGTAGGGATGTTTCCTGGGGTCATATAATGTTGTTTGAATTCTTATACATTAACGTAAAGGTCCTTGGTGTCCATGAGTTAATGCAGAGAGATGTGTATGTAACCGGCTAACTGATAGTTAAAAGGCAAAATGGATGATTTCAACCACCCAAACTGGCCTCTTGGGGTCTTGTGGGATATATGGGAAGCACCTCATTTTCTTGTATTTTCCGGATCCGGGAAAGCTGCAAATTGTCTAAAATTGAAGGCTTTAATCTACGCTTTCAGAATTTCAGACCAACTTTTTGGAATTTTTTCCAAAATTAAAGTGGATATGGGGTTGCCCACTTGCCTGCTGTAGTCATAAAAAATTGTTTGGAACCATAGAAAGCCTTCTAATAGGTCTATACTCTATATAGCCCTGAGAATGATAAATATCTCACTCTAGGTTTTGATTATCTCCATAATAATAAATGATAAATTCTTATAAGCAACCTTGTGTTTGGCTGATTATATAGGGTAACTACTAACCAGAGAAAAAGGCTATGCTTTCTAATGACACTTTATCTATGCTTATCCTACAATATCACATTAATGATTGATTTTGGTTAATTTTTCTGCTAAGTATACTTTTGTAAGATCATCTAAGGTGGATCGATTTTATTATAGCACAAGATTACATTTAGAACAACACAAAATCATACTGACAATTCATGTTATTACACAAATCTCAACCCATATGACCCCGTATCAATGTTCTTTATACAATTTTGTGTTTTCATTTGAGTTATATTGTGCCTGAATGTATAATCAACTTGCTTTACCTTAATAGAGTACTAAATAGAAAAACTAACCAAAAATCTATCATCATTGTCATGATGTAGAATATGCATTAGTACATGGCCATTTAAAAATAAAAATACTTACCTCCATTTTTCTGCAACGGAATACGTGTAATACTCAACAAATAGTAGAAGGACGGTTTGTTTGATTGATTAAGCCAAAGGCTTGCAAAAGTTAAACATGGCTTTAGGCCATTACTCTCCGATTTCTCTCTACAAATTTCTGGATGCCCTCTCATACTAAGCTGCTACTTCTTATACTACAACTACATTACTCGAAATGGCAATAATGCCTTAATTAATACAATTGCTACTTTCTTGTCCTCCTACTATATTAGTGCAATACAAACAAACAATTGTAAGAGTTTGTCCCCTGCTTTAGTGCTCTGTTTCTTGCTGCTGCCCGATTGCATTGTTGTTGTTGGTGTCCAATGCCTGCTGTCCTCTCTGGCGCCTGTGGTAAGTGAGTGTCACGGGAGGTGGTTTTGGGTGCATTGCATTTTCTAGTTGAGCCGTGTTCCTTTTTAGGAAGTTTATTTTTAGTTGACACATTTCATTTTTAGGTGAGTTTTATACCTTGCTTTTTAGTGTACCCCACTTGCTTTATCATTTTCTCTCATTCTCTTTCCTCTCCTTGATATGTGTTCCTAAATGGAACGTGTCAACTAAATAAAAACGGAGGAAGTATATTGTTTCCTTTGTGACCATATGTAATCATTCAAAATACAAAGTTACAAATTTACAATGACAATAACTAAATATTTGTTGCTTTGTATCTGAGTTTAACATTGAGCATAACATTCTCGTGTTTCGAGTGGCCACAAGCATCATTCTCTTGACTAAAAAGAAGGGCAAAAGTTTGAATATATTCCAAATCGTTTCTATCTTTCTTGATGCATGTCAATTACTATGATTCCAACCGTCTGTTCACTGTTAAAGTTCTTATCATTTTGTTACTGTCACTAATCTACTCACTTTTAGGCTGCTTGGATTTGTAAAAGAAAAAGCGTGAACCTTTTCAGCTAGCGCATCATTTTTGTTGGTCAATAGTCCAAGCAATTTCCTTCATTGTTAGTCCTTGTAGTTATACTTGTTCTAAGAGCGATTACGCAAGTACAATGCTTTGGTGAATGGTACCAAGAGACTCATGTAAAATGGGTTTGTTACATGCACGCTGCCTTAACTACGATTGCGAAAGAGATTTGTGATAAACCTACATGTGATTTAAGTTGAATGGTTATGCATCTGTTATTATATAATTTTGAGTATAAAAATACAATTCAACAATAAGTTCAAAAGTTGCCTTTACAGTTTCTGGCATTGAACTTTTAGTAGTATCTTGTACATTTTTGTAGAACTGTTGGTGGTGATTTAAACTCTTCTCGTGATGTATGTTCCTTATCAACATCGTTCATGTCCCAGGATGTGGATGATGCCTGAAGAAAAAGATACTGTGAATACAAGGGGCAGAGGTGAAGACATACGGACAAAACAAGAGCAGAAACAGGTGTCTATCCTCTTAGAATACTATCTTCCATCCCCAATTCAAATATAGGGATTAAATTTGATTTTGAAATCTTCATGCTGATAGAACTCACCTATTCTTCTAGCTCTGCAATAGAAAACTAGACCTTTTCCTTGTTCCACTGACTAAATCACAGAGTTTTGGCTTTTCTATTTTGTAGAAAAGTTCAGTCGTACATTGGCTCTTGTTTGATTAAATTATTAAGCTCTTTCATGTGTGGCTTAGACTTGAGCTGATTAATTTAGTAATAGTCCAGCTTATTTCAATTATCAGTGCAATGATGACTTTCCTTTGATCTTATATAAAGCGCATATCTCTAAAGCATTATCCAGATATGCTGTGAACTGTGAAGGTGTTTGAATTCATATGCGATCATCTTAGCTGCACAATACCTAATGTATTAAGGGAAAATTCAAGTTTATCTCTGAGATAAACATGAAAATAAATCTCCTCTCACAATATATTGTTTTACTTTTATTTTTAAATAATAAAAGTGGAATAGTAAAGTGGCATCATAAATGCCTATATTAGTATGGGATCATAAAGTACTCTCCTCATTAAACTACTGAATGACTCATGCTCATATTTACAATTTTCACTTGTCAAGTTTCAAGTAGTACTTGCCTCTTTAATCCAAGCTTATCCTTCTTAATATGTAAATTACCATTACATCTAACCCAACATTTCCCATCACAATATGAAGGTTTTTCAGCATGAATCTAATCATGTCCCTAGGGAATCCTTGGTGAAAGGCAACAGCATACAGTAAGCTCTCTTATGCTTGAATGATGTTTTCACTTATGCACCTTTATTTTTGCTCCTAATTCACGTGTAATGAGCTGGATGACTTATTCTGATGCAGTTCATTGGATAAAACAATTTCAAAACTTGAAGAAGAATTAGCTGCTGCAAGAGCAGCACAAGAGTCAATAATGAATGGATCTCCTGTAACAGAGAGCTTGAAGATTGCTGACTTAACTTCTAAACGAAAATATTTGATGGTCATAGGAATTAACACAGCTTTTAATAGCCGGAAACGAAGAGATTCAGTTCGTGCAACTTGGATGCCACAAGGTGCATACAATAAACTTATGGTTGGGCATCCATTTGGTTATATTTCCTCTTTTCTTCTATAAGCGTGGTTACCAATGTTGATATGTAGATCTTTTTTGTAATATAAAGGTGACAAAAGAAAGAAGCTAGAAGAAGAAAAGGGCATCGTTATACGATTTGTGATTGGCCACAGGTAATAATAATCTTTTAGGTTATGCAGTTTTAGAGAATATATGTTATGATGTACCTTCATATTTTTTCTTCCCTTCCCCCAACTAGGATTGTTATTCCCATGAAGGTCGATCAATGTACAGAAGTGGTTCTTTAGCCGTTGGCTTTGTTTGCAAATGGGTACAGATATTAGCACTTGCAGGAACACCAGGTGAAGTGGCATTTTTGTAACTAGTCTTGGGGTGGAGCCGGAATTAGATCTTTGAAATGGCCATATAATTGAATCAAACTCATTTTAAGACTTTAGAGACCTTTTGGTAGGCGTAGTATGGTTCTAAACCAACTTTTTTGATGCCATTAGATAGCCCCCAATCCACTTCAATTTTGGAATTTTAGTTGTTTAAAAGCATGGATTATAGTCTTCAGTTTTGGAGAATTTTCAACTTTTCCGGGCCTGGAAAGGAAAGAAGATGAGGTTCTTCCCATGAACCCCACAAGACCCTAGGAGGCCACTTGGGTGGTCGGAACCATACGCTTTGCCTCTTATTTTCAATTTAACGGGTTACAAACACGCTATCCGTCATTGACTCAAGGTCACCTCAGGCCTTTATAATGTTATGTTTTCGTAATCTGATGCTGACCTTGGCTGGTTTTTCCTTCTGTGTTTCTCCATTGATTAATATATGAGAGATTCTTTTGTATAAGAACAATTGTACAAAAATGTAACTATGTGAAATATGTAATCAGTTCAACATCTGGTGGCATTCTTGATAAGGCAATCGAAGCAGAGGATAACAAACATGGAGACTTTTTGAGATTGGTAAGCTTTGTTTCCTTTTTTTATCTTAACTGTGATGCATGAAAACAACTATTATCTGCCATCTTTTAAATTGTACATATTCATACTATAAGCAGGAACATGTAGAGGGCTATTTGGAACTCTCAGCCAAGACAAGGACATACTTTTCCACCGCTGTTGGCCTGTGGGATGCTGACTTTTATGTAAAAGTAGATGATGATGTTCATGTTAATCTAGGTAAGGAGTTTCTCAAGCACTTTCATTCTTTAAATCCCTTCCATAGGCTTTTTTAAGTGCCCACATTTTGAATCTAATTTATTTTACTAGTATATTAAATCAATGCATGATGTAGCACCTAGCATGATGTGCTGCTGCTAGAAGAGGGAGGATTTTGCAGCCATTTATAAATTTTAAGCTCTCATAGTAGTTTGTGCAGTGGAAGATGTTGTTCATGAATAGAATAATTTATCTACAGGAACATAATAGAAGTTTCAGGCATTCTTGTCCAAGCATTCCCCATAAATTTTTTAACACAAAGAATCAATATAATTTCTGTACTCTGTAGTACCGACTGAAAGACCCAATGGCCTCTTCTCTAATATATTCTGAAAATTAAATAAAGTGAAGTTCAAGGTTGCCTTGTCTCTAGCATAACATTCTGTGCCATAACGATTAATTATTTATAGTTACAATGTTCAAACACAAGGATATTATGCTGACTGAAGGCAGCTACTGTAGTCTAAACAAATTTTGATGATGGACGTCTGTAAATGGATTATTCGTACTGGGAAAATGTGAGAAAAAATGTGCTTTGAGTCTTAGTTTTTGTTCGCTTCATGGTCTCCATTTTTTTTACTTCGTATTGTATAGCTATCTCCAATTGCTTTAGCTAGGTAGTGGAATTCTTCTCATCCTCTCACAGAAATGGTCTATTTTAAATTTTTAATACAAGCATATTCTTAGTTATCAATAAAGCAAGATAGTTTGTGTTTTATGATAATTTATCTGACAATGAAGTTCTCATAGCAAAAGGTTTATGCATCTATACTTTGAAGTTGTGTTTTTATTTTAGATTTTTTTTATGCAGGCACATTAGGGAGGATTTTATCCAGCCATCGCTTGAAGCCTAGAGTATATGTAGGTTGCATGAAGTCTGGTCCAATCCTTGCTAAAAAGTAATATGAGTTCTGTCATTTTTTATATACTATAGAAGGGACCATTAATTCATAGCCCCTAATGGCTGCTTATCATGAACAGGGGAGTGAGATATCAAGAGCCAGAGCATTGGAAATTTGGTGGAGAGGGAAACAAGTATTTTCGACATGCTACAGGACAGCTATATGCTATTTCAAATGATTTGGCAACCTATATAGCCATTAACAAGTAAATCCACAACTTTTAGAATCTTTGTGAGTTATCATTCTATAATTTGAACATTTTGGCTACCTGCTTAGTCCCCTACTGCTAGCTATATGATGTGCTATCTCTAATATGTTCGGACCATGTTTCACTTGAAATAATGGACACCTCAACAGAACACTGTTTCTTTTCCTGATTAGTAATGTGATTTGTTTTGGTGATATTTATGATTTTCCAGACATCTGCTGCACAAATATGCGAATGAAGATGTTTCTTTAGGATCATGGCTTATTGGTCTGGATGTAACACATGTTGATGACAAGAATCTATGTTGTGGTACTCCCCCAGGTAGGATTCTTTTCATAATTTTTTTCACAAATAATTTTTTCCTTGAGAGTAGAATAATCAATGTTTGTCAATGGAAATGCACTTCTAAGACAACTATATAAGTATGAACCATTGCGTGAACAATATACAACTTCATTACTATCCCTTACAAATTTTATTCTATACCAGTAAAATTGTACATGTAATCTTGATCTCCTTCTGATAGATAAAGAAGATAACCTCAACATTAATTTTTTGTGCTTATTTTATCACTACAGATTGTGAATGGAAAGCTCAGGCAGGAAATGTTTGTGGTGCTTCATTTGACTGGATCTGCAGTGGCATTTGTCGGTCTGATGAAAGGATTCATGAGGTTCACCAGCGTTGTGGGGAAAGTGAGGATGAACTATGGAAAGCCACTTTTTGAAAAACTCAGGCACAGGCTCTTTAGAATACAGCAGCGGTATGCCGGTATCATACTTCTCTACTTTACCTATGTATATGAAACACATATAGAGCAATTTTGTGTAAACACGTCCTGCATGTGAGATAAAATACTGGTGGATGGGTTAAGGGAAAACTTATATTGGTGGTGCTCCATTTTGAATGAGTGAGGAAGCAACAAGCAACATTTTGGGAGGCAATAAGGACTTTTCGAAACTATTATTCAACTGGTTAGAGAACCAATATTGAGAGTTTCTCTACCATGAATTGCCCTTATGTTTCGTTCAGCTCGGATCAGTTAGCATGTTAGAATTTTTTCTTTGTACATGTATTATATCAACGAGAGTTTCGGATGGTTGTCTTGTGTAAGTAGGTGTGTTGTATGAGATGTTATCTAGATTGATTTATTCTTTCTCCACCTTGTTATATGACCTCTACTCCGTCGATTTTGGTTAAGTATGTTGGAGATCAGACTGTACTATAGAAAGATTTGTAAATTGTTGTATCTTTTGTACTTTTTTTTTTTACACATCAAAGGAAATAGGCAAGTCTCTATTCCATGCAATTATGATCAGCTCAACACCAACTTTTATGTTTTCACTTCCTATTCCAATTGAGATGGTGATACTTTTATTAGACCCTACCTGTTAAAACATGCATCCTCCCGGAGTGATTTTAGCACTTGTTCGGTAGGCGGGAATATATTATGTTTATGGTAATATGTTAGTGATTATCACTGCAAGGGAAACCTCAAACAGACATCTTTGATTATACAATTTCATCACCAATACGTATATGTTCTTTTTATAAGTTTCCATTTCAATCAAAGTATCTAAAAAGAATATTACAAACTCGATCATCGTAGAAGATATTTCAAGATTTATTTCTCCAATTTCCAACCATCTCCTCAATTTTGAAGCTTCAAGTGGTAATTTCTATTCCATTCTCTACATGTTAAAATAATGGATACCCTAGATTTTGTTATTAGTGTGTTTTTCTTCATGTGATGACTTATGAGTAGTCTCTTAGCTAGGGGTTGGTAACGAGTAGTAATGAAACAGGGAAGAAAACCGAAATCCACTGTCATTACCACCTCTTAGAAATACTATTAAGGACCTATCTCAACATTCTTAATTGACACATATTAAGTCAATTTAATGCCAATTTTAATGACTTTCTATTTAAGTAATTAAAGTAAGATACTTTTTAACCTATACCTTCTCTTTGGGTGATTTGTGCTCTCCAAAGTTTATAACTTTACATACTAATTAACTCTCTCTCACACTCTCTTTAAAACATGATTAGATTAAGCATAATGCAAAAAAAAAAAAATAACAAATGAGCTTAGACAGTGTTCAATGTACTATACACTCCCTCTTTCTCAGTCATCACCGTAACTAGTGTGAT
Organism: Chenopodium album; assembly: GCF_948465745.1. Lineage (NCBI taxonomy): Eukaryota > Viridiplantae > Streptophyta > Magnoliopsida > Caryophyllales > Amaranthaceae > Chenopodium > Chenopodium album. The sequence continues at coordinate 33,802,388 of NC_137857.1, read as the reverse complement.
GGTGAATAACTAATACACCCAAAACATATTCTCACTCCTCACACAATCACTATATTCTACCACCCACATTCTATGTTGTCACTTTTTATACATGAAATTCCATTAACTCGCTCCTTAATACATTACCCTCGTTCCAACCATTCTTCCCCTATTTACACTTAAGAGACAAAAAATCACATTATCTTCTCTTTCACCAAATTAGTAAATAAATGCTCAAATAGAGAAATAAAGGATCAACTCATTTCCAATTTACATAGAGAAACATCTATCAACCAATTTTGGGTCCACAAGTAAGACTTGAGCTCAATATGTTGGACATAGCTTTTATAGTCCTTACCAAATTTACTTCTATAGCAGTGAGTACTAGTTATTCATTGAATTCATCTTATTAAGATTTTTGTCAAAATCATGATAGGATACTCATTTCTAACTGCTCTTACATGGGCAGTGAACAGATTGTACTTAATCGAATTTAAACTCAATTCACCTCCTTATTTTATGTTATGAATCAAACCCTGTGTGTGTAAACGTAAGTGATGATACTTTAATCATACTCACTTCGCGAAGAAGTGTGGAAAATTCTATATCTATATTCTTTAAATTGCTAACTAAATCTAAAATCTTTATGACCATTCACCAATTTTAGATTTTTCTACAATTCTCCATCAGTTTCTTTTTGTAAAAAGTTTTTGAATATCTTGAGACGTAATTAATTGGGCTTATGAAATTTGGGTTACACTAACCCAACAACATGATAGCACCGAAAAAACATTGAAATTACAAGAGAAATATTGCTTATCCAAACTTACTATAAGAAGTAAACGTATCATGTTACATTGTTTAACATCATGAATAAATTAAATACTTAATGCATAAGAGTATATGACAAATAATTGTAGAAGTTGTGTGAGATTGTTACATTGATGCATGATGAATACAATGTATGATCTCTAATTGTACTATACATCATTACTTCCCTAACTTTGAACAACATTCATTTTCTTTGCAAGTTTGATATATCATGTATTCATGTGTATTAGCACGGATACATTCTAGTCAATTCACAAGTAAGATAACGCTCAAATAAAATTGACGAGAATGAGTTCAACAAGGTCTTGATAAGTTCAAATCATTTTAAATAGATCTAGCTATAAGTTTATTTGATAAACTCAAATTAGTTCTAATACAAGATTTACTTGGCCACTGATAATAGACGTTAGTTTCTCATGTTAAAAAGATTGGTGGTTCACATTTTATTAGCCATATATGTATCTTAAATGCGACTTTTGTGTATGTAACATGCGCCAATACACATTATACTTGCATCACTTGTTGTTACTTAGACTTGAATTAGTTGATTATGTTGACATAAGAAGTGTTCTTATTATTGTAATTGTCAACCTTTATGCATTAGATTAACTATTATATATACTTGTACGTCAATGTTACCACTCCATTTGTTTAATAAAGTTTTCAACATTTCGACTATAAGTTATGTTATTATTTCTTTTGATTTCTTTGTCAAATCATAATACTATTATTACCTAAGAATCAGTCATGATGTATGATATCCCCTCCAATTTGAAGAATTATATATCCCAATCATACACGATTTGCCAAGATCTCATCAAATAATCCATATCCCTTTGAAAATAAAAAAAGGTGGTTAGTTAAAAAGGTGATTAATTCCAAATCAAATTCAATATATATACCAAATCTTAATGAAAAATCAAATCATGTAGAGTAAAAAGCAATAATTTCTGACCTCAAAAATGGACCATAAAAACTCAGCTGCCCCCATTTAAATCAGTGTTTAATTAGTTCACCTACCAAAAATATAAATAAAAAATCAATAAATAATATTGCATATCAACCAAAAATAATTATTTTGAATTTCAAAATTAAATACAATAGCATCTTTTGTAACATTCATCTTGATTCTTGCCCCCCTCTTCCCATCCTTCCCAACTCATCCTCATAAATACCAAACATTTAGAGGCTTTTATATCATTTCCTTTTTGCCCTACTCATTTCATTTCTCCTCCTCCTCTCTTATTGTGTTTTTTATGTATTTGGTTGTTGGCATATTAATTCAATGAATTCATTCTAAAAACTTTCAAATACATTCTTCCTCTTTCTCTCCATCTATATCAACATCCAAAATTCTCAAACCTCTTTAACAACAACAAATCATTTAAAAAAAAAAAAAAAGATTTCGCCTCAAGTAGGGTTTATAGGGTTGTCAGATGTACGCAATCTTAATTCTCGTACACGTCCCAAAATTTTAATTCTCGTACTAGTTATGCATCTTCAATGAAATGAACATGAACATTTCCCTTCTTCCCCTTCTGGTTGGTTTTGGTTCACACATACTTTTTTTTGTTTAAACTCGTGCATGGGATATTGGTACGATTCAATCAGAAAACCGGGTTCTCGTAGTAGAGAACCTTGTGTATTTGATTGAGCCGTGCCAATATCCCGTGTAGTACTATTGAATATTGGTGGTGCGTAGAGCACATTAATTTTGTTGTATGCAGGATATGGGAGAGCAACACAACACTGCCTTTTTCATGTTCTCAACCACCGGTAAGTCATCTTTATTGGAGTATTTTTCTTTTAGTTTTATTATTATTAATAAATAAATAAATGAATAAATAGGTGGGCAGTAGTAGGTTATTAATGCTTATTCATCCCAAGTAAATGTGTAGTAACTTTTCAATTAAATATGGAAGTCGGGATAGAAAATTGTACAGAATTTATTTATTATTGGTGCTAACATTTTATACAGGAAAATGTTAAATGTGGGTATAAATTATAAGTAGATGTAAATAATGCATTTTATTTAAGCTTGATTATACATATCTTACAATAATATTTTTGTTTTAGGCTCCATATTTTCAAAATTACAACCCTAAATAGAGTGTATACTCACAATGGGTCTTACAAATTCTATATTAGTGTGCCAAAGTCATTTCCATAAACCATAGCCATGTGATGATTGTTAAATTTGTCTTAATTTGTAGATATCATATTATGCATTATCAAATTAAACCATCTAAAAAATGCTTAATTGACCAAGCAAAATGAAATAAACACTTAATATGGGACATAGGGACTTTAGGGAGTATAACATAAGAATAGGAAGATATGAGAGTAATAACAACTTGTAAATAACTTGTAATTTGTGTGTAGAAAAAAAATTGTAATTTGAATTGGATGAAATATAAAAAGATTTAATGTAAAACAAATTTATAAGCTGTAATGTTAGAATTCAAATTAATTAGTGAGGTTAATTGTAGCATTGCTATAAAATGAAAGATAAAATTTGGTCTTTTTCGTTTTATAATTGTTGCAACGTCTTTAATTTGAGAAAATACTTCCTTCTTTCCTTTTTACTTCCCACATGAGACATGACTATGCTCTACCTTACATATAAATTACAATAGATAGTCAAAGTTAAGGTGATTGTATAAAAAGTGCAAAAGTCAAACTATGTCTACTTAAAAATATTGAAATATATCAATTGATTGTTGGTGTATTGATGATTGGTACACATGGTAGGGAGAACCCGTGTTCGATCCCCTGCAACAACAATTGGGAGGGGATCAGAATCTAACCACCCATAAATAACCTCGAATTTGGATTAGCCCAAAAGATGAACCACATGGAACACCAAAAAAAAATTAAAAAAATAGAAATATATATTGAAACCTATACTAATATATTAAAAGGCGTTCCTAGAAATGTCTCTACGCCACGTAGACCTCCTCACTACTGTTTAACCATCTTGACAAATAGTCAATTATGCTTTAATGTTGCACATTAAATAATATTATACTATAATAGTATGAAAAATAATAAGAAGTAGTATGTCGGGGCAACGCCCGAGCTACTCACTAGTTTACTAATTTAAAAGGATATTATAGCACAGCAATAAGCACACATGATTCACAAGTTATTCTAATAGGCATAACGCATAAGTGGTTAAGTATAAGGGGGTAATAAAAAGAAGATATTGTGCTTTGTGTCCTTTTCGACTAAAAAAAATCATAGAATCAAGAAGAATTAAGGGGAAGTTGGTCACAAACTTTTACCAACTTGATTTACACATATGTTTTGATTCAAAGGTGTGAAAAACAATATAAGTTTAAAGAGAACAAACTTCTCAACAAACTTAGGTGGTTACACTCAGTCAATTTGCAAGGTCTTAAGGTTATTTTTAATAAGGGGAATTCTGATTCACATATTGACGTTTTGATAAATCAATCAATGGGAAATGAGTAAGGTTAAAAATTGCGTTCTCTCTAGGGTTTTTCTTGAGAGGGTTTTCTGATTCCCTCTAGGGTTTTTTTTCATTAGAAAGGTTATTCTAGCCTCCATTGCTAGATATTTTTAGTTTTTTTAATAACATTCTTTACTGATCTCAATTGTGAATCTTGGTAGGGGCTTCCACTGGTATTTTTACCGGTGGTAAGCCCCAAATTTTTTTTAATTGCTTTCAATAAATTGATTGCATCTTTAAGATGGTGATTATTCTAGTAGATTTAATTTCTTTGTTGGTTCGTCTAACGAGGATTATTATTGAAAATGTAGGGTTTCATAATCTCTGAAATCTAGAAAACCTTATGAGTATTATCACTCAAACAACTCTATCAATGGATTTCAAGGCTTGTGGTCATTACAAGTTTAAGCCACTAAGCAATCACTATATCACATGTCATTCTACCAAAATTAAATAAGTTTAAATAAAGATTTCAATCATAAAATAATGCAGTAACTTAGAACATCGCTTGAACCTAAAAACTAGTTTAATTTTTAAGAGGTTGACCACTAAAATATATAGATGGACATCATATTATGGGATGATTGAAGTAATAACTTACCAATATGGCTTGTGTTTTGGATATAACTACATTTAATCCACCCTAAAAAAACATACATTTTAAGATGTTATTCTATAATACTTAGTATGTAATTGCTATTCATTTTCATCATTTACTAACTTCTTGTCCTAACAAACTAACACACATTCTTTGGCCGCATTTTGTGTTTTTTTAGCATGTCAAACTTTTTGTTAAAATCGTGATATAAGTGATAGTAGAGAGATAATGTGCACAAATAGCTAAATCGAATGTGTGAGTCAATTGTTAGAAAATCAAATATTTTTATGTATTTGATGCTAACTGAAAGGAAGTGGTAAAAATGACATTTGATTTGTTCTCTAATATTGTTTATAACATGGATTTAAACAAGACTAAACTGTTCATCCTATTCCCATTAGTTATTCACTTGTTCATTAATAATATTGCAACATATTGTTTTGCTAATTACCAACTGATTGTTGGTTCATGTAGTGGTGACTGAGATTACACTTAGTAAAAAAGACCCGTGTTCGATTCCCTACAACAACAATTGGGAGGGAACTGGAACCTAACCACCCAGAACTGATCTCCAAATCCAGATTAGCCTAAAGGGTGAACCGGATGGAATACAAAAAAAAAATAGTTTGCTAATTGGTATAACACCTATTACTTACGCCGTCAGCCCATCAAGCATAAAAAGCACTTTGTAACAGATTTTATCATGTACTTATATGGTTAAGTATTGGCGCATAGCGCTTATATGCTTTAGAAACAAATAAGATGAAAAAATGTACCACTACAGTATAATATGTGACAGGTGGTAGGTATTTTAGGAGAAAATAATTAACGACATAGGATGCTAAAAAGTACTACATGCATAATAGTACACAAAAAATACTATTAAAACAACTTATACTTTAATGGTACATTATACATGCATAATAGTACATCAATTGTACCACAGTAGAAAAATATCAAATGCAAAAGAGTAAAACCCCATAATGCCCTCCTATATGCATGCCTAACAAATAGGTCCTATATGCACTCTAATTATATACATATCAGTTGTCCAAAGTTCTCTAATAAAAAGGCATAACACTTGTATCTTGAATGATTTGACCTAACGCCTGCAACAACACCGCCGTCAGGAGTGGTTCATGACGAAAACGGTGAAGTTATGGTTAGGGTTTTGAGGTTCTTTGTTGTTATGGTTTTGGATTATGGGTCCGAAAGGGGCTCTCTGACTTGGTCGGCTAATCTAAGTATGTATTTTCTTCTTATTATTCAGAGTTTGCTTTTATTTTTTAAAGTTATGTATGGTTTATTTTAGCCTTTCTTGGTTGTTGTCCTGTGTTTCTGGTTGTATTGGCTATAGTTTATTGGATGGTTGTGTGCGGAGGGAGTTTGGATCCCTTGTTAAGGGATTGGGTTTTGTTGTTGTGTTGAGAAAGTTAACATGGGTTGTTGTTGTTTGGAGGACGAACAAGAAGTTGATCATGGCTAGGGTGAAGTGTGTGTTATGGTGGAATGATTATGGTTGTCATTCTGCTCCCTTCTTTGTAGTGATCATTGTGACCATTACTCTTGACATTTTCTATCCGAAGCAGGCGCCCAAACTTTGTTTTGGGGTTTCTCGAGCCTCGACGTTGGCAAAGCTTTCTTGCCAACAAGAACAGTTTTTGAAGAAAAGGTCACATGTCCAAGTGATCAGTTTAATTTGAAGGCCTTACTTGGTGATAAGTTGATCCCACTAGGTAAGGTTAAACTAGCCATGATCGAACAATTTTTATACTCTCTGCTCTCTGTGTGTTTTGAAGTAGGTATCCGCTCTTTGGCCTATAAAGACTTCCTAATCCCCAATTATGTAATATGGTTTATAATGTCGAAAGTTGTAAAGGCTTAATTGTTAAAAGCCATGTAGTAGTAAGTTTTAGTTTTTATTTTATATGTTGTAAACTGTGATTTTATTAATATAATTTGCTTTTGTCAAAAAAAAACAAAAAAACAAAAACAAAACCTCCACATCATTCAACCAAACAATTCATCTTTAAATTTTTTTAAAATTCAAGTAAGTTTTGTTAATATAGGATATTAACTTGTATTTTCTCCTCAAGTAGAATCAATAACGGGTTTCAAATTATTTTTAAAATTATTTGAGCACCTCAAGTTGAAGATAATGAAAATAATGTTCATGAAAGGTAATCCTAAATTTGGATTATGCACAGTTTGAAATCAATCATTGATCTAAATCACAACATTGAGCATTTGAGTACAATTTCTTAAAGAAAAAAGTATATATCAAATAGCAATTCAAACATGACCCAAACGGCCAAACCCCATGTCAAGTCGTGAGGGTCTAATATATCATTGCCGTCTCATGCATAGTTTAAAAATGTGGCACAAATTTAACGTATACGGAGTACATAAACACAGACGCAAACACAAACACTGAGACATATGTAATTACTTGTTGTTGTAAAATAAGAAGAATTTCCAAGGCTATAATGAAATTAAAATAATAAGATTGAAAAAGACGATCTTATGACAATGAAAGAGTACGGTGTGTCGTGATGCAAATTATTGACTTGAAAACGAAATTCCGGCGCAACCGAGGTGCACAATTGTATTCGCCAGCACGTTCCCTAAGGTTAACACACCACTTTCACACAAAGGCACTTTTGGGTGGAAGGTTGGAGTCAAGAAACTTATGCCCAATGTGTTTTAAGCTTGTGTTTGAAGGTAAAGTTCAATTATATAAAATCAGAAAATCATCCTTCAATATATAAAGATGGATGGAAGAATATGAGGAATCTCAATCATCAATGAGAGTGAATAAATCAACATAAAGATGAAGATTAAATCACCTTAATCATCTTCTTTAATTTGGGGGTCACAAGGAATCAATAAGAGAGCAAGAAAGAAAGCCAAGAAGATTACAAAAAGACGTTCAAAAGCTTGGATTCCCATGTGCTCTATCGGGAAAGGCCACGCCCGACCGGGCGAGCAAGCTCATGTTGATGATGTTGCTAGCGCCCGGGCAATTGGGATTTTGCCATTTTCCTTGACATCGTATTTTGCCCCCTTCCGCTGTGCCAGGGCGAGCTCGCCCTGGCAGCCAGGGCAATGAGATATTCATCAAAATACTACTCCTTGATGTTTAAGAATGTAATTGTTATTTTCCTTCCTTTATCACAAGTTCACAACACTTGTTACTTTGCAAGGTTTTTTTTTTAAAATTTTTTTTTATTTTTTTGAGGGAAATGTGTCATGTTTTTTAATATCATGTTAATTCGATAATTTTCCATCTATATAGAATCAGTCAATCTTAACAATTATACTTTGTAAAAAAATAGTCAATCTTCACAATTATATTTTGTAAAAAAAAAACATTTATTTTTAGCTAAATATAAACTATAAACTTTTCACTAAATTATATACAAGGTAATAGAGATTATATCGATTGACATGATTTTATCTCGGTTATACATAACAGCAAGGCAACACAAAAGATATAAAATCCAAACTTCCAAAGGTTTACCAAACACCAAAGGGAGAGAATTAGGAGAGAATTAAGAATACTTCCCTTGATTACTACGACAATCCAACAAACAATCCTTTCGATCACCCTGCAATTCCGTAACCCTCTTTCTATCCTTTCCCTAAAATATAAAATTATCTCCAAACAAATATAAAAAAATTAAAAAAATCTCAGAACACTATATAAATATCCACAAAACCCTTTTTCTCTCTTGTTTTTTCTTCTTGATTGCTTTTTGGATTGCGACGTGCCACATTGAGTTCTTGGTAAAAGAGGTTTTCAATCCAAAAATCTTCCCTTTTTTTGTTCTGGGTAATTTTAATTTGCCAATTTTTAATTTTCTATGGAGTTTTATTTTTATAGTTGATTTTCCTTAATATTGTTTTATCTTTTTTGCTTGATATTTGCAGGTTTCAATTCTACCTTTTTGAGTGGTGAGATGGCTAAAAGTTCATTCAAAATCGAGCACCCTCTTGGTTTGTTACAATTTCTTGAATTTTTTTTTGCCCCCTTTAAATTTTGGTTTTGTTTGGTGGTATTTGAATGTTTGATGATCAACTTTTGTGAAATATTTATCTGGGTTGTTTCTAAATATGAATCTTGGAAGCAATTTTGGGCCTTTTCTTCAGTAGAATATTTTGGTGATCAAATTATGTGAATTATGCATATGGGTAGTTTTTATACATGAATGTTGGATAAATTATGCTTGATTATGTTAATTATTGCAATAATTTGTAATTTGATAAAGGTTTTGCTTGCAAAGTTTAAAATCCTGTGTTCATGATAATAAAATATAGTGAATGATATTGATTTGGTTGATGTAATGTTGAGGAAAGGGGGAATTTTGGTTGATCATGTCCTGTGTCTTGTGTTATTTCATTAGTAAACGTGTTCTTGAATATGACTCTTTCTTTGTACATTTTTGCATCGAAACCGGGTACTTACTGGAGTGACAATTCTTGTAGTCCTGCTTCAGTTTAATTTGGACCATTGGCTTGATGTTTTTGGGAAAAAAAGTATTGGATATGATGTACAATAAGTATTGCATAAGTTAAGCAATTGAATTTTTGCTCTTTTCTTGAAGGAATATCCTTAATTCATTGTGAAGGAAACTAATAAGACTAGGGATATTCAATTGGTATTGATGACATACATTGGTTACTCTAGTGAACTTGGGGAGATAAGAGGCTGAGATTTTTGCTATAATTCATCAAATTAAGCATCTTGCTTGTTTGATAAAATAATTTTCTGTTTTTTCCCGGTTTTGTGCAATGTGTTTGTAAGATGCTGTTCTAAATGTGAAATATGTCATGGTTAGATACCTTGCTTGAAAATTTTTGAGATTAAAGTTTTTCTAATGTATTGAAGGTTGTTGCTTCTTTTGAACCATGTTACAAAAATGTGTTTGTGTTGTAGGTCTAATTATTCCCATGTTTGTTGTATTGACTTGTAGCTTTGTTTTCCATCATGTATCTTTTTTTTTTCTTTTTTTTTTCCCTGAAGAATGTTAATTTGATTGCTAAAGCTGTTGGATGCAAAAGCATTGAAGCTGGTTTTTTTTTTTTGTTCAGAAAAGAGGCAAGCTGAAGCTTCTCGTATCAGGGAGAAATATCCTGATAGAATTCCTGTAAGACACTTGTATTTGTTAATTGATTCTGATGATGAGTAATTGCGTCTTTGATTTCTTATCAATGGTTAACCTCACCTATTTTTCCAATTTATGCAGGTGATTGTGGAGAAGGCTGAAAGAACTGATATTCCTGACATTGATAAGAAAAAGTTAGTCCCATTTCTGGTTATCTGTCTTCAATTTCCAATATTTGAGGCTAAGTAGCATAACTGGTGTTTTGAAAAATATTGCACCTGTTGAACTGGTTTCATGGCACATGTGCACTGTTGTCTCGATTTACAGTTTGATACTAAGATTTGACTTAGCAATGTTAGCATTATGAAACTTCTCTCATTCTTTTTACATTGACACTTGTAATTATCAGTTTATATAAGTTTGCTAAATTGCAACAACATCTAACTATTTGTAGGTTGTGCACATCTGAATAATGTTCTTATCATATCATTGATCTAGTGATTTATGTTTGGGCTACCTGTTGTAATGTCTTGCAGGTACCTCGTTCCAGCTGATTTGACTGTCGGACAGTTTGTGTATGTGGTGAGGAAGAGAGTGAATCTAAGTCCTGAGAAAGCCATATTTGTATTTGTCAAAAATATTTTACCTCCAACTGGTAAGTTGGAACAATCTGTTAATGTTGATTGATACTATTTTAACAATCTTACATGCTTTTTTCATTTTATGGTTTGTGACTTGGTTGTTTGGTTGTGCTACAGCTGCTTTGATGTCAACAATTTATGAGGACAATAAGGATGAAGATGGGTTTCTATACATGACTTACAGTGGGGAGAATGTGTTTGGTTTGAGGTGCATTGGTGACAGCTCTGACTGATGTGCTCGTAAATAATCAAAGTTGACATAAACTAGAAATGTAAATCCTCGGTTGCTTATCTTACTGCTGTTTTCTTAGAAGCACAATTTGTGTTCCTGACAGTCAGGCTTGATTCTGTTGATATTTTTAACTACGTATTTTGAAGATTCTTTAGATTGAACGGCTTGCTGGTTTATATGTTCTTTTAGTTTGATGCTTTGTCACTACTTCATGGCCAAAGCTATCTTTCTGTTACAACTTACAAGTTTGGAGTAATACTCTGTTCTTTTTCATGCTAAAGCCGGCATGGCTATGCTTCTTGAGCCTATATTGCAAAAGAGATGGGTTCATATCTGAGTTTTGTTTTGGAAGGGAAATAACAATTATGTAGAAGGGAATGAAAAAGAACAAGGGTGTTAACTCCTAAGATGTTTTTCCCTTTGAACCATTTTAGGAAACCCGTGAATCGTTTGGCTCAGCAAATCTATAGAAAAGAACCATATGCTAACCTTGCTTGCTTGTCCTTGCCATATACGAGTATTAAGTATCAATCAAATAATCCCTACTTAATGATATACAAGTATAAAGAATGTATAGTGCCTTTGACTTTGCCATTATTGTGGTACTTGTCTTATTGATTATTCAAAGTTGTGCTCAGTGGGTGAATGTTTAAGTTAGTTTGCAAATGTTAATAACCTTAATTTAAGAATTTGAATATCTCCGATATCTAATCCAATAGGAATCACAACATTGTATGTCCTTATATATGCTATAGAAGTATAAAAGCGGGAATGGTTTTGAAATTATAACATTGTATAAGTATAAATGATAGAATATGTTCGGATTAATTTGGGTCGTATTTGAGTGATGGACCATTTATGTTGGGTTTTGGGGTTGTATTATGAAAAATGATCAAATATTAGTCGCATTAATTTGCAATTCTAAGAACAATTTGCGCTTATTTTGGTAATCATATGGATTGTAGGTCACTTATGCTAGATTGCTAGACAAAAACATGAATTTCATGTAGCCTTGCAATTTTCCAGTAACATTTGAGATGCAGATTGTTCTCCCAACTATCTTAAGTACACCAGCCTTAAAACAATTTGATCAAAAACTTCATTCATAATTAAGCTGATTTCTCACACAAGGAAAAGAGAAAAACAAGCAAAACATAAGAAAACAAAAGGGAAGCAATCTTGTCATTTTGGAATAGAATCCTTCTTATCAAGTTGTTGCTTTGCCCGCTTGATTCCTACCATTGCCGCGACCTTGGCACCGATTCCTCCTAAGAAAGTCTTCTTCTTCTTCTTGTTCTCCATCTTATCAGTTGGGTGTACGTCCTCCATAGCACCAAAGCCTCCTTCACCCCATTGATCAGCCCACGTTGGCGCCTCCGATGCCATACCAACCTATGAGGAGAGATTTGAGGGGTGCTTTGTGTAGTTGTGCTTGCTCTAGCAACAAGAAACTAAGGAGCAAAAATATGGTACAATGTCTCTTAGAAAAATGGTTTGATTATGCATGTGGTTTGGCTGTTTTATGCTGCTTTCAGTGGACATTAGACAAGGCAACTTACTTTTCTTACATGTACCTTTTCCTTCTTGTTAAGCAAAGTGTTTTTGTGTGCCAACACCTTTATTAATCTTTTTTTCTTCTTTGTTGTCCAATCACTCTTCCTCATTTGGAAGTTGTTACAATTATTGGCTAATTTTATAGACAATTTCTATTTTCTTCTTGATCTTAAATAGCTACTTTAGACTTTAGTTAACATCTATAAAAAGATAAATCCAATTTAACTACTTTTTGTGCTTATGAAGTAGATATGGCCATTATAGGCCTTAAAATGGGCTGTCTAGCTATCATAGTGACCAACCATGTGTTCCAGCCGATCCGTTCGACCCAATCCCCCCTAAGGCCCTGCCCTTACGAGGTTATGAACACTCCTTCTAGGACTACTAGTGACTTCCATCAAATAAAACACTATTGTTAACTAATTCTCTCAGGACCAGAGTGATTATCCCTCCTCGATGGTTATGCAAAAATCCAAAACTAAATCAATATTAATTGTTGTTTCTTGTAATGTTGAATCCACAATGTTAATATACTTCCTTTGTTTTTAAATACACGTAACAAATTGACTTTCAAACTTGTCAATGTCTAACTTTTAATCATCGATATTGTAACATGTGAAGCAATATAAGATAGTGACCAGAGGAAATTAGCATTAAATTTATCATTAAAGTTGTAATTAAATCATACTTCGTATATGGCAACCACAAGTTCATAGGATATAAGGTCTCTTTCCTTGAAATTGATTATTCACCTGTTAAAATAGTTAACCTTGTTCCGGGGTGGAACCGAAGTGATGATCAGAGCATAAGAGAGTAAGAGAAAAATAGAAGAAAATAGAAAAAGTGAGAGAGCCCGTCCTACCATATGACTCTTGGTATTTATAATCATTTGTAAGGTTCATACTATTTTTAGGCTATAGGCTTGGGCTAGTGTGCTTTTATTAACTTGCACGGTTCATTGGTATCTTAAAGGCTTTTTATAAAGTAATGATTTGGGTCATTATATATCCCGTACAAACCTTTCCTTAGCTTGCTGAATTAATATGACATCCTGGATGTAGTTAAGGTTTGGTATTTCTATTTAAGAATCAGATTTAATATTTATATTCCAATGTATTTTTTTTAAATTTTTTTGTTCTTTTAAGATTCCAAGGTCATAAGAATGTTAAAAACAGAATTTAACATGAATCCTGCAAAGGAAAAGCAAAAAGAAAAAGATACAAAGAGAGAATCACTTCAGTGAAAGGGAAATATAGAGCTCAAGATATTCAAAGCTAAATTCATCAAGTTTTTTTATTTTGTTTTTGTAAGATATTGCATTTTACTATCAAGTACAGTATTTTGGAACAGATTTTCAACCTTTGAACGCTTTTAGATAGCTGGATACCCTCTTCAGTACGAAGTTTGACATAAGACGGTTTTATTTAGCACAAAGTCTTACATAAGACGATCTCACAAATTAGACTGCTCGTCTTTATTATGGATGGATTTTACACAAAACCTACTCTGGTCAAAATACTTCATGGTTGATCGCGCCAAGATTAGCATCTAACGAAAGAGTAGCTTTGAGCCTTTGATGCTCAGCACACCCGAAGAGCAGAGTGAGCAATTGCATAAAATTTAACGTCCAAGCAAGGCTTGGATGTAAATTCAAGAGTCGAGCTTGGGCCGTAGAATTCGTGTTTCTTTCATTTCTCTCATTCTCAGCAGCCTATGGCTGATAAATATCACTTGTTATATCTACAACGTATGCAAGTAATGCAACTCGATCAACAAAGAGGAAGAGTTGGAAAGCAAAATTAGCAACTACACTACAATTTTGTACTTGCCTATCTACTTTGCTTTCCTAACTGATTTAGATTTTTTCATTTTACGGTTTTTACTATCAATACTTTCCCAGCTGTATCCACTGGGAATCGCAAATGGGTCTGAAATCAACGCCTCAGGACACTGCTGCGTCTTGTTAGATGATCGACTGCTGTTACTTCGTCTTAGCCACGAAGAAGTTGAAGATGTAGGTGTGGTGCGATTTTCTCCTTCAGAAGCATTATTTCCATTGCTCAAGAATCTTGGACTCGACAACGGGGTGTAGAAAGACTCCGTTGGTTGCAACTCGACGAATTTAGAAAACGTAATTACTACTCTCACTGTTGGCACCACAGGGATTGCAATCTGCATCATCAAGACAAAATTGCATGCATTAATTCAGAGTGGTAGCAATAATTATACAGATGGCAGAAACAATACAGGACCACTAGATTTATACAGCAAAGATGCATACTTGGTTGTTGAGATTGGTACCACCAACAAAGAAACCAAAAGAAGAAATTCATCACATTAAGATTCATAACATCCGTGAGCTATAAAGTTCCAAGTCTTTAATTTAAAGCAGATAAAAGAGAAATTAGGTATATGATCACGATTCGTGACCTAAAAACTCCCATCCTTCCGAAAATGAGTCACTTGTTGCAGTATGACAGGATTGACAGCAGAATGTAGATTGATCGCTTTACATACACAAATAACATACTGAAACAAACTTAAATCATTTCCATTATTCAATATTCATGCCTCTCAAGCAGTTCACACCCATGTTTTGAATCAGATCAACTAAACTGTCAGAAATCATTGCAGTTCATATTAATAAGCTGTTCAACAGAATGATCCTATTAACATATAGCCCACAAGCGGTCTTTCACATCAACACATAGTTACGATAGATTCTGGCTATGATAGATTCCATAATAACTGGTATGGATCCACAATAGTTATGGCTAAGAGCTGGCCTAGCCACACCCAAAATAACCAACCTGTTTTGGTCATTTGTAAAGGGTCGGAAATCTATTACCCAAATCTTGCAATAGCAGGCCAAAGACAAAAATGCATTCGGGCCAGGTCACACTCTAAAAATAGCACTTCACTGCTCAAACCCAAGACGGGCAGCTTTCATCAACAACAGGACTGCAGGGCACTCTAAGAGAAAAAAAACTATGGTCTCTAAACACCAAATTGGCTTTCGGAAAATGTTTGCAAGATTTTGGTAAAATGAAGAGTCCGAGTACCCTGTTATTCAAGTATACGGAATACTACTTTAAATGTTTCAAAAGCATCACACAAATCATTAAAGTCTGATACACTCAATTCACCAAGATCCAGCTTGATGATGAAGACAACTCCTCTCACAAGTCATGCATACCCCCAATACACCAACAACCTGGAATACCTTGAAAACCAATCTCTCATAAAAAGACATAATCTACATTGGTTGTATAAATAATTACTATAGAGAATGCCACATGCCCACATCATTCCTTAATTTTGGTAGACTATATTAGAGTTTAGAGGTTAAGTTTTCTTCTTCACTCCATCTCAATAATCACAACACACTAAGAACAATTAACAATGGATGGCCCCACATACTTAAGGGTGACCCAAGTCCGACATAAAAAAAACAATGGTCCTACAAAATAAATTCCTTAATAATACTTTAATATTTTATTTTTTTTTAATTTTGTTTAGGTAAAATTCAAAATCAAACGGTCACATTTCCAAGACAAAAACATCGGATCAAGTGGACCCATTTGGATTACATAAAGCCCAAACAAAGCTTTGTTTTGATCCTTCTATATCAATTCATCCACACACACCCCCCCACCAATAGACAAATCATTCTTCCAAATCTCAACACTCCAAATATTGTAAAAAGTTCCAAACTTCAATTTTACCCTAAAAAGCCTCAAAACTATCCCACATTTCCCAATTATCAATAAATCTATATACTATTTCTATAGATAAAGCAAAACCAATACTAGCAAATAAAGAGTATAGTCAAACTATCAAGTAGGAATCATGTAACATGTCCAAAATACCCTCTAAATTTTACATTTTATGAAAACTATCTTCTAATACTGATAAAGTCATAATTTCTATTGTATAATCGATTGTATTATATGAAGTATTATAGACATTGTTACTTACACTCACAAAGCAAACAATACTGCAGTGATAAACCAATGAAGTTAAAGACTGTGTATACTTGTATTATTGTATATTGGATAATAATTAGGTGAAATGACAAAAATGACCTTTTGTTTTACAATAAAGGAAAGATTTTGACACCCCCACATTTCCCATTTTCAATAAAAATCAAATTATCTGAGTGAATAAAGCAAAGTAAGACTAGTAGCAAAAAAAAAAAAAAGACAAAGTTAAATATCACTATATCAGGTACTATGAACAGGGTAAAATACCCCCACTGCCCTTCATCTTTACTGTAACAGAACAAGGAGGAAACCTTGCAACCCCACATTTGACATTTCCCAAGTATCAATAAATCTATACTAGTATGCTCTTTTGGACAAAGCAAGCAAAACTAGTAAACAATAAAAGTTATAAAACTAAGAAAATTTAGGTTAAGAATTACAGAATATATACTTAAAAGTTCCCTATAGAGTTCTATTTATCTTATATTTCGTATCTTCAAATTATAACACCTAAGCTAGACGAATAAATGCTCACAAAAACCACCTTAATTTTCCCTTCACACATTACCAACCATCCGCCGAACAAGGAAAAATTCCAATCCCTGAGGAAACTTGGAAAGTGAAAACCCACAAATTTTAACTAAACTATAATATTGATCACAATCCGAGGTAGTTTGTTAGCTTGCTACAAACTTGCACCCCTTTATAGTTCGAAAACACAACACACTATATACACCACTTGATATACCCAATATATCAAAAAAAATGCAAATTTCAGAGATGCTTTATCATTTCTTTTATGTTTTAACGAAGGTTAAAGCAAGAAAACTTAGCAAAACAAGTTGAAATCAATTGAGCAATTGCAGTGTAGGTGAAGAATCAATAAAAAATACCATTTCCCAGTAACACATGACATGACACTGACAAAACTTGCAGCCCCCATATATCCCAATCATCAACAAATCAAACTCACATTAATTAATTATTAATTATTTAAATTAATAAAGCAAGCAAGAAATACCAACAATAAAAACGAACAAAGTTAAAAATTAGGTGAAATTAAAGTGAAATGCCAAAAATGCCCTTACCTTAACAGGAAATGACCCTGGTGGAAACTTGGTAGTGAGCAACTCCCGCAACCTCCTCACAGCCTTAACCTTGTTAGCCAATATATCAAGCAACGGCAACACCTCCTCCGTCTTCAACGGAAAATCATCCGTCAGCCACACCGTTGGCCGCAAACTCTTCACATACTCTTTCTCCTTCGTCTTAACCTCGGCCGAGGATGCCGCAACTACCGGTATCCTCGACCCCTCATTCACTGATGAAGCTCTTCGCCTCTCAGGCACCACCGGTATCCTCGACGCCTCATTCACATTCGAACCTCGCCCCCTCTCCAATACCGGTATCCTCGACGCCTCATTGACACTCGAACCTCGCCCTCTTTCTATTACCGGTATCCTCGACGCCTCATTAGCACTCGAAGCTCGCCCCCTCTCGAGTACCGGTATCCTCGACGCCTCATTGACGCTCGAACCTCGCCGCCTCTCCGCCACCTTAGACGACGGCGCAAAATTGATATCGACGCTTTTCCTCCCAACCGACACCCACTCTCTCTCCTCCTTAACAAAACTACTATGCCTCCTCTTATCATCAAAATTCAACTCAAAATTCTCTGCCACAAGAAAATCATCTTCTTCATCAAGCTCTAATGGCAGAACTTGTTCATCTCTAGAACTCACTTTCCTCGACCTAAAACTAAACACTACATTCTGTACGTCGAAAACCTTCGCCTTCCATTCTCCGACGCTTTCAATCTTCTCTTGCCGACGCCAATTTGTGCGGGGAATTAGCTCCGCCTTAGTGACGTCCATTCCTGGTCGGTAAACGCTTGTTTGAGAGCAAAACGCCGCCACGTCATCATCCGTCATTGGTGAACCGGCGTTTTCAAAAGCGTCGAAAATTTTGCCGTCGTCGCGGTTGAGGACGATAAGAGAACCTTCTGGAATGTCTTTATCGGGGTCGCCATCGCCGAGGAAGAGGAAGCTTTGATCAGCTCGTTGGATTTTCATGCCGTCAAATCCGGCGAGTGTTGTGTCGGCGCGTAAGTTCCCGTCGCGCTTCCATATTCTGTCATTGTCAACATTAATTTAGCGTTATTAGTACAGTCTTTATGATAATTTAAAGCTTAATTTAATTAATCAGATGATTAATTATAACTTAATGCTGGTTCAGTGAACGTTGAGTAATTTCAAAAAATTAAATGTTGCAAACCTGTAATTAGGACGAAACTTAAGCTAAATTTGTAAGAACATTTACAAAATTACAATTGATTATGTAAAATTAAAATTTTAAAAACTTGAACTTAATTTTTTTGGTACGAGATGAGATTAAAACTTAAATTTTCAAAAAATTCAAAATTATTTTCCACCAAACTTCTTGAAGACTTGCATTGTTTGTAGAAAATTTAGATTAAAATAGATTGAAAATCTAACATAGGTAAAAATGTAGATTGACACCAGTTACTTTCCAGTTTCCATTAAATAATTCTTGATAAGAATATGAGAGTGTGTAATTTTACGACCCGGGGAGTAACGTAACAAAAGAACGTAACACGACAGCACCCCGGGTGTAGGAACTAAAAGGTTGTAATAAAGAAATAGCGATGGAATTACCGGTAAGTATCAGAGGGGGCAATTTTGCCAATAAAAGGAACAAAAGAGGATTCAAAATGAAATTGAATCTCTAAATAAAAATCCCTCATTCTCCTAAGAACACCAAGTAACCTCGGAAGACGACGGCGCCACTTAGCCCAAGCAGCAAGATGATGATGCTGAACAAGAATCCTCGCAATTTCCAGTTTCCGGCGACACACGGCATCCTGAAGAGGGTTCCACCCGGATGAGTTCTGAAGTGACACGTCAGCGCCGGCGGAGGCGAGGAGTTGAGCAGAAACGGCGTCGTTTAAGCGGACAGCGAGGTGGAGGGGAGTGTCACGGAAAGGGATATCGTCGCGGCGGTCGAGGAGGGAGGAGATCTGATCGGAGAGTTTTTCTTGGAGGAGTGAGTCGGATTCCGAGGTGACTTTGGTTGGGTCGGCGAGTTTGGGGAGGGTTGAGAGGAGGCGGGTTAGGGTGGGGTGGTCGTGGAGTGCGACGGCGTAGTGGGCTGGGCTGTGGGAGTAGGATGATGGGTTAATGGGCTGGGCTGATGATGGGTGGGGTGGTGGTTTCGACATTGGAGGGGAGTGAGTGAGTGAGTGAGTTGCAGAGAGAATGTTTAGGGAGGTGGAGAAGAGGGAGGGGTGATAAAGGGGATGGAAGGGTAGTTTGGTAATTTTAAGAGGAGAGAGAAAGGAGAAAAGGGAAGAGATGTAGAGACTAGAGAGAGAAGTGGACAACACGCAAGGACAGAATGGAAGAAGAAGGAGAGATGAGAGATGAGAGATGAGAGATGAGAGATGAGAGAGGGAGAGCGCGTCTTTTGTTGAGGATGTGAGAATATGAAATACGGACGTCTTGGATTTTATTTGTCTCTTTTTATTTTTCTTTTTGGATTTCTTTCTATGGTGTCTTTTTCACTTTTTTTTTTTATTTTTTTTTTTATTCTATAATATGTTTTCTTTTTATATTTTATTTGTGAGAATTAGAGACTTTGTAAACTACTCGAGGAATGAGGAAAAAGTGATTTGTTTGCCGTTTTTAAGGTTAGCATATTTTTAGTTCATATGGACTTTCACATTTTCTATTTATTTTTGGTTTTCATAGATAAAAACATTGAAAAAGTAAATTGACATTGGATTTGCAAAAAAGTAGAGAGAGAAAGTAATAAAAGTTCATGGGAAAACAGAATTTACATGGGAAAAATAAATTTGCACAAGTATTGTTGCAAATTGGAGGAAAGTTTGATAAAATATTAATATTTATGGTTGTTGGAAAAAACAAATGGGGTGAACATTTTTTGACTAAAATTTGTCCATAAGGGACTATCAAAAGGGGACGGAGGGAGTATTACTTTCTCTCTCTACTTTTTTGCATACCCAATGTCAATTTATTTTTTCAATGTACTTTAACTATTCTTATTTGTGTTTATTAATTCCCGTGAAAAATGTCCATAAGGGACTATCAAAAGGGGACGGAGGGAGTAAAAATTACAAAATAAAAAGATACGGAGTAAGTAATATACATTGAGAAATATCCAATAAACTTTCAAAAAAAATGTCCAATAATAATTTATCAAAAAGAGTACTGTAACATTTAATATCCAATACGGAGTAATAATTAAATGAATTGAATTGGAAATTCATTATAAATATTTTTGGAGTCTAAACTATACTAATAAAAGGTTTAGTCTTATCAAACGAGATCTAATTCATTGAGAATTTAAGAATTTTGTATCTGTATAAGAATGTACTACGTATAACTGTAGAATTAATTACACACTAATTAGAGCTTTTATGTTTTGTGGAAATTTATTTTGTTCATTAATAGCGATTAGAAATTAAATGGATACCCTTCGATTTACCTAACAACTTGCTTGTGAGTGTACGTCTTAGCCTATTTGTTCATTAATAACGATTAGAAGAAGGGTACCCTTCGATACATTAACAACTTGTATGTGCGTGTATGTCTTTGCCTCTATGTGTTTATCAAGCTTAGGTTAGTATTAATTAAGAACATAATAATTCAACGAGGTTAGTAATTAGATTATCAAAACATAATTATATAAGTTAATATTTCATTGTACTTTAAGTTGCATACACTTCTTTATTAATAAATAAAATTTTCATCAACAAAATTAGTTGAAAGGATTTTAATAAATGGGTAATTAGTTCAAACTTTAAAAGGTTGAAGAACAAGAACAATTTCTCTCATAAAATACAATTGTTAAACCACAAAACAAATTAGCACTTTATAAAAAAATCTTCCAGATGATTTATTTAACCAACAATATAATATTGCTACTCTTGTTTCATTAATTAAAATTAATATTCTATTGTGTCTTGATTTACCCCTCAATTAAAAAAAAAAAAAAAATACATATTAAAATGTATGGAAATCACTTGAGGTGAGCTTTTCATCAATTGTATACAGTTTGACCTACGAATTGAGATAATCTATTAATCTAAAGCAAAATAATCCCAGTAGGTCAAACTCATGCAAAATAACTTGTAATTTGTAAAATGTCCCATTTATAAGAAACAAAAAGTCTCAAATAAAATCTAATAAGACAAAGTTCAAATAAATATTACTCCATTACAATTAAAGTGCTCGTTTATAAGATTATATCAATATATCAAAAAAAAAAAAAATGATCATGTGAAATATTATTAGATTTGTTTCCACGTAACTTTATACATGTAATTAAAATAGCCAGAATGATGAGCTATATAACTTGGTATAAATCAAACTTAGGGCCTGTTCTCATTGACTGAACTCAGCTGAACTGAACTGAACTGAACTGAAATGAATATTTTATAAGAGAAGGAAATTAGGAGCTGAACTGAACTGAACTCAGCCGAACTGAACTGAATTTCAACGTAAGAGAACATGCCCTTAGCTTCTCAGTCAATGATTTAGAGCACACAAAACAAGCAAAATAACATAAGTTTCTTTTGTTAAGTAGTGAAATTCACAAAAAAGGTTGTTTAAAACGAGTAGAAAAATAATTGAAAGGAGGGAGCAAGAGAAAGAGGCCAAAACCTTTGAAAAGAAAAGGTGAGGAGGAAGAAGGGGTTTGTCAGGTGGAATGGTAACCAAAGCCAAAAAGAGCCAAAGTTTAAAACAGGGTTATTTGTCTCTCATTACCTAGACCATTTCTCCCCTATTACCAATTTCACTCCCTACTATGCTTACACTATAAATCCATTCTCCATATTTCACTCTTTCAATTGCTTACTCGTCCAATGTACAATTTTGCAAAATAATTACACGCGTATATTGTGTCTTTGTATATCGTATCATTTTAACTTGCATGCATGTTAATGTATAAATTTAAAACACTTAGGCCTGGTATAATTTGTAAATATACTTTTTATGTTGTAACTCTTTCGCTAAAAGTTTTTATGTTAGCAATTTAAATATTAACAAGTAAATAATGTAAAATTTTAAAATACGGGGTATATATGTAATTATGTATGTATAAATGTATAGTGAAACGAAAGTAGTTATGACTTATATCCTTAAATTATCTTCCTCAAATGTTATGAAATATGAATTACTTTTTTTTTTCTGAAAACAACTTTGAATTATTTTGGGTATAAAACCGCTACAAAGGCATGAAATGTAATGTGACTCTTTGAATTGGCTGGCCCTGTGTTGGACTTGCAAATATTGGGCCTAATAACAAAATGTGTACTCGGCTGGGCTTTGAGAAAACCTTAATTAATCTATCTCAAATTCCCTGATCGTTTTAATGTTTTACTACATTTAACCAAGTGGAATCGCGTGATTGGTTAATTAGCATCAAATTTTTCATATTACTATTTTTGTAATACTCCTAAAAATTTCCACGTAATTCAATACTTCAACTAACATACATGCATGCAATATGACATAAACTTTTTTACTTGTCACCAAGGATGCCTAAATTTACCTTTACTTAACATCTATTTATAAACTTGAAAATCAAAGCATAGGTATCATTTGCAACAATATATTTATCATTTTTTTCTTGCTAATTTTTAAAGCTAGCTTACATAAACACTACTTGCAACATACATACATATATTTGAAAATGCCTTCATTATTTTCAAGCTTGTTTAGTTGCTTCTCAACTTCCACCCATCAAGTTGCTTGTGATGAAGAAGCATCAGCAAGCCAAAAGAGAACTAGTGAGTCCAAGAGCAACTCTGAGATCAAGAGATCATCGGTGCCAGTTGTGGTGCCTTATTTTCCCGTGGAAGCAAGATTATCTTACTTGTGATGATCAGTAATTTTCCGACAATTTCAAGATGTTAAGAGATATCTTTCATGCAAATTAAATGTGTACTACAGACACCATATCGCGTGTTCTTATATATAATGTGCCGTCAATTTTCCATCTTTAATTGTTGTAACAATATCTATCATAAAGCTTATACATTTAGGTGCACATGCGTGTATACATAATATGACGCTCTCCTTATATGGCGATACATGGCGATTCTGTAGTTACCAATTGTTGACTCGAATGAACAATACAAGAGGGGGGGTGAATTGTATTGTGGAGGAACTGGGGTAATTTTTGCGTGGTTCTAAAAGAAACTCAAACAAAAACTTTAAAGTGCAAGAGAGATTTTACGTGGAAAACTTCTTGGCCCTAATCAAGAAGAAAAACCACGACCACAAGGGATTTTAAACTCAATTCTTAATAATAATAGGGCAAACAACCTATTACAAATTAAGACTCTAAACTCAAGTTCCTCTACGAACTTAAGTTCCCCCTCAACTGATCCCTCAATCAGTTGAGCTCTCAAATCTCTCTCTTTCTCCTTGCTTCACTCAAAGCAATCTACACACTCTAGAGTTTACCCAAACTCTTCCCAATACAACTCGAATTAAAACTCTAAGATGCTAAGTACAAAGACACTCAAGGACTTAAGTGGATTTTGACTCTTTTCGAAAAGCTTAGAAGATTGTAATGCTCAAGTGTGCTCTTCAAAATAGAAAACTAATTCTATTTATACTAGAGGAAATCAGTTGAAAAACTCCCACGTCTGCCTTGACTTCCACTTCACCACAACTCCCATGAAACTAGGAAGTGCAGTTCGTGGAGGCTTGGGCAACAAGCTGAAGTATTCTTGAGGAAGTGGTTTACTGCTTCCTTAAATTTCTCAACTTCCTTGACCAAGTAAAAGATCCGTTTAAAAAGAGTTTTCAAAGGAGATTTTACCAAGTCAGATTTTCCAAAATATTAGGATAATTAAAACAGAAAATCTTTAAGAAAATAGAATAGTTTAAAAGATAATTTTCCGAAAATAGAATCTTTTTAAACAAGGAAAATAAAATCTTCATAAACTGAAATTAAATCCACTTAAAATCCTATCAATAATCAAAGTACTTAACATATATACAAGAAGCCTAAAATAAATATTAAAGATACAATAGACTCCTTGGAACTTAGTGAAGCTTCGACTCTGGAGCTTCAGTTCCTCACTCAAGGAACTTGGCTTCTGATTGTCTTCTATCCTTGTCCAAAGCTCTTCCTTTGACCTTGTTCCATGCTCCATTCTGACTCTAGAACTTCGTAGCATATAAACCTGTCAACACTTCAAAGCTAATAGACAAATGTTAAAGTCCTTATGGGTTTGCTTAGGTTCCTTGAGTCATCATCAAAACTTAAGATCAACAATATTCCCCCTTTTTGATGAATGACAAACCTAAGCAAACTCATGAATAAAATTGAAAGACAATCAGAAAAGGAAAAACTACTTTAAAAGAAAAATGAACTAGCTTTAAAAAATAACAAGGAACTGAATGAATTGAAAATTATTGAAAGTATTGAAAGTGAAAAATTATACCTTCTAGGTTTAGATGGATGGAGAGCTTGTCAACAATTGAGTTTGCCTTCTTTTCCCCCTTTTGGCGTTCATCAAAATTAATGCACACAAATATATATATATCTAAACACAGCACCATGATAATGGTTTGTGTCCAAAGCATAGAACAAAGTACATATAGGCAGAAATAGTATGCAAATAGTCATAAAGCAAGCATGCAACATCTATATAAACAAGCTGATGTTCCTCCAGAACATCCAAAAAGCAAAATACCCTGTTTTAAGTGTTTACAGACCAAAATAAGCGAAATAAAACAAAGTTCAATCCAGACCAAATTCAAAGATAAAAAGTTTCATGGCTAAGACATAAGAGAAAACAGAATTAGGCTTCAGGGGCAGAGGATAGATGCTCTTCTCCTGCATCTTCTGCTGGTACTTCTGCAATGACCAGCTCCTCCAGCTTCTTCAACAGATCTGACTGCCCTTGAGATATAGTGGAGGTGCTCTGCTGCACTGCTGATGTGAGCTCAGTAGAAGCCCTTGCCCATTCTGCCACCATCTTCTCCAGAGACTCAATCCTCTGAACTAGAATAGGCTGTGCATCAACAAGTGTCTGCACTGTATCCTTGAGAGCCCTTAGTTGTACAGTAGAGCTGACAGAACCAAGACCAGTCAACCCCACTTCATCTTCTACTTGAACTGCAGCCTCAGTGAAAGTGCCCTGTTCCCCCTGGACAAAAGTTCTCTCTTCTCCCTTATCATCACATAAATCCACAACAGCAGTTGATTCAGCTTTGTCTTTTCCTTTTGGCCTAAAAGCCAACCTTGTACTCTTCCTTTTGCCAACACTAGGAGCACTCTTTGCAGGCATTGTGAGCACTTCCTTAGCCTTATTTTCTCCCTCACCCTCACTGTCCTCTCCCTCCAGCCATCTATCCAACTCCTCTTCCTCCATTTTCTTCACACTACCTTCATCCTGCTTGGGTTTTGGAAGAGTTTTGGAAAGGAATTGGGTGACTCCACCTATAACAGTTAGGTTTCTGGCCTCGAGGGTTCTTGGTTGTACATAATGGTTTGTTTTTAGCTTGAGGCTTTCATAGTTAGTCATGGAGACACCACAACTTTCAAGGAGAGTGATTAGCAAATTTGCATATCCAACCTTCAAATGGTTGGCAATGCAGTGAGTGAGATGCTGGATCATTAGGGAGGGGAAGTTTATTTGTATCTTGTTTTCAAGGCAGTACATGAGCACAGCATCAAGGTGATTAGCCTCGTTCCTGTGCTGAGTTCTTGGTATTATGGCCATATGAACAAAGATAAACAGCAATTTTTGGATAGGTGAGAACAGGTTATGGTTGGTTTTCACTTTGGAAGCTTTACCCCCAATTGACTCAACAATTTTTTCAATGGAAACATCATCAACACTTAATTCAGTTTCTCCTTTAAAATACTCATCAAACCCCTCATTAGGAGTTCCAAACACAGCAGCCAAATCATCAGCATCAAAACTAATTTTCTTATTTTTGACTCGGCTAGTACACACACCATTCACATTCTTAAAATTTGCACAAAATTCTTTTAACGGAGCATGAGCAATCACATTGTCATAACATTCACTAAACAACTTAACCCAATTTTGAGCCTCAAGAATATCAAGAAGTTCAGTATACTTACTTATCTCACACCACTTGAGATTAATGCAGAGACCAGCGATGAATCGATCAGAGCTTGCTTCAAGCCTCTTGACAGCAGGTGACTTTGATTTTTCCCCCTGAATCGGTTCACCGAGTTCCTCGTAGTCCAATTCCTCTTCAACCTCTATCTTCCTCTTCTTTGAATCACTGCGACCCATGGGCTTGTTTTGTGGGGTTTCAGCGATGGCTTGAGTTGAGGTTTCAGTCTCAACTTCCATGGGTGATGCTTTTTGAGGTGAATTTTGGATTTTTGGTGAGATTTCCATGGGAACTGGAGAAGAATCACTGAAGACAAGTGTGTATTTTACGGAGTAGGGTGGTGAGGAACAGTGGTTAGGGTTTGGTTTCATTTTATAGTGGGGTGAATTCTGAGAGGTGAATTAGGTCGGTGGAATAGTGTAGAAGGTGAATTGAATGGGGTATGTGTCGTTTGATGAAGGATAGAGAAATTACTTTTCACTTGGTCAGATTAAAGATGGAAGATTCATTTAATGTGATTTGACATCAAGAGTCTTGATTAAATAGAGAAGTTTTTGATCAGAAACTTGAATTGAATTCGAAAAGACTAGGGTATTTAATTGAGGATAAATTTGAATTTAAAGAGATAAACTTGAGAGATTAATTCAAAAATAAAAGGATAAGATTTTTTTTCCCGGAAGATAAAAGTTAATTAACTGACTAGCTAATTAATTCAAGAAGAGATAGAACGAAATCTTATGAAAATATTAGGAGGAACTTGGAACAAATCAACATAGCTTGTTAGTAATATAGATAAGCAAGTGCAATTTGATTTCTTCACATACAGCCACAATCCCATATGTATTGCCATACATTTTAATGCTCAGGACTATGTTTTCACATATACAGATTGTGTAAGACACATATAATGCATGCACAATTGACTTATACCTTGGGGAACCTTGAGGTCTTCTAACTCAATTGTATCATACCAAGTTCCATGCGCATCTTTTCAAATTTGTCCCTGCTCAAAGGCTTAGTAAGAATGTCAGCAATTTGATTTTCAGTCTCACAAAAAACTAATTTAATTAAGCCTTTTTCCACATTATCCTTAAGGAAATGATGCCTTATATGAATATGCTTCACACGAGAATGATGAACTGGATCCTTTGAAATGCATATGGCACTAGTATTATCACAGTAAATAGGAATGCAATTATACTTCATACCATAGTCTCTTAGTTGTTGTTTTATCCAGAGTACTTGGGAACAACAAGCAGCAGCTGCCACATATTCTGCTTCAGCAGTTGACAAGGCCACTGTGTTCTGTTTCTTGGATCCCCAAGAAACTAGACATGGCCCAAGAAACTGAATCATCCCTTAAGTACTTTTTCTGTTCACCAGATCCCCTGCATAGTCAGCATCTGCAAAACTTTTTAAATCAAAAGTATCACTTCTAGGATAGAAGAGACAAAGATTGTCAGTTCCTTTGAGGTACCGTAGGATCCTTTTTACTGCTATAAGATGTGATTCTTTAGGAATAGATTGAAACCTTGCACATAAGCCAACACTAAATGCTATATCAGGTCTACTAGCAGTTAAGTATAAAAGAGATCCAATCATACCTCTGTATCCAGTTTGATCTACACTAGTTCCTTGTAGATCTTCATCTAACCTTGTGCCTGTTCCCATAGGTGTATGGTAGGTCTTTGCTTGGTCAAGATTATATTTCTTCAGTAGTTCCTTGACATACTTTTGTTGGTGAATTGCAATACCTCTTTCTGTTTGTTTGATTTGTAGTCCAAGGAAGAAGTTGAGTTCCCCCATCATGCTCATCTCGAATTCACCACTCATTAGTTCAGCAAAGTACTTGCACAAGTTTTCGTTAGTTGCTCCAAAAATAATATCATCAACATATATTTGAACAACTAGTAAATCAGTTCCTTCAGATTTTAAAAACAAAGTTTTATCTACTTTTCCTCTTTTAAAATCATTTTGAAGAAGGAACTTAGAGAGCCTTTCATACCAGGCTCTAGGAGCTTGTTTCAGCCCATAAAGAGCTTTATCAAGCTTAAAGACATGATTAGGAAATTGGGGATTTTCGAAACCAGGAGGTTGTTCTACGTACACCTCCTCTTCAAGAAAACCATTTAGGAAAGCACATTTAACATCCATTTGATACAGTTTGAAACCCATGAAAGAGGCAAAAGCAATTAATATTCTAATGGCTTCTAATCTAGCAACAGGAGCAAAGGTTTCTTCGAAATCAATACCTTCTTGCTGATTGTAGCCCTTCACAACAAGTCTAGCCTTGTTTCTCACAATTGTTCCATATTCATCCAGCTTGTTCCTGAATACCCACTTGAGCCCTATAACCTTTTTGTGTTCTGGTTTCTCTTCAAGATGCCAGACCTTGTTCCTTTCAAACTCATTTAGTTCATCTTGCATGGCTATTATCCAGTCAGCATCCTTCAGAGCTTCGTCATGATTTCTTGGCTCAATTGTGGATAAGAAGGCTTGGAAGGCACAGAAGTTCCTCATCTGTGATCTGGTCTGAGTTCCTTTACCAATATCACTTATGATAAGATCTGTTGGATGAGAGCCTTGATATTTGAATGGCTTTGGATGAAACTCTCTAGCAGGAACTCCAATTTGAGGCACTTCTTCTTCGGTTTCTTCTGCATTTTCCTCGTCGCCGGATTCTCCATGATCTTGTTCCTCCGAGGTTTCTTGATCAGGAACTTTAGCATTTTCTTGATGTTCTTGCTCAGGTTCCTCTCTTACTTCCTTGGTTTGCTTGGAGGCTTCCTCTTCTTCTTTCCTGTCTCTAATCATTCCAATTTCATAATCATTAATGTCTTGTTCCTGTACATTCATAAACATATTAGATTCATCAAATATCACATGAATGCTTTCTTCTACACACAATGTATTTTTTTTGTAAACTCTATAAGCCTTGCTATTTGATGCATAGCCAAGGAACACAGCTTCATCACTTCTTTCATCAAATTTTCCTATGTTCCTTTTCCCATTATTATGGACAAAACACCTGCATCCAAAAGCTCGAAAGTGAGAAATATTGGGTTTTCTGCCCTTAAACAGTTCATAAGGAGTCTTATTAATGATTGGTCTCATCATAACTCTATTAATAATATAACAAGCAGTATTAATAGCTTCAGCCCAGAAGTTCCTTGGAAGACCACTTGCTATTAGCATAGTTCTTGCCATGTCTTCTAGAGTCCTGTTCTTCCTTTCAACAACTCCGTTCTGTTGAGGAGTTCTTGGAGCTGAAAAGTTATGATCCATGCCATTTTCTTTGCAAAAGTCATCGAATCTTGAATTCTCAAACTCTGTTCCATGATCTGATCGAATGTGGATAATTTGATTTCCACTGGACTTTTGAACTCTTTTGGCAAAGGACACGAATTCATCAAAAGTCTCGTCCTTGCTAGACAAGAAAATCACCCAAGTAAATCTAGAAAAATCATCAATAATAACTAAAACATATTTCTTTCCACTTCTACTTTGAACACGCATGGGGCCGCACAAATCCATATGGATTAGCTCCAATGGCTTTGTGGTGCTGACCATGTTTTTGCTTTTGAAGGAGGACCTGACTTGCTTGCCTCTCACACATGCACCACAGATATGTTGTATGAGGAACTTGACTGAGGGAAGCCCTATGACCAAGTTCCTTGCTCTAAGTTTATCCATGAGTGAGAAGCTAGCATGTCCAAAACGTCTATGCCATAATAAAGGATCATCATTAATGGCACTCAGGCAGGTAAGGTTGTTCCTTGGAACAGAATTCAGATCCACAATGTATGTGTTCCCTTTTCTAGTTCCTTCAAGAACAACCCTTCCTGTTTTATCATTAATGATGTTGCATGAATCAGAGGTAAAACTTACAGAGTTTCCTTTATCACAAAATTGTGATATGCTCAGCAAATTGTGCATTAAACCCTCGACCAAAAGTACATTTTCTATTGAATGGGAACTGGACCTTCCTACTTTTCCTTTAGCAATTACTTCTCCCTTCTTGTTGTCTCCAAAGGTCACAGTTCCTCCTGGATAGGCCTCTAGTGAGAGAAACTTTGATTTGTCTCCTGTCATATGCTTTGAACAACCACTGTCGAGGTACCACATGT
This sequence comes from Chenopodium album, assembly GCF_948465745.1. Classification (NCBI taxonomy): domain Eukaryota; kingdom Viridiplantae; phylum Streptophyta; class Magnoliopsida; order Caryophyllales; family Amaranthaceae; genus Chenopodium; species Chenopodium album. Next base: position 33,771,715 of record NC_137857.1, on the reverse strand, counting down.
TGTTCCCCCCCACTAGGACCTGCAAAAGAACTTCATTGGTTAGATTCAGGAACCCAGGTTTCCTTGGGTTCCTTGGACGTTGAAGCAATATCAGATTTCTTTACCCAGACTTGCCTAACATTCTTGTTAACAGACTGTTCCTTCTTGTTACAAGTAGCAACAAGATGGCCAGTTTTACCACAGAAGGTACATATTTTATAGCTAGGCAGGTCTACATATTTTTTCTTGTTCTTATGCTTTGAACTTATGAATCCTAGACCTTCAGTTCTTTTGGTTTGAGAATTCTCAATCCACTTAGGAATTCCAACATGACTAATGCATCTTTCTTTTCGAAGCTCAAGTTCCTTCTCCAATTTTGCCTTTTCAATTCTTAACTCATCAAGATCAAATTTTAGTTTTTCAAAATCCTCATTAAATTTAGGCAAAGATTCAGAGGAGGAACTTGGAGATATTTCAGCATTAGCTAGTTTGTATTGAGTCAGTTCTACATTTACCATAATATTTTCAAACTTGAGTTTCTCATTCATTTCTTTTAGGAGAAGATTCTTGTCAAAAAGTTCAAAAAATCTGCTTTGCACATCAGTTCGTTGATTTTCAATCCACGTACTGTGTTCCTTGCAGACTTTGAGAGCTCTTTGACACTCACCTAGACGAATACTAGTGTGAGTCCATTCATCTTCCATTTCAAACACTAAATCAATGAGAGCATCTTTAGTATAAGTTTTAAGTACATTAGGATCAAGGAATACCTCTTTAGCAAGCTCATCATAGTAAGCCCTGTCATCACGTTTGGCCATCAAACACAGATGAGCTGATTCTTCTTCAGGTTGTTCCTCTTCATCCTCACTTTCAGAATCTCCCCATGCAGCTATCATAGCCTTCCTTATGTATGTTTTGTTGAAAGGAGTTTTGTTGTAGTTGCTCTTAACTTGTTCCTTTGCCTTCCCTTTACCTTTCTCTGTTTCCCAAAGTGGACACTCACGAATGAAGTGTTCCAGTGATCCACATTTGTGACAACCCGAGTCAGCCTTTGAAGTAGAGGGTTTCTTGGTGAAGTTCCTTGACCTGTTGTTTCTGTTGAACATTCTTTTGAACCTTCTCACCAGCATAGCTGCCTCTTCTTCATCTACTTCAGATTATTCTTGATCTCCATCTTTGAGAGCCACGCCTTTTCCTCGGTTTCCTTCACTGTTGCTTGTTCCCAGGTGCAACTCAGAGTCATGAGGGAACCAGCAAGTTGCTCAATGTTGAACTTTGTGAAGTCCTTTGTTTCTTGTAAGGCTGTTACCTTGGCTCTCCATCTCTCATCTTGAGGGAGGCTTCTTAGAACTTTTCTGACCTGCTCATCAATAGGGATTTGCTTTCCAAGAGAAACAAGCTCATTAATAATGTTAGTGAATCTAGTTAACATTTCCTGAATTGATTCTTTTGGTTGCATTTCAAACCGTTCATATTTTGACATAAGCAAGTCAATTTTAGAGCGTTTCACTTCGTTAGTTCCTTCATGAGTTACTTGAAGTAAATCCCAAATTTCTTTAGCATTTTTACAACCCATAACACGATTGTGTTCATGGGGTCCAAGACCACAATGAAGTAATTTAACAGCAAGTGCATTAATTTCCATTTTCTCAAAATCTTCCTTATCAAACTCAGACATAGGTTTAGGTACTACCTCATTTTCACTGTTGGTTTTGGTAATTTCAAAATCACCAACTTCGATAACTCTCCAAACTTGGTAGTTGTCAGCTTTGATAAAGATTTCCATCCTGTTCTTCCAATAGGTGTAGAATTTCCCATTGAACATAGGAGGACGCTGCGTTGAGTAACCTTCTTCCAGTTTCTCGTGATTGTTCATCTTGATTCCAGGAACTTAACTCGTCAGGGTTTCCTGATTTCTTCGAGGAACCTGCTCTGATACCAATTGTTGACTCGAATGAACAATACAAGAGGGGGGGTGAATTGTATTGTGGAGGAACTGGGGTAATTTTTGCGTGGTTCTAAAAGAAACTCAAACAAAAACTTTAAAGTGCAAGAGAGATTTTACGTGGAAAACTTCTTGGCCCTAATCAAGAAGAAAAACCACGACCACAAGGGATTTTAAACTCAATTCTTAATAATAATAGGGCAAACAACCTATTACAAATTAAGACTCTAAACTCAAGTTCCTCTACGAACTTAAGTTCCCCCTCAACTGATCCCTCAATCAGTTGAGCTCTCAAATCTCTCTCTTTCTCCTTGCTTCACTCAAAGCAATCTACACACTCTAGAGTTTACCCAAACTCTTCCCAATACAACTCGAATTAAAACTCTAAGATGCTAAGTACAAAGACACTCAAGGACTTAAGTGGATTTTGACTCTTTTCGAAAAGCTTAGAAGATTGTAATGCTCAAGTGTGCTCTTCAAAATAGAAAACTAATTCTATTTATACTAGAGGAAATCAGTTGAAAAACTCCCACGTCTGCCTTGACTTCCACTTCACCACAACTCCCATGAAACTAGGAAGTGCAGTTCGTGGAGGCTTGGGCAACAAGCTGAAGTATTCTTGAGGAAGTGGTTTACTGCTTCCTTAAATTTCTCAACTTCCTTGACCAAGTAAAAGATCCGTTTAAAAAGAGTTTTCAAAGGAGATTTTACCAAGTCAGATTTTCCAAAATATTAGGATAATTAAAACAGAAAATCTTTAAGAAAATCGAATAGTTTAAAAGATAATTTTCCGAAAATAGAATCTTTTTAAACAAGGAAAATAAAATCTTCATAAACTGAAATTAAATCCACTTAAAATCCTATCAATAATCAAAGTACTTAACATATATACAAGAAGCCTAAAATAAATATTAAAGATACAATAGACTCCTTGGAACTTAGTGAAGCTTCGACTCTGGAGCTTCAGTTCCTCACTCAAGGAACTTGGCTTCTGATTGTCTTCTATCCTTGTCCAAAGCTCTTCCTTTGACCTTGTTCCATGCTCCATTCTGACTCTAGAACTTCGTAGCATATAAACCTGTCAACACTTCAAAGCTAATAGACAAATGTTAAAGTCCTTATGGGTTTGCTTAGGTTCCTTGAGTCATCATCAAAACTTAAGATCAACAATATTCCCCCTTTTTGATGAATGACAAACCTAAGCAAACTCATGAATAAAATTGAAAGACAATCAGAAAAGGAAAAACTACTTTAAAAGAAAAATGAACTAGCTTTAAAAAATAACAAGGAACTGAATGAATTGAAAATTATTGAAAGTATTGAAAGTGAAAAATTATACCTTCTAGGTTTAGATGGATGGAGAGCTTGTCAACAATTGAGTTTGCCTTCTTTTCCCCCTTTTGGCGTTCATCAAAATTAATGCACACAAATATATATATATCTAAACACAGCACCATGATAATGGTTTGTGTCCAAAGCATAGAACAAAGTACATATAGGCAGAAATAGTATGCAAATAGTCATAAAGCAAGCATGCAACATCTATATAAACAAGCTGATGTTCCTCCAGAACATCCAAAAAGCAAAATACCCTGTTTTAAGTGTTTACAGACCAAAATAAGCGAAATAAAACAAAGTTCAATCCAGACCAAATTCAAAGATAAAAAGTTTCATGGCTAAGACATAAGAGAAAACAGAATTAGGCTTCAGGGGCAGAGGATAGATGCTCTTCTCCTGCATCTTCTGCTGGTACTTCTGCAATGACCAGCTCCTCCAGCTTCTTCAACAGATCTGACTGCCCTTGAGATATAGTGGAGGTGCTCTGCTGCACTGCTGATGTGAGCTCAGTAGAAGCCCTTGCCCATTCTGCCACCATCTTCTCCAGAGACTCAATCCTCTGAACTAGAATAGGCTGTGCATCAACAAGTGTCTGCACTGTATCCTTGAGAGCCCTTAGTTGTACAGTAGAGCTGACAGAACCAAGACCAGTCAACCCCACTTCATCTTCTACTTGAACTGCAGCCTCAGTGAAAGTGCCCTGTTCCCCCTGGACAAAAGTTCTCTCTTCTCCCTTATCATCACATAAATCCACAACAGCAGTTGATTCAGCTTTGTCTTTTCCTTTTGGCCTAAAAGCCAACCTTGTACTCTTCCTTTTGCCAACACTAGGAGCACTCTTTGCAGGCATTGTGAGCACTTCCTTAGCCTTATTTTCTCCCTCACCCTCACTGTCCTCTCCCTCCAGCCATCTATCCAACTCCTCTTCCTCCATTTTCTTCACACTACCTTCATCCTGCTTGGGTTTTGGAAGAGTTTTGGAAAGGAATTGGGTGACTCCACCTATAACAGTTAGGTTTCTGGCCTCGAGGGTTCTTGGTTGTACATAATGGTTTGTTTTTAGCTTGAGGCTTTCATAGTTAGTCATGGAGACACCACAACTTTCAAGGAGAGTGATTAGCAAATTTGCATATCCAACCTTCAAATGGTTGGCAATGCAGTGAGTGAGATGCTGGATCATTAGGGAGGGGAAGTTTATTTGTATCTTGTTTTCAAGGCAGTACATGAGCACAGCATCAAGGTGATTAGCCTCGTTCCTGTGCTGAGTTCTTGGTATTATGGCCATATGAACAAAGATAAACAGCAATTTTTGGATAGGTGAGAACAGGTTATGGTTGGTTTTCACTTTGGAAGCTTTACCCCCAATTGACTCAACAATTTTTTCAATGGAAACATCATCAACACTTAATTCAGTTTCTCCTTTAAAATACTCATCAAACCCCTCATTAGGAGTTCCAAACACAGCAGCCAAATCATCAGCATCAAAACTAATTTTCTTATTTTTGACTCGGCTAGTACACACACCATTCACATTCTTAAAATTTGCACAAAATTCTTTTAACGGAGCATGAGCAATCACATTGTCATAACATTCACTAAACAACTTAACCCAATTTTGAGCCTCAAGAATATCAAGAAGTTCAGTATACTTACTTATCTCACACCACTTGAGATTAATGCAGAGACCAGCGATGAATCGATCAGAGCTTGCTTCAAGCCTCTTGACAGCAGGTGACTTTGATTTTTCCCCCTGAATCGGTTCACCGAGTTCCTCGTAGTCCAATTCCTCTTCAACCTCTATCTTCCTCTTCTTTGAATCACTGCGACCCATGGGCTTGTTTTGTGGGGTTTCAGCGATGGCTTGAGTTGAGGTTTCAGTCTCAACTTCCATGGGTGATGCTTTTTGAGGTGAATTTTGGATTTTTGGTGAGATTTCCATGGGAACTGGAGAAGAATCACTGAAGACAAGTGTGTATTTTACGGAGTAGGGTGGTGAGGAACAGTGGTTAGGGTTTGGTTTCATTTTATAGTGGGGTGAATTCTGAGAGGTGAATTAGGTCGGTGGAATAGTGTAGAAGGTGAATTGAATGGGGTATGTGTCGTTTGATGAAGGATAGAGAAATTACTTTTCACTTGGTCAGATTAAAGATGGAAGATTCATTTAATGTGATTTGACATCAAGAGTCTTGATTAAATAGAGAAGTTTTTGATCAGAAACTTGAATTGAATTCGAAAAGACTAGGGTATTTAATTGAGGATAAATTTGAATTTAAAGAGATAAACTTGAGAGATTAATTCAAAAATAAAAGGATAAGATTTTTTTTCCCGGAAGATAAAAGTTAATTAACTGACTAGCTAATTAATTCAAGAAGAGATAGAACGAAATCTTATGAAAATATTAGGAGGAACTTGGAACAAATCAACATAGCTTGTTAGTAATATAGATAAGCAAGTGCAATTTGATTTCTTCACATACAGCCACAATCCCATATGTATTGCCATACATTTTAATGCTCAGGACTATGTTTTCACATATACAGATTGTGTAAGACACATATAATGCATGCACAATTGACTTATACCTTGGGGAACCTTGAGGTCTTCTAACTCAATTGTATCATACCAAGTTCCATGCGCATCTTTTCAAATTTGTCCCTGCTCAAAGGCTTAGTAAGAATGTCAGCAATTTGATTTTCAGTCTCACAAAAAACTAATTTAATTAAGCCTTTTTCCACATTATCCTTAAGGAAATGATGCCTTATATGAATATGCTTCACACGAGAATGATGAACTGGATCCTTTGAAATGCATATGGCACTAGTATTATCACAGTAAATAGGAATGCAATTATACTTCATACCATAGTCTCTTAGTTGTTGTTTTATCCAGAGTACTTGGGAACAACAAGCAGCAGCTGCCACATATTCTGCTTCAGCAGTTGACAAGGCCACTGTGTTCTGTTTCTTGGATCCCCAAGAAACTAGACATGGCCCAAGAAACTGAATCATCCCTGAAGTACTTTTTCTGTTCACCAGATCCCCTGCATAGTCAGCATCTGCAAAACTTTTTAAATCAAAAGTATCACTTCTAGGATAGAAGAGACAAAGATTGTCAGTTCCTTTGAGGTACCGTAGGATCCTTTTTACTGCTATAAGATGTGATTCTTTAGGAATAGATTGAAACCTTGCACATAAGCCAACACTAAATGCTATATCAGGTCTACTAGCAGTTAAGTATAAAAGAGATCCAATCATACCTCTGTATCCAGTTTGATCTACACTAGTTCCTTGTAGATCTTCATCTAACCTTGTGCCTGTTCCCATAGGTGTATGGTAGGTCTTTGCTTGGTCAAGATTATATTTCTTCAGTAGTTCCTTGACATACTTTTGTTGGTGAATTGCAATACCTCTTTCTGTTTGTTTGATTTGTAGTCCAAGGAAGAAGTTGAGTTCCCCCATCATGCTTATCTCGAATTCACCACTCATTAGTTCAGCAAAGTACTTGCACAAGTTTTCGTTAGTTGCTCCAAAAATAATATCATCAACATATATTTGAACAACTAGTAAATCAGTTCCTTCAGATTTTAAAAACAAAGTTTTATCTACTTTTCCTCTTTTAAAATCATTTTGAAGAAGGAACTTAGAGAGCCTTTCATACCAGGCTCTAGGAGCTTGTTTCAGCCCATAAAGAGCTTTATCAAGCTTAAAGACATGATTAGGAAATTGGGGATTTTCGAAACCAGGAGGTTGTTCTACGTACACCTCCTCTTCAAGAAAACCATTTAGGAAAGCACATTTAACATCCATTTGATACAGTTTGAAACCCATGAAAGAGGCAAAAGCAATTAATATTCTAATGGCTTCTAATCTAGCAACAGGAGCAAAGGTTTCTTCGAAATCAATACCTTCTTGCTGATTGTAGCCCTTCACAACAAGTCTGGCCTTGTTTCTCACAATTGTTCCATATTCATCCAGCTTGTTCCTGAATACCCACTTGAGCCCTATAACCTTTTTGTGTTCTGGTTTCTCTTCAAGATGCCAGACCTTGTTCCTTTCAAACTCATTTAGTTCATCTTGCATGGCTATTATCCAGTCAGCATCCTTCAGAGCTTCGTCATGATTTCTTGGCTCAATTGTGGATAAGAAGGCTTGGAAGGCACAGAAGTTCCTCATCTGTGATCTGGTCTGAGTTCCTTTACCAATATCACTTATGATAAGATCTGTTGGATGAGAGCCTTGATATTTGAATGGCTTTGGATGAAACTCTCTAGCAGGAACTCCAATTTGAGGCACTTCTTCTTCGGTTTCTTCTGCATTTTCCTCGTCGCCGGATTCTCCATGATCTTGTTCCTCCGAGGTTTCTTGATCAGGAACTTTAGCATTTTCTTGATGTTCTTGCTCAGGTTCCTCTCTTACTTCCTTGGTTTGCTTGGAGGCTTCCTCTTCTTCTTTCCTGTCTCTAATCATTCCAATTTCATAATCATTAATGTCTTGTTCCTGTACATTCATAAACATATTAGATTCATCAAATATCACATGAATGCTTTCTTCTACACACAATGTATTTTTTTTGTAAACTCTATAAGCCTTGCTATTTGATGCATAGCCAAGGAACACAGCTTCATCACTTCTTTCATCAAATTTTCCTATGTTCCTTTTCCCATTATTATGGACAAAACACCTGCATCCAAAAGCTCGAAAGTGAGAAATATTGGGTTTTCTGCCCTTAAACAGTTCATAAGGAGTCTTATTAATGATTGGTCTCATCATAACTCTATTAATAATATAACAAGCAGTATTAATAGCTTCAGCCCAGAAGTTCCTTGGAAGACCACTTGCTATTAGCATAGTTCTTGCCATGTCTTCTAGAGTCCTGTTCTTCCTTTCAACAACTCCGTTCTGTTGAGGAGTTCTTGGAGCTGAAAAGTTATGATCCATGCCATTTTCTTTGCAAAAGTCATCGAATCTTGAATTCTCAAACTCTGTTCCATGATCTGATCGAATGTGGATAATTTGATTTCCACTGGACTTTTGAACTCTTTTGGCAAAGGACACGAATTCATCAAAAGTCTCGTCCTTGCTAGACAAGAAAATCACCCAAGTAAATCTAGAAAAATCATCAATAATAACTAAAACATATTTCTTTCCACTTCTACTTTGAACACGCATGGGGCCGCACAAATCCATATGGATTAGCTCCAATGGCTTTGTGGTGCTGACCATGTTTTTGCTTTTGAAGGAGGACCTGACTTGCTTGCCTCTCACACATGCACCACAGATATGTTGTATGAGGAACTTGACTGAGGGAAGCCCTATGACCAAGTTCCTTGCTCTAAGTTTATCCATGAGTGAGAAGCTAGCATGTCCAAAACGTCTATGCCATAATAAAGGATCATCATTAATGGCACTCAGGCAGGTAAGGTTGTTCCTTGGAACAGAATTCAGATCCACAATGTATGTGTTCCCTTTTCTAGTTCCTTCAAGAACAACCCTTCCTGTTTTATCATTAATGATGTTGCATGAATCAGAGGTAAAACTTACAGAGTTTCCTTTATCACAAAATTGTGATATGCTCAGCAAATTGTGCATTAAACCCTCGACCAAAAGTACATTTTCTATTGAATGGGAACTGGACCTTCCTACTTTTCCTTTAGCAATTACTTCTCCCTTCTTGTTGTCTCCAAAGGTCACAGTTCCTCCTGGATAGGCCTCTAGTGAGAGAAACTTTGATTTGTCTCCTGTCATATGCTTTGAACAACCACTGTCGAGGTACCACATGTTGTTCCCCCCCACTAGGACCTGCAAAAGAACTTCATTGGTTAGATTCAGGAACCCAGGTTTCCTTGGGTTCCTTGGACGTTGAAGCAATATCAGATTTCTTTACCCAGACTTGCCTAACATTCTTGTTAACAGACTGTTCCTTCTTGTTACAAGTAGCAACAAGATGGCCAGTTTTACCACAGAAGGTACATATTTTATAGCTAGGCAGGTCTACATATTTTTTCTTGTTCTTATGCTTTGAACTTATGAATCCTAGACCTTCAGTTCTTTTGGTTTGAGAATTCTCAATCCACTTAGGAATTCCAACATGACTAATGCATCTTTCTTTTCGAAGCTCAAGTTCCTTCTCCAATTTTGCCTTTTCAATTCTTAACTCATCAAGATCAAATTTTAGTTTTTCAAAATCCTCATTAAATTTAGGCAAAGATTCAGAGGAGGAACTTGGAGATATTTCAGCATTAGCTAGTTTGTATTGAGTCAGTTCTACATTTACCATAATATTTTCAAACTTGAGTTTCTCATTCATTTCTTTTAGGAGAAGATTCTTGTCAAAAAGTTCAAAAAATCTGCTTTGCACATCAGTTCGTTGATTTTCAATCCACGTACTGTGTTCCTTGCAGACTTTGAGAGCTCTTTGACACTCACCTAGACGAATACTAGTGTGAGTCCATTCATCTTCCATTTCAAACACTAAATCAATGAGAGCATCTTTAGTATAAGTTTTAAGTACATTAGGATCAAGGAATACCTCTTTAGCAAGCTCATCATAGTAAGCCCTGTCATCACGTTTGGCCATCAAACACAGATGAGCTGATTCTTCTTCAGGTTGTTCCTCTTCATCCTCACTTTCAGAATCTCCCCATGCAGCTATCATAGCCTTCCTTATGTATGTTTTGTTGAAAGGAGTTTTGTTGTAGTTGCTCTTAACTTGTTCCTTTGCCTTCCCTTTACCTTTCTCTGTTTCCCAAAGTGGACACTCACGAATGAAGTGTTCCAGTGATCCACATTTGTGACAACCCGAGTCAGCCTTTGAAGTAGAGGGTTTCTTGGTGAAGTTCCTTGACCTGTTGTTTCTGTTGAACATTCTTTTGAACCTTCTCACCAGCATAGCTGCCTCTTCTTCATCTACTTCAGATTATTCTTGATCTCCATCTTTGAGAGCCACGCCTTTTCCTCGGTTTCCTTCACTGTTGCTTGTTCCCAGGTGCAACTCATGAGTCATGAGGGAACCAGCAAGTTGCTCAATGTTGAACTTTGTGAAGTCCTTTGTTTCTTGTAAGGCTGTTACCTTGGCTCTCCATCTCTCATCTTGAGGGAGGCTTCTTAGAACTTTTCTGACCTGCTCATCAATAGGGATTTGCTTTCCAAGATAAACAAGCTCATTAATAATGTTAGTGAATCTAGTTAACATTTCCTGAATTGATTCTTTTGGTTGCATTTCAAACCGTTCATATTTTGACATAAGCAAGTCAATTTTAGAGCGTTTCACTTCGTTAGTTCCTTCATGAGTTACTTGAAGTAAATCCCAAATTTCTTTAGCATTTTTACAACCCATAACACGATTGTGTTCATGGGGTCCAAGACCACAATGAAGTAATTTAACAGCAAGTGCATTAATTTCCATTTTCTCAAAATCTTCCTTATCAAACTCAGACATAGGTTTAGGTACTACCTCATTTTCACTGTTGGTTTTGGTAATTTCAAAATCACCAACTTCGATAACTCTCCAAACTTGGTAGTTGTCAGCTTTGATAAAGATTTCCATCCTGTTCTTCCAATAGGTGTAGAATTTCCCATTGAACATAGGAGGACGCTGCGTTGAGTAACCTTCTTCCAGTTTCTCGTGATTGTTCATCTTGATTCCAGGAACTTAACTCGTCAGGGTTTCCTGATTTCTTCGAGGAACCTGCTCTGATACCAATTGTTGACTCGAATGAACAATACAAGAGGGGGGGTGAATTGTATTGTGGAGGAACTGGGGTAATTTTTGCGTGGTTCTAAAAGAAACTCAAACAAAAACTTTAAAGTGCAAGAGAGATTTTACGTGGAAAACTTCTTGGCCCTAATCAAGAAGAAAAACCACGACCACAAGGGATTTTAAACTCAATTCTTAATAATAATAGGGCAAACAACCTATTACAAATTAAGACTCTAAACTCAAGTTCCTCTACGAACTTAAGTTCCCCCTCAACTGATCCCTCAATCAGTTGAGCTCTCAAATCTCTCTCTTTCTCCTTGCTTCACTCAAAGCAATCTACACACTCTAGAGTTTACCCAAACTCTTCCCAATACAACTCGAATTAAAACTCTAAGATGCTAAGTACAAAGACACTCAAGGACTTAAGTGGATTTTGACTCTTTTCGAAAAGCTTAGAAGATTGTAATGCTCAAGTGTGCTCTTCAAAATAGAAAACTAATTCTATTTATACTAGAGGAAATCAGTTGAAAAACTCCCACGTCTGTCTTGACTTCCACTTCACCACAACTCCCATGAAACTAGGAAGTGCAGTTCGTGGAGGCTTGGGCAACAAGCTGAAGTATTCTTGAGGAAGTGGTTTACTGCTTCCTTAAATTTCTCAACTTCCTTGACCAAGTAAAAGATCCGTTTAAAAAGAGTTTTCAAAGGAGATTTTACCAAGTCAGATTTTCCAAAATATTAGGATAATTAAAACAGAAAATCTTTAAGAAAATAGAATAGTTTAAAAGATAATTTTCCGAAAATAGAATCTTTTTAAACAAGGAAAATAAAATCTTCATAAACTGAAATTAAATCCACTTAAAATCCTATCAATAATCAAAGTACTTAACATATATACAAGAAGCCTAAAATAAATATTAAAGATACAATAGACTCCTTGGAACTTAGTGAAGCTTCGACTCTGGAGCTTCAGTTCCTCACTCAAGGAACTTGGCTTCTGATTGTCTTCTATCCTTGTCCAAAGCTCTTCCTTTGACCTTGTTCCATGCTCCATTCTGACTCTAGAACTTCGTAGCATATAAACCTGTCAACACTTCAAAGCTAATAGACAAATGTTAAAGTCCTTATGGGTTTGCTTAGGTTCCTTGAGTCATCATCAAAACTTAAGATCAACAATATACTACTAGTTTAAACATTTAACAAAATATGTACTGGGCTGGGCTGTAAGAAAACCTAATATCATAATATGTACTGGGCTGGTCTCTAAGAAAACCTTTATTTACTTCGTATAATGCCTTTTTAACAAAATCGATAAAACTAGAAACCAATTTATTGTCTTTGTTCAACTAACCCATTACTAGTACCAACTGATGTGTGCATTGTAGATTTGTAGGCATTTGTAGCCCACTGGAATACTGGATTGCTGATGGTTGAACCATTATAAGCCCTATGAAGACGATAAACCATCAATCAATAATCTTCTATATACTAAAAGATATACACGTGTCATTTTTTTGGTGTGTCCTTAATTTTTTTTTTTTCTTATCATATTTGTGACATGGAGTATTTGTTTTAGGAATAACATTATATATATACAAATTATATATGTATGTAGTACGTACTATGTTTATTACAATAAGATTATAAATTTTTCATGAAGCTTTATACGGAGTATATTATATGTCGGAGTATATTATATGTAATAGAAGCTAAGCTACAAGCTTCAATAATGAAATGCACATATCAAATCAACTAATGAAACTTTAATTATTTCTTTGAATAATTTATGATTAGAATTTTAATCAATTAATACTCTACTATAATTAACTATGGATATTTCAATAAAACTTGCCAAAAACTGACGCATGTTGATTATTTTTTGTTTTAATATAGTGTTAATTTAAAACATAGTTATTGCAAATCATTGTGCGTGGCACGGGACCTAACCTAGTTACAGTACTACTCAAGTGTTTGTGTACATCCTCATTTTCACCCTTTCCTTTAATCATCTTTTGTATTTTACATGGTATAAAAAACACAATCACGTTCTATTCTTTTTTTCTCAAATTTTGAGTAGTTACCTTTTTCTATTATTGAATTTCAAAACCGAAATGAAATGACTAAAACTTAATACGAGTAGCTATTTTCAAAATTTGGGATAAAACGTCCAAAGTTTAATTTTTCGTATATTATACGAGTATATTCAAAATACATTATTTGTTTTTTTTTTGTTTTATTACTTTTTTTTTTTTTTTTTTTGATATGATCGTGCAATATTTAACGTACATGATAATTGACCACAAACAAATATACTGGTTTATTTATTTATTTTGACGCACAAACAAATATACTTGGTAAAAACTTTTATATGATAATTGTTGGACTACTTTTATTTCAGCCGCCCCTTGAATATCATGTTTCACCCGTTAATTATGTTTTAGGTTGAAATTTGACTTATCCATGTCAACTTCAAGAATATCAAGACTCAGTCATCTTAACCGAGTGGAATCATATGATTGGTTGTATAGCATCACACTTTTCATGTTACTATTTTTGAAATATTCATCTATTGTATCTTTTCCAAGAAATTTCTACGCACCCGTCAAAAAAAAAAAAAAATTTCTACGCAATTCAACAATTCAACATACATACAGTACATGATACATGCATCATGCCACGAATATTTTACTTGGTCACCACGTATTCCTAAATTTCCTTTTCTCAACATCTTTATATAAACTTCAAAATCGAAATATAGGTATCATTTGCAACAATATATCCTCCTTTTCTTACTAATTACTCCGTACTTTGTTAAGCTATCTCATATTAAAACACTATTACTTGCAACAAAAATATTATTGAAAATGCCTTCATTTTCTAGGTTGTTTAGTTGCTTCCCAACTTCCACTCATCAAGTTGCTTGTGAAGAAGCATCAGCAAGCCAAGCCAAAACTAGCGAGTCCAAGAGCAACTCCGAGATCAAGAGATCTTCAACGCCGATTGTGGTGTCTTATTTTCCTGTGGGAGCAAGATTTTCTCGCTTATGATGATGAGCAATTTTCCAACAATTTTGAGACGCTTAGAGATATCGTTTGGGTAAATTAAATATGTGTAGACACCTTAATTACTTAATTAGCGCGTGTTTTTGAAATAAGCCAACAAATTTTCATCTTAAATAGTTGCATTATCATTGATCGTAGCTTATATATTTAGGTGCATATGAAGTATAATATGTAATTTGAAGCTCTCCTTAGTCCTTACATGGTCGTGACCCATGACGACGTTTAATTGGCTATAGTATTAGAAGTATTACATTTTTTAGCATCAATAATTTTCTTATTGCTACGATTTTGTTAATTGTTACTCTAAATACTTGTATAGTTGTATATAATTATATCAGGCCGTTTATAGTGTAATGAACTAATGATAAAATTGTTATGTTGTACCATTTTGAGAGAGAGAGAGATTAATCCATTAATACACATTCTTATAGCGTATTCTTATATAAAGACCTATTAGTGGGACTTTTATCGGTCCAAATTAAACCAAATTACTCTCGCATTAAATTAATTAATTTTGGAATTTTTTTTCTGAAATTGGTTTAATAGCGTGGATTTGTCTTCAGTTTTGGACAATGTACTTCCCATAGAACTAACAAGACCCCTGTAAACTAATTGGGTAGTTAGAACCATCCATAATAATGTTTCTTAACTATTAATTTAACTAGTGATATACATGGATCCCTTCATAATTCAAGACCATTCATCATGGACCTTTATGTGACCAACTAGTGGCTCTATTAGTTCCAAATATGATATGACTATATGACCTCGTGATAGATGCATGCCCTATCATCATAACTTGAGGTTTCAACATTTGGTCCTGAAAACTACAAAAATGATTTGATTTCATGTAATCCAGGAAAAAATTTCCTAACTCAATAAGTATAGGCGTCGAGGTAGGTGTTTCTCAGGGAAAGAGACTCGGGATAGATGCCTTTTTGATGCCCATAATTACTTATTCCTATCTTGACCCACCCTTCGCTATCATGCGGCATATCTTAATATGTATGCCTTAACTTAGCTTGGCCTTACTCCGCCTTGCCTTACCTTAAACGAACGAATTGGTTTTTGAATCCCCTCAAATACTTTGAATAAGATTTAAGATTTGTGTAACACTTGTGAAACACGATAAATTCCACAAAGGAAAACTCAATTTTATTATTCTTTCAATCAATCTCTAAATAAAAATTAAACTCTAACCTAACTCCTAGCAACTCATAAGCCCATAAAGTACATCATATGTCATTATAACCAGCAAAATAAACCAAAACTAGTACAAATCAATCCAATTAATTTTTTAAACAATTTTCCATTCAGTGCACATGCCACATCATACATTTATATATTTTCATTATCTATTATCTTTGTACTCAATAAGGAATAGAAAGATAATTACCATTTTTAATGGTATAGATACATGCATATTAAACTTAATTGGTGAGCAAGGCTTTCAATTAGTATAAATAATAAAAGCAATATATATGTACAATAATTTATTCTTGCTATTAAGAAATATACTCTAGAATTCTTTCAAAAAACAAAAAAAAAAACTCTTGAAAATGTCTTCATTTTTTGGCTTGTTTGGTTGCTACCCAACTTCCAAAAACCAGGTTGCTTGTGAAGAAGTAGCAAGCCATGCTAAAACTAATGAATCAAAGATGAAGAGATCCTCGGCGCCGCCGATTGTGGTGTCTTATTTTCCCGTCGAAGCAAGATATTCTCTTTATTGATCTATCTATGTATGGTAATAAATGTAGGGCTCCATTAGTATAGTAATATGGTCTTATGGATATTGTAGTGGAGAAGGATTTTTGAAGAATTATGAGTGTTTTTTTTTTGGAGGAAAATACTTTCCGCACCTAATATAAAACTCTAAATAAAAGTATTTATTTTTAGCCTCGGTTTTTATATAGATTGATAGATCTATTTTTAATCTATGATTTTTTGTGGTATTTTGTTATTATTTCTACTTATTACCTTTGGTGTAGAGAGAAAACCACAAAAAATAGATGTTGTAAAAGAAAATCATCCCCAATCCTAGCTAGTGGCTACCTATCAACATACCATATTACCATCCTTGCCTAGTGTGGATATGAAAAGATCTAAAAAAAAAAACTGATCTTATTTTATAGGTTATTAGGTTAAAATGACATCCTGGTTTATTTTGTAGGCTAAAAACTTAAAATGACACATATGATGTACTAGGACTACTAGCTCTTTGGGTTAACTAGGAGTATTATTATACTATGGTCTATGGCCGTAGTAATATAATCTTACGAGCTTATGAGTTACGTTGCTACTTCCTAGGGCCTACGAGTGATTGGACAACGTATTATTTACTTTTATTTTAAATTCATATATTTGGATATAGTTTCATATCATTACTTTAACCAATTATGTAATTTACTTGTTGCAAATATGCAAGCTAAGTAATTGCCAAGGCCAAGCCTTAGCGTGATATCTACTTGCATGCAATTTGTGCTCGAATCGAACATACTTAGTAGATTAATTACATATATACTTGAAATACTTGTCCAAGGTCTCACAAAATACACCACCGTAGTAACTAGGAAAACTTCAACCGTAGGAACGCTCAATATGTGACATAGTACACTAGTGGCAGTCTAATACTAAACCTATACTTCGTTTTTTTTTTTAGTATTCTTGTTTAGAAAAGCTTGTTAAAATAATTTAATAGGAACTTCAATTGTATGTAGGAAATCGTGAGGTATATATACTTCGTACTTTATAATTAAGGATTGACTGATGAGCTAACTTCGATTAGAGAAACGTTAATTTTTGTTATATAGAATTCAGCAATTTAGCCCAATCAATAACATAGTCAAAAGATTTGTCACTTAAAAAGACGTCAGTGTCATACATGCATGATCCATGAATTTTCGTTTAAGATTTAAAGACTTTTCAAGTATGCTTTGGCTTGGAGGCCAAGTATTTTAGTTGATTAGGACATCATTAATAGCTTTTTTAAATTATTAGGCACTTCAACATACATTAATACAAATATAAAACATACATTAGTGTAGTGTGCCTAGGAAGTTTCGTGGGTTTGAATGGTCAGCCTATTCGTGCTCATCACTCCTCCTCATTATATAAATACTACTAACCATTTCATTCTTTTGACCAAGATTAAAATTTGCAAAAATGGCTTTATTTTCTAGGTTGTTTTGTTGTTTCAAAAACCCAGTTGATTGTGAAGAAGCAAGCCACAAAAAATCCAAGTCAAAGAGCAATTCCGAAATCAAAAGATCCTCAGCTCCTATTCCTATGTCATACTTTCCTGTTGGTGCTAGATTTTCTCGCTTGTGATCGTGCTCGTACACATGATCAATCAAAGGTCGTTATATTGAGAGTCGTTTTGGAGAGGCAAGGCCCACTTTTGGGGAGTTATAATGAAACTTGTCTCAAAGGTGGGCAAAATCATCCAATCCAGAATAACTTGAAAGTTTTTCTTTCGAGAAAAAGTACATACTCGTATCTACTCTCTAAATGTCAAAGAATGTCAAGAAAAATGTTCCATGAGTTTACCCTTAGATGATTATATCCCTCTACCATTGTGTAGGAGAAGCCGAGAGGTGACATAAGTGATCAATGCTTCAAATTATAGGGAATTATAATTAATTTCTAATTATTAATGTTTGATTTTACATAATTGCGAGCTAAGAGTTGTGCCTAATTGTGTTGTAGATGGTGTGCTAAACAGCTACCAAATTAGAGGCACGGTGATAAATCTCTGTAATAATTGTAATATTCGACGAGATTAGTATTGACCTTATACTTTGTAATCGTGTATCACACTGCTGGCTTATTATGTACTCGTACTATATTATCAATATGTAAAATAAGTTAAATTACTTTAGTCACTTTATCTCTCTATGAATGTATTGATCCATAATCAAAATTAAGGGATTTTACGCATTAATTATTCCACGAATGATAGATATGGATATTGTTCTTAGGAGAAGGGAGAAATTAGAGAGTTTTGTGTTTATGATTGGAGGTTAACAATCTTAACATGTAATATTCTATATTTTCAAATCATGTTATATTAGCTTTGAACTTAGTTAAATAAATTTTTTTTTCTTTTCTTTCTTAAAATCTTGTATAGAAAAAGGATTTATTGTCAAATTTATCATATCCTCATAATCTCCTAATTTGTAGGCATTGCATGAGTGAAAAGTTTGACATTTGTAAGTTTAAACCCCTAAGTTTAAGCCATCATAGAAATGATCAAGTCTCAATTATTAAAAAGATCTACCTTTTCTTTGTCGATTTTCCTCATCTTTTGGAAAATTCAAGTATTCAACATCAAGATCGTGTATACTTTTTCAGCATGTATAGTGTCTCACCCTTATATATACACCCATAAAACTCAAAGCGAGAGAAAACCACTTAAGCTTAAATTTCTTATCATTGTCACTACATTCATACTCCGTAGTAACATTGATTAACGTGGTCTATGTTTTAAAGTTTTCTTATGGCTTTATTTATGAACTTGTTAAGATGTTTTTTGATTTCTAAACATGCTACTTGCGACGAAGAAGCATCAAGGTGCAAAGTTGTTGATCAATTTACGAATACAAAGGACGAGTCTAAGGTGAAAAAATCAGATCCGCCAATCCCCATATCTTATTTCCCAGTTCAACATAGATGTTTACTACAGTGAGCAATTATAGGATCTTCAAATGCTTTTACATACGAAGTACTACTTTAAAAGTAACTACAAGTAGTATTTTGATTTTGCGTGAATTTTTCAATAATAAAACAATACTACTCCTTTATTTTGTTATGATCTTTCTGACTATTAACATATTACGTATCAAGAATGTTGATGTTTTAGTATTACAAAACAAGTAATTTGAATGATTGTATCTCTTAAAAGCAATAAAATGGGCAAATGATGTAGTACATAATTTTATATGATCGCTTAGATTAAACAAATTTTGTAACAGGAGAAAAGAAAAGAAAAGAAAAATAGAGTGGGCTTTAGGACAGTTTGGCTCAAAGTCTTAACTTGTGGGATTTACTGCTTTGTTGCTTTTGGGTTAGCCCAAAATAAGATGGATCATTGGCCCATATTATTTGGCCTTTGGACTTTCTTCACCATTTGGTTTTTTCTAAAAAAAATAATTTTAAAATTTTTATAAGGGTAAAGAAAATCCATCATATTTAACTCGAATTATTCACATGGCCTAAGTCAAATAAGACACTCTTTAAGGGACATAGGGAGTAGCAAACTAGCAATGTGTAAGATTTCTTAAATCTAACATATTTGTGTTATTGCTTTTTTAAGGGTAAAAAAGAAACCTTGGAAATTCTTTATACAAATAGTCATTGCAAGGTCTTATAGTTTTTCAAAAATATTATTTTTATTCAGTAATCTGTATAATATACTTAGTGTTTGTTTATCAAACAATCCAAATATTATAAACTACAGAGTAGTAATTTTTTTGTTCTTGTTTTTCCTACATATTTCTACTCACTATATATAGTTTCCATTAAATTCAATTCCCAACACACATTGTAAGAGTCTAAAGTATTCTGATTAATTCAATAATTGTAATATGCAAAGTATCTTATTTAAATCATCCCATGTACTTAAATGTCAATGATTCTTTAAGTATTTGTAAGAAATTAGGAGAGTATATAAACTATTGGTGTAACTAATCTTAAAATGATTTTGTTTTTGTTAGGAAATAGTTGAGGATCGGTCGATTTAGGTTATGTGTTTGATATGCGTGTAAAATAGACAACAATATATAAAACGTAATTATGAGAAATAAAATACTCTAGAAAATAAATGAGATGAACACACAAATAGACGTGGTTCGATCATATCAAATTAGACCTACGCCCACAAGGTAAGAGATAGTACTTTCTTATTATTACTTTCATGGAGGATAACTAAGAGATAAAACAAAGGAGATACAACGCTCTCCATTTCGCAAAAATCTCTCAAGTGGAGTTACATAGTGGCTTGAATTGGCTATATGAGCATTTAAGCACTTAATAATTGTCCACCCAACGGTTCCTTATATAACATAGAAAAACCCTAATGAAACCCTAAATTACTCCCTAAAGAATATCATTAGTAGCCGTCACAAGCGTACCCGAGGATAGAAAGCAAAATCATCATCACTCAACTAGGCACGGACGTGCTATGTAGGGCACGTACGTGTGCCTTCTCCAGCTCCGATAGCCTTTCGTAAAACAGCCCTAACTTTTTCGTTTCTTATCGGAATTGGGCATATGACCTATCGTTGAAAAACTCTTGAAACAAGCTATCACATCCATCTTGAATCACCTCAATATCATTTTGGATTGAGAGACATGTGTGTTTGAAGTCGGCCCTTTGCCACTGCACTAGATTTCAAGTCACAATTAATAATTTTGAATACAAAAAATTGTGTTGTAATATGTACCCGATATAATAAAAAAATTTCCAAATTTCTCACAACTTTACGTGTAACTATAATTTTTTGAGGCTGAAATATCACTCGTTTCTTATTTCTTGCTGTAAGTTGATTATTATTTTATGCAAATGTGCAATATTTGTAATGAGCATAGTAAGACAAATGTTCTTTTTGGTTAAGACAAATGTGCATGAGTTGCCTTATTGGTAAGCAAGACAAGTAAAGCATAACGGCAAATATCAATGATTAATTGATTGTCATTAGTTATTTAGTTGCTTTCCACTTATTACTAATTAGAAATTACTGTACAATCATACGTATTAAGTCATCATGTTTCCTGCATGAATTGAATATAACTAAGAGATATTATTGGACCGACAACGAACTCTCATTTATTGTTTCTTTTAAACATCAATATCATACCATTATTACCATGTACGTACTAACTTATTAATTATTATATCCTTTTTTTTAAGGGGATTAATTATAATATACTTCGTACTTTATAATAGTACTTTTAGTACTCCATCCGTCCCTAAATTACATTCCTCTTTGGAATTTTACACGGGAATTAAGGAGGGAAGAATAAGACAAATAACAATAATTAGATAATGCAATGGGAAGTACAAAGATAGATTATTTATTACTCATGACAAGTCATCAATCCTTTGCAAAAAAAAAGGACCAATCACATGCTCCTAATTAAAAAAATTTAACCAATCATATTCATTGTAATTTGGCACAAGAATTATGAGTGAGATTAGGTAAGGATGAGTGAGAAAGCATTAAATATAAAACAGAAAAAGAGAGTTGATTTACTAAAAAAATCTTACCAAAAATAGAAAGGAGGAATGTAATTTTGAAATACCAAAAATAGAAAGGAGGAATGTAATTTAGGGACGGAGGGAGTAATAAAAATAGGTTAATTATGCACTCATTCAAAAATAATATTCTAGTACTAGTGTTAATTTGCTAGATTTGTAGATATCTTATAGTCATAGATAGAGGTGCCAAAACTTATCCGATCAACCTGGTTTGATATGATTCTCAAATAATTTAATTCAGATTGACATAATAATTTAGCATGACTCAACTTTAAAAGACCTAATCTGACCCACACTAAACCTGATCCAGTTTCCGAGTATATATCCAATTAAGTTTGTCATCAATAAAACCTAGAGCGCATTTTCTGTGTTGATGGTCACATCGTGTGACCGGGGTTAGTTATTCAGAGATTACTCGGTTGGTTAGGGGTTATTTGTTCAGGTATTACTTGGTCGATTAGGGGTTATTTGTTCAGGTATTACTTGGTCGATTAGGGGTTATTTGTTCAGGTATCAGTTTGGGGTTACTTTTCAGGAGTTACTTGGTCGATAAGGGATTACTCGGTCGATTAGGGTTTTCTCGATCAATCAGGGGTTACCCTGAATAAGTAACCCTGGTAACCTCGGTCACATGACGTGGCCAGCCACATATAAAAGTTTGTGTAAAACGTAATCAAAATTGTTTTTAAAAAAAAAGGTATACAAGTATACTGTTCATTATAACCAAATATTATCATATATCGTGAATAAAACGTACTCCGTAAGACTTAGGGCCTGTTCTCATTGACTGAACTGAGCTGAACTGAACTGAACGGAACTTAAGTGAAATGAATATTTTATAAGAGAAGGAAATTAGGAGCTGAACTGAACTAAGCTGAGCTGAACTGAATTTCAACGTATGAGAACAGAACCTTACTTCGAAATTTACGTGTGAGATACGAGTATAATTAACTAATATAAATGCTTTTAATTAGACCATTTGATTCAAGACGGAGCCTGCATTAAAAAGGATTACTTAACATTTGGTATTACTTAATTAATCAGTGAGACTTAACAAAGTCATGAGAATCATGCTTAGTCAAGAAAAGCAAGAATAATTACGAAATTATAGAGACTTTGGCATATGAAAAATGGTAGAATAATAACGTCAATGTTTTGCTATAATTCCACAAGTATTAAATTCTAAAGTTTATCTAGAAGTAAAAGACAAATCATTTTTAAAGTCCTATGAATTATTTAGTCATTTTCTTTGATTTATGTTAATTACATTCTATGTTTACCTTTTGTTGTCAAACACTTAACTTTTGTACCTCGTTATAAACAATGTTTTCTTATTTTATTTAAGATTTTTCTAATGAACGCCCTCTGGAGTAGATAACTCTTTAAAATATTTTCTAAGATAGTAAAATGATACGGAGTAGTATTAATTTAGAAATGCATGTCAAAGTCACGCTTTAAGCGATGTAATTATGTTTATTTCACGTTAATATTTTTACTTTTAATTATTTTTTTCGCGTTCGTTAGCCTTTTCCTTTTATTTAAGACAATGTTGAATTTTCTCCATACATTTAAGTAAGGGGAAGACAAAACTCATTGATCTTATCTAAATGAGCCTTAAATTAATCTTCATAGTTTCAATTAACTAATTGTTTAAATAATATTCTTATTAGAAGATTATTGACGATTAAAAATGCATTTTGTTTATCCGCAATTTCCTTAACCACATATTCTATAACTTATTAAAATTCATGTACGGAGTAGTATATAGGAGTATCGAGTAGGTAGTACCAAGCGAGTTTGGTGAAGTTTGTAGAGAATTCACCTTAAGACTTAAGGCAGGTCACAATACAAGTTCAAGTCACACCAATTACAGTCGCTCGGTAGTAAGAGGAGGAATTTTAAAGGGAGGAAAGTTAGGCATTTGTAAATGCATAACATTGATTAAAATATTTTTAAAACACATGATAGAGAAAGAAAAGAGGAGAGAGATAGGAAGAGAGAGGTATGTAGGTGGATCCCACCTATTTTTTTGTCGAATTGTATCACGTGATGAAGGACTACATGTTGATTGTTCCACTGAAAGTTTATATGACCATTGAATCCTAAGTGGTACTATTTATGCATAAATTTTGTAAAACCGAATGCATATATAATATCATTGTGTGCATATATAATATCACTGTACATTCAGTGGTACCATTTGATCATCCAATAATACCAGAATATGCATTCGTTTGTACATATGTATAATTACATGAATACCCCCTTATTATGCATTTGTAAATGCCTAACTTTCCTCCGTATCTAATTCCTTGTAGTAAGAGATTCCATTACTTATCACCTCTAACTTGGTAAAGCTAAGGTAAACATCATTATGATAAAATTGTTGCCCAACCATTATAAAGATAAAATAAACAACAAATTGATTTCATAAAAAGTCAAAAACTCAAAAACACCAAACATTATTTAGGCCCCTTTATAATTAAATGATAGATATTATAAAAAGATAATATTTATCACAAATTTAAGATAAAATTTGTATCTTTATCGCATTAATTTTCCTAACGTGATTAGAACTGCTCTTATAAACCCTAAATACTGATACTATATACGAATTATTGATCAATGATACAAACTCTAAATTGAGGATTTTTCTGAAATTTAATACTTTATCAAGAATTAATCGGAAACGATAGTACTCTGTATTTTAAAGGGAAAAAACAAGGCGTTCGTTAGCTGGTACAGTATATTTCTTCCTCTGCTATCTCTTTCTCTCTCTTCCCCATTTGTGTTCTTCACTGTTCTGAAGACCTCAAATTCAAAGTCATATCCAATATTTATATGCCAACACATTCTACAATTGAAGTATAAATCTCAATCTACTCTTTCTGTAATTCATCTTTGATTACTTGTTTAACTTAATTAATTCATTCTGCTCACCTACCCACATCCCTCAGGACATCTACCCTCCAAAAAAGATTATACTTTCTGAAACTTTTTATTTTTTCATCACCAAATTAATTGCTTAATTGTAATCACCCTAAATAAGAACATATTTCTTACAAAGTGGGTCCAATTTCAGTTTTCTCCCCACATTTTTTTTCCCTGAACAATGCTGAATTGGGTACCTCAAAACCCCACCAAAATCAATTCTATTCTTTCTGGGTATTTCAGTTTAAGCCTTTAGATTGAAGATTCTTTGATTTTTTGACCTAAATTATGGCTCTAAAAGCTGATACAATCATTTTGGGATGTGGGGTTCTTTCATCATCTCATGATTTGGGTACTATCCCTTGTTTTGGAGGGTTGAAATTTAGGAAAGATCTTAAGAAATTAGGGAAATGGGAGTGTTGTTGTAGTGTTTCAGGACAAAGGGCAATCACCCCTGTTGAAGATGAGAAGCCATTGAAGCCTGGGCCCACTGCTGCTGAACCTCAATCTTCTGGGATGGTTCAGAGAACTGAGCATACTGGCTTTCACAGGGATTTGAATTCCCTTCCTAGTGAGTTTTTATGCTGTATTTTGCTGTAAATTATGTATTTTTATTGAATTTAGGTTGATTTATTTGATGTGTATTTAATTTAATTATTATGATTTTGTTCTTGTGAATGAGAGTGTTGTTAGTTGAGATCTGGTTAGGATGAAAAATACAAGCTTTTTTAGGTTTTGCAATGTTATTGAAATTTGTATGTTTATTTGAAGCAATGAATGATATAGATGGATATTTCTTGAGAATTGTGGTAATTGTTTGCATGATGATCTTTTCTTGGTATATATATCATATTGCATTGTATGTGATTGTGATGTTACCTACTATAGATACTCAGTATAACCCATCAGAGTATGTGTAATTAATTCTTGACAAATTGTGAGATATAGCTTGATCAAGAGATTCGAGACTAGGGGACAAGGGTCATGGTCCGAATGGATAACAATAAGGAGTAGATTGAAGTGGCCATCCAAGGGTTAGACTTGGCTGTTTCAAGGAATTGTTATTGGATTTTGGTATAACTTTAACTTTCCACATATCTTATTGCGGTGTGTTTCAAAGGTTAGGAATTGGATGCTTTTAATTGTGAGAGCCACATTGTGTTGCATTGTGTTCAATGCCAACGAACTATGAGGTTTTCATCTACCCTACAGACTAGTAGACTAGTACTGCAAATTTCATAAAGGGAGGGTAATGAATTTAAAGGATCATTAATTGGAATTTGCCCCTCAATATCCCATGGTAATACATTTCTGCTATTAAGTATGCCCTTTACTTCATTTATTTCGGTTGACTAAATAAGTTGGTACAAGTTGGTTTATCAGCTTGTCAAAGTAATGTTTCTTGAGTCATAGGCTTTAATAGTTTCGAGTTATTGACTTGTTGCACACTTCTTTCTTGAAGCAATTAGTGCTATAGAGGGAGATATCCTTGAGTATTTTGGTGATGTTCTGTATGGTCTATCCTCGTATATAACCCTGTTTACCTTATTGCATGTTATGTGATTGTGATGCAAGGAGTGTATCCTGTTTTTTTACCCCGTATGATCTAGGATTCGTGTGCTTATTGTAGGGGTGGGATATATCTTTATTTGGACTTGGGTACAAGGATCAAATCTGTGTATACATTCAAGGGTTAGACGTGGGCCCACATGGCTATGTTTAGAAAGTATTATTAGAATTGGTGTACCATGGTGTCCGTTTTAAGGTTTGAAACTGAATACTTTGGAGTGGAGTGTTATGTGTTGTGAAGCCTTTTTGTGTCGCATTGCCAGTGGCTATTTTGTTTCATTTTCTAACGCCAAGTGCCATGCTTCTCTCCACCATATAAGTTTGTTTTGGACATTTTTTCGTTTTAGAAAATGATGATGTCATTTAAACGTAAGGCTTACAGCACCACTTGGAATGTCCGTGATAATTTATTTATGCTACTTAGTCCTCCCTCCATCACGATATGATTGAAACATTGTACTTTGTTGTCTGTTTTAACGTAAGTGAAACATTCCTTTTTTGGGATAATCTTTTGGTAGTAAATCATAGTAATTGCCTCTCCTTTAAGGTGTAAATCTCGTCCATTACCTATTAACTTACTGAACTGAATCAATTGATATTTTATGAGTCCTTGAAGGCCTGGTACATATTGACCAAATAGGTTTATAAAGAACCAATGATGGGAGGCCTATATAGAATGATGATGGACTATTCGACTGCTATGATTTGATGCCGCTTAAATCCACCCTTTTGTGATGCCCAACTATCTCCTCAAATCCCCAATCGCTACTATACAGCAATTTAAAACCTTTTTTCACCTTCTCACACCTCTACGAGGAATGGGACTTAATGAAGATGACATACATACCTGTTAGTGAAGTGTCATCGTCATGGATATTCCTTATTAAATCACGAACTCATCGTTGTTACTTATGTTTGTAATCTTTTATAAAATTAACCATTAAACACTTGGGAATCTTTAGGGCACTAGGAAGCGATGAATATATCCCTGATTAAGTGATACAAATGTTTCTCTAAGTAGTCTGATTGCTAGAGGTCACTTGAGCATTGTATTAGTAACAATGGATGGACCTACATAGTTTTCACCAGTGATTTTTTTACATATTTACTGCTCTTGTCTAGTTACTGTAATTTTACAATATTCTCCCTCTCCTCTGTGTAAGTTTGTTCTTTGTCAACTGTTACGACTTAAGGTTACATTGTCATATACTGGCTATTCTGAAAATCTTAACTTTATGGTAACTTATTATTTATCTGCGTATATAATTGGTCGATTGTTATTAAATAATTTTCCCTGCAATTTAATGGCTTCACTCTCATATGGCTCACACTGATTAATTTCTTATTGCGTACATGATGTCAACTGCAGAACCATTGTCTGCAACTGATCTTACTTTGTCTCGCAATGGTGGCTCAAAAGTCCGGGTCGCTTATCAAGTAAACGGTTATTTATTGGATTTTCATTTCATAATTATATGTTTTGTTATTTGCTAATATATCAATTTGTATACATTAACTTAGGGGATACCAGGATCGTATAGTGAGGATGCTGCTCTAAAAGCATATCCAAATTGTGAGACTGTTCCTTGTGACGGATTTGAAGCTGCTTTCAAGGTTGAACTTGTGTTCTTACCATTATATGGTCTGTCACTTGCAGTGTTAGTGATTTCTGTGTTGTCGTATCTGTTCTGCAGGCGGTTGAACTGTGGTTAGTGGATAGAGCAGTTATACCTATAGAGAATTCTGTGGCTGGTAGTATTCACCGCAATTATGATTTACTCCTCCGGCATAGGCTACATATAGTGGGCGAGGTTCAGTTAGATGTTAACCATTGTTTGATGGGATTGCCTGGGATCAGAAAAGAGGATCTAAAGCGTGTATTGAGTCATCCTCAGGTGCTTAGGCTTTATTTTTCTCCATACTTAACACAAAATGTAGTGGACTTATTTGAATATGTTTGCTAAACTCTTCCTTGAAGATTATTAATGAGGCATTCTTCAATTAGCGAGTATTCCTTCTTGCAGGCACTTGATCAGTGTGAAAAGACTCTAAGCGACTTGGGCCTTATTAGAATTAGTGCTGCTGATGCTGCTGGTGCTGCACAGGTGGTACTCTAAAACTTTAATGGACTCTCAGTTGATTTAAGGCTGAAGATGTTCTAATGCTCATCTTGCATTTTCTGGCCCAGGTTGTAGCTTCAGAGCGTGAAAGAGATACTGGGGCAGTGGCCAGTGCTCGTGCTGCAGCTATATATGGCCTTAATATTCTTGAAGAAAGAATACAGGTGAATCCTCCCCCTTTCCACAAAAAATGACATAGTGAACATTCATTTAAACAGTTGTATATTATCTGTATCCATCATATCGATGTCAGGTAATTAAAATTTGTTTCATGTAGATTCAATGGTGGTAATGGTGGTCTTCTGTTAACTTGGATATATTGGATCCTGTTATCATACTTGCTTGTCCTCTATGCTTATAATACTTGCTTGTCCTCTATGCTTATCATACTTGATTGTATTTACTTTTGTTTCTGGACTCATTTAGGCTATAATTTTGTTTTGTTAAATGTCCACTGACTCATTGCAAACCTTTTGGATGTAAAACCACCACACATGCTTTGAATTTACTTTATTATGTACATATAGACCTGATTATGTAAAATAAATGCTTTTAAGAACGGGACCAAGATAAGCTTAATATAGGTGGAATGTTGAACAATTGGAGTGAGCTTGCAATGCCTAAGTTGCGGCATCAATTATGATTGTCTTCCTTGTCAATGAAACCTGACTTGTTAAAAATAGTGTGTTGTTGCAACTTGCAAGTGGTTTATACAAGTATATTTAACTAGCATGTCTCGTGATTTGTATGTGCTGAGTTTGAATTTAATTCACTTTGTGAAAATGCTATCTTACTTCTGACCAAACAACGTAAGTGTCCTCAGTTTTCAGTTTCATGACACACTTTGCAGGATGATGATGATAATGTTACCCGTTTTATGATCCTTGCAAGAGAGCCTATTATTCCGGGCACAGACAAGCCTTATAAGGTATAGTTCTATCTCATCCTAAATTCCTAATTCATAAATTATGTGATAATACAAATTGTAGAAAGGATATTACTTCCACTGTCATTATTAAATCTTCAATGGCCAATTCATTTCTTTTTTGGGTTGTGGTCTTGTGATCCAAGTTACTGGTCAGGAATCAGGATTTTTGAATTTTTGATTTTTTATTTTCTTTTTTACCAAAATTCAACTAGACTATAGAGGTTGTAATTATGATTTTTCTTGTAACTGGTATGTGTGTTTCAGACAAGTATTGTTTTCTCTTTGGAGGAAGGTCCTGGTGTACTTTTCAAGGCATTGGCAGCATTTGCCCTTCGTAATATCAATTTAACGAAGGTAAGTTTAACGAAACTTTTTGCTGTGTGTCTAATCATTGTAGCTCAGTATTTTTACTCAGCCTGTTTATTTCCATGAGTGTTCAGATTGAGAGCAGACCGCAAAGGAAGCGTCCACTTCGCATTGTAGATGACTCAAATAAGGGGAGTCCAAAGTAAGTGATAAATTAAAGGCTTTAGATTTGCAAGTAATATCTTTGTTTGGTGGCTTATATTTTCATGTTGCAATAAGTAGGATAACCTCATCAGTTTTCTTAAAATAGACATTAACTTATATGTGGATTTTAAGAAAGTTTACCCTATTGGAGTCTTTGACATTTTGAGTTGCTATCCATATCATCTACTGCCTGTGGTGAACTATAGAATTTGTTTGTTTTCCATCTGCAAATAACACAAGGGAATTGTCCCATTTTTCCTTGTGTGTGTTTTTGTGTTAAAGAATTTCCTTACCAAATAAAGTTGATTATACTTTACGGGGTACTAATTAACTTAGATCTCTAGAGCTTTGCTTTGATATGCCATCATTAGCTCATGCTGCAGTCTTTGAAGTGATCTAGCCTCTAAGTTAATATACTTTGAAGTGGATTTCTGGATAATGGGTGCTATTGAAGGTTCTGCATAGCTTATCCGTTATCTGGCCACAAAATAAGTAATGTTTTTTCCTGTCGAGCTGGGTTCTTGGGGGTTTTTCAGCGGAGTATTGGATGAGGTTTTTAAAAAGTGATACCTGTTAAGAGTTATTTAGATGCAGAAATCAGCCTCTTCTGTTCCATCTTAGACATCTTATTTTTCATTGAAGACCCCCAGTCCTCACTCTATATATCCTCGTCTGTAATAATTAGTAGATGAGGAGTAGAAAATAGGACTATTATTCTAATTAATGGAGTGTATCCCGGGCAAGATATGTTGTGTGGACTTAGGTTACGAGACACGGATATTGTATGTGTCCAAGAGTTTCTACTCTGCTAATTTTGAAGGATCTCCTTGTCTTTGGTCCAATATGAAGTGTTAGGTGGCAGTTTCCTTGTCCATATGGCCATTTCAGAGTGTTGAAAATCCAATACGGTACTTGTAAAGAGTTCAAATAACATTGGTGCTGGCAAGTTACCCGGACTAACTAGACTGGTTGTGAACTTCTGGGAAAAATAGGAGTATTGCAAGCAAAGAAATGGAGATGAGAAATCTGCTAAGAGATAAGTTGGAAAGAAAAGTAGGAACAATGGTGCCTTCCAGCTCTGTGGAGGATGATGTAAATTGAGAAGTGTGAACAATGAGGGTTTTGGGGTAAACTTATTTTAGGTAAGAAAGAGTACTACTGATATTTTCCTGGAAGATTAAAGAAATTTCAACAAAGCAGAGAATCCAAAGGATTGATATTTGCTTTAGAGGTAGCACCCCGGTAGAAAGTGTAGGAAAAAAAATGCTCAAGAGTCTCCTGGGAGATGGGGTGATAAATGCTATCTAATCATCTTCTGTCCCATTCTGTATCTCATCTAGTCAACTTATGTTCCATTCTATATCTCAGCTGGTCATCTTATGTCCCATTGTCTCGGATTCTACCACGCCATCAGCATTCACCATTAATAATAATGTCTGGTGGTGTCAATAAGAGATGAGATACGATAAGAGACGTGAGACAAAAATACAAATTAGAACTTCATCACAACCCAATAAATTTATGATTTCATATTATTTGGTTGATAGTGTTACTAGGAGATTATATTCCATGATTTCATATGATTTGGTTGACAGTGTTACCAGGAGATTATATTTCTGGGGTGGGGATGGATGGTTTGGTTGCCTTCAGACTTCCTTCAGCAGTACTTCTGTTAAGCTGTTGAACATATTTCATCGTTGTCATTCTCTTGACTGTCTAATTGTTGTGCCAGATACTTTGACTACCTTTTCTACATTGACTTTCAAGCATCGATGGCAGCACCTGAAGCCCAATTTGCTTTGGGGCACCTGCAGGTCAGTTCTTATTTTGTGTTGTAATTATCAGATTATCATCATCTACACTTTTAACCATATTATTTCTGCTTCTGTTGCTTATATGAATTAGCAGCTTTAAAATCCAAAACTATACGAAAACTTAAATACTTCTGTTATTCATTGTATCATGTAGAGATAGGATGGACTGCTTGGTATTTATGCTTGGCTGTTAGGCTGTATTTCGATGATAATTTTTACTGCCAAATTTAATTGCTAAAATATAGACAGTGTAATAAAAGAAAGGTCCCTGAAGATCTGAGGCATTTTGTTCTCTCTTGTTGCAGGAATTTGCTAGCTTTCTTCGAGTCCTTGGTAGTTATCCAATGGACTGCCAACAACAGCCTAATTGATTAGTCATGCAAGCTAGATAAAGGTCGCCAATTCATTTTTCACCGCGTACATATGTTTCTCCTCATTGACGTGAGCTAGAGCTTATTTCTGAGGCAGCTTATTTCTTGTCTCTGTGTATTCACTCCATTCTTTTGTTGCTTTTAAGGTTAAAAGCTTTTTCCTAAAAAATAATTATTCTTAATTATCTATGTTTGAAAAAACAAAAGTCCATAAGCTGCTGCAGGTCATGTTCAATGGGGAAGGCAAACAGAACTCCTTTAAAACAGGAAACTGTTATTAGCTTTTAAATATTTATTGAGCTACTAATTGTACATTATTAGTTGATGACCACAGTCGAAAAATGCAAATTATCTTTCTGAGAAGGTTTTTTTTTTTTCTTGCTTGGAGGCTCAAAATCTTTTCTTTTTGGAAAACAAAAAAATTTAGCTACTTGTAATTCCCCCCCCCCCCCCCAGTTTTATAAAGAAATTTACAAATATTCAACTAAATTGATAATTCAAAGGCAAAGTCGATGATTTCAACCAATTATATAACCTCGAGGTGTCGTGGGATCGTGGAAAAAACCCTGACCTTTTCAAGTTTGGAAAAGTAAAAAATGTCTAAAATTGAAGAATATAATCCACGCTTATATTCTATTGTCGAAAGCTTTTGGTAAGGTAAGGATGTATTCCATTTCCATGCTATATAATGTTATTTGGAAACATATTTGATGAGATATGATCACTAATCAGTCACATAAAAGCTCATAAGGGCCTTGAATTAACTAAGGGAACTCAAATGACCTTTTAAGGTGTCGTGAGATCCATAGGAATAATTCTGACCTTTTTTTTTTTTTTCGGGGACAGAAAAGCCAAAAATGTTCCAAAACTAAAGTTTATAATACACGAAATCAAATCAATTACAAAGGTTTTGGAATTTGGTGTTGATAACTCTCAAGATTGTAGGGTATACATCCTTGAGTCACATAATATTGTTTAAAACCAAATAACCATTAATGGGTTTATATAGTCCCTTGGTTGTCTTCTGTTAATGAAAAGGGGGTGTAAGTTGTAAACGGCCTAATGTTTTTCTCCATTTCATTACCTTTATTTATTTCTAAAATGTATTCACATGTGCTTTATATGTGGCATCAATCTGATAGACTACGCAAAACATAGCACATAAACATAAGCCACAATTGCGGTAGGCCATATGATACTCAAGTTCAACTTATTTGCATATGATAATTAGCACTAAAATTCTCATACATATATAAACCCTTAAAGATCAGATACATAGCTAAAGCGGAGATACATTTATTTATGCAAGCCGGCTATCCATAGAAGGAACTGCATGGAATTCGAACGATTACTTCAACTCCTTGAGGAAATCTTGATTGTCAACAAGAACCTGCAAAATTAACATTCAAGAAAACTCTGAAATCAGTTCCTTCCGTTGTCTTTTTGCAAAATTCTCATTTCATGTCATCAACCAGAAAGGTGCAGCTAACACATGACTAAGGTGCCTAATTTTGCCTGCCATAGTCCTTAGTATACACTTCGTGTATATACACCAAGCAGTGAGGAATTTATAGGGCGATTCATGATCAACAGCTACATCCATACTCCATAGTAACGATAGTATAGTCTCTTACTCTCTTTTAACAGAAAGGGATAGTTTCATCGGGTTTGCTGTAAGTAGGATTTTTGGAAGGTTGAAAATGATTGTAAAAGCTCAAAACTTACAGCTACAGTGTAGAACGTAAATGCCAAGTTTGTATTTGGAATTTCAGGTGTATTCGTCAAAAAGTTTGTTGTAAAACAAATCAATCCAATATACTAGTACCAATTTTCTGGTCCGCTAATTCAAATGGAGACATTTTAGGCCCATGTCATGATTGATACGGATCGTCTAATTTTGGGTGTAATTCAGGGTAGGATAAAGCTATTTTGGGTCGGACTAATTCGGGTATGCTTTTCCAGGTATAAAGTTAAATAAACCAGATAGCTTACTTTGAGACCTTGCATTGATTTACTTGCACAAAAATCAAAAAATGACTACACATGCATATATTGACTAGTTAGAATTAATTCAACCCTATTTGCTTATAGAAAAACAGAATAAGGGCACTCACAGTTTTCCAGCCATCTGGGTCCAGAAAAGAGACAATCTTAGTGTTGAGCCCAGGAATAGGACCAGGTTGTCGGGTGATCTTTCCTCCAAGTTCTTGGTGAACCAAGTTGACAACCTCAGCACTTTTATAGACATCATCAGTACCAATAGCAACCTATTCAGAATATCAGATTCAGAATATCAGTAATAATAGTTTCTTCACAAAGAATATGATAGATATGAAGGCATAAGTTCACACAAACCTGTGCGTATGCATTTCCTTTAGTATACTCAGTCACACCATAATTGTAAGTCAACTCCAGAACAGTTGTCTCCTCTTCAGGGGCATATCCCATCATAGCTATGGTGTACTTCATCCATCACGAAAAAGTTCAGAACAAATTAGCAAAATCTTGACAGGAATTCAAGAGTAATAAGAAGCTTAATAGAATTTTGTGAGTAAAAGCTTAGCATACCTTTTGTTCAGGTCTATCAGTTCTCTTAACTACCTTCATCCCCAGGGCCTGCAAGTATATGAGCAAATAGTTCCTTTAGTTCCTTAAATAGTAAAGTTTGCTAACCAACAACCAAGAATACTCAAACTAAAGCATCAGATACAACATGTCTTTATGTGTTTCGGCAATATACACCAGGCTCTTTTTTTAGGAGTGACATTACATTGCCACAATTTATAGTTGTAAGCATATTAAAATAACAAAAGGATTTAAAGAACGACATAAATAAAAGGATTGTGAAAACAATATACTTCGTATAGAACGCGGCATTTATCTCTGGATTCACAGGTATACGGCTTGTTAAGGAAAGGTGAACAGGTAAAAGAAGAAAAACTAAGGAACAGGCAAAAATGCAAAGTCCTTCAACCTATGGAAGCCATTTGGTAAGGATGTGATTTAGCATGTAATGACCCTAAAGACATAGACCATTCCAAACGCTCCAACCTCAACCAACCCCCCCCCCCCCCCCCCCCCCCCAAAGACACAAAAAAAAAGAAAGGAAAAGAAAAAGAGAAGTGTAAAACAATGAGACCATTGCATGTGAAAGAAAAGGAGCCACTGAAATTTCACAGTATCTAATGGTTGGCCAAAAGTGAGGATTGACACATCCAAAATAAAAATTTTCATCATGACATGATTACGAAATTTCATGCAAGCACGGTGAAACCAGCACAAATAAAAGCCTTAGAATACCTTTTCATAGAACTTGATAGCACGCTCTAGATCACCAACACGGAGCATTACTTGGCACAGTGGTTCAGGAGTTGAACTTCTCTGAATCAGCTCAAAGACATAACCAGTAGGATCCTTCACGAAAGCTATCACAGTTGATCCTCCTTTCACTGGGCCAGGTTCTCTGGTGATGGTACCACCCTTGGCTCGGATGTCTTCAACCATTTTGTAAACCTGGAAGAAAGAAGGTTACAATTTAAAGTCAAGTTCTAAAGTACACATTGAACCTTCATGTAGACAAATGTCACTTACATCTGGTGTAGCAATTGCAAAATGTCCAAACCCTGTCCCGATATCATAATGATCCACTCCATAGTCTGTAAAGGCCAATTATAAAACTACAATGTTAGAATATAGAGACAATATATTCTAATAGTAAGAGCTTTCCTTCTTGGACACATGGTTAACAATCTCCATACGATAACTAAGGATTCACAAAAGGAGTCTTCCTACACTAAATCCACAAGGCAGGCTGTGATCAAGAAAATAGAATTCCAGCTGAAGAAGTGAAGAATAATATCTAAAAGGATTCCAAACCTGACCCCACCTCCTCTGAAGTAGTCCAGAGGTACATATAATAGTAGCATGGAAGTAAGGGTTAATAAAAATCAGACATATAGTACACTGTTTAGCGTTTACTCACTGTATGTTAGTTCCACTGCAAAGTGGGACTCCTCTGGGCCAAACCCAAGAAATGCATTGGAATATTTCTCCTCTGGAACATCTCGCTTCCTCAGCAGCTTCATTCCGAAACATTCTGTGTAGAACCTGACATGTGAAGGGGGAAAAAAAAAAGAAGAGATCTTAGTTACATTAGACACTTGTATCACAAATAATCACTGCTGGAATTCTGCCTAGGGCTTACTTAATGGTCTTGTCAAGATCTCCGACACGGTACACAACATGCAGAAATCTCCTCTTATCTTTCTTTGGAAATTCCAACAACTCTGCATTAGGTGCAGCAGCTCCACCCTCGGCCATTTCCAAATTGTTGCAACTTAGCTGGGAAAAAAAAAAGGGAAAGACAATTATCAAACAATCACAAATGGCAAACCCCTCTTTCCATAAAGCCTCCATGCCCTCCAATAAACTCTAGCTTATTAACTTAATAAAGAATCTAGACCAACAACAGCATATAATTCTTGATATATGCAAGAACTATCAGCAATGATAGATAAAAATTTACAGAAAAAAAAGTCCAATCAGAACCTAGTGGATTCTCTAATATAAAGCTAAATTAAGCTATCAGCACCACAAACACACTAAACCAGTTAACCATGTGAAAATTGTGAACAGAATCGACGACTACTACAGACTCATTTTGCAATGCTAGTTGATTTCTCCCTATAAAAGCTAACAGAGGGGAAGATCATCTCATATTCAAAGTAATGAACAGTATACATCAAGATAAAGCCTTACCAAATATTATAACTTTACCATCAATCACACAACAATCCAGCATTCATTCCACCATTCACTAATAAGTAAACGATGTTACCCGTAACTAATAAGTTCAGAAAATGCCTTCAAAGTCCCACTTAGTAAAATCAAGCCAATCCAAAACATATATTACCACAAACCAACATTTTGTGCTGTAGAGTTGAATTGCACATCATATCAAGATCAAGTCATATTGAAACATCATCCTCAACCCAACACAAGAAGCCAGAGTTAAAACATCATTCACTAGTTCTCAAAAATTGAATAAATGGGCAATATACAACTACAAACAAACAACACAATTACTACAAACCTAAACTCCACACTCCTTGTCATACGAAACTCGAAAAACCCTAAGCAATTTCAATTAAATCGTCATTCCCGGGGTCTCGAAAGGTCAAGATATACGCAAATTCATCCCTAATAATAATTGATTGGGGCTAGTTGTGATGATCCCAACATAGGGTTATGAAACCTTCTTTTAGTGGCAATAACACAATTTTCCTAATGTGTTTATTACAAGGCAAGGTAATCGAAGGAAAGGAAATTACAAACACCCATGTCATGTAATTTCACCAAAAAAATACTTAGGGTATGTAATAAAATGTGCTTTAACATTGAATCAAATTATAGCCTTATAGGCTTGAAATCATATAATTTGTAATTGAATTACTCAGCAAAAATAACGTGAACATCCAAATGCAAGTTTGATTCTTTATATCATTTTTGTCGATAAATTGAACTTAGCAAATAATCCTAAACCCAGAAAATCAATAAAGTGACAATGAACAAGAACATGAAACCAGAAATTCTACCAAAAAGGGTGTCACAAGATTGAATTTTTAGTACTGTAAATACATGCAAATGCATATAAAAGGATTTTTACACAGAATACAAGCTTTAAAAATGAGGAAAAAATGAGAGAAGAGAGAGAAAATACCTGAAAATTGGGAGATGAGAATTAGTAGTGACAGAAGAAGAAACTATGATCAAATTTACACTTTCAAGGGATTTTATAAAGACTTCTAGAAAAAAGCAGATATGCTCAATAGTTCACCCGGTTGTGAGTTATATTTCGGTACGACAGACAGGTGTTTTAAGGGTGAGTCAACGATTTGAATTTGTCCCTCACTAGTATGTAGAAAACCAGAAATCGTGGTATGATGGTATCCCTCCGTTTTGGAATAATTAACTTGTCCGGTTCTAATACGGAGTACTTTGTAACGATTATTCACCGGTCCTTGTCATTTATAGTAGTGTATCAATTGTTTTAGAATGGAGGAATTAACCAAATACAGTGAATAAAATAATGCATATAAATATATAATTATGGCTTTTTTCGTAATATTGGACATAGTTACAAATATTTCCCATATTAGAAATTTTAGAAGAAATGCGATGATATGAACTATGCGTCTATGCACCCTTCATGATTGTAATTTTAAAAATTGAATAGAAAATTAGAAATGATGTTTCATGTGGTAATTTTTTTAT
This sequence comes from Chenopodium album, assembly GCF_948465745.1. Lineage (NCBI taxonomy): Eukaryota > Viridiplantae > Streptophyta > Magnoliopsida > Caryophyllales > Amaranthaceae > Chenopodium > Chenopodium album. Next base: position 33,733,922 of record NC_137857.1, on the reverse strand, counting down.
GTTGTTTTTATCGAAAAATAAATGAATTTAAAGAACAATTGTTTTGAGTGTTTGCTTTCGGTCGATATTTGGACTTTATGTGTGTCGGTTGTTTGCGTAAGTTTCTTGAGATATAAGCCTACAATTTGGCCCAGATTAAGCTAGCAAGGACCCTCCAAAAAAAACATGCATTTCACGATTTCACTGTTTCAGTAATAATGCTTTCAAGTTTTTTTTTTTTTTTTTTTTTTTTTTTTTTTTTGCAGAAGGAAAAACAAGTCCAGAAGCTAGGTCTTTTCTCTAGCCTTGAAAGCTAGATTATGACCACTAGCAGACATTAGTACATATGCTCGGGTGCTCTTACTCCTAATTGTGTACGTCGTACAAGTGTGATGTATGATAGAATGTGTGACTATTTTGCGAGTCTTATTATGTTGTATAGACAATTAGACACTTATCCAAAATCCTAATGTGCAGTAATACATCAAATGTAGTGTATGAGAGAATTTGCGAGTCTTGTAAGGACTAATAAGGCAATTAGGCCTTATGTGCGTGTTAAATTGTTTGACAGGGAATAGAAATTGACGGCTTTTTATTATTTATTTACAATTCACTGATTTTATATGCTCTATATGTCCACAAGCATGATGAGTTGAACACTTTCTTTTGGAAAAGTTACATTCAAATGATGCATCTTGTTCTTTTCGTAGGGTCTTGAAGTTTGGACTTTGTGGTTTAAATCATCTTCGCTTATACCCCAGTCAAGTAGTGAACCTTTAAATCAACATAAATAATTTCTACATTTCTACGTAGTATTTCAATTTGTATGCAGCATCTGATTCCAAAAGGCCATTATGCTTGTTGCCACTTCGAAGAACTAATACCTTGTGTTATCTATCAAATTTAGCTGCAAAACTTGATACTTTATGCCACAGACTCGAATTTCACAAGTGTCATATTAGAACTCTTTCCTTTTCAAAAGCACAATAATTTGACTTATGCACTGTAATATGCGCGTAATCTTATAAAACATGCTCATCGCGGGCGAAGGAATCTCATGTGGCAGGTAGACTGTATAATTTGGGATTTCATTTTGACATATACTGTTTTGTTTTTTTTTTTTTTTTTTTTTTTTTTGAAAGACATATACTGTCATTTTAAAAGCACAGGCACCTCTCGAGCTCCCCCAACCCATCCTCAGATAATGAAATCTATTTCAGAATACAGTTGACCACAGTACAGAAAACAGAAATGCATCATCCAAACACTAATCTCTTCACGCAGAAACGCATTCCAAAAACAATCATAAACGAGGACAAATTACGTACAAGCATCCTATAACAGAGTTTCAGAATCCAATACTGTCTACTATTTGCTATATATCAGAAAAGATTCAGTACAAAGACAATTTACTACAAAGAATATGTCTACCAAGCGTGAGAAAGTAGTGACTGGCAATTCAAAATCAAAACAAGGAGCTTAGGATTTTCCATACACTATGATAAGGACGAGGTTGTACCAAGCATCATCTATAGAACATTAGAACCTGTACACTGCCACCACTTGGGAAGAATCAAAGAGGTTACACGTTCCTCCAACAGTGGACTACAAATGTAAACATTTCCTGGCTTTGGATTCAAACAGGCACACGTTTCCCACGGTATCGATCAAACAACTGCACAAATGAAAACACAAAGTTCAGACTAAAGGAAAATATTGTTTCTTTGAAGCCAAGATTTTAAGAATCCTAGCAATTTCAAGTACAACACAAAAAGGAGGCACAGTCAAATAAAAAAAAAGAGTCATTTTAACCTCAGGTTTTTCCTTCTTTTTAATAAAATGTTTTAATACAAACCAAACTCTGCATAACCAGTTAAAAAAAACATCCCATACAATAAACTTAGGCTTCACAAAGTTGATTTGAGTAAAACAGTTAACTTGTGCTTCTGAAGAAAAAATTTGTCTAAGAAAACAGCACAAGGCACCCTATTTGAACTAGAGTTTACGTAAAAAGCTTCAAGGCATGCTCCTAAAGCATAATATAAACATACTGCAATTAGTCAGGTATTGATGCCATTCTTTGTCAATTAGCTTAAAATAGCAAGAGTCATGATTTGCGAGACAGATAATCTAACTACTGGAGCTCTTTCAACTCGCCCAATTGGTCAATTATAAAATATAAGTAAAATTCTATAAAATATATTGCAAAATGCAAGCAACATGCCTAAAATACAGTCAAAAGCCCAACAAATAGAATCCATCATTCTATGGGTAATTCCTTCGCATCCCAACAAAAGAGCACATCAATGACAAATCTAGTGATATGAAAACTTAATCAAAAAATAATGAATATGTATAAAATCTAGAACAAAACCAGTTCTGATGTCAGATAATCTAGATGACACATCCAGTATAAAATGTACAGCATGGAGAATTAAAGAACTTCGAAGAACATTCTCCACTTGCATATGAAAAACTGGCAAATGACATGGCTTCAATATGATGGAATAAGCACAATATAGCATCACAGTTTTCCTTAGATACAGACAGAATGTCTAAAATTATTACTACCTCCGTACCTAAAGGTCCTAAACAACAGCCCCACATTTTACAGGGGAGTACAGTTTAGGAGAGGGATTGTAGTGGGTATTGCTGATCAAAGTTGAATAGATAAGGAAGGTAATGAAGATTATCATTATCTTTATGCTTTGGGAAGAAAGGGAATTAGAGGGGAGAGAAATGGAGGGATTAGATTGTATGAAATTGATCTCTCAAACAGTAGAGAGATTTGGAAGGAAAACACATCATTCTTTCATCCCCCTCCCTTCCCACCTCTTATCTTCCTTCCCCTTTCTCTATCCAAACATAGTGTTAGGGGAAGTGAGAAAATATAGCAGGGTTAAAAAAGTTTTGTTAATTTTAGTGATAGAAAAAGAAGTTAGTGGATGATGGAGCCCACCCAAACGAAAGATGGGGCTTTCGATAAGGGATACAAATTTTGGAGGAATCGGACTTCTATTTTGGATAGAGGGAGTATTCATTCTACTAGTCTCCATGATCAAACAACAGAATTCAGTGACATTCTTTGTCATAGCCAGATAGCCTTGGCTCCCAACAAGTCAAAACTAGCAGAGAAGCTTTTCTCTTGAAAAATGGTGGAACATTTCAGGTAACAATGGTAATAACAGATCTACAAGTTCATTTTAGTACTGAGGTATGACCAATTTCCACTTTGGTAGTAACAATGGTAGTATTTGTGTTGCTCTTTAGTAAACTTATAATGGTATGGAGACAGAGGTTGTGCTTAATATCTTGGGCAAGTATATCTTTCCACAGTTCTTTCAACATTTTTAAATGGCCTTTGACTCTTTGAGGATATGCCCATCTAGTCTAGAGACTAAACACAGGAGGAAAATTTTCCATCAATTATGCATGTGATTTATTCAACCTTTTATTTTCCCCTTCCATCAACTGAGTCTTACTCATGTAAGATCCAAGAATGCTAATTCATCTTCTCTACACAGCTCATTTCTTTTTTCTTTCTTTTAGGAAACAAAAAACAACCAAGACCTTAATCTTCATTGTAAAGTCACCGCAATTACATCCTCAATGGCCTCCATGCCACACCCAACCCAAAGTCCCAACTAGTAGAGTAATCATATGGATTGATTCCAACTCATTTTTTTGAGACGAAATGTAGCATAAAGAACAATTTTAAATAATAAATAAAAGACTAGTCATTTTCTGCTTTTGGCTTCCTTTTCATCAAAACATGATATTATTTTATAGCCATTGTCATAATTCTTTCTCTATAAGCCAGCCAGGGGAAGGGAATTACTCACACGTAACTTAAAATGAGGATCGTAAGGCTTATAAGTAGCCATAGAGGAGGTTAGGCTTAGGCCAATATTTCATTATCGAGGTGCCTTATAGTGAGTTAGCACTAACTAATTCATAAGAATTAAGCAATCAAACAATACCAGATAATACAGCAATCATAGCAACTACAGCCATTAAATATAATAAATTTGTATATGGCCACTTCTTGTGAAATTAAAAGTAATGAGAGTTCTAGATCCGACTTAATAACCAAAGATTAACTGTGAAAAAAAAGGAATATATACACATACCGATCTGATAAATGGCTGTTGGAATATCCAACCAAGAACAGGAATCCTCTGGACAAAGACTGACAATGTAGGCCAAAAACCACTGTGCAAAATAACCAATCCTCAGTAACAGGAAACTCCACATACAAGAAAGTTGAACATCTATTTGAGAGTAATTAAATACCTGAAGAGAACAAGAAATCCATAAGATTCCAAAATCATGCCCACTATCGGCCAGCCTATCACAACAAAAAAGAAGCCAGCACCAAAGGAGATTGTTCCCTGAGCATCGTCAAAAAATAGCAGTAAGTATAAAACACCTAGTCACCTAGAAATGCATAAGCCAAAAAATAAAGTGGTAAACAATGATGAAGAGAGGTATGCCTTATAATTTGAAGGCTTCATGAAAAACTGCAGAGTGGACGTCAGTCCAATGGTTAGTCCCAACCCAGACAGAAAGAGGATCTGTGCAAAGAAAGCATAGAGAGCAATAAAATCATGAATAAGGATAAGTACTAAGTGATAGGAGGAATAAAAAAGGTGACAATCATGGGATAGTGATATGAGCAAAGAACTTACATTTCCCATTGCAAGTAATCCTTTGTCAAACAATAAAACAACTCCAAGGAATGTGAAAAAGACGCCAAATCCAGTCAAGCCTAATCCAATCTCTGTATTCAATTCAGAAAACATCAAGAATAGCATGACCAAAATCACAATTACATGAAGGGGCAACGCACTACCAATTTTCTTTGCCAAATCTCATTATGATGAGATATATCACAATATGAGTACAAGCAAGCAAAATAAGTGTATAGACAATATCCAATAATTGACAATAGTTCATTAAAGCTGGGCTTCACAAAGTAAATTCTTGACTAGTGCACCAAAAACTGAAAACCATACATCATACCAATTTTACGATACTATTTTTCAAATGACACATCACTACACTTATTGGCCCAAAGTAGCTCTAAGACTACTTGCTACATATTCTCATAGCTTATTTTGTTCTTACACATTCTAGTAGGCGTAGTAGCTCTTGTTAGTCTTTTCACAGAAGATTGTAGTTTGGTGTGGTTGTTAGACACTTAAGCGAATAAATAAGATATTTATACAGCTATGTTGGAAGCTTTTGAAAATCCCTACCCTAAACTCTAAATACCAGTGCTCTGTGGCTCAGTGCTCACCCATCACTACTCCGCTGTCACTATACTTGAAATCAGAGCAGTGTTATGACTAAAATCTACTCAAAAAAACTATTATCAAACTTGCACAAAGTGTCCACTGTATATAAAGAGGGAGGTACATTAAAGCCAGCTTAATATTTTCTCAATTGACTAGAGGGCTGAAAAGATGAGGAATAGAACACAGGATGGATACCAACGGTTAGAGTCTTAAAGATGCCACACACAAATGTAGTCTATTCAATCAATTAGAATCCAAAAATTATAGGAACTGTACACTTGTTATCAGAAAAATATCCTGGATTGAAAAGAAATTCTGCCACACACATATGTCACTGCCATTTACTATCCCACAACATCTTGACAAGAACATCACTTATTCATTTTGTATACTACATTCTTGTTTTCTACATCAAAACCCTTGTTGGTCTTTACGTCATAAAACTGAGTGTGTACTCCGATTCATAAAAGACAGTTATACTATAGTCCGCTCAAGCTATTTCAAAATTGCTATCAACTTCTAAAAAAAGTCAATTTGTCCAAAAATCACTGGTAGGTTTACTCAACTGTAAGTTCGCTAATAATCTTTTTGACTAACAAAATAATGGTAAGCAAAACAAATGTAGTACCAAATTTAGAATAATGAAATAGTTGTTTTAATTGTTAAGGTAGTCATACAAGTACCATTCTTTCTAAAAAGAATAGGACTACAGCTTAGGTCTAATACCTGAAAATCAACAGAAAAATTGCAGCTTCAACCAAATTGTATGAAAATCAAATTTACACAATATAAATCATATCTACTCTCGATTACATTCGTTCAGATTAGTCAACAAGTTTTCTTCATAGTCATAGCCAAAATGTGCAATAGATAAAGATCAAGAAACCATTAAATTTTGCTCACTTTTTCTATCATTCATCTCGAACGAAACCATTTTCGCCAACTGAACAAAATGCAATGATCAACTGCTCGCAAAACCAGGAAATAATTGCAATGCAAGCTGCATAAGAAAAATCAATAAGAGGAGAATCAGATCAAATCAAAATTCGCCAATTCGCACAATTAGGTCATTCATTTCGATTTATTCCAACAATACCTATGAAATCCACTTCAAATCAATCCTCAACACCTCCTAACAAAATCTATCAATCAAATAATAAAACCTAATTTGAAAATCCACAAGATTTCCACTGCATTTCACATCAATATAACTCAAAAAATAAAACATAACTCAATAATGAACACAATTGAACAAATACCTGAAATTTTTGCTTTAGATTCTTCTTCAAATCCTTCTGAATTGAAATTGAACCAACAAAATTGAATCAGATGAAAACAACAATCGAAAGATCACAAGAATTATCATACAATATCACTCACACAATCAAGAAATGGAAATGATGAGAGAGAAACCTCGCCGGAATAATCGACGAACAACGGAGGAGAGAGAAACCGGAAAGTTGGTTAACAGGCTTCTTTGTTCGGTCGCCGGTGAACGGAGAAAATGGTGTAAGGCTTTCTAAGTTACTAATCTTACTACTAATAAATGTGAATGGATTTTTGTCTGAAATTATAGTTTTGGTATATCTTTTGATGGACCAAATCCAGTCCAACCAAGAAAAGTACTATGGGCCTAATGGTGATGAAAGGTTGGTGAAAAACAAATCTAGCCCAAAAATCAATTTTTTTTTATTTTTTTTTATTGGTGTTTCACCCGGTTCACCCTGTAGGTTAATCCAGATTCGGGGATCAATTCTGAGTGGTTAGTTTCCAACCCCCTCCCAAAAATCAATATAGTGTGCCGATGTAGTTTTTTTTAGCCTAAATGGTTCGGTATTTTGAACGGTTTGGTGCTGATGCAAAGTTTAGAAAAGACTAGAAAAAGTTAATACAACATGAAACGGATACAAAAAAAATTGGGTTAGCATCTAATGTTAATAATACGTTGAATTAAACATATCAGAATTGTAGACACATAAGTAGGTTGGATTAGTGTTGAGATTACCAAAACAATATTAATATCGCCTACAAAAAATACATTAATTTATGGAACTAATGATAAATATTTTGAATGAGCCTAATCATTTTTTTATATGGTCGGCCTACGAACTTTTGAACAATAACTAGATAAGAAGAAGAAGAAGAGGGTAAGCGTTAAGAGTTTCTGACGCGTTTATTAAACATGTCAATACGATATGGCACATTTACTATATGGGTCGGGTTAGGGTTGATGCTTTCTACCATGTTTAACTTATAACATGTCCACGAATATTTCACGATACAACATGTTGCCAGCTTTACTTTGGTGTTATAAAGAAATACCGTATATGCATTATATTATGAGAAGGAGAGATTATTATCTAACATTTAGGGCCTGTTCTGATTGACTGAATTGAGCTGAACTAAACTAAACTGAATATTTTATGAGAGTAGGAAATTAAGAACTGAATTGAAGAGAATTGAACATGCCCTAAATCCACACTCTATTTTCACCCAACAATATTCAAATTATTACTGGTGTATTATATTGTTCATCACTCGAGTGTATGCAAAGAAGATAATTATATTTTCAACAACAACAAAAATAAATAAATAAATAAAAATAAAAGAAAAAAGAATATAATTATACTAGTATTATATAATAAGATATCAAAAGTGAAAAGTAAAGAAATGCATAGCGTACTAGACGAATCATAGACGACACACCCATACAAATAACAAATCTACAGTAGAGACACTAAGGCTAATTAAGTAATTAGGACATTTAAAGTTTTAAACCCATCTAATTCTTAGTTTTTCCAGTTTTGGTAATGTATGACTTAACTATTAAAAAATGATTAAAAAATGGAAATGTAATAACAAGTGGTGATTAATGAATTCAATGTATAAATTGGTGGTCATATTTCATGTTCTCAATGAAACGTCCAAGAAATAGACAAAAATGTGAATCTGGCTGTAATTGCATACACCATGCAAATGCAATATATAGTAGCGTGGTCCCTCTATAAATTCTATAGCCGGCACTCACTTATTCTACTCCTCAGTTGTTAAAATGACGACGTAAAGTAAAACCACACTAAAAAGCTTTAGTATATTCTCTTAAGATTTTAATTAAGTGGGTAACGCTTTAGCCCTTTGCCAAATCCAAAGGTCGGCTCTTATAAAGTAGCTTAGATTTTTCAAACACTAACTAGTTTTTGGCCCGGGCGATGCCCCGGGTCATTATTTGTAAATAAAAAAGAATAATAAAATAAAATAAAGTACAATATATTGGTGGTTTTATAAGAAAAAATCACTTGCTTATTTTTGTTAATATTAGTAAACATGAAAATTCATTACTCAATATGTAGCAACCTAAATTTTATGTTTAGTATTAGATTATTTTTCCTTTGTCATAAAAATTCCTTCAATTAAAGTAAACATATATGTAGTTTTGTAAGAACAAAGTAAATCTATCTTGTGGTTAAAAGAAAAAACCTTTAAAAACTATGCATTTTTTAGCTATATATTTTAAATACATATAACCTATATGAATTGTAAATGAGTAATTTAAAGAAATGAAATTAATTTGTAATCATATTGTTGTTAAAATATACCTATGTGATTTGACAATTAAAAGTTTGGAATTTATTATGAATATGAATAACTCATGCATTTAAATGCAACTTTATTACATTGTACCAAGTATCATAAGATGTGTCATATGATTTGTCAAACCATTATGACACGTGGCGAGATTAGTGACACATGGCAGGATTACAATCCTTGCCATTGAGTTTTAATATATTGATATATATTGATTGATTTGATTTGATCCTCTCTAAAAAGTATATGATCGGTACTTAGACTTGACTAGTTACCTCATAATGAATCTTATGATTACTAATATGTCGTATTGTTTTTATCATTAGCGTTATTTATATTATAATTATATGAAGATCGAATCATATTGGATGACATTTTTAAAAATTGTTCGATACTAATTAGTTTGAAACGTTGCTAGTTTGGTTATTGTTGTTTGTCAACTATGATTAGCATCTTCTTTCAAAAAATTATGATTAGCTCGCTTTCTGGAATAGTGTTTGTGAAAACTAAAGAAATAAGCTATCATAAATTAACATTTAAATTTTTTTTTTATATACTTTGTATATTAATTTTATTTCGATCTAATGCATTAAATTAGGAATTTATGAAAATTAAGTGATGCAACTTTAAAAAAAAAAAAAAAAAGAAATATAAAATTGTAAGTTCAAAGTAAAATTTAGAGCTTTTACCTTTTTATTGGTGTCCCTTATAATTTATACATATTACTCATAGAGTCATAGCAGGGATTTAATTTTCTGTTGGCATCAAAGAGTGTATTATAAAACAAATCCATTGGAGATTGAAACTTTAGTGTCTATCATAAAGTATAGCCATTTTTAATTATAACAAATGTGAGTTTTAGACCACTTTATCCTTATAATTTTCTATTTTTTTTTGGTTTGTTTAATAATTATAAGAGATTCATCGTATACTCCGTACGTTGGTACGTACATGAATACAATCTTCAACTTAATTAGATCACTAAGAGCAATTTTAATTTTTATCCAAGAAGTATTATAGCGTACCTTATAACCAAGAGGACATCTGACAAATGCTATATGTTTTCTGGACTTAGGAGACATTCCTGTAATTTAATTCTTGATGAACATTTAAGCAATCTTTTGGACAAATTTCCAATCCATAATTCCTCTTCGATCAAGAACCATATTCTTATGCTCCCTAGGTCCCCTACCAATTTTCAACGAACCATCATTTTTAATTTTTCCCCTTATCTTTTTTTTAAAAAATCTATACACTTGGGTTAAGAACTCAGTTTCACCGTTAATAAGCAATGTTGAATTTTATATTGTCATGCAAATGATGTAATAATCCCTAATTATGTGATAACATATACTGATAGTGTTAAATGAAGCAGTTTTATTTGTGCTCTTAATTTTTTTGTCCTTCTACTGATAGTATATGGTTAACACTTAACAAGTTACTTTTTGGCTAGGTATACTGTATACAATAATCAAGCAATAAGTTATGTGTTCTCAAATCTCAACCATGCATAATGTATAACAAATGGAATAGAGAATCTCCTTCATATTCTAGTATATCCGAAATTAATTCTAGTCCAAGCTAAGTTCGGTTAACCATAATAGCATACAATAATATGTTTGTTTGTAGACTGCATACATCGACTATTATATTATGCTATGTACATTATTTTATTATCATCATTAATACGTGGCCGGTGTTATTTCAATATCAGTAGCTTTCAAGTTTCAAGCATTAATACTATGAGAAGGACAACATAATAATTGTACTTTGAGGTCAAGGCCAATAACATCCATAACTTAGTTATAATTTCTATTTTCCAGCATATATACATGTCTAATAATTACGGAGTAAGTAGTACAAAGTCTACAAAAAACGCATAAAATGCAACTTGCAATATAATTCAGTTGAAACATTTCCCATCACTTAGCTGCCCACAGTTTATGTCGAACACACGACTTCTATATTTGTTAGCCAAGTGCTAAACAAAATAAATAAATAAACAAATAAAATTCCATATATTTGTAGTCCGTACGAAACATATAAGGTGAGGGAAATTCCTAAAAAGGAGGATAAGAAAACATTGCAACTAAACATTATTCGAAATTATATTTTCCCATTACAATTGTTGTTGCTTGTGCAACCATTCCCCCACCCTCCATTTTGAGCGAGTCAACTCACAAATTATTCCTCTTGTATAGTTGTATAATGGATTACATGATTTTTGCAAATGACGGCTTTAATAAAAGGGGTACTTAGATCATCACCTCTTAGACAAGAGTGATGCTACAATACAATGGTTGTATGTGGGCTATCACATACAATACCATTGTATGCATGCCACATCAAAAGGGTGGAGAAGAAATAAAATTAAAAAATAGGGGAAGAAAATGGGCCCCAAAATACAAACCAATTAAATGCTGCCAACAATAGTTGTATGTGAGTGGCCCACATACAACCATTATATGTGTAGCCTTTTCCCTTAGACAAGCTTGTAAGAAATTGTAGATTTGTAAGGTACGTATTTGGAAACTTAATACCTTATGTGAAATTTGACCCTAATTTTGTGATGATAATATAAGATGATACAGTTTTACGCAAATATTTTTTAAAATACAAGTTTGGGCCACATCGTTACAAAGAGGTTAATTTTACAAGTTAGAAGAAAATTGATCCAAAAATCATATGGTTAACCTATTAGCCTTAATACATGTTTAACCATAAATAATTACTTACCTATTTTATTATCAATGTGGAATAGTTACATGTGTTAGTTGTTTGGAAAGACATAATTCAACACGTTTCTTACCTGACTTAACCTAATTAGTATATATTAAATTTTCTTATGAGGATTTGTTTCATTGCATTGATTCGATGGTTAGTGACAGATTTTGCTTGCATGAATTGAGAGCAAAACTGCCAAATTTGAACTTGATTTTTCAGTTCATTATTAACCCTTTATGCCCTATTTATAGCTTTTATACATTCTAACATCATTATTGTTACATACTCCAATCAAAACAACAACCATAATTGCCAAATGTCAACAACATTTTTAAAATAATTCATCAAATTAGTATTTTAAGCTGATACTGTAGTAATTTATGAATGCATGATAAAATCACAAATTAATCTACATATTTAGTATTTGATTTAGCTTAATATGTCCAAATTTAACCCTTGTTATTAATTTATTATATAATATCTTAAGGATTTTTGTCTTTGAAGAAATCTTTTAATTAAAGAATTTTATATATAATTTACCCTTTTATTTTAGGTAAAAGGATATAGGGAATCTTATACAATATTGAATTTTATTAGAATAATTGATTCAATTCTAATGTGTGCACTACTTTTCCTAGTCCTAAGCTAGCTAATTAAAATAAATTTGTGCACATTTATTTTATTATATCATATATTAATCAACCTTGATTATGTTTATTTTTTATGTTAAAAAATTGTGAAATAGTATACATCTTTACGACATAATGTTATAGCATAACAACGACTGAGTATAACCTACAATGCAATTTTATAATATGGAGTTTTTTTTTTTTTTTTTGGTGCAAATACGGAGTAATTATTTTAATGTTTCAACCTTATACATTAACAATGAGACAATATAAACAAAATTTTGAATTATAAAATAAATGAATTTTTTTTTTTAAAAAGAGGATGTATGTCAAAAAACCACAAGGACAGGATCTAGTACAGAAAAGAATAGTAAGCCACGCGCCAAAAACGCCACGTGACGACAGCGCTGAGACAATCCTCAATACCCTTCAACCAATAACTTTCCCCCACGTAAGCAAACTCTTAAATATTCTCTCTCCTCCCAAAATTACGTCCAGGTTCAATGAATCTTGTTATCACCCTCTTTTCTCGCCTCCCATTTATTTGTCCCTCCCATTCTTCTCTTTCTTCAACAAACCACAATTTTTACAAATCAAATTTCCAAACTTTTTTACAACTTAAACTCAAAAACCTCAATAACAAAGAATCCTAATTTCAGATACATTTTCAACAGAAAATATGGCATTGGCTCTTACATCTTCTCTATCATCCGAGCTCAAAGGTCAGTTTATTACACCGATCAACGTGTGATTTTATTAATTTGTATGCCGACTATGGTTTATGTTTGGTTTTATTGATTTTAATTTTAATTTTAATGTGGGTTTTGTTTACAGCTCCAAGCATCGGTGCATTTCAACCGTCGGATCGTCAATTCAATAATTTAACGGCGACGATTAATTTATCAACAAGGCGAGCTGGTTCAGCCGTCAAGCCGCTACGAGCCGCCGCCGAGTCACGGAGGAGTGACTCGGTTGCGCCACTCACTGCCACCACCTTCGCCGCTCCCACGACTGGTAATTATTCTAATTTCTTATTTTTTTTTTTGAATAAATTGTTTAGGAAATTTTGAATGTGAAATGACGGAAATGACCTTGGTTGGAATATTCAGAGGAAGGGGTAAAAGAGGAAGTGAAAATTTTGGAGGAAGAAGAAAACTTTGAGGAGTTGGCGAAAGAGCTTGCAAATGCTTCTCCTCTTGAGATTATGGACAGGGCACTTGCTAAATTTGGAAATGATATTGCCATTGCTTTCAGGTATAATTTTATTTCATTAATTTTGTTAGTTTGATTGTCATTTTAGGTAATTTTAAGGTTAATTTACTTGTTTGAGATGAATTTACTAGAATTTTTTTTGAAGAAATTGTTCCAATTAGTGAGAATTAATTAGGGAAAATTATACAATGAATGAAGGCTTAATTACTTTTTTGCCCCTGAAATGAATATAGACTTGATTATAATAAGGTTCAAATGAGAATAAATCAGGGAAAATAATGAATTGAAATTAATAAGTGTAAAATGTGCAATTACAGTTTTGCCCCTAGAATGTATATAGACTATCGTTCATATATGAATGAGTCAAGAGAAAATAATGAATTAAATTAATTTTATAATAAAAAAGTGTATAAATGTGCAATTACTGTTTTGACCCTAGAATGAATGTAGACTGGATTACGAGAGAGTTCAATGTGTTTGACTATTATGGGTCCCGTAGGACTAGTGGAGTAGTGGGGGATATGGATCACGTGATATTCCAATTATTTTATTACCTTTTTCAAGGGATAATTTATCGAATTTATTTAATATTTTGGTACACTAGATGTTATACTCCGTATTACAGTATTTGTTTTAAACGAGATTTGATTTGATGTCTTAATCAATTTATTGATAGTAAATTATTATAATATTTTAAATTCAAGAAATTTTGTTTAAGATCTCAAATTAATCCATATTGTGAAGAAAATCATAAACGGTGATTACATACGCAATGCTGCAAATTGGAATACTTTAAATAGGGGCTTAATTAGTCAAGAATCTTAAATTTGGGAGTCACAAATGTTTGATTTCTACTCATGCTTGTATTTGATCTTTTGACATTTCAAAGTTATGCTTACCATTAAACACAGTCTAGATTTTAGAATGTGTCATTCAGTCATTCATTAGACTTTATGTATGTTGATTAGATCCTAACATGTATTCTGTTTGATTTTCAGTGGTGCGGAAGATGTCGCTTTGATCGAGTATGCCAAACTGACCGGCAGACCCTTCAGAGTTTTCAGCTTGGACACTGGAAGATTGAACCCTGAAACCTACCGGTTTTTCGATGAGGTAGAAAAGCACTATGGCATCCGCATTGAGTACATGTTCCCTGATTCAGTAGAGGTTCAGGGTCTAGTTAGGAACAAGGGGCTGTTCTCTTTCTATGAGGATGGACACCAGGAGTGCTGCCGTGTCAGGAAGGTGAGGCCGCTTAGGAGGGCCTTGAAGGGTCTAAGAGCCTGGATTACTGGACAAAGGAAGGACCAGTCTCCTGGGACTCGCTCTGAAGTCCCTGTCGTTCAAGTGGACCCTGTTTTCGAGGGTTTAGATGGTGGTGCTGGTAGCCTTGTGAAGTGGAACCCTGTTGCCAATGTTGAGGGTGACACTGTCTGGAACTTTCTTCGGACTATGAATGTGCCTGTCAACTCATTGCACTCCCAGGGATACGTTTCAATTGGGTGTGAGCCGTGCACCAGGCCTGTTTTGCCTGGACAGCACGAGAGAGAAGGAAGGTGGTGGTGGGAAGATGCCAAGGCCAAGGAGTGTGGCCTTCATAAGGGTAATATTAAAGAAAATTCTGAAAATCAGAATGGTAGTGCTCAATCAATTGGAGAGGTTGCTGACATTTTCGAGTCAGAAAACTTGGTGTCATTGTCTAGAGCTGGGATTGAGAACTTGATGAAATTGGAAGACAGGAGAGACCCATGGGTTGTTGTCCTCTATGCACCGTGGTGCCAATTTTGCCAGGTTGGATACCTATTTCTTATGCTTCCGTCTGCATTAATATCGATTTAGCAGAATGTTGGTTATACTAACTGTATTTTTTTGTTGTTTATACAGGCAATGGAAGGTTCATACGTAGAATTGGCTGACAAATTGGCTGGAAGTGGTGTCAAGGTAGGAAAGTTCAGGGCAGATGGTGATCAGAAGGCATTTGCCAAGAGTGAATTGCAGCTCGGAAGCTTCCCAACTATCCTTCTCTTCCCAAAACACTCATCTCAGCCTATCAAGTACCCTTCAGAAAATCGTGATGTGGATTCGCTCTTGGCTTTTATCAATGCTCTTAGATGATGATCAGTATTAAACGGCTGTTATACTTTTCGTAGATATCAGAGAAGAAAGCTAAAAACATAACCGAATGATGGCAAACTGGAAGATAACCCGAGTAGCTAGTTCAGTTTTACCGGATATGATCCCCCTTATGATTCTAAGGGAGGTCCTTTTGTAGTCAATAGTGAGCTACATGATGACTTGTTTAGTTGCAAGTTGGAGATGTAATGTTTATATAGCTTTTAAATTCTCTGTTTCTTTTTTTCTTTTTTTGATGGGAAAGGGTACAAATTTTGGTGTTCAACTGGGTGAGGCTAAATGTACATTGTGAAGGGCTGTGTATCAGAAAAATTCTTCCGAATAAATCTGAGTTTTTTCTGGATAATTCATATGCAAATTGTTTCAATTTTGTTCATTCGCTTATAGTTACACTGAATCATCTGTTCCTGCATCTCACAAGGCATGGACTATAGCTATGTACTGATGAATGTAGTATCAGAGCTGCTACTTCACTACAGGAACAGTTTGTTTGGCTACACCGTGCACCGGCACTGATTCTGTCACTGGATGGTCTGGAATAGTTTGTTTTGTCTAACCCGAAATTGATCGACTCCAGTGTGTTAGGTGCTTAGGTCTAGGGTGACATTGAGACATTAAGTCATGCTCAAGTTTGAGCTTCAGTCAGCTTGCAACATAACTCAAGGTTGTAAAGCACAAAAGCTCAATGGTTGTAAAGGATTTTTCTGATCTGCTTGTTAATTCTCTGATATCACTGTAATTACTCGTGAGAAGGCAATTTGCTCTTACACACTAGAATTTCTGGTTGCGTAAAGGAGCACTTTTTCCTAATACAATCCATACAGCCGAGAATCTGAGACTACTCGTGTGTGTTTTGAGTCAGCCCCTCTTTCTTCAGCTTCACATGTTCAAGTCGAGGTTCACTTGAGCCGAGCTTCACTCTTTGAGTACCTTGTGACACCAATTTACTCGTGGGGTACAATTTACAGCTCCCATAAATTGAAACCTCCTCGATGCTACCATTTCATATGAAGTGTAACTTTTTACGTCTAATCAAACGACCACATGATAGTCAACTTACAAGTAAAAATGAATATGGTTGCTGAAACGGGCCGCCTTTGTTTAGGCCTCTTGTAACTGCTAATGGGCATGGGAATAGCTTCTCTCTTAGCAGAGGCCCATAATCCCTCATAATGGATCAATATCGACATTGGATACTAGCCAGTATATAAGTTTACTTGGGCTATATGTAACTTTGCCAACTTATCGTACCTTAGACATGCTTAACAGTTTAACTAGCCGAAAACAGAGTTTTCAAAAGATAATTTCAGACAAAATAAGTTGAATAAAACATACTTCCAACATTTAGTTTGATTCTCCCTTCCCCATCCTTTGTACTAAATTGGTAAGATAGTTTTTTTGGTGAGAAATCACAAAAGATTTGATCTCATGTCTTAGTCTTATTTGCAAGACTCAAGAAATCTAGTGTGAGTAACAATGATCATATTGAGTACTTTTTCGAAATAAAAACAATCACCAAGTTAGATACTACGTATTTGTTTTTTGAAGCTTAAGGAAGATTTTAATTAGGTTGCATGTTTAACCAGCTCACATATAGGTACCCTATTTAAGTGCCCCATTTTGACCGGCACACATGCGATGCGTAACTTTAACTTTAGAGCTGTCCAAGGTATTCAGGTCTGATGTGCTTGAATAGACAAAATGAATGTGCCTTGTGATTTGTCTATAGATTGCTGTTTATAGTGTGACTGTGACTCTGTTAGTAATAGAAGTTGGCCTGAACACCATTGGGCCTCTTCAACATTAGATGAGCAAAACTGCACTTTGGGCTATTAAATAACAGGTCCAAATGGAAAATTGGATCATTGATAATTCAATTAGGTTTTGATTTAATGTAATCAAAGTTGATTTTCTTACCAACCCTCCATCTTTAATATTACTGGTGCTACCCCTTCCGTCTTTAATTGAGTAGCTTATGATGGAGTGTAGTCCATAATTTTGTTGTTAAAAGATAAAACTAATAATATTATAATTGTGTTGAGAAAGAATATATTCTTTGGACCATATCTTTTGCTTCTTTATCACTTTATAATTAAAAAGTATTTAGTAGATAATTAAAACATTATTTGATTGGACCACCGTGCAATAGCAAAAATAAAATCATAAATTCTGAAAGGCACTCAACACTTGTACAAGTATAAATTTTGAAAAAAATTAATTAATTATAATATTGGTTGCATAAAGGAAACTTCACATAAAACCCAAAATCAATACTTTCTGATTAAGATAAAGCTGCAGCAAAATTTACAAAACATTGTCCTCAAAGCACGATATTTTAGAAAAAAGGACATATTTTTTGTTTTTATGTGAATGGACCCAATTGGAATTTTTGTTCATTTCAAATAACTCGTAAATAAAACAAAATAGTTTCTCCTTTCTTAATTTTGTTCATGTTTGAAATGATTCATTTATATAGAGAATAACCATGATTATAATAAGTATTCATTATGTATATAAAATAAAGACTTGTTATGATTTACTGAGCTGAATTGAATAGAGCTGAAATAAACTGAATTGAACATAAATTAAGTTGAAGAGAACATACCCTTATTACAAGAGCTTTATTTTTATAATAATCACCATATGATTTCTAGTCATATACGAGTACAAAGTATTATAAGAAAAATGTTTGAAAAGGTTAAATCGCTTAAATGGATAAATCATCTACGGAGTAGAATAACTTATAACACTTGAGGAAACAACTAGGCTAATGGTCTAAAGCAAGACTTTGTTCTATTAATCTACTCGTAATTCTTGTACTTATTAAAGTATTTGTGTTAAAATCAATAGATTATCAGCTAAACTTATAAAAATAACAACTACTCGTACTCCGTATTACGGAGTATTTTTATTATTACTATTAGTATTACGGTATGATTATTATTATTACTGTATTATTATTATTACCTGTATAAGTTTATAAGCACAAAAGACGTAGCACTAGGGTCAAAATAGGAAATACAAGTGCCATAGAAACTTGAATATTCCGTGGAAAATGGCCAGAGTGTATAGTCCAGGAACCAATGCCTGAGCAAACTACTGTTTAAGCTCAATGATATGTGGCATATGTTGTTTGCCAGCTGCCCATTTTTGTTGCTGCTTATTAGGCATCCCTATGAATCTTATCATATCCCCATTTTTTTTTTTTTTTTTTTTGAAGTTTTGTTAATCGAAAACATCGACGGTTTTAATGGTCCCTCTATATCTCCAAATTATACTTAAGCTTGTACACTTATACTACGTATTTGGGGCCGGTTCACATTTACTTAATTTCAGTTCAGTTTAGCTTCAATTAGTTCAGCTCTTAATTTCCCTCTCTCATAAAATATTCATTTCAGCTCAATTCAGTTTAGTTCAATTCAGTTCAGCTCCAATCAGCTTAGTTCAGTAAATGTAAACAGACCCTTACTTGTAAGATACATCTCCCTACAAAAACCCATCGATATGGATCCAATAAGATCTAATTGTTTGACTTTAAAATTTAAAACCTAGCATACAAGAAAACCTTATTTTTGTTGAAGAAACATCCTTTTATTATTATGTTCATCCACAAGATACATATTGCTCCCTCTTACTTGTAAGATTTTTCAAAATTATTTGTGTATCTTGTTTTGTTAAATACGAAGTTCATTCTAGGGTTTTTCAATGTGGTAACTTTATAATATTGGGTATTTTCACTATTTTGAGTTGTGCCCCATGTTTTTAGAAGTCAATAGTAACCTTACTGTATTACCGGTTGCCGTATTACCTAAGGTTAGCAACTTTTCTCAATACTTTTCCTGGACACATTGCATATATTTCTATCTTCTACGGAGTAGTTTTTACTCAACCACTCGATATCAATCTTACTGAAAGTGAGCGTAACAAATAAAAGTGATGGAGAGAATATAAACTCATGAATTTTTTTTAGTGAAAAAAAGTCAATCATAGATAAGACTGTAAATTTAACCAGAAAGGTGACCAGTTTTGATCCAATGTGTCCCGCCGACGTAAAATATTCCTAAATCAAGTTGAACGGGATAGAATTAATTATCACCATTGGCAAAGTTGACCACGTGCATGAAAAAACACATTGTACCAAATGGCAAAGAAGTGCTTAATTTTCAATTTCAAAATTGAACCTATTTCATCTACAAGACTTCCTTTTTCTCACCAAATCATGATGTAAACTTAGAAAGTGAGTATTACTACACATACTAGTATTATCTTGTCCCTTAGCATAAAACCACACCCTACTACCAAAATTTTGCATCAAAATCTCTCAAATATACTAGAACTAGAATAAACTAGCAAGAAAAAGTGACAGATTACCAACAATATTTACTAAATTAGTATACCAAAGCATAATCTTTATAAACTTCCATTTACAAAATTATAATAATTTCTGAGATATCCCTGTCAATCAAATGTCCTGTAGCTTCACTACTTGCTCAAAAATAGCAATTCAAAAGAGAAGTCGTCCAAATATGAGGAGAGAATAATAATATGCACACTTCTTCTTCTTCTTCTAATTCTGTAGCTGAGCTTGAGACTGAGGATAATGCTCTAAAGCTCAAGCTTTTGCTTTCATGGCGGCTGCTTTCTGCCTCTTTCTTTCACTCATCTTCCTCTTTTCTCCATTTCCAGGTATTTTTCTCACATTTTTGCTCTTACCCTCTTCAATTTTTGCATACCCTTTTCACCATTTTGGAGAAATAATTAAGCTTTTTCAGTTTTCAATTGTTTAATTTGGTATGTTAAAGCCTAGGTTTTGTCATTCATTAGCTGCTGGTTTTTTTTTTTTTTTTTTTTTTGGGTCAATTTTCAGTTGAATTCAGCTATTTTGAAGATGAAAAAAATTGAATTTGATTGTATTTTGATGATTGTAGTTGAATTTAAGACAAACCCATGTGTTAGTTTGCTCAATTGAGTGAAACCCAGTTTGGAATTGTACTAATGAACAGTAATATGTTCTGTTGAATTTCAGCTCAAGGGGAAATTATAGCAGAAATTAAGCAAAAACAAGGGCAAGATGAACCCTATATTGGTGTAAACATTGGAACAGATGTTTCAAATTTTTTATCACCTTCAGATTTGGTATCTTTCCTTCAAGTACAGAAGATTAACCATGTGAGGCTCTATGATGCTGACCCTGATTTGTTGAAAGCCCTTGCTAAAACAAAGATTAGGGTCATAATTGGTGTACCTAATAACCAGCTTATTGCTATTGGATCCTCCAATGCCACTGCCGCGACTTGGGTGGGCCGGAATGTCGTTGCTTACTACCCGGAAACCACCATCATTGCCATTGCTGTGGGTGATGAGGTCTTGACCACAATGCCTTCAACTGCCCCTTTGCTTTTGCCTGCTATTGAGTCACTTTATAGTGCACTTGTGGCTTCAAATCTTCATTCTCAAATTAAGGTTTCAACCCCACATTCGGCTTCACTGATTTTAGACCCTTTCCCACCGTCTCAGGCATTTTTTAACACCTCTATGACTCAGTATTTGTTGCCAATTGTGAAGTTTTTGTCGAGGACTCAATCTCCTTTGATGATGAACTTGTATCCATATTATGTTTTTATGGAGAATAAGGGTGTTGTGCCTCTGGATAATGCTTTGTTTAAGCCCTTGACACCTTCCAAGGAAATGGTTGACCCTAATACTTTGCTTCATTACACTAATGTGTATGATGCAATGGTTGATTCAGCTTATTTCTCTATGAAGAATCTTAATGTCACTGATGTTGTAGTGCTCGTTAGTGAGACTGGTTGGCCTTCTAAGGGGGATTCCAAAGAGCCATATGCCACTATGGATAATGCTGATACATACAATTCAAATCTCATCAAGCATGTTTTCGACAAGACTGGCTCCCCGTTTCACCCTGAGATCACATCTAGCGTGTACATATACGAGCTGTTCAATGAGGATCTGAGGTCACCCCCAATCTCTGAGGCCAATTGGGGATTGTTTTATGGAAATACTACGCCGGTATATTTGTTACATGTTTCGGGAAGTGGGACTTTCTTGGAAAGACAAATTTGTTTAACTAGTGATCAAAGAGAAATTTTGCTATCCAAGTCAGAAACTTTGATGATAATTTCTTTTGACAAACTAGAAGTTTTACTAACAATTCTTATCTGATTTCTTCGTGTGCAGTAAGAAGGAAGGAAATAACACAAGGGAGGTGGTAAATTCAACTCAAGCTACTAGTGGATCATTCTTGAGCTATGGAAGCAATCGGAAAAGTTTAATGGATTGTGTCCTGATATCTTTGTGTACTATTATGTTTCTGCGTTACTTCTCCGATTCACATTTCTAGTAAGTAGCCGAGGATCTTTAGGTACATAATGATAGAAGTTGATTTTTTGGGCAACTGTAATGTCTTGTTGTAATTTATTCGATATGGTGTAGGTAATATGGTATTAGTAAGGATAGTTATTTATGACCCTGCCGAAGTAACTGAACTTTAGAGGAGTTTCGTTTGGAGGATTGCCGAGTTTATAATTGTGATTTTTTGATATGCATAGTAACAATAAAACTTGTACGGTATAAACTTGGATGGTGGGTGCTAGATGTCTAAACATGAAGGGCTATTGTCATTGGTAATTTGGTAAACTCTTATTTCATTCCAATCTCATACATGATTTACATCTCCTTTTGGAAAAGGGAGGGATTGAAAAATGGCAATCAAGTCAATGAGCTCATGACTTCTGATTCTCACGAACCCTTTTTATAGTTCTCCCTCTATCTTGGAGTGGCTAAAAAGGTAGACGAAGAGGAAAACTAAACTTAATTAAGCTATAGAAGTACATTTTTTTTTGAACAAGCTATATAAGTACATAATAATACCTTCAAGTTGCAACCCATTTTCCATCATATAGCCCATGACCAAAAAGTGCCTTTTTCTTAAAAAAAGAAAGAATTCCCATATTTTAAGGAATTGTGATTTCCAATTAAAAGCATTCAAAATTCAAATGTTGTTCACTCTTCTTCAACCCCAACTCTCTTCTTCTTCCCTCCCTCATCTTCTTCTTCAAATTCAACCCACCAAAAACCCTAACAAAACCCTCCAAATCCCTAATCTCAAATTCAAATTTCTCTCCCCTTTTTCATCAATCATGTCTTCTTCCTCTCCTTCTTCATCTTCTTGGGCTTGCTCTAAATGCACTTTTCTCAACCCATCTTCCCAAAAATCAAACTGCCAAATTTGCCAAACCCCATTTTCTCTCTCCTCTTCTTCATCACCCTCTAAATGGGCTTGCAAAGCTTGCACCTTTCTCAATTCTTACAGTCTTTCCAATTGCGAAATTTGTGACACTCGATCCAATTTACAAGAATTGGATTCTATTGACCCGGATGATGATATTTCTGGAGTTTCTTCTGTGGGTTCGGTGTTTTTTCCACTGCGCCGTTGTAATTCGGGTCGGGTTCAAGAATCCGATGATTCGGGTATTAAAGAAATTGGTCAATCTCAAATGGGTGGTGGTCAATTGGTTGATCAAGTTGTTCATTTGGGTGGGCTTCGGAATTCGGGTTCTAATAAGCGTAAATTCCATGACTTAGATTCTGGTTAGTATGAACTAAACTTTGTGTTACGTTTTGTTTACTACTTTTTTTTTCATGATTTGTATGTTTGATTGATTGTTAATGTTGTTTTATTGGCACAATAATGTGCATGATATCACTAAAGTGTCATATTGTATCGAATGAAGTATTCTTCATGTAATCATGTTTTTGGTAAAGTGAGAGCTTTGAAAGATGATTATGGATTGTACTTCGTATTATATACGAGTAGTATACGTGATTGAATCCCATGACTTGATTACCTTACGCTCTCAAATGACTTAACTAAAAGAGTTGACATCCATAAAGGATTGCATCATCATTGAATTATTTGTTTATGCTCCATTGGTCCCTACTAACTAGGGATGGCAATATTAAGTGGATATCCACTAACCCGCTCCACACTCAATAAATAAATGGACGAAAACCCGAATTAAATGGATGAGAAGCGGGTGACGGATGAAACGGATGATGGATCGGATCGGATGTGGATGATACTTTTTTCACTCGCTAACCAGCCACCCACCCGTTTAACATAAAATAATTTTTTAATCTAAGAATTTTAATAATACAATATGAAATGTGCAAGAAAATTATATGTATTTTTTGTTGCAAATTAATTTTTCAAACAATATATTGTTATTGTTTTGTTTTTTATTAATAAAACTATTGTACAAATAACCGAAAATTAAAGTTTATGTGAGTTTTTTTCAACTTTAAAACTCATCCATTAGTCATCCGCTCCACCCGTTTCATCCGCGGATGATGGACGGACGGATATGGATGATGGGTGAAGCGGATGACGGATGGATGTGGATGGAGTGACTAGGGTAATGGATGGATGTGGGTGAAGCTCCACCCGATCCAAATCCAATCCATTGTCATCTCTACTACTAACTATAAAATAATACGAAGTATATTAAAAACATGGGTAACAAACATTGTTTTATACGGAGTATTAATTTTTTAGTTAAATTCATTTATGTATTTTTATTGATAATTTACTTTGTTGTCTATTCGTCATAAGGATTTTTTTTATTCATTCTATGCATTAGCACAAGTATGCTCTAGTATTATATACCGAGTAACACGGATTATTGCCGGGTTATGGCATCTTTTGGCGGGCAAAACCCTAAAAAGCCAAAACATTTGTACCATCAACAGAGAAAGAAAAGATAAGGAAAAATGGGTGCCTTGACTAGTAGCAAAGAAAAAAGAGAGAAGCATTATGATCATATGACCCATTCATGCGGTTGATATGAGTACTACTGTACTAAAAACCCTAGCTTTCCCTCTCTTCTATAAATCCAAGCTTTCAATTCATTTTCTATCTTCTAAACCAAAATGTCCATTTTTTCCTTCCAAAATTCCAAGCATTGGTGAAATGAGCAAAGAGAAGTAGTGGGAATGGGAGATTAGTCTACAGGAAGTAATGGGTATGGTGTGCTTGGGAAGGAGTATGGAATCCAATTCCCTCATTTTTGGGTTTTGGAATGAAATTCCTTCCCAAGACCCCCCATACCAATGATTTTCTGTGGGTTTTCCCTTTCCCTGAACTTTTCACATTATTATGTTTCCAAAGGTTTAAACTTTTTCTGGTTTTCCTTATACTGGCCTAAGATCAAATTTTTTGGCTGATTTTGATATTTCTTTTCTAAGATCAAATATGGGTTATTTTGGGACTAAGGCTTTGTTGTTGTTCTTGTTGTTTGTGTTTGATTTCTTATTTTAATCTGGCATACTCTATTTAGCTCTAATCCTGAGTGCTTTTGTCTTTTAACCTGTGTGGCTGTTTGTACAAGTGTTAGCTGCTACCATGGGATCTTAATTTTGTCCAATATTAACTTTCTTATGACACAAATTGGACTCTCTGAACTTATACTAAACTTTTGATTAACCCCCATTAACTTCTAATGGTATCTCGCTTGACTCTTTTGAGCATGATTTATTAAGCTGCAAATTAATATTCTGTTATTGCTGTACTTAATTTATTCTGTTAATCTTGAACATCTGTTGTAATTGTAATCCTGTCTTTGCTCAGACTTAGGACTTCGGGAGCTTGTATCAGAAATATGAAACATTAGTGTTAGTATTTGAGTAAGACTTGGATATTTGATGAATATTTTCCTTGATTTTGGGTTAGAATGAAGTAAAGTGTCCATATTTTCATACCCGTGTTTTGGTGTCAATGATCTGACCGGCACTTGTCTACTTGATGTAATTTGAATAGTCTGAGACCTTGAGTAACATTGTTACATGGGTACTAGAAACATTGTTACTTTGTACTTGATGTTTTCAAGTTCACACAGCCCGATGTATACTTGGTAATTTGGTATGATTTACCTTTGATGGACTATTGGACTTCAAGAATTAGTTTGACTTGGAGTAGTAGGCTACTTGGTGTGAAATGTTAATTGCAAATAAAATATTTAGTGAATAGCTACTATTAGAAGTTAGGGATTAATTACAGCAACCAACATAATTTGTTTTGCTACCCTTAAGCTATCCAAAGGCCATGCCATAGTTTATTTTGGGTGGATGGTGATTCAAAGCCTTCTTATGTTTTATGTTTAAGACGTAGCTTAGGTAGGACATGGTTACGCAAACTCAGACTACTTACGCTACTGTTCATGAGGGAGAGGGCTTTATGATTGAATCTCAAAGGCATTCTTTTCATTAGTCCATGGCCTATTTCGGGTTCACTCGGAGCTTTGTCAACAACTGTTGGAGGTGTGATGTACTGAATCGTATGGACTTTCAATGCAGTGGTTCCCTTAGTTCTTATTTTCAGCGATATCAATTAGGACTGATAGTTAGCTCAGATGGGCGTATAACTGTAGATTGATTCCGTTGTGCATTATCTTGTAGTTCACAGTTTACTTGTCAAAGAGACTTGGATTCTACCCAAGCAAACTGTTTTACACAAAATGTAGTAATTAATTTATCAAATTTATTACAGTGCTTACTAAACACTTTTGTTTGATCCAATGAATAGGATAGTTTCCCGCAATTTTGTACTCATTGGAACTTCCCATTGATCTTTAAATACATATAGTTAGGTTGGTGTCTTATCTCATCTTGATATACACTTCAATATTGGACGGCCAGAAGGTGAGCTCCAGCCGATTGCCTGGGCTGTTGCCTGTTGCTAACTCTAAATCTTATATACGGATGGCACAAAGTGCTCTAATCTGTTTTTTTTGTCAAACTCCCTTTTTTATTCTTATCTTGGGCCAATTGCTGCTTGCTCCAATTCATCTTTATGAATTTCAGAACTAACACCATCCAAACTGATCCCAGAACCAAAATAAATGGAAAGCATAAATACACACATGCAAAAACCAAAAAAGATTTTTATCTGCATTCAGATGAATCTTAGGACTCATTTTTACCCATTTATAAGTTTCTAATGGCTTCCAAGTTTTGATTACTTGTGGAATTTAAGCTGTGCTTCTTATGAAGTTTTTCAATGCTAGACTATTTAGCTCCATATAGGAAGTTCTATATGGACTACATCCTTCAGGAAGCTTCCCTTTACTGTGGAACTAGGCAAGAAACTTATTCCATACATGAATCTTTGACAACTAATCATTTCCTCCATTTTTTTCTTCTCTGCTAAACCACCAAGTTTGCCGTCTAAATTGCTAATATTCCATATATGTAGGTGTTTGAACAAGAATTGTTTTAGGACCCTGTAGAATAAAGTTGCTGAGCGTTTTGTTATCTATAATCATATTGCAAGATATAAATTAATGTTGCTATATAAGACTAGTGTATGGGCACTGTTGTTTACATATTGCTATGATTTCACATGTTACAACACTGGGAGGATAATGGGGGAATGTGTCTTTTCGAATGAGGTTTTATGATCATGAATGCTCATAATTACTGGGTGATTTGTATGGCAGATAACGCCGATGCTGTCAGTTGTCTTACAACAAAGAAAGAAGAAAAGACTGTAGCAATTAAGAGTTCAGAGTTGCCAAAGATTGCTGGCAATGCTGTGGGCAATGTCTCACTCAAGAGAAAACTCTGTGATTTAGGTGGTTTTA
This sequence comes from Chenopodium album, assembly GCF_948465745.1. Lineage (NCBI taxonomy): Eukaryota > Viridiplantae > Streptophyta > Magnoliopsida > Caryophyllales > Amaranthaceae > Chenopodium > Chenopodium album. The sequence continues at coordinate 33,706,706 of NC_137857.1, read as the reverse complement.
TTGAGAAACCCATCATATTAGATGGCTTTCGCGAAGTTAAATCTTCCAGGAAGATTGTTTCAGTTGAAGGTTAGTGCAAATTTTGTAGGTTGCTTTGAAACTCGTATAAACTGCTTCTTTTAAGTTTCTAATTCCCACGCTCAATTTCTTATATCTACTTCTGAAGCTAAACCAACTCAGATTTTAAATACTTCCACTGAGTTTATTGATTAATTTGATAGTGTTAACAGATTTTTACCAGCCACTTAGTTATTTCTATTCGTTTTTATGAATTCAGGCTCCCTACATTTCTTACAATTCAAGTTTGCAGAATATAGTTCATTTGGGAACTACTGTATCTTGTGCATTGGATTCGGCTAAAAATGATATACGATTTTACTTTGTGCTTCAGATTCTGAAAATGGCTTTGACTTAGAGGTCGGAAAGGCCAAAACAGGTGCTTCAGATTCCAAGGAAATAGCTGTAAATACTGAAATTGAGGAAGTTTCAGGTGTGATAAAGATCCTTTCATACAATGTGTGGTTCGTAGAAGAATTAGAGGTGTATAAGAGGATGCAAGCAATTGGTGACCTTATTAAGCTACACTCTCCAGATGTTATTTGTTTTCAGGTTTCTATTTGTGGCTTTACAATTTCATGAGATGGCTGCTGTTTATTTCTATGAGTTCTAGCATCTGTAAATTGTTTCTCTTTGGTTTTGCAGGAGGTCACTCCCAATATCTATGACATTTTTCAAAGTTCTACGTGGTGGAAGAAATATCAATGTTCTGTCACCTATGAAACGGCATCCTCTGAGATGTACTATTGCATTCAGGTGTGGATCTTTTCACAAGGAATCATTTTACGTAGCAAGTTGTGTAATGCTAGCAGAATACCCACACACAATTTTTCATCTTTATTTCTTCACAAGTTTGATTTTATTGTGTATCTGTTGGTAATAAAATCATACTCCCCCCCCTCCTCTTCTCTCAGACATCAGACTTTAAGGTCTTGAAGAGATATTTTACCTAAAAACCACTCTTACCGGCAAAATTACTGAGTGATGGGTTTTTGATTCCAATATGACTCAAAAACTTATCTCATAGCCTGAATTCGCCCGTCCAAACCAGACCTACAGTACTGACTTGAGCTTTGACATTTTGACTGGTGTATGTGACTATGGTTTGTAAGCTTTACTGAGTCTCATGTTTGCTGATTGCTAATTGTTGTGACTCCTAATTCTTCAATTGTCATTTGACCATCTGAATGTCCCTGCATGTTGAACTTTTTTCAATGAACACTGATAGCTAAAGGCCTCAAAGCGATGACTATAATCCAAATTTTTTCTCTTCCTATGTAGCTTATAATTTATTGGTTTTTCTCTACAGTTTTAAACTAACAGTCCAATTATTTTACTTCCTCTGTAGCTTATATTTTAATGATTTTCTCTGCAGTTGGCCAAACTTCCTGTAAAATCATTCAGCTGTAAACCATTCAGTAACTCACGAATGTGCAGAGATTTGGGTGTAGCTGAAATCGTAGTGAATCAGAACAAGTCGCTGGTGGTTGCTACTAGCCATCTTGAGAGTCCTACCCCAGGACCCCCAACATGGGATCAAATGAACAGTAAGGAAAGGGTCGAACAGGCAAAGGAGGCCATAAACCACCTTAGAAGACATCCAAATGTTATATTCTGTGGAGATATGAACTGGGATGATAATCTTGATGGCAAATTTCCATTTTTGGAAGGATGGTTTGATGCTTGGGAAAAGCTGAGACCTGCTGAGATGGGATGGACATATGATACCAAGGCCAACAATATGTTGACTGGAAACCGTAAATTGCAAAAACGGCTTGACAGATTTATTTGCCACTTGACTGATTTTAAGATAATCAGCATAGATATGATTGGAACTGAGGCAATACCAGGTGTGACATACAGCAAGCAGAAGAAACTGAAGAACAAGATTCAAGAATTGACGCTTCCAGTCTTTCCTAGTGATCACTTTGGTTTACTTTTGACCATTACTGGCAGTTAAGTAGTCCAATGGCCAAAATTTTGTATAGGACAACAGGGTTACTACGCCAAATTTTCCCTTTCTCCATGAATATGTTGCCGTTGCTTAGGCAGCTCTTTTGTATAGCCGGAATGGATGTGTTTTTGTCCGAGATTTGTGCTCTGAGATTTTGTATATGGATCTTATGCGGGATTAAAATGAATAATTTTTGTTCAACTCTTTCATTGTAATGAATATGTTTTGAATACAAGATCTATTTGCTGCAGTAACTTCTGGCTATTAAGAGTATTAAGGAGTTTTAAGGATTGCTATGCTTTAGTACAGCCTCTGCTAACTCGTGATCCATATACTAGAACAATGAATTGCGGTACAAGTTTTTAAGTAACTGCGTATTATGGCAATGTGGCTAATTTAAACTAGATATTCATTTCATACATTATGTAACCTTGTTCAGAGTATCATTAAAAAATACCAAGGAAAGGAAAAAAAATTAAAAATGCGGTGAGCGTGGATCGAACACGCGACCTTCAGATCTTCAGTCTGACGCTCTCCCAACTGAGCTATCCCCGCAATTTGTTAACTTTTGTAAAACAATATATATAATCTATTAAACTGTATTATTATAATGTCTCGACAAATTCTCCTTAATTCCTTATGTTTTAAACCATTCGAGTAATACTTTTAAATGCTTGTTAAGTTTGTCACCATAAACTTTGAATATTAAATTAAATTATCATTTTTAAATAATAAATTTCAATTAAAAAAATCATATATATGATTGTAAAAAAAATTAAAATAAAAGTAATAATGGTAGCTAATAGCTAATTTATTTTTACCTAGTGTTAAAATTTCAAGTTTATATTATGTTTGTGTTATTTTTAAACTTTCCAGCAATGTTGTTTGTTCTTGCTTTTAATTTAAGTTAGATTGTTATATGATTAAATATAAAGCAAAATTATGTAAATAATCGAGCTTGTTCACAAGCTAATTAAGGCTGAGTAGTAAGTAGTGATGTGCTCATCCATTGAATATATCGAGCTTCACTTAAATAGTTCTTGTCCTTCTTGAGCTAGATAGACTCATACTCATTAACACCTATATGGCTATACCTATAAATGTACTCAAACCTATAATGAAGGATCGAAATCACTAATCTTGTCATTAGTTAATTAAATTTATAAAAAGTTTTAGAGTAATTAATAGACCAATAAAAGCAAATTGGAAATGACTGACAAAGTGACGAATTATCAGTTATCACATATGCAAGCACTCAAACAAACTAACATACAGTATTTTATACTAATAAAGATAAATGAGAGTCATATAGGTCGAGGAAAGTACAAAGAAATTACTACTGTATAAAATACAAGCTGTCAAAAAAAAAAAAGTACAAAGAAATTACTACGAAGTACTGGTATAAAATAATGTAAGCTCCATATGTAGATATTGTTATACTATGAAACAAATACGGTTGTCCCAAGTTAAAACATGTGATATCCAGCCAGTCTTACAGTAAGAGCTCAGTTTTTGTTTATTTTGACGGTGATTTTTTTTGGTCAAAATTTTCCTTCAATCACTCCCTATTTTATTTGGTCATGAATTATGGAATTGGGTATTTCCATGTCCATACCCTAGGGCCTAGAGACTTCGTTGTAGATCTTGAAATCTAAGACCATATCATAGTCCAAATTATGTCATTCAAATGATTTAGAAAATAGTTGACATCAACATTTTTATTTATATGTATATTTAATTTATAGCCATTTTAAAAGATAAAAAATAGAAAAACCCGACTAATTCCACAATTGTTAAATCCTTGTACCGTGACATAATTTAGGGGGTTTCATCTTATTGCGAAAAACACAATTCTCTTCTTTGCACTGAGTTACGTCTAATGCTTGATTTGAGTTTTGAACATTTGGATAGTTCGAAGGACATTATATGACAAATTAATTCTATCAAAGGTTGGGATGCTTCTTCAACCTTTTTGAGATGTTTGAGGCTATTATATTGCATTACGAGTTACGGAGTACATAGAATGGTCAATAAGACTGACCAAAATGATTTGTACAAACGATTGATGTAGTTTGATTACATGCTGATTTAGAATTCATACAATGATACATGCATGATTATTTGATTAAATACGAGTATTAAATGGAGAGAATATCTTATGAGTACTATATATTTTTATTGTAAAAGTCACGACATTTTTTTTGGCATGGTCTTTGTTTTGGACTCTAAATCCGTAATTTAACTTTTTAGATGGTAAGAAAAAGGGGGCTTTAAGGGAAATCCCTCAAATGAGTTGCATGAGGTTTGATCCCTAGACCTCAGAGATACGAGATGTAAGCGATGTCACTGCTTAATCACCTCAACCTCTTCTAAATCCGTATTTGGTTATGACTAGCGTCGTCCTTTTTGGGCATTAGACTAGCCATCTTTGACTATGTTCTCCTTAATTTATTTGACCTCTATCAAACAAAATACTTGTATATATAGGAGAACGATTTTGATCAGACTTCAACCTCATGATTTTTTAAGTCCAAAATTTACATGTTAAACATTTTAAAGTGAGGGGAAAGGGTAAAGGATCACCACCTGAGATGCATCCTGGAGTCTATAACATTATTTCGACCCATATATGACCATTATTCGGCTACATAAAGGCCCCGTGAAAGCTTATAGCCAATACAAGAGGCGTGTATGAAATGGGTAAATTGGATGCTTAAAGGCAAATTGGATGGTTCCACCCACCCAATTGGACTCTCGAAGGATATTAGGGTCCATGAAAATCATCTCGGCAATTTTTATTTTTGGGCTAAAAAAGTCAAAAATTTTCCAATTAAAGGCTATAATTCACGTTTTTTGGGCAAATTTGGAGGTTTCGGGACTTGGTTTCGAAAAGTCTTGAGATACCAGAAGATACATCTCGAGGTCATATAATATCGTTTGGAACCATATATGATTATAATATGTTGTCATAAATGTCCATGATAGCCTTGTGTTAATGAAATCGGTACAAGTTATAAACGAGTAAATTGAGCATTTAAAGGCAAATTGGATAGTTTTACCCACCCAGATAGTCTTCTGGGGTGTATTAGGGTTCATGGCGAGCATCTCGACAACTTTTGTTTCCGGGTCAAAAAAAGTGAAAAATTTTCTAAAATTGAAGGCTATAATACACGATTTCGGGTGAATTTTTGACATTTTTCAAAAAATGAACAGAATTAATTTAGTTAAAAAATGAACAGAAGGAATAGTTTTTAGGAATCAACTTTTTTTTTAAGATGTTGTATGACATTTCATCAGCAAATTAATTTAGTTAAAAAATTTTAACTAATTAAATCAGATACACGTATAGTGTTATCTAAGCCATCATTATTTCAACTAGCCTTATGATTACAATTGTCAATTCTTTGAACCTCGTTAGCCAGTTTTACTAATCACCCAGAAATAGAATATAATAATATTAAAAATGTCAATCAACTGTTAAATTAGTTGACAAAATTTCATATTATATGACACCATTAATGATCACAGCTAATGAGCTCTTAAATTCATTCTATTATACAAAAAATTAAAATTTAATGTAAGTCAGAGGTTAGGCCATTTCAGTGACTCAGTGTGTGGGTTCTACCATAATAAGTCACCCCATCTTCTACACTTCTTTTGCGCCACTTCTCACACTCTCAAACTACAACCTCCCACTCTCTCTCTACATTTTAGAGAGAGAAAGAGATCTACTAAATTATTTCACTATAAATTGGAAAAAAATCCCAAAAAAGAAAACAAAATACCCACAATAATAGGAAATACTTAAAAGAAATGGGAGAAAACAGAGCACTCTGTTTTTCAAGTTTAGTAGTGTTTCTTGTTCTTCTTGTAAATGGCATCAATGGTGAAAATCCATATCGAATGTATGACTGGAAAGTTACTTATGGCTATGTTTATCCCTTGGGTGTCAAACAACAAGTAAGTTCTTTGATCCCGCCAACTCGTCTCTAAAAGTTCTTCTTGTTTGGACGGTCATTGTTTGAATTGTCACACATAAAAAGTCGATACAGGAAGAACTTTTAGAGACTAAATGAATATCTAATATTCATGTAAATGTTTCATTCAAAAATTTATGTTCATATGCAGTTGAAATTATGTATTTATGATTTTTGTTGTGAAATATTATGTTACATATTTATTTTCTTGTTGAAAGGTACTACATTATTGATATGTTTGCACCAAAATAGTAAGTGATGCTTAATAATTAGATCTGAAAGACTGAAAGTAATAATGCTATCATAAATATGGCAAGTTTGTATGTGGTTTTTCAGAAATCTAAACTAACATATACTTGTATATTTATATTTACTTTTAGTAATTGTTTTGTTATTATGGTGTATCTCTCATAATGCAACTTTCTAACTAGGGATTTAAGAATGGCTAAATTAATACTCCGTAAAAGAAAATAGAGGTTATTTTATTCTTCTTTCCATGCAAGGTTGATCTAATCGATGTTTTTAAATATTTTTATTCTAAAAAATTTCCCCATCAAATGGACCGTCTAGTTATTAGAGAGAATCTCCGATCCCATTTGGGACTAAGATACTAAACCTAGGAAAATTTCTAACAAAGAAAGACATGTAGCCTGTTTTTAAGCATAAATGCATAATAATGTAGAAAAATATAGAGAAGTACAAATTAATTTAGCTGTTTAGAGTATTAATATACTCATATCAATGGAGTATGAAGTAATTTATGAGCATATGACATACGAAATTAATGTTTAATTTTAATGTATCAAGATCAAACATGTGATATCTATTGAAACTTTTTACAGTTAGCTCAGTCATTGAGTTTGTCAGTGAATTTTTATGGGTCCAATTTCTCATTTATTTTATTTTTCCTAATTATTTTGGCATTATTAGCAAATTTGGAGTTGGATTTCATGTAATGGCCTAGGGAGTACAAAATGGATCTTAAACTTAGAGCATTATATGATGTCCAATTTATATCACATGATTTAACTACCTCTAGCATTCATTTCAAATCTCTCTCTCTCTCTTTTTTTTTTTTTTTTTTTTTGGGGGGGTTACATAGTGTTAATGATATCTTTGTAAATAGTTTATCTTCCTTTAATAATGCGTTTTAGATTGTTTGTTTAAGCTCATGTAAAATAAAAAACAAGAAAAAAAAAACTCTTTGTAAATTTATTGGTATTTATTCTTTCAAAAAAAAAAAAAAAAAATGGTGCATTTACTACTGAAAAAAAAAAAAGTTATAGCTTCAAGATTTGTGATAAATTGTATGCCTATGCGCGGCTTATCTATAAAAATTATATACAAGTAGATGTGTAATTCGTGTTAATAAAGTATATATACACAAAGTCATTAATCCGGTATAGAATAGGGGGTGATAGATCATAGATTATTAGATTGGGAGATAATTCCGTCCACATCAATGTGTTTGAGGGTGGCTATGCCGCCATAATAAGATCGTTGCATGCTAGATCAGATTAATAGAAATTGCGAAATTTATTTTAGTCTTTGATTGAGCTTGTAGTTTGTCCTTGTAGCTACTTCATATGATTACATGAGCTTTTTTGATGTATATGTATACAAGTTTTGACCTTCTATGTGCAATAAATTTCTTAAATTCTCATATTTGATAGCTACATTAGTACATTGTCTCAAACATACACTTGTATAGTACTTCACTAAAATCTTGTTTACTATAATTATTCAATTTCTTCTGTAATAACCCTATAATTATTATCGCCATAAGTACAAATATCATTAATTTATATATAACGAAGACGGTTTTGCAAAGTTCAATCATATTTTTCTACTTAAGTTACTAGTACTATTTTTGTAGAAATGTGAAAATGTTTCAACAATATTCCAAAGTAATTTAGAATATATAGAAGACAAAATAAATACAACACATTATAAACTACTGCCACTTCCAAATTTCCAACAATACTTAAATCTTTTCACCCACATAACCTCCACTCGTGAATAACCAATCTATGAGCGGTGATTCTGTGACCAAACATCAATCTAAGCTTTTACACTTATAAATACAAGTGTTCAAATTAGTTGGACTGTAGAAAATAACCCAAAAACAATGAAAGAGTGCAAATCACTTTGCTTCTCAACCTTACAACTACTCTTCCTTCTCCTTCTCCTAGTAAATGGCATCTATGCCGAAAGCCCTTATCGATTTATCTACTTAAAAGTGCATAATGGCATTCGTTACCCTATGGGTGTAAGGCAAAATGTACGTAACCCTTTTCAATTTTGTCTATATATATTAGTGCTCGATGTGTGGAGGTTCAGATATATACAATCTTATTGTTAACTAGCTAGTTGATTCAGGTTTTAATGTGATTGGGTTATGTGTTTGTGTTTCCAGGTGATTTTGATCAATGGACAGTTTCCAGGGCCACAAATTGACTGTGTGACCAATGACAACTTGATTATAAGTGTTCATAATTACTTGAATGAACCATTCCTTCTTTCATGGTAACTAACCTATCAATCCTTTTATGTTTTATTTTTTATTAATCCCTAAAGATTCTAATTATATCTTCCTTGAAATACTAATTTAATTTACGAGTATTATAGATCAAGTATTAAATGTAGATGCCATTTCTATATTTTATGGCAAATATTTGTGGAAACTCGTTTTTTAGCAGTTTAGCACTGACTCGTATGAAATCTTCATAGCAATGTACATTTCAAAAAATAAAAATATACTCCGTAGTACATTTAAATTCATATATCATTATCTTTTCAATTTATTTCAGAGAAAATAATTTACTATCGATATGGACATTTGGGAAACAATATTAATGAGTTGATATGTATATTTGCTCAAAAATGTGTTTATTTTTATTTTTTTATTACCACTCGATACCATTTATTAAAAAAAGTTTTTGGAGAAAAAGAAAAACTCGTATTTAGTATTCAATTGATAAATTTACAATAGGACGATGATGTAGACTAAGTTCAAGAGAATAATGTGAAAGGAAACGTGCATGAGCTAGTTAATCATTGACTAATTGCTGATAGCAAAATGCCATCTATTAAAGTTAAAGATCATAATAATGTCTTAACTTAGCTAATTATGAAATTTGAACAGTACTCAAGTTAATTGGTAAGTATCATGTTATACAAAGTAATTATTTTTTACAAAAAATCTATATATTTAATAGTTTACGTGTAGTAGTATTGTAGTAATATAGTATATTATAAAATTATACTATTGATACTTCACTCTTCAAATGGTTTTTTGACAAGTGGAGTATGAGGAACAATAATGTAAAATAGTAATTAGTTAATGGCTTGACGTAAAATCTAAGAAATCTTGTAAAATTTGACTAATAAGTGAACATGATGAGCAAATTATAGTCCGTACAATGTTTTATACATTACTATTTACGATGAACAAAATATGTGTACTCCAAAGTCCAAACTTCAATGTATGGAATATGATACAATCATAAAAAAATACAATACTACGTATTACATACTCAATGCTCATTAGTGTGTTACTACTCCGTGTATAGTACGATACGTCGATACTCCCTAAATTTATTTAGGGCCTTACTGAACTGAACTAAGCTGACTTATTTATGAGAGAAGAAGCGAGGTTGAATTGAATTAAACTGAACTGAAAAGAACATACCCCATACTGTATATACTTAAAACAAAATCATTTACTAAGGGCTTGTTTGACATCATTTTTTGTTTTCAGTTTCCTGTTTTTTTGAAAACTAAAAACCAAAAACAGGAAACAAGAAAAAGGTGTTTCCACTTTTCTGTTGTCAGTTTTCAAAATTATCATGATTTTAATAAGTCTAAATAATTTTTGATACATTATGTGACATATATAATATACTTTTAAAAAACAAAAAACCAAAAAACAGAAAACCACAATGATGCCAAACGAACCCTAAATTACTAGTATGTGTATTTCAGTGATCACTAATCACGTGGGATCCACACACGTGATTAGATCTATAGTGCCGACTAAATTAAACAGAGCATATGATTCGGGTAATGGGCGCACGTGATACCTAGCACGTAGGTCATGCTCAAGCACTTAAGCAGCATTCTTTTCTTTTAAGGAATTATTATTATTTTATGTAATGTATTTCTGTCACTCCACTAACTTAATTGGGCTTTACGTTGTCATCACTCCCATCACTTTACTCACTAAATTTCAGCTTTTTTTCAACTTTTTTTTGGGCCTTTTGGGTTTTAGGCTCAATCTTGTTGTGTGCTATTGCCTATATTGGCATATTCCCATATACACTTGTCTAATTCAATCCCCATCGTACATTTTCTGTTTGTGTGTACTTCATCCGTCTCAAATTACTTGTTATATTTTGACTTTTTAGTTTTTATAGTGTCCAATACAATGAAAATATACATAAGGGTGCTTAGACAATGACTATTTCTAACTACTAAAAAATAAAAATATAAATATTGATGTCTTTGAAGGTGTACATTAAAGGGATCTAACAAGATATTAAAATTATGAGATTGATATTTGAAAAGTTTATATGAGATTGACATATTGATCTATAGTGATTTTTGGTCGAGATTTCAATTTACTATAAAGATTTATAAGGTCGATCACCAAATATTGTAAGACAGTTCCATACAAGATTTTGCCGCATATGTACTCAATACTCACATAATCATTTTGGCCTCAATTATGTAGGAATGGGTTGCAACAGAGGAGGAATTCATTTGAAGATGGTATGCCAGGGACAACTTGTCCTATACCACCTAGAAGGAACTTCACATACATCCTCCAAGCCAAAGATCAAATTGGGAGCTTCTACTACTTCCCTTCTATCGGTCTTCATAAGGCTTCTGGTGGGTTCGGTGCCATCAGAATCTATAGTCGCCCTCGAATTCCAGTCCCATTTCCTCCTCCTGCCGGAGACTTCACCGTTCTTGCAGGGGACTGGTACAAAAAAAGCCACAGGGTGAGTTCATACTGCTGATTACTGAAATATTGAGTACTACTGAAACTAGTCAGTTTGTGTAAAGGCATCTATCATGGCATACATATGTGACATTATTACACGCCAAATTACGTACAAAAATTCATACCCATTACCTTAGACTATAACTTTACAGCCAAACCATAAGTGTCTAAGACATGTTTGTATAACATAAACTTGTGTAACCTTTTGCAGCAATTGGGAAGAATGTTAGAAAGGGGCCGCAACATCCATATGCCTGATGGTCTTCTTATCAATGGCCGAGGATGGAATGGTTATACTTTCACAGTTGAACAAGGTAACTATTCTATATAAGTACTCTTCACAATCGATCTCTTTAGTACAATACCTATGTATTACCAAAACATTGAAACAGGAAGTAAATAATAAAAGGAGCTAGCCTTAATATCTATATATATATATATATATATTTGAGTTTTACTCCAAAACGTTCAACTAATAGTTGTGTGATATATAGGGAGAACTTACCGATTTAGGATATCAAACGTTGGGATTGCAACATCCATCAACTTCAGAATCGCAGGGCACAAGCTTAAGCTCGTAGAGGTTGAAGGGACACATACCATGCAGACCAGCTACACTTCCCTTGACATTCACTTAGGACAGTCTTACTCAGTCCTAGTGACAGCTGATCAGCCTCCAGTTGATTATTATGTTGTAGTCTCTTCGCGATTCACTAAGCCTGTTCTGACCACCACAGCCGTCCTTCACTACAGAAACTCTTGGAAGAAAGTCTCAGGCCCTCTCCCTCCCGGCCCCACCACGCAAATTGGTTGGTCTCTCAACCAGGCCCATTCTATCAGGTATATATATGCTTGCTACATTAGAACTTTAGGCCTTACATTATATTAAGACATATGAAGTATTAACATGATTAACGCGTTCTACTCAGGATGAATTTGAGTGCAAGTGGCCCTAGACCGAACCCTCAGGGATCGTACCATTACGGCCTGATCAAATTACAACGAACCATTGTGTTTGCAAACTCTGCAGCATATATTAACCAAAGGCAGAGGTATGCAATCAACAGCGTGTCATACGTGCAGGCAGATACACCCCTAAAATTAGCAGACTACTTCAACATCCCTGGCGTGTACTCCCCTAATAGTGTGCCTAGTTACCCTACATGGCGACCTGCATACCTTAAGACCGGGGTGATACAGACTGATTACAGGACTTTCATTGAGATTGTGTTCCAGAACGAGGAAGATTCAGTTCAGTCTTACCACATTGATGGTTATGCTTTCTTTGTTGTCGGGTAAGAGCCACATATCTTATCATATCATATCATACGCCTTTTTATATAATCCATGGACTACATTTCTTATATAACCTGTTTTATTTCTGATGAGCAGGATGGATGGGGGACAATGGACTCCTAGGAGCAGAGCCAGCTATAACTTGAGAGATGCAGTTACTCGTTCCACCGTTCAGGTATCACTCCACATCACTTGATCATGACTATGTGTTCTAAACTCTAAAAACATCTATAGTAACACAAAATTCTGTTTTGTATGCATTATCATCTTGAAAACCTTAGGGAAATGGTTAATGTTATATACTAATAACAAGGGAAATGTTGTATGTATGCAGGTGTATCCAAAGGCATGGACCGCCATATACGTGTCATTGGACAATGTAGGAATGTGGAACATAAGATCAGAGAATCGGGTAAGGCAATTTTTGGGACAACAACTCTACATGAGGGTTTGGACTCCCTCTCGTTCGTGGAGAGACGAATATCCTATTCCTAAGAATGCACTCCTCTGTGGTAGGGCTAGAGGGCGTCATACACGTCCTATATAAGTTGTTTTATTTTAGGTAAGTCGAGTCCTCACTCAACTTCCTACCTCAGGAAAATGAGAGGGAGACTGAGAGAGTAAGATGTCTAATTTAAAAAGGGAGACGAGGGTTCAAACCTAAGAGCTACTCTCGATAATTCGAGTAGTGCTCGAGCTGAGCCATACGACACACTTTCTAAAGTAATACAGAGTATTGATGTATGATTTATTTTAAAGGGTCACGAGAGGGTGACATAGTTTATTAATTATATTGGTGCTTATGTAACAATATTGCCATGACGTTACATGGCATTGCGGGAAGACCTTTGTTTTAGGGGGAGGAGATTGAATTAGTAGGTTGTGAAATTAGGAATTGTTGTATCATGCTTCATCTCCCAAGTGTATTGCAAAATTGTAATTCTAGTTCCATTGTTTTAGTTCATTTCCAGGAATAAATTTGAATTCATTGATCATTTCGTGAGGGTTAGTAGTCTTAATACCTAATAGGATGATGATCCTATGGTAGTCATCCTCAAAATGAAAGTGTGAATTCAAATTTCGAGTTATGAGTTCAATGTTAGAGATCACAAAGTATATATTCTCGCTCTAAGCAATGATATTACACTTCCAATAAACGAACATTTTAGCTCAATATGAAGTAACTTTTGACATATACTTTTTAGGAACAATTGATTAAGTGAATTAGTGGTACCAACACAAGAATTTTCACAAAGTATGCAACACAACTGTAATGAATTAATTCTCATGTAGTTTTATATGCAGAATGTACAAAAAAATTTATTACGTAATAAAGATTTATATATTCAACTAAAATTTGACATTGACAAAATCATAAAAAAATTGGGAAATGACATGCATCGTTACATCCTTTAAACCCTCCTCAAAAAAGGACGAAAGCTTAAACTCGTGCAACAAACCTTAGACTATATTAAATATCTATATATGACCTCATAATAATATATGAAAATATTCAAAACCGTTTTGTTACATGCGCATTTAATAAATAAATGGTGCAAATATGCAATTACAAAAGTTCATCAACCCACCGATTGCATGTATCGAAGAAAATTTGGTTACACTTTGAACTTCCTATTTTTCTTTTAATTATTTGACGGTGCCCTCCTTCCAATTTTGCCAACGTCAACCTTCTCTGTTTGTCAACTCTCAAAAACTTTAGAAGAGAATATTAAAAACTCCTGAAAATTAAAACCCAAATAAATATTTAAAACTTGTAAGAATAAGAGAATTTTGTATATGGTGCATGTTGACATCTGCCTATGCTTCACTCCCTCAATACATATCATATACCAAGTATATAAAAGAAACGCAACAAACTATACTCTAGCTAATCAGTGTATCAATTTGACTGACACATATGATAATGTACAACTTTAACAAACATTATCTATAATTGTCTATCAACAAAATTAATAAAAAGTTGATATTAAATTATGGACATATACATTGTGGCCTTTATCTAGCAAAACTTTATATTCAGAGTAATAACATTTGTGTATTATATAAAGAATTTTGATCCTATGCTTGCAGACTTGCAGTATACTTAGGTTTTACTGATTTGTTTTCATAACTACAATGTAAAACATTGACAAAAATACACTAGAAAATTAATTTCCTAGTTTCCTTTTGTATACAATAATATTTTTTTTGTCCCTTTATTTGTGGATGGGAGATTAAAATTTTCTAAAAAAATAACTGTTCTCTCTAGTATGTGGAATCCTATCAAGTTAAGGACAAAGTGTAGTAATGTCACACTGCACAAATATTTCTCTCTATTCTTCTCCTATATATATATATATATATGTAGCCCTTTGGTTGCATTTTATTCACCCCTCACCCCTTTCAAATCCCTCTTATCCTCCCTTTCCTTTCTCCATCCTCGGTCATATCCAACTCTTCTTCTTCTTTTTTTCTTATAAATTTTTTTCTCACAAGAAGAAAAAATGAGGAATGTCGTCGATCATGACAATGGTGTTAATCAAGGTGTCGTAAGGCCCTATGCAAGATCAAAGAAGCCAAGACTAAGGTGGACAGATGATCTCCATCATAAGTTTGTTTGTGCTGTTATGAAACTTGGTGGCGAAGACAGTAAGTTTTACCACCTACAAAATTATTATTACGTGCTTTAGAATTACTTTATTTTTTTCATTCTTAAAAGTTAGTTTTTTCATCACTAAAAATTAGTACAAAATTTTTTAATTTTTTGTTCTCTAATTTGTATATTTTGGCATACTTTTTTTTATTAAGAATATTTAACAATGAATTTGGTGTTGTATTTTAGGGGCTACCCCTAATATGATTTTGCATGCGATGGGAGTCGATGGGATTACTGTATCGCATGTTAAAAGCCACTTGCAAGTACAATTTTTATCCCTCCACATTTTTCCTTAAAGCATATGACTAATTATATAATTTTTTTAATTCACTTCTAATCATACTAAATTAATGAGACAGTTTGATTAATTAAATTTTAATGTACCAAACAGATGTACCGAAGCATGCGACAAGAATCAATAATTCAAGGTACATATTCATCAAATATTGATACATCAACTGTTTATGTACTCCGTAATATAGTTTATATATTTAATTTGTGTTGCATGGCTGACTTTTTAGTTATTTTCTTCGGTCATGTTGTAGGAGTTCGTACTGAAAGAGTACATAAAGTACAATATAGTTTACATTCATTCTTGTTATCACAGATGAATGTATCTCTATTACTACCTCCCTTAGTTGCAACTTTGAAATATTTTTTGTCTTTTCAAATAATACCCTAACGTTGCAACTAAATATTAACGGAGGTATTACATGTTTTCTTCAAACTTTTGTATGCACAACAGGGATGGAGCTTTATTTAAAGAAATGCAATAAAATTTTATAGTACAAACAATTAAAGATTATGATCAATGTTAGGGCTTAGAATTGAATTACTTCTTTTTTTTTTTTTTTTTTTTTTTTTTTTTTTTTTTTTTTTTGAATAAGAATTGAATTACTTAATATAAGGACTACATTCAAGTTCCAAGTAATCTATCAACCTAAAAAATGAATAGGCATCCTAACCATACAAAACAATTAATGCAATATCTAGCGTGCAACAAGTAAACCGGCCAAAAAATTAAAAATAACCGGCAAAAAATAAATAGGGGGTGTTTGGTAAGTGGGATTAAGAAGGTGGAAATGGGAATATATGTGGCAACATGACTAATTCCCTTGTTTGTTTTAAGGGAAGGGAAAATAAAATCCCAATGAATTCCCACATTCTTATTACCTAGGGGGATGGTAATAGGGGAAGGGAATTGAGTAGGGTATGAAAAGACCAAATTGCCATTAATGAGAAGGGTGAAAAGGAAGGGGAAAAATATAAGTAAGGGCATTAATGTAATTTTTTAGTAAATATCAACATATCCCTAGCAACTACCAAATTATGGACTTTTGTTCCCTTTCATGAATTCCCAACCACCAATTCCCACCCATAATTCCCCAAATTCCCATTCCCAGATGCCAAACGCACCGTAAAAGGTCTGATCCAATACATGTAATTGCATATTTGCTTTTCAAAGATATGTAAGCAATTTTTTGAGATTTATCAAAATGAAACCCCTAATTTTAAGGTAAAATTGGCAAAAACCTAAATTTTTAATTGCATCACCCCTATTTCAAATTATGACAAAAAAATTAACTAAGACATCAAAGGGGCCCACAACTTGTGACTTTCGCTCCTAAATCATGTATTTTTTTCACCTTCAAAAACATTTGACCCTCCCCTTTAGATATATATGCATGACTAAATTGAGTAAAGCTCTAAAAAACCAAACCTAATTTTGCTACAAAAATTAAATTGTAGTATTTGTTTATTCACAAAACCTAAATTGAGGTAATTGAAGTGGATGGTTGAGATGGAAGGGAAAGATTTGCTATGTTTGATGATTTGAAAGTGGATGATTGAGATGCAATATGTTAGATTTGAAATAGGGGTGGTGCAATAAAAAATTTAGGTACTTAAAAGGTGGTTTAGTTAAAAAAAAAACTTAAAAGGTGATTTTTTCAAAAAAAAGTCGGACAAAAAAGGTGATTTATACCAATTTTACCTAATTTTAATTACAAATGCGTGCTAAATTTCTTATTCACAATTCTCATTCTAATTTGGAGAAAGTTTTCGGGTTGCACAAATGCACAATCAAAGTGCATGAGCAAGTTATTGTTGATAATAAGTTAAGGAGGCTAGGAGGCCCAATTTTATATGTGTAATAAAAAAATGTTTATCACAATATCACATGATATTTTGATAAATAAATCTGATATTTTGATAAATAAATCAAATATTTTTATTCCGTCATTATTAAAAAAATGAGGCCTGTTTTTAATAAAAAAGAAGTATTGATGTATTTACGAATATAACTTGTATTTCATGTAAGTTTACAATACAACGTATTATATATCATTCTTAGTTATTTTCTTGCATTGTGCGTCGTTTGATAAGCTAAGATTCCTTGTTTATAAATGTAGAAGCTGTGGATGTGGCTAAGAAGGATATGCAATTGATTAATAAAATTCCTGAGATGATAAACTCGCCTACCTCTCGTCCAGTATCTCGTAGGCAAACTCGTCTACAACATGTCAAGGATTCACTCATAAAAAAAGCCTTGAACAACCACTTTCTTGGTGGTGATCACCACAAGATACCGCTGCAACATTCACTATCAGCGACATTGCCATGCTTAAAAATCGCGGTGAATGATGGTGCTACCAAAGTGTTTTATGTGCCTGAAGAAGCCGATAAGAGGTCTCATGGCTACAAGGTATTCAATGATCTCGCTGAAACTTCCAAGGCAAAGACTAAGGGGATGAAGAAAGATGATTTAGATACAACTTTGAGGTTGAATCTTTTTGACTCGTCTTCCATAACTTATGAAGAAGATATCTCACTTAAACTCTCCCTTTAATAATTTTAGCAGCTAGACTAGATGATTTATGTACCATGGAACTTGTGTTCATGAAACTAATTAACCAGCTAGCTAGATATTTTTATGTTTATTACAAGTATTTCTTTGTTTTTATGTTTGTTATTATTTTAAGGGCTTATTGTCAAAAACTATCTAATAAAAAAATGTTATAATTTTAAGGAATTTCCACCTTTAATCTACCTCAAAACAATCCCAAAACCACCGCTTTCATTATTAAAACTAACACAACTTGCTTGAAATCGTCTCCACCACATCTAAAACCACCTTTCAACCCCAAAACCACCTTCTCTAACCTTAAAAACCACCATCCCGAAGCACTAATCTACCCTCACCAACTCGGATTATCCTCCAACCACCCCGAAAATGACCTTACCACCTTGAAAACCAATCCTCACGGTGGTTTTGGGGGTGTTGTAAGGTGGATCAACATCCTAAAATTAAGTCAACGTTGGAATTTCAGTCAAAGGTAGTATATTACAACATTTTATCTTTTATTAGGTAATTTCTTATAATATATTTTTTTTTATTAAGTACTTTCTCACAAAATTTAGGCTTTATTAAGTAGTTTCTCATAAAATGTCCGTAATTTAACTTTATGAGATCTTCATTTTTATGCTTGTGTTGGACTAATTAAGGTTGTCTCATTTGTATGTATATGATATTCAGTTGTGTCATTATCTTGACATAAAAGGAAGGACTAAAGAACATAGTTAATGACTAAAATATCCCTAGCCTCTCTTCATATCTTCTTCTCTTTAGGTTTTTTACAACTTAAAGTTCTCAAGGCAGGAAATAGCCAATTTTATCAAAATTTTGGATATTATTTCCAATTCTCTCTCTTCAACTAGTGCACAGTTTTTATTTATGTATGTTAATATAATTACATTATTGTTTGAATATAATGAACCCAACCCTTTGGTGGGATTTGTTGAGTATGAGTACGAGTACGAGTAATGATAAGATATCGTACAGTATAGTTGGGTTGCTCATAAAGAATTATATAGGTTTTTGAATAATACAGGCATGCATATAATTAAATTAGATGAAAACTATCCTTGTGGCTACAACAAATTGTTAAATTTTTATTCTGAAAAGATTGTATTTTCTAGCAATATTTGCAAGATCCATTTAACATTTTGATGAAGGATTCAAATATTTGATTCAAATTTGAAAAAATACAATTTATTAATCCCAACTTTACCAAATTTACTTTAAATAATCGCGACTATCAATTGTTCTACAATCATCCTGACTTTAGCTTCGTTTTCTTCTAACATCCCAAAAACCGATAACCTGCTAAGAAGATTTTTTTTTTTAAAAAAAAGTAATTAAGATGCCACTTGTCACACATTGATTGGCCCAAAAAAATCAAAAAACAAAAAAAAAAAACCACAGCCACCCCAAAATGGTAAAGTTGTGCCAAAACCCGCCTAAAATGGTCGGTCGTACGTGCTTTTTGGGTCGGGCCTAAAAAATTAACTAAATATGCATAAAAACGTATTTCCAAACCCGTCCAAAAAAATAAAATTTTGAAATTGGGCCAAACAATTCTGCCCAAAATGGGGTTAGGTCGAGCCGGGCTAAATTTGATCACCTCTAGCCCAAACGACCCCATTCCCTGACTACCGAGCCGGAAACGACCTCCCCTCCCCAGCCCTTAGCTTCCCCCGAAATCGGACAAAACCCAAAACCCATCCCTCAAAACCGCCCATAACTCAAACTATGGGCGGTTTTGGGGGGTCGGGTGGATTTAAGGGCAAAAGTTTGGGCTTTCACCCGGTTTGGAGGCTAGGTCTAAGGAGGGGAAGCCATTTTCAGCTCAGTGGTCAGGGAAGGGGGTGATTTCCGCTGTGCGGCTGGGGGTAGGTAGAGGCAGTTAGGGGCTGGTGGAGTTGGCTGCGTAAGTTTTCCTTTTTAAAAAAAAAAATTTGGACCACTCACAATCCGACACGTGTCCAGCAACCTACAATAAAAGGTTTTTGACTTTTGTTGACCGGTTTGGGATTGTTAGAAGAAAATGGAGGTGAAAGTTTGCATTATTGTAGAATAATCGATAGTTGGGATTAGTAGTTAAAGTAAATCGGGCAAAGATGGTTTAATAAAGTGTATTTTTCCATCAAAATTTCATATGTTTGTTAAATTGGTGCTCTTTTGTAGATGTCACATAACTATTTTATTTGATGAATTGATATTATTATTTTAAAAAGGTGGTTTGATAAAAAAAGAAAGGAAAAAAATACGAATTTAAGCCTGATTTGTCAATATTAATTTGCTTACATGCAAGTAATAATGTAAACATAATTTTAAAAAAAAAATCTTCGAGATTTCTTTTATTTTTATGTCTCTTTTTTTCTTCATTTTATTTATTTATGAGTGTAAAATATTACCGTAGTATGTAAAGGGCAAAGTTTAATAATGTATAGAACATGTGTATTTCCTTTGATTCTTCTCTATTTAATTATACCCCTTTGCTGCATTTTTTTTTATTTACCACTCATCGGCCTCTCTCAGTCCCCTTATCCCTCTTCTCTTCTTGTTTCCCTTTGACCATTTTCAATTCTTAATTCGAGAAAATTAAATAGGGTTGGGTCACAAAAATATTGATGTAGGCTGCTCTAACGCTAAACCAAATAACATAAGATTTCAATGGATAGTTGATCTCAAGCGTAAGTTTGTTAGTGTTGTTATGAAATACGATGGTATTTTAATGGTGAAATTCAATCCCCCAAACCACAAATAATTGTTCGTCAATTTTGATTTGGAGGAGTGAATTGAAATGTTTTTGATTGTTTGGGGGAAAAGAAGTGAAAGGGGGGATGAGAATCGAGTTAGGAATGAGAAATATGAGGAAAATAGGGAGGAAAGGGAAAGAATGAGCCCAAAATGACGTCACGTGGTAGTAGAGGGGTAAGAAGGTGGTAACTTTTGATGTTTTTGAAAATAGAAGGTGGTAATTTTCAAAAAAAAAAAAAAAAATAGAAGGTGGTAATTGCTAAAATGGACATAACAGAAGGTGGTAATTGTTAAATTTTCCTTTTTTTTTTTATGAGTAGGTCATCTTTATTTTCAATTGAATTTCAAAAATTATTTTTTAAATTTTAAATTTTGAATTTCAAATTTATCATAATCTTTCAACTATCTAATTTGATTTTGGTGGTGTTGTGAGAGAGATTGAAGGTGAGTAATTGTGGTGCAGTGGGAAGAGTTGGTGTGGGTAATTATAGGAAGTTCAAGAGATTAGTATTTTTCCTAATTTTTTTTCCTGAGAAGTATTTTTTCTAATTGTGTACAGCTAGTTTATTTTTGTAATTAATGTGTTTACCTGGCTCTCTACTAATAGGTTGTATAAATACTTTTAACTGAAATATCAAAGGTCGGAGGAATTTTACAATTCATTCCCAATTGGTATCACAGCTCT
This sequence comes from Chenopodium album, assembly GCF_948465745.1. NCBI lineage: Eukaryota > Viridiplantae > Streptophyta > Magnoliopsida > Caryophyllales > Amaranthaceae > Chenopodium > Chenopodium album. Next base: position 33,685,474 of record NC_137857.1, on the reverse strand, counting down.
AGGGTTTGAGATCCAATTTTTTTTTTTCCTCACAAATTGAACTATCCAATTTGTTTTCCCTCATTTTTTTTTCTCACAAATTGAACTTCCTGGTTCCTTTCACGGCTCATCCACACTATCACTAAACGTTTCAATTTTTCTTCTTTTTTTTGTTTCAACCAAGTGGCGCATCATCATGGTCGGAGGCGAGACAAATTTGAAGACTCCGATGCTCATTCATGACCCATCATTAATTTACTATCTCTATCCTTCTGAAGGTACATGGATCAGCTGACATAGAGAAATATTGTCAGCGTTCAGCACCTGAACAATGAAAGGGTGCGGAGGATATCGAAGTCCCCCCTGCAATTAACGAGAGTATACACTCCGATATAACCTGGGGGAGGACGATGAATTCGATCCTCGGCAGTAGGCATTCGGCACTAGTACCCATCTACCTCAAGAATGCCATAAAAAAAATCTCGATTTGCTCGACAAACCGATAAGCGACATCATTATTCACCCACCAAGGCTAAGGACAGGTGGTCATCAGCCCATAATTGGCTTGGGCATCCCCTCACTCACTTGCTCCGGGGGACAAATCCCAAGGTTCGCTCGTCGAATTCGCGGCTCTACCATAAGTACTAGCTCCCCCTAAACCTCGGGGCAACGCTGAATTTAGAGGCACAACCGAGATAGGCATCGCAACACCCCTACTAGAGGAAGACTCACCCTTCTCAATTTGGTGAGGATTACGGCCAGTCATTGGCAGCATTGCCTCCAGCGGCCGATTACGTCAAAGGACGGGCAAAAGAGTCTTTTTTCAACGTCAGAGTTCATAGGTCTCTTCCCTCGATCTTGGGCCATTTTCGTCGCCAGAAATTTGAGAAAATCGGAAAAAAGGAGATAAACTTGAAAAACAAGGGTACTCTAGTTTTCAAAGAAAACCGAAGAAACTTCGGAGAAAATTACCTTAATTAGGAGCGGAATTTGCCGATCTACAAGTTCGAAGTACCAAATTTTTGTTTTGGGTTCCAAATCTCAGAGAATAAGTGAAGAACGCAAATAGGTTAACAGTGGTGTTTCGTGAAGATTAAATGTGGTTTAATTTTATAAAAAAAAAATAAGGAGAAAGAGCGGGATGAGTGGCTTAAATCTTTCCAAAAAAGGAATTCTGGGAGTCCGCGCCACTAAAGCCCTCACTAACTCACTCCAAAGCAACCGTTAAGCACACTTCTCCAAATTAACTTCCCACTAAACCCTCCGACTTCCTTAATCACTCTCATCAAATCAGCCGTTAATTATTCACTAATAAATGCCTAATTCAAAATTTTTAATTAAATCATTTACTTCAATTCCCTCCATTTTGCAAGTCAAAACCCAACCCGTCATGCTTCCAAATCGGGTCTGGGGGACAAGTTGTTTGGGTCCAATTTACTCTAATTGGGCCGGTTCACAAATGATTCAATTATCCAGCCCAAGGTCAAAGGTTCAACTCTCCCAAGTCATGTCAAGTCAATCAAATTGGCAAGCCCACTTGGCTCAAGGCCCATTTCCCCTATTGTGCAAAGGTATAAAAGTCATCAATCTTCTCACTCTACATTCATTCACATTAAGCCTCAAGCAATTAATACTCTTGCATAGCTTTCTCTCTCTATACACTGTATTGTCTTCGGCATCGAAGGGGCCTTCCTCGACACAACCCCCGAGGCCAGTTTATGTGAGTTTGCTCTGCAGGTTTCCCTCGGCCCAGTCATCACTTGGATTGAGATTAGTGTTTAGCCCACTAAAAAGGACAGGTCCCATTGTTTTCTTCCGAAACTTTCACTATATAATAACCATTCATGGAGAGGAAGCAATTTTGCCAACCAATAATATTCTTATAGACATTGAAACCCACACTGGATCTGATCGATATGTCATTGCACTTATTGTGTGCTTATAGACACCCTTAAGGGTTGTAGGCCAAGGCATGAGTAAGATAGTTTTAGACATCAAGTAAACCTCCCTAAGAAGCACCTTGATGCCTAACCTAGGTTCAATAATGCACTCTTAAAATTAATTTTGAAGGCTATAACATACTAAATCGGACTATTTTCGAAGATATTTGGACCTTATGTCAAAAAGTCCAACGATGATAAGGGATGTATCCAAGGACATATGGTAATGTTTGGAACCGTGTATGACTCGTTTATCATATATATAAAAGCAGTGGTGGCTTTAACTAGCTAAATTTGTAACTTAAGAGAAAAGCAGATGGACCCAAGGGCCAGGGGTGCACTTTGTCCTCTATTTCTTCAGACCTTGAGAACTTAAAAATTTTCCGAAATTATAATCCAAAATTTTGGATTCGGAATTGGTCTACAATATCCTAATTAATAATGACGAGTTCATTCAATTATATGGCTATTTTAGGTTTCTTCTGTTGTGACAGTTAAGAGACTAAGGGCCTATTCCAATTTACTGAAAACAATTGAACTGAACTGAATCTATTGGGGTTGAACTGAACTGAGCTAAAATGAATTGTTTATGAGAGAAGGAAATTGAAACCTGATTGGAGCTGAATTTAATTGAACAAAAGTGAACTGAAATTAAGCTGAACAGAAAAGGCCGTAAGAGTTATTCCATATTTTCAATATATAATTTGGGATTTTGGGGTCCTATACTCCTATACTCCTTGGGAGGAAATTCTTGTTCATCAGGCTGATTTACAACTTGCGTAAATCAGGGGTTAATTTTGTCTTTTCATGCATAATAGTAAGGGTACTCTTGTCAATGCACAAATAGCTTGGCAAACGCACGCTCGTTAACTCGTTCCCATCCTTCACGCCAGAAACCAAAACAATAAAGTCAGAATCCCAGTTCTTCCTCCACGCCAGAAACCAGAACCCAAATTCCCACTTTTTCCTCTACACCACCACCACCTATGGTAGTTCAAAATGCTGCTACGAATGAAAGGTTTTCCCTTAGGGGTTGATATGGCCCTAATTTACACTCTTTTCTAGTAGGGTGTCTTTTTGATTCGCCGCGAAGCGGCCATTGTTGAGGAAGAAGAGGAGGACGACGGGAAGAAAATGAGGATGTAGAAGGCCTTTGTGGGTTTGATCGGCGGAAAGAGGAGAGATGGTGGTGTCTGTGATGGGTTTCAGATGGTAGTCGATGTGATGGTGGTGGCTGTGATGGGGTTTCGATGGTAGTCGATGTGATGGTGGTGGACCAGATGGTGGCTATGGTGGTGCTCGCTGCCGGTGGAAGATTGGAGAAGATGAGTTAAAAACAAAAAAAAAAATTGTAAAAAAAAAATGAGACTTAAATTAAAGATAACGTCTTATGAATCTCCGTCAATTTGTCTGGCAAGTGGGGCCCACAAATGCAGCTGATTAACAAGAATTGGTTAATCAGGCTGATCAACCGGGTCGGGGATCATACATTAAATTGTTCGTTGATGCATAGGTTGTTTATAGTGCTGTACTATAAATAAGTAATAGTGAGGTTATTATGTTGAAAACAAAAAACCTTATAAATACGGAGTAATAAGTTTACTTGTAACAAATCCTCCAACGGAGGAGCAAGGACTATGCATGCATGTTGTCATCAATTGTCCGCATGTGTATGATAACCTACAGAAATTCAAAATTCACTGTCTTTATAATTACCAATCCCACTTTTTTCTACGGTATCATGAAAACTAAACTGAACATTCACAAATAAAGTCTAAAATTCTGTGAGGAATATTATGCATTTCAAGAATTTATCCATTTTTCATATAAGTTGTACCTACCTCTTTTATATCCATGTTTATTGTGCATATATTCAACAAATATTTTTATTATCAACAATGAATCATATTTTTGAAAAATTGATATTTTAAAAGTTTAAGTTGAAACTATCTAACATGATTACATATATATTTTGTTATTATTTACTCTATGCAAATTAGTTATTAAATTATAATATTTTATAGAAGTAATATGAATTAACAATGTAAAAGTTAAAGGGGTGCAACTAAAAAATAACCCAAAAAACACATAACTGACCATTATGTGCGCAAGCTAGAAGCCAAGGCTTTAGTATAAAGACAAGGCATAAAAACAGCCTATCTTTCTTCCCCTTCTCATTTTATAGTCACTAGTAAATGTATTTATTCTCTTTTAATTTGTTCCATTCTTCATATATAGGTCACCATTTTATTATTTCTCTTCTATTCTTTTCAACAAAAAGAAATTAAGAATAGTATATGATGGAGATGAAAGGGAAATCTAGAGGTGTTAGACCGTACGTGAGATCGAACGCGCCACGACTTCGTTGGACGGGTGACCTTCATCACTGCTTTGTTCGTGCTGTTGAAAGACTCGGTGGTGAAGATAGTAAGCCTTAATTAAATTAATTACAAGCTTTAAAATTTCTTATATATACTAGTACAGATAATCACTTTTCTTGCTCATTAATTATGTTGCATGATTTCTTTTTTCTCGTATATGTTACTTTTACTTCTTTTTTGGTGTAGTGCTCATGAATAAGTGTTTTTTCCAAAGCATTTTGAAAGTATAGTACTTCAATTTATATATACCTCTTATAAATTTTCATTTATCAATATAAATACTTGTATGTGTTTAGAAATAAAATTAATAGATAAACTCGCGCATAATTTTTTTTTTTTTTTTTTTGAGGGCCGCGCATAAAAATTTTGAAGTGACAATTATTTAGAGAAAGAAAGTATTTTGTTACGAGTATTAGCTAGGAACCATTCCCCTAGATCAAAGTACCCATGCACCCTTAATAAGAACATGTTATATATATAATAGTTTATTTTAGAGATAACAAACACCTCCCAAAATTTAACAGCCACGTTAGCTCAATACACACATCTGATCGAGTAGTATACAAGTATATTCTTATTCATCAAATAGTTAGCCGAATCTATGTCAATTATATCTTTTATTTAATCAGACTTTACTCTAAGATGTCACATTTTAATCAAGTCATTTAGTCTAAGGTACTTTAAAGTGATCAGAAAGGTTCTCTCAAAAAAAAAAAAAAAAAAAAAAAAAAAAAGTAATCCGAAAGGTACTTTTTCTTAGTTAGTTATGATTTTCTTTTCTGATAAACATAATTATGTTTTTATTAGGGGCTACTCCGAAAATGATTCTGCAAATAATGGGGGTGAAAGGCATAAGTCTATCTCATGTGAAGAGTCATCTTCAGGTACTCTATTTAATCAATCAATTAAAATTAGCCATTTTGGTAAAAGATTCATAATTTTATTTGTTTATAGTTTTCATGTCTTCTATAATTTTAATTTATTCACGTTCTATATTTGTAAAACAGATGTATAGAAGCATGAAGCAAGAGCAAATTATTAGAGGTAAATATTTTCTATATGATATCTCCTATGTTGGCAAGGTAATCGTCATACATATTGAACAATAAATATGAAAGAGATTAAAATAATGATTGGATAGTACACATTAGGTCTACTAATTATATTTTAAGCACGTAACTATAGAGTGGATCAGACTATTAATTAAATAAGTTTCCTATTCTTTTCAAACTAAACAAGTAAACAACCACTAATAAAACTTATTTTAATTAATTACAATAAAGTGGCCTGGACATAAATTAAATGAACACTGAAGGGAACATAACCTAAGATTGAGTATCGAATATGATGGCGAATGTCCCGAAGAAGAACGAAGTTTTTTGTTTTTTTTTTTTTTTTTTTTGTTTTTTTTTTTTTTTTTTTTGTTGTTGTAATAATAATGAAAAAGGTTTAAATATTGTATATGAATGTTTATCATTTCATTTTGAAGAAAAATACATGTAATCAACAAAAGTCTTCAACTAAAATGTACTTACAAAAACTACTACTACATATAGAAAAAAAAAAAAAAAAAAAAAATCAAAGAAGACAGGTGCCATACATTCAAAAAAGTATTATGCCATAAATCCATAATATTTTTGTAGGTAGGCTTAAAAAATAAATTAAGCAATGTCAATATTACATTATGTATTTATATTATACGAAGTATATAATTTTCAAACATTTTGTTACAACTATTCATACGTCTATAGTCTCTACTTATTTTAATGAAAGAGTCCTACGTAAGGTCATACATACGACAAATTTTCTTACACGAGAGGAATGTTTTTTTGTTCAAATATTCCTTGTAATAAAAGTAATTAGAATCCGATATTTTCGGCCTTGGAATTTTCATGAAATCAAGTTGTGGAATTTTATTTTCACTTTAAATTGCACAAAAATATATGCTCAAAAACAGCCAAATTCGTGTGACTTTGGTTTAATTTCACGTGTATTGAACATAGAATAATAGAATAGAAATTACCAAGTAAAGAATTGAAGAATTAATTTCAAACTACTACGACAGTTCCTCTTTTAATGGCTAACTTTGTAATTTCCAAAATATGCCATAAATCTAATGATTTTATCATCTAGGGCTTATTATATAAATTTGACACCAAATTATGGAAGAAAACTACGGAGTACTTAATAACACTTAACAACAATTAAGAAAGATGTCCCACCTTTGCATCAAAAACAACTAAGAAAGATGTAAATGTAAGGGAAAATAAATATACCAAATAAATTTTCTATATTATCATCTTTGTCACTTCATTTATACATCAATAGGATTTCTTATTTAGAGTTGAGTTTATTTTTTTTATTATGTCCTTACATATCTATAATATTATTAAAACACAAAGGGACAACATACTATCGTCATGTGTCACTGTTCCCTCAATATTAACGTTATGTTCATGCTTACGTGTTACCTTATGTATCATCACTCAAAACTCTTCATTTATGTAATAACCTTCGTATTAAACATGTAGAATGTAACTTTTAAATAATTGCACATTAAACTACAACTTAATTTGTAAGAAATAAATCAATCCATATATACTAATGGTTGTTTTCTTGGATGCCATTTTTCTATATCCAATACCCATTAAGCAATTATACATAGTAATATCTACAAGTATTTAAACTTAAGGTAATTTCAATATCCGGGCCATCGCTCGAGCCATAATCTAGTTTCTTACATACTAATACGACGTTGATTATGATGGTAAAACCCAATTAAACATGAATAAGCTTATTGAGCACGAAGCTAAGTATGACGGATATATAATAAAATTAATGAATGTTTAGGAATTTAAAAAATTGAATATACTATTAGTGGAAAGGTTTAGGAATTTAGAAATATATATATATATATATATATATATATATATATATATATATATATATATATATATATATATATATATATATATATATTTATTTATTTATTTTTTTGGTGAAAACCAAAAATATTTATTTTACTAAACTAGATTATTTAACTAAATGTTTGTTTTTGTTTGATTTGTTTGTTACTTTGAATTTTGTTTGACAGATATAATTGAAGATGCAAATATGAGTACAATAATTATGCAAGAAAACGTTCAATTCACTTCTTCACGCCCATTTCACCGGAGACAAACTAAAATACCTAAGTTTAAGGCCTTGCTTGATCAAAACATACTTGTTCATGATAATTTTTCACCCCATGAAAATATTCCTATCAGTTGTTATTCCATGGTAACATCTCCACAAGACATAGCTACAACTTATAAGCAAGGTGACACGCTACAACGTTCACATCCCTACTTATACGTCCAAGATTTCCTCAAACGTCGCCCTTATCTTGTAAGTATTGCAATTTTTTCGTATATCTATATACTCTATATGTTAGCTAAGCTAGCTTAACTGGTAAAATTATTGAATCTTACATTTGTAGAATTTTAGCTTTGAATCTTGTCTGCATTATCGATTATAACATACATCCAAGGGATATTATTTGATGTAGATAAGCTAAATAATGGACCAATGTATTAGATTATTAGTGATATAATGTAATTGATAACGTAATATGAACTTATGGTATTTTTCGAAGTACATATGATTATTAGTGAAGAAGATGGCCCACTTGTCTATACATCTTAAGTCAGGCCCATTTGTTGTGGGCTAAAGACTCCAATATAAGTTTGCTGGATCTTTTTCTAATATAAATGCCCAATAATCATTATTTAACCTTTTTTTTTTTTTTTTTGGGCAGGATGGCTACAACCAAGGTGAAGCGTCTGGATGTACGTCTTCATCATCGTCGTTATCGTTGTCGTTGACGTTAGCAACAGATGATGATCAAAACTTGAATACTGAAATTGATTTAGATTGGAACTCAACATGTAGGATTATGGCAGCTGCTGTTCAAGATGTTTCCCTAGACCTTACACTTTCTTAGCTAGCTAGTTTTGTGAAAGTCATGTTTAACTAATTAAGATATATATATATATATATATATATATTAGAACATCATAATAATTTTGTAAGCATGCATGTTGAAAGTACGTAGAATGGTTTGTAGCTTCTAAGAAAATTCTTCTCTAAATTAGTGTCTTGAAATTAAACTCAAACAGTCAAACCACATTAAACGAGTAACTTGTTTCGTATTGTCAGTAAAGTTGTTAGGTTTTTTATAGAGTAGAGAAAATAACAAAACGCAATGATATAGCTGAGATTTGATTCTATATACTCCATAGGCTCTAACCAACGGAGTTAGGTGACGCCCATACTTCAATATACATCTAGCTAGCAAGTAGCAACTAACCCATCCACGCGCACTTCGATTTATCCACAAAGAGAAAACAGGAATCAAGTGATTCTCTTCAATTCCAACCGCTCACTATGTCATATATTCCTTTACTATGAATGGAAATGCATAATTGTAGTATTCACGATGTTTTTGTTGAGTACAAACCTAACAAAATTAATGTCGGTGTACTACAACTCTTGTCGATGGTACAAAGAAATAATTCCGACCATAAATATTACTATGAAAAAGGATAAATGACTGTTAAAGTTGGAAAAAAAATTGGTTATATGTAGTTTTCAAAGCATATATATGGTGTAACACAATATATTCTTACCATATTTAGTAGAACAAAGGTAGCACGGGCATAAAATGACTTGGAGAAAAAAAAAATTGGTGCTTTAATTTGTCAATTAAAATTGCTTCATCTAGTTGCCCTAAAAATTTAATACGTACATACCTATACATCTATATATATCCCCTTATTTGGACTTAAAATGTATAACATCCATTTAGGTTAACATATATATTACTATATTGTAAGAAAAAATATGGCTAGCAAAATTGCTATTTTAGTACTCATGAGTGCCCTTGTTTGCACCACCATTGATGCTAGGAAGCTCGTTGGTGGACTTGATGAGCAAAAAACCTTCCTTCCTAGTGAGCCTCTCCAACCTGGTGGTGGTGGACTAGGAATCGGGACAGGAGGAGGCCTCGGTTTAGGGATAGGACTTGGTCATGCAGGATTGGGCGTTGGTAGCGTGTTTGGAGGTGGAATAGGGCTTGGACGTGGGGGTGGAGCCGGAGGAGGGTTTGGCGGTGGTGTTGGTGGTGCAGATGGTGGTCTTGGTGGTGGTGCTGCGGGTGGTGGTGGAGGGCTTGGAAGTGGAATCATCCCCTAGGCTAAATATTCTCATCTATATTAACTAAAGTTATTGGCAAATGTTGCTAGTAATTATTAACTTCAGTACATTTACTATTATTGTGTTTTCTAATTAAGCTTATTAGTCTATGGGTTAACTATGTTCCCAATATTGATTTAGTGCCCACTAGGTCATTTGAATTATGATTATTGTTGCGTCTTTGTTGCAGTTAAATCATCTGCATTATTTCCAAGTAAACTAAAGCTATAAGTATGTTTCTACTAATGTAAGTTGTGCACTCGGTCACTTTTTAATGTGTTATATGAGCGATATAAACATGTATCAATGTATGTAGATTATGCGCCTTATTTTTGTTTTGTTTTTTTTATTTTTTTTATTTTAATTTTTGTTTTTTTTTTTTTAGTTAGCATTTCTTCCAAATTTTTATTGAATTGGCAACATGTTAAAATAATACATCGAGTTGTATAATAAGATTGCATCTTAATATATTTTTCATGCATGTATATGTAGCGTTGAAGACTCATCGTCCATATCTCACTTTATATATATATATATATATATATATATATATATATATATATATGGAATTGAATAATCGATCAATTTATATGTAGACAAATAAAATGAAACAAAGGGAGCAGTTTCTCGAATGAAATTCAAAAGGTATACTAATATATATATATATATGAGTGCTATACAAGTGGTTTACTTTGCATTAGTTAGCATAACATGCATGCTTCAAGAGAGCTAGATATTTCTCCATGCATACAGATTAACTAAGTTGGGGTTCCATGTGGGATTTATATGTTTGACTTTTATAAAATAATCCTTTGATTAAAATAATAATCATAATTACAATGTAAATCGAACTAAGGGTATGTTTGCATTTACTGAACTGAACTGAACTAAACTGATTATAGCTGAACTGAACTGAACTGAATAGAGCTGAAATGAATATTTTATGAGAGAAGGAAATTAGGAGCTAAACTGAATTGAGCTGAATTGAACTGATTGAAGCTGAAATGAACTGAATTGCATTGACATTAAGCTGAAGTGAACAAACCCTATGATTAAAATAATAATCATAATTACAATGTAAATCGAACTAAGGGTATGTTTACATTTACTGAACTGAACTGAACTAAACTGATTATAGCTGAACTGAACTGAACTGAATAGAGCTGAAATGAATATTTTATGAGAGAAGGAAATTAGGAGCTAAACTGAAGTGAGCTGAATTGAACTGATTGAAGCTGAAATGAACTGAATTGCATTGACATTAAGCTGAAGTGAACAAACCCTAAGATCGTATTCTTTATCCTAATAAAAAAAAAAATTGGACAACACTTTATGGAGAAAAAATTAAGGAAATAAATTGCATACTCTATATTACTTTTTGCATGTTAATTAGTGAAGAAACAGCTGCAGAACATGTATGCATGTTCTACTTAGCTCCTAATTATCTCAACAATTAATGATAATCCTAAAATAATTCATATAATATGGTTTAGTTTAACATACTTTTGGTATAATTCTTAGTTAATTATATTAATTAATAAATAGCCGCGGCGATTTGTTGGTTGTTAATGAGATCCATATTTCTGGGATATTTGCCATTTGAAAGAATAAATATAAAGCTTTGCATGCGACATTTTTTGGTGGGGAAATCTACTAATTTGAAATTAATACAGATCAAAATTATGATTTTTATTTAGACTATATTTCATTGTAAAGCGGATCTTAAGCTGTATCATCAATTATTGTTAAATTCCAACTACATAGCTTTACAGGAGAAAAATAAAGATTACTATGTAAATTAGATAAACTTTTTGGTCGGTCAGAATACAAATTTTAGAGAAAACGAAAATGGAATTTGACTACTATCCAAGAAAAAAAGGAGAAGCGTTTAGATCATTTATATGTTTAAAGAAGGTTTCATCCTAAAACTTATCGACTTTGAATTGATTACTACGTACTCGTCAAAAAAAAAAAAAGAATTGATTACTACGTAAGTAAGGAATATTTGTACCGGTATAAGTTTAGCTAGAACATAGGTTGATACACGGAGTATAATTTCAACAGATAAATTAAAGTCTTGTTTGGGAGTTAGCTGTTAGCAGTCAGAGGTTAGCTGATTGAGTTAGCTGATTTGACTAGCTGATTGTGATAGTTAATTTGACTAAGTGATTATATTAGCTGTTTGTGTAAAACTGTTTGGTAAGTAGCAGTTAGTTGTTTAATATGTGGTTGGTGCACCCGGGTGCACCATGCGCATGGTGCACCCGGAAAGAACATTAGGTATAATTAAAAGAACATGGGCGAACAAAAGAACATTATAGATATTTATAAAGAACGTGAGCATAATATGATTATAATGTTCGTTGAGTTTTAACTATATGTTCTTTAATGTATGTACATTAAAAAAAAAAAACAATCACCCGAGTAACGAGGAAAAAGAACATGTTCTTTAATGTATTATCATGTTCTTTTTGTAAATACTTTATGTTCTTTGGCTAGAGGTAATCAAAGTTAGATCGGCTCGGCCCGATTTTGGACGAATTGTGGGCAGAATTTTTCGCATCCCAAATCGAGTTGGATCCGGCTCGTAAATTTAGTTTTTTGGGCGGGTTTGGGAATGCATTTTTATGCATTTTGATTGATTTTTTTGACTCGACACGAAAGCCCGCACGACTGGACCATTATGGGCGGGTTTGGGCTCAAAAACTTCGGCCTAAAACCCGGCCTGACCCGAAAGTGAGCTGATTTTTTAACCTTGACCCGACCCGCCCAATGATCACCTCTATCTTTGTCAAACACAAACATGTTCTTTTTTGTCAAATATAATGTTCTTTTTCAAATACGTTCAACCACCCGAGTAACCATGAAAAATAACATGTTCTTTTTGTAAAAAAACTTTATGTTCTTTGTAATGTCATGTTCTTGTCAAATATAAATATGTTCTTTTGTCAAATACAGGTATGTTCTTTTTAAAACACTAGCACGTTCCTTAAAATATGTCTGATGTTCTTTCCGGGTGCACTATACTATTTTCAGTTAGTTGTTAGCGGTTTCAGAAATAAAATAACCAAAAAGCTTAAGCTCTTCCAAAAAGCTCTTAATATGAGCTTTTTGAAAAAGAGCTTTTTCATCCCAAAACTCTCTTCCAAACCTCTAACTACCAAACACCCCATAAGCCAAATAGAGTACATGTAAGTTTTTCACGTGACTCTTAAGCTGGTACCTACTTGCGAAAATCAAATATGGGTATAGGGCGGCCGGAAGGCTGCCTAGCTTATTGTACTGTAGTACACTAGAGTAATCATCGTGTAACATATACTTCCTTTTTTCTTTTTTACTTGACCTATTTATTTTATCACGCTTGCCAATGCAAAACTTTAACGATTAAGAACTTTAATTCTACACAAGTAAAAATTAACAAGTTATATATTATGATAGTAGCTATTGAGACAAATTCAAAAAGATCCAACATGAATATATTTTTCCTTATATATTATTTACAAAACACAGTCAAAGAAGGGGTGGTGAACAGTGTAAAAGTGAAAGCGGGTCAAGTAAAAATGAACGGAGGAAGTAGGTACTACAGTATAGTGCAATAGATGAATTGCAAGGAAATGGAGCTTAGAAGTTGTTTTGGTATTACATTAATTGAGATGCATCACAAACAAACGTCTAAGGGCATGTTCTGTTCAGCTTAATTTCAGTTCAGTTCAGCTCCAATCAGTTCAATTCATTTTCTAATTTCCTTCTCTCATAAACAGTTCAGTTTAGGAAAGTTGAACAAGCCCTAAAAGGGACATTTTAGTTTACCATTAAAAACGTTTTAATTAACACATATTTTGCGATAAATTGATGGATATATAATAGTATCCCCTAATGATTCGAGAGATATTTGACAAATTAAAGCTTAGGCCCAATTAAGCTAGAACCTTCCCCGGCCCCTTGCATGTCTTGCGAATTATTGTATGATTACATAACATTGCACTAATATATACATACATACAATGATACAAGCATAAGTTTGATTTCTATAAAGACAAGGAATTCCACTAAATGCACATCAAAATTGAGATTCTTGGTACTTGCACAAATTTAAATTGATCTTTCTAGAACATACATTATGTAATTACAACAAAAAAATGACTCATTTTTGACAACATTGATCTTATCTTGTATCTAGCTTCAAAGTCAATAAACATTAGGTTGATTATATTGGAGTTATGGGTAGCACAAAGGTAGTGGACCTGCATGCATGTGTGGAAGCAACGATAAGCTAGACCAAATCAGCTATAACTTGGTCAATAACATAATAACATAAACTTTGATCTTGATATATTATGACAAAAAGAAAGGTTGTTATTTTTAGAATAATGTTTTGATGCCAAAAAGGTAACAATATTGGGTTCACTTTAGTTCAAGTTCTTCCAAATCTAGTACCAACTCCCACTAGTCCAATTGCCTTAGGAATTGTAAGAGATTTAAATTAGTGAAATTTGATAAAACTTTGAAAAACGTATCCCTAATCTAGCTACTAATTTTGCTCGACAAAGGTCTTTAGCCTTAATACTACATTCGCCATGATTTTGTTGTCATATTACTAATTTGGCCAGCTTCATATTAACATACAGTATATATAACAAGGGAATGGATTTGAGACAAGCTAGAGTGTGCAAATTTATAAAACTTGTTGTACTCCATCTTATCCAATATGTATGCAGCTTTAGACAATTTATTTTGATCTATATTTATGTTTCATTCAACAATTAGTTAAAATATAACTTTGTTATCGTTTAATTTTATCTTTCTAATTGAATTATTAATACGTGAGAGTGACTAACGTTTGTTGGGGAAAAAAAAGTAATTTGTACTTAATTAACAAATATTTAAGACCAAGAGATGTTAAATTAGATTATGAAATATATATTATAGTCAATTCTATCTTTGAATGCCAAATAATTAAAAGATTGTTACTACATTATTTTGAAAACATAATAATGTAGTTCAAAATAATGTAGTCTATTATTTTTTATCATAAAATCTGATAAAAGTAATGTATTAATTGTGAGACAGAGACAAAATTGTATAAGAAATTAAAATATGAGTGAAAAATTGTAGAAAAGCAAAAAAAGGAAAAATACAAACAAAAACCCAAAAATTTAATAATGAAAAAGCATATTTAGCTAGTTTCAAACAAGCACATGGGCTTACTACCAATGGAATGTGTTTGTTATTAATAAGTTCTTTCTCTTCCAATTTCTAACAACACAAATCATACACAATTTGTGCAGTGTATGCTGTCTTCCAATGTCTATTAAGCAAGACAAAATTACAATGTGACCCACTATTTGGATATGTACGCCTGCCAATGCAAGTTATTAAAAGTGCTTTAGATTTAATTTTTATTTATTTATTTATTTTCATTTTTTTGAGACAAAATATCCATGTTTGCACCATTTTATGAGTTAACCCTAATTATTATTATCCTGTAAACGGTAAAGCTCATTAAACACAACAATTATGAAAGCAATATTATTGTGATTTGACTAAGGCTTTGTTTACTTCACCTCATTTTTACAAATTGAATCCATAAATTCAGTATGTCTGATTGCTTAAAACGTTGATTTTTTATTTTTATTTTATTTTATTTATTTTTTTTTTTTTTGAGAAATTATTTTATTTTATTTAAAAAAAAGGTAATAGTGGAGCCTTAAATAAGAAGAACAAAGCCTCATTTATTTCACTGAGGTTGAGAAAGCATTTCCGAGTTTGAAAAAGCATATGTAAATGCAAATGATATGATTGCTAAGTATGAGCGGTTTTAAAGCGATGACTCAAATTAAAAGATGAAATTAATTATTGATTAAAATAGTAATATTGTCACCCAAATTATACTCTAAGCTAAGCTTTAAAGTTGAGGGCTTCTTATAAAAATGGGTGCAAATGTGGGAGATATTTTACAAAAAGACTTAAATATACAAGACTTAAACAGAGCAGCGGATTGGCTAGCAAATCAAGGTGTCATTCAAAACAACAAAATTGAGTTGATTTAATTCCCTCCTATTGAGTTAGGACGTATCTTACATGAAGACATTGTAGGAGTGGTTTTGCCACGTTTTATTTCTGTTTAGTGTTTTTTTGTTTGTTTGTTTGTTATGTACTTGCATATATATGGAGTAGTTTTTTTAATTAGATTCGAAGAAAAACAAAGAGCATTTAACTAAGGGATGTTACATATCTTAAATATTTGGAAATATGAGAGATCTAGGTGTTTTGAACTTTTGTTTTTTTGATGAACTTTGATTAATTGCGAACAATGAGATAATATTCATAATTTAAAGTTTATTTGAAAGGACATTCCTATATATATATTTTTAATCTACTTTCGTATATTCATCTAGTGTAAAATAATTAGGAAAAAAATTTATAGCTTTTAGGTGTATTTAGATATAGACTTTGACATTTGCTCAAATCCTTGGTAGCTGTTACTAAGATGGTCCAATTGGTCTTTGCTTCGAAGGAATTTCATGAAGATATGGTCACCCACTCCACCATTTCTTGTTTCATCAGAAATATAGTATGCATATTAATTAAAAAAACACCTATATTTTTGCTTTACCTTTATAATATAAATAATTAAAAAGTTTACCTGATTATGCATTATGCTACTATTATTAGCTATAAAACATATAAAATAATTAAGTGGAAATATATGCTAGGCAAGAAATTAATGTTGGTTTTCTAGTGAAGAAAATTTTAACATTTGACTAAAAATCAAGTGTGTACATCATGTTGTAGCACAAACAATTGCTGACAGTACTAGTGTTGACATTGAGAACTAATGTAAGTTCACATTATACATTTCATTCATTATATATATATCTAATTGTATGTTATTAACTTATTATATATTAATATATGTGTATTCGATTTTGGTAAACAGCAGTCTAAACACTTATAAGGATTTGTACATGGTTATTTTCTTTATACAATACAATCGGTGGTACCTTGTAAATGGTATAACCAACTAACCATTTGGTTATTTCTTTACACACTTGTTTGTGACTTTTGAATACACATGCCAAAAAGTTGTCTTGGTTGAACCTTGTACCCGTTGTACAGTGAGTGTATACTTATGTTCATGTTCTTATGTACGTAAAGAGAGTAACAGTGTGATCAACCCATCATTGTGTCATAGTTAGTTTATCTTTCTCCTTTAGGAGGAGAGGTTGTTGATTAATCTGAGTAGGTTATAAGTATATCGTACACAAAATATTATATTAACCTTGAATTGGTAGATTGATTGATAAGACAAACAAATAATAAGCAACGATAATTGCCTATGATTAAAAAAAAAAACCCGCCAATTTTTTTCTCCGGCTTTTCTCCAATTATATCAATTCACATTATTATTATCTCCGAATATATAGGAGATATTAGGTGTCAAATGTCAAATAGTAATTAGTAATAACTCAAAGAAAGGGTTAACAAATAAGTGAGCCATATATGGTTCGACGTGAGATATTTGAGATCTAGGCAATGATTCTTTGTTAAATTGAGTATATATATCTCAATTGGTATTATGAAAGTAAGACTTTGTTCTACTCAACTTATTTTCATCAAATTTCTCTTGTATTTTTGTTGAAAAATAACATTTACACTTATTTTTGTTAAAGTTAACAAATTTTATTTAAATAAATTTTTAACTTATTGGTTAAAACTAATTATACTATGAATAACTTTCTCAAAAAAAAAAAAATAAATAAAAAAAAAATTAATAAAATAAAAACTAATTTATATAAGCCAAGTCGAACAAGTGACCTCCAAAAAAAGTTTCAACTTAATGCAACCACTAAAAAAGTCCCTGAAGCGGAACAAAGATTAATTATAAAGAATAAAC
Source organism: Chenopodium album (assembly GCF_948465745.1). Lineage (NCBI taxonomy): Eukaryota > Viridiplantae > Streptophyta > Magnoliopsida > Caryophyllales > Amaranthaceae > Chenopodium > Chenopodium album. The sequence goes on along the minus strand of NC_137857.1, from coordinate 33,668,045 downwards.
AAGAAACTACGATCATATCTATCAAATGTTGTATAAAGAATAATATTATAAGAATTGTCTACTTAATTAAAGAATAAAACAAGAAATTACTAGAATTTTATAGCATTATACCCATAGTGATATAGTGGTTAGACTAGGCAACTCATAGAATTGACCAATGTTGTATAAGAATATCAAAAGGAATGTCTACTTAAATCTAATCAAATCAATGATTGAATAAATGGTATTTGTTTATTGAAACTTGAGACACTTGACATGTGTATATAAAGTACGGAAACCTAGAGCAAAAAATCATATCTATCAAACAAAGTGGGAGATAATTACTACAAAGAGAATCTAATCATATTATCACTTACATACATATTAGTCCCATTAAGAGACATGGCTTTGTCTGCCAAAGCTCTCTATTCCATTGCACTTCTTCTCATGATAACACTTACCTCTTTAAGTAATACAATTCATGGTGACGAAGAAGATGGTGGTGGATTCTTTGGTCATTGTGCATATCGATGGAGAGGTTGCGGAAGCTTCTTTAACAATGCATTTGGGGGTGGGGGGAGGCATGGTAGTAGCTTTGGAGTTGGTAGTGGACAAGGAGGTGGTGGTGACGATAGCGAAGGTGGAGGAGGAGGTAAGAATAGGGAAGTAAGTAGCGGCCCAGCTTTAGGGCAAGGGTTTGGATTTGGAGGTGGCAATGTTGGTTATAGTGTTCAAAAGACTATTAATAGTGGTGGTGGTGGTGGAGGGGGCAGTGGTAGTGGTTCAATAGAAAGTTCAGGCCATGCAGAAGGTCATGAAGAAGGTGCTGGTGGTGGAGAAACAACCAGCGGTATTATTAGTGGAGGTGGAGGAGGAGAAGGTGGTGGTTCGGCCGAAGGAAAAAATGGTCATGGGGAGGGTCATGGAGAAGGCGCTGGTGCTGGAATTGGAGACACAAGTGGCAATACAATTGGTGGAGGTGGAGGTGGAGGTGGAGGAGGAGAAGGTGGTGGTTCAACTGAAGGAATAGATGGTCATGTTGAAGGGCATGGAAGTGGTGCCGGTGCTGGAGTTGGAAGTACAGTTGGAGGTGATGTAGGAGGAGGCGGAGGAGGCAATGGAGGAGCAATAGTAGAAGGATTAGGTGCACATGCTGAAGGTCATGGTCAAGGTCTTGGTGCTGGAATCACAAGTAGGGGTGTAGCTGGAGGAGGTGGTGGTGGAGGAGGAGAAGGTTCAACAGAAGGGTTAGGTGGACATGCTGAAGGTCATGGAGAAGGTATTGGTGCCGGCATTGGAGTTACAAAAGGTGGTACAATAGGAGGTGGTGGGGGTGGAGGAGGAGGAGGTTCAACAGAAGGATTAGGTGGTCATGCGGAAGGCCATGGAGAAGGTGTCGGTGCCGGAATTGGAGTCACGACTAGTGGTGCAGCAGGGGGAGGTGGTGGAGGAGGAGGTTCAGCAGAAGGGTTAGGTGGACATGCAGAAGGACATGGACAAGGTTTTGGTGCTGGTATTGGAGACACAAGCAGTAATGCAGTTGGCGGAGGTGGCGGTGGACAAGGAGGTGGCTCAGTAGAAGGTTTAGGTGGACATAGTGAAGGGCATGGAGAAGGTTTTGGTGCTGGTTTTGCACACACAAGTGGTGGTTCTACTGGAGTTGGTGGTGGGGGCGGAGGTGGAGGCGGAGGAGGATCATCATCGCATTATTTAGGCGTTCATGCAGAAGGGCATGGAGAAGGAGCAGGTGTAGGTGGTGGAGTTGGAGGTGTAGGTGGTGGTTTTGGAGGGGGTGGTGGTGGTGGTAGTTTTTCACAAGGTTTAAGTCATGGTGAAGGACATGGAGAAGGTGCAGGTGGTGGATTTGGCAGCTCAAGTGGAGGCGGCGGTAGTGGCGGTGGAGGTGGAGGAGGGGGTGTTGGAGGAGAAACTGGTGGTTTTGGAGAAGGTTTTGGTCACGGTAGTGGATATGGTGTAGGAGGTGGAGTAAATAGCTTTGGTGGTGGTGAAGGCGCAGGAGGTGGAGGTGGTAGTGGTAGCGGTTTGGGCTCGGGGAGAGGATTCGGTCATGGTTTTGGCTTTGGTGCAGGTTTTGGAATAGGTGGTGGCGAAGGTGGAGGAGGCGGTGAAGGTGGTGGAAGTGGAGGTAATGGTCAAGGGTATGGTCAAGGAGAAGGTAGGGGTTTTGGGGCGGGTGGTACTAGTGGAGGCAATGCTGGTTTGGGTCATGGTGGTGGAAAAAATTTTGGTGGCAGCCAAGGAATAGGCATGGGATTTGGTATGGGTATGGGATTTGGATTTGGGATGGGTGTAGGTGCTAATAAACGTTTAGATACTAATATCAATGTTGAAAATCACAAGCACTGAGTATCTATGTAACAATATTATACTATCACATTTTTCTATTTGCGATTTATTAATAGGTTAATTGTCACAACTAGTTAGTATAAAGTACAAGCAGATGAAGAAAATCAATTGAAGAATTATTCTTCCATATGTAGAACATCAATATCAGTATTATATTGATAAAATTCAAGAATAATAAAAGCCTAAATCGACATTTCTCAAAATACTTTTCTCAATTTAGTTTAGATTATGCATATATAGCATGCCACGAGACTTAACTTTAGTCAACAGCAAGACAAAAGTCCGGTATAGTATCTTCAACAACACAAAAACCACATCCAACACAAACTCTAGTAGAGTATAATTGGGTGGAGATGAGCTACAATATGAGCCGCCTTATAAGCTTCTCAAAACTTTAGATTTTTGCTTGTTTATGATCAGCAGATAGCAGATTGTCGAATTTTGTTCCCTTGTTTAAAACTAGTGATATATTCATCCCCCATAAAGTGCTGAATTACTCAAAAAGCAATTGAAAAAGAAAACAAAATTTAATAAAGATCGATAAAGGGTTCTTTGAAGCGTACACTATAGAGCAACATGATACATATACTATATGATTTACAACTGCAATTTTGCCACTATGAACAGATAACTAAGATCTTTAACCTTCAAAATTGAGGTAGAGTTATGCCTGAGGCCACTGTGGACTAACCACCTGCATTAACCAGCACTTGAGCTAAGAATTAACATAAAATCGCAATAGACAGAATTCTCTGGACATTATTTTTATTGAGAAAAGCAAGCTTAAACCTAAAAGAGTCCTCAAAAGTCTCTAAACTGAAGGAGAAAGGTGGGGTTCATCACTATCAGGCTCCTCACTTAAACGGTTAAACCTTTACTACCCCCATAGCCATAGCCACTAGCTCTAAACCTTTCATGTTACGAGTAATCATATTCTCAGATCAAGAAGATATATATAAGCGCAAAATGAGATCAGCAAATTCTAGAGATTTTATGAGACAGACTGTTTCTGATGTGTTGACTATCACATTGAACTTAAATGAATCATGCCCTTTCCATAAAAAATCCTACCACCAAAAATAGTTCATACAACTTCTGCATGTTATATACTCGTATGCTTTCTAGCAAAAGCTCACAACAGAAAATGTCATGACACAAACACAAGGTTCCTCACCTCAAGGGTACTGAATACCAAACGCATTCTACTTGCAACAACAGAAGGTTCCTCAGCATGCCCCGCCACTGCCATCTGCTCTAATTGAAGAGTCTTGACAGGGAGCCTTTCAGTCATGAGAAAAGGAGCCTCAGTAAAAAACTTGTATAAAATAGGAGAATAGCACATACTATACGAATATGCAACATTACTAAAATGAAACTATTTTTTATTTTTTAACAAGTTAGGCCCAATGAATAGCAAAGGGAGTTTATACAACATTTGACAAAGATATGTTTGCTAAGATCTTCACCTTTTCGGATGAATAGGGATTCTCTTCACTTCTTCAGTAACTGAGAATCCAATTACTGGGGAATTTGGGGAGCAAGTTTTCTTCAAAAAGATTTTCTATAACATGGATGGTATAGTAACTTGAGACAATATTCACTCCTTTGGAAGGCAACCAAAAAAAGCCATAAATCCCACGGTCAATTAATATGGGATAGTTTAGCACTTTAGTTTAAAAGAACAGTTTCAAATAAGTAGCTTGGCCTCCTGGATCTATGTTACAGCAAAAATCTTTTTAAAGCAACGCTGTATAGAAGAAGAAGAGCTACTTTGAGGAGTTTGAGGTACACCACAAACCACATAACATTTTCGCTATTTTTCTATAGAAGGAAAAGGAAAAAAGAAAAGGTATACCGACATTGAATTCACAAGGAAGATGAAAAGTTCAATGGATGTATTGACCGGGAAAAGAGTGCCAAGATAGGCAAAGTTTCCTCAGCATATGAAATCATTCTTCAGAACACAATAAGATCAGTGGAGATTGTGGACTAAGGAAGAGGAGAAAATGTATTAGGCAAACCCAACTACATTGTACGCAACAACTCAACATGATAAATAGTTAATCTTTAAAATAGATGATAAAAGATATCACTTACCAAGCCATTCCCCTCATATAATATGCATTTGCAATGATTGCACAAAAGCCTTTCCACAGGTGTAATACATCTTCAGAAACTGGAGGTGAAGCAGACCATCTAACAACTGTTGGTTGTGGTGTACACAAGATGGTGATGAATATAATGCTCAACCAAAGAATACACTCATCAACCTGCATTAAATAAGCACAAAAAAAGAGCACTAGTCAACAAATCCCAGCTCAAAAATACAATATGAGCAAGATGTCGAGAGAAAAATTCGCCTTTTAGGCAAGAGGTGGGCAGCAAGGCTACTGGTCACTTATAATCAGATAACAGAGTTTTGAGCATCTTAATGTCAACAAAACACACAAAGGAAAACATATAGATCAGAGAATAATAACTTTTGAGATAGAAACAAATTAAGTCCTAATGACAGGGCCTATATTTGATCATTGCTAAACAACTCAAAAAGTAGGAGGTGAAGCCCAAAGCACCAAAGTGTTCTGTGTTTGAGTTTAAAGATAGGGCCAAGCTAATTTCATAGGCTTGGTAGTCGGTACACTAATTACCATATAAGATAATTTTACACTTTGCATTGAGCAAATGGGTGAGAGGTAGTTAAAGCGTTGAAATACCTAAGGCAGTTAATTTTCTAATTTTAGAATTAGTGTAAACTGTACACAAGTTTAAGCAGAGAAATGGTGAAGAGGTTTCACAAAAAAAAAAAAAAAAAAAAAAAGAAAAAAAGTTTAAGCAAAGAAACGGTAACATAATAGGCGCTTGTACAAGAGGTTTTAAAAATCTTACTAATCGCTCAAACTGACATGAAGCAACCTTATATTGAAAACTTTGGGTCCTGCCCAATCAATTTCAGATGGAAATTATTTGATTAGGCTTGCAATTGATCCAAACCACACACTAACTAAACCATAACTAACCTCGTCCACCTGTTTAAGGGGTCTAGATGTATAGTAGCACCATATAAACCACAGAAGCCAGTAAAAAAAGGTTCTAATCTTCTAAAGCAAAATCACAGGATTCCAAAATACAACAGAATTCATCAATCACTCATTAAAAGATGCATATAGCAGTTCAAGGTGCAATGGTACGCACAACTCACTTCCTCAGATAATATTTTAGACTTCAGACTGGTACTTCCTCCATAATTTTCCATTGATTCTATTGTAACTCCAGATTCCTTCATATTTGCCAGCTCTTTCCTCAAACCTTCATCAGTGCATCCTAATGCATATGCATTCACCCCAGCTTCAATGAATTCCTATTACATAAAAGCATAAAAGGAATATAAAATGAATATAGTATAGCAATGTAAGTAGAAGAAATATACAAGTTAAAAGGAATTCCTAACCTTTAAATTATCAATGCCACCACGATCAATCACAGTTCTGTACCGTCTAAATAAGCTGATAGCAATATTTGTTGATGAACGATATTCATCATCGGATGAAGTTGGATCTGAAGACCGGCACTGCAAGAAGTGATACATAAATATGTATGTATGTCAACAATCAAAGCCAGATTGTTAAATTAGAAATAACTATGCATACCAGCCACCTCTTGGGAAGAGTGTCCTGAGAGAGAGAGCAGCCTTTCAATCGTACATACCCTTGTCTGGAAAGAAAGCATTTGCGCAGACCTTCGGTATTGGAAAGACTTGATTGACTAGGACAGCTTAGAGGACTGAGCAATGGTATGACATTTGCAGTCTTAGGAAGGCCGAATTCCTGTAATATATTACTATCCACGTAACTCAAGCAGTTTCCAATAGCTCCCCCAGCATGCACCGTCAGCATGGTTGAACCATGATATGTCTTCAAGCTGCAAATTGCCAATCCAAGACCAAAAGTGTTTTAAAACCACATCCACTAATAGTTTCTTAAAGTCCTTAAAGTTCACAAAAGTTCATAGGTTTGTTTCTTAGAGTCCTCACTTCATGTAGGTGTTATTATGGTGAGTAGATCAATGATACATCGAGTAATTCCTAGAATAAGTTAAGAATCACTCAGAATTTCTCTGATTATTAACAAAGTAATGTTCAAATTTTAGGTCTGTATCCTTATGAGATCCAGCAATCACCTTAATGCCAGATCATGCTTTAGGGAAAAAGTCATCAAAGCCAGGGGTCTATGGGATGGCAAGGCTCCCTATCCACCAAACAACTGGAATACAGAGCATTGTCCAACTCCGTTATAAACGGTGTATTCTGTTAAAATAATTCTTCCAAGAAAAGTTATCTTTTATCACCTGCTGAAGCCTTTTGCAACTGAAGTAGTGCTTCTCTTCATAGGCACTACTTATAGTGTAAGTTGTGTGCTAAGTCAATCACAGCAGATCTCAGACCAAGGTTTTATGTTTGCTGTAACTCTATTCAGTTCTGTAGATTTATCCTGCTAGACCTAGCTAAACTAGTACTATTTGCTCACATAGAAAACCTTGAATCATATAGTTATGTAGATAATGACATCTCTTTAAAATCCATGTCTCTACACTTCGGGAATGATTCCACTAAAGCAAGCCATGAGTCACAAGGGAAAATTACTGAATCATACATTTACTATTCCTGGTTCTGACCTTACAAAATTGTAAGGGCTATCAACCCAGCTCGTGACTAGTATCTAAAGGTATGGCTGCATCGAACACCATCAATCTCTCACACAGGAGTATCATGGGACAATAAGTTAGGTAAGCAGCATACATGTAAACACCATGTTTTAACAGCAGCAATCACGTTTATTAGGAAAAAAGACTTTTTTGCTTGGAACCAAAAATTAAGATGTTCATTTTCCTAGGCACTCATTAAGCATGACCAACATGGGATGTCTTCATAAGTTGCTGCTATTCTTTTAAAACCAGAAACTCTCTGGACCCCTAAATATAACAACGAATTCCACCATTAGATATAGTTGTGTTTCAATGAGATTTAATAAGTTTAATCCTTAAAGACAATCCTAAAACTGACACAGATTCATCATCATCTAACATTGATTCATGCTGTTTCCAGCATCTCCACAAATGATTCGACTAAAATGAACTTCATATCAAAGCCTTATCTTACTGGTTAAGATTGACCTGGAGTAATTGAATCATCTCAGACTAAATTCAGAACCCAAAATGCACAGTAGCTGCTCTACAATTTTCTTACATCAAGCAAATATCAGATATATTTTCTATAAAACAGGTAGCCACTTTCCTGTGAAAACTCCAGTGCTTCCATATTACAATAAGTAACATTAGTATAGTTAAAATGTTTTTTCATACATATATATATATATATATATATATATATATATATATCCCTAAGGACAAAGACGCTTAGTATAAGTAAAAAATTCATCCGATAAAAATGGTCAAAATGGAAAGATTAAAAAGTAACAGAGGCCAGAGGGAGTAATTTAGGAATTCATGACATAATCAAGCTTTCAACCATGATATTCACAATAATTTATAATTCTAGATTATAGTTGTTATACAGTTATACATATTACATAGTCCTTAGAGTGTATGATTATCTCAAAATTAGTCACTCATAAAGACAGGCATTTAGAAACTCCTACTTCCATTCCATTTTATTTGCACCCACAATACATATATCATTGTATAGATTTTACTCCACCCAAAGCAAAACTTATACAGTAATAAAAATTACTAAAGACTACAACTTTAACATGAAATTTAAGGCATAAATCAAAACATGGGTAATTAAGGAAATTAAGAAAATGGCAAATAATTCTAAATAAATCAAAGCATGGGTAATGAGGAAAATAGCAAATAATTCTAAGTCAAGAATATATATTTCAAATTGAGTATATGGTAAAAGTTAAAGCAATAAAAAAAAATGGCAAAAATTATTCACAAAATAAAAATAAACAACAAAAAATAAATCAATAAAGTTACCTTTTCTAAGGCAAATATGATTGCCTGTGAAATTAATAATGCAACCTGAAAGAAAAAGAAGAAAATCCCAGAAAAATAACCTTGAACAATTATTTAGAGAGAAGATAGAAGAAGGATTAGTTGGGGTTATACAAACCACCAACTTATTGTATGGTTCCAAAATATTTTTGTGGAATTTTGAAATATGATTGATCGGAAAATGAAAGGGAAGATCTTTTCTCATTTATTTATTTATTTTCTGGTGTTAGAAAGACTGAAAATTTGACTATCAATTTTCAAATCGCTGCATTTGTCATTGTTACTTTAGTCTCTACACTCTTTTTTTTTTTTTTTTCTTTTTTCCTGGCTAAACTTAGGGTAAATAACTAAATACTAAATAATTTAAGGTCGTGCTGTGCTGCTAGACCCGATCCATTGGTTAGCTCACTTTTTTTTTTGGGTGCACTAAACTACTCGTACCTTGAACCCACAAAATTTTGCGACTTGGTTGTTCACATTCACAGTCAAAAATATTTCAAGATCAAAACTCAAAAATAAATTCGATTATTAGTGTCTTGTATAGTTGTATTACTCCTTAACCAAAACTTGTTTGATTGTTTCTGAGTCTATATTAGCAACTGAAATCACACTCCCTTACTCCCTCTAGCCTCTTGAAAAACTTCTTTCACTCCATATAATATGTCATCTAATAATAAATCAGTGCAATAAGAATGGAGCAACGATACTCTACTGAGCACTCCTCTGATCACATAGGGAAGGAGATTTCATGCACTCCGGTCTACCTTTCTAAAAAGCACATGCCATAAAATCCACACACAATTACGCTGTTGAAATGAAGATAAAAGTATTTCATCAATTCTAGAGTGAAATCATCAACTCAGTAGTCATTATTGCCCAAAAATTACAAACTATTTTAAGGGTTTTTCGTACTCTTCCTGAGAGTAAAATCTCAAAATTTTCAGAATAATCGAGCCAGGGAGTCTACAATTACATCCCTAGGTACTTGAGAAAGTATGCCAAAAACATAATGCACCAGTTATGAATAAAAGGTAGGGAAGATCTTGACCCCCAAAATTATGTGATTACAAGACATGGTAATTTATTTTACTATGACTGAAAAACGGAACCACATTTCTTTTCTCATATATCAAGAAGCAACCTCCTGGGATCTTCCACCACATCCTTCACACGGCGCAAAAAGAGGACAGCCTCTCTCCCATCAATCAGCCTGTGATCATATGTCAGAGCAACATTCATCATTGGCCGTGAAACTACCTGACCACCAACCACCATTGGACGGTTCACAATTGAGTGCATGCCCAATATTGCTGACTGCCAAATTGAAAATAACATTAGACCGATAAACAAAGTTTGTGCATTACTCTCTAATACATATGAATAGTATTGAGAAATCCTCTGACCTGTGGAGGGTTGATAATTGGGGTACTCAGAAGGCTTCCATAAACACCACCATTAGATATTGTGAATGATCCTCCAGCCATCTCATCGATCGATATAGTACCCTCAGTGGCCTTCTTGGCAAGAGAGTTGATTCCTTTTTCTATATCAGCAAAGTTCATTTTGTCCGCATCTCGAATAACAGGTACCACAAGACCCTAGAAGCAATAAATCAGCATCAAGAATCAAGATCCAAGTTAGAGATAACTTCAGTTGACATCGTGCAAAGGCACCCTAAATGTTTGGGTAAGTAATAGTAGATAAATGAGCACATCTAACTCTAAGGAAAATCATATAAACCAAATAAGCCAACTCCACTTGACTTTACAGCATATGCGCGATATAATTGTATATACAAATTCAATACAGTTTATCTGAATGTAAATATGGTAAACCACTCAATGAAGGTCATGATGATATTAATTTTCTCTTCAAGCTGAAAAATGACTAAATGAGTGAGAAACGACAACAAGTGTATAATGTAGAATAGTGGTCTCAATCAATGATTATGATTTATACATCACTTACAAGAGAATTCTTCTGGTTTCCATACTGTATTCTACTCCATAGACCATGTAAAAAATCAAGAGTGTTAATCTAATTCACTTATTATTTGGCTTTATATAAACAACCCAATTCATATCATATGGTATCTACAGTGCCCAGTCCATCAGCAAGTTTGACAAATAGCTAGAAGAATGGAATTTGTGGCAAATATACAAAGGCATTTCATTGGTTCTCTAAGTGTATAGATATCTTTTCTTTCCAAGTTTTAATTTTTAAAACATGTATATATAAGAATATACTAGATATGATAGATCAAAAACAGACCTTAGGAGTTCCCACAGCGATACTAATATCAATGTATTCTCGGTATATGATGTCATCCCCATCAATAACAGCATTAACAATCGGTTGGCTCTGGAGTGCACTCACTGCTCCCTAGAAATCACAACAACAAAAAAACAGCATTAGCAATTCTAACCAATCACATAGCAAAAAAAACCACAACAAAGAAAATGACTTACTTTGACAAATCCTGACATAAATCCCAACTTCACTCCATGCTTCTCAACAAAGGCATCTTTATAATCAGAGCGAAGCTTCATCAAGTTTGTCCTAACAAAATTATATTGTCCACATTAGGCATATTAAATGACGAATCATTACAGAGATGCAATAATAAGCTTCTACTACAGCTTATTTAAAAAGACGGACTCTTCTAATTTGAGCTGTTAAAAAACATGGTTAAAATTACATTGGATTGTGTAAAACCAAAAATGTGTCCTTAAGCATTGGTAATCACACTAATCAGTGAAAAGTCCACATGAATATATATTTCTTTGATATTCCTTTATATATTTTATACATCAAACTGTATCCAATTTTCGGAATTTTCTTAACTAGAACTGTTACATTAAATCCCAGAAAGCACATAAATACTACTTACTCGCTGCTATAAAAGCCAGTGATCATTCCATTTGAATGAACCTTTCTCGGTGGAGGAAAGAGTTAATACCGAGAAAGGTTCATTCAGACACCAGAATGTGTATAAACACCTATAGAACGCCAACAAAATAACTACTGTACCAACAGTTTTTGATTACCACAGGTACACAACACCCAATTACATGGCTGTTACTCCAATGGCGTATAAGAAATTCCCAGAGAAGAAAGTTCCATCTCTTTAAACTCATCTATGCGGTAAATGTTAATCATGTCATGAGGAGAGTTTTAAAAATGGTAAAGAAGAGAAACTACAATGATAAATACAGCTGCGAAATCAGAGATTTGTGTGGTACCATACTTCATTTTTGTTAGAATTTTCAGCACAAGAGCACTACAAAATTACTGAAAATTTGGAAGTGTATCAACTAATTACTTATTATTTCAATATTTACAGTAAATTTTAGATTTTTTTCCACTTGCATTATAATATACAAGAAAATTAATGGTTTAACTTCGCAAATTTTAAACAATATATTCAACTTAAATTAATTACATCAGAAAAGTAATAGCTTACATATCAACTTCATTGAAAGTAGTCAACATGGCATAAGTGTTCTGAGAGTCTTTCAAACGGGTAGCAACTCGCTTTCTTAGTCTTGTCATTGGAACCTGAATAAATCATACATTCAAAAAACAATGAACTTCTAAATCAATGATTCAATCATCAAAGATTTACGAATACAAGTAACCATCCCAAATGATTGGCAAAAGAATTCACTTACCCTTCTCTCTCTGTCCTTGGGAGGTAGTTGAGGTTCTGATGGTGAGGGTTTTGTAGATGGTGGAGAAGGAGCTTTAGGCTTTTCCTTGGGAGCAGAATCTTCTGATACAGGCTTTTCTTGAGTAGGAGTTTTAGCTTTTACCTTCTCATCCGTCTTGTCCTTATTAGTTGCATCAGCCTTGTTGGTTGGTGACTCGGATGGAGCTACATGTGCGTGATCGCCAGATTTTGAAATGATAGCTATCTTAGTGCCAGGCTCTACGGTATCACCAACTTTGGCTAGAAGCTAAAGTTATAGGAAAGCCACATAAGTCAACAACTGGGTGCAGTGTTAAAAAAAGGACCAGAGCATTACCCAAGAAATATATAGAATTAATATTGAGACTAATTCACATACCTGTTGAATGATTCCAGCTTCAGGACTACCAACATCCATAGTGACCTAATAAAATACAAAAATTAGCTTAGCCTACCCCTTTTTTAATCAGTGAAAAACTACAGAAACAAGGTGGCAATATATTCCAAAATATACCTTATCTGTTTCAATTTGAGCAATTGGCTCATCAACTTCAACACGGTCTCCAGGATCTGATTAAAGTACGATAATGAGTTGCATGAGATACAATTTTAAGAAAAGATGAACCTAAGCCTCCTTGGCCAACTAACTAAACTTTTTCTCACATGCAATGCAAAACATTATAAATCAGAAAGACATACGCTTTAAAAATGAAGCCAAAGTGCCATCAGTAATAGACTCTCCCATGAAAGGTACAACGGCTTCCACAACATCACCTGTATTGGAAATAACAAACTTGATTATATAACCACCTAGCTAGGTGCAAAGATTATCAACAGGGACCACTAAATAGACATTATCCCACCATCTGATGAGTAGGACCTCTTCCATAGTTGCCTAGAAGGACCAGTTTGCAAACAAGATCCAACTTCCCTGCGGATCCACACATAGACAAACAAATATAAGCCAAGTCCAAATGTCATGGTTGAACTGACATCAGCTCATATAGCAACATATAAATTTTATGTCATTAGAATATGTAAAGGAATGATTAAGGCAAAGCGACAAACAAACCTTAGCGACCTTAGACTAGCCTGACAACCTGTGATAAGTTTGGAAGACGATTTAGATTTCAGAACATGCATCATACTAGCATAATCAATTAGTTTGTTGATTGTAAGAAGACATACCCAAATTCCCATGTAAACCAATAATCCTGACTAGATTCAATCCTTGTCTGAGATGCAAAGTCTACACAATAACATGCACATTTTGCAAATAAGAATTACTAAGTAATCATCCAAAACAAATCTCTGCTAATAAATGAATTGTTAGTCAGGATTAAGAAAATATGATTATTTTAACCATAACCACACCAATAAATCAATATTGCAGTCAGTTGATTAGCTACTTTACATTTATAACCACTCAGATAAATTGAGAGATCTGAATATCTGTTTTGCAAGATAAATGTGAAATTATCTCACTTCTTGAATCATGTCACTACATACTGAGCTGAGCATGGAAAATCAGAAAACATGGTAAGAGTATAAGACAGTAGAGACTTTATCACAGCCCTAGCCAGTCAATTTGGATATCATACTATATCTGGAGCTGTCCTTTCCAATATGGCAATATGTGGACTAGAGGACCTAGTTTCAAAGAAAGAATTAGGGACTCGAGAATGTTTGGAATCACAATGTACATATTTCAAGCTGTACTAATTTGAAAGGTATTGAATAAAAAGTTAACATCTTTATCTATTTGAACCTTGTTTGATGATTAAAAAAAAAATTGCCAATAAGGCTTTCCAGAAGCTTGTTAAATGTCAATCAACTCTGCAAAATGACTTCAGACTTATCCAGCCAGTGATGTATATCTAGGAAGTACAAATATCCTAGCCTAGAGCTGAAGATAGCCTTTGAGGCAACAATCCAAGATAAAGTGACTAAAAGAGTAGAATTATAACAAGTTTGTTTTCATGCTTGTAATAATTGTCCTGGGTAGGGAAAAAAGCGGAGTCATTTTTTTTTTTTTCAAATCAAGGATGCCCTACAACATGCATAGACTATAACATTAGTCCTCTAGTAATTGATATTATTCATAGAACTGCTGTAAATATTACACTAGATACATAGAACTGCTGTAAGTAAGCGACTTATCATAATGCTATGATGCTAATATAAGAATCCCAAACATTTCTAATTTGAGATAAGATCAATTAGGTAGGGGCTACTTTGTCTTAAAAGAGAACTGAGGCGGCTGAGTGTGATGCTCTTGTTGAAACGATGTTTAGCTGGAAAAAATATGGGGAATGAAGGCAGCCACCTTTGATGGGCAAACTTAAATTGTCGAGCTTTGTTATGGTGCATATGCATTCTTATTAGGATGATTTAATTATGTTCACTAGCTTGCGCTTGGAATAAGCATTGGATCATGCAGCTTATTTGCTGGTGACAAACCAATTCACCCCAAGAATCTCATTGTAGACTGGGAAGTCATTAGTAAAATCAAGTCAATAAAAGGACATGGCGTTGAAAAGTGCTTCATTTTGAACATTTCTGGTCTAAGGAAACATGTTTGACATCTTGCTTATAGACTGACCTGTGAAAGAGGGTGATTACAACCCTAATAGTCATGCAAATTGGACTCGGAAATGAGTGTGAGGTTTTGATTATAATAGTTACTCTAGCAATGCTTCACAAGATCAAAATCATGAATGATATTATAGACAATGGTCATGAATGATATTTGGGCTATGAAAATCATGTTTAGAGCAAGGATAGGTTTGAAGCTGATAAAAATTAACCTATACACAATTCTATTTGATGGTTGACAACTAGACCAAAACCTAACGCAGAGGAAAATCTTAGCAAAATTGAAGTTTTAACGGCCAATACTCGCACAAACTATTGGCCATCAAATCAAAGCATCATGCTTCCCTAGAATGTAAGGTGTGTGTACTACATAGACGGTTCTTGTATAATACAAAGTATTTGTTTCGGTTTAAGGATAAAAAGAAAAGGTATAAGGCATAAATTTTGAAAATTAAATCATACATAACAACTAACTTAATCAAATTCATCATTTCTTGTACTGACACATAATCCCAATCCCAAATTGTAACATGCAGAAAAAACATCAAAAATCTTTATTTCCATCCAAAACAATGACAAGTATAGATTAAGTTCCGGAATTACAAAATCAGGATAACTATAATAATTACTAAAAGGCACTCACTGCTCCAAACACAAAAAAAAAACAAAACCCTCAAACTCGTACATACAACATGACATAAACAAGGTCACATAACAAGAGGCCCTGTATCGACTACAAAGACAAGCCGCTTTCATACTTTCACAATCTACACAGCAAAAAAATTGGCACAAACAATAACAGTATGACTACTACATGAAAACATTAACATTAACATCCACATTCACATTCACATTCGCAACCTAAACCGCACCCCATAAGGTGATCAGTCTAGGGAAAAACACACTCAAACAACACAAATTCCAGCTAAAACCCTCAACTCAGAAAAGAAAACACAAATTCCAGCTGAAATCATCAACTTAACCAATAAAAACACAAATTTCCATCTAATTGAGCTTTATCTAACAACTACCTCTTTCGCGGCAGTGGCATAGCCATGAGATCCGAAAGCTGAAGCAGATGGTCCAGAATTCCTCTGAGTTTGACGGCCTAGCACCTGAATAACATCACAGCACCAACAATTTCCATCAATTCAAAAATCACACAAACAATTTAAAAAATTACAATCAATCAAATCAAGAAACTGTTGTAAAATTTTACCGAAACACCACCACGAACAGCTTTTCGCCGCGCAATCCCTAACATATTTCTACAACCAAAAAAATCAACGCAATTAATTTTCAAATTTTGAAAATTCAAAAATCAAAATTTCATACAACAAAATTCGGATCTAAATTTTTTTGCTAATTTAACCGAAGTGTTCAAACATAGAGTACATAATAACAAAATGAAATCGAGTAAATCTAGTCTAAAATCTGAAATATAATCTAACAATAAATGGTTGAAATAAGTTTACCTAAAATGAAGAATCGCAATCAGTTAATACGAAGAATTGCAGATTAAGTCTGGGAGAAAAATGGGTTCCCGTATTCGTCGGTCGTCTCCGTTTCGCCGAGCGCCGCGTATGCCAAGAGAAGAAAGGGGTTTGTGTGTTTCTTCAAGGCTTTACTTGCGAAGGTTCTATAATTTTAATTTGTCTGAAAAATTATTACAATTTTTTTGATTTTTCTCTTGGGCCATTCAGCATGTGTCGCGTTGTTTTGTTTTGTAGTCTCTATGTCCCTTTTGTATACTACGTATTATTGATGCGCTTAATTGTTAAAAGACTTAAAACTATTTAAGGGGTCGGGTTCAGAACTCGTTGGAGTGTCGATTCGGATGATTGGATCGGGTCTGATATGGTCGGGTCGAATAAATTTTTAAAGTTAAGTCATACTAAATTGTTATGTCCACGCGAGTCCAAATCTGAATCGAATATTTTTCGGTTCGGTTTCGGATCGGGTCGGGTCGGGTGTGCTTTTAACACCTCTAATTGGACCTGTATAGGATCCGTCATTGGAGTATGCTAGATTTAACCAATATGATGAAGAGAAAACAATTGTTCTTCTGCAGTAAATAAATTGAGTAACAGTTTCCGTCTATGGTTATAATGTCTAGAAATATGTATTAACACATGTTTTTTAATATGTTACAAGGGTGGGTCTTTATAATCTGAAAATGTTGCTCTCATTATGAGCTTTATTGTGACAAATAAACGAGACATGACACAAAATGAAGATTACCATTCAAACTAGGAACATATATACAAGACAAACCTCAAAATTTGACCTTCTTTTGGGCGTTGTTTGATGGCTCCCTTGCCATGTGTAAATCCACGCCCACAACTCCATGAGCAGCACCTTAGACTGCAAAATTGCCTTGTTTTCTTATCACTTTTGTCGAACAATGAAATGATGTCTTTCCTCAAGCACTCAAACAATGCCATCTCGTACATTTTTTAACAAATGCAACATTTGTACCACAAATTAGCCACAAAAATTCATCTATTCTAAAGGACAATATAAAATACCTCTAAACTAATTTTCTCTCAGCTCTCACATAGAAAGAACAAAAGAGATTGGATGCAGTCTTATTTTTACAACCAAATTTTTAAAATTTTTGTTCATTAGTAAACTTGTCTCCAAAAATTATTATTTGTAGAGATTTACAAAAGTGTTTCATTGGGAAGCTATCAAGTTAGTCATTTACAGTTATCTTTACGGCTTTTAACAAATATTTCATTCGCTCTTGCTTTCATACCAACATGCATATATTAAACTTGCTTTTACATGTATGTACATGCAAGTATTTACATTTCCGATCCCTAAACGTGTGGTCGTGTTCTATATACAAATGCAATGCCATGTTCACACATTTACAAAATCACCTAATCATATCAACAAATTAAATTCATAAAAGAATGAAAGAATTCCCTAATTACAATTTACAATTGCTCAAAATGATTAAAACAGCTTGCTTGCAAACTCATCAACAGAACCTCCATTTCTTCTTGATTTGTCGGCGAATTCCCGGAGTTCAGACAAGCTCCGACCCAAATGCAAAGCCATCTTCAACTCGAAAACTTCACCATTTTCCCTCTTTTGTAAGTCCCCTTCTTCTAAGGTAGACTCTACAGTTTCTTCCAAGAGCTTAAAAAAACCAGCACAATTTCTGTACATCTCAAACACCATTCCTACTTGCCCTCCATGCTCTATTGTATTCACTGCAACAGCCATTGACCCCGCTACAGCCGCCATGAGCCCTCCCCACGGTCCACCATGGCCCAAACAAGCAGCTCCCACGGCTGCAACACCGGTCAAAAGTGGACCCGAGATGGCTAACATTTTGCTCAACTTCAATGCCTTGTTACCTAGCCTAATATAATCCTCAACATCTCTGCTCTTTGTCACGCCTACAATTTCTCGTATATCATCCTCCAATTCCCTAGTCCATCCATTCTGCTCATCATTACCTTTGGAAGAATTATGTTTTAGTGATGAAGTTGATTGTTTCTTAGACGGCCACCATACAGCAGGTTCTAACCTCTCGGGGTACTTATCGAGCATGGCGCCTAGTAGAGGCAATGGGTAAGCTCTATCCAAGGCTAACACGCTCTCCATGGCCTCCTCGACATCTTCCTTGGTTGGTGTTCGGAGAGAAAGAGTAGTTTGGATAGTATTTTGAAGCCTCTTAAACAACCTTACCGCGTTTCTTTGCTCTTCTACCAATTGAGAAGGTTGAATCTTGTTCATTATTAAAAGAATACCGGTGCCTGCAGCAAAGAGTAAGGCTGAAGACACCTTTAACCCTAACCCGTGAGGCCCACTAGCCTCGGCTAGACCGGCCATTGTAACCGCGGTTAAGGTGATCATGTTAACCGAGTTTAACAGCAATGAGTTCCAATTCTCACGTTGGTTACCGATGTTTTGATGCATTTCAATCCTATCACTAACACTTTCTAAGATTGTGTACAATTTGATAGTTTCTTTTGTGTTTTTTGTTGTTGTGATGTTTATTGGTTTCGCTTCTCTTAAAGGAAGGTTTGTTGTAAGCTTATCAAGCTGTTCAATAAGCTGCTGTTTTTGAGCATGATTTGGTAGTTTTGGGACTGTAATTTTGGGGTACCTCAAGTATTTGGACCACTTATTGAACTTGTGATCTTAGATTTGTTTGAAGAAACCGAGTTTAACGAAAATAACAAACGAGTTGAGGATGTTTGTAAGGAAACCATGTTTTTTTGAAGATCTTGAGTTGAAAAAACTTGTGTTTGTTTGGGTTTGTTGAATAATATGGTGTGGTTGGTGCTGTTGATTATATATATAAACACTTGTGGTTCAAAGGTAGATCTAAGGAACGAAAGGCCAAAAAAAATAAGGAAAACTTGGTCAAAATGTTGAATATTTGTTAAATATTGAGGATATTGACTAGTAAAGGAGAAGACTTTTTCATGGATTGTACACCATAATATTCAACTATTCATATATTTGGATAATAATACGAGTAATTATAATGGACTATTCAAAGTTTAACACTAATGTAGTAAAACTCATGACACTTTGATTTGTTCTAATTTAGAGGCTGTTATTTAAGCTTATAATTCACACCTTATTGCCATTTACCTAAATGAAGTCTTATATTTGACATGTTAGTGATTAATTGGTAATTTTGGCATTGACATATAGAATGTAATCGTGTCACCAACATTAAGAATTCAACTAAGATAAAGAAGAATTAAATCAAAATACTAAAGGCCAAAGGTGTATAAATACGATACGAGAATTTAACACTCTTTCTCAATAGGGTTGACTTATGGCATAAAGTATGAATTCAACACCTTGCCATTCTCGGCAATGCATGCCCAAACCCCCTCCTCAGCCTTTCTTTTCAGTTTTCACCTACTAAACATTCTCCGTACAAAAAGTAATACTCCTTTTTACTTCAACTGTATTTTCATACTCAACTACTTATCTAAAGTTATTACATGGTTTATAACCGACCTTTTGCAAGTCGGTAAGTAAGTCCACTTGAAAAAACTTAATCACAGAAATTGGGCAGCTCACAATCTCATTAAAACCTCTATAAGAATGTTATATACTCTCTTCGTCGTGGAATACTCGTAATCTCGTGTAGTCATATCGATTTAACTTTGCATTATTTACGTACTTGACTACTTGTATGTTATTTATAAAATGTTTATATGAATAAATTTTTTACTAATGTATAATTAAATATATTGATGGTCAAAATTATTCATATGTAAATGTATTAAACTAAAATGATGCAAGTAATCTAAAACGGAAAGACTATTTGATAGTCAGTTTCTAATCACTAATTAATCAACTTATCAACCTACCTCATCTGAACATGGAAAAGTTTTGCAACTGCATAGTACTAGGAAAAAAACTTCTGAACAGCTGAACTCCATCTTTCAACATTTTCTATGTCAAATATTCGTAAATCATGTTATCACGTGAACGTCATGTTCTATGCCAAAGTTGTTAAGAATGTCAACTCGGTTTACTGTAGGACGGTTTGAGGTTGTATTACTTCTATACACGCTGAGAGAATATGATTGTATAAAGACAAGATGCCGCCTTATAAGATGAATTATAAGAGTAGATTTCCCTCTAATGTTGTTGTCTAGATTACAAATTTTGAGCTGTACAGGGGCTTGACTCAAGGTCGAACTACGATCGAATTTTAATGAGTTAATCTTAAGCTATCCTTGGCTCATCTTGAAAGCTTGTAAACATACTTCAGCGTTTCATTTTTTGAGTTATACATATAAGGGGGCTGGACTCATGGTCGCTCTTGGTTTATCTCGAAAGCTTATACACATACTTCACTTTTTTACAACGTACTTTTTATTATCACTTTACTTCGTATATTTATTCTCAATAGGGTTTTGGGACTACGAAATTTAATGTTTTCGTTGGGCATTTGGACCTGGAGCACAAAATCATGTATTTGAGCTCCGGGCTCAACTTAGTGCCAAGCTTGATTAAGCCTGGTGTTGAGAGTTCGAGCAGCCAAGGCCAATTTTGCAAGCTTGGTGAGGTTCAAACTCGAGCCAAATCTTGGCTTGGTTAGTCAAGATTCCTATATGGTAATATGGGACATTTTGTAGGAATATTCTAAAAAGGAAAACGAGGCAAACAAAAGATAGATGATTATTGAATACAAACAATAAGCATATAACAATATCAATTCCACCACTCGTGATGATAGCAAGACGAAAGACAAACTTTAGGGGAGGCTCTGCCAACAATAAGCAAAAATGCTTTGTTGTTAAGAAGACTAGCCTTTTTTTTTTTTGCATAAGTTGCATAAAGATGGCTGAATCGTCTTTAGGTTTAATTTAGCAATCACCTATGAAGACAATAGGCTTTGCAAGAGACTACGAGAAGATTTACTGATTTACATTGTACATTTCAGAAGATCTAGCTAGTCGAAACAATGAATTTTAACTTCAAATCTAACCATCTGCGACATGCTGACATAATGTAAAAATAGTATAATAGGATACCACTGATTCCACTTGCATTGAACATTCAATGGGGTAGTAGGCTGTAGTGATTAGTGAAGAGTTTGATAAGTACGCTTTAGTTTGATCAAGCTTTAGTAAGAAGCATAGACCTTGCTCGTAAGTTCAAAAATATCCCCCTGAGAAGTTAAAAGAAAACAGAGAGCTCATAGGTATTAGTTTTCATTTTATTCCATAAATACATATATAGACACAAGCAATATTAATTGGTAAAGTCGAATATATAATATCATTACCAGCCAAAAGCAATCATGCTCTGGAAAATCACCCGTAAATGCAATGGCACATACTGGTGGTTAATCCACCCAAAAACGGGCCAGAACTGAGCCAACCATCAAATGAAGAATATTAGATTAGCTATCAAGTCAGAATTTCACATTATAACAATACAGAGTTCAGACAAATAATTGTGTAATACCGTCCATGCTGTCAACTGCACTGATGGATAATCTTTCCTAATTCTGCTTCTGACCTGGGTCCATGGTCTTCCTGCAATTTACAAATTGATAAAAAATCGTTCAATTTGATTAGTTAAATAAGATTATTCAATTAGCAACTGATACTTTCAAACACAGATCCTCATGCTCATATGAGGCACAACTGTACAAGTAGTTCATCAGAGTTGAGAGATGTGGAGATAGCTATTAGACTATGTTAGCTGATACTCCTTAACATTGTGTGATGCCCAGGGTTTTGAAAGTTTACGACTGTAAATCCAGTATGCACATTATTCATAAAGCTATTCAAGCTGAGTGTTCAGCAATCAACATTCAACACGTGTTTTATGCAAATGGTGATAAATAAGCCATGATCATATTACATACATCACTACCAGTCCATAGAGTACATGATCATGCATGATTCCGCAAACTGAATGACACAGGTGGTTGCTAAATCAAACCTAGAGATGAATTGAGATCAACTTACTCTCCACAATCCATCCATAATATATCATAAAGAGCATGTTGTTCAATGGGGAAACTGTCAATTGCTCTACAACAACCTGAAACATACAGTATATAGATTATATGAGCAATTATTCTACTCATTTTCCTCTTCCCACTTGCAATAGAAAACGTGGTACGGAATAAAAAACAGAGGTAATATTATTGCTGATCTAACAATGGCTTGAATTTTACCATTTCCTTCTCTCAACCCGAACCACCCACCCCAAACATTTTTAAAGCATGTAAAGATGATTATGATCAACTGACTTTACCTCAATTGATGAGTTGCTGCATTCTCCACAGGATTATGACAAAAAATCAGTTTGACATGAACCCGGCAACAATTAAACATATGTTTGAGCTAATATCTGAATTTTTTTCATTCGCTGGTCAATAAGGCAAAGCCTAAGGATGATAATATTACCCAGTACCCACACTAGCCAGCTTGTATTGGATACAGATACAAGTCCACACATCAGACTGATACATATTTTTGATTAAATTTATGTTTTTTTCATCAAGAAAGAATGTGTCAAGTCCAGAGTCATGCTGGATGATCGAGCACTAGACATTGGTGCTTGAGATGAAATGAAAAGTCTGATTAATACACTGACAACAGTAGTTTATAAACTTTTATTGCCTTTTTACCCAGTTTAGATAAATGAGAATGTCATACTGATACCTTCTTAGCCACTGTCTTTGGATCCTTCTTCCCTTTGAAAACCTTATCAAGCATGAGGTGAAAGAAATGCCCAAACGGTCCAAGATAAGCAAATCCTAAAAGCTGCATCGAGCTCACATAGATTGGTAAATGGAAACGAGCAACAGATATTATAACAAACTATATCACACACATAACAACAAGATACTGCCTATCTTCAATATAAATTGTCCATGGCTCCATGCACTATGCTCATTCTAATTGAACGCCATATTGCATACTGACATACTCCATTTCAGTTATCCTCTAAAAAGGTCTTCTATGTTTATTCCGATTTGAGGTAGCATAGTGTGGATAAAGCCATCTTCTTTAAAGGTCATTATTGTTTTATTGTTTATTCTAATTCTAAGTAAGGTTGGTAAATGGAAACAAGTTACAGGTTTTAAAACGAATTATATCATACCCATAAACAAGTTACAGGATGCTCCCTATGCTCATTCTAATTAAGATTAAATGTCATATTGCATAAGCTGATACGCCGTTCCAGTTATATTTTTATGTTAATTCTGATTTAAAGTAGCACAGTGTATAAACTAGCAATCTTCTTAAAAGGTCGTCATTTTTTATTCTTATTTGAAGTAGCTTAGTGTGTATAGCAGCAGCAAAGATCCAGATACTAAGTCAAAATCCTCTCCAAACACCCATCAGAAAGCTATGAGCTCGTCGAGCCACTAATTTAGTCAGGCCAACAACAAGTTCAAACTATTAACATTAGATAAGTTACATAACTGCACACTCTAAAAGCCCCTTATAATCTTCAATCTACTTTTACATTTGACATTCAAAATTCCACCATTCAACTTTTCTTTTCTTGATTATCAAGCTAAACAAAAAAGATCATAATCTATCTATACTTAGTATTTAAAAACACAAACCATAATTTTTCATATGACACATGTCATCACAAGTCACTCAATACCACATATGACACATGTCACCCCTTTTAATCTTTTTGTTTAAGTCTTAATGTATTCCATAACTTGCAAATTCAATTAAGAAAATGAAGTGTTTCATTTCCATCATAATAATATAAAGTTGAACCAATTAATATCCTTCACATAAACAAATGAATTGAATTATATAAAAATTGTCTTTTTAATTCCTAGACTTAAAACATAACTTAAACTAATATGTCATTTCATATCCTACAATCTTCATGTATATATACGTAACTAAATTTCATTATCTTTTTCCATTGTTCTACCCTCATTCTTTTTTTCCCTTTAAGTTTTAGCAATGAAACAATTACTTCGTATTTCATATCAAAAGTTTCAACTATTGAAAAGCATACCTACATATGAAATAACTTAGGTAAGAACCCGTGCATCGAACGGGCCAAAAGGCTAGTTATAGTCAATTTGCTGCAATCTTGAATATTCATACACACTACGCCTAAGTTAGACTGAAGTTTGAACAGTTGAGAATTCATCATTCATTGCGTCACAATTTAAGCAAAAAATGGGGCAAAAATTAAAAAGTCAACTATATATATCAATTAAATTTGGAATTTGGGGTCAATTCAAAATTAAATCAACTGATCATAAAAAAAAAATCAAAATCCCAGAAAAATTTGGTTAATGGATAGTCAAAAACTAAATCTACAATACCCAAAAGTACAAAATTTATACCACTTTAAGCAAAAGGCGTCGAATTTGAAGCTTTTGAATACCAGAAAGTTTCTGAGAAACTATGTCACTAATTGCTGATAAAACTGCAGCTGTAATTGCCTGAAATTATCATCAAAATAACATTAAAAACAAAATTAACCATACAAATTGTAAAAAACAATAATCAAACATGAAAATTAACCCCATAAATTCAACCGACAAATTGAAAAAAACAATACCCAGATTGCCAAATTAAAGGGAAAAATTACCTTAGTTCTCAAGGGGTGGCGCTGAAGCTGGGATAAATAACGGTTTAAACCATTCTTAGCAAAATTGCCAGTCATTTTTTTTTTTTTTTTTGGGAATAATTTTTGAAGTTTATGATTGATAAAGATGAATGAAAAAATGTTCAGTAAGCAGTAGTTGTTGTTCAATTGTCCTGTATTATTGTTTTTGATTCATGTGTTTGTTAAAATATCTTTAATTTGTGTTTGCAACATTGGTTTTTTGAGCATAAGTATGGGCCCACGCACAATTAATTTCCTCTTGATTGTTGAGTTGTTTTCAACCCTCCATAAATGGTTAGTTGTATTTCCCAGTTTTGTAAGTACCCGTATTCTACCGTTCTACACTAGCTTTTGCACGGTTTTTTTTTTTGAATAATTATACTCCTTATGTTTTTAATAATTATACTCCTTATGTTTTTTTTTAAATACTTCTTCATTTCTTTATACGCGGAGTTTTAGGAGAAATTGGAGAAAGTATTAAAATATAGAGATAGTGGGGTTGGTGGAAGGTAAATTGGAGGAGAGTAACTACCCGTATTCTACCGTTCTACACTAGCTTTTGCACGGAGTTGACTTAATTTTTTCACCTCTAAAAAATGAATAAATATTACTCGTATTATAACATACTACATCCGTTTCTTTTTAGTTGACACGTATTCCTTTTTAGGAAGTTTCTTTTTAGTTGACACGTTTCCTTTTGGAGTAAATTTTTTACCTTACATTTACAAGCTACCCCACTTGTTTTTTCATTCTCTCTCACTCTCTCTCCTCTCCTTAATATATGTGCCTAAATCAAACGCGTCAACTAAATAGAAACGGAGGAAGTACTTCCTCCGCTTTCTTTTACTTGCAACACTTCCCTAAAAAGGAAATATCACAATACTTGCAACACACTATAAAAGGAAAGTTACTTTAGGGAAAAACTATATTATTTCTCTTATTTAAAACACATGGCCCACTAAATTACACTCTTGACAACCACTCATCCCATTTTAAATCTGTACACAGAATGAGCGAAAACCAGCATCACCCTAATTCTCAAGAAATGGTGGATCAATTGATTCGATCAACCAAAAAACCAAAGAGGAAAATCACACACTTAATCTTTAACAAGGAAGGGAACTCTGTTCCAAATCTGGGAATTTCTGAAATGGATATTGAAAATGGGGAGTCTCCACAGAACCCTCGAGGGCAGATGCCAAAACCCCCTACTCTGAATCCAAAGCCTTTCCAACCGCCTCATGCTATTGGGGTAAATTCAAGATCCTTTAGAGACTTGTTGAGAGATACTCAATTAGCCTCTGCTGCAGACTTGGAGAACCATATCGAAATTGAAGATGATGATGTCTCTGATGATGATGAGGCCCCGGAAGGTATCGAAGATAGTGAGAGATGCCCTGTTATACTCCTTACTAAGGAGGAGAAAAGGGCAATGAGAAAGCCATGGAAAAATACTCTCATAATCCGTATGTTCGATGGTAGTCTTGGCTATATGGGTTTGACGAAACGACTCAAAAGAAAATGGCAGGGTGAATTGATTTTGACAGATATTGGCTGCAAGTATTTCATTGCTAGATTCTCTAATGTCGATGATTATAATTATGTGTTAACCCAGGGCCCCTGGCTTATCGATGACAAGTACCTCACCATTCGAAAGTGGACTCCAAATTTCATTTCAGAAGAAGCATCTATTAATGTTCTTACTGCGTGGGTGCGAATTCCAAACCTCTCTGTCGAATATTTCGATAAAGAGTTCTTGAGGAAGATTGGAGTGAAAATTGGCAAGGTGGTCAGAGTTGACAGGTCTACGGCTTATGCTGAACGAGGTCAATTCACAAGATTGAGTGTCGAAATTGACCTATCGAAGCCCCTGCTAGCTAAGTTTTGGTTGAAAGGTAAAACATGGAGGATCCAATATGAGGGTATCAAGATGCTCTGTTATAAATGTGGGAAATTAGGCCATGTTGAAGACCAATGTGCATCGAAATTAAATTCTGATACCATGGTAATCGATACTGTAAATGATCAATTGAATGATCATGGGAAACAACCATTTGCTCCACCTGCTAAGCCTGAGGAAGTTGATGATTATGGTGACTGGATGTTGGTTAAGAAACCGGGTCGGAAACGTAACCCGAAAACGGATAAAGCTGGCCCGACCCATGGTAAAGAGGGTCAAATCCTGAATAAGGAAACTAGTAACAATTTTTCCAAAAGTCAAGCTAAATCAGCGGGAGGGATTGTAGGGATAAATTCCACTTTCGAAGTACTTGCTGCCCAAGATGAAGCCGAGAATAATGCTCTTGAAAATTCTGTTTCAAAAGATATCTTTTCGAAAGCTATTAATTTGGGATCTGGAGATACTAGGAGGGATTTGGAGACTCCCTTGCCAATTACTAATGAGGTGAATATCCCCACAGTTAATTTAGGAGATAATTCTCAAAATAGTTTTGGTATTTATCCTAAGCCAAATTCCTTTAATTTAGGAAAAAAGAATTATGATAAAAATTTGGGGAATAAATCTAATAATAAGAAAAAAGAGTTTCCTAAAACTCCCAGTAAAGCCACGCAAGAGTTTAGACCTCTTGCCCCGATCACTAATTTAGTTTCTTCAAAAGATACTCCTCAACTTTTTGTTTCCAAGAATAGAGAGGGAAAGGAAAATTGCCACACTGATACTTTGAAAGACGTGAACCAGAAGGAAAAAGAAGTGATCCCAGAGGTTGTAGAGGTAGTTTCACAAGATGAATCGACAAAGGAACTTACCCATGTTTCCCCCACCATCGGATGTTGTTCAACTGATGATCCCGACGGACAAAATTCTGTGTGTCGGTCAACCAATGGAGACACCATATTTGGGCATAGCCGACCCCCTGACGAATGTCCTGGAGGTGAGGATAGAGTCATGGATGGAACCGATTCCGGAGCCAATGGAATTGGTAGTGACATTGAAGATTCCCAATGAGATAGGTCGCTTGATGAGACTTATCTCCGGTGCTTATGTAAGTTCTTTACCCTCAATACCGTTATTAATGGAAGACACTATACCTAATTTAGCTCCAAATTCCCAATCTATTTCATGTCTAGTATGGAATGTTCAAGGGGCAGGGAGTCGTGCATTTATTAGTGCACTTAGAGAAGTTGTTAGGAACCATAAACCTAATGTTCTTACTTTAGTTGAAACACACATGGGGGGCCAACAAGCAGAGAATATTTCTAAAATCCTATGCTATGCGGGTCACACAAGGGTTGATGCTCAAGGCTTTAGTGGTGGGATTTGGGTCTATTGGAAACCGGACTTGGTTACAGTTGAGCCAATTCATCAACATAATCAGTTTATTACTATGAATATCCGTAGGGTAGGTGAGGAACCTTGGTACTTTACGGCTGTTTATGCTAGCCCAGATCCTGTTAAGCGTAGTGATTTATGGCGTGAATTGAAAGACTTTGCCAATACTCACAATAAACCTTGGATGGTAGCGGGTGATTTTAATGATACTCGATTTACTCATGAACGAAGTTCAAGTTGCTCCGAAACTACTAGGCGAACTGCAAGATTCAATGAGTGGGTTGAGGATTTGGATTTATTGGAGATAGAATTTAGTGGACCAAACCACACTTGGGCTAGAGGTAACACCATCGAGACTCGTACAAGTGCTAGACTCGACAGAGCTTTATGTAACGCTGAGTGGAGCCTTCGTTTCGCGAATGCTGCTGGTAAAAATCTCCCTGCTGTACAATCGGATCACTGTCCGATTTTAATCTCTCCTAACGGGTTTGCTCCGATTTCTTCAATTAATAAACCTTTCAAGTTTCAGGCAGCCTGGATGACACATGATAATTTTCGTGATTTTTTGGTCTCGAAATGGGATAAGAACAGTCCGCTTGTTCCTTTACTTCAGAAGGTTGGAGGTGATTTACAGGAATGGAACAAAGACGTGTTTCATAATATTTTTAAGAAAAAACGAAATTTGCTTGCAAGGATTATGGGTGTTCAAAAATGTCTAGCCGAGCAAAAATCGAGAGACCTTATCAAATTGGAAGCAAAGCTACGTAAGGAATTGGATGATATCCTTGAACAAGAAGAGTTGCTTTGGTACCAAAAATCGAGGGTAGAGTGGATTAGAGACGGGGATCGCAACACGTCTTACTTCCACCTTAGCACTATAGCGCGACGTTGGAGAAATAATGTGACTGCCATCAAGGACAATGGGACTGGGGAATGGATTTACGAGAAGGAACAAGTGCAGCAAAATATTGTTTCCTATTTCCAGAATTTATTTGAAGCTGATGAACATGAGACCCTCGGTCTGCTGCCCTCTGGTGTTTTCCCTGAGTTCACTACGAGGGATTGGGATATGCTCTCTAGGCCTTTTGCTAAATGTGAGATTGAAAAGGTAGTGTTTGAAATGGGTGCTATGAAAGCCCCGGGTCCGGATGGTTTCCAAGCTTTATTTTTCCAAAAAAATTGGGACTTGGTAGCGGAGAATGTTTATAGGGTAGCCCTTGATGCCTTGAGTGGGAAAGGTTTACCGGAAAATTTAAATGACACTTTTATTGTCCTTATTCCGAAGGTTGATAATCCGGAGCTACCTACTCAATTTCACCCAATTAGCCTCTGTAATGTAACCTACAAGATAATCACTAAGGCTATTGTGAATAGAATCAAGCCGATGATGCCTCACTTAACCTCTTGTACTCAAACCAGTTTTGTGCCAGGGAGACAAATTACGGACAATATAGTTATTGTTTAAGAAGTCATTCATACTATGCGTCATAAGCAAGGAGGTAAAGGACTTATGGCAATAAAAATTGATTTTGAAAAGGCCTATGATCGGTTAAGGTGGGATTTTATAAGAGACACTCTTTATGAAATTCTTTTTCCACCTCTCATGATTGATCTCATAATGGAGTGTATCACAACCTTGTCGATGAAGGTCCTATGGAATGGTGAGCCTATCCAAGCCTTTAAACCGGGGCGTGGAATCCGTCAAGGTGATCCTTTATCTCCCTACATTTTTGTATTATGTATGGAGAGATTAAATCAGTTGATTGAAGAATCGATTATTGAGAATCGATGGAAACCAATATATGCTAGTAGGAATGGTCCTAAATTGTCAAATTTGTGTTTTGCCGATGATATTATTTTCTTTGCCGAAGCTACAGTAGAACAAGCCGTGGTGATTCAAGAATGTCTTGCATGGTTTTGTAGTGCCTCGGGTCAGAAGGTCAGCTATTCGAAGTCGAGGGTTTATTTTTCACAAAATATGTGTACGGAAAATATTACTGAGATTTGTCATGCCTTGGGAATAGATGAAACTGATGATTTGGGAACATATCTTGGCATGCCCACTCTTACTAGTAGGGTTACCCGAGATACGTTTGCTTATTTATGTGAGAAAATTGACAGGAGACTTGCGGGGTGGAAGTCAAAATACATCTCTTTAGCAGGGAGGATTACTCTAGCAAAGTCGACACTCACCACGATGAGCTCTTATGCAATGCAAACAGCAAAAATCCCTAGGACAATTTGTGATGAAATTGACAAAAAAGTGAGGCGGTTTATTTGGGGAAGTGATGATGAGCATAGGAGAATTCATTTGATTTCTTGGGAATTTTTACAAAAATCGAAGGAAAATGGAGGATTGGGGATTAGGACTTCACGTCAAGCAAATGCAGCGTTTTTAACAAAGCTTGGTTGGCGTGTACTAACTGAACCAAACGCTTTGTGGGCTCGTGTTCTAAGGGCAAAATATTATAAAGGGCGGTGTGATGTGGATATGTTCGAATCGAAAGCCAATATGTCCAATGTATGGCGTGGGATTACTGAGAATTCTAAGATTATTGCAGCAGGGGCTAGAGTAGCAATTGGCAACGGTTCGACCACCCTATTTTGGGATCACAATTGGGCTTCTCCGAACCCCCTTCGAGATGCTGCTGTAGCTAACATTCCAGATCACTTAGATGGAGCTACAGTTGAAGAATTATGGGATGAAGAATTAGGATGGAAATGGGAGGAATTTGCGGATCTTCTTCCTTCTGAGTCTCTTCGATTGATTGAAGCTCACGCCTTGCACAAGGATAATGAGGTAGGAGACCTGCTGTACTGGGGTAATGGCCCAAAGGGGAAGTTCTCTATTAAATCTGCCATGAAGATCATAAGGCGTGATGATGATATTGGGGATGATGGTACTTGGAGTTTAATCTGGAAACTGAAGGTTCAACAACGGGCCAAGGTTTTTCTATGGCTTGCAATGCATGATAGGATCATGACAAACGCAAATAGGCTCAAGAGAAATCTCACTGACCATCCTTGGTGCAAAACTTGTACTAATTTTGAAGAGACAACCTTACACGTTCTAAGGGAATGTAAGGCTGCCAGAGAAGTTTGGCGCCAAGTTGGGGGTCCAGCAACTGCTTCGAGCTTTTATCAAGGTTCCTTGCAGCAATGGATTGGTCGCAACATTAAAATTCAAACTAGAAATGATCATTCACCTGAGATATGGCCGACTTATTTTGCTATAACCGTGTGGTGGATTTGGAAGTGGAGGAATAATGTAGTTTTTGATAAGTCGCAAGAGATCCCTATTGACATTGGGCAGTTTCTCCTTGCGCGCTTTGAGGAAGTATGGAGAGTTCTAGGGGATGATATACACTCTACTTCCCAGCCTTTAAGAAGAAGGGAAGAGACTCTAGTGCGTTGGTTAGCTCCACCAGTTGGCTGGCTTGCACTTAATACAGATGGTGCAGCAAGGGGATCGCCAGGTCCAGCAGGAGGGGGTGGCCTATTTCGAGATCCCACATGGAGGTTGGTATATGCTTTTGCTTTGAAGTTTGGCTCGTGCAATGCTTTCTTAGCTGAACTTAAAGCTATAGAGTATGGGCTAGAGATGGCAGAGCGTATGCGTGTGACAAAGTTACAAGTCCAAATGGATAGTCAACTAGCTGTCGAAGCACTCACAAGAGAAGACACTCTTCGAGGCCAAGGTTATCATATCATAAGGCATTGCAAGCAGATCATCGAGGCAAACAATTGGCAAATTCAAATAATTCATATTTATCGTGAAGCAAATCGAGCAGCTGACTGGCTCGCAAATCAAGGGGTCACCCAGAACAACACCATCGAGTTGATTCAATTCCCTCCTATAGACTTAGGACGTATTTTACATGATGATGTTGTTGGTGTGGCTTTGCCACGTTTAGTTCCTGCTTAGTTATTTTTATTGTTTTTTCTTAGGGCTTCTCCCCTCATTTGCATCAAAAAAAAAAAAAAAAAAAAAAAAAAAACTCATCCCATTTTAAAGTGTATTATATCATGTGAAGTCCACATTTCTTAAATACCGTGAAAAAGTGTATGTTACATCTAAAAGAAAACGGAGGAAGTATATCATTAGATTGGTCATAATGTCTAGTTTCTTAATATAATTTTATTACAATTTTTACTAAAACACAATTAAAGATATTTATGGTCAAAGTAGCTATCGACAAATGTGCTGGTCAAACTGATGCATTTAGAGAGAGAGAGAGAGATAAAAAAAAAAAAAAACCAGAGGGAGTATCACTTACACTTTTTCAATAATTCTCTCTCTATCTCTTTCATGTCACATGGGTGCTCTTTATTATTTAATTTCTATATCTCTCTCTATTCTAAAAATTGTCTAAGGGGTCGTTTGTTAACATAGGAAGTGAAAATTCCCATATATTTCTAATATACGGGAAATAAATTCCATAATCAAATTCATGGGAAATTCTCAAAGTTGTTTAGTTAGTAATGAGGGAAGTTAATTCCCATAGGAATCTTAACTTACCTAGGGGGGACTAGGTAATTAAATTCCTACATTATGTGGGAATGGGAAATTCATAGGAAGTTCTATTTCTCCCATTTCATCAAATTTTACACTATTTATTTACTTCACTTTGACTAGCTTTGATGATTTATAGCTAAGAAAAAATATAGTCATGTGGGATCTTGTTAGATTTGTCTCAGTTTATACTATTTTAATATCTAACATTTATAATATTTACATATTGCTGATTAAAGATATAAACGATTGAAATAATGCATCGACAAGCATGAAAAGAGAAGTGTTGCAAGTATAAAATATAGAGAAAGTATATTTTACGTTTTAATAAAATATTAACTCTACTAATTTATTCGATAATTTTTTAGTATATCAACAACTACTCCCTCCGTCCCAAAAAGAACGACCCATTTAGGTTAATTACGCTGGTATTAAGGAAGTTAAGTAAAAAGAAGTAAAAGTATATTGGAAAGATAAATTTACATGGGGTTTGTAGAAAAATAGAGAGAGAAAGTAATAAAATAACATGGAAAATCAAATTTTTATATGGGGAAGCTAATTTTGCACAAGTAGTATTATAGCAAATTGGTGGGTGTTTTAATGCAAATGGGTCATTATTTTTGGGACAAAGTTTTGACTAAATAGGTCATTCTTTTTGAGACGGAGGGAGTAAGTGACTAACCACACTTATCTATTAGTTCATGTTCGTTCAAAGTGTAACATTTAAAAAATAGAGGAATTATTATACTTATCTCTCTCACTTTACTTTGGGTCCTAATTCAAGAGATTTGAGGGAAAATAATCTCAGATACTGGTTGATAAATGAGGTAATAAGTAAATTTGCACTTAATTTGCTCGGATGTCTCGAAGATAGAATTACTACCACTTGAGTCATTACGAACTTACGAAGTACTGTATTTGAGAAAGTAGCAACCAAAAAGTCATGTATATATAGTTGATATATACGTACTTATACAAGTACTATTTTATGTTTTTTCTTATAAGGCAAAGCCAAGAAAAAGATAAATACTCCATATATAATCAAAAAACTTTTGTATACATTCGGTTTAGACTAAGGCCCTGTTTGATTCACCTTAATTTTGCTGAACTGAAATTATTTTTACTGAACTGAACTTATTTTTACTGAACTGAACTTAATTTTACTGAACTGAAATTATTTTTACTGAACTTAAATTATTTTTACTGATTTTCTATTATAATTCTTCTTTAAGAAAACTGAATTTTACTGAACTGAACTTATTTTTACTGAACTGAAATTAATTTTACTAAACTGAACTTATTTTTACTGAACTTAAATTATTTTTACTTAATATTATTTTTTTAAGGTGAATCAAACAGGGCCTAATATTAGTGTACATTGAGCAATATAAGGGTAACTTTTAGCTAATTTTAGAGTAACTTTTTGTCTTTTTTTGGATAACTTTAAACATAATACTATTTTTATATAAATCAACAACAAGAAAAGTTTTATAAAGGTAATTTAATTACATTCAATCACCAATTATTGATTTTTAGTCATTTAAAATGTGATTCTTTACAAATAAAGCGTAGATAATTTTTATTTGAATTGGGTTACTTTAACGCATATTGGGGTAACTTTTATTTATTTCATGGGTAACTTTTAATCACTTTAGGTTATCTTTATAATGGATGTACAATAATTATTATACACCCGATTTTTTAAAAAGTTTGTGATATATAATATTCCGTATTTTACAACTTTGTACAATACGAGCAACCCTGGCCTAACAACGTACGGGATTGTATTATTGTAGGGAGTCACATATTAAAAATATTGCAGCAGTACTGATCTGAATATGTCACGCATGCACATCGTCAGATTTCGTGACCCAAATTAGCAAGTTAGGAAAAGTATTTATTCCAAGTAGTAATAAAAATCCAACAAAAAAACAAACCAAAGAATGAATAGGTCCATTCAATGGGCTTAATGAGTCAAACATAAATGCCTTAGTACGTTATTGGTCAACATTGTCAAACTAACGGTGTTCTCTTACCAACTTGCATGCATATATATAAGATAACGCCTCTTAGCATCAATAAACCATAATCTACAAGCTCAAATTTCTTCTCATTTTATCACAACATTCAAGATACCCAATAACCCAAATTACTTTCATACAAAATCATTCATCTCATACACATCCCTCTAAATTCGTTCGTTCTTAGATACATGTATATGGCTACATTGCAATCTTCATCAATATTGGCTTTGGGGTCTAACAGATCCGACCATGTTACACATTCTTTTATTCGTTCCATGACTCCTAACCTTCAAACTAGATCTGCCATATCAATCCCTAAATTGCCGAATAGAAAGGTTCTAAAAGAAATGACCTTGAACAATACTACCTTCTTGAAGAAAAACACTAAACCAACCCTACCACTAGAAGAGATGGATACCACTTTTCCACAAGATGTTAGTCGTGAGGATAGTGCAACATTGGAAACCATTAAGTTACATGTAATTTTGGAGGCTGTATTAGATAGAATAGAGATGCACCAAAATATAGGTGACCAACGTGACAATTGGAACACCTTGTTATTAAACTCCCTCAACATGATCACCCTAACCGCGGCCACCATGGCCGGCATGGCAGGGTTCTCCGGTGAGCCTATCTTAGGGTTAAACGTAGCTTCAACCCTACTCTTTGCCGCAGGCACTGGCATTCTTTTGATAATGAACAAGATCCAACCTTCTCAACTAGTTGAGGAGCAAAGGAACGCGGTGAGGTTGCTTAAGCAACTTCGAACCAAGATCCAAACCATTCTTTCTCTCCGATCACCAACTCATGAAGATGTAGAGGATGCCATGGAGAAGGTGTTAGCCTTGGATAGAGCATATCCTCTTCCTCTTCTAGGCGCGATGCTAGAAAAGTTCCCCAATACATTCAAGCCAGCCATGTGGTGGCCTTCAAAGAAATCCATGACTCAAGAACATGGCAATGTTAGTAGTACAAAACAAAACTTGTTTGACAAGAAAGAGGGAATAGTGAATAATGGGTGGACAAAGGAGTTGGAGGAGGAGATGAAACTAATTGCCGGAGTTATAGATAAGAGGGATACCGAAGATTATGTTAGACTAGGGAGCAAAGCATTGAAGTTTAACAAAACCCTAGCCATGTCCGGCCCAATCCTTATGGGGATTGCCACCATAGGGTCAGCTTTCGCGGGGCATGGTGGGCCGTGGGGTGGACTTGTGGCGGGTGTTGCAGGGTCCTTAGCTAGTGTGGTGAACTCCATAGAGCATGGTGGACAAGTAGGGATGGTATATGAGATGTATAGGAATTGTGCCGGAACTTTTAACCTATTAGAAGAGAAAATTGAGTCCACTTTACAAGAGAAAGACCTAGGAAAAAGAGAAAATGGTGAGTTGTTCGAGTTGAAGGTGGCTTTGCATTTAGGAAGGAGCTTGTCTGAGCTTAGAGATTTCGCGGCAGCTACAAGCTCCTCCGGTTCATGTTCAAGTGAGCTAGGGAGTCCCAAAGGTGAATTTGCTAGCAAGCTCATTTAAATTTCTATTGCAGTTTAATTAAGTGTGTATATATAGCTAGCTACACAGCTTAGTTTGATGATCATGTAGTGTTTAGAGAACTAGTTGATCATCAGGTGTTTAGTTGGCTTAGATATAGGATCGATATTTATTTATTCTTTCATTGGTTCATTAAGTTACATTGTACACTATTGTATAGGCTGTACAATGAACTTTCACCAAGTTTGTTTTACTTGGTAAAACATCAAAATTAATTTGTAGTTCATTCTTTGAATTATCTTGTAACCTACAAAGGTTTAAGTTAAAAGCATTGTAATAATAATATAATAATACATTCTTTGATTTAATTTTTTTTTTCTTGTGTAAAGTGTAATACCAGCATCACCCTTTTATAATTAGGAACCGAAACTTTAAACAATAATTTCATTCCTCTACTCATTCATGATAAAATTTACAATCAAAACATGATAGGAAAGATAATAGGCATGTAATAATATACTTACATTATAGTAACACTGTATGGTACTACCAAATAAGCTCTCCACGCGACTAGTCTATGCAACGTACATATAATTACTGTAATTACTCTACATATATGATTATATGCTACATACGGCGTATGATTAAATATTTATATAATTAGACGGAATAATAGAGGTCATAACTTATAATTACTTGATAAAAACTTGTATAAAAGGAAGCTTGACAGTATTGATTTGTACAAGTACTCGTAATTCATAAGAAAATTGCACCTTTTGTTAAAGCTTAGCTTAGCTTGCATGTTAGCGTGAAAAGTGTAGTAACAAATACAGTATTATTGATCTAAAACATCTTAAAATATTGGAATATGTCATTGTCACTTTTAAGGGCTTAAAACAATGACAGGGAAATAAAGGAATGATAAATGATTAAAATATAATGGAGCCCCAAAAAAGTTAAAGTTTAAAATTTGACTAATGAGATATGATTCGCAAATTCTTTATTTTTGTTTAGTTGTTTTGCCACTTAAATGTTTGTCCTCCGTAATATTGAAGTACAAACATTGTCACTTCTAAGGACTACACATCTCGTATACTTAACAGGTTAAATTTTGATCATAGAGTATATTTAACGGAGTCCACCATTAAATAAAAGAATTACAATCAATAAAATTCAACACTTTGCAAATTAAATCCAATTACATACATCGATCTAGGAACGAGGAACTCGATCCAAATTTGATAAAGTATATAAACATATTGCTAAGCCTGTAACAAAAAGCCTTTGAGTAAGTCTTTTAACATGATATTAGAGTAAACATGACACAAAGGCAAAGGTTTAAATCTTAGATTATCCACGTCACCTTTCAAAGTGGGATTTATTTAATTTTGCGCACGGTATGAAGAGCCCCAAAGCTGCTTCCTCATACACTTGCTTCAAACTCGATGACTCTCGTGTGATCGAGAGGAGGTAATAAAGTATATAACTAACATATTTCTAGGTTTCAACCATTAGCGAGCTTAAGCTTTAAAACAATATTACCTTAATTGGCCTCCCACATCTTAAAAAAGTCTAGCATGCACATTGTTGTTACCTAAATTGTTTTAATTAATTATGTTAATATAGTGAAAATTGATCGAGAATCATATCTTTATAGCTTAGTTAAATTATGTTCATATTCCGTGTCATTTTTATTCACTACTAGAAAATAGCTTAATTCCGACGGACCCAATATTCCGTCGGAAAAAGGAAAATTTACGACGGATTTTTATTTCGTCGGAAATTTCCGACGAATTCATCGATTCCGTCGAAAATTTCCGACGGAATAAATATCCGTCGTAATTTTTGTATTTTCCGACGAAATTTTCCGTCGGAAATTACCTTTTCCGACGGATTTATAGTCCGTCGTAAGTTTCCGACGGAATATTCCGTCGGAAAATATTTTTTTTTTTACAAAAAACCATTTCCGCTACAAAACCCTAAACAAACTTGAGAAGCGCCTCTTTTCTCTTCTCCTCTCCACTCTCTCTCTTCTCCGTTCCTCTGCTTCTCTCTCCTCTCGTTCTCCTCTCTGCTTCTCCCTCTTATCTTCTTCTCTCGATCTCCTCTCCTCCTCTCTGTCTTTCCTCTTCTCTCTGTTCTCTCTCCTCTCTTTCTCCGTACTTTCCCCTCTTTCGACCACCACACCACGGCATCAACAACAACACAACCACCGTCATCAAACAACACGGCATCAACAACAACACAACCACCGTCATCAAACAACACGGCATCAACAACAACACAACCATCGTCATCAAACACCACCGTCATCAACGACCAACACACAAACGACATCAACCAACTACTTGAAAGGTTTTTTAGGCCAAATTCGGCCATGAAAAGTTTAGATCTACACTTTTCATGGCCGAATTTGGCCTTGTTAAACCGTTTCCGTGTTGCAATTCGAACCAAATTTTAATTTCAGGTATGTTTTATGTTTTAATTTTTCGATTTTTGTTTCCGATTATTTTTTTTTAAATATGGATTTCGGTGGTGGTGTGGGTGTGGCTGATGTGCGTGCGTTTAGCATTTGCAGTGGTTTGTGGTGGCTGTGAGATCTGGGCTTAGGTGGGGTCGGGTTCGGTCGGGTCCGGGTTAGGGTTTGGGTGTTTAGGTGGGTGGATCTGGGTATGGGTGAGGGTGGGGTATGGGTGTTTTGGTTAGAGTTCGGTCAGGGTTAGAGTTCGGTATGGGATCTGGGTCATTTTAAGGGTGGGTTCGGTCGGGTCTAGGTTAGGGAAATGGGTTGTTTTAGGTCGGGTCTGGGCAAGGTTTGGTCAAATCTGGGTCAAGGTTTGGTTAGGTCTGGGTTAGGGTTTGAGTGGTGGTGGCAGTGGGCGACGGCGGTGGTGGTCTGATGTTTAGGTTTAGTGGTGGTTAGTAGTGGCAGTGGGTTAAGGTTTAGTGGTGGTGGTGGTGATGTGGTTGGTTGGGGTTGACAGGGGCGCTTTGGGTGGTTGGAGGTGGTGGCACGACGTATTTTTTTAATTTCCCAAAAACAGTTTCCGACGGAATTCCCGTCGAAAATTTCCGACGGATTTTCCAAGTGCCTTAAATTGTCTTCAGACGAAAAATTCCGTTGGAAAATTGTTTCCGACGGAAAATGTCATTTTTCCTACCAGGCCTTTTCCGACGACAGTTTCCGACGAAATTCCGTCGGAAACACCTTTTCCGACGGAAAACAGGTTGTTTCCAAGGAAAAATTTCCGTCGGAAAACGGTCTTTTTCTAGTAGTGATTAAAGATAAGGTAAAATCCTACATCAATTAGGAGATCGAGAGGAGAAATTCTTTTTAAAATGAGCTTGGTGAGAATTTAAGGGAGTCGTTGATAGATTATACTACCTCCGTTTCGTATTAGTTGCAACTTTGGAATATTATATATCTCACAAATAATACCCCAAAGTTGCAACTAATACGAAACGGAGGTAGTACATTGTTACATGGTATCGCGGGTGGGCCAAATGTGTTGGCTAAAGGGTGGAGTTAAGCCATCAACCTTTTATGTTTAATGTGGCACTTTTCCATTAGTTGAATGACTTGAATCTTGCATCAAGCTACGTACGTACATGGCATTCTATATGCTCATGCTACTAAAGAACTACCATGTAGGGGGCATGTACGTCAAATATATAGACCTAAAGAAGTAACGAACAGTTCAAAGTGCATGTTCTAAATTTTACTACGGAGTACATTAACATTGAACAATCCACCCCCTACAAAGATTGTAATCCGTAATAGTTGAATATTAGATTATGAAAAAGTCTTAACACTTTACCCTAGAATTTAGTTTAGACGACCAAGTCAATAATTATTTCTATATAAAACTAGTCAATATCCTCATGTTTGACTAAGCTAATTTTTTAATTTTTTTGCTCATTAGTTAGTTGTATAAATAATTAACAACCCCAACTAATTAATCATCGATCATATTCGCAAATCATCAACAAAAACCCAAAAAAAACACAGAGAAAACCAAGATTAATATTCGAATTATAGATTTTCTAAACATGATTTCCTTACAAACATCCTCAAAAACTTTTGTTACATCAAACAAGTTCACCATAAAAAGTGCAATTATTGGTCCTAAATACCTTAAGTACCCCAAAATCACAGTCCCAAAACTACCAAATCAAGCTCAAAAACAAATATTCATCGATGATCTTAATAAGCTTACAAACCTTCCTTCAAAAGAAGCGAAACCAATGAACATCACAACAACAAAAAGCACAAAAGAAACTATCAAATTGTACACAATCTTAGAAAGTGTTAGTGATAGGATTGAAATGCATCAAAACATCGGTAACCAACGTGAGAATTGGAACTCATTGTTGTTAAACTCGGTTAACATGATCACCTTAACCGCGGTTACAATGGCCGGTCTAGCCGAGGCTAGTGGACCTCACGGGTTAGGGTTAAAGGTGTCTTCAGCCTTACTCTTTGCTGCAGGCACCGGTATTCTTTTAATAATGAACAAGATTCAACCTTCTCAATTGGTAGAAGAGCAAAGAAACGCGGTAAGGTTGTTCAAGAGGCTTCAAAATAACATCCAAACTACTCTTTCTCTCCGAACACCAACTCAAGAAGACGTCGAGGAGGCCATGGAGAAGGTGTTAGCCTTGGATAGAGCGTACCCGTTGCCCCTCCTAGGCGCCATGCTCGATAAGTACCCCGAGAGTTTAGAGCCTGCAGTATGGTGGCCGTCTAAGAAACAATCAACTTCATCACTAAAACATAATTCTTCCAAAGGTAATGAACAAAATGGATGGACTACAGAGTTGGAGGATGATATACGAGAAATCGTAGGTGTGACAAAGAACAAGGATATTGAGGATTATATTAGGCTAGGTAACAAGGCATTGAAGTTGAGCAAAATGTTGGCTGTCTCGGGGCCACTTTTGACCGGTGTTGCGGCCGTGGGAGCTGCTTGTTTAGGCCATGGTGGGCCGTGGGGAGGGCTCGTGGCGGTTGTAGCGGGGTCAATGGCTGCCACAGTGAATACAATAGAGCATGGAGGGCAAGTAGGAATGGTATTTGAGATGTACAGAAATTGTGCCGGTTTTTTTAAGCTCTTGGAAGAGACTGTAGAGTCAACCTTAGAAGAAAGGGACTTACAAAAGAGAGAAAATGGAGAGGTTTTCGAGTTGAAGATGGCTTTGCATTTGGGTCGGAGCTTGTCTGAACTCCGGGAATTCGCCGATAAATCTAGAAGAAATGGAGGTTCTGTTGACGAGTTTGCTAGCAAGCTCTTCTAATAATCTTCTATTAGTCACCATGCATGCATGCACATATATAGTTTTAAAATTGTAATTAAGGAATTCTTTCATTCTTTTATTTGTAAAAAGGTTGAGTTATAATTGTAAATTAACTTGACATTCCAAATCACTTTTACAGAATCAGATGCTAATAAAGATTTAGCTATCACACTTTAATCTTAAAAATTGGGTTAGTTTAATTTGCACGTTGATGCATGTGATTATGTGAATGCTAGTGTAAAAGTGTGTTCCACAAAAGACTAATCTTTAGGAGCAGCAAAATTGCACATTCGTAAGTTAACATATCTCCGAACCATGTTGTTACGAGAAGCCAATAATTGAATTTAAAAACAAACTTATTAGGTTGTTAGATTTTGTTATAATGTCTCAATTGTTAATGCACATATATTTGGGAGCTAGTATTATTGATTATTAAAAAAAAAAAAAAAAAAACTTCTTCCGTTTTTTTTTTTTTTTTTTAACTTGCAACATTTTTCAGTGAACATTATTCATACAATCCACTTTAAATAATTGCTTTTTTTTTTTTTTTGAATAGCAATTAATTAGTTGCATTTCTTGATTTATACGCCTTATTGAAAAACATAGTCATATATATCAATTTCTGATAAGTCTGGCTTAGTGTATACTTTGTTAAAATCTATTTAGTGTTTACTCCGTAGTAGTAATCCTAAAATTATTGTATCAAAACATTTTGAAATGTTGAGATTATTTACATTAATTTTTCTTAATCATCAAGCTAGGCTAGTCTCAAGTGGGTTTGACTCGAGCTTGGTGCTGTTTGAGATCTTAATGAGCCACGCATCATAGCTATACTTGGCTTGGCTAGCAATTAATGTGAAGAAGAAAGACAACTAGGTTAATCAGCCTAATTTTAGCTAAGAGACACGGTCAATTGAATACGGAGTATTTTATACTAGTACTGTTACAAGTTATGAAAATCACGAAAATATATAATACAGTAGTTATCAATTAAGTACGTAGTTAGTGGATTAGTCTAATTATTTAATTTAAATGATTTAACAAATAAAAAAATCAGCTGTATTCTGGGCAATTATTGAAGTCATTTTCAATTTGGGTCGGTTTGAGTAAATTTATTTGGGAAATGATCAATTCGGACTAATTCGTGTTTTAGATTAAGGGTATGATTGTTTATCTTATTTTATCTTATTATTTAAGAAAAAATAAGTATAAATAATTTCTATTAAAATAACATAAGTTCAGATTTACAAAATAACATAGAATAAGTTCATAAATATAAAATAAGTTTAGACGAATTGAATTACGTTCAAAAAATTTATACGTAATATAAAATAAGTCCATAATAAATAAAATAATTTCGTATAAATTAGAATAAAATAAGTTCAGATAAGTTAAAATAAATAAAATAATTTTAGGCAAAATTATATTAACCCAACGGATTAGTTAACTTCAATTCCAAACCGATTTTTAGGTTGGAAAAATGAGTAAGGGTCAATTTTGTTAGGTCTAGAAACCCCAATTAGAAAGTGACGAAATCGAAATCAAACAACGAGCCAACATAACTATTGTATCTTCCTAAAATAATCGTTACGTTATTCCACTTAAATCGAGTCTTTAAGGTGTATAATCACATTGAGATATATACACTTCCATGCCAATTTCCAAGCACTAACGTGTCAAATATAAGATCTTGGTATGATGACAATTAATTGTGGCCATAGGCTCAAAGTATTTACTTGAAGTCTCTAAGTTAGAACTTAGAAGTAAGAACAAATCAAAATGTTTAAAATTATACCAATTACCCCCTCAAATTGAACGTTGAAGAGACCAAACCAAAGCCCCCTCCCTCAAACCCAAAGACATGAATAATTGAATTCATTAAATATAATGAAAAAGTCTAACCTATCATAGCTCATTGGCCAAGTCAATAAATCCAATTTGTGCTACCAGTCAACATCTCAAAAAATGACCCCACTTTTTTTTTTGGATGAACCTTTGAAAAACAAGTATAAATAACAACCTCAATCCACCATCATGAATCATAAACATATACAGAGTACAAAATTACAAAACCATCAAAAAAAATTCAGAGAAAAACTTAACCATTTTTTTTTTATTTATACACAAAAACAAGATTCAAACTTAAGATCTTCAGACAACATGGTTGCCTTACAAACATCCACAACTCTTTCGTTATCATCAATAAACTCGATTTCTTCAAGCAAATCTATGATCACAAGTTCAATAAGTGGTCCAAAATACTTGAGGTACCCCAAAATTACAGTCCCAAAACTACCAAATCATGCTCAAAAACAGCAGCTTATTGAACAGCTTGATAAGCTTACAACAAACCTTCCTTTAAGAGAAGCGAAACCAATAAACATCACAACAACAAAAACCACAAAAGAAACTATCAAATTGTACACAATCTTAGAAAGTGTTAGTGATAGGATTGTGATAGAGTATAAAACATATTCCTGGGCCTCAACCATCAGCTTAAGCTTTTGGTTGAGTTGGTCCTCTAACATGGTATCAGAGCCAGGCCCACGGTTTGGGACCTCTAATGGCTTGAGTATATTGTCAGGCCCAAGTTTGGGACCTTTAATGACATTAAATATTCTGGGCCAAATTGAATTGGATCAAGTGATCCTTGAGTTAAAAGAGACCTTACATGTGAGGGGGAGTGTTGAAGTAAATCCCACCAAGTAACACATGTAAGAGTCCCACATTGATTAAAGAAGAGAGAGTTAAACACTTTATAAGGCTAAGGGGCTACTCCTCCTATAGCCATATGGTTATGGGATGGAACCTCCTTTGATCTTGTG
The DNA here is from genome assembly GCF_948465745.1 of Chenopodium album. Taxonomy (NCBI): domain Eukaryota; kingdom Viridiplantae; phylum Streptophyta; class Magnoliopsida; order Caryophyllales; family Amaranthaceae; genus Chenopodium; species Chenopodium album. Next base: position 33,623,867 of record NC_137857.1, on the reverse strand, counting down.
AAGTGGACTCTCTCTCTTGGTTTGCGGGTGCGGCCCAGGCCCGCGTTTAACATGGTATCAGAGCCAGCGTGACACAAAGGTCACAGGTTCGAATCTCATCCGCCCCTCCTTCAAAGTGAAATTAATTCGCACCAGGTATGGGTGGGCCTGTGTTGCATCCACATTTCAAGCCCAAAGGGCCTTTCATGTGAGGGGGAGTGATAGAGTATAAAACATATTCCTGGGCCTCAACCATCAGCTTAAGCTTTTGGTTGAGTTGGTCCTCTAACAGATTGAAATGCATCAAAACATCGGTAACCAACGTGAGAATTGGAACTCTTTGCTGTTAAACTCGGTTAACATGATCACCTTAACCGCGGTTACAATGGCCGGTCTAGCCGAGGCTAGTGGACCTCATGGGTTGGGATTGAAGGTGTCTTCTGCGTTACTCTTTGCTGCAGGTACCGGGATCTTATTGATTATGAATAAGATCCAACCTTCTCAGCTAGTCGAGGAGCAAAGGAACGCGGTCAGATTGTTCAAGCAGATAAAAACTAAGATTCAAACCACACTTTCTCTTCGAACTCCAACTCAAGAAGACGTTGAGGACGCCTTGGCGAAGGTGCTAGCCTTGGATATAGCGTACCCATTGCCTCTCCTAGGCGCGATGCTTGATAAGTACCCCGAGAGCTTAGAGCCTGCTGTATGGTGGCCGTCTAAGAAACAATCAACTTCATCACTAAAACATAATTTTTCCAAAGGTAACAATGAACAGAATGGATGGACTAGGGAGTTGGAAGAGGATATACGAGAAATCGTAGGCGTGACAAAGAACAAGGATGTTGAGGATTATGTTAGGCTAGGTAACAAGGCATTGAAGTTGAGCAAAATGTTGGCTGTCTCAGGTCCAATTTTGACTGGTATCGCGACTGTTGGAGCTGCTTGTGTAGGTCATGGTGGACCGTGGGGCGGTCTTGTTGCAGCTGTCGCCGGGTCAATGGCAGCTGCAGTAAATACAATTGAGCATGGTGGGCAAGTAGGAATGGTATTTGAGATGTACAGAAATTGTGCTGGGTTTTTTAAGCTCTTGGAAGAGACTGTGGAGTCAACCTTAGAAGAAGGGGACTTACAAAAGAGAGAAAATGGAGAGGTTTTCGAGTTGAAGATGGCTTTGCATTTGGGTCGGAGCTTGTCTGAACTCAGGGAATTCGCCGATAAATCAAGAAGTAATGGAGGTTCTGTGGATGAGTTTGCTAGCAAGCTCTTTTAATGATGCATATAATAGTAGTGAAAATAGTACAGTAATTAGGAAATTCTTTTATTCTTTCATCAGTTCAAAGTTTAGATGATTCCTTAATATATAGGAATGTTTGTGACACTGTATAGTGTAATAGCCTAGTTTAGGTGATCTTGTACATGTAGGAAGGATGAACATGACATTGTATATATAGCCTAAGTACAGTAATTAACAAATTCTTTCATTCTTTTATCAGTTCATATTTTGAGTCTTGTAAAAGCTGCATTGTTATTAATTTAGCTAATACAATCACTCATGATTCTTTAATTACCATACCAAGTTGTCTACTTTTGAAGATATCCTTATAATCAATATCACCTTATAACTAGACATCCATCTATTAAGCCTAAGACAGAACAACCAAAAAGACTAATAGGCTCGACTAATTGTCTAAAAAAAAAGTAGCCAAAATTGTAGTTAGGCTTGATCATCTCTAGCTACTTTCATCCTAGTTGTACCATCCAAAATAAATTCACCCTAATTTTTAATTGAATAAACAATTGACCTCTTATGAAAAACAATCAAATCTCGTTTGTTAGGTTGTTTGACTTGGAAAGACCAACTTAGACCCATATTACTCGATCACTAAACGAAATCATTTGACCCAATCCTATCCGAATGAACCAAAACCCATGATTTATGTTTATAATCTATTATATATATCAAGGCTTGAGGTATTGCTATATTGGTGTCTACCAAAAATACCTTAAATGCCCTTAATTTTCATTCCCTTTAATCCTTTATGTAATGATTTTTGTATGAAAGTTTAGAAACTTAAAACATACATCGCGTGCATATAGTTCTAGTTACTGTAAAGTTTATAATAAGATAAGCATTTGTCAATATAATACTTCGTACGAGTTTAAAATAACTCGACCCAACTTATCCAAAAATCAACATGAACGAATCTTACTCTTCGAGAACACTATCCGAACCACCCATTTACCACCGTAAAGCTCTAGCATTTAACATGTTCTACTTTCCTATGGCTCTCTACACCAACAGCAAAAAAAAAGAAATAAAATAAGAGCCGCCCAAACGAAAAACCCAGAAATAGTATTGCCCCGCATTACTCTTCTCCACCCCTCTTCTTCTCTCTTCTCTTCTCTCCTATCTCTCTCTCTCTTTTTCTCTTTCAATCTGCATTTCTCACCCAGAAAAACAAGAGAATTTCATAACAAACAATTGAATAAAAATGATACATCTTCTATTTACAGTAATCTTCATTGAAGCAGCCATAATTTTGCTGCTACTTTTCAAAACTCCATTAAGAAAGCTTGTAATTGCTGTTCTTGACAAAATCAAACGTGGGCGTGGTCCAATTGTCATCAAAACTGTCTCTGCTACAATTGCCATTGTTTTCTTTTCCACCATTTATAGCACTCTTAAGATCCAACGTCGCGCTATTGGGGAAGATGGTGGGCCCGATACTCTCAATCCCACTGATCAAGTCATCTTTTCCAGGCATCTTCTTGAAGCTTCTCTTATGGGTATTCTTCAATTCTAATTATTTTCTATCTAATTTTTCTGGGTTCGTTTTGATTTTGTCCTGTTTTTGGTATTTGCATTGAATTTTGTTGATTTTATGAGATTAAACTTTGGGTTATTGATGAATGTCCTATTGATTATGGTTAGTTTGATTGTTTTTTGAATTTTGTGTTGTTTGAATTGTGAAATATTGCACCTTTTTGAAGATATTTTGATGGGTATTGATCACAATTTTGTCTTTTTGTCCCAATTATTTTTGGGTCGGTTTAGATTTTTATTTCTTTGCCCATATTATTTGGCATTGTTATTTTGGGGTTGATGGGTTTTCTGAATGTGGGATTTTGTAGTTATCATGAATTTGGCTACAGTATTGAAGATTCCAATTGATGCCTCATTTGGTTTGCTATGAGAAATTGAGAAATTGGATTGATTTGCTATGTTTTAGCAAAAGATTGCCAATGCTAATCTGTATTATACTTCTATGTTGTGAAGAAGTATATGGTTTTGTTCCTTTTTTATAATTCAATTGATTCCAATGAATTTGAGAAATTGGATTGATTTGCTATGTTTTAGCAAAAGATTGCCAATGCTAATCTGTATTATACTTCTATGTTGTGAAGAAGTATATGGTTTTGTTCCTTTTTTATAAGGAAAATTTGTTAGAAACAACCTTTTAAAGTGTTCACTTTATTTAAAACAACCTTTTAAATATTTTTTTACAAATTCAGACCACATTATAATTTTTTTTTATCAAAGACAACCTAATGCTAATTTTCGGCGTTGACTCTATTTTTCCGATGTTGACAACGAGTGTATGAGACATGTGACCTCATATATTGCTAATTACACCCCTTTCCCTCCAATTCACTCGTACTAAATCCCCTCCTCTCTCAAAGTAATTTGTCACTTTGAAGGGTTTTAATAGGAGTTAATTGGAGGGGAAAGGGGTATAATTAGCAATATATGAAGTCACGTGCCTCACACACTCGTGGTCAACATCGGAAAAATAGAGTCAACGCCGAAAACTAGCATTAGGTTGTTTTTGGTAAAAAAATTTTATAATGTGGTCTGAAGTTGCAAAAAAAAATTTAAAAGGTTGTTTTTAATAAAATAGACACTTTAAAAGGTTGTTTTTGACAAATTTTCCTTTTTATAATTCAAATTATTGATGCCTCATTTGGTTTGCTATGAGAAATTGAGAAATTGGATTGATTTGCTATGTTTTAGCAAAAGATTGCCAATGCTAATCTGTATTATACTTCTATGTTGTGAAGAAGTATATGGTTTTGTTCCTTTTTTATAATTCAATTGATTCCAATGAATTTGAGAAATTGGATTGATTTGCTATGTTTTAGCAAAAGATTGCCAATGCTAATCTGTATTATACTTCTATGTTGTGAAGAAGTATATGGTTTTGTTCCTTTTTTATAATTCAAATTATTGATGCCTCATTTGGTTTGCTATGAGAAATTGAGAAATTGGATTGATTTGCTATGTTTTAGCAAAAGATTGCCAATGCTAATCTGTATTATACTTCTATGTTGTGAAGAAGTATATGGTTTTGTTCCTTTTTTATAATTCAATTGATTCCAATGAATTTGAGAAATTGGATTGATTTGCTATGTTTTAGCAAAAGATTGCCAATGCTAATCTGTATTATACTTCTATGTTGTGAAGAAGTATATGGTTTTGTTCCTTTTTTATAATTCAAATTATTGAATGAATTCTTCATTAGTTTGTTGCCAAATATTGAGTCCAAAAATCAGGCTGGTTTTGTTTTGTTTATTGTAAGTAGAAACATCAGTTGAATACTGCTGTATGGATGGTATTTAGGACTTAGGAGAACATTGTGTTGTCACCTTGTCACTCTCTATGGTTTAGTGCAGTATATTGCCATTGCTAATTATTCTTGGGTTGCCAAAGTGAGACAGACAAGGCTATGAATGCCGGTCATTATTGAAGATGGAGTTCGATATTGTAGTTTGAGATTTTTGTGATCGAGGACCATGGCATTCTTCTTGCAAAGTTACCTCCTCGATCAATTCCTAGCTTAGTACTCCCTCCGTCCCTTAATACAATGCCTTTTTTGAGCATTTATTCCTCACATAATAAAGAGAAAGAGGCATTGTATTAAGGGACGGAGGGAGTATTAGAAATGGAATTGGAATTTAGTGTGGTATCTTAATATACAATATAAGTTATTAGGTTACCTTTGCTTCATGTCCTTGATTGTTCCAATTTCCAAACAACTCTATTCAGGATATGGGGTTTCTATATGTGCTTTCTGTTACAGTTTGTTGATAGTTTCTTTAGGACAATCTTAAGTGATTTCATATACAGTACCATTTCATTATTCAAGTTCTCTCGTTGTAGATTACTAACTGTAATAATGATTGTGCATCTAAGCCCACATTTGTGTTTTGATTGCTGCAGGATTTATCTTGTTTCTTGCACTAATGATTGATCGTCTGCACCACTACATCAGAGAACTTCGTTTGAGGAGGAAGACCATGGAGGCTGTGAAGCGGAATGACATGAAATCTGCTGGCCCTAGCTCTGAGGAATTGAAAGCCAGAGAGCAGCAGGTAGACACATTTAAAGATATGATTAGGCAGCTGGAATCAGAGCTTGAGAGCAAAGTTAAGGAAGCAAGTACATCAGAAGCTACTGTTGAGGCTCTTAGGAAGCAATCTGAGGGGCTACTTCTTGAATATGATCGTTTGTTAGAAGAAAACCAAGAACTTCGGAATCAATTGCAGACGTTGGACCACAAAATTTCACTTTCCACTGGCAAGAAGGACTCATAATGGATTTTTGTGCCCCCTGCTAAAGATTTTGTAGGTTCCTTGGTCCTCCTTTGAAGTTACACAAGTTTTTGATTTTTCCATTATACTTTACACCATTGTGCCACTTGAGAGAGCAAGATACAGGACGAGAAATACTGACACAGGAAGTAATACAAATAGACTAATTCTGAAGTGTGTTTGCTTATCACCCCAGTATGCATAGGTTTTTTTTATAGTTTCTCTTCATTTTTTGTTTAATATTTTCTTCCTGTCGAAATTTTTCTATTCATTTATATGTTTATTGATACATAGAGTTCTGTTACTTCAATCTTCCAGTTTGTCAGACTCTGTTATGCTTGCACTTTCTTCGATCTAGAAGAGATTCTCAACTTACTAATCTATTGAAAATGATAGATTCTTGTCATCTATTTGCTGCTGCCTCATTTTTTTCTTTATAATCTTCATGGTTTAGTCGATGAATATGAATTCTGTAGAGAATACTGTGAATCTTTGGATACAGTGCTTAGGGATTTGATGACCGGTTCATACTTGTATCTTTGAATTGCCTTGAGAAGGGCACAAATTTGATTGCTGATAGTACTTGAGGTGAAATTCCCCTGGGATTTTATATATGGGTGTTATTCACCTATGTGTGTCGAGTGTGCATGTAACTCTGCCAAATTTCTGCCCAATGCATAAAAGCATGCCGTTGGATATGATATAAGAATGGATTGTTTACACTAACAGTATTTATCAAGCCGTAGGATCCTGGGTGAAGCTTAAAATAGGATCATTTTCGCGAAGCAGCTTAGCAACATTGAGCACAGTAAACAACAGCAGTCCGATGAAAACTAGGACCGAGAGTCCTGAGGTTATGAGCATCAAAGCTGCTGCTGCCTGGCTCTTTACCTCCTGTGCGTACTCTGCAGATGCAAGAGCTAGCATGGTTAGCGGGAATGAGTATGCCCACCACGCAATGTTATATTTCCTCATCGATTTCTTGAATAAGGTTGGTCTGCTCACCTGAATTACAAGCCAAAGGATTGAAGTCAGGTACATTAAAAAATAAATATTACATACTTGTATATAATAACAATAATATAAAAAAAATAAAAATAAATTATTTTATGATCTTCTGTTTGAGTATGTTTTTTGTAGTGAAATTAAATGACGAATGTTCTGATCTATTTGCATCAGATGTTTCAGCTTTAAGAAAGGTTAACTTATCTCCAGCTGTAATTAAGTTGTTACTAACATAAGACAAAATAAAGATTATGTTCTTGATTAGCATGAACATATAACTATACGTGTATTACTAGTGCCTTAATCTGTCTTATTGCTTCTAATTTAGATGATTCCATAAATCATGTTTAAGTTAATGTATATAACTGTCTGTACACGCTGTGTTAGATTGCTTTTTCTCGAATTTTATATTATTTTATCCCTCTTAGTTGATCTTGAGTTAATTAAAAGCTATGACCAATTGTTGAAGGCTTGTTCGGTATCACTGCTAATTTGAATTTTTGGTTTTGAGGATTCAAAAATAATTTTATTCAGAGTACTAAGCTAGTCGTTATTTGTGGTTCTTTTTGTTAATAATGAACTTGATTTTCTGTTTCCTGAGCCCATAAATGCAAGGCTTTCCAACCTGCAAGGCTGCAAGATCTGTTTTTGAACCATACGGTTGCTCTTCGGTTGCCCTGCCTCTCCAGTCTCCAATCCGCAATAGGATCACTGAAAGATGAGACGTGGGCATGCAGTAGAGCAGCATCTACACAGTTTGTACCTTCCTGTTAAGAAATCTTTAAACTTAGAGAAGTAAAAGAATTACCAATGATGCAAAGAGGAAGAGTGAGAGGAAAAATAGCATCTTTGATTCAGTATTGTATGATCCGGAGATAGAGCTCCAAGCCAAGCTAGCCATGCTTGGGACTGCGAGGAAGAGGAAGAAAACAGGACGGAGCATGGCAGGAAGGCGGTCTCCACCAGACAACCTTTGGTAAAGTGTAACGAATAGCACCAAATAGTGAGCCATCCCTAAAGAGAACATGCAAACTGCACTTTCCTTCCATCCCATTTGAGCTGCAGCTCTAGCCCCTACTAGATTTCCTAGGACCGATAATTGGCTTGTAGGGTTAGCCACCATGGAGAGGAACTTCTTCTCGGTAGTGAACCATTGACCATAGATTTTTACATCAAGGGCTATGATTGGGATGGAAAATGCCCACCAAAGGATTAGATGGGGGATGGTCTTTGGAGCAATGGCGATAGGGGTGGATTGGAGGAGGAGAAGCCAAGAAGTCCATGGGGCATAGAGGTAATTCACATCTACATGGTGTGAGAGCTCTGCTTTCACCAAGTGGAAGTGATATAAGCATCGAAGGACATAGAAGAGGGAGAGTAATGTAAGGATTAACAGAGAGATGCACCATAGGAAAAAGGATACCGTTGATGGGAGGTTGTGAAAGACATCTAGAAGAGGCGATGGCTTGTCACCTGTACTATGTTTGTGGTTAGTCGTTTGGAGAAGGATTTTCAGTAGGAGTGCTTGGCTTCCAAAAGCAAGGCTGATTCTAAAATACCCTGCATGGAGTCGAGCTAGAATGGGAGACAATGATTTCCTCGAGGAGAATGAAGGGTTACAATTTGCTCGCGGAGCTTTAGTAGTGGTGTTGGCCGTAGTGGTGGAAGAATCGATAACTAGCTGAATAGAAGGGTGTTGTAGTTCGCTACCGGACATTTTGTTGTAGAATGAAATTTATGTTAGAGAGTTTATGTTTTGTTCTATTGCCTAGATGGGTGTTTATATAAGCAAACAAAAAGTTAAGATTATGCCAAAGAGTATCTTTCTAGATAGTGACTAGGAAGAATTAAACCGATGTTCTCCCTCTTAGTTGGTACTTCAATATTTTCTGCATAATATGATAATATGATATGTTACGTAACACTATTGTAGATTATGACTGTTATGAGTATAGTATACAGCAAGTAATTGAAGTATATGTACACCTTGGAGCTAAATATGCTCAACTAGGGGAAGAAATGTAGGGGTTTTAGTGGGCACAAAATGCAATTTTCATCAAAGTCAAAATGGTTTTTTTTTTTTTGAAAGAAAAGTCAAAATGTTTGTAAAGTGATATAATGCTTAAATTATAGAAGTCAAACAATTTAGCTTAGAACTATAACAGCTTGAGGAATCTTAAAAAGTTTGAAAGAATAGTGCAAATTAGACATAAGCATATTAAAGGGAAGGAAGGTTGGTCAAGCTCCTACCACAAGTCCACAACAGATTGGATTAGCAAAATTAATACTTCGTATATTGTAATTCTTATGAAAATAAAAATTGACAGAAAAAAGTGGTTTCAAGCTCCTACCACAATAGATTGGATTAGTGCAGTTAATTTTTTGCAATTTTTATGAAAAATTAAAATTGATGACCCAAAAAAAAACAAGTAGATTTTTAATCAGACTATGTTTGAACCTCAACCCTCATGGGATTTTTAGTTCGGTATTTGCAGGTTACACACTTTGAAATACTAAACGTGATTAAATATTAAAATGTAATTCGATCAAATTGTAAATTGAATGCTGATAGTATTTTATAGAGAATAAAAGAATAAAAGTGTTTATGGTGAGGAGACTAAACTTAGACTAATAAAAGAAGCAATGTAGGCCAACTTTTCGTGTACATTTTCAATAACACAACTTTGTGATCAATATTCGTTTTGTAATTGAATTATTTGGCAAATAATTAAATTTCTTCATAATTAAAACATTAGCTAAGTTGATTCTTGTTTATCATTTTCATTAAATTTATGTGGTGGTGAAATAAAAATAAATAAATAATTAAATAAATTAAAGTAAAGCATAAACCATTGCGATATTAGAAGTGGAATGCTAAATACCGCCGTCCATTTTTATCATAACCGCCATCATTTCAAGCAAACCGACAAATTTGCCCTTAGTAACTTTTTTTTCTCATTTTCTTTCTCTAATCAACAACAACCATCTCAACCACCACCTTCTACACCGGACAGCCACAACGACGGTAAAAGTCGACGATAAATGGATAGTGATCGTGGTGGCTCGACGGAGAATGAACCGGCGACGCCACCGTCACGTTTAGAACAGGTATGACTTTTTCTCCGGTTGTTGTAATTCGAAATATTGATCGGAGAAACCGACTAACGGCGTCAACCGGAGACCAAAATTGGTTAACCGTTGCGCTAACCGGGTTTTGTCTCCGATTTTTGTCACGGTAACCGGATTTGGCCTCCGGTTACCGTGCATAACCGTTGGTGGAATCCATGGTTACCGGATTTGATCTCCGGTTACCACCCACGGTTACCGGATTTGATCCCCGGTTACCGTGGATGGTAACCGGATTTGCCCTCCGGTTAATCATGGTAACCGGAGGTGAAATCCGGTTACCATCCACGGTAACCGGAGATCAAATCCGGTAACCATGGATTCCGGTTGACTTTTTTTTTTAAAATTATTGTTATTGTTTTTAAATTATTGTTATTAATATTAAATAATTAATGTTATAATTAATTAAAAAAATAATTAATTGTATCAGGCGTCATTACCGGACTACGGCGGTGATGGTGTTGATTATAGTCCGCATTTTCAGACTAGAGAAGTGTTCCCGACCTACGAAGCAGCTCTTGATTGGGCAAGAGAGATTGCCACTCCATTAGGATTTTTTTTAACAAATTCATCGTATAAGAAACAGAGAAACGGGCTTCCAATTAATTATATGAAATGTGATCGAGGGGAGAGGAACAGAGGGGAAAATCGGGATAGAGAAAATGCTATACGCAAGAACACGAAGAGTAAGGGTTGTAAATGTACGTTTCAAATCTCGGCTCAATGTTTGAGGGACATGGAAGGATGGGTCCTTATATCAAGAAAGGGTTTAAAAGGCATGCATAACCATCCGCTGATGGTATATCAAGAGGGTCACCGACAAGTTAGTGGTCTTAGTCCAGCTGCAAAAGCACTTGTTATCGAAATGAGTTCTGCTGCAGCCAAGCCCCGTCACATTATGGCAGCCGTGAAAGAGAAGTTCCCGAACGAGAACCCTAACAAGAGACATATCTACAATGTGAGAAGTCGTATTCGGCTAGATGCTTGTGAAGGTCGAGATGTTGCCCACCAATTTGTTCACTTAGCAAATGAGCACAAGTATGTCACTTGGATAAATGTCGACCCGGATACCCGTGCTATCACCCATGCTTTTTTGGCCCACCCAGAGATGGCCAATATGCTACGTACATATCCACATGTCATTGGGATGGATTCTACTTACAAGACGAACAGATATAACATGCCATTCTTCGAGCTCGTTGGTGTCACGCCTACAAACCAAAACTTTCTGATCGGATATGCTATATTGAAGAGTGAAACTTATGATAGCTACAAGTGGGTTTTGGAGAGATTAAAGTTGTACATTGGATATGAGGTGGCTCCAAAAGTTTTTGTAACTGATTGTGAGTTGGGGTTAATGAAGGCATTGAAAGAGGTCTTCCCAGACTGCACGCATTTACTATGCGGGTGGCACATTAACAAGGATGTGTTGGCAAGGGCGCACTATTTGTGTGGGAAGGATATGGTGATGGCCGAGAGATTTCGAAATGGTAGATGGAGAAGAGTAATGTGCTCGACCACTGTTGTCGAGTATGAGTTAGAGTTGCAAACTATGAAAGCGATATGGGGAGCATCGAACCCACCACTGGTGAAATACGTTGAGGAGCAATGGTTGGTCCACAAGGAGAACTTCGTACGTTGTTGGACGAATTTGGTTATGCATTTCGGCAACGTCAACACATGTAGAGTAGAGAGCCAACATTCCGTGCTTAAACAATGGTTCGACAGTTCTACAGGAGCGTTAGACACTATCTTCCGCCGTGTGCATAGTAACATTGAGGGTATGCTGATCAAGATTCGTCACCAATTAGAGGACTCAAGACGGCGAATGGGTTCGCAGCACAACCTCATGCCTTTACTTCACCTTAACGGCTTTTTGTCATTTCGAGGTCTTGATATTTTACAAGGAGAGTTAAGGAGGATGAGAGAGTTATCTGATGACGTGTTTGATAGGTGTGGGTGTGCGTTGCTGACGACGCATGGTCTCCCATGTGCGTGCACCATGTGGACAGCAATTTGTGCTGGCACTGGGTTGTATTTGGATCAGGTCCATCCATTTTGGAAGACCTTAGTGATCGGGGATGGCGTTGATATTCCTGTTTTTGCTGAGGAGTCAGAGCAGGATGCATCCTTGTTTAGGTCTTTGGTGGATGAGGTCTTAGATCGTGATCCGAGCTTTGTGCGGGGTGTCAGCCGGGTCCTATTTGAGGAGCTACACCGAGATCAGGCAGATTTTACGGATCCAGAGATCAACGACACTATAAGGGGTCGGCCACCGACAGGCCAATGGTCTACGTCTACTAGGCGTAATCGTAGCAGATTTGAGCATATTTTGGGTTCTCGTGGCCGTCGAGGTGGGCGTAGGGGTGGACGTCGTGGTGGTCGTAGACCACCCATTGTTACACCTTCAGGTTCATTGTTATTCTTTTTGCTATTGTTGTTGTTGTTGTTGTTGTTATGTTTTTCTAAGTTTGTCCTAACTTGTAGGGAATGATTTGAACTTGGAGGAATTTGCATATTTGGACAAAATTCCACCCTTCATGCTTCCGTTCTTACAAGGGTGGAGTGATCCGCTTGGTGATGGAAACTGCGGATTTCGATGTGTTGCTGATTTCTTCATAGGTAACCAGAATGAATGGATGTTAGCTCGACGTTCGATTGCAAATGAGGTTGCTGCTCACCGCGACATTTATTCTCAAGTATACACTGCTGGAGAGTTAGATGGAGCTATACACCGTATCACATGGACTGGAGGGAGATGCGGCATGGACCATTGGATGATTGTTATTGATGACTTGTTTCCGGTTGCCAACTTCTATAATGCCGCTGTTATGTGTTTTGGTATTGGTAGGGACGGTCGTAGTGTCTACCCATGCCTCACTGTACTACCTTGGATTGCTCCATCAACTGCCACTGGTCCGTATAGGGAGTTTTGCATACTATCATTAGGGTGGCATTTCGTGCGATTGGAGTTCGAAGATAATTTTCCGGTTCCTCCTATTGCTACTCCTTGGTTCCGTATACGTGATGATACCGTTATAGGTTGGGAGGACCGATATCAAGATAGGCGTGCTACATGGCAAAATCTATCTGGTAGTGAATGATGTTAATAGGATATTTATTGTTTTCCTACTACTTAGTTCGAAATACTATTATAATAACATTTGAAACATGACATTGAATCTAATAATTGTTTGCTCTAAATCTAATAACACTTAGAATATTAAAACTCTTTAAATGACATCAAACCACCAAATCTAATAACACTTAGAATACTAAAACCAAATCTAATAATATAATAAAACATATCAATCTTCTAACATGGCATTCCACTCCATGATTGCTTCCTGCGCCTCGATCACCGTGGGGGTGATGTTGCCTCCCTGCTCAGCTATGAACTTGCGCAATGGAGACATGAATCTTTGCACCCACTACACAAATGAAAGTAAAAATTTAATTGAGTCAAATTTAATTAAGATAATTGAATAAACGAAGGTAATGAAATTAATTAATAAAAATTAAATAAATGAAATTAAATACTTAAATAAACTTACGTAATCCACGTCTGTCCTATCGGGTCGAGGTGGTGGGCGAAGCACTTCATCAGTACTCATAAGACATGGATGTGAGTACGTATAGAACCATTCCAAGTAATCATCAGAACAAGTAGGCTCCTCGTCCAGCAATGGAAAATAATCTGATAAGGGTATACAATAAGACCCAGAGTGAAATCTGTCCCAGAACTGAGGTGCACTTGCGGAGCTAACCACGTAACTCCGCGTCTCATACCCTGGCCGGTAAGCATAATCAGGTCTAAGAATGGGATCAGGAATCTTCTGAACATATCCAAGTTGTCGCACAACTCTGTCAGGGTGGTATGGCTCAACAATGTCTCGATACTGTATCCAGCCCAAGTAAGTAGTCCTCGGCACCAAATGAGCTGGAGTCAACGTGTAGGGCCTCCAATTAACCTACAACCAATTCCAACAAAACAATGACAACACGTTAATAATTAGTAAGTGTGAAAACAATAATTTTCAATAAATACATTGAGCCAAATATACCTCACGATCTGTCATCTGATCAAGACGTCTACGAAAAGAAACTACACGATGGTAGTCCCTATCCAGTACCTGTGTGTCCCACATGGCGGCCCGACCATCAGTCGGTGCTACGGCTAAACAGCCCTGAATAGGTCGAAATGCGGGAAAATACTCGTAAATCCAAGACTGTAGCAACGTCAAACACCCGGCAATCTGTTTGCAATCTATCCGCGAGGCAATGCCTAACTGCCGATACAGATAAACAAGGGTAGCTGAACCCCATGAATAATGAGAAAGTCGAGCATCCTCCTTCTTCACCTCTAAGATGCAAGAAGGAATAATACGACTACCACTCTTATCGACAAAGAGAGTGTTGCCAAGAACTAACATCAAGTAACCCTGCACCTGGATATCAACGTCTCCTCTCTCTGCCAGGCACCTCTCATCTATGGCCTGACATGATACCCCCCCCCCCCCATTATCCCAAATAGCTCCTGGCTTGGCAACAAGAGCTGCTGCTCCTACCCCCAAAAAGTTCTGAAAGTCAACCCTCAAAGACGCAACATCGCTACGCTCCACAATAGGAGCACCCTCCACAGGTAACCCAAGTATGTACTGGACATCATGGAGCATAATAGTCATCTCGCCGAAAGGAAAGTGAAAAGTGTTTGTATCCGGCTGCCAGCGCTCTACAAATGCTGAAATCAGGGCCCAATCAATGTGGTGATACATGATGTGAGCTAGTCTACTCAAACCAGTACTATCTACTCGGCTACGCACATCGTCTGTCATATTTTTGTACATCTCCTGCAAATTTAGGCACCACTGAGTTCTAGGATGACACCTCAAAATCTGACGATCTCTGGCACCGCTCCCCATCCAAATTTGTGTGGCAATGTGACCTGCGTAACTAGGAATGACACTACCATCCTTGGGACCACCAGGCATTTCACCCTGAACAAGCCACATAGTATCAGTCGATGCTCGGCCACTACGAGGTCTACGAGTCTGGGAAGCGACAGCTCCTGTACTCTGAAATCTACCATCAGCACCTCTCCTCAAAGTAGCTCCAGATGACGCCTGGCCTTGCTCTCTACCTCGCCGACGTCGAACATGTCTGGAACTTCCATCATCACCCATCAAAGCCGTAATTTGGTCCTCGTGCCACTCCTCCTCCATATCCTCCCCTTCTCGTCCCTCCTCAAAATCATCTTCAACACACGCTTCCTCGGCTATAGCAACAGATACCTTTATCTTCTAGCCGAAGCAGTCACTACACGAGAATTAGTATGTCGCTCACCCGACCCATCAATACGATCGAACGTCATTTTCAGTCTAGCCAACTGTCATAACCAAATTAACTAAAAATTTACAACCAATAATAATAATAATAATAATAATAATAACAACAACAACAAAAACAACAACAACAATTATTTTATTTATTTATTTATTTTGACAGAATTATTACCAACAAAATTAACATTACTAAAAATAATTCATTTTTTTGAGGGACATTACTAATAATAATTAATTACAAATAAATAAAAAATATAAGCATAATTTAAAAAAATAATAATAACGTTTTAATTTAAAAAAAATCCAAAAAAATTATAATAACGTTTTCATTTAAAAAATGAAAATAATAATAATTACGTTTTTATTTTAAAAATAATAATAATACCGTTTTTATTTAAAAAAGAAAAAATTCAAAAAAATTTAAATTTTAAAACCTGTGGGCTGGTAACCGGAGGGGATTTCCGGTCACCGTGAGCTGGTAACCGGAAGCCATATCCGGTCACCGTGACAACCGATGGTCAACTCCGGTGAACAACGGTTACCGGAGGCAAAATCCGGTTACCAGGCAGGCCGCGAACCCTACAGCTACGCACGTAACCGGCGGCGAAATCCGGTTACCGCTGCTGGTAACCGGAGACCAAATCCGATTACCAGCACCGGTAACCGGATTTGGTCGCCGGTTGCCAGCAGCGGTAACCGGATTTCGCCGCCGGTTACCGGCAATTCATTAAATAAAAAAAACGAAACAGGGAAAAAAAATTAAAAAACACGAAACATACCTCCTTGCCACCCATTCTGCCGCCGGTACTTGAATGCGCGCCGCCTCCACCACCGCAATTACCGCCGTCGCCGCAGCTGCTGCCTTAAGTGGCCCTGCTTTTGGTTGTTTGTGGAGGTTGTGTGGTAAAGGAGGATGATTGAGATATAAAAAATTAAAAACTTTACAGTGAAAATATAAGGGTGAAAAAATAAGGTGAATTTTGGATTAGGGTTTACTAAGGGTAAAATTGTCAACTTGCTTCAAATGATGGCGGTTTTGATAAAAATGGACGGCGGTATTTAACAACCCCCTAGAAGTGAGGAAAAAATTGAAATCGTTTTTTCGTCTTTTCTAAACAGAATTAAATATTACATGTGATAATTAATTCCATTTAGAGGAAGTAGTTGAGTAATAATTAAAACCACAACTCACCAAGTCACAAACTCACAACACATACTTCTACGTATTTTAGTTAGAGACATCATATTCTTTGCCTCTTTAATTAACTAGCTAAGTTAGTCGTTGTAATAATGTTCCTACATCAACTAAATTGTAGTATTGGAGACAAACAAATCTTTCAAATAATGTTAAATTTAGTTTGAATTTGTTAAATACTACCCAAAACTTTATTAACTTGACTAGCTAGCGAACATCCACAAACCACAACACTTACTCAATTGCGATATGCCCTAAAATTAATAACAGAAACTACTTTGTTTAGGCATATGTAGGTGAACCACCAATAAACCAGTGGCTTTGCAAGTTGCTTGAGTGAAACCGTGACTATGACTAGAAAAGCTGAAGTAAAGGTAAAGAAAAAACAAACCAATGGTTCACAATTACAAAGCATAATGACCCTATTTGGTAAAGAGGCAAAATAAAGAACCCTTGGTATTTTTCCTACTATCATAAAAGTATAATGTGTGGTAAATTTTCATCTTTGCTCGTAATTAGTGGAGTTTCAATGGTTGTGAAGTTTGTCGTACTCATGTACGTATTACATAATTATTAATTAGTATAAACTCTATTATATCTATCCTATTAATTGGAATATTCTAATAATGTATATATAAAAGCAATATTTATATCCATGAGAATATATAAATTTTAATACTAAGCTAGTATGAGCAATCCTCTCACTACGTACATAGAAAACAAAATAAATAACTAAGCTAGAAGCCTAGAAGAATTATATTAAAACTAACTAATTAAAAAACGACAAAGATATATAAAAAGACGATCATTTTGAATAACGAAAGTAACTTAAAAACTAAAAAGTATGAAGTTTACGTCTATATGTCAAATGCTAATGCGTTACCATTAGATCGATGGTCTTTAAATGAGTTGGACAACTTCCCCTTATGGATGTTGTTTGAAAAGGAGACACAAACTTTGGTTATATTTGATTTATATTTGTACATATATATTTTTTGGCGTTATTGATCAATTCGTGTAACATGACCCGTTGTTGCTAAAGAAAGTTAGTTGCCAAGATACTTAAAAGAAGTACGGAGTAACAAAATAAAGTAAAATGTATGGTCGTTCTCTAAGGTAGCTAGCTAGTTAGAGTATGGCATACAATATTTTGGTACTCAATTTATTCATGTAGTCGTTCCTAAAGCTAAGGTTTATTTATGACTTTATGCTTTACATGAGTTTACACCTCATTTAGAATATAAGAATATTCCATTTTGAAAACAATCGTAGAGGTTGATCGATCTATTTTTTTCGACTAAAATACATTGATCAACTTGCTTGTTCAATTTGCATTAGATTCCTTACAAGATTCATTGCCATTAGAGGTTGATCGTTAGGTTGGGAGGCCATGATATGAGGGTGACATTAGTTACCTAGATGGTTTAAGAATTACTAATCGAATTACCAAATGCGACGATGTTTTGTGTTGCATAATATATGTTACGTACTTACGTGATATTACTTGGTAACTAAAAATTTTATTCTAAATATTGTTGTCCATGAGATGCTACCAATCCAGCTACTAAGATTGGCAAAAAATTTGCTCAAAAAAATTTCTTCATGATTTAGATGACATAAGATTATACAATTACAAGTAAAATCACAATTTATAAAATAACTATACATGCTACAAATTATATCTCTACAACATTTTAACATATCAAAACTAACAAATGGAAAGTTCTGCTCAATGGATGAACATAATAACCCAACTGTAAAAATGAAAATTGTACTTGTCCTATTGGGCTTGAAATTTTGGGCCAAAGAAAGGCCTAGCCCACTAAATACATTTTCTGCTTCAATAGTTTTGTTGCTTCTCACTGTAATCCAATCTTCATCACAGGCCCAATTAGGAAATTCTTCCCAAGTTGAATTTACCATCAAACCCTTTATTCTCTCAATTGGAGACTTGGTGGATTCTTCTTGGGCCTCATTCTTTTGGGCTGAATTTGATATCTCCCAAATTCCTTGGTCCAATATACTGGTTGGAGAGTCTGTAATGGGCCCATGATCTGGCCCAACATCTAATACAAAAGGATGCTTAAGGAGTTCAGCAACTGACCACCTTTCTTTTGGGTCTCTCTTCAAGCATTTGGACAAAAAGTCCTTGGCTTGATCCGATAAGAGGCCCGGTATTTCAGGCGTAGCGCCCGAAAACCCGATATGATAGAGGGCTGAAAATGGGTCTTGGCTGATATTGGGCCATGGGCTCAGCCCAGTAGCCATTTCAAAAACAGTGCAGCCCAAAGCCCAAACGTCGGCCGGGAAGCTTTGCTGTTCGCCACGTGCCACCTCAGGGGCCATGTACATGGGGGTCCCACTTATGTCCGTAATGGACGAATTGAATACAGCCATGTCATCAACCTGCTTGCAACACCCAAAGTCCCCAATTTTCACCCCTTCATTTGTTACCAAAATGTTACCACCCTTAATATCACAATGTACTATACCTTTAAAATGTAGGTACTCTAGACCTTGGAGAATTTCGCTAGCATACCGTCTAACTAAGGGATCGCTTAGGCCACCGCCTTTTTTCTGAATTGCATCAATAAGTGTACCACAAGAGGCATACTCTAGGAGAATATTGTACAAGACCTTACCATTCTCAAGAGTAACATCATACCCTTTGTACTCGATAATTCGATCACATCTCAATCTTGAATGAATTTCTTGCTCCTTTCGAAGGGCATTTGATCTCGAGTACTCAATAGACTTGACCGCGAGTAATTCTCCACTAGGGAGGGACGTTCCTAGGGAGACTATGGCCGAGGAGCCGTGGCCAATGGCCTTGCCTCTACTCCATTTCATTGCAAGCTTATAGGCTTTGTAGGAATTCAAAGAAGTTTTTTCTTTTCAAAGAAAGAGAGAGCAAGTATGATTTTTGTGGCGTTGGTTAAGGTTTGTTGTGAGATCCAATTGAAGTGATCATTTATATATTAAGAATTTGGTTGAAAAAAGAATATTAAATTAATGATATTAATTAGTAATAATTTTTGTCCAATGAGTGGCGTTCTTTTCTACTATACTCTATCCAAAATATGACGGCTCCTTTTAAATTTGAAGGGATCTTCACATGCCAAAAGCAAAGAATAAAACATAGGAGACGAATTGGAAGAATAGCATATTTAACATGGTTTCAGACGGCGGAAATTTAATTATTTTTTGTTCATTTTATCAAAAAAAAAATAATAATAATAATAATTTGCCCTTTCAAAACTTATGTTTAATGAAATAAAAAAAATAAAAAAAATGTTTAAGTACACATTTTCATACAAGTAAAGAAAATAAAATATACCAATTGTAAAAGTCATGCAAGTAATAACATGCAAACCAAGACTTGAGTAGTTGAGTATGCAAAGGTGTTACCTCATTGGATAGCACACAAGAGAATATACTTTTGATTTATCAATTTTATTGACTTTAATTATTGGTTAAGAAACTAACATGATTGAAATTTCAAATTAGTTTACAATAAAATTGTGATTATTCTCTTAGCACCTCAATCTAAATTCAATTATGAGTAGAATGGTTGATTTCAAATTGATGAGGTGTTTACAATTTTTTTTTTTAATTTAAGTGACATGAAATTGATTCTCATTATCGTAATACATTCAAAAAGTTATTTTAGTTGAATTCTTATAGGACACATCGTACAAACTTATAGAAAAAATCACTCTGGTCTCATGATAAGTTAATCCGTATATATTATAAAGTCCTCGTTGGTATTCTCGACCTCAAGCCTCGTACCAGCGAGGACTTTGCCTAGATTTAACATATAAGAGAGCCAATTTCGTGGGGTTTGGCAGCTGCATGGAGCCAAGGCGCGGTTGCTTATAGAAGTGAATGATACTCCTCATTGGATTCTCACATGGCGGCACGTGAGCACGTGCTATGAGAGCTACGGCCAGATGACCTGAATCTATGTTGAAAATATTTCAACTTCTAGCTGTACGTCCAAAAATAAAATGAAAACCATAGATTATTTCCTATATAATTGGTACGACTTCTTATTTTATAATGCTGTTAATCATTTTGTACATTGTATTAGAATTAGATCATTTGATTTGAGGGAATAATTAGAGGTAATTAAATGGTCCTAGGATATTAGAATAGACTGATTTGCGAAAGTCTATGTATGAGATGTTATTGAGATCAGATAATTTAAACTATATTATTAGTCTTCTAATCATTAGGATTAAAACTTTCATTGTTTCTTAAGATTAAATAACATGCAACGAATTTAGACTTGAATGTATTTTTATTATATGTCTGTACACTATAGTACAAGTCGCTGCCAACAATAAATTATACTATTACGTACAAATGATGGCTAATCGGCTATTTTTAACGCGGTTTACATTATTTAATTTAGTTATATTTTATTGGAAAATGTTATACATAGCCCTTGGGGCTACATATAAGCATTAAAAACGCACTAGAAAATTGTGTAAAGTTAGGAAATCATGAAAAAATAAACACTAATTATACTGATTTACGCGTGTTTTTATCATGTATCCTAATTTTATACCATTTTCAAGAGTATATTAAATACTTATATTTAGCCCTTAGGCTACATGTAACATAACCCTATATTTCTATTGTTTGATTTTGAATAATGATAAACTTTATTATGATTGTAGTTTATAATGATGTTATTCTTTTTGAGTATGTTTTTTTCCAAAAACTCGTGGTGCAAGATTATTGATGTCTAAATTGGTCACACAAAGAGTGTTTTTATCTTATACCGAATTTAATGAATTGAACAGACATAATCACATAAATTCCGTATATCTCAATTGTGCAAGTTTTTACTCGTTGTAAAGATAGTTTGTCGAATGTTGTTTAAGTAGCTTTTGTATTCCCATAAAGAAGCTCACTCACAAAAGTTAATTTCATCTAAGTAGTGAAAATTGTGTGAACAAATAAGTTGCAAAGAAAGAATACTGGAATTGTAATTCTGAAGCAAAGTTGTGTTTTTTTGCGTTGAGATTAAAGACCAAAATAGTGAAATACACGTTGAAAGTTCCTTCTTTAACATAAGCCTAGTAGCCTACCGTTAGCACATAAAGTCTGCCAATTTATTTACTCTGCTTTTCTTTTCTGTTTTTTTTTTTTTTTTTCCAACTGACTTTGTATCTGAGTTGTGAATTTGATGCTAAGCAATACAGTTGAACTTTTATTATTGCTTTTTTATTGTGCAAAACTTCTTTAAAACTTTAAAAGTGGGATTTAAGTCTTTCAACTTTCAAATATAGGGGTGAAGTATCATAGATGTATGTACTGAAACGCGACTATATGTATGCTACTTTTTATTATATCGGTTTTAGGGTTGAAATTAGATTCATATATACATACTATCACAGACTCGAATAACACATTTTCTGTTTAAAACAGATCTAGGTTAGGATGGCTGGGGTTGGAAAATTGTAGTCGTACATGGACCAATTTACATCCGAGCCAGACTAGTCATGGTTTAGTCCATGCTAGTCATGACTTAAGTCTGTTTGCTTAGAAATAATGAACCCACAGGCCACAACCTACCCACCTCACTCCATCACCGGCTCAAGCCAATTCTGTTCCTGTCACACCAATCGGTCAGTCATTGGACTTTGTTCATGATCATGGTGTGAGTACTGTAGATATTTTGGTCATCTTAACAAAACTTATCTAATGACTCAACCATCTAAGAGGACGTCCTTAAACCTGTTTTCAAGTGAGGTTTTTTAAAAGTATCCTAAGTTCAGGATTTTAAAGTTTCCTTTGAATTCTCTAAATCATCGACAGGAAGAAATAGTTCAAAAACTCTGATTACAGTTAGCACCACAGGAAAAATAATTCCGAATTATCATAGAGAGTAACGGGAGTACTGCTTTATAAGCGAAAGCTATGTTGATAAGCCATTTGTATTGCTTTAACTTAAGTACTGTAAATAAAAACTAACATTCAGATATTTACAAAAGCATATCTGCCATTCTACAGAATAGTTTGGTTACTTAAAGAAGCGAAAATCCAGTCACACGCTTACAAGGGAAACCATGGCTTAACACTAATTGAACACACGAAATAAGGTATACAAGGCAATATTATGCTGCTTCAGCAAATCCAACCTGGAGATTTCCATAGTCGAATACAGTATGATACCGCCCCATGAAGATATCTCCCAGAATCCTGCATCATTTTCAAGTGCATGAGTTGAATGTCAAAAATGTTTTCGCTGTATGAAAGTGAAATACGAGTACATTTTCAAGTGGATGGATACAAAATGCATACCAGATTGGTCCACGGGGAGGGGGAACATCCAAAGCAGTAAATCCACTGATACACTGTGCAGCAGAACCCTCACCAACCTTGAGTATGTACTGAGCATTTAAACACACAAAAATGTTAGTGTAAGCGACATTATACGTTATGCCAGTTTATTTGCTATTATCATTAAGAATTAACACAACAAGTTAATAGCGTAGAGCTAAAAGAACCCCAACCAGAACCATGCATTGCTGAATACTGATTTCAAATTTTGTATGTATGAACATAAACAAAAAGAACTAACCAATATAGCAATAACAATGCATATAGAGCATACTTTACCTCCTCAGCTCTAAGTACAAATTCCTTCCCTGAAATAGTAAAGGCAACCGGGGGCATCTTAGAAACTTGGGAACAGTCAACACCTGATTGTCCCAATTGGTTTGGAATTCGGTCACATAGCTGCGTGTTTTCAAATAGCAGAGTTAGAAAGGACTATAATTTCTAATCGAGAGTTATCTTACAATATTGTTGAGATGACCCACCTGATCAGCATAACTTATTACACGATCCTGGGTCGCATTCTGCTTGAGTTGACTCTCCATCCACACAACAGCCATCTCACAAGCAGAGCACATACCATCAGGTGAGCTGTCAGAATTCTGCTCATCTACTACTGACTCGATCCCCATGCTGCAAGAAGCAAATTAACCTCTTTCAATAATCACAAAATATTCAATATATAATTTGATATATATCACAAAATAGAATGTTCAGTTCTAACACCTACCTAACACCATGTCTGCCATCATAAGCACAGACACCAATTTGAGAGCAAACCTTTTTAGGGGACTCCTATCAAAACAAACAAAGGTGAAATCAGTAAGTACTACACAAAAGTTCTACTCTATTAAAAGTATTTATATATAAATGCCAAATTAATGTAAACGCCTAAATCCGGCACAAGTCTGCAACTGTATTGACTATTGAGCATGCATGAAATTGCAACAAGTTTAACTAAGAAGGATTTTTGTCATTTTCTTTTAACATTGTACTCCTTTTCACTTCAGATTCTTCAGAAAATTCAAATTGTTCATGTACTCATTTCTCTTCAGATTCTTCAGAAAAGTAGTTATAACAGTCTAAGCAAGACTGCAAGAGCATGAAGCATCAAACAAAAAAATGTAACAAGAAACTCAACTCACCTCTGTAAATAGTAGATTGATCATTGTTTGTCCGTAGTGCTGAACTACATTCTTACATGCCCGATTGGCAACACCTGAAGCCCCAATAGCCTCGTTTATCTGGGTAATAACGGTCTGCATACAATGTGATAGCAATTAGTATCTGCATTAGCAGTTTAGCACGAGCATTGATACAAAATTTTTTTGAGCTATGTCCTTGAGATCTTAACTAACATAGTAATTCTGGACAAAAAGTACTACAGAATACTTATGCTAAGGAAATCCAATGCCAAATGTGAAATGTTACACGTAAATTCATCATCTGACCAGATAGTACCAAATGCA
Source organism: Chenopodium album (assembly GCF_948465745.1). NCBI lineage: Eukaryota > Viridiplantae > Streptophyta > Magnoliopsida > Caryophyllales > Amaranthaceae > Chenopodium > Chenopodium album. The sequence goes on along the minus strand of NC_137857.1, from coordinate 33,599,814 downwards.
AATAGTTTTAACATGCAATGCTAGCTCCACATTTCCGCCTATCGACATGACACTCTTAGAGTCATATCTAAAGCGGAGCCTGTCAAGCAAAAATTTGGTGCAAATGTACAACCTATGCTACTTCGACTCGAGTATTGGTGTTAAACATTGGTGTGCAAGTATCAGAATCAGCTATCACAACAATTCCATGAACCTTGAACCAATTTAAGCGTCGAGTTTACATACCAATATCGCAGTGTTTAGGTCTCTAGGACCAGACATGGTTATTTAAGTAAATTATCTAGTCCAAGTAACAAAGATGACACCCATCTTGTAGAGTTACTATATAGTGACAATACAGATGACAAAGAAGACTAACCGTAGGGCCAGCCAACAAAGATGTTCCAGAATCTGCAATAGCTGCGCATCCACCTGAGCAGTACCCTACAAATAACAGCGGAGTCCATCAGCATCATTTAAAAAAAAAAAAAAAAACAGAGGAAATTGAAAATGTGTTAAGTTCCTTAGATGTTGAAGTGTTTATCTTATTGTTAAGAACATAGTCCAATAATTCCAGTTTCCCACCCCTTATAATTGGCTAATGCCTGCATTTTATAGTAACAAGATGCATACCTGTAGTTTTACCATTGATAAGGACATCACCCATATCGAACTGCCAACAAACAGATTATTGAAGTAAGATACTAAGATCCATGATTATATTTAATTTGACAAACATAAACCTTTCACAAATTAAACAGATACCTGCCAATAACCCTTCCTGGTTACAGGAGCATATGTGTGCTTGCCTTTAAAGTGCTTTGGGTCAACCCCTCCAAAGACAAGTTCACCACCTTCGTTGTCTTCTTCTTTACGGTTAAGCCAAAATGAAAATACAGGGTCCTTGATAAGCCCTTGCTTAACCATATTGTACCTTGAACACAAGTATTGTCAAATTAGTTTTTCGTTATATTGAAATGACAACTGCCCCAAACCATCCTGCTCATGATTTGTGTAAGTCAAATTACTGTATAAGACAATAAAAGGCTATGATAACATATTTTTCCTTTTGACTTTTGACATCAAGGTATCTCAAAATCAATTGGGTATGATCCGCTTCGATGCATAGAGAAGATTATTTAACGAGGAAAATATTATGATTTTAATTCATGGGGTAACTGCAAAGCTTACCAAACTGGAACAGCATTCCCAACTGCTATTTCTTGGAACCCTAGTCCAAGTATCCCATCAAACTTGGCAACCACGAATGTGATGCTAGGCTCTCTAGTGGTTTCAATGAATTTCTGAGAAATAAACACAAAGTTATCTTCCCCTCAAAAAAAAAAAAAAAAAAAAACAAAAAACACACACAAAGTTTTCAAAAGATGACTAATTAGTCAATTACCACTAAGAACTGAAGTTGAGTTGATTCTACTTACCTGGTCCTTTACAACAAGGTCACCGACCTCCACGTTATCTGCACTGAAGAAACCAGATACGGATCCAGAACCATATCGAATGGCAGCAGATTCTCCTGCATTGGATATAGTCAAGTATTAAGATACATGAGAAATCTCAACTATGTGTTGGGGTGTTCATCCCAAGTCCCACATAGAAGGAGTAAGGAGGTGAAGAGCTCCTTATAAGTGAGTGCACACTCCAAATAGTATGAGGCTTTTTTGGAAGGTGCCCAAAAACAAATCCGTGCGGGCTAGGCCCAAAGCGGACAATATCATACTAATGTGGATTGGAGTGTGCGTGTGACCCGTCAAGGTGGGTGACCGGGGCCCAACACTATGATCAGTATGATGTTAAGAAGAAAAAAAGTTTCGTAATAACGTTATCAGAAAATAGTCAATTACATATAAACGATCCAATCACAATTCACACTTAAACAGCTATCAGCTTATAACAGTATATTATATTAAGATACTGCACTTGACTTCTTATACAGTGTACAGAGTAGTGACTAGTGAGTAATTCTCCTTTTTTCTGTTAGTCTGTTCAAAATCATTTGTAATACTACGTATTCTAATCAATACTCCAGCAATGGTACTGAAGACAGAAAATAGAGTCCCAAGGGAATCAGAAATACATATCACCTAGCTACAATTCATGCACACACTCGCACACAAGTACAACAAAAACATACCAGAATACAGGCAAATATCACATAGACAGTCATTATCATTTGTAGAGGTATCAAGTTGTAAAGACTGAAGTGATAAATCCTAGAACCCTGTAATCTATAAACGGAAAAGGCGAATAGAATAAGCAAAGCATCAAAACATCATGAGGTTAAAATACTTGTGTCCATCAGACGGAATTGAAAATTTGAAACAGGTATGTATGTAAACATGTCCAATTACAGTATTACACCTAACTTCACTATGAAAAAAAGGGTATCACTGAACAATCATAAAAGTGAGCCAGTCGCCGTCCTGGCAAAGTACAGATTTCATAAGCTTTTCGATATATTAGTTGGGGCATATCAAGAGAACTATAGCAACCCCAAAGAGACTGATGAGGAAAGATTGATGAGGAAAGATTAACATACCATCCTTCTGGTAAGTACTAGAAGAGCCAGAATTGTACTTGGCATGGAAGAAGCAAGCAATCTGCACACAAAAACTCATGAACATAAAACATTAAGAAAATTGATATTTCGAAGTGACAAATAATAGCCATAACTGTTATTATTAGTTACTGACCGAGAAGTAGCACTTTGATGAAGGCACCCACAAATTAGAGCTACCAGTATCAAAAATAACAGTAAATTTCTGAGGAGGAGTACCAACACCAATCTCCCCAAAGTATTGAGCATCCATATAATTCTTCAGGGCAACAATATCACCCTCCTCTACATCTCTAAGTTCACCAAGAACGTATTTCCCTAGGGAGGATCTCAGTTTCTCCCTATCTTTCAACCCAAGTCGAGAAGCAACACGAGTATTCTGATCAAATTTCTTCTTTTTTAATCCAACTCTAAGTAATCCATCATGGGATGTTGCAAGGACCAGTGGCATCAGAAATAATGAAAGAAACAGCGGAATCACAAGCACCTTAACTTTAACCATCTTGACCTATCAATGAAGTTGCAGTTTACATCAGATAATGAATGCTACGAAAACGAACTGCAATAGACAGGAAACGATGACTCTTGATTTCAGAAAAAGAGTGATCATGTCCTTGTTGTAAGAAGCAGACCTTCCTGCCTACTTAGCGCGTTTTGCCAACCAAACAACTTTAAATTCCTTACTTACTAAGAACTTCTATCACCTTTTATTGGGAAAAAGAGTAGCATACATAACAAAATTATCTTCTGCATTCTACATATAGGCTTTTATAATCCGCTCAATAATGTTCCATACAAAAGCTAGGGGTTTCGGGTACTTCCATAATTTCTATGCACGTTTATGTCAACCAAACAAGCACTCGAACAAATCTAATCATTTGTTGCATACTGTCTAAATCTATCTCATCAACAATTTTAACCCTAAATCAAATGGGTGTTACACTATCATACCATTTATTCATGTATTCATATAGCATAAATCTTTGATGCTCACAGCATCATCTTTTGCTAATTAAGCTAATAGTTACACCATATGCCACTTTCTATAATTATATCATTGTAAACACATAAAATAACAAATTTACAAAAGTGCCTTTCAATCTGAAAGTATTAATACTCCGTAACACATTACAACTCAAAAAACATTACTGTATCATTGTAAACACATAAAATCTCATATTATATTTAATACCAGTTTAAAAATTCCCTACAGTACTGAAAGTCTGAAACAAATTCCAGGAATAACAAATTAAATATTGTTTCTTTTCTTTAGAAAATTAAAAAATGAAACACACAAATTATACAATGCCAGAAAATTCTCTCTTTATTTACTCCTTATTTTATGATGCACACCATAAAGATGGCTCCTTTTATAACGGCTAAATATCAGTAAATAAAGCTCAATATTTTTGTGATATTATCAATGAAATATAACTGATTATACAATGCATGCACTCAGAAAATGACCTTAAAATTTCCTAAATTAATAAAATTGAATAAGAAAAAAAATCCATGTACAGAAATTCACAGAACTACAAATGAAAATTCAATAAACCAAAAAAATGTACACAAAATAGATTAAAGATTCAAAATTTGAACAAAATTGTAATGATAACTGCAAAATTAATCAAAAAGAAGAAATCTTACCGAGTTCTAAAGGTGATGAGAGAGAGTGTGAGAGTAGGAGAGAATAGAGAAATGATGAAATGGTGAAGTTTTAAAGACTTTGACAAGTTTTTTTAAAGTCCCCTGCTTTTTCAATTTGTAGAGACAGAGGTTTATTTATATAGAATTATATTAAACTGGTAGGTGATTAAAATTAGCACTAGTACTACCAAGTGCCAGGAGTTTTCTGTTTTGTTTTTCTTTAAAGTGATTAATTATAAGCATTAAATACATTTCATACACGATATACACGAAATGCAATTACGTGTTAATTGATGCATTAATTTGTTTTAATTAATACTTTTTACGTTATTTTAGATGAAACATGCTTCTTTTCATGTTAGTTAATTCACATTATAATATACTCCGTATCAAATATCTTTAATTGATTGTAAAAATTACTCCGTATATCTTTAATAAATTAACAAGGAATTTGTTATGGAAAAATGATAATTTGAAGATGTACAGTGAATGGAGCTTTAATAATTTTTTTTTTTTTAAAAAAAGAATCAAGCTTAATTAAAAATCTCACGTAACTATAATTTTTCTTGTAAGTTTAAATCACCATAAATAATGATACCAAGGGTGCAATCTATATACCTATATTAATCTAATTTTAACTTATCTAAAATGATTAAATTCAATTAAATTCGAGTATCAAATTACACGTCCTCCAAAAAAAATTCTCTAAAATATGTAAATATTACAAAAAAGTCAAATAGGGTGTTTGTATTAGGGTGATCACATATAAAAATTGGTGAAATTCTAATGTTTTAGCTATAAGAAAACGGAGGAAGTATTTTTCAGACAGAATTTAATATACTTAGCACTTAAGGTTATATTAATGTATCAGTAAAATGCCCAAAAAATCTTGCATGTAATGTAGGTCGTTCGTTCTAATAAGTGAATTGATCCTAGCCGTTGGATTAGGATAGAGTGGAATGTTGTTTGAGTTGAGTATGTCACTTAAAAGTCATAACTCAATGAGTTAAAACTCAATGAGTTAAGGTGTAGAGTAATGAGATATGGAATTGGATGTGATGAACGGTGAGGATGAAGTGAAAAGTGGGTTTGTGGGACCCACTTTTTGGAGTAATGGTTTTCGTGGGTATTGTGACTGAACGACAAGAGAGTTCGGAATTTAGAGGAAAAGATTGCAAGAAACAACAACTGAATTTAGATTACGTGGCTTTGAAGTGGGGTGAAGTTCGTTTTACAAACCTTTTTTGCACTCATTTTATCTCATATTCCTCCACCTTTTATATTGTATCAAGTCGTTTTCCTTGTGTACACTTTACCTCACAATGAACTTTCCTTATGTACACTTTATAATTTATATTATATCAAATCTGATTAGCCAAATGTGAATTGAATAGAATAAAATACTGTCAAATAACGAAATAAAGGTTTAGTCTAATGATAAGGTTTGCATCTCATAAATCATAAAATTGAGGTTGTGGGAACATATCCCACTAGAGACATTAGCTTGTAACGTAAGATGGGTGGCTCTGTGAGAGGTTCTGGCATGATAATAAGGTCATTCTCCTCCTATCGAGAATATGATAAACAATTAAACACTAATATGAAATCAAATAATCAATAAAATAAATAGAGAGAGTATTATGGAATACTCGTAGTAGTTTATTAGCTAGTAGGAATGCACATATGAAACGGTTGGCATATCTTGTCAGTTGTCATGCACATACCCAAACAAAAAATGTAGTGTTGCGCCCGAAGTAAGGTGTAGAGTGCAAGGAACACGTAGTTTTAGGTAACACTATGTTGTTTGCACGCTTTGTACTTAGCAACTAGCTATCAATTTAGCTAGTAGTGGAGCCAATTCTGATGTTTAAGCCTTTAAGTAGAAGATACCTTCTTGTTTTTCAGTTATCTACTTATCTTATGTTCCATATTAGTGCGTGTGTAATGCGGTGATGAGGTAATAGCTAATCGAAATAAACATTTTAAAATATGGTTTTACACCAAAACACCTCAGCCTTGGCCTTCTACTTTCACGGTTTCACCGCTATGCCTAATTGCCTAAGAGTATATTTGATTTGATTTGATTTTTTGTTATAATGCGACGTATTTAATACTCCGTACCACTACAAAGATAAAAGTAAGATTCGGTATATTATAGAGATGCCAACAAGCTAATGTGTAGGAAACATACATTCCTTTGTTTAAAGTTGAACATATTTGTACGGTAAGTCTAAATTATACAAGTGATAATTTGTTATAATTATTTGCCAAATGAATAATGTCTACAATCCTTACGACCTAACCTATACCAAGAGTGGTGAATGATTTATTTTTCCACAATCATTAAGTATCATTCTCTCTTCTTCCATCATTAAGTGTTCCATTATCAATCATTAATTGCTTATACAAGTATAATTTAAATGTAAATTATGTAATTGTTAGGAATAGGTTTGAAACCAATTGGTGGGAGAGATAGTCTTACCTTTCCCTTACTCTTAACAAGACTTTTAGTAATAAATTTTGGTGAGGGAGATGGGCTGAAAGGTAGAGTGAGTACAGAGTTTAATGAGCCCAGTCCAAAGACTATTAACTAAATAGAGCCCAAAATACTAATTATTGGACACTTAACTTATTGGGCCATATATGCATGGCCATGTAAATGAGCCCAAAGAATAACAACTAAGCCATGACATGATATGTTATTAGGCTGGCCTATATTATGATGAGTGATACAGCTCATTGCATAATGGAAGAAAATTCGGATAACAATTAAACTTGCTTTTAGTGAGTAGGGATGGCAACGGGTCGGACTCGGAGCGGATTATGCTAAATACGATTCCGACTCCGACTTCAAAATCCGACTCCGACTTCAAAATTCGACTCCGACTCCGATCCGACCCGATTCCGAGTTTGTTTTTCATTATTCAATATACTTTGAGATATTGGGCTATTTGGGCCTTTACAACCCATACCCAATGCCACCATGACCCACACAAAAATTCACTATCTATTGGAGTCGGATAATCCGTCAAAGTTAGACATTTGTCGGAGTTTGATTTTTTTCTCGGATTTTTTGTAGGATCCGACTCCGACCCTCCTCCGACTCGGAGTCGGATTATTTTAATGGAGTCGAACTCGGATTACTTTTTCTCGGACTCGGAGATTTTTACCTCGGATCGGGGCAGAGTAGGGTCGGATCCGGACTAGATTGTCATCCCTATTAGTGAGTAAAATGTTATATGTTGATCCAACTTTTCATTTGTTCAAAATACTACAATATGAATTCATCCCTATAAATACTTTTCATAAGTTATGTTGCATGAAAAAAAAAATAATAATAATAAAGAGAGAAATGTCAAATACAAATTACTCTTCGGGTTATTTATTGCTTCATATAAACAAAATACGAAGTATTAAGCTCGTAAAAATTCAGTAAATAGCTACGGAGTACTTGAAATTAAACAATTCATTCACTGCACAGTACATATCAATAACTTTTAAAGAAATGGAGATCAATTGAGATTGGATAGCTAAAGTTATTTAGTCATTACTTTCTTAATCTAAATTATGAGTATGTTCCTAAATAATTTAAACTTTTTTTACAATGTATTATTTTTCGGGCTTACCGGCCTTTAGACTTTAGAGTGTTTAGACTAATATGTCCTTCAAGTTAAAGGTAAAATGAGAGATGTTTTTCTCAGTCTTTATTTTAGAATGGAATATCTATTATTAAATTTATTTTAAAAGCAAAAATTGATTTTTTTTTATACATTATAAGGTTAGCCAAGGCCAATAGCCCTAAGGGGGGAGTAGAAGGTTATTTCTTTTTGTTGAATCCCATTGTAGCCCACTTATAAGTGTTCCACATTGGAGAAAGAGCAGAGATGGTTTCACTTTATAAGGTAGAGGAGGGTATCCTACTATCGCCAATTGGTTTTAGTATGGAAGCTCCAAAGCCTTGTTTGTGGACCTAACTCTCCTCCTTGTTCGGGTTGCCCAGGCCCATTTCACATTGTTTCGAAATTTAACATGGTATCAGAGCCCGGGTTGCGGGTCTCTTCTAAACTGGGTATTTAATCGCTACTGGATAAGGATTCACCTCGACAGGATGTCCAGCCCCTAAGAGGATAATTGATCTGGCCTTATCCAGTTAGCTTTGAAGTTCTAAGGACACTCATAAGTGAGGGGGAGTGTTGAATCCCATTGTAGCCCACTTATAAGTGTCCCACATTAGAGAAAGAGGAGAGAAGGTTTCACTTTATAAGGTAGAGGAGTATATCCTACTATCGCCAATTGGTTTTCGTATGGAAGCTCCAAAGCCTTGTTTGTGGACCTAACTCTCCTTCTCCTTGTTCGGGTTGCCCAGGCCCATTTCACATTGTTTTGAAATTTAACACTTCTGAAGGTCTTAACCGTTAGTTTAGTTCAGTTCATTTCAGTTTATTTCGGTCAATGAGAACATGCTTTAAATCAAATTAAAACACCCCAGCACAAAGCGAAAGGTTATTCCTCGAAAAAAAAAAAAAAAAGGCGAAAGTTTAATTCTAAAAATCGTTGTAATTAGCATTTTCTTTATCCCCAAAAGCCATAAATTATGCAGACTTTTTCTCACAGTTGCTTTTGTTTTTTCGTAATTTAGTCTTATTTAAGCTGTTAATTAGTAAGCTTCAAGAGTTCATGATACATTACTTCAGTCTCTATTGTACGTATTTGATAGTCTGTAAAGAGTTCTGAGTACAATAATTGATATAGACTTCAACAACAAAACTAGTTGACATACATCCACGGTTAAAATGAATAATACAGTACGTTGTAGTTATCTAAGGGGGTGTTTGGTTCAAGCATATTAGGTATAAGGTATGGGTTTGGAATGACCAAAACCCATACCTTGTGTTTGTTTATTGAAATTTCATTTTTCAAACCCATACCTCAAACCCTCAAGGTATGGGTTTTTGAAACCCAAGGGGTTTACCCAAGGGGGGAGGTGGGTATGGCGCATACCTATACCTTTAGGTTTAAAATTAAAAGGAAAACTATCATTCCTAGATAAAAACCGAACACATGAAATCAAGTATCAAGTTCCAACCCCATACCACCCAGGTTTCATTCCTCATTCCAAATCCATACCATTGTTTGAACCAAACGCCCCCTAAGTTCTTATGTTCTTTTATAAATATTTTTGTCATTTTTAGACAGTTGTTATATATATGAACCTAAGACATTCATTAACATTGGTTAAAATCATGACGTATAGAATATGATAGCATGATGCAAGTAAACTTGACAAACATACGAACATTTAGTCATTGCTGTGTCTTCAATTCTAGCAACGTCTTAAACAGCTGTTTTTTCCTCAATCACTTGTCAATTACAGCTAGTTTTCTAACCATAATATATATAATAGTTTATATTATATTGTACAAGAAAGTGAGAACACGAAAGTATATAAATAAATTAAGACTAATTGGAATCCTTAATTTTGATTAGGGACGAGATATATGCGTGGACCAAAGACTCCTAACGTCAATTAGATGATAACAAATTTTATATTAAGCGCTAGAAACGCTCAATGTTCGTTGAAAATGTTAATGCTTTGAAGGAAGTCCTTCACATTCAGATAATCTAGCATTCTAGCAGGCAATCTACATGTATTTGATTTCGAATCGGTACTTATTTTGAACAAGTTCAAATTATAAATGTATGTTTATTTGATGAATGTGTCATATAGAGGACCCTAGTTAATATGAGCACGCAATTGAGCATGGAAACTTAAGAAGAGTACGTGCTAAGTTACCTATGCTAATTTCGATCCATATGTTATCCTATATGTTCTATAATATTATACGGAGTACTATATGTTATATACTAAGAATGTTGGAGTTAATATATTTTTGGTTGAAGCTTTGATGTACGTGTGAAACATTTGAGAAATTAAGGTCTTTCGTCGATTTATCTTTACTGGATGATTTGGATGTATGTAGTATAGTTTGAGAAAAATTGACTAATTGAGCTTTATTTTGAAAGTTTAAACTAGACAATCAATTGTCAACACCTTACGATAACCCTATGAATAAATTGTCTAGATCAGTAGTACAGTCTATATCTAACATTGCAACTTGATGAGAAAATTAAAAATTAGAAGTAGAGTACATACAAATATATCTAATGCAGTAGTTCATGTTTTGACGAAAATTGATTGCAATATACAACTCCACATCTCATATTTTATGTTAAGATTTCTACTTCGTATTCTATAATTATATCACATATGATATAAAGACTAGCTTCGTACGTACTGAATGATGTACACATTGGCTGACCAATTAAGCTATAGAAACGCTCAACTTTGCTAACCTTAGCTTGAAAGGTTCAAACTCTCTAGATCAATTGTACATACCTTCTAAATTGACATCGATCAGATTATTTATTACGTACTTTATTAGGGATATTTAGTCTACTTAATCGTACATTCCTTCATATATAATCATGAACAATAATTTTGAATTAGCACGCATTATGACTCCCCATTTTGCATTAACATGCATTATGACTCTCCACATAAGAAATCGGTACTAGGGTGTCATATAGTTTTCTATCAGAATATTTAACTTCTCTCCTTTACTAATTTATCTCACTAGTAAGACACAGGAATCACTTAGTCTCTAATCTCTTTATCTTTTTTTTGACTCTCTTAGTCTCAAATCTCTTTATCGTACAAATGATGAATGCGTCTTAGAGAAGAATATGGGAAGACATCGAATTTGGAGCATATGCAAAAATGACAATTAACTTAATTGCGTTGTTGAGGAATGAAAAGAAAAAAGGTTGGGCAACTTATAGGCCCAAGTGCTTTTGGGCTGAGGATAATATTTCGGGCCTGTATATCTTGAATGAAGCAAAATCTACGACAACTAAGTATAATCTTGATTAATACTCCATAATATCTTTAATTATTAATTACGAAGTAATAAATTAAATTTATAAAAGATGATATTATAAAGATGTATCATAAGGCTCATAACCATATTTTCCTTACGTGTGAGAAATCACCAAACATGTTCCAAGTACGTATTTGAATAATCTTGATATTGTTGCAATTCACGTCATTAGCATATATGTGTTTCCTTTTCATCAGATCAATGTTTTTGATATTTATATACTTCGTATGTAACAACTCCATCATCTTTAAGTCCTTTAATTTATCACTTCTTCATCCCTAGTTGTGAAATTTAATTTTTTAAACTATTGAAAGGTGATTGAGAGCTAAATCAACAAAAACAATAACTAGGGCTATTTAATTTGAATAATTGGCATGGATTAATTACCATTGAAAGGTGATTGAGAACTAAAACAACTTTGGTAGGGTTTTCAAAAGATAGTACGGAGTATAGTGTTTCGGACAATTTAACACCTCCGCTCATGCCTATAAAAAAATTTTAATATACAACAAACTAGCTTGGTCCAACAAGCACATAATTTTTACAAAACACTAGCTAGCTGACTTATACTTGTATTATACTTCGTAATTTAGGGTTCGTTCTCTTCAGCTTATTTTCAGTTCAGTTCAGTTCAGTTTTTATCTTAATTTCCTTCTCTCATAAAATATTCAGTTCACTTCATTTCGGCTACAATAAATTAAGTTTAATTCAGCTTAGTTTAGTCAATCAGATTAGACTTTTATATTACATTTATTAAACATATATGTACATCGCACGGGTTACAAACTAGGTACTCCATACTACTTCGTACATGCCACCTAAATCCACGTCGTAGTAGAAAGATGATTAAGGTAGGTATTGCAAAATTACCAAAAACTACGGCTACTCGTAGTATCCAAATATCCACATGCAAGCACGTGTAGAAGTTGACTGAATGTAGAAAAAGAGACATGGGGAGATGAATGTACGGTTTGATTAAGTACGGTTTCCTAAACTCCGATCCCAATTCATTTTTTTAATTTGCAAAATCTCCACTACTTTCCACGTTCACCTAGCTTCAATCTTTTTTTCATTACTATATTCATTACTAAAGTCCTAACTCCTACGTACTCATCATTGATTAGGCTGAGCAGGTATTCGTTAACGTCAATTCTTGCACGGAAAGTCAACATTTCTTTTCTTTCTAGCTTGCTTCTTCCAATTATATCCTTTCTTCATTCCTTAATACTCGCTCCCATCGATCTGCCGCTCTTATTTTAAAACGGGGCAATGATGTATACAACTCGTCAACTCGCACACACATATATTAGAGCTGGGCATGGGCCGGGTCAGCACGCGGGCGGCTCGGGCACGGCCCGAGGATGGCCCGGCACGGCACGGCCCGCTGAGTGGCCCGGCCCGGCACGACGGCACGCCCCTCGTGCCTCGTGCGGGCTGCGTTAAAAAAAAACAAAAAATGGCACGGCCCGGCACGAGCCCGTGAAATGGCCCGCCGGCACGGCCCGAGGCACGGCCCGCAGCACGGCTCGTGGGTAACGGCTAGTTGGCAGCAGCTCTATTTCCCTCCAACGGCTATAAACGGCTCTATTTTCACCTATAAATACCACCCTCAACTTCCAATTCTTTCCACAACTCATCTTCTCATCTCATTCTTTTACTCTCTTATTCTCATATATTATAATTTATAAATTATAATCTCTTAATATTTCTTAATCTCTTATTCTCTTATACTAAATTACTAATTAAGTAATAATTAAGAAAAAAAATTGGGTTTCGGTTTAGTGGAAAGCTTTGAAGCACGGTTGTAAGATCTTTCTTATCTTTATCTTGTTATTATTAATATTATTTTAATTGTTGTTTACTTGTTAATTTGTTATTAATATTGTTATTAATTTGTTAGTATTACTAGTTATACTTATACTTGTTAATTGTTATAATTTGTTATAATTTGTTACTTTGTAAGTGTTATAAACTTATAATTGTTAATTTGTTATAATTGTTAATATTGTTGTTAATTATTATTTATTAGTTAATAATCTTAATTAATCATGACATCAAACCCGAACCAATCCTCCTCTAAAAAAGCCAAATCTAAACGATCATTGGAAGGCTCTTCTATGCCCCTCCCTACAATGCAAATCCCTACTATGAAAATCCCTACAATGGCCAATCCCACCCACCCCGGGTTTTCTACCGGTTTTCCCACCGGATTAGATCAACAAGGGGCATTCCAACCATGGCAAAGGACCCAATCTCCACCTTATTATGCCTCCGCACATGATATGCCTTTTGAATTTAACTATCAAACAACTCAAGCAAGCAACACACAACCTGCCGGCTCTAGTGACCCATCCGTCCAAAATACTATTCCCCCATCTGATAACCCATTCATTGAATGGTACACCGAAGAAGAAATGACCCTTTTGAAAAACCGAAAGAGTAAATGTTGGCAATATTTCTTGTTAAGTAAAGATGGTGAAAAAGCCAAGTGTAAAACTTGTGGTAATGTTTATTCGGCTCCGGCCAAAGGCGGTACGGGGCACCTAAACCGACACAGTGAAAAATGTGGTGCCCCTAGTACTGACCCAACTCAACCAAAAATTTCTCAATTCCATCCTTATGGCTTCACTTACAATTATGAGAGGGATAGGGATGAACTTGGGAGAATGATAGTCCAAGCCGAACAACCTTTTCTTTTTGCTGAAAGTGATCCGTTTAACAATTACATTAAACGAGCACTACAACCCCAACACAAAAAAATCTCCCGAAAAACCGTTAAAACAGCTGCCATGAAAACTTACTTAGAATACAAAATGAAATTAATTGAAGAACTTAAAACTCTTACTTCAAGAGTTTCTATAACTTCTGATGCATGGGATGGTGGTTATGGTTTACATTATTTGTGTGTTACTTGTCATTGGGTTGATAGTGAATGGTTATTGCAAAAACGTATTATTTATTTCAAAATGCTTGAATACCCCCATACGGCCTTTAATATTTCTAATTGTATTATGAGTGCTCTTGATGAATATTGTCTTAGGGACAAAATCATGTCCATGACGTTTGATAATGCAACATCCATGACAGCTAGTGCTAATCTAATTAAACCAAACTTGCATAATGTCATAATGGATGGAGATGCATTACATATTAGATGCATTTGTCATGTTTTAAACTTGTGTGTTAAGGATGGACAAGAAGCAATTGGTCCATACTATTCCAAAATTCGAAATGCTGTTTTGTCTATTATGTCTTCTAGCAGTAGGTATCAGGAATGGAGGCGATATCTTAAGCAAAATAAGATAAAGCCTATTAGAATAAAAACGGATTGTCCAACTAGGTGGAACTCCACCTATGACATGTTGAGTCAGGCAATTTCGTATAGAGTTCAATTTTCATTGTTTTACAATAATAAGTATCCACAATTCATGATAGCAGACTCCGATTGGGATAATTGTGAAAAATATATGCAATTTTTACAATTATTATATAGTATGACTCACTGTTTTTCTTCTGTTTATGTTCCTTGCATTCATTCTTTCCTTCAAAATGCATGTTTATTTGCTCAACTTCTTTATCAACATCGATCACAACAAGATTACAATGATTATGTTCCACAAATGGAGGCTAAATGGCGTAAATATTACACTAAGCTTCCTATGGTTTATATGTTTGCTTCTATTTTAGATCCTAGATCAAAGTATGATGGCACATTTATGCTAATTGATATTTACTATGAATGCATGCAACTCGGTGATGGTGCCGAAGAATATAAAAATCATGTGAAAGATAAATTTTTTGAGTTATATAGAGTTTATGAATCTAAATATGGAACCGTCACTCATTTTGCCCCTTCTCAAACATCATCATCAAGGCGAACACAAAGCGATGTTTCGGAGTTGCAAATGTACTTAAACTACGACTTCATGAAAGGCTTGGACGAAGATTCGAGGTTGGGGATGGACATCCTAGATTGGTGGAAATCCCAAAGCACAAAGCATCCAATTTTGGCGGCAATGGCACGTGATATTTTCAGCATCCAAGCCTCCTCCGTTGCCTCCGAACGAGCTTTTAGTGCTTCGGGAAGGGTTCTAGACGATAGAAGAACAAGTTTGTTGCCCGAAACACTAGAAATGTGTGTTTGCTTGAAGGATTGGATGGATGCCCAAGAACGCATCCAAGATCGTACTTTTACGGCCAACGACAACATCGATGGTTCCGATCGTTCTGGTTCAACTAGCTCCTCCGCATTAGCTAGTGAACATGAAGCCGAAGATGAAGACGAAGAAGATAATGAAGACCTTGATTGAAGATTACCAACAACTCGAGAATTAATATTAATTAGCGAAAATTCTAGTATTTCCTATGTACTCTATTAATTAGTGAAAATGTTAGTATTTCCTATGTTGGCTATGTACTCTATTAACATTAGCCGTATAATAAAATAACAAAATAAGTTATTCATCAATTATTGTTAGTTGTACACTTGTACTTCATATTATCTTTTACTTAATAAATTTTTATGAATGAATTTTTTCAACTTTTAATTTTATGGAATATGTTATATTGTTATTAAATTTTTGTCTAATACTTATATAGTTATATGAATAATATGATATATAGTAAATTATGAATGAACAATAAATATTAATATAATTTAAACAATATTTAATATAACTTAACTCCATAAAAAATTTAATAATTATTAAATTCAAATATTAAATTGTATAATTATTCAATTCAATTTTTTGTTTCATAAAAAAAATTCAAGTTTTTTTAAAGTTTTTTTTAATTGTTTTTTTTAAAAAAGAAAAAGAAAAAAGGGTAAGCCGTGGGCCGGCACGACGGGCGGCCCGGCACGGCACGACCGGCACGGTGGGCCGTGCCGTGCCGTGGACAGGGGAAGCTTGAAGGCCGGCACGGCACGGCACGGCCCGCCTCCACCGTGGGCCGGCACGGCCCGGCACGACACTGTTCATGGCCCGCCTAGGCACGGCCCACGGTAGGCCCGGCACGGCCCATGCCCACCGCTACATATATATCCATTGAAACTCGGAACTCAAATATTTTAGGTAAATAAAAAACTTATCAAGTGAGCCAACATTATAATTTATTGGTAATAATTCACAATTTTATATTCATTCTTTGTCTAATCTTTTATCCGATTCTGCTATGCACTCACTAATCATTCTAACATGAACTTATCTAATATATGACTAATTTTGTGGAAAATTCGAAAATACTTTTGGCCACCGTTAATTATTCCAAAACAACCCTTGCAATTATTTATTACATTTGGCTAAAGATTAAATTTTATTACTATTTCTTTCAAAAAAAAAATACTCGTATTATTTTTATCGACATTTTTATAATTAAGACTTCATGACTTGCTACGAAACCTCCTTCTATCTACCTTACGTGTCAAAAGATCATTAGCCGGTATTGTTGACCTTGAAATTCAAGAATATACCTTAGACTTGTCCTTTTCTTACTTAATCTTTTTTCCTTTTCTCAAACGTCTACTATCTTTCTTCTTCGGTCTTCGATATTGTTTGGGACCACACATATATACCAAATTAAGATATTGTAATATGACTTAAAAGAAATCAAAAGATCAACATTGAATTCTGCCTCGTCTTATAACTTAATTATTTTTAATTAATCTTGATTTCACATTAGCCAATTAATTTATTTAATTAAACAAAATAATACTCGTATCTTGTGTATAGCAAGAACGTGAAAGGTTCAGATTTTTATACCACACGTACGTATGCAATGTTGCATCTCTCTAGTTATAACTTATTAGTTGACACTCCAACAAGTTACTTCTTACTTTATTAGTGCATCTTCCGTTGAAATAAATTTTATGGCAATTCATGTTAAAATATATATATATATATATATATATATATATATATATATATATATATATGTTTATAAAGTGTCTTAAGCCATGTACAGATGGACTCAAAATAAAAGTTTCTAAATTATTGTAATCAAAATAATAATTTGTTAAGTTAATGTGAAAATCGTATTTGAATTGGTTAGACCATCGGTTGTATATATAATTAAAACTACTCCGTACGTGATGAATCCTAGTTTATGATGATATTCATACAATTTTCAAAATTACATCATCAGCTAACAATAAATATAAAGCAAATTAGAACTTTAGAAATAGAAAGTGTATAATGCGTGAGGAGTAACATTAAATGAAATGACAATAACTTAAATTTGTGTCTCCCATATATATAGATATATATATATATATATATATATTCGAAAATAGGATAAATTATTCAAAAACAAAATAATGATGTGATTAAAGAATGAACTTGTAGTCTTCTGTAAGTCTTCCCAAAGACCTACCAGAAAAAAAAAAAAAAGTATATGAACATTTTTTTTTACCTCATTCTTATCCTTTTCCTAAGAACTACTATGATAAGTAATATACTAAACCAAAAAATTTAAAAAAAAAAATTTTAAAAAAAAAAGTTTTAGCTAAACACAAAGCAACATATTATCAAGGTAATAGTATTTGTCTATTTGCATAACTGCCTCCTTTTGTTGCCTTTCTATTGTTGTTGCATGCTACTACTAGAAGTGACGTTATTTGCATTGTTCCCACTAGTAGTGGCATCACTAGGGGCATTATTGTTTTCAGCCGGGCCACGTGCACCACCGATGATTGACGAGATGGCAGCCGCCAGTGCGGCTGTGAAGTTCGGGTCATTGGCGATGGCAGCCGTGGCTGCGCTTAGAGTGTCAGCGAAAGCCGGGTTTTGGTTAGGGTGTTGCAAGTGTGAAGCGTCCAACCCTTGGGGAGTCGTAGTTTGTAGGCCAGAAAACTTTGATTGGTTGTTATTACTAGAATTTAACAAAGCTTGACCAAATATTTGAGGAATTGAGCCCAAAAAATTGGGCCCCACTTGGGAAGTTTGAGGTTGAAAGGGTACTTGGAAAGGGCCATTTGTTTGAGAAACTGATTGCCTCATTTGAAGAGGGTTTGGTGAATGGGTTAAGTCCAACGTTACAGTTGGAAAAGGCGCTGAAGCTGATATTGTAGCCATACTTGATGAGCATGGAAGTATGGTCCTAGCTAGAAAATTCGGGTTCATTAGCCCGTCTCCACTCGGCATTGATCCCGAGAGGAGCATGCTCGCCGCTGCTGAGGTTGTCGAGGCCATCGCCATTGCTGCTGGTGGTAGTGGATGGTTGTGGTTACCTTCATATGTTGTGATTAGAATTGACCTGTCCTCCGCACACCTTTGAACCTATAATAAAATTGTTGACATTCTGATTATTAGTCTTTTATTTTCACCTTTTCGTGTTAGAAAAATGTAATAATTTCTACGTGTAGTATGTAGATATTTATGAACGTACGTAATATTAGTCATTTTGGATTTGTTAACTTAGGTATGACCGTATTAACAAACAATTAAGAAAAAAAATTATGTACCAAATAAAAGTAATTTATAGAGAATTATTAACTCTTGCAATTTGGAAATATGATGAGTACATACTTGTTTTCGGACGGGACAACCAACCGCCATTGTGCACCGATAATAAGCTCTAGGGCAAGGGTTACCCTTTGCCATCTTTTGTCCATACTTTCGCCATTGACATCCATCGCTTATCTATATTAATTTCCACACATATATAAGGCTTCGTAACATTTTATTTGATCATGTGCAATTATCAATTTCTAAGTGCATGAACACTGTACTAATTAATAACTAACCATGGGTGCTTCAGACCGAGCTCGAACTGAGACACGAGCTTTCCTCATTGTAGCCTCGGCTGCTGCTTGATCCACGGGAGGACTAGTAGGCTTGACAACATTGTTGTGCATCAACTTAGGCACCTTATTATGCCCCCACCCTTGCGCGTCCGATCCTTCCGGACTTTCTTCCCTTATTCTCTTCCCATTATCATAATTAGCAAGGATCAACTCCTTGTTATTGTTGGCCCTTGATGCTACTTCCATGGAGTTCAACGGTGATCCAGAGCGATCGACCGTCCTCTCGTCATCCGACAAGGTTTGAGACGTTCGCTCATCGGTCTCAGTATTTGCACCCGTAACCAAGTCTAAGAATTGACGTGGTACCATTGGCTTCTCCTCGGCCTTTCCTTGCATAATTGCCTAAATTTATGAAATAAAATCATATCATAAGTAAAAGATGCAAAATAACACGTAACAAAAACAAAATCAAATGTATTATCGATGGTTATAGTACGTACCTCATGTTGCGAATTTTCGCCCTTTTGAAGGTTTTGTTGTTGTTGTTGTTGATGTTGCATTACAGTTACGAGCTGCATTTGAAGAGAATTGTAACTGTTGCTCATTTTATTTAACATGGATTTCAACTTTTGATTTTCAGTATTCATACGCTGTAGCTCAGCTTGAAGTAATACTAGCTGATAATTGAAATCACACATAAAAAAAATATAAGATATTAATGAATAAGAAATGAAAATAAATAAATAAATAAATTTAAGGGTAGTTAAATTAAATTAAGTTAAATTTTTTTATTACATTATATCATTAATGAAATTAATTACCTCATTTTTGTTTCTCTTGTCTTCTGCATCCGAAGAAGCACCATCATCTACCGTGGATTGATCGCTTCCCGTATTAGTGGTGAGAAGATGTAGACCAGTCTATATTTTCAAATAAAAATAAATAAATATATACATAAATTAAAATTATCATTTAATAACTATACAAATAAATAAATTAACCCAATACACACAATTTCTCAAACTAAAATTTTACTAGACTATATGGAAAAATTTACTAATATTATCATCAACTTAACATTCGATTCCCATATTAATTTTATAATAACAAAAATATAATTAAGCATATAATTTTTAATTTTATTAACTAAAACTAAAACTCTTTCGTTCTTAATTAAGAAAGTTTGGTATAAACTACATAAAATACAATAGGTGTATGATATATGATAGACTTTTTTTTGTACACGTATATCGGTATATGCTTAACCATCACAATTCATCCAATTTTTTTTCCCTTTATTACAAATTTCTACTTTGTACTAATAAGATGAAAATAATAATACGAGTAATAAATACACTGTCATAACAAAGAAATAGGATCTTAAGTACTCCGTATGTCTTAAATATTTATTTAATTTTGTGAAATTATCACCTTCGTTAAAGTAGGAAAACATACATAAATTAAATTTAATTTTGAGAGAAAGTAGAACAACATTTAGTTAGACAACAAGGGAGTAGATTTTACTAAAACATTTAATCAAGAATAAAAGATTAGGTAGGATCTGAAAATAGCAATAAATGAAGAAATAAAAATAATATTAAAAAATGGAAAAGAGAGAGAAATTTACATTAACATTATTATTATCGAGAAGAGGTGCGGAATCAGGTAGAGCAGGAGTAGCAGTAGCAGATTGATGATGATCACGAGAACAACTCTCCTCTTTCACACGATTTAGAGGTGCACCAGAACACGATGTACTCCTATGTACTGTATCATCATTATTATTATTACTAGTATTATTATTATTATTGTTATTACTCTTCTTATCAGAAGAAAAGAAATCTACTTCACCAACAACTTTCTTTTGATCATTATCTTCTTGACCATCATGATCGTCTTCGGATGATCGACGGTGGAGGTTCATTGGAAATCCTAGCCTTTGGAACACTTGATTATTGTTATTAGTCTTGTTGTTGTTGTTGTCGATGGTATGTTTTTTGTGATGAAGGTGGTGGTGGTGGTGGAGGAGGAGATCGGACGGTGATGATGATGATTCAAGAGCAAGACCCCATCCTCTGCCGTCCATTTACGAAGATGGTTTTGATTGGTTGGGTTGATGGATATTTATTTTTATTATTTGGAGAGAGGAAAATTGGAAATCAAAATGAAAATGAAAATGAAAGAAATGGGTTTGGGTTTATAAGAGAGACAAGAGAAAGAGAGGAGAAGAAGAAATGTTTGGAAGTCTCAAGTCTTTTAACTGAAGAGCCTATAAAAAGGGTTTGGAATGAAGACCAATGACTTTTTTTTTCTTTCTTATTTATTATTTTATTTTTATTTTCTTTGTTTTCAAAAGACAAATACTTGTATTGGTATTTGGTAGGTGTAATACTATGATATAAATATGCTATAACAATTATGTACATACTATGTTTTCTTTTTTCTTACCTTTAAAAAAAGAAATATACATACTATTGGATTTTCCTAATAATTATTTACCTTACCTTGTATTGCTAGAATTTGTTATTTTCATCTTATTTACGATCCATTCTGGTGTAAGGTCTGAATTTTTATGGTGTTGTCTGCATTTTATTTATGTTTTGATTTATTATATTATTTAACTATTATATGCCCTGGTCTGATTTCATTTATACAAGATTTAGAAATTAAAGATAAGAATACATTAACGTGGATTAAACAAAGCTTGAAGATGAAAATTGAGTTATTAAATCGTCTATAAGTAGGGTAATTTATGGTTGATTAATTAATTACTCATGCTTTCCAAAGGGTAATGGCAATCAAGTAATTTGATTGGGCTAAGTTGGTTTTGGTCTAACCGTTTGAGTCATATGTAGGTTTATTTCGTGTCAATTTTGCTTATTATGGTAGTGCGATGTAATAAACATGGAATGCATAAATTAAGTTGAGTTAAATTAGTTCATCTATTTAAAATGTGATTTTAGGTTAATTAGGAGTCACATATGTTTTTTTTTCCTTCTTCTTTCTAGGTATGCATAGTTTTATGTTAAGACGATAGTGAGAATAAGAACAACTAATTGAGATAAATTCAATCTGTAAATGCATAGTCATTAATCAAATCCGATGATAATCTACTCCATAACACAATCAAAATAGAGATGTGTCACAAAATAGAAAAAGTCTATAAGAGTATAGATACACGACGCATTTGAAAAAAAAATAAGATATACGATATAAAATATTATTATTAATAGTTTTCATTTAGTATTATCCTTTACTATTTAATAAGTTTATGTCCACACACTACATACAATGAAAGATTTTTAATTTGAAAGGAAATACGAAAGAAAAAAAAGTCAATATTTAACCAATTAAAACGTCAGCCTATGCGTAAGAGTGAGAAATAAAATAAAAATAATTAGTCTTAAATAGAAGAAGAAAAAAACAAAATAAAAATAGGAGAGTTTCGTCTACATTTTCAAAAAGGAAGTTGACTCATTCTTTCTTCAAAGAAATACCACCGCCCCGTGGGATGCGGCGCCTTCCACGTGACGGTATTCAATTCTCTTCTTCACTACTCCAAACACGACCTTATTTCTCTTACCTTAGCTTCTTACTACGAGTATTATTATACCTTCTAGTATTTCTGTACTTGTTTTGATTCTTTATGTATATACGTATAGTACACTTTTATCAAGAAAGATATCGGACAGTACACATTTATTGTTGTAACCCATCGTATATCTAATAAGTATTAACCACTTGTGACTTTGTGAGTGTCCCATATTAGAAAAAGAAGAGAGATAGTTCCGCTATATAAGGTAGAGGAGTTACTGAACCAAGAATTGATTTTATTATGAAATCTCATAGTGTCTTGTTTGTGGACTAAATTTTTTCTCCGAGAATATTTAATTGATGAGAAAAATCTTATGTTTAATTTAGTTATAAAAATATGAAAATTTTGGGTTGTCTAGCTCATTTCATATTATTTAATATATTATGAGAAAAATCTTATGTTTAATTTCGCAGTTACAAAAATATAAATTTTAATTAAAAATCTAATAAATTATCATTTGATAGTTTTATTTCCATCTTACAGATTTGTGTACAAATAAAATCAATATTTAGTCAAATTTAAAAATCTAATAAACGATTAGGTTAACTGAATACAATTTAAATCTAATTGCAATACTTGGTGTTTTGGTTAATTGGGGATTCACCATATAACCTCAAGGCTTTAAGTGTCTAAAATCTTGACATAACTATTAGACAAAAAAAGGTGGTGAAGGTTGAAATCTAAGTTACAATTTTTCTCTCCGCTTTGAAAACCAAATGTATGAGCTGTTGGTGGAGGCCTAACCCTCATGTCCAACTCTAAAACTCAATTATAGCATACTATCTGATAGGCAGTGTACTGCGCCAAGCTCTGAATGCTTTAAAAGGCTCCAATCATGCGCAAATCTTTCATTGAAATTTCAGAGCTTAGCATAACATATGGATGAAAATATTTTTTAGTAAGCAAATGTAATAAATTCCATCTATTCAAGAGCAGTGATTTGAGCTCAGCTCATATAAATTACGCTTGTTTTAACTCAGAATAAATGGTTTTATAAGTTAACATTTAAAATATAATTTTGATTATGGATCATACATCTAGGTATATTTATAAGAATTACATAATTTATTACAAAACCATAAACAAGTTAATATTATATTTGATTAGAGTAATTACTTAATATTTATCTCTTTAATTTTTTTTTGTGCATGCTGATTGAGGCCGCATTTATCAATTTTCATTACATTTAAGTTGCAATAAATAATATCGTAGCCTCATAGCTATAATATTCCTTTCAAATCATCGTCACATTTCAGACATAACTTATTTCCTGTTTGAGTTTTGACAAGTTATCCTAGAGTTCTAAAAGACTATACATAACTATTATTTTCATACAAATGGTTTATAATACGCTCTCAATCCGCTTTTATTTTGAGAAATATTTACATACATATCCTAAAGAATTTAAAATAGAATACGTAATTTAACTTTACAAAGTTTTTCTAAAAATAAAAATTCAAGCAACCGTTCAATAATATAATGAAAAATTATGCCTACTTATAGCACCTCTATAACATGATATCACCAGCTTTTTGTGTGCAATTCAAAGTTGCACTATATATATGTTCGATCAATTAACAAGTAAGTAAGCTAGCTTAATTACAATTGTTTGACTTTTACATAATTCAATTTACCTATTAACTTTGAACAGTTACACTATGTTTGTAAATTTATTTATTTATTTGTTTAATATCACTTGATAACTCTGAATGTATATTTCAATAGATTAAATTTATAATAACTTTTAAAAATAGAAATGTAAGATAATAAAGGTCCAATACAGAGGTAAGAGTTGTATACATACGTGATAATCAAATTGTTGTACTCCGTAATTTTAAGAAAATATACCTTAAGAAAATAAAAATACTAATAATTAATGCAATAAGTAGTAGTGTACTGAATACACGTAGAAATGTGGGGAAAAATAAAGGAGGAAGAGTTGACTGGGCCCACAAAGAAGAAGAGGTGCAATGCAGGTATGGTGAGTTTAAACAGCACGTTTTTAGATCTTGCGTGAGAAGAAACAACCGGACGAGGATCAGCTGATTACGTTGACTGTTTTCACGGTTTTTGCCGTGACATTTTTTTTTTTTTTATTTTATGTGGGACCCGCTCAATTTTTTAATGAAATTTTTATACTACGTATTGTATTATTTTAATTTTGTGTGAGATAGAGGTGGGCCCATCTAGACAAGCTGTTGACTAGGGTATCATACACATTGATGCCGGTATTAATTTTTGTTTGATTTTTCTTGTACTAGTATAAAAAATTTAGTAGTAGTAGAATATTGTGGAAAAGCATAAAATTCAAGGGAAGTTGGTTACTATAACTTACAGCTATATACACGAAATAGAAAGAATAATACTATTCCCTAGTCATGTTTATGACTATATTCCTCTTGAAATTTTGTAACAAATTGAACTAATTTGACAAGTGTTTTGGCTATTAAGACGGTTAATTTGTGTTTTGGCATTTTATTAGCGTTTGGCCAATTAAAACTTTACAAATTTCCGAGTCATATAATTTGACCAATCTAGATATATGAAAAAAAACTTGTAAAAAAAAAAATTTACTCTCATTTTACTAGGTCTTGTTATTCAATTATTCGTTATAAGAAAATTAAAGAATTAAGTTATATTTTTGAATCTGTTGAGATATGCTTGATATCATACGAAGTATTCGTAACGATTATACCAAATTTTTGGGATCCATAGATGAACTCTAAAATTTAGTTAATTGGTGAATTATTTCTTTTTATTTTTTTGAGGAAAAGTTAATTCAATTTCTAAGAGGCACATATAAATAATCTTACTACTTTTAGCATTGCATTATCTTTTCAAGCACAGTTGCACATAAGTACATCACTTGTCACTTGATGAAAGGATGTTGAATATTTGATCATACTTTATATGATATGTCATTATAAAATCAATAATTTTCTATAAGATATTATACTTAGGCATATAGAGTCGAACTAATTTCAACTCTTCATTAAAGTCCACTAATCTTAACCATTAGGAGAAAGCAACAGTTTTCCCTATGTGTACGCAATATATCCCATATGTAATGACTTCCATGTTTGGCTGTTTAGGGATGAGATTATTAAATTTCTACAATTTGAATTGTTTTCAGTACGTCCAAATCTTTTTTCTAAATCAGTCTATTTCATCTTTCATCATAGATGTTTACTAAGGTTTTATTTATTTATTTATTTTTTTTTTTTTTTTTTTTTGTTGCCTTCACTTAATTTTCGTTGAAATTTTTGTAAATAATACGAGATTATCAGATTAATTATCATGTGGTCGAATTATATTTCGCCATATATATCTTGATATAGTCATTGTAGTCACTAATTGTATAATAGGACAAAAATGTCATTTTAGAAAGTCTTATAATAAAATAAAATCAAAGGGGATATGAATTTATGTTATTATTATTATTATTATTATTTTTTTAAAAAAAAAAAACTTTTATAGTTTGCTTAAAGAAACATAATTTATCTTTTTAAGAAAAATTAGAGGTGTACGTTCTTATATTCTTTGCATGGCCACCAAATTCAAGCATTTGACGTCCTTTTATTGAATTCTTTCTTGGTTTGTCCACACAAAAGCTTATTTTCTTTACCGTGAGTAGCTAGAGTCTTCTAGGAAAGAAACTTCAACATCACATACCAAAAGCATAAGAATTACTATGATAATAAAGAGTAATTGAAGAAAGGTGGCTTGATGAAATTGACCTAGGTAAAGCCCTACGACTAATATCTCACATGTATTTGACCTACTACCATTGGCTAGGTATTGTCCTAAAATTGAATTTAAAGTGTCACCGTACCTCTTTCATGAGCTAATAAATGTATAAATATTTTTTTTAAAAAAATTTTATCTCAAATATAGCCATAAGAATATAAGTTTTCCCAAATTCTGTTATGAAAATTGTTTTTGGGCAATAGTTATATATTTACGACGTACTAGTCGGGGACAAACCATTTATTTAAGTCTAGTATTTAAATTGGTTAGACACAACATGCATGCGATGACGACGTACACGTTGGAGGGTCATAGTATAGGCCATGCATGGACATCATATATTCGAAATTATTATGAGGCATGCTAATACAACACAATCTCACTCTACTTTGCATCACTCTACTTTGCATGTGAATGGGTTGTGTATAAACTTCGTTTATGAAAGAACGATATGAGCCCGACTTTTCCTTGACCAATTAAAATAGGCGAAATTTAGAATTTCCATCTTGTCACTTTTAACAATCTATCAATGTATATCTAATATACCAGTCTAAGACGCACAATAATGGAAAGGAAAGTGTAAAGAATTTAACCATCCTCTTTTTAGATAAATGATGGAGAAATACGTAGTATTAGAAGAAAAGATGAGAGCAAGTTAATAGAATTTAGCCAGGATTTTGTGTGCATTCAAACAAACAGCGCCCTAAGAAAGCGGTAAAAAGGCCAAGACTCTTGTTAATATAGTCCAAAGTTGAGATTATGTTCTTATACCTTTTTTTTTTTTTTCAATCAAAGTGACTTGCTATTTACAAGTAGGAGTATTAAATTTGGTCCCATGCATTTACCAAACACTGTATATACTACAAAGTCTACAATACGTATTAGACTGAAAATTCTATAGTATATGGTTCATAATTGATATATTTTTCTCAAAATAATAAATTATATTATTTTATTTTGGTATAAAATAGTATTATCAACCTTTTTGTAATTATCAAGTTTTTAGTTTCATTTATATAATTTTATTATTATTTTATAGTTTCTCGAAAAATAATTGTTTTATGTTGGATTAAATTTTTCAAAAATTATATTTGCATTATTGTGAATGTGTTTTTTGTGGTGTTATTCTAAAATCCTATATTATATGAAAAAGAAAGGGAAAAAGCTTATTATTATCGGTGACAGGCATGATTAATTATCATTACAAAATTTAAGAATGTATTAGTCATTTAACACGTGAGGATACTGTTAGTGAGATGATTTTAGAATGAAAAAAAAAAGTTGGTCGTTTATTTAAAATTAGAAATCGTAAAAATAAAAGTTGGTAGTCTGCAATAATTTTGACGACGTTGCAAATAAAGTTTGAAGAAGGAACTCGACTTCGTATGCTTGCACGGTTGCTCATTGTCTGAATTGAAACCGAAGTTAATCAACACAATTTTTCATGCTTTATTAGTCAACATCTTTCAGTTGCAAATATCAATTTAGTAACTTTCCTTCAAAAAAAAAAAAAAAAAAAAAATCAATTTAGTAACTGATAATATTAATGTGTATATGTGTATATATACAGCTCGCGCTAGTTTTTGGACCGCATTGTTTCATTGTCAATATTTACTAGGAAAATAGAATAGGTGCAAAGGAAATTCAAAGTATTGAATCACGAGTATTTATTTTCCAAGTAATTAAAGAACAATCATATAAACAGATGATGTAATGATCGATTGAAATTTCACTTCACTAAATATACAAGCACAAAGTAATTTTGTAGGAAAAAATATATCATAACCTTGTTTATGTAGAGTGATTTTGTAAGAAAAGAAGTCGATTTTTAGCATATTAAGTTATGACTAATTTAGCCAAGCATGTATATAGGTTAAATCCTGATACAGGTTGCCAGAATTTGAACCTCAAACCAAGCCTCAACATATCCTTTATTACTCCATAATATTTTGACATTTGCAAGGGTAATTGGGAAAATTCCTCTACTAGTTGATCCAAATATGTAATGGTCCGAGGTGTGATAGAGTCCTAAGCCTGGTCCGTAAAAGAGGACACTTCTCAAGACTACAATTTGGATGCATGGCGAGGTTGTCTAATTATAAAGTTGTCGTGCAATAAACGTAGTATATGAATATTAGGGCCTGTCTCTTCAGATTATTTACAGTTCAGTTTAGTTCAATTCAATTTCTAATATTATCCTCCTCTCATAAAATATTCAGTTCAGTTCAGTCAATCAGAACAGAACCTTACACTTGTAAGTGACTTAAAAATATGAAGAAGTTGAAATTATTAGAAAGGGTGAACAAACATACCGAGTCAGCAAATACAGGTAGTATTAGCCACATGCGCAAATCAGGCTCCAGTTTTCATTTCAACGTTTGAAAGACAAGTACTTTATCTCCTCATGAAGGTCCAACCAACGACCTTATTAGTCACTTAATTAATTCATTAATTACTCTATAATTTTCTAATGATACCTTATAATAAGCACTTGTGTGACTTGCCCCACTCATATTTATTCCATTAATCACCTAACCTAGCTACCAAATTATTAAATTGTAACCTAAAAATTATATACTATACATGATGAATTATGTATGCTTATCATTTTGTGTAAGAATTTTCAATGTTGAAATCACATATTTTGTCATTAAGTGCACTGTGCACATATTTTTCTTTGTTATCACTGTTCTTCTTTTGGCTGCCATGATCTAGCTAGTGACAGTGAAATTGCCTATTTTAGAGATTAAAAATATATGCTAAAATTGCTAATAAACAAAGTACTTTAGAGGTTAAATCTCTAGATTTAAGTCTTGATAATTCACTTTTAATTGCTTTAAGCTAACAAACAAATCACATGAACCCAATAATGATGTGGTTGGGCTTTTAGATTGGGCAGTGATGACTCTGATGATAGAGAGTGGTTTGACAATCATTGTACCTGATAGAGTATAAAACATATTCCTAGGCCTCAACTATCAGCTTAAAAATATGTTTTATACTCTATCAGTACCTTAAAAATAAAATAATTGATCGATTCATACCTCAGTAATCAGTAGAATCCATGCATGAATTTGGGTATATTTGGCAACAATTTTTAGAGTACCGTGAACAACAGTGTTCAACAAAGTAAAATCAATCCTGGACATCAATCATAAATTTATAATTTTAAACTTTTGGTTAACATGATTCGTTAACATGATATCAATGGCAATGTATTAACACAAGCTTCATTGGAAAATATTTAGCGCTTAATATGATGGGGCCTATGCTACATTCACACTATAATAAGGCTCTCGTGTGAAGCTCGAGGCATGATAGAGTGCATGTATCAGTCAATCCTAAACTTCAATCAAAAACTTAAGGTGCGTTTCTATTCACCTGATTTTTACTTATCTGAATTTATTTGATCTTATCTGAACTTATTAGACCTTATTAAAGCTTATTTTAATTGTAATTTGAACTTGGGCAATCCTTATCAGAATTTATTTTTCCTAAACTGAACTTATCTGAACTTTTTAGACCTGAAATAAGTGAAAATAAGGTGAACAAAATAAAACCCTCAACTTCAATCATAGAGTTCAAACTTGACATAAATTTATCAAAAAATCAAATGAATTCAACAATGCTTATTAAATCAGATGAAGACAAACACATCCAAACAATTCTAATTGAATTAAATAAAAGTCAAACACTTTCTAACAAAGCATGTAAATAGAATTATATGAAAGTCACACACATTCTAACTAAGCAATCAAATTGAATCAAATGAAAGTCAAATGCATTCAACAAAGCTAATTGATGAATCAAATTAAAATCAAACACATTCAAACAAAGTAATTTGAATCAAATGAAAGCCAAATGGATTCAAACAAAGCTAATTGAATCAAATAAAGTTAATTGCATTAAAAAAGTTAATTGAATGAAATGAAAGTTGAACAAATTTAAACAAATTAAATCAAATGAAATCAAATGAAATTTCAATGCATTCGACAAAGCTAATTGAATCAAATGAAAGTCAAATTCCTTAAACAAATTTAATTGAATCAATGAAAGTCAAACACATTCAAACAAAGTTAATTGAATCTAATGAAAGTCAAATACAATCAACAAAGCTAATTGATTCAAATGAAGTCAAATGCATTTAACAAATTAAAGTATATTGAATCAAATAAAGGTCAAACAAAGTTAATTGAATAAAATAAAAGTCAATTGCATTCAACAAATCTTATTGAATAAAATGAAAGTCAAAGGCATTCAAACAAAGTTTTGAATAAAATGAAAGTCAAATACATTATTCAAAGCCTATAAAATCAAATGACAGTCAAACAAAGTTAATTGAATCAAATAAAAGCCAAATACATTCAACAAATTTACTAAATCAATAAAAATCAAACACATTCAAACCAAACTAATTAAATCAAATGAAAGGTAAATGCATTATTCAACAAAACTTATTGAATCAAATGAAAGTCAAACACATTCAAACAAAGTTAATTGAATCAAATGAAAGTCAAATGCATTATACAAAGCTTATTATTTAATCAAATGAAAGCTAATTGAATTAAATAAAAGTCAAACATATTCAAACAAAGCTAATTGAATTAAATAAAAATCGAACACAATCAAACAAAACTAATTGAATAAAATGAAAGTCGAATACATCCAACAAAGCTTATTGAATCAAATATAAGTCCAACACATTCAAACAAAGGTTCTTGAATCAAATAAAGTCAATTTAATATTTTTCCGTTTACTATAATTTGATAAAGAACTGGTCAATAATGTCTATATATGTTTTGTTGAGGCTTAATAAGTTGCCATCCTCTTAATCCATTATTATTGCTTATCCTACCTAATAAAAAATTACATATTACTATCCTAATTAAGTAATTTAGCTAGCTATAAAATGTACGAGTAATTATTATATATAGTTGGTCCAATTAAAATGTAGAATTTTAGGGAGTTATGGAGCTGACTGAGATTGATTGGTGTTGACTAAAACCCCAACTACTCACGTGGCTTACTTGCATGATTTAGAATTTAAGTTTATTTTTGTATGGTTAGGTTAGGAACTTCAATCAATTAACTTTGATTAATTTTCAAAGAATAGAAGCTCCAAAGACTTCTTAGATGCCTTATTGAACGATCCCAAAAGATAAAATAGATATTTCTTCAATATTTACGTCAACCAAAACACATATTACAATGTAACATGTGAAGCATTTTAATTCATACTTTATAAGTATATGAAAAATTTTACCTTTTCATGCCTAGTTTGTTAATGCATGTAAAGCTTTATTCACTATTTCAGTTCAGTTCAGTTCACTTCAGCTTAATTTCAGTTCAGTTCAGTTCAGTTCAACTTAATTTCAGTTCATTTAAGTTCTATTCAGCTCCAATCAGTTCAGTTCAATTCAGTTAAGCTCCAATCAGTTCAGTTCAATTCAGTTAAGCTCCAATCAGTTCAGTTCAATTCAGTTAAGCTCCAATCAGTTCAGTTCAGTTCAGCTCCTAATTTCCTTCTCTCATAAAATATTCATTTCATCTCTATTCAGTTCAGCTCCGATCAGTTCAGTCCAGTAAATGTGAACAGGTCCTAAGTGTATATTTTTAAAAAATGTTATAAAAGTTTTTTTTTTTATTTTTTTTTTATTTTACAAAAAAAACATATTAAGATAATTAACAAGACCTCATGAAAATAATTTTTCGTGTATAAAAGTTACAAATATTAGTCAAATAAGTGTTTTTGAACATTGTCAAAAGTCAATTAATATATTGAGAACTTTCATAAACAAAAGTAGTACTATAAATTTATTATAATCATATTAATTTATTTGAATTAAGGACTTGTTCACTTCAACTTAATTTCAGTTCAGTTCAGTTCAGTTCAGCTCAGCTCTAATCAATTCAGTTCAGTTCAGCTCCAATCAGTTCAGTTCAGCTCCTTATTTCCTTATCTCATAAAATATTCATTTCAGCTCTATTCAGTTCAATTCAGCTCTAATTAGTTCAGTTCAGCTCCACTCAATTCAGTTTAGTTTAGTTCAGCTCATCAGTTCAGTAAATGTGAACATACCCTAAGTTATCAAAATGTTAG
This sequence comes from Chenopodium album, assembly GCF_948465745.1. Taxonomy (NCBI): domain Eukaryota; kingdom Viridiplantae; phylum Streptophyta; class Magnoliopsida; order Caryophyllales; family Amaranthaceae; genus Chenopodium; species Chenopodium album. The sequence goes on along the minus strand of NC_137857.1, from coordinate 33,567,492 downwards.
ACATTACGGAGGAGTAACTTTTAGACCTCGAACAATATATATATGAAAATTTTAATTAATTTTATATACATTGAAAGTTTAAATTTCCTTATACTCATAAAGCTAAAATTATTACTTTTCCTATTATATAGTGTTTTAGACAAATTTGCACATAATTAATTCGATCCATTATTAAATACTTCTAAACAAAAAATTGCTAGCTAGTATATAAGAACAAGACAAAAAAATCCTTTAAATTATAAAGTAAATAGTTAACCACATATTCACATCATCCTTAATATTTATATATATGTTCATACCACCTTGTTTGGTGCCTTGGTTGTGGTAGACATCTTGGATACTTCCTTCACCAAAACAAGGCATCTTTTGTTGATTCATGCTACTCAATAATAATAGTAGTACGTACTAACATTATTAATTTATTAAGTGTCTTTTATTTTATATATAGCTTCACATAAAACCATATTTGAACCGACAAAAATTAAATCATTCATACAAATATATAGTTACATTTAGATATATATTCTTAAATTTCTAAAAGGAGCTATATGTATTTTAGTTACATTAACATACATTGGTTGAATTTGACATTATTATAATTAATAAAAACCAAAGTAAATGAAGAAAAATGTTCCATTTAATTTCTCCACAAAATTGTCAATGTAACAGCTAGCTTGTTCCTAATTTCACGCTCCTTATTTCACTCGATTTGCGAAGGTAGGCAAGCATGGGCGATTTGAACATTACAATTGGTTGAATTTGGAAGTTGGAATAACTTTGGCCCTTTAACTTGTTTTGTGATATAACCTTAAACCTTTTCATATTATCAAACTTATTAAGCTAGATGTTGAACAATGGGAAATCATGGCTTGCAATAAGACATATTATGAGTTTCAATTCTCTTAAAGTCATTGTTTTTTAAGCTTAAACAATTTGATTTTTTTTTTGGTTTTAATTGGTTGACATATGATATTTACGACCAATTATGTCACACGATTGTTTTCATTTGATTTTTATTAATCTAAACCAATAATTAAAAATACTCTGTAAACATCAATGTTTGATCAAAATTTGACTTAAACTAATAGAAACGCCTTAGTGTTTTTTCCAACACGCGGTTGCTGTATATAGAATAATATAGTCGTGGTTTCATTCCATAATCAATCAAATTCTTTGATAAAGTATAAATTGAATTATCCTAGACGACATCAACCATGCATAACAACTTTTGGTTGAGTGGGTACTCTGATATGAGATCACAAGCTAAGCCAACATATTAAAAAGGTCACAAATTCAAACCTCATCCATCCCTTATTATTATAAAGTGATAAAAATTCATCCATCTCGCGTAATTGGAGGCCCATGCTTAATGTAAGGAGTGTGATATAGTATAAAAACATTTCTAAGGCTTTAATCATCAATTTAATAACCTTTTGGTTGAATTTGTCCTATCTTTAATATTCTTTGCCTATACTCTTGGACAATATCATAGTATTGCAACTTGTACTAATTAATGTGTTCGTTCATTCTATTAACCTGATTTTCATGAATCTGAATGTAAAAAAGTTTGTGCGCGTATTCTACTATAATTTGGATATGGAAGGTACCCTACCTAGCTTACCTCAATTGACCTTTGCAATTTTGCATTATGTTTTAAACATGTGCATGTACATCATATTCACATTACCATCCTAGGAAATGTGGTTGAAGAAGTTTACAGAGATTATGGTTATTAATAGAGTATACTAAGAAAACGTACCTTTCTCTCTCTCAATAATTTCCAAAACTGCGGCAAATACGTAGTAATTATATTCCATGCTTTTGTCTGTATACATGTACTACGTATTATATTGTGTCTGAAACAAATACTAGGTGGTGCTTGACTTGTTGACCATAGACTTTCATTCACTAAGTTGTCAATAGTTTAAATTACTTTTGAGCAATAATTAGTTATAAAACATCGTTGAAAAGTTTGTTCTTCTTACTTTTTTTTTTTTTTGAAAGAATTTGTTCTTCTTACTTGGATTATACTCATCATTAAAATTTTATTGTAGTCTTTGTCAAAAAAAAAAAAAAAAAAAAAATTGTAGATATGGATTTACTTGGGTAACTTTAAAGTACTTAATTAATCGAAAGTTTGAAAAATCCTCTCCTTTAACCGGCTGAGTATAGTTCAAATGAAAAATCTTTAACCGGATTGGACTCGACGAATTTAAAAGATAATGTTTGAATAATTTATTTAGGGATGACGGAGCCACGGAGGTAATAGTTCATATCTTTGAATTCAACATTGAAGATTAATACTTCATCCTTTAAAGGAGCATCAAATTAAGTTGAAAGTTAAAGCTCTATTGTTAGACAAACTTAAGGCAAAAGGTTGAATCATGCATTACTAGTTAATAAGACAGTCAAACCAAGAGAAAGCCATAGACTTTCACGTTAATAGAAAAGGATGTTCGTGACATTTTTAATTAGACTTTTAATGGAAATGGGTTTTATACCATTCGATATACTTCAATGATGCTTTTCACACTCGTCAATGATCAAAGATTCAAAGAAAACAACATAGATTTTCTTTAAATTTAATGCCAAAAAGTCTATAATATCCATTTTGATGCTTTTTTAAGTAGAAACTCATATTTATAACGAAGTACATAATTAATAATAATAATAATAAATTGGCGTATGATCGAAAATTCAACATAGTGTAGCTCTATTAGGTCTTTAAAGTAAACTTTTTTCCTCGATTCTAAACAATTAAAAGTAGTTTTAACTCGAATTAAATCATAATTTGAAATTTCAATTCATATAAGGAGTTCAATTGGTCGAGATGATAATTGATTAGAATTTAATATGAGTCTTATATTTTCATTATTGTTGCTATATACTCCGTAAGTGCGTATAACAACCAACACAAATATACGAAGTATTAAAAAATAATTAAAATTTGCCCACAAGATTTGAATGAGATAGAAATAATACCACCACTAAAAAGGAATGAAGACTATTTAAGTCACAATGTGTAAGAGAATTAAGTGCATGCATGGGCAATTATCCCAATTTACACGACGAAGACTTTTTGAGGGTCGTAACATCGACTTTTTGCTACAAAATTATTATTATGTCTTCTTTCTTTTTCTTCTCTCTTTCTCAGTGGTTTCCATTATTGTTGTTGTCAACTAACCTTCAAATTTAGTCCAATGCTAAACGAAATTATGATTGATTTTATTGAGCATGTAATCAACTTATTAACTCGTACGATATTCTATGTTGATTATATACACCATACATTTAATTAGAGGCCTAGACCTCCTAGATGGCTAGATGATCGATTAGTACTACCAAATAATTTATTACTTCCTCCATCCCTTAGCTTATTTCTATATTTTATTTTTAGGTAGCTAAAATTAGTGTCATATTTCTATTAAACTAGTGTATTTTTTGACAAAAATAAATTTTTTTTTTATTAGTTGTCATCATCAATTTTTTTTTTTTTTTTAATATATTTTTAACATCATTTTTCAACACTTTCTCTCTCCCTTTCTTCAATATGTTCATTGTCAATATTAATGACTTAACTATATTGAAAAATCATTGGGACATTTGGGAGGGGACGGGATGGGGATATGAGTTCATTCACAATCCGTTTACTAATTAGACTTAGGGTCTGTTGACATTTACCAAATTGAGCTGAACTGAACTGAACTGATTAGAGCTAAATTGAATTGAACTAAATTGATTGGAGCTGAACTAAACTGAACTGAGCTGAAATGAATATTTTATGAGAGAAGGAAATTAGGAGCTGAACTGAACTGATTGAATCTGAACTGAATTGAACTGAACTGAAATTAAGTAAGCACCTGTTCATAATTACTTAATTTCATTTCAGTTCAGTTCAGCTCCTAATTTCCCTCTCTCATAAAATATTCATTTCAGCTCAGTTCAGTTCAGCTCCAGTTTTGTTATGCAACTGTTAATTTTTTAAGAAGGCATTTAATAGTTCTGTATGTGTTTTCAATACTTTTGTAGTATAACATAAGTTTGTGTGCAATATTATAACATAAGTGACAATTTACTTAGATGGTTAAACAATGACTTTTCTTTTTAGAGGTTGAGTGTTCGAACCTCTTCATCCATATATTTTTTTATACTGAGGAATTGAGTTGATTACACGGCATATTAAGGATTTGAGTATATGATATGGCGCAATGAGAAGTCTACGTGGTACATAGCCGTTTTTAGGAATACCTTTTAATATATTAGTATAGATATATGATGAAAAGATACGTGCGTGAGCGTACGTGTCACCGTTTTAATAAACGTGTCGTCTCAGGATTTGTCAAGCTTGTCTGATTCATTAAATAATCGAACATATATAACAGTTTTTATTCAAGCTTGAGCTTGATTTGCTTATTGAGAGTTTTGGCTTGTTTGCAAGATTGCATCCCTATTTTAACAGTAAGGTCCATACTCCATACATGCATATAAAACATATTCCTGGGCCTCAACCATTAGCTTAAGCTTTTGGTTGAGTTGGTCCATTAACATGGTATCAAGAGCCATCGTGACACAAAGGTCACGGGTTCGAATCTCATCCACCCCCCACTTTCAAGTGGAATATTAAGCGCAGGGTATGAGGAGGGTCCATGCTGCATCCACACTTCTAGCCCAACGGGCTCTCGTGTGAGGGGGCGTGATAGAGTATAAAACATATTCCTGGGCCTCAACCATTAGCTTAAGCTTTTGGTTGAGTTGGTCCACTAACAATGCAATCAATATTGCAGAATTAATGAAATTTAGCCAAAACGATTCGTGTTAAAGACTTTTAATTCTAAATTAATACTCCGTAATAATTCACGTTGCCATTACCAACCTCCAAAGACCACTACTTGTAAGAAATAAATCGAGTGAGTGAATGACATTCACTGTAATTTATACTCTTAATTAAGTGGTTGAATGGCCAATTATTGGCCACTAAATAAGTCTATATGGAAGTGATAGAACTATAGAAGAATGACAATTACTATACCTCATCAATTATGCCATAATCATGACAATGAGAGTCCTTCTAATTTCTAAACATCACTTAATTAAAATCTCTACACAATTTCAATGAAATTTATTGTCTTTTAAGAAGGCCCGCTTATGATATTTCATCAATTGTTGCCACTCCTTCTATACCAAGCTCTAATTGAACAGCATTTTTTTTTTTTTTTTTTTTTGCCTACCAATAACCACAACCAAAATATGAGCTTTTAACAATAGACAAAGTGAGATCGGTCATTGTTAAATTTTAAGATGATATGAAATGGGCCTGGCCAACCTGAATGAGGAAAAGGAAATTTTAGTCAACAAATAAGGCCAAAGGAGATTCAATACTAAAACCAATTGGCAATAATAGGAGTAACTCCTCCACCTTATAAAATGAAACCATCTATCTTATTTCTCTAATGTTGGACACTCACAAGTAGGTTAGAATGAGTTTCAAATGTAATTTGCATAAATCATTCGATATGTACAATCGCTAATTGAAAGCATGGTTTCCGATATAGTATAAAACTTATTCATGGCCTAAACATCAGTTTAAGGTTTTGATTAAGTTGGTTTCTAACATGATATCAGATCTACCATGATAAAGGTCATAGGTCAAATCTCATCCACCTCTTCTTTCTAAGTAAGTGAAATTTATTTCGTGCTAGGTATGAGGAGGGTAGGAGACCCAAACTATATCCATACTTTAAGCCCAACCAGGTTCGGAATCAGGGGAATTGGTGTAGGCCATGGCCCCATTGATTTTATGTACCAAAAGAATGTGTAACAATGTTTGGTAGTTTATTAACTTGCCAAATTTGTAGTTTAGATAATTTTTGTGCATGCAAGACAATGGTTCAAGTAAAATTTTATATTGAGATTAAGATAAGTGTGATCGATCTTACCCCCAGCCCCAAGTAAAATTTATGGTTTTATTACTAAGCCTAACGAGCTTTCGTGCATGTGAGAGAGCATGATAGAATATAATGCCTATTTATGAGCATTAAGGCCCTGTTTGATTCACCTTAATTTTGCTGAACTGAAATTATTTTTACTGAACTGAACTTATTTTTACTGAACTGAAATTATTTTTACTGAAATTAAATTATTTTTACTAAACTGAAATTATTTTTACTGATTTTCTATTATAATTCTTCTTTAAGAAAACTGAATTTTACTGAACTGAACTTATTTTTACTGAAGTGAAATTATTTTTGCTGAACTGAAATTAATTTTACTGAACTGAACTTATTTTTACTGAACTGAAATTTATATTATTTTTTTAAGGTGAAAAGAACAGGGCCTAATTGTAATATCAATTTCAAACTTAGCTCATTTAGAAAACCCGTCAAGATGAGAACAACTATTATTATTTGATCCAATTTGTACTCCTGATCCAACTTTTACTAAGCAAGAAAGGAACGTTTCGAGTCTAAGTCTACCATTAATTTTGAAATTAGTTAAAGAAGAAAAGATAAGATCTCACTGGCTATTGATCTCACCTTTTTGAAGCCAAAATCCACCAAGTCCATTCAAGTCAATGTAATCAACTACTACACAACATACTACTACAAATCTACAATAATAATGTAAACGTAGCTTTCACATTTACATGCATGCTTCATATCTAACCTCAAGTCCTTAATGTAGGGATATCATTTTGGACTTATATAACATCTTATTTCAATATCATGAAAATATGACATCCCTAAATCTAATCTAAATATATATATATATATATATATATATATATATATATATATATATATATAAAGGGGAGTTTTTAACCGAGATTTTACAGCGCCACGTAGGATTTTTATTATTTTTAAAAAATTATTAGAGCGCTACATAGGATTAATATTTTTAAAAAACTACAATAGGATTATGCCACCTAAGATAAGTTAACGTGCCACGTAGGATTATAAATTATAGCTATATCCAATAAATAATTCAAGTGCCACATAAGCATAATTGACCAATGAGATTTTAATAGTTACATTAATTAAATACGAAATATTATGTTTTGAGATTATGAATTTTATCTAATATTTTAAAACAAATACGGAGAAAATTATATATTCGTACAACTAATAAAATAACAAATGTAATCACATAAATATGAAAAACATTTTAAAAAAAAAAAATAGATACATACAAGTATAAAACTCCATCTGGTTAAGTTATAAGTTTATAACGTCCGGCATTAATTTGATTAGATGGTTTTAAATTAGGAAAGGTGAGTCCATGATGTAGTTGTGTTGAGATTTAATGACTATTTGAAGAAAAAGTTCAGTCTTTTTAAGACCCACCATACATACAAGTATAAAACTTCGAGAATTCCGTGACCTTATTTGATTGCAACTTGCCAATTTGAGTATTGTTTATTTGTTTGATTACCACAAGTATTTGGATTGTGACCCCAAATAAATAATAATGAAATTAAGTGGAAACCATAAAGGTGGGCCATTTTCTTAGACTATTTTGTACTATTTTCATACTCTCCGTCCCAATTTAGTTAACACATTTTGATATTCATCACTAAATAAGTTGCTAGTTTTGACTTTATTTTGTGATTTATGCTGAAAAAAAAAATAGTAAAAAGAGGTGTTGGTTGATTCATTTCAACGATTATTATTACCAAAATATCAAATTTATAATATATGGTTGTATATAGGGGTGAGCATAATAGGGTACCCTGTAAGAATTTCCAGGGACCAGAACCGGAACCTGTTGCAACAGGTTCCTCAAAATGGGAACTGGAGCCTGTTGAACAGGTTCCTGGAAATTGGGAACCGGAGTAGGTTCCGGTTTCGATTCAAGTTACCCTGTATTACAATATACTCGCTAACTTTTCCGTGGATTTTTAATAAAAAAAACTGGTTGGTCACTAATTTATAAATTATAATGTTTACAACTTGCAAATAAGACAAACTAATAATAGTTGTCTAACAAATTTAATATATAGATTTTTATAATTGTAATTTTGATATTTATTATTTAAAAATTGAATAAGAATTAGTGTATAATTTGAAAATAAGTGATACTTCCAATTTGCTACCCGGTACCGGAACCTTTTGTATAGGTTCCGGTTCCGGAACCTGCGGTTCCTAACAGGTTCCAGTTCCGATTCAAGGTATCTTGATTTTTTGCTCACCCCTAGCTGTATATGATTGAAGAACTCATTATTTAAAGTTTCAAATCGACAAACACGTTTAAATCAAATGATGAAATGGGGGTTCGAACGGTTTTGGGCTCGATGGACTTGTCATTTAATCCAATTTAAGTTCGTCACTTTTATTTAAGTTAGAGTAACTTTTGTTCAAATAATAATATATTTTGCTTATTTTAGGGTATTTTTATAATGGATCGATTTATTTAAAAATTTGTCTAATTATATAGGCCGGGTCAAACTATTAGGAGCCCACCTAATTAATGCCCAATTTTCACTGTGTCCAATACAATTCTGGGCTTCACGCTAGCCCAAATAACAACTCCACTACAAATGATGTTGTGAATTACAGTACAACTCTTTTTTTTTTTTTTTATTATTTTTTTTTATTTTTTTTTACCATAAGTCATAAGATAACCTAAGATAATACTCCGTACCAAATATCCTACAAATTAGTGAATTACTAGTACTTTTTCAAAGATAATTGAAGAGAGATTATCTTTGATTAATTTATACTCTCTCCGTGTTTTTTTTAAGTGACACACTTTTTATTTTCGGCCGTGTTTTTTTTAAGTGACACACTTCCTCTTTTAGAAATTCCTTACATTTTAATAATATATCTTCACCCCACTATCTCTTACTTTATCATTTCTCACTCCTTTCATGGTCCCCACTTACTCTCACATTATTTTACTTTATCATTTCTCACTCCTCCAACCTAGAGGTGTCAAACCCGAACCGACCCGAAAAAAATTATCCGTTTCGAACTGTAACCGATCCGATTTGATCCGAGAAATTCAAGACCCAAACCCGATCTGTAACCGAACCGAACTCAACCCGAATCCGAACTTGACCTGATCTGAACTTAACCCGGCACCGATTTGATCCGACCTGAACTCAACCCGAATCCGATTTGACCCGACCTGAACTCAAACCGAACCGATTTGACCCGATTTGAGCTCAACCCGATCCGAAATTGACCCGACAAATAATCGATCAGATCCGATCTGTTTTAACCCGAACTGATATTAACCCGACCCGATTTTAACTCGATTTGATTTTTACCCGATCCGAATTTAACCCGACCATGATTGATTATTGACCTTTTATTCAAGTTCTTATATACTATATATTTACTAATTATTAATAAGTTAACTTTCTTACTACAAAGAAATAGTCTGGAGTCTTAAGTTTACTACAAACCCATCACATGAGACAATTTGACCAAAAAGTAGGCGGGGTCCATATAAAGAGCTCCCTCTTCCTATCTCTCTCCTTTTTTCTCTCTCTACCATGTGTTTTTAGAATATTTTAATCGTTGTTATGGATTTACAAATACATAACATTCCTTCATTACTACTTCCTCTACAACTGTGCATTATCCTAGAATTATAGGCATTATACATCGTACGGTTATATACGCACTACATAAATATGCAATAATTTATGCTCAAATAAAAAGAATGTACATGTTAACAATTAACTATCACTATGTATAATGTCAAGTTTTTAATATAAAAATTGAATTAGTATTAAAGTAATTCTAACAACTCTAACAAATATTTTATACAAATTGAATTAGTAATAAACTAAACTAATAGTACAGAACTCATAACCTCACAAGATTGTACAATTGATGAAGAGTTGTAATCTTGTAATAACCTTAAAAAATTGATATTCTATTTTGTATATCACCATATGTAACTATTATTACTCATCAATATATCACTAGCTCGGTCTCACTTATATAGGTATGATAAGTTATCGATAATTATTCAATCTCAATCTTCCTTTAAGATAAAAATTATACATAACTTGATCAAATAAGAAAACTAAAACTTCGTCCTTCATAATTAATAATCATATTGAACCAATAATAAGGTAAAAACTCAATAATATCTCTAGATTAAAAATAACCTTATTTGGATATGAATTTGGTCAGCTTGACCAAAATCCAGCCAAACACAAAAAGGAATTGAATCGAAACTGACCATTTAATGAATCAGCGGATCAACCTTATCTTAATCAAACCGAACTTGACCGAACCGAAATCATCCGAACTTAAATCAACCTGACCCAAATTCATCCGACCCGAAGTTATCCGGTTAAACCCGTTTTAAACCCGATCCAAATTTATCCGAACCGAAAGTGAACCGATTTGGAGTTGACCCAACCCATATCCGACCCGGACTCGAAAGACCATGATCCGAATTTGACCCGATCCGACCCGATCCGAGTTAAAAGGATAATTTTGATCCGAACATATCCGACCCGAGCAGATCCGACCCGAACAGACCCGACCCAAACTCCATCCGGTTATCCGAATTGACACCTCTACTCCAACCTACCCTATTAACATCTTATTTTATTAAATTAAAGTCAATAAAATCTCCTAAAACTCTGTGTCGGTCAAACTGTGTCACTTAAAAAAATACGGAGGGAGTAACAAAATAAAATATTTTTGTATTCAAAGCGTCAATAATTCAATATATATAATTGATTTAAGGAAAACTTTTGTATACACCCGGTTTTCAGTAATTTACTGTACATTGGGTACACTTTTATCAGATTTTGTGTCACTTTTGTCAAATTTAGTGTCACTTTTGTCAAATTTATCAATGAAGCATAAATAACTCATATATATCAGGGTAACTTTTATGCGTTTTAGTGTAACTTTTGCGTATTTTACTGTCACTTTATAACGGATGTTCAGTAATTTACTGAACATCCGTTTTATTTAAAAGTTTGTGTTGATTTAAACCATCAATCATCATAATCACATTTTAATTTCGTTTGTATCTGTTCATTGGCAAATAAATCATGGTGGACGACAAAAATCTAATATATATATATAAAGGGGAGTTTTTTCCCGAGTTTTTAGAGAGCCACGTAGGATCTAATTTTTCTCAGCACGCCATGTAGGATAATAAATCTTAGGAGTAGCCAATTAAATAAGAGATTATTAATTTCTTTTAGAATTAAATAATTCAAATGCCACGTAAGCAAAATTGGCGAATGAGATTTTTAAGTTTAAATTAACTAAATATTAAATATTATCTTTTAATATTATGAATTTTATCTAAATATATAACAAATATTAGCTCATTAAAAAAAAAAAATCAAACAAACCGTGCATCGCTCGGGCTTCATCTAGTATATCCTAATTGATAGTACAATAAATCTTTTTTTTTTTTTTTTTTTTTTTGGTGTTTATAGTACAATAAATCTCAATATCTTTCTAATATAATAAGTGAAAGACTTTGTGTTCTAATATGTTTATGAAATTTATCCTACAAATAAAATTTTCTTATACTCAAATTAAACGCCATTATATATACGAAGTATATTAATCAATTTAAACCATCAAAGTTGATAATCACACTTTCTCCAAATTTCATTATATATACGAAGTATATTAATCATTGTATTTCTCCAAAGTTGATAACCGGATGGAGTTTGGGTCGGGTCTGTTCGGGTCGGGTCTGTTTAGATCGGATATGTTCGGATCAAAATTATCCTTTTAACTCGGATCGGGTCAAATTCGGGTCGGGTCAGATTCGGGTCATGGTCTATCGAGTCCGGGTCGGATATGGGTCGAGTCAACTCCAGATCGGTTCACTTTCGGTTCGGATAAATTTGGATCGGGTTTAAAACGGGTTTAACCGGATAACTTCGGGTTGGAAGAATTTGGGTCGGGTTGATTTCGGTTCGGTCAAGTTCGGTTTGAATAAAATAAGGTTGATCCGTTGATTCATTAAATGGTCAGTTTCGATTCAATTCCTTTTTGTGTTTAGCTTGATTTTGGTCGAGCTGACCAAATTCATATCCAAATAAGGTTATTTTTAATCTAGAGATATCATTGAGTTTTTACCTTATTATTGGTTCAATATGATTATTAATTACGATGCACGAAGTTTTAGTATTTCTCATTTGATCAAGTTAGGTATAATTTTTTTCTTAAAGGAAAATTGAGATTGAATAATTATCGATAACTTATCATACCTATATAAGTGAGACTGAGCTAGTGATATATTGACGACTAATAGTTACATATGGTGATATATACAAAAAAGAATATCAATTTTTTAAGGTTATTACAAGGTTACAACTCTTCATCAATTGTACAATCTTACAAGATTATGAGTTCTGTACTATTAGTTTAGTTTATTACTAATTCAATTTGTATAAGATATTTGTTAGAGTCGTTAGAATTACTTTATTACTAATTCAATTTTTATATTAAAAACTTGACATTATACATACTGATAGTTAATTGTTACTATGTACATTCTTTTTATTTGAGCATAAATTATTGCATATGTATGTAGTGTGTATATAACCGTACGATGTATAATGCCTATAATTCTAGGATAATGCACAGTTGTAGAGGACGTAGTAATGAAGGAATGTATGTATTTGTAAATACATAACAATGATTAAAATATTCTAAAAACACAAGGTAGAGAGAGAAAAAAGGAGAGAGATAGGAAGAGAGAGCTCTTTATGTGGACCTCACCTACTCTTTGGTCAGATTGTCTCACGTGATGGGTTTGTAGTAAACTTAAGACTCTAGACTATTTCTTTGTAGTAAAAAAGTTAACTTATTAATAATTAGTAAACATATAGTATAAGAACTTGAATAAGAAGGTCAATAATCAATTATGGTCGGGTTAAATTCGGATCGAGTAAAAATCAAATCGAGTTAAAATCGGGTTGGGTTAATATCAGTTCGGGTTAAAACAGATCGGATCTGATCGGTTATTTGTCAGGTCAATTTCGGATCGGTTTGAGCTTAGGTCGGGTCAAATCGGTTCGGTTTGAATTCAGGTCGGGTCAAATCGGATTCGGGTTGAGTTCAGGTCAGATCAAATCGGTGTTGGGTTAAGTTCAGATCGGGCCAAGTTCGGATTTGGGTTGAGTTCAATTCGGTTACAGATCGAGTTTGGGTCTTGAATTTCTCAGATCAAATCGGATCGGTTACAGTTCGAAACGGATAATTTTTTTCGGGTCGGTTCGGGTTTGACACCTCTACTATAGACACCTTGAGACATACTAGTATTATGTAATTAGTTGGGCACTTGGGCTTATGGAATTTGGGTCACATTTAACCCAACACCCATCATAAATATAATGGTTAGGCAAAATTTAATCGAACTTCCAATCACCCTATCATAGTATCATCCATTTCATGTGACTAATTAATCTATTTATCTAATACCAGTCTAAGACGTACAATAATGCATGTTAAGTTGAAAAACATGAAAGTGCAAAGACGAGAGATAGTTAAGGGGATTCAGCCAGGTTTTTGTGTATATCCAATCAAACGGCGCCCTAAGAAAGCGGCAAAAGTACCAAGACTCAGGTTATAATGTTATATAGTCCAAAGTTGAGATTCTGTTCTTACTTGGCTTTTTATTGAACTAGGTTAGTTTACCCCATATTTTCTTTTGACAAATTAATTTATTTATAGCATAAAATATAAAAATTGTTTAAAATATCTTGAACAAAATTGAATGAGAATGGTAAATATTGTTGCTCATTTTATATAGTTGACAAAAATAATTTCCTTAAATAAACTATACTTCGTAATAATTAATTATTAAAATAATAATATACTAAGGACACACCATAAATTGACATGTGTCATTGCTAGTGTGTCTATTGACCTTTTTTTTTTTTTTTTTTTTTTTTGAAAACAAGTCTATTGACCTTTTATTATTATTATTGAAGGGTATCCTTCTTAAGTTTGCATATTTAAAATTGAATTCTCCTTTTGTTAAATCAAAGATTTTTTTTAAGGGATCAATTGCATAATTATATATCATTGTATATATGTTAGGATAATCATGATAAATTTAGTAAATATTTTCTTGGTGATTATTATTGTTTCCTTAATTCTGTGAGATAATTGATGGTGTGAATATATATTCATATCTTTGTCATTGTTGTATCTTTGTCATATTATTTGTTTTTGTAAAATAAATCTTTAATTTTTTTAAAAATATACTATGAACACACCAGGAGATGACACGTGTCATGATTGGTGTGTCTTTTAGTATATAGTGATTGAATTGATTGATGATTGATGATTGATTGAATTAGGGAAAAAAAAAGAATTGCAGTATTATAATACAACCCTAAGAAGATAATTAGGAAACAACTAGGAAACTACCAAAAATATATCCTAATTGATACAATATATCTCAATATCTTTCTAATATGATAATTGAAAGACTTTGTGTTCTGATATGTATATGAAAAAATTTATTCTTATACTCAAATTAAACGCCATAATATATACTTCGTATCAATCAATTTAAACCATCAAAGTTGAAAATCACACTTTCTCCAAATTTAATTGTATTTGTTCGTTCATTAATAGTAAATCATGGTGGACAAACCCAATAGCAGTGGACGCCTTCCTTTTGAGCTTGAATCGAAAATTCTCGAAAGGCTACCGGTTAAATCTCTTCACCGTTTCAAGTGTGTTTGTAAGCGTTGGCGCGATGAAATCAACACCACTTATTTCATAACATCACACACTCGACAAGTTCGAATAAACGAACCGAATTCTTCTACACTCGTCTTCCGTTGTCTTAGTTATTCATCAAATGATTTGAGGTGGTCACGGGACATTTTCTCACTAGATCTCCAATCTTCTTCATTAGAGGTTAAAAAATTGTCTCACTATTATTCATCCCATGATAATAGCTACTATTTCTCTCTTAAATATGCGTTTGTTGGTTCAAGTAATGGCTTGCTTTGTTTCCGAGAAAAAGCGAATAGTGACGGATTGACACTACAATATTCGATTTACAACCCGGCTACCCGTATCTGTAACACTCTACCTAAGGGGTATCCAAATTACCAAGATTATTATTCCAGGTATATGATGGGGTTTGGTTATGATCGTGTTAATGACGATTACAAGATGTATTGTTACAAACGTCAACACACTTCTGGCTGTCTTTATAGCTTGAAGAATAATTCATGGAAAAACATTGAACCTCCTCCGCCAAGGCTTGGTGACTGGACCGTTATACGCATGATTTTGTCGAATAACGCGTTTTATTGGATAGGTTTTAACCCTGATTCATCTAATACATGTGTAGTTAGTTTTGATCTAGGGACCGAAAAGTATCGTGAAATACCTCTACCACAACCCTATATTGGTTCGCGGTCATGGGCTAATTGGAGTTTAGTTGAATTACGGGGTCGTTTGCATCTCATAAAATATAATATGTACTATAAAATATCAACTTTGAAAGTCAGAATATATAAGTATAACATTCGTATTTGGGTTATGAACAAGAACAATGATGGTTCGAACCAATTGTGGGTTAAATTGGTTGATTGTATAGCACTAAAACAAGTTTTAAAAAAGGAATTGAAATGTAGTGGTTCCCAACATCCAAGTTATTATCGTCCGCCGCGACCTTGCGCTTATTTAGAGAATGGACGAGAAATGTTAATAGATTTAGGGGGAATCATCATTGTTCAATGTGATCTAAGTAGTGGTAAGGTTAAGAAAGCCGAAATTCGTGGTTTACCGCTCGATGGCGGTTATAATGTAATCCCTAAATATGATCTTATTCCATGGATTAGTTCTTTTGTTTCCCCTTGTACTTAATTCTTCTCAACTAATGAATGAAGGTAATCCCTTCTTATGTTTAATTTTTACTTGTTTATACTACTTTCATTCCTTGGAATTTTATTTGTGTGATTAAAGTATTTTTTCCATTTTTTTTAGTTGTTTCTACAATAGTAAAAAAAAAAAAATAAAAAAAAATGAGTGAGGGCCTGTTCATATTTACTTAATTTCAGTTCAGTTCAGCTCCATATTCATTTCAGCTCAATTCAGTTCAGTTCAGTTCCAATCAGTTCAGTTCAGCTCCAATCAAATCAGTTCAGCTCAATTTAGTAAATATGAACAGGCCCTGAGAGGACTGGTTTCGAGTGCGTTTTGTCTACCATTATAATTGACCTTGTTTATAAAAATATGTTTACTATTGTAATTGAAATTAATTGCACCGTCATAAATATCTAAGTTACAATTGATCAATAATATTTTCAATTATCAATTGAGAAGCAATAAGGGCAATAAGTACCACAAGACTACTTTTTCTTAAATACAATTCACAATTATATTGGTCAAAATAAATAGAGGGAGTACTATATAATTAGGTAATATTAAATTGTCACTTTTGCTAATTCATAATCTTTTAGCCGTAACAACTAGTCAACTACACATTAGCTAAGGTACGTTTACATATTATTAGGACCTGATTAGTTGACTAGGAAAAGATAAAGCTAACAAAGTAAGAAACAACTTTACAAAAATGTAGACTCAGAAAAATTACTGTAGGCATTGATAGATACACAAATTATTCTTGTTTATCATTAATAAATAATGTACCTAATCTTCAAGATAATTAGAAAACAAATCTTAACGCATAAAAAATTCTCATATTAAAACGTCAAAATTATATAAATCAATTGATATTATATTTTTAACTTAATAATCACAAATTTATCCATCTCCAAATTTCTATCTGTTCTTTGACAAGTTATGGTGGACGATAAACCTTCTAAAAGCGCATCATCATCATGTTCACAAATGTTCCTCAAATTATTCACAAAAATCAAGCCTGTAAAATCGAAAAATAAGAAGAAGAATACACTAACATCTTATAATTGCAGTACTAGACGGCTTCCTTTTGAGCTTGAATATAACATTCTCGAAAGGCTTCCGGCTAAATCTCTTCTCCGTTTCAAGTGTGTTTGTAAGCGTTGGCGCGATGAGATCAACAGCACCTATTTCATAGCATCTCACAGACGACAAGCTCGAATAAACAATCCGAATACCCTTGCCCTCCGTCGTCTCAATTCAAAGTTGTTATGGTCATCGGATATTTTCTCACTAGATTTCCAATCTTCTTCTCTAAAGCTCAAAAAATTAATTCGTTATTCTTCTACCCATAAGATGTACTCTTACACTTACTCTCATCGGTTAGTTGGTTCGAGTAATGGCTTGCTTTGTTTCCTCACATTTTTAAATAACGACGTAGGCAAATCAACAAGGTTTTCAATTTATAACCCAATTACCGGTACATGTAACACTATACCTCAGTCGATACCAAGGCACAACAACTACTATTACTTGGTCGGGTTTGGTTATGATCGCGTTGGTCACGATTACAAGATTTTTTTACTATGTTCCACTTGTAGACGGCGGTAAAACTTGTTGGCTTTATAGCTTGAAGACTAATTCATGGAGAGTCATCGAACCACCTCCGCCACCTTCTGGTTATGCAGGTAACAAACGCATGATTATGTCGAATAATGCGTTACATTGGATAAGTAATAATCATAACCCTAGTGCTTGTATTATTAGTTTTGACCTAGGATGTGAAGAGTATAATAAGGTACCCTTACCACAACCTAGTTATGGTTTAACTATGAAGAATGATTGGTATTTAGATTACGAGGTGTGTTATGCATTTTTGCCTCATATACCACCCGAAGTATATGAGTATAACATGTGCATTTGGGTTATGAACAAGAACCATCATGGTTCGGAACAATTGTGGGTTCAATTGATTGATCGCATTTCACTAAAACAAGCTTTAGATAGTGAATGGAAGCGTTATTATCGTGTCCACAAGTTATGTTCGTATAGTCTGCCACAGCCTTGTGCTTATTCAGAAAATGGACGGAAAATCGTAATATTTTTTGGGGGAGTGACCTTTGTTCAATGTGATCTACGTAGTGGTGAGGTCAAAAAAGTCAAAATTCGCGGTTTACCTAAGGGCAAGGATGCACTTGATTGTGATCTAATTCCATGGAATGCTTCCCTTGTTTCCCCTACAAGCTTAAGCACTTAATTATGTAGAAATAATGAACCTTATGAATGTATTTTTTTCTTTCTTGTTTTTTTGGTCATAAATAAAAATGACTTCTTCTACGTATTTTATTTAGTTGGATGTGTTTCAATAGAGATAAATTGCCAAAATGGCAAGCAGATCTGATGATATCAAAAGTACAAAAAAAAAAGAAAAAATAATTTATCGAAAAAGATTAATATTATCAAAAAGTACAATCTTTAAATAGAAATAGGCTCAGCTCTTAATAAAAATAAAAGGACAAAGAGAGTATTCGTAAGTATCATTTGTTTTCGAGTGCTTATTGTCCACTATTATCGATCTTGTTTTAGCAATTTATTTACAAATGTAATTGAAATTAATTACTGCACCATACAAATCTAAGTTACGTAAAGCTAGGCTGCTTATATTATTATGTGCTCACTTCTGGCAAAATAAAGCAAAAGCAATAAAAGTTAATAAATCAATTAAGATTTTAAACATTCGCAATACAATAAAGTGAATAAAGAGAACTAAAGCAAGTATATAACACAAATTCTTAGTACTATTAACTAATAATGGTGCTAAGATTCTTTGCTTCTAACTCTCAAACTTGACTCAAAACCCCAATGACACTCATGCTTCTCAACTTTTTTTGTCACACCAAATTAAAAACAAAACCAAAATTTTCCTTACACAAATAACAACCAAAATGAATTACCCTAAAAGTTCTACAACCCAAATACTCACTCCCCTAATACTAACAACCTTAGTTGTGTTAGTCTCTTCTCAATCATCCCTCTGCAGGTCGTCCTGCGGAGGGATTCCGATTAACTACCCTTTAACCATTGATGATGGGTGCGGTAGTCCATACTACCGCCACATCTTGGTGTGCTCTGGAGATGTCCTCCAGCTCCGGACCCCTTCAGGCCGGTACCCTGTGAAGTCGATTAGCTATTCGGATCCCCACATTTTGGTCTCGGACCCTCTTATGTGGGAGTGCAAGGATGAAGACCGGTTTCGGCCCACTAGACCCTTTAGCTTGGACAGCAGCACACACTTGTCTTTATCCAACCAGAATGAGTATCTCTTCTTCAATTGTAGCCCTGATAAGGTCATCATGGAACCCAGGTTCGGCTTATTTAATTAGCTTGCAAAATTATATTCTTGGCATATTATTTCATTTGATCTTAATTTGAATATAATGCTCACAAAATAATTAATTCTATTCCTAAGGTTTCGTTTACCATCAATGTGGTTTTTTGTTTTTTGGTTTTTTGTTTTTTAAAATCACATGATATACGAAGTATGTCATATAATAAATCAAAAATTAATCAAACTTATTCAAATCATGATAATTTTGAAAACTAACAACAGAAAAATGGAACACCTTTTTCTTGTTTCTAGTTTTTGGTTTTTTGTTTTCAAGAAAACTGAAATCTAAAAACAAAAAACAATGTCAAATAAGGGGAAATTCCCTGTTTCTCATGGTGAGAAACAAAATTTGTTTTTCATGAGGGCATTTTCGTGAATAAATCAACAACTTTTTCAATATTGTGGGATCCACAGTTGAATAAAGTTGAAAAAGTTGTTGATTTATTTACAAAATGCCCCTATGAGAAACGAATTGTGAGAAACGAATTCGTTTCTCACGGTGAGAAACTGGGGCTTCCTCTCAAACAAGTTATAAGAATTTTGTTTTTTATATTTGTCAATGCACAATGTCTAATTACGTAAAGACAGAAATATATGTAACAAAATTTTACATATTTTCTTAAAATTAGTATAAGCACTCAGACTATGCGAATAATGCAAATGTCAAAAATGTTACAATTATAACGAATTGAACATACAAAAATTCAGGCCAATGTTTTGCGAGAGGTTCCCTGATCGGTGTGACACTACGTGTGATCCCGCAAGCTACCTATGCCGGCATTTCCCACAATGTGCACCGAACAACAAGGCCTTAAGAGACCTCTCTTGTTGCTCTTACTACCCTAAGGCGACCGAATCCTTAAGGATGATGCTCAAGCATTGCGATACTTATACTAGTGTACATTGGAAGAGTGTTGGCGGCCTTGGCACCTCACGACCCTACGATCAAGTGCCTGAGTATGGCGTGAGAGTCGACTTTGAGACCCCGCTCACGACGAGCTGCCTTCATTGCCAGGACCGTGCTAAGGGAGGAGGTACTTGTGGGTTTAATACCACAAACCAAGATTTCTTATGTTTGTGTGAGGAAAGAAATGTCACTACTTATTGTAAAGGTATGTCCAATTACAGTACATATATATATAAAATATGTATAACAGCAAATATATTTTCGAACTCTTTAATATTTCTATGCATAATGGTTGCCTATTTGTGATATATTGTGGCAGATCATCGAGTTGAAAAACACAGTGGACATACTAAGGCAGTCGCAGGTACATACTATTACTTATTATTAGATTCAAATTAAAGTTTCCAATTCGGATAAACAAGCGCAATATTTACGTTTAATCACGTACATTTTGCACTATTCAGTATTCACACGTTACAAAACAATTTATAAACAATTTCTAGGTATAAATGTAAGGTAAGAATCGTGTCATTGTGTCTATTGAAATTTGATTAGGACATATGTGCTCGTGTTGTATTTGGTTTGAATTACCATGAGTAGATTTATCTCCAATTTATGTTTTGCTTGTTATGTTGTTGTGTCGTGTCAGAGAGTGTCAGCGACCCAATTTGACCGTAGATAAATAATTCTAATTTTAGTGTGGCGGTGTGATAGGAACGGTGACAGCAGCATCAATAGCAGGAGTAGGAATTGGGGCAGGCATATGGTACTTGAAGAAATTAAGAGCAACTGCACCAGTTACACATGGTGTCCAAACCAATGAGAATAGAATATTCTAGTTTAAACTTTAATTTTTAATAATTACTAGCATTACATATTATGGCTTCATGGTTTTTATTGTGCAGCAAAGAAAAAACCACATTTTTGGTCTCTTCTACATATCTATATGTATAATTCTCTTTTATTATTTTATTTATTTATTTATTTATTTTTTGTTTGTTTGTTTTTTTTTTTTTTTTTTTTTTTTTTGTTTCTGAGTGTATAAAAGAGGTCCTGATTTGCACCTAGTTAATCTATTATATTACTCGTGTCTAATAAACATCTCTTGATTTTTTTTTACTGACAAACAAAGAATTCAAACGTATACATACACCATATATAAGATTTTAAGGGTTGGTTTAATTCAAGGGCAACATAAGACATACAATTATACAATAGTAGAAATAAAGATGAACAAAATTATTTGTTACGTGAAACGCCACTTAAATACCATACAAACCTTTCGACACTTCAAAATTAAATCATAATGTACGTGCAACTATAAGTAGTACAGTAGCTGGCTAGCTGCACTGCCTACACATTCCATGATAGCTTTGCAATAATTTGTTGCAACCTCCGCAACTTTTTTATGGGCATAATTAAAAATGTTGCTATACCCAGCGTTTTCAAAATTAGTGGATTGAGGGGTATAAGTTGTTCAAAACCTCTCACAACCAAACACATAAATTAGCTTATTGGAGTAGTCAAACTTGTAACAATACTATATCCACTATAAGCTCTTCAATATTCTGTTGACCAAAAATATAAAAAGATTATGGCCGAAATATAAAGTTAGTGATACATATCTATATTTTATATATTGTGATTTAATGATTTAATTAACTACATATAAAAAACCATATTTGCCAGACCACAAATATTAATAAAAATTTCTACAATGTCATTCTTTAAAAATGACACCACAACTTGCTGATGTGGCAAAATTTAATTGGCCTGTATTTTGTATTTTTATTTTCATTTTGAATTATTTTTAATGTTTGTAATGTATTAAAATTGTATTCTTTTTTGTATTCTTTTTAATACATGTATTTTTTTTAGAAATACATAATTATAAATTATGAAAATCTAGTTTTATCATAAAAATTAATTTTCGAATTTATAATTAAAATTAGAAATCATAAAATTAAATTTGTTCGTCATCGTTCATCATTGTTCATCGTTCATCATCGTTCATCGTTCTTCGTTCTTCAATCATTTCATAAATAAGCCCCCCTTTCCCAAATCCAATTTTAATTGTTGATAATTTTGCAAATTTTAGCTAAAATCGTGATAAAATTTCGAAAACAAATTGTGTTTTTGCATTTTGTTTTTTGCTGTGTTTAATTTTAGGTTTTCGTTCATGAAAAAATCTCAACAACAATTGCATTTATAATTATTTGCAAAGGACGAATTCCACTTTAAATGGTTCGAAAATATGATTTATGTGGACTCAAATTGTGCAATTTGTCAAAGAACAAAGAGTATCAAGTTTGTAGAAGAAAAAGTGGTCGCATTTTTTTAACTACCGCAACCCCTGTTTGATCTGATAAATGTAGTTAAGTTTTCTCGAAATTGTTTTTGTGTTAGGTAATGACCTAAACTATATTTGGTCATTACATAGGAAAACAGTCTTTTTTATATTATGGTATTAACCTCATTATATTATGGACGTGACAAAATATTAAATTATGATATACTTTCTCACTCTAATATAATATACTTATATTTTTCCCCCTCAAAAAAAAAAATATAATATACTTATATATTGTTAGAAAATTATTATTGTTCATAAATATTTGCAAGGAAAGAATTCCTCTTTCAATGGTTCGAAAATATGATTTATATGGACTCAAATTGTGTAATTTTGTAAAATAAAGATATGCAACGTTTGTACTCTGTTTGTGGTTATGGCTTTTACCTGTATTTAATTTGGTCATTATCTAAAAAAATGTAGTTGTAATTTTAATGAAATCTTCTTGTACTTAAGACATATTATAGCGTGATAAATTCTTATCGTATTATTTCAGCAAAAAAGATTTTTAAAGTTATCATCGTATTATTAAGCACAAAATAATTTCGAAATCATGGGCATGTTGTTTAAGTATGTGTGAAAAAGATTTACGACCGTCAAAGTACTAAGATATGCGTTAGAATATATTAAAATATATTATGCCTTTAATAATATATTTGAATATATTCTAGATAATAGTGTATCTTTGTATTTACGGTTAGCATATATTTAGGCTCCTTATTCTTAGCTTTTAGTATCAATCTTAATTTGCATAAGTTCATAATGTCAACCGATATTGTTGGCAAGGTAATTGCCAAACAAACTAATATATTGTATGATGTATATATTGACGAATGGAAATCATCACGGAATCAATTTCTTTCAATATGTTGTTTAAATATATTTTTTGCCTTAAACAAATATTGATTTTTCCTAAATAATAAGAAAATAAACATGGTTGCTTTTTTAAAAAATTTAAATTGATCGTGATTGATATGCAAAAACCAAATATGTGTACATAAATACATAATACTTTTTTATTCACAAAATCAATAACTCTAAGTGACCTAAATAAATACAGGTAATTACCTAACCACAAACATATTGCAAAAATCGCAAAACACGATTCCGGATCAAACAGTGTGAAAAAAAAAACTCGAACTCTAAGTCGAAGAGCAAACCCTCGTTATCCATTGACGTTAAAAAAATTGAAAATTCTGCATTTTACATCATCATTATACACACTCCTAAGGCTTTTTTCAATCTCAAAACTATCAAATAACGTGATTTTTACATTAATCAAAATTATCAATCGGACCCTAGCTAAATGAAATTTGTACCCGAAGTTGGACATGGTTTTGGACGGAATTTTGGTTGGAATTTGGTCGGAATTTTAATTTGGGTGAAATTGTGGTCAGAATTTTTGTATGTGTTACGAATAGATTATACAATAATCAAAACTATCATGAATGAAGAACAACGAAGAATAATGATGAATTTTTTTTCTTCTAAATTTTAATTCTAATTTTATTTTCAAAAATGATTTTATTAAGATAAAAATAGATTTTAAAAAGCTATAGTTACGTATTCTATATAAAAAAAAACATGTATTCACAATTATACATACATGTATAGTATATTTAGGTATTTAAAAATAAATAAAAAATGGACCAATCATAACATGACACCTCATCATGTTATGGTGTCATTTTTTGAAAAATGACACAGTAGAAACATCCCAAATATTAAATGTTAATTCACCTTATAACATTGCACAAACACTACTGTACTCCGTATATACCAAATCAATTCCAACCCAAAGCGTATAGTCAACGTAAAGTTGTATTAGAAAATAATTTTTTGGGTCAAAAGGTCAACGGAGGAAGGCCATATATCGCAGTGTATCTCGACGGTTAGTTTTAAAGCAGTCATCAACAGGAGAACTACTGAGCACTTCAGCCCGCAATGCGGGATTAGGCAAGGGGACCTCCTTTCCCCCTACCTTTTCCTTTTCTGCATGGACATTCTCTCGAGAATGCTGACATTAGCAGAAGACATTAAACAAGTCAAAGGCTTGAAGATCTCGCGTCGCTCACCGTCGATTTCTCACCTATTTTTCGCAGATGACGCTATGATTTTCTTTAAAGCCACAGAGGAGTCTTGCCAGTGCATTGGTGACATTCTTCACAGGTTCGGCAAAGCTTCAGGTCAACAACTGAATCTTCAAAAGTCCTTTGTGAAATTCTCCCCAGGAGTTGCTGAAAGTACAAAACTTGGTCTAAAAAGGATACTGTCGATGACCGAGACTCAAAATATGGGAATCCATCTAGGGGCTCCAATTGATATACAGGGGAAGAAGAGTGTTTCCTTTCAGTGCCTGGTGGACAAGGTTTCTGAAAAAATCATTTCGTGGGCTTCACTACACTTGAGTCAACCGGCAAAGCTTGTCCTCATCAACACTGTGTTAGTAAGCATCTCAGCTCATGTCATCAAATGTCTTAAACTGCCACAGAGTATAGCAAGCAAGATTGACTCTCTCATTGCTAGGTTCTGGTGGTCTAACAGTGGTAACAAAGGGATGCACTGGGTAAGCAGATCGATTATTCAGCTTCCAAAAAGCATGGGAGGATTAGGTATTAGAGGATCCACAGGCCTTAATAATTCTCTTCTCTTCAAACAAGCCACCCGGATGCACCTCAACCCTCAATTATTAATCTCAAGAATCCATAGAGGGTGTCCGCCTTGTGGCTTGTGTAATATGGCAAGGTCATATGAGAGGAAAGGTAACCCCTCTTGGGGAAGGGTTAGCTTGGGGAGAGTTATTGAGGTTTTCAAGAAAGGTTTTGCATGGAAGGTTGGGAATGGAGAAAAGATCAATGCAATTAGTATGCCTTGAGCAAGAGGGGAGATTCCAGCAGTTAACTCAAGACAAATGTTGAGAGATGCTATGAGCTGGAAGGTTAGTGATTTTATTGATGCCCAATCTTCAACTTGGAAAGCGGGGAAAGTTAGGGAGTGTTTTGAATGGGGAAGTGCAAAATCCATCCTATCAATGGAACTTCCAACGGGACCAAATGATGATTACATTTACTGGAAGCATCATCCCTCGGGTAACTATACGGTGAAAACAGGTTACTACTTATGCTCTTCAGAGCCCGAAGCTGACAGAGTTAACCTCAACATGAATGAACAGAAGTTTGTTAAGCTCATTTGGAGATTAAAGATCCAACCTAAATGGAAAATTTTCATGTGGAAATTGTTCCATGATGCTATGGCGGTCAAGGGCAACTTAGCAAAAAGGGGGATTCACATGGATGAGGTTTGTGACTATTGTGGAGAGGAAATTGAAGACAGCCAACATATATTTCGTATGTGTTTTCTAGCAAAGGAGGTCTGGGGGAATGGACCCTTGACTATTTGCTCTGATCTTCCTGGGTTTGACTCGATGAGAGGTTGGATCCAGCACTATATCCTGCTTTTTTATAGCGAGGATGGTATACATGGTGATCGTATTCCAAAGTTCTTAGCTACCTTGTGGGGACTTTGGAAAGCTAGGAATGAAGAAGTCTTCAGAAATGTGAGAAGAAACCCAAGTCTAGTCACAGCTCTGATTAGCAGAACACTTCAGGAACATGGTGTCTTTACCACGGGGACAGTAAGAGACACTCCATCGGAAACAGGAAACGGACCGGATCCGTGTGCCCCTCCAGGGTTCTTCTGTGTCCAACTCGGGATTGATAAGTCTGGATTTGCTAGGTTCAAAGTGGAGGTGGACGGCGCATGGGAAAAGAAGACTTCAGTATCGGGTATTGGGTGGGCTGCTATAATCGGGTCTGGCCCGAATGTCATTCACAAGGGAGGTAAACATGGGACGGCAACCTCGGCCTTGCATTGTGAGGCTTGGGCTTGCTTGGAAGCTCTGATATGGGCTAGAGACAGAGGAGAACAAGAGGTTATGATCCTTTCAGATGCTACCGGCCTCATCAACAACCTTCAAGGTAACTTAAGTAAAGACATCTTGGACAATCAAAGCTATCAAGGATACAGGGAAGGCTTTCCAGAGATGTGCAATTATTAAGGTTAACAGAGACCAAGTTCAAAGGGCTCATGACATTGCAAAACAATGTCGGGTCACTAGATCGGATTTTATGTGTAATACCTAGTTTTTGCCTTTTCTTTCGCTCTTGTCAAAAAAAAAAAAAAAAAGATAATTCAATTGATTTAGAATGAGTACAATTCATTTCGTTTGATTTATTCATTATGTGCCTTTAGCTATGTTTGGCAATTTGTGGTAGTATCTAGCTGATTGTATTAGATGTTAGCTGCCGATTGATTATACTAGCTAGCTGGTCAGTTGTACCAAAGACTTCGTGAAAAAGTGTTTGATAAATAATTGCTAGTTAATAGCTAGATATTATATGAAATGACCAAAATATGGCTAATGTGATCGATAATCACAATTAATATAGCGAAGTAGTCATATTAAATCTAGCTAATTATGATAAGATAAACTTGAATGTTATGACGAATTTCCCCTGATTAGAATGCACAATTTTTTGTATGCGGCAAGGGTTACTCGAGTTGTCGGGGTTACTCGAGTTGTCGGGGTTACTCGAGATTCTCGGTCAGGGGTTGCTTGAGTTAGACCAAGTAACCCTGACCGAGTAACCTCTCGAATAATCCATGACCAAAACCCTCGAGTAACCCCTAATGGGTTGACAGAGTAACCTCTCAAGTAACTCTTGACTGAACCCTCAAGTAACCCCTGATCAATTCCTTCATTAAACCCTGATCGAATTACTCGAGTAACCCTAATTAATCGAACTCCTTAAATAACCTCTAATCGAGTAACTACAGTAACCCATGACCGAGTAACCCCTCAAGTAACCCTTGACCGAGTAAACCCCTCGAGTAACCCGTTTCCAAACCCCTCAAGTAACAACTTACTAAGTAACTCAAGTAACCCTTGATAACTGAATAACTTAGGTCACTACAAGAAATAGGTCATTTTGCGACGGAAACCTTGCAACGGACTACAATTCCGTCGCAAAAAGGGTTAATTTGCGAGGGAATAAATTCCGTCGCAACTTTGCGACGGAAACAAACTTTTGCGACGGAAATTCCGTCGCAAAGTTTGCGACGGAATTTATTCCCTCGCAAAAGTTTGTTTGCGACGGAAATAATCGTCGCAAAACAATATTAAAAAAAAAATAAAAAAAAAACATTTTGCGACGGATTCTGCGACGGAAATTCCGTCGCAAAAAGTTTTTAAATTTTTTTAAAAAAAACTGAAGTTTCGCTGAAGGAGAGAGAAAAAGAAAACGAAGAACAGAAAGAGGAAAGCGTAGAGAGAGATAGAGGAAAGCGTAGAGAGAGAAAGAAAATCCGGCCACTTCACCGCCGCTGTCGCCACCGGAACGACCGGAATCCGGCCACTCACACCTACTAACGCCCACCCCCTCCGTTCACTCCCACTCACGCGCACTCACGCCCACCCACGCCACCCCCTCCGTTCAAGCCCACTCACGCCCCTCCGTTCGCCGGCGGTGTGCAGCCACCACACCACCCTCCTTCCGGCAGCCGGATTTCCGCCACAACACCCTCAAATCCCGGTGAGTATTCCACTATCCCCCTTTGTTTTTGTTTTCAATTTAATTTTAATGTAAACCCTAACTTTTTCTAATTATGTTTTTTAATTTAATTTGTAACTAAATTTTATTATTTAATTACTTGTGTTTAGTGTAGTGTAGTTTAATTTATATTGCAATGTTAGAATTAGTTTAATTTTTAAGATATATTGCAATGTTAGAATTAGTTTAATGTATGTTAGTTTAGTTTAAAATATATGTTAGATTAGTTTATAATGTATGTTATTTTAGTTTAAAATATATGTTAGTTAGTTTATAATGTATGTTAGTTTAGTTTAAAATATATGTTAGATTAGTTTAAAATATATGTTAGATTAGTTTAAAATATATGTTAATTTAAAAATACATGTTAGTGTATGTATGTTTATTTGAATGTGGGTAATTGTGTGTTAATTATATGTGTTTCATCACTTGCTTTAAACTTGTTTAAATTAAACAATTATGGTATGTATGTTAATTATATGTGTTCCTGAGCCTTAGACGGGACCGAGTGCAATGGTGGGCTGTGTTTAAAACACATGCTAGGTCGGATGTTAATGCCCCAGTGGATGACCAGGTGTTGCAGGCAATAGCAGCTCAGGAACATTCAACACTTTGTCCACCAGATGATATCTTAGGTTATGACGACGGTGATGAATCTGATGGCTCTGACTCCGAAGACGTTGTACTGATGTCTGATGAATCAGATGGTGAGGAAGATGAATCAAGTGTTGGTTCCAGTGACAGTGATGAGGATAGTTTGGGCGATGTCATATTAGACGATAGTAGTGATGAGTACAGCAGTAAATCTAGTAGTAACAAGAATATTGATGACAGTAGTGATGAGAGTCTTGATTAGGCTAACAATGATTCTGTCGTTGTATTCAATTTGTTGTATTAACCTTGTCATGGTTGGTGTCATTGTAAGATCGAACACTCTAGACAATGAAACTTAATTTTTGCTTTTGGATGCGTATCTTGGTTTAACTGTGATTTAATTTGATGTTATATTCAATTTGATGTTATATTTGTTGTTAATTGAAAAACCTATCATGTGAAATGAATATGATGCAGGTATCAATGGGTAAACGGGGTGATCCGAAGAAGAAATCAAGCAAGAGCAGAGAGTTTCCTTCTTATCACTTGCAGGTTCCTGTTCCGGTTACCATCACCGAGGATGCCACCAGGTTGGGTGACACTCAGGTACCCACCCCTCATTCAGAGGCGGAGCCGAGTACCGTGCACCGTTCGAGTATGGATACGGATGACACTCAGCTTGAGCAACCTAGCTCAACCGGGTCTAACATGCCGGTGTTGGAACCTTCTATGCTCTGGTAAGATTTTAAATGAAAAGGGAAAATTCTGATTTGTTATTCATATAATGCTAATACAAATACCCTTGTTTCATAGGTTTGATAATGACGCTGTAAAGGGGAATGTCACTGATGTAATTCAAGGCTACTACAAAGCTCCTTGGAAGAACTACAGCGAGGTTGAAGGTCCCACCAAGGAACATTGGTTCACCTTGTTCAAGGTATAAGTTTAACTTATAAATAATAGGTGTCATAAATTTAACCAAATGAATATGTAACTAATAGAGTTTTTTGTATATTCAGCAACATTACAGTTGGGCACCTGCTTTGGAGGGGCAAGTGCGTAGGGCGTTTGATACTTATGCTGCAACTCGGTTGCGACAAATGTTCTACAACGTCACTAAAAGGATGGGAGGGAGAAAGCCAGACTGGATCTCAAAAGACATCCACAAGATGATGATGGATATTCCCCAAGTGGATGACGTTTACAAGAAGAGGTCAGCACAGAACAGATTGAACCGACGATCTGGCTCTATGGATAATGAAATAGAACCGACCCATTTTCAAGGTTCCATCTCTGCGGTACAACATGCAAAAAAGCTGGTAAGTTGTTGTATAAAAAATTGAATGTACGTATTTATATGTGCTTAATTACATTTGTATCTAATAATACTGTTCACTTGTTCACATTGCAAGGCGGCAAAGAATCAAGGGAAGCTTCCATCAGCACCTGATCTCTTCTTGCATACACACTTCAAGGAGGTGCCCGGGAAAGGGAAGGTTCCTGCGAACAAAAGAGCGAAGGAAATTGCGGTAATAACTAGTTTTCGCCCATTTTCAAGCCACTTGTTTCCTATATTGCCACTTATGAACTATTTCAAGCCTCGAACTCAAGTAACTATGTTAGGTAGGTGTATTATGGTCAAAATAAGCTCATTTGATAACAAATGTGAGAAATAGGCAAGTTAGAACCAAAAACGCCCCATTTTCGCCCATTTTTTCTAGTTTTAGGACCTAGTGAACCTATATTGCCACTTATAAACAATTTCAAGCCTCAAACTCAAGTAACTATGTTAGTTAGGTGTATTAAGGTCAAAAATAGGTTCATTAGATAACAAATGTGAGAAATAGGCAAGTTAGAACCAAAAACGCCCCATTTTCACCCAATTTTCCTAGTTTTAGGACCTAGTGAACCTATATTGCCACTTATGAACTATTTCAAGCCTCGAACTCAAGTAACTATGTTATTTAGGTGTATTATGGTCAAAAATAAGCTCATTTGATAACAAATGTGAGAAATAGGCAAGTTAGAACCAAAAACGCCCCATTTTCGCCCATTTTTTCTAGTTTTAGGACCTAGTGAACCTATATTGCCACTTATAAACAATTTCAAGCCTCAAACTCAAGTAACTATGTTAGTTAGGTGTATTAAGGTCAAAAATAGGTTCATTAGATAACAAATGTGAGAAATAGACAAGTTAGAACCAAAAACGCCCCATTTTCACCCAATTTTCCTAGTTTTAGGACCTAGTGAACCTATATTGCCACTTATGAACTATATCAAGCCTCAAACTATTGGTTCTCATTCTTTATTTTTATTTCTGCATTGTATATCCTTTGTTTGTTACAGGAGGCGTACCAACACAGACAGGAGGAATCAAGAACCCAGGGTTCCCAACTGTCTGAAAATGAAATTTTCTTTGAGGCGGCTGGTGGTCGTAATAAGAAGGGTCGTGTTAGAGGTCTTGGTGTTGGTGCTGACTTGTACTACGGCACATCTAGGGGACGAGGATCGGGTTCTTCCAGCCAATACGTACCGTCGGTCATAACTCAAATGCAGGAAAACTTCCACAAGGAGTTGAATGAGAGGGTGGAAGCAATTGAGAGCCAGATCGATAGCCGTGTGGCGGAACAGCTCGATGCTCGAGTGGAGGCTCGAGTGGCAGAACGGATGGCTGAAATCGAGAGGAAGAACAAGGAGTTCTTAGAGGAGTTAGCCAGTAGATTTACAGGATTGACCACTCCTTTCACTTGTTCTACGATTCAGCCTCAGATTCGAGACCCCAGGAACGACCCGGGTGGTGGTGGTGGTGGTGGTGCAGGCCAAGGACAGCCAGCTTGTGTTTAGTTAGGTGTCATTTTTCGATTTTTGTATATGGATGACATTGTAGTTTAAAAAATTATATCATGTACCGTACTTGGTAGTTACGGCTACGTGTTGTATATATTTGAATTATGTTAGGGCGTGGACTTTTTGACTGAAATTATTTTAAATGCACGTATTTTATTAAACAGGATTGCATGAATACAGGTTCCAGGAAAACAAAACAAAATACAAAAAAATTAAACAGGATTGCAGGAATACAGGTTCCAGGAAAAAAAACAAAATACAAAAAAAAAAAAAATTAAAATTACAATAACTTTGCGACGGAATGTAATTCCGTCGCAAAATGGAGTATTTTGCGACGGATTATTTGTGACGGACTATTCCGTCGCAAAAGAATCCATTTTGCGACGGAAATACATTCCGTCGCAAAATTTGTGACGGAATATTCCGTCGCAAAATGATTCCTCTTGCTACGGAATTTTCGTCGCAAATGTTGTTTTCAGCTACAACTACCTTTCCGTCGCAAAATCCGTCGCAATTCGTTTTGCGACGGATATTCCGTCACAAAAGGACTGTTTGCTACGAAAGTTCGAGCGACGCCATGCCTGTGACGGAAATCCGTCGCAAAGTCACTTTGCGACGGAATTTTGCCAGTTTGCGACGAATTATTTCCGTCGCAAAACGGCCCTTTTCTTGTTGTGGGTAACCCCTAAAAAAATAATTTGATTAACTCTTGTCACACAGTGTGGCCTACTGCACAGTACATACCAAAAGGTTGCTGGATTAGAATAGTTCGTTGCAACTTTTGATTTACACTATATTCACGCATACAATTTACTTTGATTAGTTTTGGTGATTTACACTTAATGGAAAACATAATCATGCTGACTTTTTTCTTTTTCTTTTTTTTTTCTTTTTTTTTTTTTTACAATCATGTTGAATCTTTTAGATGTGTCTCAACTCTCAAGACATATGGAAACATTATCAATTTTTTATTATTTTTTTTTTAATTTATTTGATAATTATATACACATGTATATTAATGGTTGAAAGTTTGAAACTATGAATTGACAAACATATACTTGTATAAAAATAAAAAAGTTATAACTGTAGGAGTTTATAGGTACTACGCAGCGGAAATAAACATGAATCATATTCATACAGTACCTAATCCAAGGATCTAATGCATAACACATAAAGAACACATAATTGTACCTTTGAAGCGTGATTCCACGTGCGATCGAGCAAGAACAAGGGAGATAAAGAACCTCAAGTGTGATTCCTCTACTTGGTCCACGTGCACAGATTAAGACCTCCACTAATGCTAGTTAGTTGCAATTGAAACCATCAATTGACCTTCTACGGAGAAGAGCGAGCAACGAACCACCATGAACCACCACGAACACCATACGCGCCACCTAGGGTGGCCGGCCGTATGGACGAGGGGAGGAGAGAGATAGCCGTGAGTTAGAGAGAGGATTAGGGTTTTGGGATTGGTTGCCTTGATGTCAAAATTCACTGTGTGAATTATGACTGCTTACTACAAACCCTAGGCATAGATCTTATTTATAGATCTCATCTCTAAATAAGAGCCCATGTCAAAAGCCCAAAACCTAATTCCAATCTAACTATGCTAGCCCAATCCAATTCATGATTAGTTAATTGCTCATGAGGCCCATTAATGACCTCTTACTTGCTTAACCCAATACCCTTGTGTGTGACCAATATAGGATCCATTCTAAAGGGCTTTGGACCATTTGACTAGCCCAAAGATCATCTCTCATAGTCTAGCAACAGAGGATGACGCCCCAATAGAATGAACTTATTATCTCCATAATAGTGATCCTTGATATATCTAGTAATTGCACTTATCGAAGACATAATTCCTTCAATAACAAATTCTAAATAGAGGAAGTATACGTAGTACTACCTTCGGTCCAATTTACTCGCAAAAAAGGAATATTTTATGTCTCACAAATAATACCCCTTTGTTGCGAGTAATTTGGACCGGAGGTAGTAATTAATAGTTGTAGATGTATAAATAAAAGAAGTATTTATAACTTTACACATCAACATTGAACAGCACTTCATTCATCACCAGAATACATAAAATTTTTATTTAATTAATTCATATAATATACGTAGTAATAAAGTGAATACAACTGAAAAGAATATAACCAATCTTAATTATTTGCCAGAGCTTCCACCAACCTAGCTAATAGCCAGAATAGCTCAAACTCCTTTATTGGCCCCAAACAATTTTACAAATTAATAAATATCCAACATGTATGAAAATTATCAACATTAATCAAAACTAAATTAATTATATGCATCCATATTCTTTACCAAAATATGATATGTAACGTAGCTAGGATATAGTCGTGTTGGATAATTGACCCTCATCTTCTTCATATATGCTTGTATCATTTTAAGCATAGCTACACATTCCATAGTAGCAAAAGCTCCCTTTCTTGCATTTGTTGTGACAAGCACCACAATTCTTTCTATCATACCAAAGGTTAATACATCTCCCATTGCAACAAACCTCGGGAAATCTGCATTTTCGTCCACACATTCCACAATTTAGGTTATCGGTTTTGACATTAACACACCTCTTCCCACAACAATCGCGGCCTGGACTCCCTTTAGTATGACAAACCCTAGGGAATTTATCACATGTCAAACGGACACGTGCACCAGTACCACCAATCACTTTGTATGGGTTCATCGGATGTTTTTTCTTTGAATTGAGAAACTTACTCGATCCTTTATAGGAATCAAATGTTTCTAATTCTTTACCTTTCTTATCATTTTTCTTATTCTCTTTTTTGGATTCTGCCGAGGAAAGAGTAATGAGAAGGGCCATGAGAACGGCTAAGACAATCGCAAACTTCAGGGATGCCTTCATATTTTCTTGACAATTTGAATAAGAAAGATATTATTGGTGGAATGTAAGCTCTAAGAGGAGCTTATTATAAGATAAAAGATGATTGTATGTTTTGTGATTTTTACAATTATGTGAACTATGTATATATAGGCAAGAAGTATAACACATGCATGCATATAAGTTGTACGCAAAGGGATAAAATTCAAGCGTTTTAGGCGGCTTGAGCAATTAGTGGAGTGGTCTTAGTCATAATAAACCAGAAATTTGGTTTGTGGAAAATATATTTGACCTTATACGTCAAAGCTACTAAGATATGCCAAGTAACAATCAACCATATAATATAAGTCGCCAAAATCGGAATAATATTATATCAATCAAAACTTAACTAATATACTCTATGTATCAATATAAATCTATATATTATTAGTGGAATCATAATAATGTCATTAAACTATGTATTTAACTTTGATCTAATTTGGTACTAGTTCCAATACAATCCAAGGAGTAAAGTAGAGCTAAATGATACTTACAAATTCGTGGTCAAAACATTAAGAGAGGAAATAATGAATTTCTTGTACATAAATTAAACTAATACGTACCCTATAGTAATGTAGATTTTGATAGCTAGCAAAACCATTCTTTTTCCCGACGAACAAGGTATTATTATCTAATGTCATTTGATCATATGCCAATTGTAATAGGGGAAATATGTGCTCCTTGTGATTTGGAATGTGGGAGAAGTAGTGAGGATGAAGCTAATATAAGGTGGATGGTTACGAAGCCATAGAATACACGCACACCAACTTAATTAATTACTTCATTAGATTCAATATCAAGTAATTAAGCACGCTCTTAAACATGTTCGACAAAAATATTTGTTGGCGATTAGCTTTGAAATAATAACTCCGTACTACTATGTGTATTCAATTAATTCGTTATAAATAAATTTTGGCCAAAAAAAATGTTATAAGAATCTACTTAATACTAATAGATAAAATGTTGTAAAAGATACCTCCATCTAACCGGATCAATTTTCACCGTTGACCATTTACTTTCTCTATATTTTTTTTTTTAGGATGCCCACCCGGTTCACCGGAGCTTAGCTCCGATTACATCCAGATCCGACTCGGGTAGCACACCTAGCTTATGGTGGGTGAGTCTCCCAACAAGAGTTTCTGCATACGGCGAGGCTCGAACCTGAGACCTCCCTTAAGCGACATCAAGTTGCTTACCACTTGAGCCAACTATTGTTGGTTACTTTCTCTATATATTTATGAAGATAAAGCTTAGTTAAGCTATTGGTCGATTTGTAAGTCTGCAACATAGATAGTATGATTGTATGAATTATAATTCTCTTCCATGTATATTTTGGTTAATTTAAAAGCCTAGGTCAACCAAAGACTATTAGCAACTAGCATATGTTATTGGGGTCAGGCAATGCACTGCATCATTATTGTTTGAATTGTTTGAAATTAACAATCATATATTTAGTTCATGACTTAAGGCATGTTCACTTCAGCATAATTTCAGTTCAGTTCAGTTCAGTTCAGCTCCAATTAATTCAGTTCAGTTCAGCTCCTAATTTCCTTTTCTCATAAAATAATTCATTTCAGCTCTATTCAATTCAGTCCAGTTCAGCTCCAATCAATTCAGTCCAATTCAGCTCCAATCAGTTCAGTTCAGTCTAATTCAGCTCAGTTCAGTAAATGTGAACATGCCCTTAATCTTCTAACAAGTAAATTTTATTTTTCATGTTGTCATTTCCTACAATTTTGGCTTTTGTTCTCCAAAGAGAGTGTCCTGATAAGGCATTTGGTGTTAGAACTTAGAACTTACATGTTTGAATTTGGTACGTATATGGCATACATCACATTACACATCATTGGTGGAGCACAACCAATTTAAAAAATTTAATCACTTTACTATGTCAATATTAAGATATATATAAATAGTGCACTTTAAGATATTAAACGTAACCATTCAAAATCTAGATATTTGTTAGATAACTAGTTATTCAATTTTGTCACTATATATCTATTCAAACCAAAGGAATATCTATCCAAGACTTTTTGATGTGAACAAGATAATATAATTGTTGGTTGGCCAATTTAACAGCTTGGATAGAGCTACTAGTTTCACCAATGGCTATTAGCCTAATTAGGTTACGTGGAAAA
The DNA here is from genome assembly GCF_948465745.1 of Chenopodium album. Lineage (NCBI taxonomy): Eukaryota > Viridiplantae > Streptophyta > Magnoliopsida > Caryophyllales > Amaranthaceae > Chenopodium > Chenopodium album. The sequence goes on along the minus strand of NC_137857.1, from coordinate 33,530,933 downwards.
CTCTTTTTAACTTCCTACTTAGTCGTTTTCTTAGCCGTTAGCCAAGCACTTTTGTGATGTACTTGTCAACGCTTTTTGTTTGAAATTTCATCTTCACTTTTATACTGCTGTTATTTTTATTTATTTGAATGTTAATTTTATAAACATAGTCAACTCGTTGAACACTTGGTAATATTTTTAACCGATATGTTTGGCAAATTAAGGGCAATATTGTATATTAGCAATTAGGCAGCTTGTATTATATGTATTTCGTAGTTGTTAAGTTGATAAAACTAACAACTAGTCAACTAGTCATGTTTGTGTTGTAAAATAAGTGTTTCAAAGGCTACAAATAATAAGAAGAATAATGTAATTGTTTGATCAAAAGGAAGAAGGTGTGGCGTTCGTCACTAACTTTAAAAACGAATTCTAACGATGAAAGGTGAAGTCATATAAACTTATGCCTAAAATAGGAATGTGTTTAGCTTAATATGTTTTGATGTAATATTCTATACTAATTTTCTCAACCATGAAAATATATAATGAAAGTGGATAATCAAGAGTTGAAGTATTTATTGGGAAAAAGCTTTTAATCAGGAACAAAAGGCATATTAACAACCCCTTAAACCTCCCATGATTGGGAGTTAATAGGAAGTTGTAAGGAGAAGAGGAAGAGGAAGAGGAAGAGAAAGAGTTGGGACTTCCAACTGTCACCTAGGAGCTCCGTCCCGTGGCACGCTCGGCAGAACAAGCTCCCGCCCAACAGGGCGAACAAATGATAAAAATCATCTTTACTCTCGTGTCCGGTCAGACGGATCTCGCCCGATCGGGCGCTTGGCGGTCAAAATTCCATTTTCTTCCTTTATTCCAACATTTTGATCTAAGAACTACGTAGTACATTTATTAAATGTGTATAATGCGTTATTACTTTTTTTGTTCTCTATTGATTTTATTTTTTTTTACTTACAGTAACCACGAAAATCAAAGAGAGAATTAATAAGTTAGTGAAAATTAAAGTATGTGATCGAGCATCTCTATTTTTAAAATCTGAAAAGATAACCTCGTATGTAATTTTAACATGTGTACCGTACCAATTCAATATTGTCAAACATATTAGACATCAATTATAAAAGGTTAAAATAAAAAGGCAAGAGGTAAAATTCACTCTATGATATGCTTGTCACGAAAGCAACACGTAAAATATCTAAATCGGTATTCCTCGATCACAAGCTCAAAACCTGAGTGCAAATATGATACAAGCACATTTCTATATATAACCTTATGATCGACGCAATGTTTAATTTGTATGGTTGTAGAAGATTTGCTACACATATATATAATTCAAAGCTAATTAGTTACAGAAGCATAATTGTGAATTGTGAATTGTGATTGTTCATGCATGTGCAAGTGTGCTTTGCTTAGAATTTTTGCATACATCTCTCTTTCTTTCTATTTTTATGGCCAGAGTTTGATTACGTATATAATATATTACATATCTCGTTTGACTTTGTAATTGTCACATTTCTATTCCAAATTTATTCATGTATATAGCATCAGATATCTCATGTTATGTTGCTGTCGATTGATGAGGTTAAAAAAAACTATAGTTGTACATGATCAATTATTCATGAAAATCAGAGTTTGTGTTGCGTTAAGTTGAAAATAAACGAATGTCTATAGCCCTATAGATATGCATTGGAGAAGAGTTTGATCACATATATGATTGTTTTTATGTTTTGGACTTTCAATATGAGTTTGATTGGATACCTTGAAAAAAAAAAAAAAATTGCCATAAAATATTGGTTTATTTATGAAAGTGAAATGGAAGATATGAACTTATATATCTCAATTTCAGTGATCCGATCTAATTCACAATTTTACTAATATTTAATCCTAAAAATACTATCAGTTTTGCTACAAATTGTTTAGAGATAAAGCTGAAGGGTTGCCTATATTTTGAGCAAATTTATGTATTGTTTCCATATACTCATCTGGAAGCATATTTGTTAAAGAATAACAAAATGTGATTTTAAGTTACTTAATTGAGCTAACCTGGTCATGTTGCATTTATTGATTACCAAGTCATAACATTGTCAAATACCACAATTAGAAGTTGTTTCTTCTTGTATTGACTGAAGAAAAAAAATAGGAATATGTAATGATCTAGAACAAGCATTTGCATTATCTAATCTCCAAAATAATTACTTCTTTCGTCCCATAATAGCTTGAACACTTGTATAAGCACAACATTTTAGGCAATAAGTTGTTGAATTGAGATTCTACAGCTCACACTATCACATCTCTCTATATATGTACACTAGTTTAAATCCCGTGCAATGCACGGTAATGCACGGTTTTACCAAAATATATAAAGATTTACAATAATTTGTATGTAGTTCAATAATTTTTCACAAATCTATTCTATTTATAAAAAAAAATATAATAAAGTCCATTCCATAAAAAAAATATGATATTTATATTCTACTAAAAGTTCTATATGTAGTTACAAAAAACTATATTGATTTTCGATCATTACAATTTCACAAACTTTTAAAAAAAATCGGGTGTACAATAATAATTGTACATCCATTATAAAGATAGACTATTTCTTGGGTTTTATCCCCTCTCTAGCACCAAAAAATAAAAAATTATAAAGACAGACTAAAGTGATCAAAAGTTACCCCTGAAATGAATAAAAGTTACCCTAATATGCAAAAAAGTAATCCAATACAAATAAAAAATTTTAGTAAAAAATCACATTTTAAATGACTAAAAATCAATTATTAGTGATTGAATGTAATTAAATTACCATTATAAAACTTTTCTTGTTGTCTATTTATATAATAATTGTATTATGTTTAAAGTTACCCAAAAAAAGACAAAAAGTTACCCTAAAATTAGGTAAAAGTTACCCTTACACTGCTCGATGTACAATAATATTAGTGTAAACCGGGTGTATATAAAAGTTATTATTACAATTTTTTAAATATAAACGTTACAGAATGGTATTTATGTTGAATATAAAGGTAAAGTAGGAAAGAAAACATTATAGTAATATTACATACGTAGTATTTCTTAAGTTATCACTGATTTTTTTTTGGCTGGAATTTTTTTAATGACATGTGCCATTTTTATTCGTCTTTAGATTATAATATTATAATTATAGATAAATTGATATTGAAAAAAATAAAAACACATAATAATAGTTATAATGGACATTTTAATAATATAGAAAGTTTAGTTTAGATTTTATTATGCAAAGCAAATGACATTATTTCGATACAATAATTGTTAGTTATGGTAAGAATTTTTTTAAGCAAATACTTTTGGCAGGAAAATTTTTAGTATGATGTTGCCAAGTGTCTCTTTAGATTAGCCTTTAGTAATATGTAATTGATTCTTTACCATTCCAAAATTGAGATAAAATACATTAAATTGCTGAGTGGATGATAAACGAATATGTGGATGAAACATGGAAGTTAACAGAGGGAGTGGAAGTGAAACATCACTCAAATTCAATTTGATCTGTCACCACTACTGATCCATTTATTTAAAGCGAGTTGATTGGATAAATGGATATTCGTTTTATGTTGTCATTACTAACTAAATGAATAATAAGTGAGTCAAAATACCAGGCCATAAGTACTTACGTACGGAGAGATCATTGAAAAGTAGGGATCATCTTATCTCTAACTCTCCGAGGATCAATGTGTTGAAAATAGTAATAGAAATGACTAACGATAAAAGGATAAAATAACATTAACTAGGTTATATTCATTTCATTGAAAACGAAATAGATCGCAGCATATATAATCCAGATATAGGTAAAAAAAAAAAAAAAAAAAAAAAAAAAAAAAAAAACCTAAGGAAAAGGGCTGACAATTTCACCCAGACCCATGGATATGATAATCGAACCACCCGATCCGATTAAATGGATGAAAATCCGATAAAACATGGATTTTATATGGATGATGCGTCGGGTAATAAATTGGGTCAGATTTGAGTGGAGCTTCATCCATCCATCACCCGACCCATCCATCCATCCGCTTATATGTTTTAAAAAAAAATTAAATATGTTTTTACCTATTTGTAATACTACATAATATATACTTCATACATACTAGTAATATAAATTAAACTTCATATAATAGTGTGAATAATGGAAAGTTCAAAGATTTTGTCAACTACATATCAAATTATTAGTTTATGTATTTAGTATTATGACTAAAGGATGGTGTATTTTATTTCACCCGATCCACCTGATGCATCCGCGGATGATGGATGGATTGGATGTGGATGAAGAATTAAATGGTGATGGATGGGATTAGGCCTGTTCACGGATCGGATATCCGATCCGAAATCACATTTCGGATCGGATATCAGAAGACTCGGATATCAAAATTTGATATCCAAATCCGATTTGAAAAATTCGGATATCCAAAATTTTCGGATCGAATGCTTCGGATATCCATTATCCAATATTAAGTAAGGGCCTGTTCTCTTACGTTGAAATTCAGTTCAGTTCAGTTCAGCTGAGTTCAGTTCAGTTCAGTTCAGTTCAGCTCCTAATTTCCTTCTCTTATAAAATATTCATTTCAGTTCAGTTCAGTTCAGCTGAGTTCAGTTCAGTTCAGTTCAGCTGAGTTCAGTTCAGTTCAGTTCAGTTCAGCTGAGTTCAGTCAATGAGAACAGGCCCTAAAATTGTTATGATTACTTTCTAAATTTCACTAATTTTACCGTTTTTTTATCGCTAGTTGTACAAAATATTTTAACAAAAATAGTAGTCCTTTTGCAATTAATATTATCATCAAATATATTAAGAATATTACAATAAGTTAATAATACAGGGTTAGTTTTATATGAACAATTTAAAAATTTTATATATATTTCACTATTTTAGGCTTTATATTTCGGATATCTTTCGGATATCGGATATCCGAAATTATGAAAATTAATATCCAAATCCGCATCCGATATCCGCTTTCGGATCGGATATCCGATCCGAAATGAAAACTCGGATTGGATATCCAAAAATTCGGATCGGTTGCGGATCGGATTATCGAATTTTCGGATTCTCGGATAGTTTTGTACAGGCCTAGATGGGATGGGTGACGGATCGATCGTTGGCGGATGGAGGTGGATTTAGCTCCACACAATCCACATCCGATCTATTGCCAGCTCTACTAAGGAACATGATCTCATGATCATGTTACAAGATCATCAATCAATTTTGAGTGGTTAGATTCTATCCCCTCCCAATTGATATTGCGGGGGATCGAGCACGCAGTCCTATTCTGTTCAGCGAGCTTAATTTAGTTAAGTTCAATTCAATTCAACTGCAATAATCAGTTTATTTCACTACAAGAAAAATATCTTTTCGTAGCGATTATTTTGTAGCGATTGTACATTCGCTACAATATGCAAGTATGTTTGTGAAATAATTAAGGAAATCGTATCATTTTACAATCGCCATGGTTTTCCCATATAAAAACGATACGGAAAACATAATAATACATATCCACACTAATTTTACACATTTATATAATTTTGAGAAATCGTATCATTTATAATCGCTATTAAATCCCAAAAATTGATACGAAGAGCCCATACTACACTAGATATATAAATATTGTTTGACAAAGAATACATAAAATATGTCATAGCTTATTGGTGAAGCATTTAATATAAGAGTTTGAGGTTGCAGGTTCGAATCTTGTAAATATCATATGCATGCTTTTTTTTTTTTTTTTTTTTTTTAAGAAAATGAGTTCAACATTTATAGCGATTGTAATCGGTACAATAATCACCACGATTGGATGTAGTTTTTCGTATCGATTATCGAGGCCAACCCCAGCGATCTTGAAAACCACTACTAAAGGCTAAGGTAACAGGGAATATTGTATCGAATGACCATTCGTTGGGAAAGCTTTTTGTTGCAAATATAATTGATACTAAAGGTTAAAATAATCGCTACGAAAAGGTTATTTTCTTGTAGTGTTTCAGTTCAGTTTTTAATTTCCTTCTGTCATAAACAATTCATTTCAGCTCTATTCAGTTCAGTTCAACCCCAATCAATTTAGTTCAGTTTAGTTGTTTTCAGCAACTCGGAATATCAATCACCACTGCACCAACGACTAATTGGTAAATACTCTACTCTTATGACTCTATTAACACAAACTAATTACTTAAGAGGTTAAGCGTTAACTAACCACTAACAATTTGAAGCAAATATAACAAATTACCAATAAAATTACCTATTACAAATTATTTGCAACAATGAGATATTTTCTGTTTCCGCTTTATATCAAATCATTGCAAACAATTTGAACGAAGGTACCAGTAGTATTTTAAATTTTAACTACCTTAACTAAAAACGATCACCTTTCACTATTATAGACCAATGAGTAGGATCAAAGCTCACATAAGAACACCACTCTCGCCGCCACAACCACCACCGCCGCCATCCTCCACCGCGACAAAATCCTTCAATTCAACGATAAACCGCCTTTCTTCGGTGGGTTCTCACCGTGATGTACTCACCACCTTCTCTTCAATGCTCAACTCCCACACTCCTCCAGATGCTCACACTTTCCCCTGTCTTTTTAAAGCTTGCACTTTTCTCAGCAAGTTTTCACTTGGGATTTTGTTACATCAGCGTGTTATCATTCATGGGTATTCTTCAGATTCCTATATTTCATCTTCTTTGATCAATTTTTATGCGAAATTTGGTCGGGTCAAGAATGCACATAATGTGTTTGATTTAATGCCTGAGAGAAATGTTGTTCCTTGGACTGCTATAATAGGGTGTTACACGCGTTCTGGGGATGTTTATAGAGGGGTTCATTTGTATAATTTGATGAGATATGAGGGAATTTCGCCTAGTTCTGTTACCATGTTGAATATTTTATCTGGGGTTAGTGATATTTCATTGTTAGAGTGTTTACATGCTAGTGTAGTTCAACTTGGTTTGTGTTCTGATCTTAATTTGGCTAACTGTATGTTGAATTTGTATGGAAAATGTGGGAGGATTAAAGCAGCTAGGGACTTATTTGAAGTGATGTTTAAGAGGGATATTGTTTCGTGGAATTCGTTGGTTTCGGGTTATGCTCAAGCAGGGAACTTTAAGGAGATATTGAAGCTGTTTAAGAGAATGAGGAGTGAAGGTATTGGCCCTGACCAACAGACATTTGGGACTCTTTTAAGTGCCTCCGAGACTTTACAAACTGATGTTGATTTGGGAAGATTGATTCATGGACAGATTGTAACATGTGGATTGCATGTCGATGCACATTTAGCAACTTCACTCGTGGTCCTGTACTCGAAATGTGGAAATGTTTGCAGTGCGTTTAGAGTATTCGAAAGGGTTTTAGAGAAGGATGTGATTCTTTGGACTTCTGTGATATCTGCATTTGTACAGAATGATAGTGCATACAATGCATTAATGGTCTTTAGGCAAATGCTGGATTCTTGTTGTACTCCTTCTACATCAACAATAGCTACAGTTCTTGCTGCTTGTGCAAAAATTAGTTCACTGCGACTTGGGACTTCAGTACACGCGTACTTACTACGTCAAAGAATGACTCTAGATATTCCTGTTCAAAACTCACTGATCACTATGTATGCAAAGTGTGGTCTTCTAAGGCAAAGTTATGCCATTTTTGACAATATGAGTGAGAGAGACATAGTTTCATGGAACGCAATTGTTGCAGCATATGCACAAAATGGTGATTTGTGGAAGGCATTGTGCTTGCTTAATGAAATGAGATCAATGCTCCAACAACCTGACTCTATAACCATTATTTCCCTACTCCAAGCTTGTGCTTCCACAGGGGGACTGCAACAAGGGAAGTGGATCCACAATTTTCTCACCAGAAGCTTTTCTCATCCGAGCATAATGGTTAGTACAGCTTTAGTTGACATGTATTCAAAATGTGGTGACCTTAAAACAGCTCACAAGTGTTTTAATCAGATGCCGAAGCACGATATTGTCTCCTGGAGCACAATTATCACTGGATATGGAAGTCATGGAAAAGGGGAAATGGCTTTAAAGCTGTTTTCAGATTTTCTACACTTGGGGTTTCAACCAAATCATGTCATCTTCCTTTCTGTTCTCTTCTCTTGCAGCCACAATGGACTGGTTTCTGAAGGTCTAAGGATATTCAATGCAATGATACATGATTTTGGAATTAAACCAGAACTGGAACATCGTGCTTGCATTGTTGATCTGCTCTGTCGAGCTGGAAGGCTCGGAGAGGCATATAATTTCATAAAGACAATGTTTTCCAATCCTACAGCTGATGTTTTGGGCATACTTCTTGATGCATGCAGGATAAAGGGTGATGCTATACTTGGTGATATTGTTGCAAAAGATATCATGATGCTGAAACCTGCTTGTGCTGAAATTTTTGTGCAGCTGGCTCATAGTTATGCTTCTATGAAGAGATGGGAGGGGGTGAATGATGCATGGACTCAAATGAAGGCTCTTGGACTGAAAAAGCTCCCAGGTTGGAGTTATATTCAGCAACAAGGTGAAATTACCTCATTTTTTAATGGTCAGAGTGATCATCCTCTCAATGAAGAAATGTCCTGGGTCCTGGAAATTTTGGGTTATCAAATGGATGAACTGAGGTTCAACCTGAGTAACAGTGGTCTGAATGACAATATTTATGAAACTAATGCTTTATTTGGGTGAACAAGGTCCTATAACCATCATATATTTACTGAGCAAATTCTTGATAATTTATTGGGGACAAAAGTGTGATTTATTCAGCAATTTACAGCTTGAAAATTCATCTTCCAGCTGCAGTCAGACCTACATACCAAAGCCAAGGTTATAAGGCCAGAGGCACTCTAATGGGAACCGAAATTCTGGGACCAATATCCTATCGAAGTGCTCTGGTTGAACATATGGATGGCTAACTTATGCACATATTCAAGGGAGGTTTTATTGTGTAAGTGATTCTTTGATCAATAATCGCTACAAATATAATATGGCATGTATCTTTGTTCTACAATTCTATTCACTTCACATGTTACATATGGATGGTTTATGCACATATGCAGGTGTGATCGTATTGATTCTGAAACCGATTTTTAAAAGTAATTGGTACACATGAGCTGGTATGTGTCTAAGTTCCACAAAAAACCCCATTCATTTTGACTGATTCTGGTGACTGGAAATGAGGATGATGACTAATGGAATTCATCCTTTCTACAGTGATGCAGACCAGCCATTGTTCTAGGCGTATGCTGGAGTGGCGTGAGTAGAAATGGGAAACAATTGTGAAATGCTCTTCCTGTGATGTAAGTATCTGTCTATCCCAAAAGTTTGTCTTTAGTTGATATAGCATCATAAGTCTCTGGTAACTAATCTGACTTGGCCCAAATTTCCCGGGTTTGTACCAACATTTCCGGGTGCGGCCATATCTGGCAATTGATCATTTCTAGTTAGAAACTTAGAACCAAACATGAAACATCACAGAACAAAAAAGGTTGTTTTTTTTTTTTATTATTTTTTTTATTTATGATTAGTTATAAAGACAGATTACAAAATTTTGGCACAAGATTAGGCTTTTTGTTAGCATATACATTTGACTAGGTAATTTCCCATAAATCCAAATTTGATGCCCAAAACTAAACAAAAAAACCGCATTAATTCTATGACAAATCCAAAGAGCAACTTTTTTGTGATACAAATCTGAAATTTATCAGTATCATTATTACAAGAAGAAGCATTATGATTGATTGAAAAATGGGACATCAAAAGAGAGGAAATGGGATATTCAGCCCAAGAGTGGTGAAAATGGCAACTGGAATTCTTGGGATGTGTGTAGTTGGTTACATTGTGGGTCCCCCACTTTATTGGCATGGCCTTGCCGCCTTTTCTCACTCTTCCTCTTCTTGCCCTCCTTGCCTGTGTGATTGTTCTTCCTCTTACCCTTTTCTATCTCTTCCTCAAGGTAACTTTTTTTTGTTTTTGACGAATTTCTCGAAGTAATTTAATCATTCCTATAACCCACAAATTAATTGGTTTGCATTGCATTAGTTTCTACTAATCATGATCGATTGGGAGTTAGGACGCGTAAATCTGTGTCTTTAGACTAAGATAGGATCTAAAATTCTACACTAGGTACTTTAAATAAACATGAAATTCCGTATTATTCTCCGTTAATTACTCTAGTAGTTAACATGTTGTAATCTTGATGATCATGAATGTTGCTTTGTTATGGACTTAATACAATCTTAATTTTCCACACAATTTGGCTCTCTGCAATCTGCACCAACAGGCTTCTTGGAAAGGCACTCATGTGTATGTAAGAGATTGTCCAAAAACCAATATAATATAAGTCACAATGTTTAATAAATGGAATATCTTTATTTTCTAAATATGAGTAATTATATACAATTTGCTCATGTTTGATCTGTTTTAGGACATGGGATTTTCCTAGTTTTTACCTTAAATGATATGGTTATCATCTTGGGCTGATACTTGATAGATTCTGGATTCTTTGTATTTCAATGGCATTAATTCTTTTCTATATTTCTTAAAGCACACTTTTATTCAATTCATGTACTGCTCACATGCATCTTGTTTCAATAATAACCTAAACATAATATTCTAGAATAGGGAAGCCACCATTTACCTAAAATTTGCTCTAAATTATACGAAGTACTACATTATAACTCTAATAGGAAGTAATAGTTAAGTTTATTAATACATTTCTCAAGAAAACTGATTTATCTGTGAATCACTTTTAACTCGCGACTCTCTAACCAGATTCATCTGTTTGCTTTTGTTACAGGACTGAACAGATCATTCACAGGTTAGGGTTTTTTAAGATTACGAAATTCATAAGCTAAGGGGTGTGATTATATGATGATATGCTGATATTCCTCTTGATATTTTTACTCTTTCAGATTGTATGAAGCATGATCCTGAGGTTAGTGAAGAAATGGAGAAGCACTTTGCAGATCTTGTGGCAGACGAGCTGAGACAAAAAGAGGCCGAAGCCTCAGAAAACCAGCGAAGATCTGATATGGGGTTGTTAGAAGCTAAGAAGTTCGCGTCTCAGTATCAGAAAGAGGCAGATAAGTGCAATTCAGGCATGGAAACTTGCGAGGAGGCAAGAGAAAGAGCCGAGGAAGCCTTAGAAGCACAGAGAAAGATAACCGCAATGTGGGAGCAAAGAGCCCGCCAGAAAGGATGGAATGAAACCGTTGCTAGAAGAGCTCGCGAAAAGAAATGATTAGCTTCAAGTTTGTAAGTCCTTGATTGTTTTCCTAGTTGATAATGCAGAGCACAGTTTTGATATTGGACAGACATTTAGGCTTTAGCTATTTTTACTGAAATTTTTTTTACAGTAATTCTTAAACATAATACTAGTACATAGGAAACATTGATGGAATGTGTATGCTGGAAAATGAGCTGGTTGAGTAGAAATCTTGTTATCATCCAACTAAGAAAATGCCGCTTAGTCAGTTTTCAATTGGTTGCAGATCTATAGAGATGGGGCAATTTATTAAACATGCTCATTTATAATTACAGAGCCCACAATGGCATAAAGGTCTTTCGTAAGTGCATAATTATTAAGGACGCGCTCTACCACTAAGCTAATTGCTCATCGTTCAATCTGAAAAACTCGGGGTTAGGACTTGAAATGTGGATTAAGTAATGCAGTAGAAACAAATCAGTTCACAAAACTTGGCTCCTTTACAGCCAGTAAATTTCATGTTCTTGCCTTCATGATCTATCACGTCGATCTGATCGGCCAAAATCATCCTTTTCACGGAAGTAAATCTTTACCTAGATTAAATCAACAATCTACTGTATCTTCAATCTTTATCATGAACTTGTGTTAGAGGCCTCGGAGCTTGTACTTTTAACACATGACTTCTTCAACTGTAAAAGACAAAGTTGAATGTCATGTGAAAAAGAAAGAAGGAAAATAAATGCACAACAAATCCTTTATCAGTTTAACCAACGACTAAGCAGTTATAATATATGGTGAAATGTGCATAGTATTGAGGCATATTGGTTGAAAAGAGGAAAGACCAAAATAACAACAATAAATTTTGACGTTTCTTTATGACATAATACAATTCATAATCAATTTTGCTCAATTTGTGGGTGTTTTTGCTCTGTTCTGAGCAGGCATATTGTCAGAAGTTCTGATAGCAAAATAACCTCTAATTGTTGGAGTCGGTCACTAAATTTCAACTTTTTAAAATACGAAAACTCTAGATATTCTTGTGCAAAACTTTGCATTGTCAATTACTCCACAACCCCAAATTATCAGCCAAGAAAGTAAAAGGTTTAGTACAAAGGAGTAATGGATATGAAGTGGTAAGTGAAAAGGAATAATAATAGATATGAAGAGGACAACGGGATGAGAAACTACTTTAGTAATTCGTAGCTTAAGGCCCTGTTCACCAGTAGTGTTTGAAGTAAAAATTAGCGTTTTGAGTTTCGACCAAGTCAAAATAATACTTAAAAAAATAAAAGTGTTTGGCAAGTTAGTGATTTGGCCGGAGTAGCTAGCGTTAATGGTACAGCGTACAGGTAGTATTTAGGTAGCTTTTCTCAAATATAAAGATGGTGAAAACATGAAAACTTAGGGGTATATGGTGAAAAAAGCATTTAATTTAGATCTTACTGTAACCATAAGTGATATATATAAAGGGTTTAACTCCACTACTCAGTAAATCTAACCCTTGATAGAGATAATAGTCAATGGTTTTTAATAATATTGCTGTCTCATGGTTATGTATATACTAGGAGTAATTATTGCATAAATTAGAAAAATCTTCATCACAATAACAAGTTAACAACTACACTAGACTAGTCTTGACACTTTGACCTTCTGAAAAAAAGTCATGAGACAGCAAGACAATAAAGAACATTTAAATATAATAAAAAAATGACATATTAAAAAATGTACAGTAGTAGTTTTCTAGACTTTTTGGGGTAAGATAATTTTTAAATGATAAAACACAAAAATATTGAATGCACCCTTTTACAAGTAAAAGGCATTTACTTCAATTCCCCTAAAATGTGACATAGAGCACAAAATTAATAATGTACCACTAGATAGATTTATATCAATAGTAAAAATTAAAAAAAAAAAAAAAATGCTTCATAATAATTTAACGTACCACTATCATCAATTGGACTGCACCCTATATATATATACATAACTAACATACCAAACTCTTTAAATTTATCTTGGAATATAATTTTCAGAGAGAAAATGGAAAGTTGGAGAGTAATAGTACTAGTACTACATCTTAGTATTGTGATACTTAGTTTATGTGCTACAAAAAATGAAGCTAATAATCAGCTAAATTACAACTACTATGAAACTTCATGTCCATTTTTAGAAGACATTGTTAGAAAAGAGATGTTAAGCATCTTTGCAACTGATGTTTCTTCTCCTGCTGCCTTTCTTCGCCTTTTATTTCATGACTGCCAAGTTCAGGTAATTACATTATACCCCCTTTCTATATAGTTTCATGTATATGCTTTCGTATTTGCGATTGTGATGCTAAATTTATAATCGCGTGATATACTTGAAATGCTTATAACGGGGATGTTTAGGAATCTCGGGGACTTATAGAGGCCATTATAGAAATTTTAGGTCAGTTATTAATCTTATATGTACTACTAGCTCAATATGATTGGTTCGTTGATGATTTCATTAGATATCTAATGGCATTAATCACTTTAGTTGATTGCTCATAATATCTACATACGTACTCAAACGTAGTTAAAATTGTCATTGTTTGTGATATATTCAAATAATGGTACGTAGTGTGTTCCGTTTGGGAAACAAGGGGACTTTTAATGTCTATTTAGGGAGTAAAAGAAGAGGTTAAATGTTTCGAATTTATCGCAGTTGTATATTACTCCGTATTATATGTGCAAACTACGGAGTATTACAAACAATAAATTTACGAGTACAAAATTTACTTATAAGCGAATGTCAACTTGGTTAAATTCTTTGGGGTGATCAATATCCAAAATATAGAAACAAATCTTGTCTAAGTGCACTATTTTTCGCGGGATTGTACACATAACTTCCAATTCCTTCTTCTAGGTACATCCTTCTTTATTTCTCTTTTTAAAGAATGTATACAGAATACCTTATATTTATATTTATTAAGTGCTTATCCCATCTTGCAGTAAATATTATGCCATATACTTCCTCCGTTTCTATTTAGTTGACGCGTTTGATTTAGGCATATATATTAAGGAGAGGAGAGGAGAGAGAGTGATAGAAAATGAAAAAGCAAGTGGGGTAACTTGTAAATGTAAGGTAAATAATTTACCCAAAAAGGAAACGTGTCAACTAAAAAGAAACTTCCTAAAAAGGAATACGTGTCAACTAAAAAGAAACGGAGGTAGTATATACCAAAGGAAAAAAGAGTATTCAAAGTAATCTTCCCTTGTGACCACGTGATAACTAATTCCCGAGGAAGCCAAGGGAACATATAATTCCCCATTTTCTCTTCCAATGAATTTAACCTTTCTATTGTCATGATGTTCTTCTTGCTATCTTCATACTTCAATTGTTATCCCTAGTAAAAAGGGATCCTTTTTAGAATTAAATTGCCAACTAACAACTGAAAAAAATACTGTATCAAGTACTCCATAGAATTAATAATGAACGCGTTGAGCTATGGGCTTATGGCAACTTAGCAAGTACTAGTTGCTCAAAATTAATTGAGTTAGAGTGACGTGTAAGTGTGTAACATATACGTAGTAGTTTTATTTACAAATTCAGGAGAAACTTTTATGGGTTAACTATAGAGTACTTGAGATCCACGTAATTGTCCTAGTAGTGTACTAGGTATATCACTCTAGCTACACACTCAATTAAGTTACTTCGTCCCTTCGTTTTGTTAGTTTACTCACATTCTACTTCTACATTATTCACATTCTTTCACGTGATTATCTATATACGAGTATGATCCTGTATACTACTCCGTAAGAGAAATATAATCACGTTAAAAAATTAGTACAGTACAAAGTATAATTAAACTTTTGTTTGCAGAATAGAAAACATTAACTTATTAACAATGTGTGTAAGTAGGCAATTAGGCATAGAATTCAAGCTATATATACTAATAAAATAGAGGGAGTGTAAACGAGTGACTTGTATTTTTTAGATGATTGGCTTGTAACAAGAAATAGTATGTTATAAATACAAGCATTGGAGCTTATACTATACGAAGTATGAGATAATTCATCCATCATACTAATTATCTGTTTTTTGGTTGATTTGAGATAATTCATCCGTCATAGCAATTCAAACTTTTTCAATTTAAGGGTTGATGAAGGGTAAGTATTTGTAATATGACCTCCATAATTTATTTTATTTTTGGCCTGGCATTGGCTGAAATAGACATTACATAAAATTAATTATCGCATCTACACTTAGGTAGACCAAAAATTTTCATTTATTATGAAAAGGCTACGTCTCTCTAACTATGGAGTAGCAAACAAAATTAATTTTACATGTTGAATTTTCATCAACATTTCAATCATACACTTCTATTACTACTTCTCCACTTGATGGCAACTCAAATAACATTTCGTTTCAAATATTATATGCCATTAATGGATCAATATAATATTTAGAATTAATAATATTAACTCAATGATTAACACCTTGTGAATTCTAGTGTATAACCTTAAAATAATAACTTCCTTTAGGCTTAGATAAATGTCTTTCAAGGTCATCTTAAAATAATTTTAGTGTATATATGTTAGTTAATGGCTTATTGCATTTAGTGTAATAAGGTTCCAATAAACAAAATGATACCTTTTTTTTTTATAATTGCATCATTTAAACTTTCATACATTTTATTATCCCTTCTTGACCATCTTCTATGATTTAATTTATATATATGTAAAAAAATATGATCAATCTTTTTTATTTTTCATTAAAAGATAAATAAATATATTAGTAGTTCATATGCAAACGTAAGATTTTAAATACGTAGTAAATGTAATTATAGAGGGAGTAATATGGTATGAAAGTAGTTTGACTCGGTCAAATTATTGGCATGTATACAATTGTCCGACCCGAATTCAACCCTGGCCGGCCTAATTAAAAATCCTATGTTTTTAACATTGATCGATCATATGATCATAATAAACATATTATTGACTGTAAATTCACATATAACTTATTATCAGTTTTAAATTTGAAGATTAAAACAGATAAAAATAATTTATCAACTGGACATGACTACTCGATCCAAACAACTGATGACTACCTTTATTATAACTGGAATAGCTTATTAATATACGTATGTATGATTGAGTAGTGTTAAGTATGAAATTAAAGTAACATTGCAAGTGGGTGAAAAATGAAACGTTATAGTCATTAATTTTATTGTTTTTTTTTTTTTTTTTGAAACAAGTCATTAATTTTATTGTTGATTGTTGACAAAAGGTTCTGCTTTTGCATTAGGGTATTAGAAGGTCAATATTTTCAGAAGCATATTTGTAATTTGTGGTCCGAAAATGACAAATTAAAAGCTCTGATTTCTGATTGTTTTATTACGTCCATACATTCATGCTACATAATTTCATAACTCATCATGTGCTTTCGGTGAATTATTAATAATAATTAGTTGACCAATTATAAAATATGACATTTATCATTTACGTAAGTTGGATGAATAATTTTCTTTCCTTTTAAGTTTTAACCTCATTCTTGATATATTGCTTTATGTTTTTATGTTATCATGCTATTTGCATGCCATATTTAACACCGCCACTTTCATTCATTTATTGCATTTCACAATCAATCATGATTGATGAAGACCTAACTGTGTGATCTATCGTCTTTTTCTATCCAATAGTAGTCCACCAAATTTAGTTGTAGCTATAGTATATCACGGTTATTCATCTTGTGGGTCATTTATTAATAATTTCGAGTAATAGTTATAATTTTCACGTTCGTCAATAAATACATAAATTCAACCTCATGTAATGTACGTCATCACTAATTTCAACATGCTATATTTTGAAAAATGTATTTACACAAATCTAATAAGATTTCATATAAATATGCTTCTTATGTATAAACCATCAATCATAATCAACATAGAGAATATATATGTGTGTGGTACAAAAGTACAAAAGATAAAGTGTTGCAAATAAAAATATAGAAAATATAACATATTTGAAGGATGTAACAGAAAACTCTACATACTATATAGTGACAATTCACAATTTCCATTATTTTTTTTCTTCTCATTTCCAGTGTTGCTATGTGCTCAATTAGTTATGGATTTTTAGTTTAGATCGAATCAATTTTAATTTTTTAGATAGACTACTAATTGAATCATTTTGAATTCCGTTTAGGGATGTGATGCATCAATTCTACTGAATTCAAAAGACTCGGAAATGAAATGCTCCAAGAACTTTGGGATCAGAAAATTTGAAGCTATTGCTAAACTAAAATTCGTTTTGGAAGTCGCATGTCCAAGGCAAGTCTCTTGTGCAGATATAATTGCTCTAGCAGCAAGAGACTCGGTCGCGCTCTCGGGTGGACCTTTTATACAAATTCCTCTTGGAAGAAAGGATTCAAGGACTTGTAGCACCCAACAAGCTGATGTTCATCTTCCTTCCACCAGCATCGACGTCGATCAATTACTCCAGATATTCATGAGCAAAGGAATGAATCTACGAGAGTCTGTGGCAATTCTAGGTAATCTATTCTTAATCCTTACAAAATCATATGCTAAATATGATACAGCAAAAATCATTATTGTATCTTTTGTACAACTCTTTAATACATAGCGCATGCAAAAACGTAACATGCAAAATAAACATTATCAACGTTATTCTCACAATAAACGACACATTTATTTATACATTAATTCATTAAATATGCGTAATTAAAAGTCTAGGGAATTCTGAGCAAAATTTATATTTGGAAGATTTCATGTGATACACTCTATAGTATGTAACATGAAATAAATTGGCCTTTAAACTACCTAATAGTTGTGCGTTCATGTAATAATCGTACAATGGATTATAATTGATGCAAAGTCCTTAATTGCTAACACAAATGTGGAAATCAAACAACCAAGTGTCACCAAGTTATGAGAGTTGTACCAAGCATAGCTTGGTCTAGTGGTAAGGTTTGCATCTCACAACCATGAGGTGGTAGGATCAAACCCCACTAGAGACAATTTGGGGTGGGGATTCTCTCACCCTTCCCCCCACTTTCAAAGGGGCCTAGCCTGCTAACACCCGAGCGGAGAGGACATATTATCAATCTAAAAAAGATAGTAATAATGATTGTCGGTATGTGATGTCATTTACCATAGTTATTGTATTAGACTATTAGTAGTGGTACTGGTATCCAACAACAACAGATAAATAATATAGACGAAATTTAATCTTATGTCTTAGATCATCCACTAAGATTGGTGTTAATGCTGTATATATTGTCGTTTGTTTTATGCCGTCATATTCAATTAATAAATTTTGTTTCATTTTTGTAGGTGGACATACACTAGGAGCAGGGCATTGCATAAACATTGTGGACAGACTATACAAGCCAAATCCAAGAGATGAAATGGATCCCAATTTTCAACTTGCATTAAAACTTGGTTGCCCTAATAAAATTCCTATGACAAACTTTACAGCAATACCAAATGATATAACACCAACAATATTTGATAATCAATATTATAGGGATATTATTATGGGCAAAGGCTTGTTTAGCATCGATGCCACCATTTCAAGGGATCCTCGCACCATGAATATTGTCAATCAATTTGCTGATGATCAAGAGTTGTTTTTCCAAGTTTTTTCTTCTGCTTTTGTTAAGCTTTCTTCAGCTAATGTTCTTACTGGGAACATGGGTGAAGTTAGATTACAATGTGATCAAGTTAATCGATGACATTATTATTATTAATAATCGTCATATTTTAAACATTTCAATGTCTCATATATGTTTATATTATGTTTACATTATATATGTATATGAGTTTCATATGAATTAGAAGTGTCTTTATAGTATTTGGCCCTTTTTTTTACCACTTACTATAATAATATTCCGTATTTCTTTTATATCTTCTTGTGCTTTGTTTACTTCACTTGATTTTCCTAATCACGCTCGATAACTTGGAAGACCCTCAGTATAAAATCTTGTCAACAAAACTGTTATATGTGGCTCTCTAGACCCAAAAAATACAGTATCAAAATAGAGGAATCATTCTCAAAAACAAGCAACTCAAGAAGATTCATGTAAAAATGCCTTAATAATTTTGTACATTCAAAGTAAGATACATCTATGTATGTTTATTAATATCAAAATTACATCAATAAGAAAACAATAATCTACAACCTAATCATACTAGTTCTCCCAATAGTTGGGTCACTATATATGCCTCTATATAAACTTCTCTACATAATCATATTGTGTATAATTAGGCATCATACTGCCCACACCCTGCCACCAAGAGTCCAAGATCGTGTATTGTTGGAGTTTAGGTTAGACATGTTACACTGAAGATCTACAAATTTTGCAAAGGGAGAATCATGGTACCCTAACGAGCAACGGTACTACTGTAACCATCTTTCACTCAAAAGCCGCATAGCAGCCCCCTGCGAGAATTTTCTTGCAAATAGAAAGCAAGGAGCAGCTGTAGAATTAGTTCGGCACCACTCTGTTCTGTACTCAGTCTCGTAATATACATGGTTGATATCCTGCCAAATACAAAAAGTAGCAGCTTACACAAGGGGCTTATAATTCATTAGCGAAGAGAAAAAAAACGCAGGGGAACATCAGTACTCTTCTGTCCCAGCTCAAAATTTGAAATTTGCCCAAAAAGAACTAAAACTTAGGGCAATCACCCAATCATCAATGTATAAGATATTAACCCTGGGCTAGGACAGAGGGAGTAGTTTCACTTGAGCATAGAAAACAATACAAAATGAATAGCACCTTTATTTCTTGAATACGTTGAGCAGTTGCAGCTGAATGACTGAAGGTGACAGGATGCCAGCCTTTCCCTTCCATTTTTGAGGCAAATTCATTCCATAGAGTATAGGTCAATGTCCGACGTTCGAGTTCTTTATCAAGCCCCATCATCTATTAAGAATCAACCAATTTTAGCACAAATTTTGTCATATAAGCAAAGCAGAAAAATAAGATAAAACAAACAGCTGCTGGAATATCACAGACTATTTGGCAGGGGATAAAACTCTTGCCAATAATAAGATAGGAGATGCTACTTACAGTAAGCAATGTCTGCAGATAATGCTCATCTGGAATGCAATTGTGCTGCTTCTGAAGTTTCTGCATTGAACAAAACAATAGTACAGAATTATATGATAGATCAACCAACCCAATCAATTTATAGGTGTTATGGGGAAAGTAAAAAGACAAACTGTATATTCACTCAATATAAAGTGGTCAACAGTCCTCGTCCAGGTGTGGTTTATATGGTTTTTACAAGCTGGCTCTAGACAGTCTTTGCACTCTGAAATGCCCCAAGGGTTCTACCATGATGTTTGACAAGGGTTAAAAGCTGATACCAGGGATTGAATAAGTAGGATTTACAAACAATTGCTACTTCAAATCAACAAGCGATATGACCTTTAGAGCATATGCTTTATAACTTGGGACAAATGTTTGCTTATTTTGTAGCAAAATTTTGTTTTGTAACTTAGTTCATAATTTAAATATGATATGTTTATACTTTACTTGGTATAACAATACAAACAATTATAGGTGTATGACATTACAAAAAAAAAATAAAAAAATATATATTCAGATCATTTCGGAGGTCCATATAAATGGACCGGATTCGGATCCGAAAATTACGAGTTGGATCGGATTCAGACTCGGATTTTTCGGATTCGGATTTAGCCACATCCGACCCGAATCCAATCCGTTGCCATTCCTACCTTTACATAATGCAATGTGCAGGATAGCTATACTAAAGAGCTAGTAGGTATTTGGGCAACAAATAGAATTAAGTTAGAGGCAGCAACCACTTTTCATGCCCAAGTGCCCAACTGGCCCTCTGAAATGGATTCAAATGACCATACCACAATTAAAACATTCTGTAACATCCAACTATGACTTCAATATATTGCATGCAAGAAACCAAGTATTGTACTTATTTTATTCAATTTAATAGCAAAGTTTTTACTTTTGCATTTATCAAATATTGTACTTTTTACTTTAGGCATAAAATAATCGTACGGGATACTATTAGATTTGTCTTAATAAAGATTATCAAAATATTAACTTTTCATAGTTCTTACTTACTGATAGTTGAAAATATTAATGGTAGATTTGCCAAGTGTGAAAGCCAAAACAATACATCCTTAAAAAGGGAGAAGGTTGAATTTAAGGTAGCACTTAGCAAAAATGACCAAAAATAATCAACAAGAATGGATCAGCCATTAAAAAGATTCAAAAGAAACCACTTCTTTAGAATCACAATTGTAAGACCGCTTTGCTCATTAGACGCACCAGGTACTGGTAAGCACAAAAAATTAGCAATAATTTTGATGAAATTTCCTCAACTACTCCCAAAAAGGGTCAGACAATCAACATCACATAACAAAATCAGATAGCTAGGGAAGTTCTGAAAAGCAAAGAATTACCCAAACTCCAGATACCAAAATGAATACATCTTGGAGTACAACAGAAATGTATTGTTAGTATTATACTTATCCAATACAGTCGGCAGATCATCATCCATCAATAAAGAATATGAATATCCTATTCTTGTTAACAGCCATGAAATGAGATGAAATGCCATTCCATTATGAGGTTATGGATACTTTCCATCTTGAGATAAAAAGGTATTCATTTGTTCCAATGAATGAATAAATAGAATAATTGTAAACAAACATTAATTGGTGTTGCATGACAAACGCAACACCAATGCAATACAATATAAACACCCATGTTATATATTGATGTTACTACAAGAAATGAATTTGGGAATAATCAACAACACCAATGAAGATGAAGGGCGCCCGACGACTTTGTAGAGAACCTGGGATGCCAAGTTGGTTTTATAAATAACTATCTATTGTAGCTCTTCACTACCAACTCAACATAATTCCACAACGGATTTATATGCATATTGGTAAATTTGTTGTGGTTCCAAACCAATTGATATGACCCTAGGGCACATCCCATACATTCACTTCAATTTTGAAAAAATATTCAAAAATTAGCTGAAAAGCGTGGATTATTGCCTTCAGTTTTCAACTTTTCTAGAGTCGGAAAATAAACAAGTCAGGGCTCTTCCCATGGACCCCACAACACCTTGCGAGCCCATTTAGCTTGTTGAATCAGTCTTCTTTGCTTTAAAACTGTCAATCTAGTCATTTACAACTTATGCCTCCGTTCATTAACCAAGCCACCCCGGTCTACGGGAGTTTATATGACTGAATAATTGTCATATGAAATTCCAAACAATATTATTTAACATCGGGATTCATCCCCTACAAGTTCTGAAGCCTTTGAAATAGGCTCGAGTCTGTATATTATAGCCTTCGATTTTGGACATACTTGTTTGAACCAAAAAAAAGGCGGAGTTGGGTTCTTTCCATGGATATAGATGCACATCGAGGTCATTTGAGCGGTTTGAAACATCCACCTTGTACATGCCTCCCTTGATTAGCTAAGGCCACTACGGCCTACGGGCTTTTATGTGACCAACTAATGGTCCTATATGGTTGCAAACAACATAATATGACCTTAGTATACACCCCCTACCATACCATGAGTTTTCGACATCTAGACTTAAAACCTCTTAAATTGATCCAAAAGCGTGCATTATAACCTTCGAGTTTGGACATTTTCTTACTTTTACAGTCTTGGAAAGGAAACAATTCAAGATGCTTTTCATGGAACCCATAACACCTTATAAGGCCATTTGGGTGGTTAAAAACTTAAAACCGTCCACTTTGCCTTTAAATTCCCAATTCAACCATTCATGTGACCAACTATTGGCCTTATATAATCAAACAACATTATATGACCCTACGATGCTTCCCTTATAATCCTTATAATCCTGAGATTAATTTTTGACAACAAGATCAAAAATCTCCGAAATTGGTTTGATTTCATGTATTATAGCCTTCAATTTTGGCTTAAGATATTTTGTTTTAACCGACAAGATTATGCATCCAAGATACTCCTAAGGGCCCAAAAGGGCACTTGCAGGTCTGATGCATCTCATTCATGCCTTGGCCCACCCTATATTATCAAATCTTGTGATGTTTTGTCTTGGCCTTGTGGTGTCTTGGCTTGGCCTAGCATTGCCTTGCATTCCTAGGCCTTGCATTTCCTTGTATTGACATTAAGGCAAATCAAGACGCTAACCTCGAGAGCCAAAAATAGGCATTTTTATGCCTTATCCTGTTGCACATGCCTAAAACACCATGGGCGTACCTTGCCTGATCACTGTCCAACGCTCCACACTTGGGCATTGTGCCTTGGCCCTTCCTCATACTTAGCATTATTTGGCACCAAAATGGCACTGCTACCCTCATTTAGCAAAACATAGGTGTTTTTGGGCATACGGTTGGGGTAAGAAAGCTACCAGCCTACCATGCTTCAGGAGAGTTAATACCAAGCTAAGCACCAAATCCTACCATGGCTTTCTGATTGCAGATTACATACAACTACTATCTTCATATTATAGGATGACCTTATCTAGTTATTCTGGGTTGCAGTCACAGAATCAGGGTCTCTACCCTCTACATGCTGAGATCTATCATTGACGCCTGTGTACTTTGTACTTTATATCTGGTAGGGTTGTAGGCTCTTTTCATTCATTTATTAAATCTACCTTCACTCCTCAACAAACTAGTTATGGATGATTCACCATGCATCAGACTTTACTCTATTAAAGTGTTAATATATACTCATAAAGATAACACATATTCATTTAGTTATTAAAAATACATCCTAGTTCCCACATCATCACATTGAATACAACAAAGCCCGTTACCCTTCAGTGAAATTGGCATAGGTCCTCAAGGTCATATCAACAAAGTTTTAAATGAATAATGCATAAAGTTATAAAATTTAAAACAACCAGAAAAGTTCTGAAACGGGAAATATCAATATATTTTGTAAGAAACTAACCAGATTCAGCTTTCCCTTAGAATCATCAACTGGTGGACGTCGCTGCAAAACAACAACAACAACAACAACAACAACAAAGCATTAGTCCCAAAATGATCTTTTTTTAAAAAAAAAAAGAAATAAAAAAAAATTTAAAAAAAAAAAAAAAAAAATTGATTTACAAAGAATCAACAGCAATCTTATGTGAATGTTAAGAGAAACCAATAATGCAGAATGATATAAGAGAGGAAGGGAGATGGAAAAGTAACAAGATCACTAAAAGACAATAAAAGGAAGATAGAGAGTGGATAAGCTATTCTTACATCTACAATTAGCATATTCTGTACCTTACAGTATTTTCTGAAGACAGGAAAGATGAGCTCATCATCAACTACAACTTCAGCATGTTTCCGGATCAGAGTGAACCACTGAAATTTACAAGTATAATAAGCAACAATATGACTAAGATTTCAAGTAAAATGATCATCATGACCAACTATCCAGAAAATTCCCACTGTAAGGCACTCTAAAGAGGCCCAGCTGCCCAAGATGGCAACCTTTGACATAATACAATAACATAGTCCAAACATGACATGAAGCTGTACAGAAAGAAACACAATTTGAACAACAAAAGTAACCTATATTAAATTTAATCAACTTTCAAATCAAGGCAATTGTCTAAAATCACAATAAAGACATATCCAAGCACAAAATGTTTTTTTTACCCAAATTACCACTTCACTATGTAGGCATAATCCCAATTATGATGTGATGCTCATAAGACCACAATGAGCATCATGATCCCGAATGAATAATAGTTCTAAAATAATGACACATAGCTCAAAGAATATGAGCTTATTTGCTATATTCATAATTTTTGAGCCACTTATAGTGTTTGGTGTTGAAATATTAAAAGATCTACTATCTGTAATATATGAGCTAAATGTTCATCGTTTATTATTTGAATGTTAATAATCTATAGCTAGATGTTCATATCTGTTCATTTGGGGCCACAATATGCATTGCATTGTGCAAGGAATCAGCCAATACGAAGTCCAGGCCTGCTATACAGTTCACCTATGCTCAAAGGAGAACCAATTTAGCTTCAGCAGCAAAGTGAGGAATGAGCTGGAGGAATGAGCTGGGATTTTCTGTTAGAAGTTTGTTAGCCTTGAGGGCAGTTTTGTAATTCGTTTTCCTAGTTTGATTCCCTAATCAGTTAGTTTGTTATGACTAATTGTATTTAAGCAGTAAGTTGCTTGGATAGGAGGTTATGCAAAATATTATTGAGTGAATGAACCTGGAGAGAATCTCTTCCTCTCGAATGAAGAGCATTTGTATTGCTTGATTGCTTTGATCTTCAATACAAAATATCAGTTACTTGCCTAAATTCTCTGTTTCTTCCCTATTCAATCCTCTGTTTCAGCTAAGTCCTAGCAAATTTGGTATCAGAGCAGTCACGTTTCTCGCCGGAGAAGACAATGGCCCGTCTGACTCACGCACAGCGCTTGGATTTACTGGAGCAGGAGATCGCCGGCGTTCCTAGTCGTGTGGCTCAGGAAATTACCGACGCTCTGGAAGCTTTTAGAGCAGACTTCTCTGCTCAATTAGCTGCGGGTGGAGATAAGAATAGATCGGAGAACCGCCCTTCTGTGGGTACTGGACCACCGTATGTGTGGGATAACCCCTTCGCTGGGTCGCAACCAAGGTTGGATTACAATGAAGGTGGTCAGGCTAACTGGAAGTTGCGAAAGCTTGACCTACCTCTGTTTGATGGATCGAACCCAGATGGGTGGATTCTTCGAGTCGAGCGGTTTTTTCATTTCTATTGGCTCTCCGCCGACGATCAACTGGAGGCAGCGGTGGTGGCTCTCGACGGCGACGCTCTACTGTGGTACCAGTGGGAGCATCGGCGTCACCCCTTACTCACATGGGAGGACCTGAAGAAGCTTATTCTTCGCCGTTTTCGCACCACCGCCACCGGCACTCTCCACGAGCAATGGCTCGCCCACCAGCAAACCGGCACGGTGGCCGATTATAGACGCTGATTTACTGAGCTCTTGGCTCCGATTGAGGGAGTGCCTGAAGAGATCGCAAAGGGTCAATATATAAATGGGTTAAGGGAGGATATTCGGGTCGAGGTTCGGATCCTAGATCCAGTCACCTTGGATCGGGCGATGGAGCTATCCATGCGAATCGAAGAGAAGTTGAAGCTCAGCCCAAAGCCCAAGCCCACAAACAACCTACCTAGTTGGAGAGCCCCATACCCGACTTACCGATCCAACCCACAAACACATAACCCACACCACCCGAACCAAAACACAAATCCAACCCAAAACACAAACCCAAACCTATCCTCCACTAACCAAAATTCCCATAATCGACCCACCCATCAATTCACTAAAACCACCGGAGAGATAAGGCGGCTGACGGAGAGGGAGGTTCAGCAGAAAAGAGAGCAAGGATTGTGTTTCCGTTGTGATGAGAAGTGGCACCTCAATCATCGTTGCCGCCGGCGAGAGCTGAGCGTCCTGCTCACGGTGGGGGACGAAGAGGAGGAGGATGACGGGGGATCTGGAGAGCTTGCTGCGGCGGAAATAGACCCAATCACACCACCACCACCCGAATTGCAACCCAATGACCAACCTGGAGTTTCGCTTTGCTCGGTTATGGGTATCACTAGCCCAAAAACCATGCGCATGGAGGGGGTGATTAATGGAGGGAAGGTGGTAGTTATGGTGGATCCCGGGGCAACCCATAATTTCATTTCAACAGAGGCGGCGAATCATCTTAATTTACCTATTTCGGAATCTAAGAGCTTCGGTGTTACGCTGGGAACAGGGGCGGCTGTACAAGGAGAGGGTGTATGTGTTGGGGTGTTGTTGGAATTGCAAGGACTCACAATCATGGAAGATTTTCTTGTTCTTCCCCTCGGAAATTCTAATGTTATTTAGGGTGTTCAGTGGCTGGAAAAATTGGGGACAATTTCGTCGAATTGGAAGACTCAGACATTGCGGTTCCAAGCTGGTGGCAACTCGGTGGTTCTAAGGGGCGATCCTCAGTTGGGAAGTTCCTGTATAACATTGAAAGCAATGGTTAAAACCATTCAGAAAGCTGGTCATGGGTTATTGTTGGAATTCAATCATTTGGAGAACGCAGGGGAGGAGGACATACTACCACCAGCTGCTCTCAGACCCTTACTCACTCAATATCAGGGGGGTTTTCACATGCCTGAGGGGCTCCCACCCAAACGACAGATAGACCATTCCATCACCTTGAAGAGTGGAGTGAACCCTGTAAGCGTACGCCCCTACAGATACCCATAATATAAGAAGGATGAGATCGAAAAATTGGTGAGGGATATGCTCAGTAGGTATCATTCGGCCTTCAACTAGTGCATTTTCTAGTCCTGTGCTCTTAGTTAAAAAAAAGGATGGGTCGTGGCGTTTCTGTGTAGATTACCGGGCTTTGAATAAAGACACTATTCCTGATAAATTTCCCATCCCCGTAATTGATGAATTATTGGATGAATTGTTTGGAGCAACTGTGTTTACTAAACTGGACCTTAAATCTGGGTACCACCAGATTCGTGTTAGAGGTGAAGATGTTCATAAAACCGCTTTCCAAACCCACGAGGGTCATTACGAGTTTTTGGTGATGCCTTTTGGCCTCACCAACGCTCCTGCTACTTTCCAGTCTTTGATGAATGAAGTGTTTAGGCCTTTTCTCCGGAAGTTTGTCTTGGTCTTTTTCGACGACATCTTAGTTTACAGCAAAACTATGGAAGAGCATCAGGGGCATTTGGAGCAAGTTCTGTCCACTTTGGCTTCACATCAACTCTATGCTATTTTGAAGAAATGTGAGATTGGGAAGGCTAGAGTTGCGTACTTAGGCCATATAATTTCAGCAGAGGGAGTGGAGGTTGATGCAACCAAAATCCAAGCAATGCTTGAATGGCCTGTACCACTTAGTCTCAGGGAGTTACGGGGGTTCTTAGGACTTACAGGGTACTATAGGAAATTTGTCCAGAATTATGCCTTGCTTGCTCGACCCTTGACTGATCAACTCCGTAAAGATTGTTGGGGATGGACAAAGGAGGCATCCAAGGCATTTGAGTCTTTGAAAGAAGCTATGACTCGTGCTCCTGTCTTGGCTGCCAGATTTTACTCAGCCTTTTATTGTAGAGACGGATGCCTCCGGCCATGGCTTAGGGGCTGTGCTGTTGCAAGGAGCTCATCCTATTGCTTACTTTAGCAAGGTACTGGGAATGCGTGCTAGAATGAAGCCCATCTATGAGAAGGAGCTTATGGCGATTGTGTTTGCCATAGAGAAATGGCGTCATTACCTTTTGGGAAGACATTTTGTGGTACGGACTGATCAACGAAGTTTGAGGTTTCTTTTGGAGCAAAGGGAAGTGGGGCACGCTTATCAGAAGTGGGTAAGTAAGCTAATGGGTTATACTTTCGATATACACTCCAAACCCGGGCCTTGCAACAAAGTGGCTGATGCATTATCACGCCAATACTCTCCTGAAATTTCTGCCTTAACCACTACTTGTGGTTTGACCTGGGAGTTTGTACATGGGTTCATTAGCAGGGACCCGACCTTGCAAAAGCTGATCACACAGTTGCAGAATGGAGATGAGACACCAAAATGGTTCACTTTGGAGAATGGGGTTCTGAAGTATAAGGGTAGAGTGGTTTTACCTAAGCAATCTGAGCTCATCAACCTTTTCCTCAAGGAGTATCACGACTCCCCTGTTGGTGGTCATGGAGGTGATCTAAAGACATATCAAAGATTGGCGGGGGAGTGGTATTGGGAAGGCATGAGGAAGGATGTAACCGAGTATGTCAAACGTTGTCATGTATGCCAACAAAACAAAACTTCTACTCTCTCTCCTCTCGGGTTGCTTCAGCCCTTACCAATTCCGGATAAAATTTGGGAGGACATTTCCATGGACTTCATCGAGGGGTTACCTAAATCCTTGGGGTGGGATTCAATACTCGTGGTGGTTGATAGGCTATCTAAGTATGGCCATTTCATTCCCTTAAAACACCCGTTCACTGCTCAAACCGTGGCTCAAAACTTCTCCAAAGAGATAGTCCGACTTCATGGCATTCCATCTTCTATAGTTTCTGTCAGGGATAAAGTATTTTTGAGTGTCTTCTGGTCAGAATTATTCAGACTACAGGGAACACAGTTGCGGAGGAGTACTTCATATCACCCGGAGTCTGATGGTCAAACCGAGGTTGTAAATAAGGGTGTGGAGTCGTACTTGCGTTGCTTTGTAAATGGTCAGCCAAGAACTTGGGCTACCTGGATGTCATGGGCTGAGTATTGCTACAATACGGCCTTTCACTCTGCTACTAAATGTTCTCCTTTCAAAGCTGTTTATGGAAGGGATCCACCCCACTTGCTGCGTTTTTCACCTGGCAGCACCAATGTTTCTTCTTTGGAGGAACAATTGATGGAAAGGGATGCTATCTTGGATGACCTCAAGTTTCACCTCACGAAGGCTCAGGTTTATATGAGGCAGCATGAGAATAAGAGTAGGAGGGATGGCTCATTTGTGGTTGGTGACTTGGTTTATGTGAAGCTGAGACCTTACCGACAGAATTCCTTAGCCAAAAGGAAAAATGAAAAGCTCTCTCCACGCTACTATGGACCCTATCCTGTGATCCAAAGGATTGGTGAGGTGGCATACAAATTAGAGCTCCCTGCTACAGCTCGTATCCATCCAGTTTTTCATATTTCTCAACTCAAAAAGGCTTTGGGGGTGGGGCAGCAGGCCTCTCCATTACCTGTTTAGCTCACTTCTGACTTGGTGCTTGATACTGAGCCAGAGAGAGTGCTTGGGGTGAGAACCACTCAAGCTGCTACTGAGGTGTTGATTCTTTGGAAGGGGTTGCCTGACTGGGAAGCTACATGGGAAGATTTTACTGAGCTGGACTGCAGATTTCCTCACTTCCACCTTGAGGACAAGGTGAATCTTTGGGAAGGGGGTATTGCAAGGAATCAGCCCAATACGAAGTCCAGGCCTGCTATACAGTTCACCTATGCTCGAAGGAGAACCAATTTAGCTTCAGCAGCAAAGTGAGGAATGAGCTGGAGGAATGAGCTGGGATTTTCTGTTAGAAGTTTGTTAGCCTTGAGGGCAGTTTTGTAATTCGTTTTCCTAGTTTGATTCCCTAATCAGTTAGTTTGTTATGACTAATTGTATTTAAGCAGTAAGTTGCTTGGATAGGATGTTATGCAAAATATTATTGAGTGAATGAACCTGGAGAGAATCTCTTCCTCTCGAATGAAGAGCATTTGTATTGCTTGAGGTCCCAAGGTCAAGATGTAATCTTATCCAATGGATACTTTGATAGTATAAATCTCTACAGTCCAACTCAAGCTGATAAATTCTCCAAAATATCTATTAGAATTTAGCAAAGGCAGTCAATGGGAAGCCTCCTACGTCACTAGTTGTCTACAATCTTCTGTGACTGCTAGGGACCATCATAATCCAACATGATGCATGTCATGCAACAACGAAATCCTTGGCCATGATGCATAATATGGAATCCTAAAACAAGAAGTCAACTACCAAAATAAGTAGATGACATTCACATAGAACCCAAATTTACAATCAAAAAGACCCATATAAAGTTTAAAATTAAAACATACACCATAGAGGGCTTTAATTGTTTGCAAGACAAATGGCTAAAGGAGGCTCCACAGCTCACTTGATGTCCTTGGGTGTTAACCAATGGAGATGGAAATACCCATTTTACAGGTTAACTCGTGCTAATTAGATGTTATAATGTTATTAGTGCTAATGTACCATAAGGCATGTGGAAGATCCTTACAAAATACACTAGTACAACATGTTATGGATTACAGTGTAGTAGAATGTGGTTTACAAAGGAACCTTTTTTATTCGGAAAAACCTTAGGCAAAGAATTTCTAAGAAATAAACGAAATCATTGCTTATCTGCATAAGAATAGGCCCCAAAGTCCCAAATTGCTACACACTGATGTATTTCGCATATGACAAATAAAAAAAAAATAAAAATAAAAATAAAAAAAAAAAAAAAAAAAAACTATTCATTGAAAGCTACTCTAAGTCCAAATTATATGACTAGTGCTCTTAGTCTTCTATTAGCTAGTCACTATCATTCAATACCCTACCAAAGATCGTAATGCAAACACAGAGTAGTAGTCAGTCTGCTCAAGTCAAATAAAAATGGCAATGACTTAATTACCTGTGACCCTTTCCGCCATTTATCCAACTTTATAACAGGTGCCATCTTTGGGTTGAAGCGTCCTCCCTCCTTACCTTCCTCCTTTTTATCCAAAAAGCTAACACATAAGAAAAGCTAGTAAGTCAGTTCAAGAGCTCAAATGATATCTTCCACGGCAAATATCTTAAGTAAATAAGCAAGATAGATCAACAAAAAGTACTACTCCAAAACTGACAGGGGAATAAAATTAGCCAATTGACCAGATTGGTAAATAAAAAAGACCCTTAGCGACAATTTGGTAAAAAAAACTTGCTCCGGCGACAATTTGGTAAAAAAACCTAACCTTAAGCGACAATTTGGTAAATAAATTAATCTCAGGCTATAATTAACCCAAAAAATACAAAAATTTCGGATAAATTACTCGTGAATGCTTAATCTAGTTCGTTTTTCTTGTTATTTTACCAACCCTTTTACGGAAATAACAATTTGAAGAAAAAAAAACATTATGTATCAAATTTCACTTAAGTTTCATACCACTTATTAACGAAATTTTTTTAAAAAGGGGTTGGAAATAAAAAGGGATGACATGTAAATTCAAAATTTTAAATGGGAAGAATAAATTTAAGAACACAAAAACAAATCAATTAGGATTTTTAAAGAGTTTGTCGGGAAAAAATAGATTTTTTGGTCTAAATGTCGCCAGAGTTTATTATTTATACCAAATTGTCGCATATTGTTAGCTTTTTTTACCAAACTATTGTCGGAGTAAGTTTTTTTACCAAATTGTCGCTAGAGGTCTTTTTTATTTACCAATCTGGTCAATTGGCCGAATAAAATTTGAGAATTCTAATAAGATCATCAGGTTCAAAGATTTAAAACTTACCTGTCTACAAAACTTTTAGGAGACTTCATAACATAATGGTATATGTAGCTAAAATTATACAGAGGAACACAGCTGCAACAAGAGAAATCGGCATATAAGCAAACCAATCAAACTAGATATGAACTTAAGCAATGTATTTTGAAAAAAGTAAGTACTAAAAAATATTTAACTGAAAAGACAGTTGCCTTGATCCTAATTGGATAAAAATGCCGCATCAATGTAGAATACATATAAGCAGCAATACACATAAGCAGCACAGTTACCTATCTGAAAGAAGTACAAATCTTTGATTAGCAGGGTCCTCAAGTGCTGCATTAAGCAATAACCTCTCTGCTTCAATCATACTCGATTCGCCCCATGCTACCTAACACCTCACTGATTCATTAAGCCAAACACACCAATTTCACCAACATATGATCTAAGAAGAGCATTATCCAAACCACAAACCTGAATGCTATTGCTCAACTGCCGACCATAAAACATAGGTGATCGGGTGGTTGATTCATCAAACACAAAACCTGGCTCTGAGTGAATGTATATTGAATAACTTGTCGCATCAGCTTCCTGGAAATACCCCATTCACGAAAACATTAGCAAAACCCCACTCCCAAAATGAAGCGTTCCAATAGCAAAGTTCTTGAATTTGTTTTGTTTTTGGCATTAGTCACAAAATCAAGTCTAACACATAATCAAGTGGCTGAGATTAAATCTCCTCTACTTTGAGCAAAAAATAAACCACTATATATCTGTAATAAACTTGTATATAAACGAGTATAGACTTTCAGTAAAGAAGGAAAATTTGAGGTCAAAAATCAAGCAAGTAATACATTATATATGTTTTTTTTTTTTGGCATCAGACAATAGACTTTATAATCAGAACTCAGCTAAAATTGATAATAGCAAACACTATATTTAAGCATCAGAAAGAACATCATTACTTTGAGCAATTAAGAGTCGAGACGAAAACCTCGAAAAATCATTTCAGTAAAGCTGAACAATTTATACAGCATTACTTCCTTCCTGTGCAATATTTTTCTCTCTCTTTTTTTTTTTTTTTTTTTTTTTTTTTTTGAGGAAATTCTTCCTGTGCAACTTATATCAGGAATTACACAGAACATATAAATCAAATACAAAAATAAATTTTAATACAAGTAAGCAATTAAAGCCAAAAACTTCCAATAATTAATTCATAGCAGCTGTAATTAGAAACAAAAAAAAAATTGCATATAGAATTAATTCTTCCAAAACAACCGGAAACACTCTAAATTAAATTAATCAACACAATTTCCAAAATTAACCAAATTATTGGAGCAATCATATTTAAAAATGCAAAATTCAACAACAAAAACAATCATATCAGTAATAATAAGAAATTAGAAGAAAAAACCTCGAAGAAGCTACCCCAGAGAAAATCCAGAGGAAGATGCCGGCGAGTGAGGAACAAAAACGCGATTTTAGGAGGACCGACGAAGAGCGTGGGACCCACGCGCCGAGATAATCGCGTGGTATTTGGAGAAGATACAAATTGAGATTGAAATTTCCAGAATCCGAAGATACAGAGTAAAATTGATATTAAAATGACGACCTTCAAATTCTGTCGAAAATGGCTAAACCTAAGCTTCTTCGCTGACGTCATCGTCGCCGGTGCTGTCGTCATCGTTATCTTCTTCTTCGTTGGGAGAAGAATTCCTCCTCTTCCTGCCATAATTTTTTGCAGCAATTTTTGTTTATTTCAACAAATTAATTACACTAATTACAAAATAATTAATCACAAAGTAAGATGAATATTTATAGAAATAGTGAAGAATTGAAGAAGATAATGAAGAGAGAGAAAAAGAGAGGAGAGAGAAAGTTACATTGAAGTGGAGGTTCATCAATGGAGGTAAAAGGGTGTGCATGTGAGTCAGTTTCTCTCCCTACTTTCTCTCTCTTCTGGTTGCTACGTGCTGTGTTGTGGGAAGATGAATAAGAGAGGAAGAAAGAAGAAAAGAAAGAGTTTGAATTATTTTGGGTGTAAAGTTTAATTAATTGGATTTGAATTATAAGGTTTGATAGATGTTTTAATTAAGGGTAAAGAGTACTCATTTTGTACTTTTTTGGCATTTGGAATTTGGACAATAAACATGCTCCTTTTACCAAGTCACCAACCTTGCAATTTGCAAATATAGTTTGATTGAGTAATAATAACACGAGTAGGGTCTTTGTGGTTCGTTAATAATAAGTCTATAGAACTGTCTGAATAGTGTTAAAGTCAAAACATATCAATTAAAATACAGAGTTAGGACTTGTTCTATTCAGCTTAATTTCAGTTCAGTTCATTTTGGTTCTTAATTTCCTTCTCTCATAAACAATTTAGGGCTTGTTCACATTCACTTAATTTCAGTTCAGTTCAGCTCCAATCAGTTCAGTTCAATTCAGCTCTTAATTTCCCTCTCTCATAAAATATTCATTTCAGCTCAATTCAGTTCAGTTCAGCTCCAATCAGTTCAGTTCAGCTCCAATCAGTTCAGTTTAGCTCAGCTCAGTTCAGTATATGTGAACAGGCCCTTAGTTCAATTAAGTTCAGTTTTTTCAGTAATTCGAAATAGGCCCTTAGTATGATTTATCTCGAAATTATACTATGTTTTGGATGTATTTACAAGCTTAAAATTTGTTTTTTACTTATCGATATCATGTTTGATAGCATACCCGCACAACGTAGTGATCGATCAAGGGGCTAAAGGGTATCAATTTCAAAAAAATGTCGAACCAATAAAAATAGCCACATTTGTTTATGAAGTTGTCCAAGTAAAAGGAATTTAGACATCCAAAAGGCATCAAAGATTGTGTGAATGCTTGTATATATAAGGTTGTCAATGACAATGTTTTATAAAACGGTGCCGTCCCACGTGGAGATCACTAATTAGAACAGTAAGGATTAATAGACTACATCATTACCTAATTAATTTAGTCATAAGGAGTAGCATTGAATCCAGAGTGTATTAGTGTGTGTTTAACCTAATAATAATCTTAACCTTTTTTTGACTTTTCTATGGATACGTTTTGAGAGTGTTACCAGAATTTCTCCTACATTTAACTTGGAAAACACAAAATGTATGTGTGTAAGTGTGAAATGGTCCATCGGTCAAATTTAAGATTGTGAAAATAATCCATTTCTCCACCCGAAAATAATAGTCATATGTACAATTATCGACTATCCTAAAAGCTTAGTCACGATTCATAAAATCGATTATACACAAATAAAATGAGGCGGGGAAGAGATTTCTAAGGAAAACAAACAAGATTTTAAAAGATATTTTGATGAAATGGTAGATAATCCTTAACTACAGGGGTTGAGACAAGGACAAAGTGAGTACTTATTCTGGATGGAAGCATATTGCATTATTTCTCATTGCTAAAAGACATATATGAAGTATATTTTGGTTTTTAATACAGAAAACGTAAAATGACAGTTATATGCTTATATCTGGACGAGAAAAAATCATAATCCTTTTTTCAAGATCATTTATAACATATGCACATAAAAATAATTATACACAAATGAATCAAAATATGTAATAGCTCAGCATTTGTATTGTGTTAGAACTGGAAAAGGAGAAAACTTTTGAGTAAGAAAAAAGCCTTTTATAGATATGCTTCTAACGCACCATTTGCAGTTAGAGAACACATCATGCAGAATCTACTCAGAAGCAACAATCCCACTAAACAAATCTAGTAAAAGAAAGAAAAATTGAAGAAATCATACTGCATTCCCGTGATATAGTGAATTAAGCTTCAGACTGGCTTCGTATTTCTGGATTGTGATGCACTTCTGCTCCAACTGAGAAGGGAATGTCAACAAACGCCAGGGAAAAGGGTTCATCGCTGACCCACCTTGGCGTTTTCAGGAACCACGATCACATTCAAGATCTTACCAGGAACAAATATCTTCTTTTTGATGGTTTTACCATTTATGTACTTAGACAGCTTTTCGTCTGTGGAGGCTAATCTGAAAGCTTCATCTTCAGTACATGTCTCTTCTACTTGTATGGTTCCTCGTGTCTTTCCATTAACCTGAACAGGAAGAACTATTTTGGAGTCTTTCAAATACTCTGGATTAGCCTGAAATCAAGAACTTTCACAAGTAAGAATTTACAAGAGCTAGTATCTGTTCACAGCAAGCTTCATTTAATTAGGGCCATGTATAAGTCTGAAGCATCCCAGATTATGCTAAGAACCTCTACAACATGGATTTGATGAAGAAAATACTAGAAAAAATATCTTGTACAATGAATTCTTTGGCTATCATAAGCAAATAAGGTGCAATAAACCCTGCAAAATGCAATTTGTGAAGCATAAGACTTTGTAGTTGCTAACTTGCTATGAAATTGAAAAGAATAGTATTCCTTCCGTTTCTAATTTTAAAAAAAAAAAAAAAAAAAAATGAACATGAAGATACCAAGAATGTCCTTTCTCTGTTTAAATTTTTACCTCTTCACTACACCAATATGGAAAAATTTCAAGTTCAAATAACTAGATTCCAAAATTGACTAATATTGGGACAGCCTAAGGCCTATTATTGAAGATGTTGGGAGCATTGATCATTATGTGCATCAAAGTTGCAAGTAACAAAATACAGAGTATATAGTTTTGAAAACTGAAGTCAAGGGAATACTTTATCCTACCTTTGGGAAAGGCTCATATGCAAGTGAATTTGAGTTTCCAAGGCGAAACCAAAGTTCCTCAGCCATATGAGGTGCATATGGTGATAGCAGCAGAACAAATGCCTCAAAAATTGACCTTGGATGTCGGTCCCACTAATAAGAAAAAACAATGAAGTCATGAAAAGGTATTAAGAATTACAAATTTAACTCAATTCATATCATGCCTGAGATACTATTGTTTGAAATTGGATCAAACACATCAGAACCACTTTTTTAGGTTAGGTCAGATAAACACATCATAAGATAAATTTTACTAATCACATCAACGACATCCAATCCTAAATTTTAAACTCAAATATTTTCCACCAAAGTTCCTGAAAGAAACAGATAGATGCTCACAGGAAAGAGGAGTGAGTTAGTAAACAGGTCAAACCTTGTATGCTGCATTAATGAACTCCATCATTGCCGATATACCAGTGTTAAACCGGGTTGCTTCAATTTCCTCAGTGACCTACATGAAAGCCAATAATATCGGTGACTATTTCATACAAATAAACAAGTCTTCTAGCCATTATCGTATAGATTTCATGAGACCAGCAAACAAATGAAACTCAGCTTATAGAGTAATCGGAAGAATATCATATTTTAAAATGTTTTGCATGAATTTTGATTTTGGCAAAATGTATTCCATTTTCATCTTTTAAACATGATTCTTCTGCACACTCCCATCAGAAATAAACTAAAATGTCCATCATTCCAAAATACAACAGAGAACAACTTTTGACCTTTTCAATGCATTTATGAAGCGAACGAAGTTGTTCTATGGTAGGATCTTCATCAACGGCAATTGTTCCATCATTAAATGAACCATCAGATAGAGGTGAGCCCACAATTAGTCTCCATACTCTCCCCATAAATCGATAAACACCTTCGATTCCACTAGTATTCCATGG
Organism: Chenopodium album; assembly: GCF_948465745.1. Lineage (NCBI taxonomy): Eukaryota > Viridiplantae > Streptophyta > Magnoliopsida > Caryophyllales > Amaranthaceae > Chenopodium > Chenopodium album. The sequence goes on along the minus strand of NC_137857.1, from coordinate 33,493,124 downwards.
CTTTGAGTCTCTGAAATAGTCAGAATGGATTTGCTTGTTAATACATAAACTTTCTATCATCCCCCTTATAAAAACAGATTTTTGACACGTGATTGAAAAAAGGCTAATCAATTTCAGTGACTGAAACCAACCTCAATGGTCCCATGAACATCTCGTACAAGCGGAGTGAGTCAGCACCATATTCAGCAACCACATCCTCTGGATTAATGACATTACCCTTGCTTTTACTCATTTTATAAGCCCGAGCAATAAGCCGAATAGTTGGATACTCTTTCAACACAAAAAATTCGCCTGATTTCATAACCTTAACCCAAACAAAGAGTTTCTATCATATTCTGATTTTTGGAGAAATCAAATTACCAAAAAAAAAAAAAAAAAAAAAAAAAAAACAAATGGCAATAAAATTTTGATGAGATACTAAATTGATCAAAGATGACTAGGTCTATGAATACAAAATTCACATACTTTTTCCTCTGGAATTTGTTCTTGACAAAAATCACCGGACAAGGTAGCTGCATCTGCAGATATAAAATTTCCATTTGTGTCCTTTAGTGCCGTGTACTGGACCTGGAAATATAGACATAAAAATAGTGAAACACGGGAGCAACGTTATGTATTAAACAACAGAAGTTTCATACCTCTCCCAAGATAATTCCCTGGTTTATGACACACTTGAATGGTTCCTTTGTAGACACAACACCAATATCATAGAGAACCTGAAAAATGAAGAAGATAAAGAGTTGCAATCAAATGACACAAGGAAAGACTCAGTTATGTTAGTTCAACAAACGATGAATGAAATCATTTCATCAAGAAACTTACAACAGTTTTTACACCCCTCAAACATAAAAGAATTATCTAAGTTAAATTGAATAATATTCTCAGATCAAAGTAGAATGAAAAGAACTTTATCAGCATCTAAAATTTCAAAATAAAATTCTCAAGGCTCTATATCTAAGAATCTCATAAAGCATCAACTTAGCCAAAGAAAACCTTGACACCTTGTGCCAAAACCTCGCATAAAGTAAGTGAAGGACTGCATGCTCAGCACCACCAACATATACATCAACTGGGCCCCAATACCTGCATGGTTACAACTGCCAGAAGGTAAGGCCATGGAGTATTCTTCATGCAATTCAAAACATGCATTTTTTGTATAGATTATATTTGATTATTTACAATGTATTATAAACACCTGACCTTTCTTTTTCTTTGTTGACTAATTCCTTTGAATTTTCTGGATCCATAAATCTTAAATAATACCTGTAAATAGTACAAAAGGTTATACCAAAGAGCGAAGATATAACAGTAAAGTCACACTAGAATTTAACATTTTAAATTTGCTACAACTGAAAATCTTTTCACTGTTCTCTATGAATCATATAGAATGCCAACCAAATAATATGGTAGTTACAGAAAATAAGTGCAAAAAAAAAAGAGACATTACCAGCACGAGCCAGCCCACTGGGGCATGGTGTTTGTTTCTCTTCTGGCTGGCTTTCCTGATATTGGGTCTACTGTTTGTACCTGTTACAAATCAAAAAAGAGTGAATACCTATCAGGAATGTAAAAGCAGCAAAAGTGGCTGAGACTTGTTCATTCATGTGGAGAAAAATTTCACATAAATGATCAAAATTATAGTCCTAGTGTCCTACACAGACTATATTTTGCAAACTTACAAAAGGGAGTCACATGATAAAAAATATTGAGGCAAGTGAACTCATACCCAAGATGCCGCTTTGGATAATGGCGGATCACCCGTCCCAGTAGGAGTAAAATCATCCAACTCGGGAAGTGTCAAAGGTAATTCACTTTCAGGAAGAGAAACACTCTCACTGTTGTCATCCAAAAATATTACAGGTATAGGCTCTCCCCAATAGCGCTGCCTAGCAAAAAGCCAGTCCCTTAACTTATAGTTCACCTGAAGAACAAGGCCCGATTACAATAATTAAAAAGAAATCAAACATAAAATTTGTTGGTTTCAGCTTTCTCAGAAATGGTGACAGCTTTCCATTTACAATTACTACAAGTGACTAAGTGATCAACTTTAGAGAAAGGGAACAAACCTTTTTCTTTCCATTTCTAGTTTCCTCAGCCCACTGAATTACTTTTGCAGAGGCTTCTTTGCTAGACAAGCCATTGATATCAAGCCCTGTTGCCGAACTAGATGAGTTCATGATAATACCATCTCCAGGATAAGCCTTACCTAGACTGCTGCCGTCTTCATCATCTGGCTTGACAACCCAATGAATTGGTATATCATACTTTGAAGCAAATTCATGGTCACGTGTATCATGCGCAGGAACAGCCATTATAGCTCCAGTACCATAGCTGCAGAAACAACCATACATAGCAGCTAACAGCTAAGATTATAGATTAAATCATATATAGCAACATTGATAATAAGATCCCCAACGACTGCAGTTATCACTGAAATTTAAGTGAGGCCTTAAAAATATATTATTGAAGGAAAACTCGGCCACACCTTCCTAGAACATAATCTGCCACCCATATGGGTATGGCCACTCCATTGGCAGGGTTCTTTGCATAGCAACCTGTAAAGACTCCAGTTTTCTCTTTTTGGAGCTCAGTCCTCTCAAGGTCACTCTTTCTTGAGGCAAGCTCTTTATACTCCTCAACCTATTAAGAGTAATACAACTCAAAACTTTAAATATCAAGTAGAATTAGATATTATATTCAGACAGAGAATAGAACAGGCATACATATTTGGCTTGGTCTGTGGACACTAGTGATTCCAGCAATGGATGCTCCGGTGCCAGCACAAGATAGCTGCAAATAAAAGATAGATCACTCCAAATGATGATAAATCCTTATAGTATATGATTAGAACACTACTAGAGGGATAACTTCCGGATACATACGTTGCTCCAAAAATAGTATCTGGCCTCGTTGTATAAACAGTAATTCCAACCCCTCTTTCGTGTCCATCAACAGCAAGCACCGGAAATTCCAGCTCAGCCCCTTCTGACTTCCCTATCCAATTTCTTTGCATTTCCTTTAAACTTTCAGGCCAGTCAAGCTCTTCCAGATCATGAAGAAGGCGGTCTGCATACTCAGTGATCCTGAGCATCCACTGCCTCATTGGCTGCTTGTAATAAACAATGATACTGAAATTATGAAAACATTCAAAGGAAATAGAAGTAAGACAACATAAGAAGCAAACAAAAGGGAAACTTAGCATTCTAGACTTTTTTTCCACTATACCTTTCGTATTACTGGATAACCCCCACGTTCACTGACACCGTCTATTACTTCCTCGTTTGCCAACACTGTGCCAAGAGCAGGGCACCAATTGACAGGAACTTCTGCCTGAGAATCATAGTTACCCCATAAAAACCATCTTGTGGGAGAAGGCTATACATGTGTACAAAGGTTTTGGTATGACACTAACCTGATAGGCCAATCCTCTTTTCAGAAGCTGAAGAAATATCCATTGTGTCCATCTATAATATTCTGGTTCTGTTGTAGAGATTTCACGATCCCAATCGTATGAGAAGCCCAATGATTTAAGCTAAATAGAAGCAAGCGTGAATAATGGAAGAGTTACAAACAGCTAAAGACAATGCATATTATCTAATAAACCTATTCTTGTAAATTTGCAGTGCTAGGCATCGAACATTTAGGTCAACATTACGTGCAACACAATGTGTTCCTTTCAGGGATATTTTCAGGTTACAGCACCCTGAACAGGTGTGGTTTCCAAAGTATGAATAAGAAAAGTAACTGACCTGTGATCGAAAACGTCCAATGTTCCTCATAGTAGTGATTTTAGGGTGGGTACCTGTCTGCACACATTCAAGCTGATGACCATAGTTTGTGACAAAAAGGTAATGTAAACTATAATGTGATAAAATCATATCCTAGGATTTAAATAAAATAAAAACATACATCAATAGCATACTGCTCTGCTGGCAGCCCAAATGCATCCCATCCCATTGGGTGCAGAACATTAAAACCCTGCATCCTTTTGAATCTGGCGAGAATATCGGTTGCTGTATATCCGAGTGGATGACCAACATGTAACCCAGCTCCGCTGTAAAAAGTAACATTGCTCCATGTAAAACTCGCAGAAATCAAGGTGGAATATCTTACATCACACAAAAAGTTATTAATTGAAAGACAAAAATGCTATCTTGGTCTAGTCCAACTTTGCAAGAGGGAGGTTCAAACAGAAGGCATTCAGCGGTTCAGCCTGAGTAAGAAATTTAGTTCACTACCTAATAATACCATTGAGAATTTGAGATAGCTAACCTATTATAATCAAAATAACAAGGAACATGCCCCTCTTCTCCACCAAAAAAAATTACAAGGAACATCAAATGTCTAACTAAAGAGATAATCTACAAAGACAACTTGTCACTGCACATGTATGATAAATTAAGCATTTCAAACAAACATCAAGCGAGGTATCATGACAATCTACAACTCAGCTCCATATAAGTGACTTCTTAACAAACATTATCCATTCCGCACTAACACCGTGTTATCATTTGTTGTTTAAAATAACAATGCACTGTTACTCCCACCCCTAATTTCTACACAGTGGTAACTCCCTAGGGCCAAAGCAAAGCCTATACAGCCAATTGGGCTTCAAGAATCAAACCATAATGTCAATACACAGTTAAAAAAACTTTGAAGTTTCAATCACTACCTTAATGAACACAATTATCAGTTAAAACCAAGTACAACTATTGCACCAAGAAATGTCATCAGCATCAATCAATTTAATTTCTTTCCACATTATCCCAGAAGTAAAAAACAATTGTCAAAATGTAGTCTTACACCCATGTTAATTAACAATTGTCAAATGCCATATATGAAACAATATAAATTAATTAATTGAAATTCGAAGCTCGCCTCAGTTTAATTAACAGTCCAAATTACAAACTTTCAATCTTCAAACAGTCAATTAAAACAGTACATATGATCATTGCATTCACCAAAGCAATTATACAGTAGCAAATTACAAAAACTCTAACAAATTCAATAAACTGATAAAAGGAAAGGGTTTTACCTGGGGTAAGGAAACATGTCAAGAACATAATACTTAGGTTTAGAAGTATCAACATCATCTGGGGTTCTAAAAGTTTTATTATTCTCCCAAAATTTTTGCCATTTGGGCTCAATTTCATGAAATGGGTATGCCCTTTTAACTTGATGCTCCTTATCCTTCTCTTTCTCCTCTAATTTACCCAATTCACCTCTAACTTCACTAATTCTTCTTCTAATTCTACTTCTAAGCTTCAATTGAAGACTATATTTTCTACAAAAACCAAAATTAGTAGAAGAATTGAAGATGGGTTTATGAAAAAGTTGATTTTTAGGTGAAAAGAATGGTGGGTTTTTAAGAGAAGAAGGTTTAAAGTGATGAATTTGTAAAGGTAGTTGAAGATTTGTCTCCATTTTTTTGGGTGGAAGAAGGGTGGAGTTTCAAAGGAAGAAGATAATGCAACTTCTTTACATAGTTCGGTTTTTATTGGCGGGCTTTACATTGAAAGTGTATGCATGTTCTTTCATAAAATGGGCTTTGGGACTTTGACATGAATTTGCAAAGTTTGTAATCCAGCAGCCTATTCTGTATATCCGGGTGTACCATACACCCGGGGTTGCTCTTTTAATCGATAAACTAGCTATTGGCTCGGGCGATGCCTCGGGTCATTATAAAATTTAATACTTTAATCAAAATATATATTTTTTGGCTTGTTTGTCACTAAGAGTTTAAGTGGTTTATAATTATTTTTTTTTTAAGAAGGTGATAGTTTAAGTAATTTTTTGTTTATATGAGCTGATTTGACTATAAAAACAATTTTTTTGCATTAATAAATATAGGGTAAATGATAAATCAATTAATTTGTTGTTAAAAAAATTGATAAATCAAATCTATAATTTTGATGTCAATATATACACTACGTACTTAGTAATGCACAAAAAAAAATTACTCAATAATCACAATTGTAATATTTCTTTTTTTTAAAAAAAATAATCACAATTGTAATATATATATATATATATATATATATATATATATATATATATATATATATATATATATATATATATATATATATATAAATCAACTCGTTTATTATATAATTACAATTTTATTAATTAATGCACAAAAAATGGAATAATTTTTAATTTCTTACAATTTTTATTATTGTGCAATTATTTAGGAGTTACATTCAAAGGGAAATTTAAATAGGGTGTTATGCACATGAAGAGTTTTACAATTAAACTAAACATTAATACTATTAATGCATGGAGTTTTACATTGCATTAATAAATATAGGGTAAATGATAAATCAATTAATTTGTTGTTAAAAAAATTGATAAATCAAATCTATAAATTTGATGTCAATATATACACTACGTACTTAGTAATGCACAAAAAAATATTACTCAATAATCACAATTGTAATATTTCTTTTTTTTATAAAAAATAATCACAATTGTAATATATGTATATATAAATCAACTCGTTTATTCTATAATTACAATTTTATTAATTAATGCACAAAAAAATGGAATAATTTTTAATTTCTTACAATTTTTATTATTGTGCAATTATTTAGGAGTTACATTCAAAGGGAAATTTAAATAGGGTGTTATGCACATGAAGAGTTTTTCAATTAAACTAAACATTAATACTATTAATGCATGGAGTTTTACAATCATTTATGGGCTCATATGATGTGGCGCCAAATGGCAAAATCGGTGACACATGGCAAAATAGCATGTTTTGCCATGAGTTTTGATATATATATTGATTTGATTGATTGATGAGCAATAGTTTCTTTTTTTTTTTTTTGAAAGAATAAATGAGCAATAGTTATTTACTCATTTGTTGATTAAATGAGCAAATGATTATGAGTGTACGGTACACCCGGGTATATGTAACAAGTTCTAATTGTGTAGGGAGGGTGAAGCATTATGAATAAAGTTGGAAAATTGAAGAAACAATTATTAATCCTATTATCATACCGAGTTGCTATTTGACGACAAATTATTACTCACACTGATATTGTTAATGACCATCTTATCCTTATTTTCAATTGTTATTTTTTTTTTTTTTTGGTTATTACTCCCTCATCCATACTCACCTTCAAACCACAAATTCAGACTACCACACAACATGACCTAGATTGCCACCACGAGGAATACCCCGATCGCCGCCACCACCACCACCGTTGCCACCACACCTCCATTTCCATTGTCACCACAAAACCACCACCATCCTTTATTTTTCAATTATAATCCATGCAACAATGTATTGCCTTTATCACGAAAGCATTAGGCATTGAAGAAGAAGCGTTGGATGTTTATTAGTTGAATAATTGCCAAAAATAGTACGAATTAATCACCAGAAAAATTTGGAACGTTTATTAGTTGGATGTTTATAGAAGACGTCTACAGTACTACACCGCGATATGGACATATGTGATGTGTGGGAGATGTCCATACCAAGGTAAAGACGTTTCCTACAAATGTCCATCCCGTGAAGAAATTTGCAAGAGACGTCTTTACCGTGGTATAAACATCTCCCACAAATGTCTTTACTGTGGTATGGGAATTTAAATTTCCTTCCACAAAACATGAGAATTAGTTAATTATCAAGCTCCCATTGATCAAATAAAAATCATGGGAATTTTTAATTTTCACATTGCTACCAAACAAATTTAAAAGTACTACGAATTTCATTAGGGATCAGATTTCGGTATAACAGAGCAGAGCAAAGTAAGGCTAGGCTTACACACACTGCGGAGCATAGTGACACGGAAGAGCAGCTCTAAAGAACAAGGTCTAAATTGCATATTTGTAGCACTTTTAAAGCAAATGAAAACTCTGTATCAAAAATTTTTCTGCTATTTACGTCTTTCTAAGTTTTACCCATATTTGACCTTGTGAATTTAGAAAGTTTTATATGTGGTTAATCACACCATGTGGTTTGAGTTAATTATTTTGGGGCTACTCGATCGATCAAGAGTTACTTATCTGGGGTTTTTCAGTCGGTCACGAGTTACTTAATTTAGAGTTACCCAGTCGATTAGAGGTCACTCGGTCGGTAAAGGATTACCTATTTAATATTTTAGAGTATGTTAGCCGACCACACTATAACCTGTTAATTATTTTGAGATGGATGAAATAATACTACCTTTGATTTTTTTTTTTTTTTTGTAACTTAAGAATATTTTAGAGTATGTTAGCCAACCACACTATAACCTGTTTATTATTTTGAAATGGATGAAATAATACTGCCTTCGACTACCTTCGATTTTATATCTCTCAAATAGTTACTCAAAATTGCAATTAAAAAAAAAACAGAGGTAGTAATTTTTTTTTTTTTTTTTTTTTTGAGGGGAATGAAATACGGAGTAATCTATTAACTAATACCAAAACAAAACATTGCTGACATCATCAATTCTCAAATTAGCATACGTGTCATTTTAACATTAAAAATTTTCCCTCCATTTTCTATGAGTGATGTCATCATTTATTTTATTTTTAAAATTTCTACACTATACATTTTTTTAGCCAAAAAAAAGTCACCAATTTTTTTTACACAAATTATAAAACTTTATTTTATGCATAATAATAAAAATTAATTAAATCGTGCAACGCACGAGTCTAATCTAGTACACTTCACAAAGTGAAAAGCTAAATGCCGCCAACATTTTTTATTAAACCGCCAACAAAAATGATGAGAGCATCTCCAATGGTTCAATTATAAGGACTTGCTTGCAATTTAAATAAAGTTCCTAGCTACATGCTTACCATTGGAGAATAAAAAATTGAGCAACATGCTAGCAATTGTAGCCCAACCAAGCTACATGCTTGATTGAAAAAGAGACAAATAATCTCCATTCATATTGGAACATGTGTATAATTATCTATTATTTTTTTTAAAACTTTATTTTTTTGCAAACTACAATATGTTGTGGCTTACCATTGAAACCAGTTGTTGCTTAAAAAGTGTTGTAGCTTAGAAATTTATGTGAAAAAGCAAGCTACAAAGCATTGTAGCTTGCCATTGGAGATGCTCTGAAGGGACAAAATTACCCTTACTCATCCCCCGCTTTGCTTTCTCTCTCCTAAATCAAGCTTCAATCCCCAAAGGCTCAAACTCAACATCAACCACCAACGCCACCACAACCACGACCACCACCACCACCCACGACCACCACCACCCACTACACCATCACCGCCCACAACCATTAAGAGGGAAAGAGGTTAGAACAATCAATAAGGGAGCCTTATTTAGAACAATCATTCATCAATACAAGCCCCTTTGGTTTCGCGACAGTAGCAATCGAACAGCGACGACCGAACACAAGCCCCTTTGGTTTCATCAATACAAGCCCCTTTGGTGCCGACGAATTTTTTTAAGAAAAAGATTGGAGGTGACGCAATTTGGTACCTCCGATCGTCGCTGCCGCCACTCATAATCCACCTCTGCTGTATTTTCGCCGCTGCCCTTCCACCTCCGACGTACTTCCGCCGCTTGTACAGCCACAGTTGTGTTGATGGTGGTTGGGAAGTGGTGGTTGCAGCCCTTATGGGTGATGACAGAGAAAAATAAAAGAGGAAGATGAAAATGGGTTGGGGGTATAGTAGGGGTATTGATGTCCATTTACCTTAAATGTCGGCGATTTTGATTAAAATTGTTGACGGTATTTAACACCCCTCTTAACCGAGAAACTTAAATTTTGTCAAATTATTCCAGTTGCTTCCCACCACAAGTATTTTATTTGGATGGTTACCGAAATTCCCGTGATTTTTATACGTAGAAGTCGGTGAGATTCCCCTCAATCGAAATAAGTGGTTGCTTGATATTATCAAATTAAAGTTTTAGCGTTGGATGCTTGTAGTGTGATGCAAAAAGACTAAAAAGCATGATTGATGTGACATACACTTGCCATATTTATGGGAAAATTCATTACTTGACAAAGGGTAAATTTGTCTTTTCATTACAAAACCCTAAAGTTATCATTGCCTTTGGGTATAAATAGGTTGAGATAAACTTATTTTTTGAGATTGTGATGAAAGAGATGGAAGGTGGCTCTAGATCTATGAGAAAGCATGATTTGGGTGGTTTTTCTTGAAGAGTTGTAAGTTCTTCCTCTTATATATGTAATTGAGATTAAGATGTATATATGAATTTATTATGATTTTTCAAAGAGATTTATAATGCCTTATTTTTTATTTAAAAAATTTCAAATAGAACAAGGAGAATTGAATATTTTATTACTTTAAACATGACTATGAAATTTTTATTTATGAAATTTGTTGTGTATGTTGTATGATTAGATCTATGGAAAAGATGTAGAGAAGCATTGGATTTGAGCCTTTGGGTGGCTTTTCTTGAGAGTTGTAAGTTTGTTTTTTTGTATGGATGATTGAAATATTGTTTTTGTTTCATATTATTTGTAATGATTAAACATAATCTAATCACTCTGTATGTCAAATTGTTGTAAATAATATGAAACAAATATATTATTTGTAAAGCTATTGTGATTTTCAAAGATATCTATAATACTTCCTTTTGATCTGGAACAAGAAAACTGAATTATTTATCTTTATGAAATAAACTATTATCAAATTTTTACTTATGTGAGTATGATTGTTTGAATTTGTGGAAATTTGAGATTAAATATAGTTAAAGTTTTTTTGTTGTCTTGTGTTTGATTAAGGTAGATTTGATATTTGATTATCAATTCTATGATCAAGAATAATATAAAAAAAATGTTTGTTTTGATTAAGTTGGTTTTAATGGAATAAGCATTATCAAGTTTGATCTTATTAGATTCCATTACTATGAATTGTCAAAACATCATCTTTATATACTTACTCCGTTCTTTTTTATTTGATATGTTTTTTATATTACGCTTTTTGATGCATAATTTTAAGTTATATATTGTGATAGTAATTCACGATTCTAACAAGATCCTACATAAACATATTTTTCCTAAGAAATTAGGTTCTTAATTTATACTATTTAAGTAATTAAGTTTTAATTGGAGAATATATTATAGTAATATATTTTCCATATAGATCTTATCTTATGATATTATTTAACTAATAATTTATATTAGTGATATTCTAAGATAATTTTATGGTAATTTGATATTATATAGGATTAGGAAAGTTTAGTTATGGTATAGTTTTTTTCATATTGTTTAGGTTATCTTTTCTAGTCTATTAAATTGGTCTTATAGACAAATTGTGAATGATTTTTCTTTGGATTCAAGAATTAGGTTGTGCAAATGATTTAGATTCTATGCCAATTTCATCCAAAACCCTGTCCCTAAATCAAATCCTTGATATTCTTTTATTAGTTTTTTACTATCATATATAAGTCTCATATGGCGGTGGCGTTTTAGGTTGCAGTTAGCATATCAACAATAATTGGTTTTCTTATTGTTTAATTAATACTCCGAGATGATAACTTCCTGTTTTGATCGATTTTTTTTTCTTTTTCGGGCCCAGACTGGAAACATACCATCCATTGTTGCTCCTATGGACCACATAAAACCCCAGGAAATAATTTAAGTGGTTAGAACCGTTCAATTTGTCCTTTAGATCTATGAATAAGGGCTTGTTTGACATTATTTTTTGTTTTCTGTTCTCTGATTTTTTGAAATCCAAAAACAAGAAACAAGAAAATGTGTTTTTTACTTTTCTAGTTGCCAGTTTTCAAAATTATCATGATTTTAATAAGTAAATTATTTTTGATTCATTATGTGACATATAATATACTTTTAAAAACCAAAAAACTAAAAACCACAGCGATGTCAAACGAACCAACCAGATTTTCGGATAACGCCAACCAGATTTTCGGATAACGCCAACCTTTAAGCCGTTATGGCTAGCTTAATCGAGTAAGATTGTAATCCGATATGTTTGACCTAGTATAATAATAATAATAATCAGGAATTAGAAGAGGTTTTGATTGTGGGACATAATTTTACTACGAAGTATTGGTTATGATGTATTCCTTTTGTTCTTGTTTGTTCCACTCACTTGTATTTTATAAGTTTTCAATGTATATTTTTTACCTATTTTATCTTTAATTTCGCGAAAATCTCATATTTGGATACCATAAATTGTAATCATTCTAGAAAAAAAAATTCACGCTATCTAGCAAAAGACAATATATGCATCTTGGTGTATTAAAGTCTTAACTCCAAGGGCTGTATATGTCAATTTTTTGTGAATAATGTGTAATAGTGAAATGTAGAGTATGATTTATTTCCAATTGCATATCTCATTGTATTGGAGATAAATTAGTAGATAGGATGATGACTTGTAAAGTATCCGTATATTAACATGCGGAACTTTTTGAAAGAAGAGTTCATGTATGATATTGTGAAAAAAAAGTGCAATCTTATTAATTTGTTTTTGTTCTCAATATTCTGGTAACATAACTTGAGACCACATATCATGAAAAAGAAATATGTGTGCTTTTCTTCATTGGTATCATCTTTACATTATTTCATGTCAGATTACTAAGCAAGATTTCGACTTCACAGACACTGCTGACTGCCCCCTATCTTCTGCTGTACAAAACTGGGGCTCGAACGCAGGGATACACATTGCTTGCCAAGAGAATCAATTTGGCTCCCGCCTTGATTGCAACTCCTCTAGATGTTTTATTGCTTGATGAGCTGCATGAAGAATCATCTTCTTGATCTGGTTAACATTGGAAGAGAAGTGTTAGTCTTTGTATGACAAGAGATGATCTACATACAAACCACAAGCAATAAGAGGAAACTTGACTTTGTTACCTCCAGCTTATCTTCCCGAGCCTTGTGGAATTTTGGGAGTTTCCGGAACTCTTCTGTTAGCCGAAAACACTCTCCGATGTTCTCTGGTGAAACAAAATCTACAGCTACCTTTGTGCAGGACTGCAAAACAACCATATTATTAGGTACACGGTACATTAACATATGCCTCCTGCGAGTTGAGTATAAAAATCAGGGTAAGTAGTTTACCTTGAGGTTTCGAACCTGATGTGGACAACCAGCAGGTATGAACACTGCCTCTCCAAGTCTTTGCTCAAATGTCCAGGGTTCAATATCTGAAAACATTTATGAGATGAACATTTAGCTCTTATTTTTACTCTGATAAAAAATAGTGACGATGATGATAATTGTGTGGCAATGTGGCATACTAACCATATTCCTCCTTCAGCTTTCGCTTGTGCTCTGAGGTCAAGTAGAAGGACTGATCATGTATAGGATGGATGACCTGAGCACATGAAGAATTAGAACCTGATCATTGAGGCTAATAAAGTGGTATACAAATTAATGTTGTGTTTAGTGAGGTTTAAGTTCTACGGTTGTCATGCAAAGAAGGAAACACAAAGCTCGAGATTTAAGGGAATGACAGAAGGTTAATCATTACCTGTTCTACAGGATTACAATAAGCATGTCTGAACTCCTTGGAGTGTTTCCTCAAATACATCTCTAACTTAGGTACATCTTCCCTCCTAAAAATGTCCCAAAGAGCAGCACCCTTGTCTGTTATGCCACATGTCTGAAGATCGAATTTCTCAGAGTCTGATAACTGCAATTCTCTTCGATCCTGAGCTTTGTGTTTCTTTTTTAGCGTCTCAATCGCAGACAATTGATCCTCATTTAAAGAAACATCAGCCGTATGCATTAAGATGTTTACCTGCATCAATGAAAAGCATTGTCAATGACTAGTTAACCCAAGATTTCCCTATAATGTAGACAGGGGAACCCTGTTTCTATAGATTTACAGTAAGTTAATAATATCTTTTGTTTCTTTTCAGAAAAATTAAACAGGTGATAAATCATACCGCATCAGACATGTCACAGTGAAGCTTAGTGACAGAATCTCCTCTTCCAAGCTCTTGAGCAGTACCATAAGCTATATACGTCTTTGGTCCCAAGTCTGGTTTGATGATGCTCGAAGGTAAAAGGGTAGCAAGGTTCAGGATACCATTTCTAGGATCTGTATACTCTTGAAATGGTAATGCACTAATAAATTCATCACAATGCCTTGGCAAAAGATTTTCAAACTTGTCGGATGGAGGCCAATCTTTCAACTTCAACATCTGAGGCCAGAAATTCGCGTAATTTCTACCCGTCTTGTATCCCTTGAAAAACTCCCTAGTACTAACTTCAACCTGCATGCATTAAAATTTAAAGTTAAGACTTCATGTCGTGCACATATCACTATATCAGTTTGCTTACATATTAGTGCATTTTCCCGTAAGATCTATGATGTATAGACTAGAAAACAAACCCAGAAAGCATGTCTTCAAACACTACAGCAGTACAACCAAAACGGTCAAACATTGCAGGTTATGAAGAAACAAGACTTGGGCTTCCTAGAACCAGTAGAGCTTTAGGCAAACTAACAGTTTTAGAGGTCGGACAATCTATTAGCACGTTTACTAGATTTTTTGTTCACTCTGGTCCCTGACCTATCTGCTCAAACAAACACCAAACTTGAGATTCAATATTGATCCCAACATACAGAAGCTTCCGGAACCTTTTTATTGTTTAAGGCCAAAGCATAAACTGTCAAACTCAAATACATTATGAAGTAAAATGATATATTGATATTAATTAGCAATTTGTAGGTTGTACTACCATGATTCTCTACCTCTCTTCCACAGCTTAACATGTCGCTTATAGTTGCTAACTTCCTGCATCTTGAAACGGCAGTAGAGCTGGTTTCTTTAACATCATACCAAATCTGTTTTTTTGCCTCAATTTTTCATTGAACACTCTCCTTAAATGTCATGCAAATATCACATTTTTGTACCCCAAGAATTTCAAAAAGGTTGAAATGGAATGCAGATTTTTAACAAGTCGGCATGGAATGGATTAAGGCATGTGCAAAACAGATAAGAGTTCATTAGTACCAGTAACATGAATTGTGAGACTTAGTAATTACAAGTAAAGAAAAGGATGACGTGAATCGCTACCTCACAATTAGCTAAACAATCAACTGCTTTGATCTGCGAGTCCACATTTTCACAAAGTGCTCGTGACATTACCATTGGCTCCCAGCTCAAACCTAGTGTTTGAGATAAGGTGTCTTGAACTATTATTGGTTGACCTTTTCCCCAATATCTTCTAAAATGTATCCTGCCATCATTAGTAAGCATATCTTTAGCCAACGGGCAATATAGATAATTATCGTTTGAATATTTTCTGAATGCTGCTTGCCGAAGAACCTTCAAATTACTTGTAGGAGTTTGTTCAACAAACTTGTCTTTTACAACTTTTTCTGCCCTTGTTTCCAAATTCCATAACCATCGTAATGAATTAATCCTCCTTAATTCTAAAATTCCAACACCACACCCACCTCGATCCTTTGAAGGGCAGGGAATTACGTCTTCATTAGCCATCCAAGTACTCAATTCATATGGGACATTAGATTGAACTAAAGGGCATAACAAAGGATCGCCCCCATGAACGTAGTCATATCCCTTGTGAGTATATTTGTGTGGAACTATTTCAGGGCCACCCGAGAGCCTCCCTTGACGAATTTCTCGACAACAGCTCAAACACAATTCAAAAGAACAATTAGGGCAACATCGATGGAGATCAAATATTGAAGTTGCGCATTGGTTGCTGTAAGAAACAAAGAACATTAGAGTTAAAACTTATAAGAAAAGGTAATCCAAGCATTATATTTCATTAATCACTAAGATTTTTTAAAATAAGTACCAATAGATCCGCTCATCATCAAAGCTAGAAGACTCTTGTATATCCTCCTCATTGAGAATTTTGCCTGGACAGATACTATAATAATTAGCAAGATTATATATACAAAAAAAAAAAAAAAAACAAAAAAAATAATAGAGTAATATTGCCTAAGAAATGTATCATTGCATACCTAATATCTTGGATTCCAATATTATTTCTGAACGTTGATCATGTTGAATTTGTCTTATGAACGGGAGCAGCTTTGTAATCAAGTATGTGAGGTGTTGAACCTTTTCGTGGTGAACAATTTCTCGATTTAATGTCTGCTTAATAATGTAAAACTTATTAGTAATATAAACAAATATAACAATATGTCAATATGGATTCATATAACATGTAATGCTATAATTGCACATAACAGCAAAAGTACTCACAGTGATTGAGTTCAAGGAATGTAGACACTCGTTACAATTACAAATTTCCCGGCAAAAGGGGCACGATTTTGCAAGTTTCCCCTCTGAAATTTGAGGATACCATTGCCTGATGCATCGCGTACAATATTGCTTTTCCTTGCAGTTTAAGCATGGAACGACAACTGGTCTATCATTTTTTTTACATTGATGGCAACTGAGCTTCTTTTCCTGTTTTTCCTGTAACACACAAAAGCAAGTGAGATTATACTTTGATTTTTACAAATGCAAGTGTAACACTGTACTTTATTGCCAAACAGAAAGTATGAATTCAAAACAAGTTATGAACAGACTTTTACTTACCCTTGTATTCCTCTTTACATCATATTTTGTGTTCAATGTTGAAATAGGTGAGGGTTGGGAACCTGATGTGTGCGAAGAATGCAGCGAATTATCAGAATCTTCAGGACAAGTACTCGACAAATCAATTATGTTCTTCCCCCAATTGTTAGGCTTACACTGCCTTGTTCTACCAGTACTTCTAGTTTTCTTAACCACTGGTCGAATTTGGTTCTTCCTAGTCGAATTTCTCTTTACAGCAGTAGTCCTTCTCCTCGACCTCCTACACATCGAAACATCAAAATCCTCATCATCCGACTCATCCTCTACTTCAACACTCTCTTCCTCATCATATGACACTTCCTCTACTTCAACACTCTCTTCCTCATCATATGACACTTCCTCTACTTTAACACTCTCTTCCTCATCATTTGACACTTCTTTTTTTACTTCAACACTCTCTTCTTCATCATCATTTTCACAGTCGCCAAACAAATAATTCTGTATCTCTTTACACAAACGTCGTTTCTTCAATGAAGAAACAACCTCGTCTATTTCCTTATTTTGTCCAACTTCGGATTGCAACAGTTCATCAAAACTCCTTTTAACCTTTGTCCTTTGCATACTACCTCTCCTCAAAGGCCTTTCGTTTGCAAACATCACTGACATTTTCACTAAAAAAAAAAAAAACCTCATCAATCACTTTAAAGTACACTAAATATCATAAAACTAAGTTTAACTACTTTTCTTTATTCGTACATAAACCAGTCAATTTTAGGAATCTGTTGAATTTAACTATTTTTGTATTAGTATAGAAAAATAGAATACAATTCAATAAAAACATATTCTATGCTGCATTCATATTGTAAAAGACTTGCATTTTTGTCAAAAATAATTTATATAAAACGACTTATATTTAGTTAAAACGAATATTAATTTGAATCCGAGACAGAACATCTGAACATTATAAACAAAAATCAATATCAATTTCACAAGCATGATCAAATATATATATCTAATCAATTCGTTATTCATATCAATTTCATCTAAATCTCCAGTAGTCAATCTCAAATTATTCAACAACTACAATCAACAAATTTCAATACATTAAATTAATAAGAATTGAATAAAAATAATCCGAATTCCAATCAATAAACTACTTCATCAATCATAAAAGCTAAAAACCTTAACCAAAAATATATAGAATATCAACTATAATCACAATCAAAACAAGATAATCATACAGCATTAATAAAAAGATTAGAAAAAAAAAAAAAGTGAATTTCAATACACAAAATTGTTGAAAATTGACAAATAAGAGTTTATACCATTGAATATCAGAAATCAGAGTGCGATAACGACGGCTACAAAGCTGCCGCCTTGATCGGTTTTCCGACGGTTGATCGGTGACGGCGACGGAACTACGTTAGGCGTTGATTGAGAAAGATTATTTGATGTTAGAATGGAAAGTAGGTGAAAATAGAGTAATACAGAGGAAAAGTGTGGTTTATATATATTAGGAGAAATAAAATCGCATCACTATGATTTTATCATATTTTTGTTTTTATAATAATTTTTGGAAAGTCCGTGTATTACAATATTATTCTGCATTTGATAAGTATCAATGTATAATATCTGAGTATAAATGTAAATCTTATCTAGTGTATTTACAGAGAAATTAATTCTTTGTTTTTTTTTTTATACTACTCGTAATAAGAATAAGCTTTGTCGAATGAAAATCTCACGTGGTAATTAATGCTAAGTTACTTCATATGAGTTGTTTGTAGTTATTATCATATTTGCAGTAGTCCTAGATTAACAAAAGTGAACGTAAAAGTTAAAATGTTATAATTTACGAAACATAAAAAATACTCTAATAATGGTAAAAAAATATGGAAGAATAATTATCCAAATAAAGCACTCCATAAAAATTATGGAAAGTTGAGAACGTGAGAAAAAAAGGTTAGCTTGACTAAAAAGTCTAAAAGTCTTTGCAAGTTTGTTTTTTTATTGAATTTTCCTAGTTTGAAAAGTAAAACAAACGGAGTACACGGTGTGATGAAAACAATGTGCATAATCCTAATCAAACGCAATATTGTACTAGTGTTGTATAGCGTTTAGCCGTTTAGGTGAAGCTTCCTTGTGCCAACATGTTACATGAGTGCTCCATAAATAGAGCATATGATATGGTTGTTGCACGGATTATGAGAATTTGTATACATCACGCACCACTTGTATTATATGGACGGGATATTCTCGTGTTTTGCTTATGCTAGCGCGTGTGATGGACTACATATATGTTGTGATAATAATCAGGTTATTTGGATTGAGTTGGTTAATTCCTCTATATATAAAATTAAAAAATAAAAATTACTTGTATTAACTCGGGAAAAAAAAATGTGGTAATCCACCAAACTTGGGAAGTCTTCCCAAGTAATGGTTTAGTTCTTTAGGTTTCATTTGTGGCACCAAGAGTATCAATTTGTAAACCCCAATTGAATTTTATTTTTTTTGACAAGAACCCCAATTGAATATAATTGTTGATGATGGTCCTAATATTGAGAACCCAAACCATTTGCCAAATGGTAAAGTTTTTTAAATAAAGAGCAGAAGATGCCAACTTGCCAAGGTTCTTGAATAATAAAGGGAAAGATCAGAGGAAAAAACAGCATTTATTCTTCTACTATGGAAAAGCAGGAATATAGAGTAATTAATTGAAATTAATACTTAATATTTTGAAAATGGTAAAGATAAATCTTGTAAATATATTACTCCCTCCGTCCCTAAATTACATTCCTCCTTTCTATTTTCGGTATTCTAAAATTACATTCCTCCTTTCTATTTTTGGTAAGTTTTTTTTTAGTAAATCAACTCTCTTTTTCTATTTTATACTACCTCCGTTACAGGTTATGTGCAACAATTTGACATAAAGCAGAGAGAGAACATGTCTAATCGTTGCACATAACCTGTAACAGAGGTAGTATTTAATGTTTTCTCACTCATCCTTACCTAATCTCACTCATAATCCTTGTGCCAAATTACAATGAATATGATTGGTTAAAAATTTTCAATTAGGAGCATGTGATTGGTCCTTTTTTTTGCAAAGAATTGATGACATGTCATGAGTAATAAGTAATCTATCTTTGTACTTCTCATTGCATTATCTAATTATTGTTATTTGTCTTATTCTTCCCTCCTTAATTCCCGTGTAAATTTCCAAACAGGAATGTAATTTAGGGACGGAGGGAGTATGACTTACTAAGGGCCTGTTCTCATACATTGATCAGCTGAGTTCAATCAATGAGAACAGGCCCTAAATGAGTAAAAGTTGCGTATGAAAAGAGATACTCAATACTCATACTTGACATTTTTATTAAGAGTAGAAAATGAAATACTTTTAACTTAATTCCTCCGTTTCTTAATATTTGCAGCACTTCCCTAAACTGAAAATGTCACAATACTACACCACACTATAATTAAAAAGTTATTATGAGGAAAAGTTGCACTATTTCCCTTATTTAAAGTACATGACCCACTAAATTATACTTTTAACAACTTCTCACTTCATTTTATAGTATATATTAAACATGTGAACCGTACTTTTATTAAATACCGCGAAAAAAAAGGCATGTTGCAATTATAAAAAAATTGAGGAATTTAAAAAATAAAAAAATAAAAAAAATCTAAGTAAACTTTTTATAATTTATGATATTTTTCTTTCCGTTTTGACAATCATACAAATGAATTATTTCTATGTATCTTTTATATACTTTATATTTTGTAATATTATTGTTAAAAATATTTAATAAACATGCATTGCACGGGATTTAACCTAGTTTGCCAATAATTACAGGAATAGAAATATAGACTACACCACTATAGAGTGTTTCCTTTTAAGAATCTAAGATTTCACTATGATTTCACAAATTTTTAAAAAAAGCGGGTGTTCAATATCATTATTGAATGGCGGATTTTTAGGACAAGAAAACTGCCATGGCACGTGCTTCATTATGATTTCCAAAATAAAGAAAGAAATAGAACTTTCTCTCTCCTCGATTTTCTCTCTTCATTCACTCATTCACTTCCGCTTTCTCTCTTCTCGTTTTTCTCTATCTAAAAACCAGTTAACTGGCGATTTCGAGCGTGTTCTCTCTCCTCCATTGTTGCTTTTCGAGCTTTTTCTCTCTTTTCTTTCACTTGTGAAGTTGTTTATCGCTTAATTCTGGTTCGTTTACTTATTTTTTTTTTGAGATTTTTGTTAGTTTAAATTGTTTTGGTTCTTAGATTTTTAGGTTTTTTTATTTTGATTTTGTTTTCGTTTTTTGTAGTGTTTGTTTCAGCAATGGTGAAGAAGAAGATTACAAAGAAGGCCGTAGATGCTGAAGAAGGTGTGTTTATTTAAATTTTTCATCATTTTTTTGAATTTTCTATTGAATTTTCGCTTATACATGCCGAATTAGTAGTGCATGTTATTTTTTATAGTTTTCTGTTGATTTATTATGCATATTGTGATAATTGAATTTCAATTTTGAAGTTATTATGTTTAATTTTGCTTTATTTTATTGTTCATTGTGATAATTGGTTCAAAATTTGATATATATGTGTTGTGGTGTTGTTATATGTTAAACAAATTTTGCATGTTTGTTTTCAGAAGTTTTATTCATTATTCTTCAAATTTTGTATGTTAGGTTTTAGTTAGATTATGAGAATAGTATGCATATCTGCATTGTGTTTATGTATATGTGTTTGAGTACCAGTAATATGTGCATTGTGCATTGTGCATTGTGTGTGAGTAATATATACATTTGTTATTTATATGCATGACAAAGGTTACTTTATGCTGTTAAAAGGGTCACTTTATGCTGTGAAAAGGGTCACTTTATTCTGTTAAAAGGGTCACGTTTTTATTTAAAAGGGTTACTTGTTGTAGTTTAAAGGGTGACTTTATGCAGTGAAAAGGGTCACTTTATATAGTTAAAGGGGTCACTTTATGCTTGTTAAAGGGTTACTTTTTAGTTAAAAGGGTTACTTGTTGTATTTTAAGGGTGACTTTATGCAGTTAAAAGGGTCACTTTATTCATTTAAAAGGGTCACTTTTTGCATTTAAAAGGATTTTTATGCATATATTCTGAATTTTCCCATGAGTAATTTGTGAATTTGTAATTTATGGTTATCCTCTGTATTAATTAGATATAGGTGGTTCAATAGGTGGATATCGTTATAAATCGCCTTCAAGGGGAAAAGCAATGGGTAAAGAGCCTGCTAAAAAGAACAAGACAGTTCCTGAGAAGGACAAACCAGAGTCTAAAACTGTGAAGGCTAAAACTGTTCCTAAGAAGGCCAAAGCAGAGCCTCAGAAGGTTAAAGCAGCTCCTAAGAAGTCTAAAATTGTATCTAAGAAGGCCAAAGCAGATTCTGAATTGCAAGTGGTTTCTGATTCTGATACTGTTGTGTAAGTATAAATGTTTTTTGTTTTGCATTTTTTAATTATATATATCATGATTCTGATTCTGATTCTGATATTGTTTTACTTATATTATTATTATTTAGGGAAAAAAGACCCTTGATTGCAAGGTGCAGACCACACACATTGGAATTAATGATGAGTACTTTTAGTCCTAATCAACAAAAAGCTGTTGAAGAAATAGGTTTTGGTGGTTTATTACATCTGAAATTGAAAACTTTGAATCGTCAAATGCTACATTGGCTGGTTGAACACTTTAATGGTGGTAGCTGCATGTTCACTATTGTTGCTGGTAAAGAGTTTGTAGTTACTAAAAACGATATATGCGATGTCTTTGGCTTGCCTATGAGTGAGATTGCTGTTCATGAACTTCAGAAGAATCCTGAAGAAGGTAGTGTAGATAAACGTATCATTCAGTCATGGAGACTTAGTTATGGTCTTACTGAGAAGCAACCTCTGCATTTGTCAAAAGTGGAGTCTAGGATGGTTGATTTGGATGATGGTGGGGAAGAATTCAAGAGATGTTTTGTGCTTCATGCTATGTCTAGCTTCTTAGCTCCTACTACTAATAGGACTGTTTCATTGAAGTTGCTCAAGGCTGTGGAAAATGTTGATGAAATCAAAACATTTGATTGGTGTTCATATCTTTTGAAAAAATTAAAGAAGGCTGTTGTGAAGTATAAGAATGATGAAAATGCTCAAAATGTAAGTGGTTGTTTGCTAGCTTTGCAAATTATGTATTTTCATCGATTAAATTTCCAAGGAGAAAAGGAAAGTAGTACCCTTCCTTTGATTCAACATTGGACTGATGCGAAGATTAAGAAGCGGATCAATTTGGAGATTAAAGCTGGTGATTTTGGGCAGGGACCATTGGATACCCTTACATATCCTGTTTCACAGCCTGAAGTTAGGGATCCTGTTGTTAAGCAAACTTGTGTTCAAGGGGCTTCTACAAGTGGTAGAAGTGGCCGCATTCTTGCATTTGATCTTCCAGAAAGTGTGATGAATGATGATGAAATTAAAGAAATTTCAACTGATGTAAGTGTTCTTTTTTTTTTTATTTTTTATTTAGTTATTATCTCTTTATATGCACTAAAGTTACCCTTTATGTGCACTAAAGTTACTCTTTTTGTGCACTAAAGTTACCCTAAATATTCAGTTATAAGGGTTACTTTATGCATTTAAAAGGGTAACTTTATACATAATAAAGGGTAACTTTATACATTTAAAAGGGTAACTTTATGCATATATCATGAATTTTCATTTGTTTTTTATTTTTATTTGTTACATTTGTATAGTTTCTTATTGGTTCATATGTTTGCAGGCTGTTCATGAAACATTTCTTTTGGTCAAAAGAAATATGGATGTATTATTGTTGGTTCAGTCACAAGGTTTTCAAGCCTTGAGTGATATGATTGCTTCTCGCAGAACTGAATCATTATCCTCTGATGATGCTGTTGTATTTTCTCAAACTCAACAGCTACTCTCTGATCCTCATTACCTGAAGCTTTTAGATGGTTTAATTGAGGAGTGTAACAAGATGAAGTCTGTTCATGAAATGTTTCGTGATTTTTATGAACCTGAAGGTCATAACAATGATGTTCCTGAAAATGAACCTGCAGAAGATTTGAATTTGAATAGGTCTGAGGATGATGTCAATGGTAAAGGAAAAAGTGTTTTGATGAATAGGTCTGAGGATGATGCTGGGCCTTCTGTAGCAAATGCTTCTAGACGTATCGTCAGAGGCAATAAATCTTTTTGCTCACTCGACTGTGGGCCAGTAGGTGTGGATGTTCCTTTTCTTACTTTGTTTTTGAGGGCTAATGCTCGGATTTTCAAGAATTTGCCTAAGTTACATTTGGAAATTCTTGATTATTGTTTACTGAAGGATGATTCAATGATGAGGAAGTTAAGTGTCATTTTTTATGATAATTATATTTTTATATGTTTTTTTTCCTTTATTTTTTTTAATGCTTATCTTATTTTTTATTGTTGCAGTGAGAATCTTGTTACTATTGGGATGAATTTTTTAATTCCAAGAGAAGACATGGTATCCCTGGTAGCTCCACTTAGAATTAGATGGTGCATCATTGATTGCTACTGTCTGTATTTGAACGAGAAGGCATGTTTTGATTCTGGTCCTCGAAAATTCTTCTTTGCATGGTGTGAGGCAAAGTGTAAGTAATTTGATTTTTTTTTATTTTTATATTTAGTAATTATCTCTTTATATGCACTAAAGTTACCCTTTATGTGCACTAAAGTTACCCTTTATGTGCACTAAAGTTATTATCTCTTTATATAAACAAGTTCTCATACTTTTAATAGTTTGCATTCTTGCATGTTTGTGAAAACATTGGCAAAGGTGAAGTTTCACAAGCTGTTAATGATTTGCACGATTTATGGGAAGGTTGGGTGAGCTATGAGAATCCTGAATGTGATATTATGGATGCTGAACTGGTATATTTCATGATAAATTACTATCAAAACTTTAAAAAAGTTCTGTTTTGTGTTAATCTGTCTAAATCAGTGTTTTAGTTTTTTCTGTTTCAGATCTATTTTCCTGTTCTTATTGAGAATCACTACATTTTGTTTGTTATTGATCATACAAAAGAGGTGGTATATTATCTTGACAATATCATCTGGCGTGATGATGCTCTTGAATATACCAAAGAATTGTCTTCACACTTGGTATGTTTATGTTGATTCATTGTTATGTTTCTGTTTACTTATTGTTTCCATTTAATTTTTTTTTTCTTTTTTCTTGTTTTTATTTTATTCTAAACTTTTATATTTTATGTCAGTGTGATCAAATGGGTGTTTTTCTCGGAAAAAGAAATCATCCAAAGAGTTCTCAGCTACCTTCTTATAGGTTTCAAATTGTTGAGTTGGAATGGAGAAAAGAAAAGGTTGACAATTTGGACTGTGGGGTGTTTGTCATGTATCACATGCTCCATTTTGTTGGCGAATCGTTCAAATTAAATGAACTGAAAACAGTAATTATTCATCTATTTTGTATGTAGTTTTTCACTTTCTAATGCTTTTATTAATTACATATTGATAAGTTTTTTTTTTTTTTTTTTTTTTTTTTTTTCTGCTGTGAGATTATTGGGAGAAAATTTCTGCGAGGTGAGATCTGTACGACACTGGTGCTGTGTGATTTGAATGAATCTAGGAATGATGTGTTGTCAGAATTAGAGAAGTTCAATGAGAAGAAGAAAGATCCTGCTTATTGCCAGGAAATTGAAATGAGAAGAAAGGATGCAATTGCTGCAAAGAAGAAGAAAGAAAAATGGCAGCTGAAGTAGAAGCAAAGGCAGAGGCAGACGAAGAGAATCCCAAAGGAAAAAGGGCAAAAAAGAAAACAGACAAGTACACTCCTTCTAAAGGGTGAAATGACTGTTAGAAGCAAAGGTTGATTAGGTCTAGGAGTATTTTTTGAACAATGAAAAAACTTAATGTTTGTGCATATACATCAAGTTACATGATGTTATTAAACTTAGTGGATAGTTTTTGGTTCTTTTGGAATACTGATGTATGTACATACATTAAGTAATTTGAAAGGTTCTTGTGTATGTTTTTTTGGGGTCACTTTTGTGCATTAAAAGGGTTACTTTGTGGCATAAAAAGGGTTACTTTTTATATTTGATAAAGTATACTTTTTTGGGTAGATAGGGTAACTTTTATGCATGAAAAGGGTAACTTTTATTGACAAAAGGGGTAACTTTTATTCCCGAAAAGGGTAACTATTAACAAAGAAAAGGTTGATTTAGTGGATAGAAAGGATAAGGTATACTTTTTTGGATAGATAGGGTAACTTTTATGCATGAAAAGGGTAATTTTTATTAACAAAAGGGGTAACTTTTATTACCAGAAAGGGTAACTTTTAGTGGATAGAAAGGATAACTTTTATGCATGAAAATGGTCACTTTTATTCATAAAAAGGGTTACTTTTATACGTTAAAAGGGTAATATAAGTTGATGTTTTCAAGAATTAAACATCTGCTAATAAAAGTGTCTATCACATTTTCATTAAACTTGTCATAGAGTAAAAAAACAAAAGAAAAATAGTTTAACAATACAAGGTATATTAATTTCGAAAAAAAAATGTTCTAAAAAAGATCTTAAAAGAGTAGTAAGTTAGGTGTCTTTGATCCAAATTCTGAATTTGGAGGTGGCAATGCTGGTTTTCTTTTTCTCTTGCTTTTTTCAAGTCCTCCTTTTGCTCTCTTGCTTCTTCCTTTTGTTACAGCCCTTTTAGGATCAAGTATTTGTGGTACACTTGTGCTTGTACTCGATGCTGAAGAAACGTCAGTATTGCTTTGAGTGTTGTATGCCACATCAGGAATGTTAGAATCAGCTTCTGCACTTTCTTTCTGAGCAGCACTAGCAAGTAAGTCTTCCACCATTTTAAGACTGTTTCTGAAGCTTTCTTCCATAAATGCTCTTGTCTCTTCATTTTCTTGACTTTTTAAGATTAGATTGTAGAATTTCCTCATCATTGTTTGCCTCCATGGAATATATTGCTGTTTAGGATCCTGATTCTTCAACCTATCCCATGCCCCTGTTTTTGCAAACTTAGTCCATCTTTTTGAAACATACTTATCTGGTATTCTTGTTACTGAATGCAAATGTAGAGTTCTGATGCAATGATAACATAACCATCCAGATGCTTCAAAATTTTTGCAAGTGCACCATACAGTCTGGCTCTCATGTATATAGTTTACTTGATGTGCAGACCATGGCTTGTCTTCTAGTGTTACTTGATAAAGTAGGCATTCTTCATTACTGCCTAACATCTGAACAGTTGTTGCCATAGAGTCTTCAAACTCCTCTTCAAAATCTCTAAAGAGTGATAAAGTGAAAATCTGTACATCAAAATCATGTAGGTTCATTTAAATTGCCATATATTAGGTGTAATTTATGTAGTTGTCAGTTAACTTTTTACCTGTGCAGCATGCTTTAGCATTCCAGAGAGAGGCAATGAAGTGAATGCTATTGACTTGCTACAGGAAAACTTATCATATTTCTCTGTGCTTCTCCAACGATTGGTTGTCTTCTTAAATATGGTATAAAATTCTGTCAAAGTAGTTGCTTTACTTGCTCTGAATCCTATAGCATGATTAGTGCTTTCACTCCTTTGTGACGATAAGATTCCTGCTGAAAAGAAATCTCTACTAAGGGCAGGACACCATTTGTTTTTCAACTGATACACTCTTTTGTACCAAGAGTGTTCTGTCAACTCATATTTCTGCAACATTGCCTGCCACTTTTCTTCGAATTCTTGTTCTGTCACACACATCTTTAAGCACTGGTTGAATGCAAATTTGAATTCTTTGTCTTTTTTAAGAGCTCCAAATCTGGTTATGGCATTTTGCTCCAAATGCAATATACAAAGTCTATGCCTTGTATTAGGAATCACCTGCATTGAAAATAAAGGGGTCACTTTATGCTGTTAAAAGGGTTACTTTATGCACTAAAAAGGATAACTTTATGCAGATAAAAGGGTAACTTTTATGTGAAAAGAAAAACTTTATTGTCAGATCTCAAATCTGTAAGATGTCAATATAAATCTTTTACCTCCAGAATTGCATTTGCCATTGCTTGGTCCTGGTCAGTGAATATTGAAGTTGGTTTTCTATCCTCCATAACTTTGAAGAAGGTTTGTAATAACCACACAAATGAATCTGTCGTTTCATCCCCAATAAAAGCACATGCAAACATACAATTATGCCAGTGGTTATTTATGCCAACAAATGGAGCACATATAAGATTATATTTGTTGGTTCTGTATGTTGTATCAAAGACAAGAACATCTCCATATATCCTATAGTCTTCTAGCATCATTGAATCTCTCCAAAAGATATTGCAAATTCTTCCTTCTTTGTCAAACTTCACTCTAAAAAAGAAGTTTGGATCCTCTTATTGTTCTTGACTTAAAATGTTCACTAAAGTTTGAGCATCTCCAGCCTCAATTTGTTCCATTCTTAACCTTGAGCAAAAATTCAGGTGATCTACAACACTATGGCCTACATGCTGTTCTCCTCCAGCCTCTGTAGCCATGTAATAGTAAGTGTCCATTGTAGTTAGACCTGAAGATTTCATTGTTTTGATTGCTTCAGCTTTTTCCTCTGTCATTTTTCTTTCAGAACGATGCAAATAATGCCACTGTGGCTTTGTTAGCTCGTGGTTATGCTGAATAACATGAGACACCACCTTAAACTGTCCTTCTTTATTCACTTTTGCTCTTATGCATGCCTTGCAATTTGATCTTGTAATGGCTACTTGTCTTGGCTTTCTTGCTTTTACATTTACATCCTCTTCATCAACCATTTCAACTAACTTTGTTTTCTTCTGACCTGAATGTCTCTTTCCCTCAGCAGAACACACATAGTTTTTCTCAGTTACTATTTTTGTGTGTTGTTTGAATCTAGTTGTATGTTTTCTTATTGAAAACCCCAGTATAGCAGCATGTTTTTCATACAATTCCAAAATTTCTTCAAAAGTTTCTCTTACCACACCAACAAATGATCCTCTAAGATCTAAACCAGAAGCATCAATTGGATTTGTATCTGTTATTTAATACAAACAAATCAGATAATAACCACAGGAAGCATAAAAAAAGGGTAACATTCGTGTGAAAATAGGGTAACTTTTATGCATGAAAAAGGTAACATTTAGACATTCAAAGGGTTACTTTTTGCATACAATCTGAATTTTCAGCATACAATCTGAGTGTAACATTTGTGCATAAATAGGGTCACTTTAAGCATGAAAAGGGTAACATTTAGGCATTCAAAGGGTTACTTTTTGCATACAATCTGAATTTTCAGCATACAATCTGAGTGTAACATTTGTGCATAAATAGAGTCACTTTTAAGCATGAAAAGGGTAACATTTAGGCATTCAAAGGGTTACTTTTTGCATGCAATCTCAAAAGTTCTGCATTCAATCTGAGGGTAACATTTAGGCATAAGTACGGTCACGTTTATGCATAGAAAGGGTAACAATTATGTATTCAAAGGGTTCTTTTTTGCATACAATCTCAAAAATTTATAGAAATTACCTTCAGTTGCATTTGTTTTGGTTGTTTGTTCTGAATTTGAATCAATTGATTTATCAGGAATCACTTGATTTTCAGCATTGTGAATTGCGTCTTCTGCATTCTCAATTGCTTCATTTGCATTATCAATTGCTTCATCTGCATTGTCTGGATGGTTGAATATTGGTACGAATTCATCTCCAAAACAATAAGTTTCTTCTTCTTCTATAATCGATCGATTTAAATCGATTTCAAATTCAGTCTCAACTTGCCTCTGTTTTTGTAGCAATTCGTGAATGAGATTGCTGCAATTTGTTGTATCGAAAGTCGAATTCTCCATTGATGATCGATTTCTGCAATTTGTAAGTTTTCTCACCTTTTTTCTCCTCGATTGATGATCGAATTCTTCTATTTGTGCGTTTTCTCACCTTTTTTCTCCTCGATTGATGATCGATTTCTGCAATTTTTGCGTTTTCTAACCTTTTTTCTCCTCGATTGATGATCGTTTTCTGCAATTTTTGCGATTTCTCACTTTCTCTCTCCTCAATGGATGATCGAGAGCTGCGTTTTCTCACTTTCTCTCTCCTCCATTGTTGTTCTGTGTTTTTTTGATTTTTAGGTATAAAATTCCGCGATTTAAAAAAAAAAAACAATAAATAAGTTGCACGTGAGAAAAACCCGATGTACAGTAAAAATACTGTACACCGGGTACATGCAAATGGAATTGCTATGATTTAGGGTAGAATTACATGTCTACAATTCCCATGTATGGGCATATACAAATGCAACCCCAATACGATTAAAGGATTTTCGCAACGCGTAATAGAACTGCTGTGCAAGTAACGCTCAACTTTTCACACTTAGCTTTACCATTTTCCCTGAATAACTGTTGCAAGCGTCAAAAGAACATATAGTAACTGGTAACACCATTTAGAATACTATTGAACACAACGAGCGTCAAAAGAACAGAAACCCAGCACATAAGAGTTTGACATGTCTACCAAGTCTTACAAGCCGGTGGCAGCACTCACAGTCTCTAGTATCAGCTTCTTAATTAGGTTATCCTAAACTGGTGATATGGCATTATCGAGAGTAGGAGTTAAAAAAAAACAGTACACAAGCACAAAATTAAGAAGCATCCAGTATTAATATAAGATCAAGCTGAGTGCAGACAGTTGAACTAAAAGATATCAAACATAATTCTCGGAACAAAATTTTTAAAACCATTCAGAAGTCTAGACCTCAAGAGCAGAAATTTCAACATAGCTAAGAAGTACTCCAAATAGAATTCCATAACTGATAAGAAAAGCAACTCTGATTGAAGACAATTATCGGTAACGGCGAAGAGAGAGTGTTTGGTTCCTCTTCCAGGTTGCACGGCGAGAAGGCCTGGCCTTGTGGTAACGGTGTCCTCTGCCACGGAGACCTCTGTTCTTCTTTCCTGCTGAAGTAAGACCACGGAGCTCTCTGTGCTTGTGCACTGGGTTGCAGACCCAGTTGACCCTTGGATCGTTCCTGATGGCACTGTGTGCAGTGTCAACAAGAATGACTTCGAAGTACTTGTAGGTGGAATCCTGCAAGACAAAGGGCATTACAAAAATTGTGAGTACATAACACGAGCAATTCATCAGTTAAGATACTCTAGTAGACTAATATTCTTCCCCCATATCCTGAAATGGTTTTCTTGGCAAGGCAGATGCCCAACAACATTACAGGGACTTTAAAATTTAAAACAAAGTCATTCATCGACAAGCCTATCCTCAAGTCTATTTAAAGTTCAGGCATAACCTCACATACTTTAGCTAGTGAATTTTCAAACACTACGAACATCATAGAAAACCATCCATCACATGATTTAAGCAATAAATGGGAGTCTGATTATCAAGGATGAACAAGATTGAAAAAGTAAAATATGACTAAACAAATACAGATTAGCAACGTACCAAAACAAGAATTCCCCATTAGATACTTACAAGTTACAATAGAACAAAACCGAAATAAAAAAAAAAGTAAACCAAAAGATTGAACTAGAGGGGGTACAAACCTCATTGATCCAGTAAGAATTGAGGACCCTGAGACCTCCCAATTTGCGACCAGCACGCTCCTCAGCAACTGACCTCTTACTGCGCTGGAACTTCAATTGGGTAACTCCCTGGTTGGTGGGCTTACCATAGACGATACCCTTTGGAACTGGCCTCTTGCGACCACCTCTCCTCACACGGACTCGGTAAACAACAAAACCCTATAATTGTGCCAAAAGAACTTTCATAAGTAATGCTGTAAAAAGAAGTGCACAACTGCAGCATTTCTGCTCAATACTATTCCCACATTTATACAAACACCGGTGCACATAGATACAGAAACAAGCTTGAGACGAACTAATACCAATTTCCCTAATATCAAACCAAAGCTAACACAAGATAATGTTTAATTCAACTAATAATTCTATGGCATTGATCAAAGGGTTAAGAAAATATGATGATTATAACAAGCTTTACAACTACCCTATAGATAGTGCGAACAAACTGGTGATTAAAACAAACCACAACAATGCAAAATTCAACTAAAGAAAATGTTTTTCTTATTAAAAACTATTCATATTTAAGTGATTTGAAGCAGCATTACCAACATATATACATTTATTAGCTAAAAAAAACCTAATTCAAGGAAATCCTGAAAAGGCCCTTTCATTTGTAATTTCTAATGGCTAGGTAATACTTCGCAATAGAAAAAAAAACAATAAATCTGTAAAAATGCAACAACACTACAAAGTTTTTATCACTATACTTGTCAAAAATCAGTCTTCAACGAACTATCTCTTTTAATCCAATCCAACATACATAATTAATCAGAAAAATCATAGCTTCAAAATCATAGCCGTCCAACAAAACTACATTCCACAAAATCCGCATTAGGATTTAAAATACTTTTCTCTCCTAAAACCACCTCAAATCAATCGATTAAAATAAAAAAAAAACGCGTAATTTCATCATAAAAACATCATTTCTAATCAAAAACTCAATCAAACATGCACATTTCAAATCAAGTGTTCCAAAAACATCAATCATTCATCACAAAACACAACAAATAAGTGAATAATCAAAGATCAACAGAAAAATAAAATTAAAAATGATTCGAAAACAATAATTATGAAAAAGAGGAGAAACCTGCTTGGCCTTGTAACCAAGACGACGAGCTTTGTCAGGGCGAGTAGGGTGAGTAACACGAACAATGGAAGGAAGCTGACGATACTCCCAACACCTAACTCTTTGGGTGAACCTCATCACATCGGATTGTTTCTTCCTCCATAGCTCTTGCATATACTTGTATGCACCTGCAATTTCATCAATTTTCCAGAATCGATAACATTAACATTATCAGAAAATCATGAACAACAAGATTGAAGAGATGAAATGGAGGAGAGAGAAAGTTTACCCATGGCTGCTGCTGCAACAGAGAGAGAGAGAGAGAGAGAGATGAGGAAATTAGGGTTTTGGTGGTTCGGCCTACAAATGAAAGGAGGAGGAATAAAAGGGGGTTTTAAGAGGGAGTTAGGGTTTTCTTGTTATACTTTGGGTTTTCGTTTTAATGGGCCGGACTTTTTGGTCCACTCTTTTTTTTTTTTTTTTTTGTTTGACAATCCATCAATAACTATTTTACTCTTTTGTGATGCCGTAAAATATTACTAAAATGTTCTGATTAGCTTACGTATTAATTTTGGGCTGGACAACTTTTTTGCAAGGTTTAAAAATAAAACTAGTGTTCAGCCCGGGCGTTGCTCCGGGTGTTACTTTGAGTATTTTTATCATAATTATCATCAAAGAGCTTGAAAGAATTATTTTATTGTCGGAAATTATAATACTCGTATTACAATAACAATAATAAATAGTTTTGAATAATTTTTGCTTTTATTTCTAATATATATTTATATATTTATGTGCATAGAGAGAACAACATAAGCTTATAGCTTGGATGGTAATAAGTTGGTTTTCATTTAATGAGGTCTTGTGTTCAAACCTTATAGTATGTGGCACATTGACATTTTTAGGAACACTTTTTAATATACTAGGTTAGGTCCCGTGCCATGCACGGTTACTGTCATTATTTATTATCGATTTAATGTTATAATTAATTAATATAATATAACATACAAACTATCTAAATTTGTCATTGATAAAATTGAAGTATTTGACATGATGAAACATGGAATATCATGCTTAATAGACATTCTTATGTTTCAACCATATAAGAAAATCTATATTAGCGGAATATAGAAAGATAAAGATTAAAATTTATTATAAAAATATAATCAATAAAAAAAAAGATAAAAATAAGTTCCTAAAAAACCATAGAAAGAAGAATTAACAAAAGGAAGACGATGTGATAATTTTGACAAAAATTAAAATTATATACCTATATACTTATCAGTGATAATATATCGTAATGTCTTATTTTTTGTTATTAACTTTTGTCTATCTCAATTGTATCCTTGAAGCAGGTATTATGTTTGCCACACATAAACTTATAGTAGAAGATTGTACTTTTTGAAAACATTTTACAAAGATTATATATTGCGATTATATTTTCCATATTGATTAATTGAATGTCAATATATATTAAAAAAAAAGGTAAACATCATTTCTATTTATATAGTAATTAAATTTTACAAATAATTTTCTTAAATAAACTTTCTACTAAATTATTTTTTTAAAAAAAATACTAAGGACACACCAGAAATTGACATGTGTCATTGCTGGTGTGTCTTTTAGTATATAGTTATTGATTGATGATTGATAAATAAATAATATAATTATAATAATAATATAAAGTATAGATTAAATACGAATTATAATAAGAAAATCTATTAACTATTAACTATTATTATAACAAGAAAGTCATTGCTAGAGGAGCCAACACATGGCGGGTTGACAAACATCCCCTTTGTGTTTATGTAAATGGGTAAATGGGTTGTGTTCGTGTCATAGGGTATGTTTTCTTCAACCTATCTCAACTTACTAATACTTATTGTTCAATAAGTAATAAAAATAAGTTGAAAAGAAGAGGGTCATAATGGGTCAGATTCGTGTCATGTTGTTTCAGTTTTAAGTTTTTCGGTAAATTCGTACGTGTCACATTGATGTGTCCTGTCATGAATGACATTGGTTTAGAATTACAACCTTTAATGTATGACTCCTAATTAAGTACTGCAACGAAAAGAAATCATGAGTTTCAAGCGTAACTCCTCTAATCATTTAATCAAACCACAAGTACTAGATCGAAATTTCACGTATTACCATACGAAATCTCTTACTCTGGAGGGGAGAAAACCATTATACAAAGTTTTGTGGGTTAGGTTTTATGTATTCCTCTTTATAGCATCTTAGGATAAAATTCATCTTAGAGTAACAACCAAGTTTGATAAAGTATCTTAATATCTTATACTTCTCTTGTTTTTTCGGTCGCAACATTTATCTAGGCAATTTTTGAAAAAGAAGCGGAAAAAGTACATTTACATTTTGCTGCATTAGTAGCTATTGTGCTTTATTTGGTAGCAGTCTTACGAGGTACGCATAAGTCCAGTGTTCAACTTTTAAGGCTGATCACTTTGATGGAGATGTTGAGCTCAAAATTGTTGACATTGTGGTGTCTGTTAGGTGGTATGCCAATGCTAGGCATACAAACCTTTAGTGTGAAAGGCAACAATTAAAAGGACCCTCATGTGGTCTTGTTGTATATACTGATGTTTCAGTAAGAAAGGCAATTAAAAGCAAACTTGATTTTTATACCTAAAGTTACTTCATGCCATTGCAAATTAACATATCTAAAGCTAGAGTACCTACAAAAATGTTAGTGAACTAGTCTAGTTTTAGTTCCTTTATGGATCACAAAGAGTTGAATGATTGTTCTACCTTTCAAAAGATAATTCGTTTGTTTGTTTATTTACAAAAGGTCAACCCAAATGTGGTATGCCAAATTTCCAGTGCAATTGGAGAATAGAGGTAATAGCGTCACATTTGGCTATTGTTTTTAATTTTTCGACATCATCATCTGGACCTGTAGACACCCATTTGTGTCTCCCCAAAACCAAACTCAGTGATGAATGCCTTTCACGTCGAACCATTATCGAATGAGGTGAAAGTGGTTAAAAGTCAAGTGTTGCGGTTTAGTTTTATTAAAATTCTCTTCTCTCTGTTTTTGAAAATAACTCTATTTATTTGAAAATAGCCAAACCAGTTTAGTTTGGTCCATAATTAAGGTCCAATAATAGTGTAGTTGGATGGGGCTCGAAAAAACCTTTCCAACGATATATTATAAGCCCAATTCCGATGAATAATGAGGAAGTTATGGCCAAAATACTAAACCGGGCCCGGTTAATTGTTTACATACGGCCCAATGATCTAGAGGAGGGCCCAATGTTAATTATTATTCCTAAAATCATTAGGATTAATTATAATTTTCTAGAAGTTTCTAGAAGGTTCTTTTTAATTCTAATATTATTAGATTTAATAATTAATTATTTTAAAATAGACTTTTATTTGGAGTAAAACATTATTTTATTATCTTAAAAATACGTATTTTATCTTCTGTACGGATTTCGTAGATCAAGTTGATTAAAGATCAGATTCCGCGTGAAGTCGCGACAGACATTGTCGCGTCGCGACAGAGTCGATTACTGGCGACAGCGTGTAGTTTTATTCCTTATCAAATTCTATGTTTTTCCGGACTATTTTCATTATAAATAGGGTCCGAATCTCTGTTTTCAGAATCATCAACTCTCATCCTTTATTCTCTCTATTCTCTCTTGAGCAATATATGCTTTCTTTCTCCCTCTCTTTCTAAACTAGCTTTTTAAATACAATATTCCGCATTCACAAGATCTAGAATCTCTTAGCCAAGTTCGAAGTTGCCTTCGCCCTAGACGTGCAAGGTTTAATATTTTCTGAGGGTTTGGTCCAAAACTAGTCAAAACTTTATTTAATTTGATTTCAATTTAATTCTTTAGTTATTCTTTATTATTTTCATTGAAGTTTACTAACTTGTGTATTTTGTTATTAGAAAGAGGTACGAGGCTTCAAAGTAAGTAGATTAGCTTACTCCCTATTTTATTAACAATGTAGATTGCATGCTTATTATTGTTTTATATTCCTAGTATCATGTTAGGATGCTTTTAATGCTTTCTAGTATCATGTTAGGATGTTATTTATTGCTTTCTAGTATCATGTTAAGGATGCCTTTACTCTTTCTAATATTATGTTAGTACCATGTTAGGTTTAAAGCTTTGATCTTTATTGCTTAGTGACATGCTAGAAGTTGTTATTAATCTTGTTAGTATTATACCTAGGATCTTGCTATTATTATTAAGCTTTATTGTGCCTTGTCATGATTATTATTATTATTTAATATTGTTTATTATTATGTTGCTTGATTATATTTTGTTATTGTTTGATTACACCTTTTATGATTGTTAAAGGGAATTTGTACTTGAAATCACGCTTAATAAGATGATTATTAATTTGGTTTAGGCTAATGTGATTTTAACTCAAGTGATCGCCAATAATAGTTTTATTTGTGCATTAATATTCAACCAACATAGATAAACAGGGTAGGTTCAATATAATGTTTGTATGTTATTCGAAACGCGCACATGAATACGAGCAGAACAAAGTAGAGGCCTATTTTATAGGGCGGGTCCTTTCTTTTGTAGATTGGATTCGTACCCTCATCCTCGGACCCTGTTTGGTTCAAGACCTTATGGAGTAGTTGATGGTCCTTTTGGATTGTCTTTTGGGTTTACAAGTTCCTAAAACTTGTTGGCGACTCTTTTGCTCTCTTTTCTTTCCCTTTGGAACGCCACCATACTTTAGTGTATGATCACAGTGGGGTTCAAGTTTGGGATCATAATGCTTGAAATATTCCCTACAGTTTTTGGCGACTCCACTGGGGAGGATTTCTATTTATATTCCTGAAATTTATTTTGGCAATTATTTAGAATGAGCGGATGAGACTCGAAAAATTCTAAGTATTTCATGTGCGTGATTTGATTAACATTATTGTCATATGCATTAAAAGGTTCTCATGGGAGAGCCCCATGAGTCAATCCCTAGGAATTTTACACGTAGGAAATTTGAGAAATATCTTTCATGACTAGAATCGAAAAGATGATGCGAAATCTAGAAAATTCGAAGAACACAGAAACTTGCCAAGGCATGTAGGAACTAGCGTCTAGAAAACAGGGCTTGTCGCCCGTAAAAAGTTTCTGTCGCCTGGCGACAGTTCTGTCGCTTGGCGACAGAGGCTTTTTTGCGGCGACAGTCCTTGTAGTCTGGCGCCAAGTTCTTCCAATACCGAGCCAGGGGTCTGCCTTCTTGCTTTGACCATTTCTAGCGTTGTTGGCTTGATTTTACTTATTGATTGAGTCATTTTCTCACTTTTCTGAACCCATATGTGTTCTACATATGGAAATAACCCTCTGGGGGTTCCTGCTTCACCTGCCCAATGGAATATCCCACTATCATGTGCAAAGTTCAAATTTGGGTACGTGCAAAGTTTGTGAATCCACCAAACCATGGAGTCGAGTTCGATTTCATCACGAACTCGCGGAATCCTGTCCATTCGCTCCAACCCTCACGGTAGGCTTGTGTGCAATGCATATGGATTCATAACCATGGACCTTTTTGACTTAATCCATATCCTCGAACTTTAGAGAACTAGAGCCATGGTTAGGTTGCAAACTCATCATATTGTGACTATGTGAACTACTTGTGCTTCCTTGCTTGTATATATTATATATGTGTTAACCGTTTGTTTGACTTGTGTTAAAGACTAAATAAATTGACTAATGACTAAAAGGACTTTGTCTAATTAATTAATTTTGAATTAATTAAAGGCTAATAAATTAATCAATTCGACTTAGTACGACTTTAGGCATGTCCATTTAGAGTAAAATTACTGGAAACAGTCCAAATTAATGTTCCAGCAATGGCACAGGAATTTGGGCTGTGGCGCTGCAGTTTAGTGTCTGTCGCCTGGCGACAATTTTGTCGTCTGGCGACAGGCTTTAAACAGTGGCGACAGTCCTGTTGTTTTAGCGACAGTCCAGTTTTCTTGCTCGAGTCATCACGACGAGTCTAATTAATAGTCTACTAATCAGTTTATCAATTTATTAATGGTTCAAACCACGTTTAAGTCTTTAATTGAGTTTAGGCACTTAAAGTCCAATGGTCATACACTATGAGTCAAAGCATGTCACTCACACACACATAAAGCACACACATAACATGTTTGTCACATTATGACCATGTCTAGAAAGTCTTGAATGCGTGTTTTCCGTCATTTTTTTTAGGGGGGTAAGTCGGATATTAATCCTCCAATTTTAAAACTTCATTAAATTTTCCCTTAAAATATATACCCCATTTTTGCCTATTCTTTTTTAATTTTTAAACCATAAAGTCAAGTCAATTAGAGTCAAGTATTAAAACAAATATGGTTTAACTTACAGCGCGTGGACAAGAAAGGAAGGGCGTTTAATCAAGGACAACACTTTTGTTCAAGTCTTACTTTTTGACAAACCAATCGGTAGGAAAAGGAAAGCTAAGAAGGCAATGGCTAGTCAAGAAGAACTTAATGAGGTCAAGGGACAGGTAGCCAACTTGGCTGAGATGTTACAAAACTTATCGCTGCAAATAAGTAATCCTGAAAAACAGAAACAAATGGACCTAATCCAGGAAAGCTTGGGCAAGCTGTCCAACGACTTTAGATTCCAAGAGATTAGCTCACAAGGGGTCTCGGTGGATAAGGACCTTCTCCCACAGAAGTTCAATCCCAATGACATCCCTAAATTTAAGGCTATGGATAACCCTTATTTTCATTTAAGAGCTTTTGAAACTATAATGAACATTAAGGGGATAGATAGAAAAGCATTTCACTCTGTATTTTCATTATCTTTAGAAGCTGTATGTCAACAGTGGTACTTTTCACTTGATAAAGAAAAGACCTCTAGTTGGGAGTCTATTGTAAGTGCTTTCATTGAAAGGTATAAATGCAATATACAAATTGAAACCGATCATAGAGAGCTAGAAATGCTAAAGCAAAAAGAAAATGAAGGTTTCACCTCCTTCTTTGATAAATGGAGGGAAACTACTGCAAAAATGGTTGAAGTACCTAGTGAGAAAGAATCTGTCAGGATGTTCATTAAGAACCTCCAAGAAAAATATTCTAAACACCTTAGGTACCAAAGCAATCTAAATACCTTTAAGGCCGTCTATGATATTGGTATTAATATTGAAGATGACCTCACTAAACAAAAAGCTGCTAATAATAACTCAAATAGTGGCTGGAAAAGTAAGAAGAACGACAATCCTTCTTCATCCAAATCCACCCACTCAAACAATGTTAGCACCTTTAATCTAAATGAAGTTCTGGCAATGAATAACAATCAGGGACAAAAAAAACCATTTAGGAAGAACTATACTCCTATTGGTATTATTTATGACACCGCATTTGACCGCTTACATGCAAAAGGTCTTATAACTCCCATTGGACCATTTGGGGACCCACCTGTCGAAAGGAGAACGGCTAGCTGGAACCCAAATGCACATTGCAAATATCACCAAGGTAGGGGTCATCCTACGGAAAATTGTTGGAGGCTAAAGGAAGCTATTCAAGACTTGATCAACAGTAACAAGCTCCTATTGCCCCCTGCAAGCAAGAAGCCAAGTATCAACACCGCACCGCTGTCGGATTCTTTGGCTATTTCTGACGAAGAAAATCAAGTGGATCCATCTAGCCTCATAGAGCCTATCGAGACCATTGAAGAAGAAATCTTCGAAGATGCTCTCGAATCTCATGGCCAAGAACCTGCAACTAAGCAAGAGGTTTTGGCGTTAACATCAATATTGTCAGAGATGTACAAGTTGTTATCCCAAACTTATGAGGCCATAAGAGAGAAAAACGAGTTACTCAAAAATAGACCTCCACCCAAGCAAAAGAAACCTTTTTCTCTCCAAGTGATTGACATTCCCAGGAAAAATAATAAAGGTTATACTCCAATTGGGACGTCGTACGCTAACATGTTCAAAATGCTCTCCGAGAATGGTAAAGTTCAACCTCTCGAACCGAGACCATTTGAGTCACTAAAAAGGATGGACAAATACTATTGTTCATACCATCAATCAGGGGGACATACAATAGAGCACTGCTTCAAGTTCAAGGACTTGGTTCAACGTTTGATTGATGAAAAGAAATTGGTTCAACTTCCACAAGATGCTACAATCAATGGAGTATGGGACAGTGATGATGAGGATGTTTACCTTAAGGATATTGAAGAGACTCCTCTATCAACAATATACCCAGTAAGTGACATTTGGGACGAGGAAGATTCGCCCATAGATGTCCTCACTAGGTCCGGGAGAATACAACCTCCCATTTCAACACAACCTATACCTACTATCCAGCAAATTCCTGTGCCTATCATAGAAGACAACGATGTTGTCAAACAACTAAAAAAGGCTAAGGTGGAAATGAACGTATGGAAGCTCTTAGCCACATCCCGAGAGCATAGAGTTGCAGTCATGGATGCTTTGGCTAAAGTAGGCATAGATTCGGACACTACTCCTGAGGGACTTGCTAACTTCCTCACGAGTGATCTTCCAAGTCCAATAAACTTGGTCACCTTTTCGGACAAGGATTTACCACCGGAAGGTGACAAACACAATAAAGCTCTAAATCTCACAGTGATATGTAAAAGGATGAATGTTCCTATGACTCTTGTGGATAATGGTTCAGCAATTAATGTTTGCCCACTTAGAACCGCAAGAATGTTAGGAATAAGAGATGAGGATTTATCCCCATCAACTCAAGGGATAAGAGCTTATGATAACTCACGCCGTTAAGCATTAGGGACAATTACCATGAATATAACGGCAGGTGCAATTGAACATGCCACCACATTCCAAGTAGTGGATATTAAGGCATCTTTTAACTTGCTATTGGGACGCCCTTGGCTTCATGATCTAAAGGCCGTCCCTTCATCTCTTCATCAACAAGTAAAAGCCATAGTTGGAGGAATTCCAATCACCATTGATGCTTCATCCATGAGAATCAAAACGGTGGAAAATCCACTAATTAATGTGGAACATGATGAAAATGATGAAGATTTGTGGGGCTTTAGCAAAGAGGTCTCCTTAATAGAGGAAGATGAAAGGACCCCTCTTCATTACGACCTCCACTCAAATATGACAACTAATGCTATTCTAAAAAAACAAGGACACTTTCCTGGAATGACTCTAGGAAAGAAGAAAGGAATAGCTAAACATATGGGACTACCTGGCCTCCCTAAATTGGATACTTTCGGACTTGGTTTTGAGCCAACTCGCGAAGACCTTAAGTGGGCCCAGGAAAAATCAAGAGCGCGGAGGAATGCTCGTGCACAAAAGAGGGAGATACCCATGGATCAATATCCTCTCACCTTAAATGGACAATTTACAAGAGAAGGAGAGGATTATCCTTGTCATGAATTTCCTGAACCTTTCGTTGTAAATGGCATAAGACAACCTGGGTTCGAGATCTTTTTAGATTGTTACTTCCTAGACGAGATCCCAGCTCCAATTTATAAGGAGAAGGCGCCCCCTTGCTTTGACTTTAATGTCATGGGACTCCTCTTTGGAAGAGAAAAGAATGAGCCAAGATACACGGAAGATGATTCTTCACTCATTCAAACGGTCCTCCAAAGTGAAGGCTTTGATCCTTCGGAATTTATCACTCCAATAGAAGATCAAGAGCGTGGATGGCGCAAGACGGTGAAGATAACCACTACAAATGGAAGGAAGATTTCAGTAACTACAGGACAAGGGCCAATGTTCGAAGAATCGTCTGAGTCAGAGTCTGAGTTAGAGTCTTCCCCTATCGAGTCTTCCAAACCTTTAATTGTAGCACCCTCGCCTTCTATTTCTACTCCTAGGATAGTTAGCAATCAAGTCCCGACGGACATTTCTTTATTCGATGTAATGATTTCTGAATTCAATAATATGTTTTCTTCCCCGTATTCTTCTTGTTTTTCTTTATCTAAAGATGACGAGCATTGCTTAACTAATGATGAAAATGACAAAGAAATAATTAAAGCAATGGAAACACTTGAAAACAAGACACCAATAATTGAGGATACAGAAACGGTTGATATCTCAAAAGATCCAACCATTAAAAGAGAAGTTAAAATCGGACTAACACTAAGTAAAGATGAAAGAACCGATTTAATTAATCTACTTAAAGAATTTATTGATGTATTCGCTTGGTCATACGAAGATATGCCGGGCATTAATAGAGAGATAGCTCAACACACAATACCATTAATTCCAGGAATGAAACCTGTAAAACAAAAGTTACGTCGAATGAAACCCGACATAGCTCTTAAAATAAAAGAAGAAGTACAAAAACAAATAACTGCAGGTTTTATCAGGGTATCTAAATACCTCGAATGGGTCGCCAATGTCGTCCTGGTTCCGAAAAAAGATGGTAGAGTTCGAATGTGTGTCGACTATCGAGATCTAAATAAGGCAAGTCCAAAGGACGACTTCCCTTTACCACACATCGATATTTTGGTAGATAATACAGCAAATCATGCGCTTCTCTCGTTTATGGATGGATACGCGGGATACAATCAAATCCTCATGGCTGAAGAAGATATGGAAAAGACGACGTTCATAACACCTTGGGGTACTTACTGCTACATGGTAATGCCATTCGGGTTGAAAAACGCGGGTGCTACTTACCAACGAGCAGCGACCGCCCTACTCCATGACATGATGCATAAAGAAGTGGAGGTTTATGTAGATGACATGATCGTAAAATCAAAAGACCACCCAGGACACCCAATAGCCTTAAAAAAGTTCTTTGAAAGGCTAAGAAAATACAACATGAGATTAAACCCCTCCAAATGTGCTTTCGGAGTCACTTCAGGAAAACTCTTGGGATATGTCATAAGCTCTAGAGGAATAGAGATAGACCCCACCAAAATCAAAGCAATCATGTCCATGCCACTGCCCAAAACCGAAAAGAAAATTCGAGGATTCATTGGCCGGTTGCAATACATAAGTAGGTTCATATCCAAGCTAACCACAATATGCGAGCCAATATTCAAAAAGCTTTAGAAGAATGTACCAATTATATGGGACGATGAGTGCCAAAAAGCCTTTGAAAAGATCAAAGCCTATCTCTCGAATCCTCCCGTATTAGCTCCAGCACTCCCTGGAATACCCCTAAGGTTATACTTGACCGTCACAAAAGAAACAATGGGAGCTATGCTTGCACAAGAGGTAGAAAGTAAAGAAAATGCTATTTACTACCTAAGTAAGAAAATGCTTGAGTATGAGACACGCTATACACCATTGGAAAAGTTGTGCCTCGCATTGGTGTGGGCCACAACTAAGTTAAGACATTACATGCTTGTACATACCGTTTACGTAGTCTCACGAATGGATCCTCTTAAATATCTATTCGAAAGATCTACACTTAACGGGCGTATCTCAAGGTGGATAGTGAACTTGGCCCAATTCGATATAAGGTTTATGCCTCAAAAGGCAATCAAAGGATCAGTAGTCTCGGATTTTCTAGCAGATTTCCCAATAGAAGATTCGACACCCTTGGAAGAGAATGAATTCCCAAATGAAAGTTTAATGATGACAGAGGATGATACATGGACTTTATATTTTGATGGAGCCTCAAACCAAAAGGGATGCGGCGTAGGAGTCTTACTAGTATCACCTAAAGAAGAGCATGTTCCTATATCCATTAAGTTAGATTTCGACGTCACCAACAACGCGGCCGAATATGAAGCATGCGTGGTAGGCCTCGAAACTGCTCTAGCCTTAGGAGTAAAGAAACTCCGGATATTTGGAGATTCTTCTTTAATCATTAATCAAATCTCAAAGAGATGGAAGGTTAGGAGTGAAAGCTTAGCTCCCTACCAAACATATTTGGAAACCCTCACTGATTAGTTGGAAAAGGTGGAATACACTTATCTACCTAGAGAGGAAAACTAATTCGCCGATGCCTTAGCAAGACTAGCCTCAATGGTTAGAATTCCTAAGGAAATTGAGCAAATGCCTTTAACCATAGAAAAAAGGCATAAACCAGCATACATTCAAGCTATAGAAGACGATGAAGTGATTCAAGAAGAAGAACA
Organism: Chenopodium album; assembly: GCF_948465745.1. NCBI lineage: Eukaryota > Viridiplantae > Streptophyta > Magnoliopsida > Caryophyllales > Amaranthaceae > Chenopodium > Chenopodium album. The sequence goes on along the minus strand of NC_137857.1, from coordinate 33,448,990 downwards.
TGACGAAGAACCATGGTTCATAGATATACTAAATTATGTCACCAAAGGAGAATATCCTCCTCATGCTGAAAAAAGAGCGAAAAGAGCACTAAGACTTTTAGCTTCCCAGTTTGTACTCATAGGAAATGAACTACACAAAAGGGTACCTAAAGGTCGAGCTTTATTATGTGTAGGCAAAAAAGATGCTCAAAGAGCTATGAGAGTAGTCCACAAAGGGATATGTGGAACACATGTTAATGGCAAAATGCTAGTCCAAAAGATAATGCGAGAAGGGTATTATTGGACTACCATGAATAAGGATTGTCATCAATATGTAAAGAGATGTCCCAAATGCCAAATTTATGCAAATTTGCAACATATCCCACCATCTCTCCTCTACACCTACACTTCACCATGGCCTTTCTCTACATGGGGAATAGACATAATTGGAAAGATCACACCTCCCGGAACAGGAGGTCATGAATACATCTAGTCGCAATAGATTACTTCACAAAGTGGGTAGAAGCACAATCATATGCTAAACTCACTGCCAAACATGTAACACTCTTTATCGAAAGAAACATAATTTGTCGATACGGAGTCCCACATGAAATGATAAGTGACAATGGAACTTACTTTCAAGCCGAATGTAAAGAATTGCTACAAAAGTATGGTATTCAACATCATCATTCTTCTCCTTATAGACCTCAAGCAAATGGAGCAGTTGAGGCCGCTAATAAAAACTTAAAGACAATCATTGAGAAAATGACCGAAAATTATAAGGATTGGCCCGACAAACTTCACTTCGCACTGTGGGGTTATCACACGTCAATCCGAACATCATTAGGAAATACGCCATTCAACCTAGTATATGGAATGGATGCCGTACAACCTATATAGTTAGAAATACCTTCTCTACGCATTGCGTTAGAAAGTAAACTTGATGAAGTCGAATGGACTAGAGCACGGTATGAAGAGTTAATTCTACTTGATGAAAAACGACTAGAGGCTCTACATCACACCCAATGCTATCAAACCTGCATGGCTAGACATTTCAACAAGAAGGTCAAGACTAGAAATATCAAGGTTAAGGACTTGGTATTGAAAGCATTAAGGAAAAATGTTTTGGACCCAAGAGGCAAATTTAGGCCTAATTGGTCCGGACCATATATTGTCAAAACAATCCTGTCAGGAGGCGCGGCTAAGTTAACTGCCATGGATGGTAATGAATTTTCAAACATGACAAACCTTGACCAACTTAAGAAATACTACCCATAAGTACTTGAGTAAGATACTCAAGAGAGCTACGTTTGGCCTGATTCCTTAAACAAAGGATACGTAGGCAACCCGGACAGGGTGCAGCCACTTTAATTTTTCAAGATTCTATATCCCTGAGATAAAAAATACATGTCTGCAAAATTTCAAGACTGGCGCCAGAAGATAGCCTCTGTCGCCAGACGACAGTTTTGTCGCCAGGCGACAGAGCCAATCTGACAGCGACAATGGTTCGGATAGTAGCGCCAAGTTTCTGCGAGTGTCTGGGAAAGTTTCGTATATTCTGGAAATTTATTCGACTTCTGTACTTGAATTAATTCTCCGAAAAATAAATATTGTAATTGTTTTCATTGCTTTAATTGAAAAGTTAATTAAAATAAAAGCTGAAATTTTATTAATTAATAAAGAAATTACATTATTGATGAAATAAAAGCTGAAAAATTAAATAAAACAAATTAACTTTGTCTAATAAATCAAAGGAAAAGCAATGCTCTATTCTTTTTTCTCTTTCTTGATTCTCTTCCAATTTTTGTTCTCATTCTCTTCCTCTTGATCCATAACCTTTGCTAGGAGGCATCCATTAGAAGATCTACACTCTATTTTAGTATAGATAGTTTCCCCTTCCGCTAAAACCCCATGTTTCTTCTCTACCCAAACTTTCTTTTCCGTAGAGTCAACCTTCCTTTTTCCTTTGTCTTTCTTAGAGCTTTTCTTCCTTGGCATAATAGGAGTTTTGAATTCACTCCTTTCTCCTAGGCGTTCCTTAGCAGGGACCTTTTTGTCACCTAGACGATTCTTCACATCGGTCTTCTCAACCTTGACTTGGGATTTCTGGAATTTTCCATCAAGCCATTGTTTAACTTTGTTTGACAAACAAGGTGGATCCTTGTGGGTAACCACCTCCCATAAGGGCCTACCACTCCAATATTTGTCAAAGCGCTCAATCTCTTGTGACACAGGAAATTCATAAGGACGACGGAGATCTCCTGTAGGGATGTTTTGTGCAAGACCATATTGTCTCCTAACTCTACAAGGAAAATAGAAGGTCAATCTTGATAAGCTCGGGAGACGACAGTATGCTTGGCTATTACAACCAACCATCGCCTCAATCCTCCACCAAGGGATGACCCAGTTTATGGTAAAATCACCGGCAACAAACACCTTGCTCCATTCACGGCGACCTATCTTCAAAAATCGTTTCTTTCGCCGGACTATGCAATTTAGAATATATGTGTGTATATCGTCGGGAGGATTAATAAATTTTAACCTCTCCATGAGCCATATCTGTAAAATATACATTTGATTAGTATTACAGTATAAATATATTTTTAGTTCTTTGTAATTAAGAATAGTATTATTTTATACCTGTAATAAAATTGGAGAACCTCGAAAAGGTGCTCTTGGATTCTTTCTTAATGCATCCAACCATAGCATGGTCTCTCCAAAAATTAGCGGCATTGGATTTCTCCCGGACTCAACTTGTTCTATAACAGATATAATTATTGCTTGGCCCTCATTATCCTTACCACTAACTAAAAGGAATTGGTTAAACATGCAAAAGAGGAAAGCTCTTCTCTTATGGACACGAAATTCAGGATTAGGATTGTCATAAAAGTAATGTGCAAATTCTGTCAAATCAACTACATTGCCATGCACTATATTTTTTAAGGCCATACCCCTTAGATCAAAGAAGCATTCAAAATCTTTATAATAATATTTACTTACTCTAGGCATTACCGCAAGATCTGTGGAATAATAGCCTATAATGGCTCCAAATTCTTCCGGTAAAGGGCATATTTCATCATGAAAAAATCTAAAACAGTGAGTATTAATGTCCCAATAGTCTATGGCAGAGTAAATAAAATCCATGTCAAGACTCACCCCCTTTATTCCAAACATACCCCCCATACGGAAAGTATCTAATGCTTTTTTCTCTTTAGAAGTTAAAAGACGACACCACTCATTCATGTACCCACAAAAGGTTCTTTTAGCTAAAGGCATGATTACTAGTTAATTAATTAATTAATAAACTGGTTAAATTATGCAGTAAACGGAGAATTCGGGGGCTATTTATAAGCTTTTTCACGACAGAATTCAATTCCTGTAAGAAATAAGAAAAGTAACTCTGTCGCCAAGCGACAAATCTGTCGCGTGGCGACAAAGGCTGTCGCGTGGCGACAGGTTTAATTACGTGGCACCAGTATTTTTCTTCGCAGCGACACCTATTACGCGTTGGAAACCGTGTTTTTACTTGCTTGAATTCGACTTTGACTTTATTATTTCCTATCCATACACCCTTATTATTATTACTATTATTATTATTATTATCTTTTATTATTATTATTATATTTTATTAAGCTTAATTAATTTTAGGCTTCTTTTTGGTAATTATACCTTTTTCCTTCATTTTTTTCATTTCTTTTTTGGGGGAGAGAGTCGGTACCCTCCACTAATATTAAAAATGACGGAAATTTTGCGCAAAAATTACATTTTCTCACACACTCACATGCACAATAAAAATTAATAAATAATAGGTCATGTAAATAAAATGTTAATTAATAATAAGTGCATATATATACAAGTGTCTAGTACATAAGTCATGTGAATAAAATAGACAAAGTCCTACAACAGTCAAATAAAACACAGGTACAACTACGGTGCCGGAGGTCGCAAGTCGCGAGGGACACCAAATGTATCAAAGAAAGTCCTACTCCGTGGAGTATGTCCATCATCGTCCCCTGAGCCACCAGGCGGCGCAAACTGCAACTCAGGGCCAGGCCACCTAACCTCACCCTGGAACCCGACAGAAAGAGGCTGGGGCTGCAAGGGCTGCTGCGACGACGAGCCAAACTCGTACGTCCCACCACCCATCCCACCTCGAATGGTCGGCCCGGTCGGAGCATCCTCAGGTGATGACGCCGAGTCCTCTACAGCGGCGGCCTCAGAACGACCACCCCGATCACCGGAAGTAGTCCGGCGACGCCTCGAGTCGGACCTAGTAGTCTCTCTCCTAGGCTCGGGTCTCGACCGAGTGCGTGGAGAAGGAATAGGCTGCCCCTGCAAAAGTAAATCAAAGTTAGTAAGTGCAAATGAAAAAACAAGTCAAGAATGATAAATGCAAAAAGTAATACCTCCTCAGCGTCGTTGCTACGACAGGTAGCACGGTTCCGCAACCTCACAAGCTGGCTGCGAAAGGCGTCTATGCACCTAGCCATAGCCGTCACCACCTCGCGAGAAAACTGCCAAAGTAACCAACTCAGTAGCAATTACGAAGCAAACATAAAGATGATATATGAGAAGTTACTTACTCGAGTCTGGTGACGAGGAATAGATCGCTCCACAAACTGCTCCCCCTCTGGAGCTGGCGGAATAAGATCCTCGATCGGCCCATACATGCCCTGGTAGCGTATGGACATCCTCGGAGGAATGAACTCCCTAGGGCCAGCCTGTTAAGAATAAAAAGTTAGAAAAATACTTGGGGGCTACCTAAAGATAAATTAAGTGAATAAAAAGCATATCGCTGCCTCCTCTGAAAGGGCAGGAGCCGGCGCTAGCAACGGTAGCAGGTCCTCCTCATAGCTCTGCTCGAGGAGAACGTAGGACCTCCAAGGAGTACCCCGAGTAGGTCCACTGGCACGATCCCGCTGCAGGGCATCATGGAACATATGCCGGGGTGGAGGAGCCGGAACAACAAAAATATCTGAGGAATGCTGGATGGCTACTGTAGACACCCATTTGTGTCTCCCCAAAACCAAACCCAGTGATGAATGCCTTTCACGTTGTGTTATTATCGAATTAGGTGAAAGTGGTTTGAAAGTCAAGTGTTGCGGTTTAGTTTTAATTAAATTCTTTTCTCTCTGTTTTTGAAAATGACTTTGTTTATTTGAAAATAGTCGAACTAGTTTAGTTTGGTCCATAATTAAGGTCCAATAATAGTGTAGATGGATGGGGCTCGAAGAGACCTTTCCAATGATATATTATAAGATCAATTCCGATGAATATTGAGGAAGTTATGGCCAAAATACTAAACTGGGCCTGGTTAATTATTTAAATACGACCCAATGATCTAGAGGAGGGCCCAATATTAATTATTATTCTTAAAATTATTAGGATTAATTATAGTTTTTTAGAAGTTTCTAGAAAGTTCCTTTTAATTCTAATATTATTAGATTTAATAATTAATTATCTTTAATAGGTTTTTATTTGGAATAAAATATCGTTTTGTTATCTTAAATATATATTTTATCTTCTGTACGGATTCCGTAGATCAAGTTGATTAAAGATCGGATTCCGCGTGAAGAAAAACGCGCTAATACAGGTTGTCGCCAAACGACAAATCTGTCGCCACGCGACAGACCCTGTCGCCTCGCGACAGACATTGTCGCGTCGCGACAGAGTTGATTCCTGGCGACAGCGTGGAGTTTTATTCCTTATCAAATTCTATGATTTTTCTGGACTATTTTCATTATAAATAGCGTCCGAATCCCTGTTTTCAGAATAATCAATTCACAATCATCAATTCACAATCATCAATTCACATTCAACTCTCATCCTCAATTCTCTCTATTCTCTCTTGAGCAATATATGCTTTCTTTCTCTCTTTTTCTAACTAGCTTTTCAAATACAATTCCGCATTCACAAGACTTAGAGTCTCTTAGCCAAGTTCGAAGTTGCCTTCGCCCTAGACGTGCAAGGTTTGATAATTTCTGAGGGTTTGGTCCAAAACTAGTCAAAACTTTATTTAATTCTTTAATTCTTTAATTATTCTTTATTTATTTTCATTGAAGTTACTAACTTGTGTGTTTTGTTATTAGAAAGAGGTACGAGGCTTCAAAGTATGTAATCTTATTACTCTCTTTCAATGTAGAAAGCATGCTTATTAATGTTTAATTCCTAGTATCATGTTAGGATGTTATTTTATGTTTTCTAATATCATGTTATCATGTTAGTACCATGTTAGGTTTAAAGCTTTGATCTTTATCGCTTAGTGACATGCTAGGATTTGTTAGTATCATGCCTAGGATCTTGCTATTATATTGAGCTTTATTATGCCTTATCATGCTATTATCATCGTTATTGATTTATTATTATGTTGCTTGATATATTTTATTGTTATTGCTTGATCACACCTTTTATGATTGTTAAAGGGAATTTGTACTTGAAATCACGCTTAATAAGATAATTATTAATTTGGTTTAGGCTAATGTGATTTTAAGTTAAGTGATCGCCAATAATAGTATTATTTGTGCATTAATTTCAACCAACATAGATTAAACAGGGTAGGTTTAATATAATGTTTGTATGTTATTCGAAAAGCGCACATGAATATGAGCAGAACAAAGTAGAGGCCTATTTTATAGGGCGGGTCCTTTCTTTTGTAGATTGGATTCGTACCCTCATCCCCGGACCCTGTTTGGTTCAAGACCTTATGGAGTAGTTGATGGTCCTTTTGGATTGTCTTTTGGGTTTACAAGTTCCTAAAACTTGTTGGCGACTCTTTTTGCTCTTTTTATTTCCCTTTGGAACGCCACCGTACTTTAGTGTATGATCACAGTGGGGTTCAAGTTTGGGGTTATCGTAATGCTTGAAATATTCCCTACAGCTACCCTCTCCCCTAAGTAGACCACCGCGTCGTACGTCCCCAGAAAGTAACGACGCTCAGCTGTGTACTGCGCCGCCAGCGCAGGGATAGGAAAAGTAGCCCAAGGTCGATAGACCGGGCTGGGCTCCTGCAAAAATCACTAAATAAGGCACTAATACCAAAAGATGATAAAGGAAAGGTATGAGTTATGGAAACCTACCGAGAGGATCATCTCTCGAAGGCGTAGCACCTCCGGCGGACCTCGGCGGCCTCCCCAACTGGCAGCAATGGGGAGCACGCGAGGAGAAGGCCTCGCAGGCGCAAGAGAAGGGAAGTACTCGTAGAACCAAATCTATATGAAAAGACAAAAATCAGTAAAGATTATGCTTCTAAATCTAGAGTTAAAACCTCAAAAAGGAAAGGAGATGTACCTCTACGACCCTCCAAAAGCTGGAAAGGGCTACTTCTCCAGACAAGGCCTTGTGACGACATGAGCGCCGCAAGCCCAGTAGAAAGTCCGCATAGGCCATGCTGGCCCAATCATATGTCCTGACCAAGTGAAGGTCACGAACAACGGACAGATAGTAAAGAAGTACTCTACTACCTCGATCAGGGGAAAACGTCCCTAATAGCAGAATCAGCACAAAGATGTGCACCCGCTGCTCTCGGGTGGTAGCATCATCCTCAAAAGCTGCAGCCAGTGTGCAGCGACGAATGCATCGGGAACTCAGTTGTCCCGACTGAGCCTCAGCCTGGGCCCGAACAACGATCGGCCCCAACAACTCTTGAACCTCCGGCGAATAGACGGTGACACCGGCGTCGAAAGGAAGAGGAGTAGACTGGAACTCTAGCCCCGTGATGAGGCTGAAGTCAGCTGGAGTAACTGTCATCTCACCCCAGGGAAAGTGAAAGGTGTTGGTGGTGTCCCAAAAGAACTCCACCAAAGCTCGAACGACGAGGTTACCCCCATCGTATGAAAACATGGCCTGGGTGGCCTGCAGGAGAGGAGTCAACCCACATGACTCCCAGAGACGACGAAGACCCTCATCACGACTGATGAAGTTGTCGTACAGAGAAATGATGGTGGAGTTACCCGAGCCATGGCTACGGGTCCTCCCACTCGCAAGACCTCGTCGGACTCGCTCCGACAAATGATGAACCGGCGCGTAGAACAGGGTGCGCTCGTCCCAATCCGGCATAAGACCCAGCCTGGAAGTAGAAGGCACGTCCTCGCCCTCACTGGTGGGCTCGTCCTCTCGACGCGTGTCTCTCGACCGAGAACCAGAACCACGTCGTCTAGCCATGCTAAAGTATATAAAAAGTAATTAAATTTAAGGCTCTACAGTATCTAAGGTTCGCCTAGGCCGCATGATACTATGTTCGCAAAACAGAGTACGTACTACTAAAACAGAGCAAAAATTCAACTAAGCATGGAAGCATTTTTTTAAGCAAATAAACAATTTCTTGCAAACATATGATGAATATTGTGACAAATTGTACAAGCAAAAGCAGTAAAAATGCAAAGAACGACCCACATTGTTCTTCACGACCTTAAGAGGTCCAACAATGGTGAATCGCTCGTTTCTTCACCAAATTGAGTCAAACAAGTCTCAAAATACTCCCAAGGTAATATACAATCATAGTTAAACAAATTCAAGGCATAAAATTCAACGAACAAAGCAAATTAAGCAAAGTAAGTTTCGAATTTTTCGAAAATTTGTGAACAAGAACGTGCAATTCATCAAAAACCGAGTAGAGTTTGAGCAAAACTTACATAGATCGGGAAAATAGATGAGAAAAGCTTCGATTTCCAACAAGTTTGAGCGAATTTGGTTGAGAAATGAGCAAGAACGAATGAATCGAATTTTTTTGCGAAAGAATGAGAAGCAGAGCAGCAGCGGAAATGAAGAAGAAGACGGGTTTTAAAACCCCGATTCTGTCGCCAAACGACAGAATTGTCGCGAGGCGACAGACTTTGTCGCGTGGCGACAGGAGCACAAGCTCGCGACAGGCGTCTCCGGCCAGCGCTGGAGCGGCGACAGAATGCTGGGCCCCTCCTTATGACTTTATGGGCCTATTTTGGTAGTTTGGGTTCCTTGGTACGCCAGTTAGCCCCTTTAAGAAAATTGACATGATTTAGTCAGCTTGATTGCAGATGCATTAAGTGATCGACTTGATGAAAGATCGTCTCACTTAGCTTAAAGCGCCTAAGTATTGGCTCATAATAAGGCACCGAAATAATGGTTCAATAGAAGCACCAAAGTAATGGTTTACAAAGGCAAAAAGCACCGAATTATTGGCATAAACATAAAAAATGACAGTAATATATTAAGGGTCAATAAGTAGAATGATTCTTTGACGATATCCCAACATAGAGAGGAGTTGTCTAGTGGCGAAGTACGGCCGTGGCGAGGTAATGTCACAAAATTTGAAGATGGCGAAGTAAGGTCACCTTCGGCGGTCCCTCAAGGTAAAGAAGAGATTGTCTATAGCGGCGATGCACTGCCGTGGCGACATACTGCCACAACCCAGGAAATGACGACATACAGTTATTTTCGACGATGTTCCCGAAATACTGTGGAGGATTGTCACCAAGAATATTGAAGACGACGACATATGGTTATCTTCAATGATGGCATTCACGAGGCACTGTAGAGGTTATCACAAGCAACAGCAAAATGGTTACGCTCAGAGACGTGTGCTCGACGGTGCGAGATACGCGTTTCTTAACTCTTTTATCTGTTTTAACTGACGATTAGTTTGCAGGTATCGGCGTTATAAGAATGATTGGGAATTGCAGAACGTTCTGAATCATTCTCCGTCCCTATCGATACTTTGACTCTCGTTTTTCGAAACATAAGTTTCTTCAAACTCAGTCAAAGTGGGGGCTTCTATAGACACCCATTTGTGTCTCCCCAAAACCAAACTCAGTGATGAATGCCTTTCATGTCGAACCATTATCGAATGAGGTGAAAGTGATTAAAAGTCAAGTGTTGCGGTTTAGTTTTATTAAAATTCTCTTCTCTCTGTTTTTGAAAATAACTCTATTTATTTGAAAATAGCCAAACCAGTTTAGTTTGGTCCATAATTAAGGTCCAATAATAGTGTAGTTGGATGGGGCTCGAAAAGACCTTTCCAACGATATATTATAAGCCCAATTCCGATGAATAATGAGGAAGTTATGGCCAAAATACTAAACCGGGCCCGGTTAATTGTTTACATACGGCCCAATGATCTAGAGGAGGGCCCAATGTTAATTATTATTCCTAAAATCATTAGGATTAATTATAATTTTCTAGAAGTTTCTAGAAGGTTCTTTTTAATTCTAATATTATTAGATTTAATAATTAATTATTTTAAAATAGACTTTTATTTGGAGTAAAACATTATTTTATTATCTTAAAAATACGTATTTTATCTTCTGTACGGATTCCGTAGATCAAGTTGATTAAAGATCAGATTCCGCGTGAAGTCGCGACAGAGTCGATTCCTGGCGACAGCGTGTAGTTTTATTCCTTATCAAATTCTATGTTTTTCCGGACTATTTTCATTATAAATAGGGTCCGAATCTCTGTTTTCAGAATCATCAACTCTCATCCTTAATTCTCTCTATTCTCTCTTGAGCAATATATGCTTTCTTTCTCCCTCTCTTTCTAAACTAGCTTTTTAAATACAATATTCCGCATTCACAAGATCTAGAATCTCTTAGCCAAGTTCGAAGTTGCCTTCGCCCTAGACGTGCAAGGTTTAATATTTTCTGAGGGTTTGGTCCAAAACTAGTCAAAACTTTATTTAATTTGATTTCAATTTAATTCTTTAGTTATTCTTTATTATTTTCATTGAAGTTTACTAACTTGTGTATTTTGTTATTAGAAAGAGGTACGAGGCTTCAAAGTAAGTAGATTAGCTTACTCCCTATTTTATTAACAATGTAGATTGCATGCTTATTATTGTTTTATATTCCTAGTATCATGTTAGGATGCTTTTAATGCTTTCTAGTATCATGTTAGGATGTTATTTATTGCTTTCTAGTATCATGTTAAGGATGCCTTTACTCTTTCTAATATTATGTTAGTACCATGTTAGGTTTAAAGCTTTGATCTTTATTGCTTAGTGACATGCTAGAAGTTGTTATTAATCTTGTTAGTATTATGCCTAGGATCTTGCTATTATTATTAAGCTTTATTATGCCTTGTCATGATTATTATTATTATTTAATACTGTTTATTATTATGTTGCTTGATTATATTTTGTTATTGCTTGATTACACCTTTTATGATTGTTAAAGGGAATTTGTACTTGAAATCACGCTTAATAAGATGATTATTAATTTGGTTTAGGCTAATGTGATTTTAACTCAAGTGATCGCCAATAATAGTTTTATTTGTGCATTAATATTCAACCAACATAGATAAACAGGGTAGGTTCAATATAATGTTTGTATGTTATTCGAAACGCGCACATGAATACGAGCAGAACAAAGTAGAGGCCTATTTTATAGGGCGGGTCCTTTCTTTTGTAGATTGGATTCGTACCCTCATCCTCGGACCCTGTTTGGTTCAAGACCTTATGGAGTAGTTGATGGTCCTTTTGGATTGTCTTTTGGGTTTACAAGTTCCTAAAACTTGTTGGCGACTCTTTTGCTCTCTTTTCTTTCCCTTTGGAACGCCACCATACTTTAGTGTATGATCACAGTGGGGTTCAAGTTTGGGATCATAATGCTTGAAATATTCCCTACAGGACCCAGCACCTGAAGATTCAGGTCAATACCAGATCCACTTCCCTCATCCTGAAAAAATAAAATGGCTACATAATTAGCTAAAATGATTAAAATAATATGTGAAGCAATATGAACTTATGGAACTTGACATACATGAGAAAAAAGGGTGTCAAATGCCCAACAAAAATATACTTCACTCCTCAGAGAAAGCATTGGCAAAGCTCTTGCATATCTAGAGTTCAATTTGATAAGTCAAGTCACCGGTTCAACAGAAATAGAATTCGAAAAGGGCTAGATGCTTTCAAAGGAACCCAAGGAAGTTAAAACTATAACAGCAAAAGAGCCTAATATCTCAATTGAATGTTCTCTTTACTTATGTGCAACACACTATAATGAGAAAGGTTGTAGAACAGCTATACTATCGATAATTCAACATCACAATTCATTTTTTAGTAACCACAAACTTCTAGCTATCTAGAGAGCAATACACATAAACATTCCACTAAATACACTATTTAACTACTTTACAGTTTCATCACATTTGGATCTCCTTCATATCATGAGAAAACCTTTGTATGGAATAGCCATGCCACCATAGACATCACATTCCCCATTTGTTCATAACCTATCTCTTTCAGCTATTAAAAGAATGCCACAAATTAAACAATTCTTCCATTAGTGCCCAATTATGCAATCCAGGTTCTTCAAGCCACAGATATTGAGAAAATTGGTGACACTCAGATTAATTACAAATTCCAATTTGATACGATAGATATCACGATTAGTCCCAATGACGTATAACTTTCAAGGAAAAAGAAAAAACTCAATTTCCAGCTCTTATCTCCTCCAGTGGCGGATCCACATTGATGCCCGGGGGGGCACGTGCTACCCCCACCAAAAAAAAAAAAAAAAAAAAAAAACTGAAAAAGCATCATTAATGTTTATATAAACATTATAATATGCATTTATGATTAGAATCTTTAGCGTTGCTTCAGTGGTAAGGGAATTGTTTGGTAAATAGTCTTGGCAGAGAAGTCATGGGTTCGAGGCCCTTTAGCTTCTTTTTTTGCTTTTACCAAATGAATTTCCACTTTCATCAACACAAGGATAATCTATTACTATTGATCTTTCCATGATAATTTTATTATTTTTTTTCTTCAGTTTTCACACTTTTTATTAATACAGTATGAATTACTCTATCCATTATATTCAATGACATTCTACTCATTTTCATTACATAATATTTAATGCATTTATTTGGTCATTATTATATCTTGTTTATATTAGTATGAAGATTTACACTAAAATGAATATAAAAATATCATACTCCATCTGTGTTTTAGTAAATGAAACGTTTTGACTTTTTGAAAAATCTATCGAATTTAATTTGATTAATGTTTGTGATTTATAAATAAGAATAAATATAGTCATGTGGGTACCTGTTGGAATAATTATCTCAATGAAAAATTTATTAATATTTGATTGTTATAATTTTTATTAAAGATATTTTGAGTCAAAGTTTTACATTAGCATACGTGCATAAGAAAAAAATTTATACCAAATTTAAGTTATCCGTAAAAATTCATATGAAACTTTAATTTGACTAACAAAAATATAATAAATAGGTGGAACCGTGAAAAGATTATATAGTATAATCGATATCGAAAATATAAATTATGTTTAAAAAAAAAAACCTTTTCAGTATAAATGTTTGAAGTTGATTGTTAATTATTATACGATACACAACATATTATATCCAACGTAGTTTGTTTGGCTGATTATATAATGTTACGTTACAACAACGTTATATTGTTTTTTTCTTAATTATCTAGTGCTACCCCTAGTTAAGATTCCTGGATCCGCCACTGAACTCCTCCTCTTCTTTGTCATAGGGCGCCTGCATAGAAAAGTACTACATCATAGTTATATACACTATGGTGTTTAAAACAAAACCTTAAACGAAAAAGGTTGGTATATACCTAAGCTAAGTACAAACCTCCAGACTTACGAGGTAACCACAATGTCTTGATGTTGCTGACAATGGGACCCTGAAATTATTTTGGATTAAGACTTAATTGTTGTGTTGAAATTTGGACAGACCTTTTATATTGTTTATTAATGATATTCCTAGCTATGTTACTCGGACACCTTCATTTACCTCAAGAATCGAGTGTCGTATCGTGCCATGTCCGATATGATACCCTACTTGGATACTTCATTTTTAACTAAAATCTTGATTTTTTTTTTCAATAAAATGGCCGAGTCCGATACTTCGACACTCGTATCCGAGTAGACACTCAATCAGTGTCCGAGTAACATAGATTCTTAGCAATTATAAATATAACCAATAATTTTAGACAACTAATAAGTATTGAAAAAAATACCTCTGAAGTCTGAACTACTCACAACCACAGTGTCCTTGGCATAGAGGACACCATCCACCACCACCACTAATAGCAATGTCCTATGATCCATAACTTTTTTAACATCAAGAACTTTGCACTTCATGTTGATAAAACATGAAATAGTTCCTCTATTTATACAAAACAATATAAAAGATAATAGTTCCTCTGTTTATTTTTTATATTTTTTAACTTATTACACTTTTACAAACACGGGATCCTAACAAAATTTCCTAATGGTTAATTAAAAAAGGTGAGACAACTAATCAACTTCATTGGGTTTTAAACTTTTAACCCTCACCACTGACAATCACGGATCATACGTCATACCTCAACTTTCTTTCCAAGAAATTTTCTGTCGATGGTGCCCGACACCTGAAATAGCGTATGCATAAATTCAGGCATGCCTTCTCCTCTACAATTTCAAAAAAAAAAAAAAATGAATACATAAATCTCACTACCTGCAATAGCAATGATAGAGACATACGGAGTAGTAATTAGAAGCAAGTTTGCTCATCAAAATAAGAGTAAACCAAACAGCCCACCTAATTTCTCCCACATCTAAAACAAATATGCAATCTTGACTTATACTTAGCACACAATATTATTGTATTGACCCAAATATCAATTCAAACTCAAAAATTACCGAGAAGCATTATAATAGAATTATAATAACAGACTAAAAGAGAGAAAACAAAGAAAAAATATGCAAAAAATGGGAAAAAAAGGAGAAGTAACGTTGAAAAATCTATTAATATTAGGATTTTTTTGTAAATAACCAAACTAAAATTTACCACGTATTGAAATAACCACCCGTTTTTTTCAAAATTAAAAAATACCACCCATTAATGTCAAAACCAGTAGATATCACCACCCTTCACCTATTCTAATCAGTTTTCCGACATAGTTCGAGTAGTTTTCCGATTAAGGTGCCCACAAAATATAAAATCATAATTAAATTAAAAAAAAACCTAGCTAAACCCACCCTTGGCACCTCTGGTAGGCAGCAGATCTGCCACCTCCGGCACCCCCTGCCTTTCCCCGTTTCTGTTTCCGGCACTCCCTTCCTTCTCCATCCTTATTTCCGGCAATCCCCTACCTTCCCCAGAAAAATTGATCTCGATATTAAAACCCTAAAAAACAGCAAATAAAATAAAATTTTAAAAATTGAAGAATGCAACCTTGGAATGAGAAGAGGAAGCGGTGACATGGGTGGGTGTTTGGTGGCGTTTCGTGCGAAGCGGGGATTTGGGTGAGGTTTCGTGAGGAAGCGGCGACGTGGATGGCATTCCGTGAAGAAGCAGGGAATTGGTGGGTGGGATTTCGTGAGGCAACTACGATGTGGGTTAGGGCTTGGTGGAGTTCGCCACCAAGTTGGTGTAGGGGTGGTCCGACAGGTGAAGTACGAGATATATGAGAGAGAATATTGGTGTGACAGAGACGACGGCAAGAAGAGTGGGTATTACAATAGTTTTAACAACAATAAGTGGGGGAATATGGAAGTCTTCATCATCGTCGGCGGAGTTGGACGGCTACAATGGAGGTCAAAGCTTCGAATTGCTAAAACACGCCGGCACCGGCGAAGGTATCGTTGGGGTGGCAAGAGATGGGGGAAGGGCTGCCAGGCTGGGGTTCAAGGAATTTATTTTTATTTTTTTTTTACCAATCACGCAACGACCTGTGTATCATAAGTCATAAATCTAGCCGGAATTAGAGAAGGGTGGTGATATCTACTGGTTTTGACTTTAATGGGTGGTATTTTTTAATTTCGAAAAAAACGGGTGGTTAACTCAATACAAGTTACATTTTGGGTGGTTATTTACAAAAAATCCTTAATATTATTTATAAAAAATTAACAAATTACATTAAACTACATACGTAATATGATTCAAACTATCATGCACTTTGAAAAGAACTTACTTAAGTGCAAACGATAACAATTTATTCAGTCGCTGCGAGTTCTTTAACTTTCTCATTTACCTGTAACAAAAATTGAAAATAAAGGTTTTTTTTTCAATTGAAAAAAAAATAAATAAAAACAAGAAAGTATATTATAAATTTAAACCTCTGTAAATTGATCTTGAGTCATTGTGTCAATTTGTTCAGCACAACAACACATGTGATAAAATGAGATGTAAACGAACTCAAACAATTGACAACTAGTACAACTATATCCGATGTTAGAATATATGTTAATATATTCTTCGTATATATCTTAATTAGTTAAGTGTATATTTTAGTATTTATCCTTTCCTAGTTTGTTAGCAATTGGATAATTAGTTAGCACAATTGTAGCCGAAGGATGCAACGATAATTTGTATATATTGATTGCACAGTTAATGGAAATGATCAACGATCACATTCTTTAATGGTATCAGTAGGGTTTCGATCCTAATCTCTCTTCCTCCCTGTTCTCACGGCCCATCTTCCCTCTCTTCCTCCATTTTTCTTTCAACCTTCTGTGATGCTCCCGCTACGACTGCGGGGGAGTGTTAGAATATATGTTAATATATTCTTTGTATATATCTTAATTAGTTAAGTGTATATTTTAGTATTTATCCTTTCCTAGTTTGTTAGCAATAGGATAATTAGTTAGCACAATTGTAG
Organism: Chenopodium album; assembly: GCF_948465745.1. NCBI lineage: Eukaryota > Viridiplantae > Streptophyta > Magnoliopsida > Caryophyllales > Amaranthaceae > Chenopodium > Chenopodium album. Next base: position 33,432,426 of record NC_137857.1, on the reverse strand, counting down.
CCGAAGGATGCTACGATAATTTGTATATATTGATTGCACAGTTAATGGAAATGATCAACGATCACATTCTTTCATCCGATAAACTCGACAAGACAATTCTGAATTCCTTCCCCGGCATTAGATGACATTTCAACCATAAGAATTCTTGGAATCTCTAAATTGAAATCAACCCCATTTATCTTGGTAATGTCTCCTATGTGGGACTTCTCTAAATGTGAGATCTCGATATTCTAAGTGAAACAATTCTTTTGATTTCCTGTCAAATTCTGACAACCCAAGATACTCAAAAGTTTTGACTTGCCAATCTTAGAATCACCTAGAAAAAGAAAGATCGGAGACCGACGACTGTCGATCTCAATTTTCTAAACTACATTTTAAGGTTTAAAAAGCAGATTATTCAAAAATGTGTAACAGATTATAGAAAAGCAATAAAAAAACAACAACAACAATGGCAGCAATATTCGAGAAAGTCGAAGCAAAAATGGCAAAAGAATTTGAAGCAATAATGGCAACAATATTCGAGAAATTCGAAGCAAAAATTGCAGCAATATTCAAGCAAAAATTCAAAAGAACATACCCAACTCAAAGATATTTAAATAACGAACCAAAATCAACAAGAACAAACCAAAAATCGAACTCCAAAACCTAGATCATTCAAACCTACAAGTTTGGAACCCTACACGCAAAAAAAAAAAAAAAAAAAAAAAAAAAAAAAAAAAAAAAAAAAAAAACCCAAACTCAGAAAAAAAAAAAAAAAAAACCGAAACCCAAAACCCAAAGAAAACGATATTTGGTGGAGGTTTGTAATGGAAGTTTTCGATTTCGTTACCTGAATCACCGTGTTAGATGTGGAGATGACGGACATTGTTTCGCCCTAATCGCACCACCCAGTTTGTTAATCCTCCAATCACCTTGATTGCACCACCTAGTTTGTTAATCCTCCAATCGTCCTGATCTCTACACCCAATTTTCCAAAATTCTCCAATTGTCTTGATTGTACCACCCAGTTTGCCAATCCTCACATCCTTTTTATCGCACCACCCAGTTTTCCAATCCTCCAAACGCTCTGATCGTAACATCCTGTCTGTCCATCTTCTAATCACCCTAATCACAATACCCAGTTTAAATTTACGAGGTGAATGTATGTATAGTGTTACAAAAGAAACACTTTTGATATTTTTTTTATTCTATTTTTTTTTTTGAAACATTATTCTAATTGAAACAAAAAAAATAAATAAATAAAATTGACAATATTGAAGACGGTCAATAATAGGCGATGTTGCAAGTTTAATTAATTTTTTTACTCATATCCATGTTCTTTTGCAAGTTTAAAACACATACTCCTCCTATATTGTTCTTTTTAGATCAATTTTATCTCACAAAAGGATTTCAAGTAGGAAGAACAACAGAAAAAAGGAAGTAAATACCATAATTGTTTATATAAGTCCCACTGTAGGCTAATTAATCATAGCATTTGTAGATTGTAGCATTAATAGGTAGAGGAGCAACTTTGTTTGGGAGGAAATAAAAACCTCTAAAATAGGCTTGAAGCAAAAGTGCTTCATAAATTCAATTCCGGGAGTACATCACACAAAATAGAATAAAAAATTATTAGGATTTTTTTACTTTTACCACCAAAAAAATCAAAAAAATGTTTTTTACCACCAAAACTTCTAAAACTTTTATTTTACCACCAAATAAAAAATTAAAAGTTGTTTTTTACCACCTGTCGTCAAAAACCTAACGGAATTTTTTAAATTCTTTGATTTTCGTGTCAAACACATGCTCTTTAGGGGTTTTGGGGGGCACTTTGGTTCTATGGAAAGTTTTGAGGTCAGAATTGACAAAAAATGATCGGAAATGGCATTTCCGATCATTTTTTGTCAATTTTGACCTCAAATTGGTCCCATAGGCCCAAAGTGCCCCCCTAAACCCATGAAAAACATATTTTGCGCACGAAATTCGAAGGAAATTTTTTTAAGCCGTTAGATTTAACGGTTTTCTTGCCGTTTGGTGGTAAAAAACAATTTTTAGAAATTTTTTTGGTGGTAAAATAAAAGTTTTAGAAGTTTTGGTGGTAAAAAAACAATTTTTTGATTTTTTTTGATGGTAAAAGTCAAAATTTCCTAAAAAATTTCAGCAGGAAATTATCAGCTTGAAGCAGATTTTGACATTCATAGACCAGAACAGCTGGAATAATTTACATGCAAGAGACAGTCGGTGCTTTATACATGAACACAAGTGAACGAGAAGGGAGAAACAACGATAGAGAACCATTAGATCTACCATAATACATTCCCTCCCTAAAAAGTACAAAACAGACCTACTGATGCATTTGCCTGCACAATCTGACTACAATGCCGTAATTCTTTGCTATGAACTAAGCTCATTTTACCCATGAGTTTTCTCACACTCTTCATAAATCGACATGTTTACTTGGAGAAGTTGAAGATGACTTGCTCATTTTGCTTGGCACTGGAGTGTTTCTTCTTGACTGGCGTCTAGTAGGAACAAGCTCGGCTTCCATCTCCAGCTTGTTCTGAACTGCATCATCTTCATCACCCTCATCTTTGAACACAGGATGGATATAGGCATTCTGAAGGTATGCTTTCAAGTTGAAGCCAGGATCTCTTGCACGTTCTAGAGTATCTTTCATCATTGCTTCCTAAAAATTCCAGGAAAATACAGTGTTAATCATTGTACAATAACGAAAGTGTGAAGACTACTGAAGATTGAAATACATCATAGGAAATTGCCACAGTAAAAAAAATATGTAACTTGAATTACTCTCTTCCTCACCAGGGGTTCCCGCGGGGATGGGGGGAGGATGGAAGGTAAGTGCAAAAGTATACAGATGAAGGGGAAGGGCCAAAAGGCGGGGAGGGGGGGCTGTTGGTTGGACACAGATACATCTCTAAGCATCAGACAGCTATTTTATGAAAAGTTCGCATGGCTTTGGTATTTAATGAAGGGCTAAGTCTCAAGTACCCATACCCATATGCCATGTCATAGTATCAAAATCTGACGCGAATACTTTAGGTGAAATAAAGGGTCGACTCTGCCCATGACCCCGACCTTAAACCAAAAAGTGCCCAATTTAACCATGTCATAAAAACTCTCCTATCCACACCAAAAAGGCAAAAACCCATGAGGCCATGACCAACCCTAGCCAGTAGCCATGATACTTGGATGCCCTAGCCCCTAACTTAGACCAAATTATACAACCAACCGCAAATTAGAGGAACTTAAAACCTTTCTATCAATTCTATTTGTAGCAAAAAGCATTCTTCATTCAAAGTTAGTTGTGTCCATTCAAGGAACATCAATACTTACACCCAGTTCAACTTTTTGCAGTTAATATGAAGAATATTGTTTGGCAGAGGAATTATAGAAGTAAGGTTGTTTTGAACATTTCAACCTATACTTTATTAAAAGAGAGGGAGTGGAATTCAGTAGTTTACGCATGTGCCTTCCAGTTTTGTTCTAGCTTGCACAGTTGCACTTATGCAAAGGTAGGTTTCTATGCAGCCAGATGATGCTAATTGATGGGCTTATCCAAAATCTAATAAGTGTTCAGTAGGAAAACAAGGAATTGTTGAATAACCCCGCTTAACCAGAATCACACCACAACCCCAGATCAAACCCAACTACCTAGAAACTATTAAAGAGAAGAAACATCTGCAAGAATCCAGAGTTTCTAAAGCCATTAAAAATATAAAAACATGTTACATGAAGAAGATATGAATTATATACTGGCTTAAATCATCTATGTTAAGCAAAAGTAGCACAATCGATTATTATATTATCATAATTCACTGTTCTCTGACTGACCTGTAGAGGATAAGTCTTGAATGCTGGCTCAAATCGACCCTTGCAGTACCTATGAAACCATATGGTAAGAATCGGAAGTGCAATGAGAAATGGTGTTGATGAAGCAGCCTTCTTAGTGCTCAACAATCCCATCAGAAGCAACTGAGAGAAAACCATTGCAGTAATAATTCGTCCATGGACAGCAGGCCAGAAAGCACCAGCACTTTCATACTCCTGGTTGTAAACGTTTATGATCTGCAATCATGCAACCAAGCACTTAAAATGACACATTAAGGATTTTGTTCTTTTCACCTAAAGGAAACTCTGAACCACACCCAATTTGAGCTAGTAACAATTTAAGTACATGACTGAAGGGATAAGCTCACGTCATACCACACATTAAGGATTTTGTTCTTTTCACCTAAAATGTAAGCTTCAGGAGTGACGAGTTTAAATTTGGGCCAATAAATTCAGATTCAGGCAACAAAAGTTCAATCCACCACAAAAATAAGTAGAGACATGAGTTAACAGGATAAGGGCTAATAAGCTCATAAAAGGGGTCTTGAGGTTTTTTTAAACAAAAATGAAGCCTTAAAACACAGTGAATCCGACTAAGCTTTCATGAAAAAAATTCCTTGTAAAAAAAATACATGAATTTGTGTTCACATAATGTAACTGGATAAACAACAATAATAAGATTAATAATAATCACCAACCTGATGTCTGTACACAAGGTAAGAGAAGCCAAAGAAGACCAAAATGAACGGCAATATAATTGGAGAAACCACAGCATAAACAAAAGCCAACAATATATACAATTGTATCTGAGGCTCCCCAGTGTCAAACCCTATGCTTCCTGCATCCATTGCTGCCTCCCTGTCCTTCTCAGTCTTCACCAAGAACCAATTCTTCAAGTGGTATATAATCAAAGGTTTTAATCTCAGTATCTCACCAGCAACACCAGCCCACCCATCAATCATAATGTAAGTTATGAAAAAAGTTGCTTTCATTGGAATCCCTATACCGACGATCTCAAAGATCCTGTTAAGTCAGAGCATCAGATGGAATTTCACATAAGATGAAGATCTAAACTACATCACTAATTTAAAAGAACCTACATAAGCAACCAGTAATATTATTGATAGGAAGTTTCAGTAATGAAATTGCCATGTTCAAGGTAATGGGGTCAACTGACCCCATTTAATTCTTGTGCAACTTTGTTACAATCAATTAAAAGATAAAAAAACAATTAAATTACCAAACACAAGGAAACAACATGCAAGTTCAATCTACAATATAAATTTAAGGTACACAATTTATTTGGGCCGATAAATGTATACATGCAACATATATATGTATGATGTATGACAATATATGTGCATTTAATTACGATATTCTGCATTCATCCACAGGATAGCATAGAACAAGTAGGATAAACCATAGATTCAGAGTCGCATACTTATTTGGTGGCGATTTAAGGAATGTCTTCAGTTGTTGCATTGCGGTACCAGCTACAACACTAACAAGGAATACATTGACAAAGTTGAACATATAATATCGCGAAGCTGATCTTCTTTCTAGAATTGATAATGCTTCATAGCCTTCAAATTTAGACATCATCATCAATATTGCCGGCAGGAAGATGAGGAAAAGCTTTAAAACAAGTCCAGGTAGGAAGCCCTGAAGGAATGACTTGATAAATGGCCTGCATGGAGAATAATTCCCTAATCAGTGAGGAAAGAACAATGGTTTTCAGACAACAACAAAATGCAATCAACATTATTTCTTAATCAGAGATGAAATCAATCACATCGTAAAAATTCATACAAAATCAAAGATGTTAAACGCTTCATAAATGGTACGGTGGTACATTAACTGTGTGCCTATTTCTATAATACTAAATTTGTTACTTCATCAATTGTATAATAAGATATGAGATGTCACAACTATTTTTATTATAAAGAGTTCAAGAGAGAACTACTATGGGAAGGAGAAAGATGTTTGTCGATGCAGAATTCAAACAAAACAAGAAGCTATTCAGTCTATCAAAGAAACAGTTTTGCCTGCCAGGAAATAATTTATAAAGGCAGCAAGAGAAGTACATAAGGTAATAATAAGATGACACACGTACAATGAGCAAGAGGGTAACTACAGCAATTAGCACCAGGCCAATGTTATCAGGGAATGTTCCTTTTTTTTCTAAGTTATCTTCATTAGTGACTGCATGACTGCATCTATGTCGAACTGGTTAAATTAGAAAATTGTTATCTTTTGAATAAGAGATCATCTCTTTCTTTCAATATGGTTTAAATCAATTTAACATATTCACAGAACGTAATTAATTTACAGGCTAAGCAGACTTACCGCTCTACAATAAAATTTAGAAATGGAGCATATTTCTGAATTCCCTCAATGCTTGCCAGTGATTGTACTAAGGCAATTGGGATCATGAAGAAAAATGTCAGAAAGAAAAATGCAACAGACATTATCAGCCTTCGGATGCTGAGATGAACGTATGGAATAGCTAAGTTGGGCCAATAGACATCACGTGGCTCTGGGGCCCATCCAGTCAACCAAATCGTTGGATTTCTGGTTTGATGAGTCTGTGCACATACAGCCGCACCCCATCGAGTCTTAAAGGAAACAAAAGCAGCAGGCATGATAGACTTTGCATCGTGTTCAACTCTCTCTCTTTCTTCAGCAATCTGGCATGAAGAGATTCAATCAAAACAAGTGAACTCTATGAAAATACGCGAAAAATTAGGGCCCAGATATAAAATTTTAAACAAACTTATATTAACTTATGCTGCAAGAAAACATGGACAAGCACCAGCGTAAATGTATCAATTAAAACTGCCAGATATAAAATGGCAAAGGCAATTAAGCAAAGGAGGAGAAAGACAGAATTAGGAAGAGAGAAAACAAAGGAGATTTAAAGAAGAGGGAGACTCATGCCATGGAAAGGCTGACTGAAAAACTAGTGATCTAGCCCATCCAGAAGCTTGGTGAAATCAGCCACTGGCAGTAGATTTACACTAATCGATTTGCAGCTCCTTTGACTACTTTCTAAAGGGAAGACCGTCCCTGACTTACTGAGACGTTCCCAAGCCATTAATGACCCTCCCCCCCCCCCCCCCCCCCCAATACTAGGAAACATATCAGGTACAGGAAGGAAGCACTTATTGACTTCATTGGATTCCAAAAGCATATTTTCAGCACAAAATTTCTTTGCTCGATACACAATTCTCTTCTCACATATAATATCTATACTAATATATTAAAAGGCGTTACTAAGAACGTCTCTGTGCCACGTAGAGCACGCCACGTCACCTACTTTGTTTCTCATTATGCCACATCATCACTACTCAACCAGCTAGAATATTGCTTTATATAAAAAAAATGATGATAACGGGATTCGAACACCCAACCTTTTATAAGAAAGATAGTTACTTAACCATCTAAGCCAATCATAAGCTATGTTATAAACATGAAAATAAATGTATATAATTGATAATCACAAGGTCTAATTAAAGTAGTAACCGGTGCAACGCCCGGGCTACTCACTAGTTTTCTCATCAAAAGCGGTGTGGATAGATTATAGCATGATACAACTACAATGTTCCAGCTCATGTGCTTCGTTAGTGTGATAGCAATAACTACTAACCTTAATTAAGATAATTTCTTATTGTAAAAAATGAAGAGCTTGAAATTATAAATCATATTTGCTTTATACTACAGTTCTAGTCTCTTGTACTCCGTATAGATTTATTCAAATGTACATATTAGACAAACAAAAGAACCACAAAAGCTAAAAAAAAGGAACTCACTTCTTTATTTAGTCTCTCGATTTCAGCTTTATTATAATCAATGGCATCAACTTTTTGTCCAAATAGGCCAAGAAATCCAGTCTGCAACATCAAGAAAAGAATTTGCATCAGATGCTAATGTGTGTTAAACAAACCCTTGCATGGCTGCATATTGCAGTAATAATACCTTCGTCATGGGCCGTTGATCTGGCTTTCTAGAAAACTTTAGTTCGTAGTAATCCAGCCAATTTTGCTTCTTTTTCCTCTGTTCAACTAAATCTGACAGCTTATTTGCATTATGCACCACCTGAATTGCGAAATCAACCCCTCATGAGCCTTTACACTTAACGTTCATAGATTCAATAAATAAAAGGGAGCAAGAAACTGAAGAAGCCTGACCTGATGCGTGAGATAATGATCAGGGTGATTGACCAAAAAAAAGTGCTCCACGAGCTCACTAATTGATTCATCAGCATCTGGGGGAATATTTCGTACAAGGACCTGGAAATAAATCAATCAATATATTATCAAAGAAAAGGAAGGTTAATGGAGATGAATGGTCATAGATGGTTCAAGTTACAAAATCAGATGCATGTATTATGCTTGAATGTTCACGAGTCAGCACAACACTAATTGTAAGTCATTTATATCACTTCTACGAGTTCTACCTGCACTAGTTCAATGAATCACAGTTACACAAAAATTCAGTTTACAACTACAGTGACTATCAAATATTCAAATGTTCCTAAAGAATATCTTATACTTCTTGTTTATTAGGGAAGAAGACCAGTAGTCAATGACTATTTCTCAGTCAAACTTATATATAAAGAGAAGTCTCACTGCAACTGAAGGAATCAGGACATGAGGAGGTGTGATGAACATAAAGTTAAGAGCTAAAAACTGAATCACAAGAGACTGAAGATGCTATATATTGCTAATTCGCTATACATGCTAGTCTGATCCTTTAACATCATTTACATGGTACAAATCTACATAGTCCACATCATGATGCACAGTCAAAAAGGCCAACAGCTAGAAATTTCATCTAGACAAAAGACGATCATACCGTAAACTGATCAGGACGACGTCTTTCTGCTGCCATAAACTGCAGTCTCATAGCTGTAACCTTTGCATACTCCTTATACAGAACATAGCATGACCAAAATGTAATAGCATATTCCACCACTAAGTGAGCCCAAAACCTGCAATTTAAAAACAACAAACAGGTGAGCAAAGACAGTCTATGAATGTAAGCCACGATTAAAAAAATTAAAAATTAATTATAGCTCCATTACACAACTAGCACTTCAAAAGCCCTTGTATTGCCTATCTAAGGTTTTATTATGATACACCACTACTTTGATCAAGCATTGTATTCTATCCAAAATAATTCTGCATACATCTCAACCTCAACAAATCTGCCAGCAATGAACCCCATAATGTGTGTTGTTATGGTCTTGATTTAGCAGATGATAGACATTTAACCCCCTAACACCAACGGTCAATGGCTTATTTGAATATAGCACCCACTATCTTACCCCTTTTTTTTTGTTTAACTTGCATTCCATTTAAGTCTTTTTTTTTACTTACCCCTCATACCCCAAAGTATTTACACCTTTCCACTCACTCTCTCTTACTTTATCTAACTTTTCTTACACTTGCCCACCTTATTACTCCGTCGCTCATACTTTATCAGTTTATCCACCATCTTTTTCCAGCTACAACCCCTTTCAATATTTCTTTATCTAAATACCTCAGCTCTTAGTAGAACCCATAATAGTCAAAGAGGAAGTTTGTTTGGGAGCAAAAGAATAAAATAACAGGTTGGACAGCATAACCAAAGTAATATGAAGTATAAAAAAATCTCAAGGAGATAAAACCCAGACTTAAAAGAGGTCCAAACCTTGGAGATTCAAGCGGTATATTTGAAATTGACAGCTTATCAATGCCGTTGAAGACTGCCTTGGATACTTGTAATGCATCATTTGTAAAATTGACTGGAAATAAAACCAACATTGAAAACACCGCAACAGGGACAAAAATCTTAAGTCTGCAAAAAAAGAAAGGCATCAAAATTAATAATACTATAATAGTAATCAAAACAGATGCATGTCTACAGACAAAAGCAGCATGATTAATTCTTCTAATATGTTTTTCTCAGCACTTGAACAAAATTTTCTCCAGTACTGCTTTCTCAAATAAATGAGCAGAAGATGCTGAACATCCACAGTTACATCCTTGCATTTCCCGACTCAAACCTTGACATGCAATATCCTAGATAACTTCACCCACTGCTTTCCCTACTATCATCTCAAACGTATGAATAAAACCATCATTCTTAGGATATGTGCCTCTCAGAAATTGGTTTTATCGGTCACTTTAAATTATGTTGACTTCAAGAAATTTACATCACTGAAGGAAACTTCAAAGTTCAACCCCATCTAAACATTCTTATTTAACTAAAATGCATGACAGAAAGAAAACATTATGGTTATCATAAGAGCAGCCATGTCGATGCCATCTTATACAACCTCCTATCTAAGTTATTAAAAATTCTTGTTAAGAAAGCAAATCAAACCTTATGTTAAAAACTTCAATAGCTAATAAATAAATCTGAGTGATCTCATGCATCTAAGACAAACCAAGACTTTTGAGTACATTGCTACAACAAACAACAGAATTCAAAGATGGTGCACCAAGGAAGCACTAATCTACAAGTGGCCGCATACCCAATCATATATATCCGCAAGTAAACCACTGAATCCAATCCAGCATGCTCAATGAGCTCTGATTCAGGCATTTTGATAGCATCTGGCATCCAATTTAAGAATTTCAAGTAGGACTTGAAGTCCACATTGACAAATTTGCTCACAAAAGCTCCTGTGTGAAGCGGGCTGTTTCTTAACCCCCTCAGATACCATTTTGGAAAGTAAACTCTATCGTTGAAAGGTTGAATCCTCAGAAGTGCAAACGCCAACAAGAAGATAAATGCACTTAAAAGATTAAAGCCAGCAGAAAGCGCTATATCAGAGACGGAAGCCATCTTATTTCTCCAGAAGTTCGGTGCCTCCTAATAAACTTCCTCTATGTATGTAATCAGGAAATGTAACCCACAATGATTATATCTACATCAACAAAATATCACTGAATAATGTTAATACTTGAACAAAATTACAGTAAAGATATGCAACATTGGGTTCAAGCAAAAACCACAATGATTATTATATCAGAACACCACATAATCTATATGCAATATTGCCTCAAACGAAACCTCATTCGGACATATTGGAATTTCGGAGCATAATCGAGTTAATCTACCTAGTTTGCAATAACCAATGATCTATATGATTAAGAGAAGAGTCTATAACATATAATGCATCTTCAAAATATAGGCCAATTTGCATTACCTATGATTTCCCATATATCAACAATAAGTTTTTACAGGTTTATGAATTGATTCAATATGCATTATTTCACATGAAAGTGAATTATATCCTAAAAAAGCAGCTTCAACAACTAAAAACCAAAGACATTAATGTTAATTAGAAACAAAATATGTAATGATTCATAAATCAAACCTTTCAACAATAAATTTCCAGAATAACTAATACCCACAATAATAAGCTCATATTCCAAAAACATAATTCAAAGGATTCACTGAATAACTGGTCAAAATTAAGAACTGCCATATCTACACAATTTCTGCACATTTCAAGTAAAAAGTTAAAATTAAAAACCCAAAATTGCTGCCATCACATGAAGAAATCATTCATAATTCCACGGAAAAATTCTAACTTTCAACAGAAAAACATAAATTAAAACTTCATTTCAAACTTCCATCTTTCTCACACAAAACACAATAATTCCAAATACAGGTAAAAAAACAGCATATTCACAACAATATTTAAACAAAAAAAAAAAAAAAAAAAAAAAAAAAAAAAACAAAATTGATATTAAAATGAACTTACTTGTGGGTGAATTTCCCCTGTAAAATTGACCTCAAAATCTTTAAATAAAAAACAAAGAAATTCCCAGAAAATGAAAGATTTATTAAAGAGTAAGGAAGACAAAGATAGAAGCTTTGTTGAGAAGGGTATGTTTTGATTGCTTTAAATGCTCAATCAAAGAAAAGAAAATTATTCCCCCTCTTCTAAAAGCAAAACTCCCACTTTTTATTATTATTATTATTAAGATTTTGAGTTATTAATTAAAATTAATTGGGTATAATTTCTAACTAATAAATAAAACTCCTCCCTCTTTCACACAGGAAGAGTGTGACAGATTTGAGGGAGGAGAGAGAAAATTGATGATGGGAGATGAAACGGAAGTTGCAGAAAAATGAAAAATGAAAAAAATAATTCATAACTCCTGATTTTTTATGGGGGAAATTGTATCGTATAACTGTATAAGTGTACAAATAATGTCAATTAATCAAGTATTTACTACTTAATTAATACTACGTGATTAATTATTTCCTTTTTACAACTAATGTACAGAAGGAAGGTGACAAAATATAATAATCCCTCCATTTTATATTAGTTGTCCACCTGTCCTAATTGAGCTTGTTTTCAATTACTTTGGTACATGATGGTAATAACAAAAGGTGAATTTAATAAATTGTCAAGGTTTTTTTTTTTCGGTTTTTTATTTAAAGGGTCGTAAGGACAAGTGATGATCATAATCGACCTTAAGAGTTAGGATGGATCTCTTGGAACTGAAAGCAAGTATTTTTACCATAAGCTTTTGATTAAATTTACATAGTTTTCTTTTAAGTATAGTTTCTTTAGAGTGCTTTATACATGTAGGTATCGAGTGATAAAAATGCACCTTAATGTCCATAGATGTTAAGTTTGAGAATTGCATACTTCATATGCATCATATGGATGAATATGTTTTTTTTTTCTAATTACATTTGTAATACAACGAACGTAAAAGGATCGGAACTGCGACAATTTGTATAATTACCTCAAAAGGTAAATATACATTTATTTGTGTCATTTTCACTATGGTAATGCATTAGTTGTGCGGAGTTAAAGACAATATTAATTAATAAAGATCAGATATGCATTATAAACCCTAATAAAGAAATTATATCTAAGAAATTAGTTAAAAAGAGGAGGGACAATTCAATTTCATTACTATGTTATGTAGCTTTTTTTTTTCTTAACAAAAGTCAAATCAATGTTGATTTCTTTTGAGCATTACACTAGTTATCATTAGCTCAAACACAAATTACTAGAGGTGATAAAAAAAAATTCGAGCCGGGTCTGACCTTAACATCATAACTCATGTCCAAACCCACCTAAAAGTGGTGCGTTTTTTAAATCTAAACAGGCTTGTTGGACTTTTTCGTACCTGATTCGGACTTTTAAGTTTTAACTAAAATTGTGTATTTAGGCTTAGCTTGTCCAAACCAACCCCCCCCCCCCCCCCCCCCCCTCCAATTTTCAAGTTGGATCAGTATAGGCCATATTTTTGTGTGTTTGTTCTTAGCAAATCTTGAACCTTTTAACTTTATGCTAAATCAACCTAAATATATTTTAAATTTTTGAGCATACTATTTAGTTATATGAATTTGGCTATTTTGCTAGATTTCATACCGGCATGATAATCAAAACACTTAAACCATGATAGTGATCCATGCATAATCTTATACAAGTGTACAACCCCCTTTATTCACTCGATAGGCGTTGAGGGTCGCCCATAGGTGCCACATTTTTCGATCTTCTTGTATACTACTAAAATATCCCCTTATTACATCCCAACTTAAAGATATATACCATTTGCTCTATATAAACACTCTTGAATTATACTGTAATTTGTCTTTATCGGACATTACTAGATTTTTCATCAAATCGGATTTTACCAGACAAACCTCAAAGATAGCTGATATACTAACTATGCAAGTTTCAATCAAACTAGAGAGACATACTAAACACAAGTTTCTTAATCCATACTCAAAACAGTTTTCATTTTAGTATTTTATATATATAAGCACATCATATGGACTATGTTTTGGAAATTGCTATAAATAAGGTGAAATGAAAATAATGTCAATCAAGTCATTTACCACCATATATCATACCAAAAACTAAATCTTTGATAGAATTATAGAAATATCTAAAATAATTACTAGTTGAGTTGTTGAGCTACATACATAATCTACGTCAAGCTACATACAAAACAATAATGTATGACCTTTTGTTGTCAAAAAAGTGAGTTGTGCTATGTACAAGTTAATCAATGAAAACGCTCACTCCAAAAAGCTAACAACAAAGCTACAAACTCCGTTAATTTTTAGTTGCAACTTTAGACTATTATTTGTGAGATATAAAATATTCTAAAGTTACAACTAAAAGTTAATAAAAAGTAGTTTATAATACTACATCCGTTATATATTATTTGCAACAATCATAAGACATTTTTTCTCTCTATTTTATGTCAAATTGTTGCAAATAGTACTCCGTATATAACGAAGGTAGTACTAAGATTATTATATTACACGGTTTTAAAATATAGAGTACCAGATTAGAAGTTGATAGATCTATACGGTGGTGTATAATTAAAGTAAAGTAATAGCAATTCAAAAAAAAAAAAAAAAAAAAAAAAAACAGTAAATATTGTCGGCAATTTCCAACGGTAGCACACATGATGCAACCAAGTCTGGCGCAATCATATGAGATGAAATATGATCGAAAAGGACAAAGGTGGCGCGTGAGAAGTGTGTTTACTACGTGTTCGTTTGTGTAATTGTGTTAATTTATTTTAAGTTTAGATTATGGCCCACTTTATTTTGGACATGTAACTACTACAATAGTGTACTGTGGTAGGGCCATCTCTTCTTCTTCCGTTATTTTCAGTAGAGACTGCCATCAATTTTAGGACACACATACCCTTACAAATATCACAATCCATTTCAACCTCGTTTTGCATTATGGAGTACTCGAATTCATTAATAAGTTCGACTAGCTAATTATTATACTCGTATATGTATTTGCTACAAAATAGGATTAGCATGTCTTGTGTCTGGACGGGCATATCGTGTGACCACTTATAAAAGAATAAAGTAATCCCTATTACACTGATTAGGCTAAGTAATATCAGAAATACCGACCGAGTAACCCTGTAATAATGACTGAGTAACCCTATGACACTGACGAAGTGACTCTTTTACGGAGTTACACTAATCAAGTTATTCCTATTATATTAACGAAGTAACTCTTGTAAAATGGCTAGCCACACCGTGTGGCCAGCTACATACAAGAATTCGTATACAGGTTAATCTAATGAACAACTCAAACCCGACATAAAATTATATGATTTAAATATGGATAAGCTCATAAGCTTGACTTTAGATCATGATCAGTCAGACTATCCCAAATAAAATGAAAGTATTTTTCAACAAAAACGATATGATAGTACTTTATAGATTTTAAACACTCATATTAAATGTGATTAAAGTAGGTCAAATATGTAGTACTCCGTACTATGTACAATTAATTAGCTACAAAGTCTTCATACTTGAAGACGGATAAAGGCAGTAAACAACACAGTAGAAATTAAATTGTGCAAGAAAAATGGTGGCAAACAAATCAATTTACATGTCAATAGCATTTGGTGATACGAGTACGTGTGTAATGCGTTGATGCAATTTGTGGCCGTCCACTAACTTACACAAATTGCTTTGATTTGACGTTGATTAATTTTATTGTTCAAATCTGGAATGTCAAGACTTAGGGCCTGTTATCATTGACTGAACTCAACTGAACTGAACTGAACTGAGTTGAACTGAACTGAACTGAATATTTTATAGGAGAAGGAATTTAGAAGCTGAACTGAACTGAATTGAGCTGAACTGAACTGAACTGAACTCAGCTGAACTGAACTGAACCGAACTGAACCGAACTGAACTGAATTTCAACGTAAGAGAACAGGCCCTTAGTCAATACTACTAGAATCATCGTATTTGAAGATGGCTCTGAAACTCACACAAAGTGTTAAGTCTATCAAAGAAACAAAACATATAGTTCGGTAAAAATGTAAATTAGGCAAGAAACTGACTCTATAGTGGTGTATTATAATGTACCATTATGTACTATTATATATGTATACTGTACTATTATATATGTAATAGTACATTTTTCATTCTATATGTTTGCTAATCCAATAGGAGCTATGCACTAAGGGTTAATTCTGACCGACTTTGTAAAGGAAGGAAAGGTAATGGGAAAATGAGATTTTAACCCGTAATTTTCTTGTCACACTAGTTCCAATAGCAGTATGTTATTGAACTAACTTAACTTAAAGTCTAAGTTGATGATTGAACTTTGTATGGATTTTACATTCCATCAAAGTCTAAGTTGAACAATTATATTGATTACTATGGATATTAGCACGCCTAATGCTTATAAATTTGCTCCATTGTGTTCACCTCTTAGGCCCTGTTCTCTTACGTTGAAATTCAGTTCAGTTCAGTTCAGTTCAATTCAGTTCAGCTCAGTTCAGTTTAGTTCAGTTCAGCTCCTAATTTCCTTCTCTTATAAAATATTCATTTCATTTCAGTTCAGTTCAGTTCAGCTCAGCTCAGCTCAGTTCAGTTCAGTACAGTTCAGTCAATGAGAACAGACCCTTACTGTAGTTATCAATCATAGTCGTCCCTTGTTATGATTTCGAGATGCCCAAAAGTTGTGTTCATTCTTTCCTTACCATGAAGCAAATCGAGTTGCAAATTGGCATACTATTTACATGTTTGTTTACATAATATAACTTTATAGCCAAGTTTTCATCATTATGTATTAATTTTTCTAAGGCCTTATTATGATCACCTTATTTGCACGATTTAGAAATATAAATATGGGTAAGTTACTTAAGTTTAAAATAAGTCGAATTATATCGATTACTTCCTCCACCATATCAATCCAAAGGAGGGTAAATCGAAAGCTTACTACTTCCTCGCATTCAGTCTTTCTGAAATGATTCATGGTATTGCTTTGAAGCAAAGCAATAGCAGGTTCAGTACTTTAAGCCAGCCTCTTAGGACTTGGATATCTGAATACTGTATCTTCTTTTAGATGTTATATACCCATTTGTTTACTTCAATTATATGCTTTTGACAAATTTGAGCCCACATTGAGGTCTGAGTCCAAAATGAATGAAGCCCAAATTCATGCACCACTGATCCACTAATTTTTCTTTAGTCTGCATTGGGCTTATATACTGAATTGGCCCAACCTACATCCAGCTCCAATGTGAGCACAAACTTCTTAGTAAAAAATTTATGTGCAAATCCTTTCAAAAAAAAAAAAGAAATTGAATTTGATCCCAACATCTTATTAGATAGACAAATTTTAATTCTTTATCAACAAAATCTCGCTATCATCCAAGTTATTGAGAATTAGAGATTATCATATACTTGTATACTATAGTTAAATGCAATGAACCACAAAAAGTTATTTGCAATAAACTCTATTAGACTTTTATTTGATTTATTTATCAATTGTGAACACACCTTAGAATATCAAAGATTCTCTAACAATTATGCAAAACCAAACAAATAAAATCTCAAGTGACTGACTTACCAACTTCAGCCAATACACCACACTCTGACACTCCCCTTTCCTTTTTTCTTTAATCATTTTTTTTCATCAAATCTTCTGCCTTTTCCTTTTCCCCCCTTTATAAAACCCCCCCAAAAAATTCACATTTTTATAAATCATTCTTTTCAGTTTTCACTCATTCACTTGTCTAAAAAAAGAGAGAGAAATCGAAATGGCTTTTACAGCAACCTCAGTATCCCAAAAAACGGCACTCTTAGACCAACACAAAGAGAAACACTTCACCGCAGGAGAAGTTGTGCGTGACATTATCATTGGTGTGTCCGATGGCCTTACGGTCCCTTTCGCCCTCGCCGCCGGCTTGTCCGGAGCTAATGCCTCCTCCTCTATTGTCCTCACTGCCGGCATCGCTGAAGTCGCTGCCGGCGCCATCTCCATGGGCCTTGGCGGGTACGTTAATTTCTTATTAGTTTATACGTTTTGACTTTAACACTATTTATATAATTTTTTTTTTTTCATTTTTTTTTTGAGAAGCAATTCATGTAACTTACTTATATTTAACATCAATGTATATATTTTGGATTTCAATTTAGTTTATGATTATTAACAATCAAAGATATTAATATTTGAAATCAGCCAACTGATATTAAATTGATAAATTACTAAGATTTTGTGAGATTAATTCAAAAAATTATGTGACACCCTGTCATTTTACGTATCAACATTTTAAGGTATCTAGTCAAAATGGATATGACCCTATTTTGTAGGAGAATATCCCTGAAATATTTGACCAAGTACATTACAGTAACTTATTAGCATGTACTTGTATGTAGTATCGCCTCGTTTCATATTATGTGTGAATATTTTATATCTCATAAATAATACGGAGTACCTATTGTTACAACTTACAAATAATATAAAACGCAGACAGTTTGTTGAGGTTAATTTTATTTATTTTGAAGGTATTTGGCGGCGAAGAGTGAGGCAGATCATTATGCAATGGAATTGAAGAGAGAACAAGACGAGATAATATCAGTGCCTGATACAGGTGTTTAGCTTATTTGCTTTGGTCACTATCTTTTTGTTTGTTTGTTTTTGTTTAATCGAATTTTGTGGTTATCTTTATTCCACACTATCACTATCACAATAATAAAAGTATTAAAGATAATATACAAAACGTGACGACATTTATGTTGATAGTGGGAGTCACATCTTCTATTTAATAATTAAATGTTGAACTAGGATATTGCTAAAAATCTTGACCTACCTATATCTTAGTAATGTATTATAAATTATTGACCTGGAGGTGTATGAGAGATTTTTATACACATCCGTGTAAGATTGTGCATGTTGAAAACTAATAAAATGTGCACTTTGTATTGAAACTTGAAAATGAGTATTAGTATAAGGCTATTTTGTTTTTTACCACCTCACAAAAACACGAAAATCTCTTTTACCACCTCCCAAAAAAAGTATTTTACTTTACCACCTCATAAAAAACACGAATATAGGTTTTACCACCACTTAACTGATTCCGTTTAAGAATTCGTTAAGTGGGCCCATAAAGCCACGTGTCGTGCTATTATTGGCCAAAAAAAGAAAAAAATAAAAAAAAAAGAAAAAAAAATTAAAAAACTCTAAAGCTACCCAGCCACCGCCACAGCGCCACCACCACGCCACCACCTAACCCACAACTACCCCCCGAACCTACCACTGGCGGCGCAACTCCACCCCCTCCCTCTTCCAACCCACCTGAACGCCCCCTTCCATCTCCCGCAACCGCAATCGACCCAAAAACCACCAACCCACAACCCTCAATGACCACGAATCCCCCCAAAATAGCCACGATTTCGGCCACAAATGGCCGAAATCGGCCGGTTAAGGCCACTCAGCCTTAAAACCGGCCGATTTCGGCCATTTGTGGCCGAAATCGTGACCGTATTAGGGAAGGAGGGTTTTGGGTTTGGTGGTTTTTGGGGGTGTTACGGTTGCGGGAAAGGGAGGGGGAGGGTTTAGGTGGGTTGGGGCTGGTGGTGCGACGCAGGTGGTGGTTTCGGGGAGTGCTGTGGTGAGTTGGGGGGGAAGGCGGCGGTGGCGCGGGGGTGGTGCCGCGGTGGTGGCCGGAGTAGTTTTAGGTTTTTTTTTGTTTTTTTTTTTTAATTTCTCTTTTTTTTTTAACAAATAAAATGCTGACACGTGTTACTGTGGGCCACACTTAACGGAATTTTTGGATGGAAACCGTTAAGTGGTGGTAAAACCTATATTCGTGTTTTTTATGAGGTGGTAAAGTAAAATACTTTTTTTGGGAGGTGGTAAAAGAGATTTTCGTGTTTTTGTGAGGTGGTAAAAAACAAAATTTCCTTAGTATAATGTGCACTATGACTATTGCCTAAGTGGCTCTAATTTGTATAAACGGTGGAGTATAATATTACAGTAACATATTGTGGTACGGAGAGAGTATAAATTGTGCATTGAAAAATACTTATCTACTAGTAAAACGTGCACTATGAGTGTGACTATTGACTACTCGTAAATGACTAAATGAGTCTAAGTCCGGTTGTCCATTTAATTAATTTCATCAATTGCATGTTTTTTGGGTAGGATATAAAATAAGCATACACTTAAATTTGAAAATGATGAAAATAACCACTCATAAATGGATGATAAATGCAGAGGCTGCTGAAGTAGCAGAGATATTGGCGCAGTATGGGATAGAGCCACATGAGTATGCTCCTGTTGTAAATGCTCTTAGAAGAAAGCCTCAAGCTTGGCTTGACTTTATGATGAAGTTAGTCCTTCTTTTCCCTACCCTCAAGATTGCGCATATCTATACTGTCCATACTCTTCGTTTTATGTCTAATAAGTACCCGTATTGGATGCTAGACCCTTCGATTATAGATAAAGCTACGCATTGACGCTTCTCATAAAATGATTGGTCGATCATCTAAAATTACTATAATTGCTCGTTTACCTTCACTGATCACCTTTTGAAACTGCTTGTCTAAAAGGTGTGTTTTACCTCGTAATATAAAGAATAAAAGAAACAAAGGAAGTAGTTACTTGATTATTAAGATGACATCTTTAAGTGGATTACAAGGCACGAAATTTTTGTAGTTTCTCTTTAAGGAGGATTCACTAATATTCATTATTAAGAATTGGACAAAATTGTGATTACGACTAGGTTGTCAACGCAGCATGCATCATTGTCTTTTAAATTTGTTTTTGTATTTAGTTGGATTAATATTGAAACCCTCGTAATATTTGGCACCTTGTATGTAAGTTTCATATACTTGTACATCACACACGAAGTACTTCGTATTTATGTGGAATAGTAGTAGTGTGTGACAAATTTAGTTGAACATAACAATAAACTACTTAGCTAGCTCAAATCAATGAGAAATTGCTTGCTAAATTTGTACTCCATACAACATGTACTTCTATCGTGGATTCCCTTTGTCTTATAAGTTATCGACTTTAATTATACATGTTTTACCACTTGAAATCAAGGCCAATTAGCCTAGTGCTAACTGCTAAGCATAATTCTTGTACACCTACCCTTGGAGGGGAGGGGGGTAGGGATGAGGCCGGGCGGTAGAGGGGAAGAGGATAAGTGGATTCCGGTGGAGGGTGGTGGTTGTCGTGTAGAGGGGGGAGGGAGGAGGAGAGGGAAAGAGTTGACAAGAGCAGCATTGAAATTACCAATGTAACATAACGCCTTAATGTATTATATATTATTATCATTAATGAATAGATTAGTTATTGATAAAAACTTTCTTGGATGATAGAAGTTGGAAACCTTTGTTTGTATACTCAATAAAATTTGAAATGTGACACCATATAAAAATTGTTTTATGGAGCATGAGAATAAGCATAATGAATGATTCCCTTTACCTTGAAAATGATCAAAATACAAATGTCAGTTAGTGTTAGCTTGGGTAGGGTGATGGTATCATGTATATGCATGCTCAAATTAATTAATGTTTGGAAATTGGAATCTTACAAGGTATAAGCCAGAACCTGAGCATCTAATAAGCTCAGGTCCAATCTTTGAGGTCCCCAAATTAGCCAAACTCCTGAATTCTGACTTTGCAGCTTTTTACATACCCTGTACTATACGAAATATCAGACTGACAAAGCCTATTTTCTCTCCTAGATTTACCAGCATTTTTTCTGCTACTTGGCAGTGCCCTTGAGCACTTGAGCTTACATATAATGTTGCTCACGGTTGACTTTCTATTGCTACTTGCCAAACTGACACTCGGGTTTGGGTACGTATTCAAGCATCGGATTTGGCTATGTTGTGCGAAAATGCGACTTTGATCCAAAATGAAGTGTTCATAGGTTGATTCCGTGGATCGGCAAAATTGATTTATCTCAAATCTTGTATATAGACTCATAACCGGAGTCATTTGACATACAAGTATATGACCTCAATTATTCAGGACACAA
Organism: Chenopodium album; assembly: GCF_948465745.1. NCBI lineage: Eukaryota > Viridiplantae > Streptophyta > Magnoliopsida > Caryophyllales > Amaranthaceae > Chenopodium > Chenopodium album. The sequence goes on along the minus strand of NC_137857.1, from coordinate 33,410,807 downwards.
CCAAAGTTATACTTCCTCCGTATTAAATAAATGAAATGTTTCCCTTATGCATTGCCGCTATTGAATTTGATTATTTTACACCAATAATACTAAATGTGATGAACAATGTTGCAGATTTGAGCTAGGTTTGGAGAAGCCAGACCCAAGAAGAGCCCTACAAAGTGCATTTACAATCGGCATAGCCTACATAATTGGTGGTTTAGTCCCCCTTTTTCCTTACATGTTCATCCCTGTGGCAATGAAAGCTATGGTTGCATCTATTATTGTAACCTTAATTGCGCTGTTTATCTTTGGTTATGCTAAAGGCCACTTCACTGGCAGTAAACCGATCAAGAGTGCTCTTCAAACCGCGCTGATTGGAGCCCTGGCTTCTGCTGCTGCATATGGCATGGCTAAGGTTGTTCAGGGATAGCACATATGCGAAGTTGCAAGCCTTTTTAATACTAGGATTATGGATTTTGTTCTAGTGTTTTGATGTTTGGTAGAGAGTTTTTGAGTTTTAGTTTCCTTTTAATTGTACTTTTGTTTTAGATTAAGTCTTTTAGCAAAATTTTTTGTGTTTTATTCCAAATGACTGCATTGGTATCCCTATAAATCTTTTACCTTGCCTGATATCCTTTTGGGTGATGCTTAGATTGCTCACTAAACTAAATAATTGGAAAAACAGTCCCATCTCAATATTGCTCCATCTATTGACACTTAAACTAAAACGCCTATGAATACGGAGTATGGACACTTCATTTTGGATCAAAGTCACGATTATTTACAACATGGATCTGCGGAGTATTATATTTTGTATAAGTAATATCTGTACGGTCAAAGTTTATAGAGTTTGACCACTAAAAGATACTTCGTAAATTCGTACTTCTTTTGTTTTTTTTATACTTGCAAGTTGTAACAGACCTTTTATCACGCTTATCGATGAGGTGATTAAACTAGATAAACAAATACATTAAGCTATGAGATTTAAACCGTAGCAACTTATCCCTTTCTTCTTATAGTGTTAAAAATTTGTAATTAATTTATCCGTTTACCTAGTTTAATATTTTTCTTAACACGCGTGCCAAAGGGGTGTATTGCAACTAAATAAAAACGGAGGAAGTATGTTGCAAAAAAACAAGAAGAAAATGAACATCTTAGGATAAATGTTGGGTCCAGATGAACCTTTTTGTTTGGGGTCACAAATTGAGGTTATAGTTTATTAAAAAAAAAGATCACTGTTTGGCTTGGTTAGATGTTCTTGTGAAGTTGTGATTATAGTAGAGAGTAATTTTTAGATAAATTTATATAAAAATAAACAGAGCTTTTTCCAGTGCGGCAGGCCACATGGTGCGGCAGGGTTACTTGTATTCTGGAGTTACTTGTATGGATATTACTTGAATGGATTGAGTAACACCTACAAGTAACCCCAGACCAAAACTTCATACCAAACCAATAACACCCTACAAGTAACCACTGACCAAAACCAGTAACACTAAAAAATGTAACCCATAATACAAGTAACACCTACAAGTAACCCTTAACCAAAACCAGTAACACCCATAGAAGTAACTCCGGAATACAGGTAACACCTACAAGTGACCTCTGACAAAACCAGTAACACCCATACAAGTAACCCTAAAATACAAGTAACACCTACAATAACACCGTACAAGTAACCCTGCCGCACCATGTGGCCAGCCGCATACAAAAATTTGTGAAAAATAAGTATGCATAGATTTATTGTATGGTCATAAAACTTCTGTTATTAAATATCCTCCAAAATCAGAAAAATACTTGAATCACTTATCTACTTCACAAAAGAAAAATGAGGTGATGATACATTCCACAATATATGAGAGTTAGTGATATCAATTTTCATCCCGCCCTTATGGCTCTCTTAAATCTTAATACCAAAAAAAAAGAAAAAAAAATTCCACAATATATTCACTTTGCAGTTTTAATATTTAATGACAGCAGGCCTTCAGATTATTTTTATTTTTTTCTAGAATGGGACAAAGATATTTTTTTTAGTGTTACTTGATATCAATATCAAGTCAATTTATGGACGATATTTAGCTTTGCATTTGTGGCAGCAAAACTCAGTTGTTTTTGAAGTTTCATCAATGGAATCCTCTGCTATCTTCAGGCTTTCTTCTCCTCCCTCTTTTCTAACACCAAAGCCAAACATCACTAAATCTCACACATCAATTCCATGGAAGTTCAGAACTTCTTTGCCTACTCATCTGCACTGTGGCAAGATGTTTGTCCCTGGTAATCTTTTCTCTTTTACTCCCTCCCCCTTTTTTTGAGGTACGAGTTTCGACCCTGTAGGCTACGGGGTTGAATATCACAGGAGACTTTTCGGAGGCATGAATAAGAAAAGAACATGAACTGTTTTGTTCTTGAACTCATCTGTCACTCACTTTTCTTTTCCTACAGGTTTTGGAGAAGCATCTCCGGAAGCGCAGGCAGCAGATAATCTCCACCAGTTCTTTACTTACATTGCAGTCAAAATAGTTTCTGCCCAACTTGAGGTAACTCTACAATTTCTGCTTCTTACCTTTCTTTCCTACTATGATCATTATGAGAATGTGTGTATATTAGTGTTGTGTCTTGTGTGTGTGTGGGTGGGTGGGGGGGGGGGGGGGGGTTGGGGAGGCGGTGAGTAAACCTGACAACAGCATCCCATATCCGATTATCCGATCTGAATTACCCAACACAAAATATCAACTGTGCTAGTGCAGAGACATTAGAGTTCAGAATAATGTGAACTTAATAACTATGTATTGTCAGAGCAGAGCTATAACCCTGAAGCCTACAAGGATTTGATGGAATTCTTGGATAGACACTCTCTGAAAGATGGAGACAAGTTTTGTGCAGATTTAATGAGAGAATCCCCAATGCATAAAAGCTTAGGTATGTTTCTTTAACCTCAACAGTAACTCTCAACATCATTTAAGCAACTAACAATTGTTTTTGACTTGCTTTGAAATGAACACAAAACATCACTGTTTCAGCACTACGAATTCTTGAGGTCAGTCCTTAACATGCTTCTCTAAGGTTATCTACTAATGTTATGAAAATCCAGTTCTCATTCGTACTTAATCCAGGTTCGTTCTGCTTACTGCAAGAATGATTTTGAGTGGGACAACTTAAATCGGCTAGCTGTTAAGGTACCAAAATATACTCCATCTTAAATCAGGATTCCAAGCAAAACTTTTTATTAAATGTAACAGCTTTTTCTGATACTTAAAACTAGTTTATGTGACTGCTAATTCTGGATGGAAGGAGTGGATCACACTATATATTTTAGCAGTACCAAAAAAAATCACTAGTTCTGCAATAGTGACATCCCAGAGAGGCTTTCTGGTGATTATCTTAACAGCTGTTGTTTTCAATCATCTCATTAAATTACTGACCTGTGAATGCAGATGGTAGACAAATCGAACACAAAAATCATGAGGGATTATGTCCAGGAAACAAGTCAGGTTGAAAGTTAGAAGTGGAACAACATATGGAGTATAATCATAATGGCCAGCACACTGAGAAGAGCAACATTTAACAAGTGAACCAAAATATATAGGATTTCAAGGCATTTACATGATGAATTCAGTTTGATAATATGTATAATCTGTACATTTTTACCAGAAAACTTGAAGCATTTAGCTGTTACAGGAAAACTTCTACTAGTGCTTGTTATGCCATGCTTGCTGGTAGGAGAAAATCTACAAATACATAAAGATCCAAGTGATACTAGTGTAAGTATCCTACCTCTATTCCACAAGTCTCCAAAGATCCGATGCAGCATTAACATGGCCCGAGCTGAAATATGATTGGGCATTTTCTTCAATGTTGTCCAACCTGCAATACCATTGGAAATTTCAAGCCTGTACAGAGGTGAGGATAACAAGACCATATGTGCGTGGGAGATTAAAGATCCATTTAACCATTTTGGTTGGGGTTTGCATTAAAAGTATTCTAATTGCAATATGTTTCAATTGAACAATAGAAATTCTCTTCATTTACAGTTCATAATTGGCTACGAAAAACATCCTTATGTTATGCTTGTATGTTTTACAGTACAAAGTACGAACCTTTTCGGTGAGGGAAGGTACAGAACTACAAAGTCAGGTGAAGTAAGAGCCTGAGAGGGTATAATAAAAATCCTTCTAGAATAAAAAGATCAATCAGACTTAGAAAAATATGAAAAAATTATCTACCCTCCCACACCAATATTAAACAACAGGGGCAGAGGGCGATATATCCTGTATAATCAAACTGAGCCAAAATGCTGTCATGCACCTTACTCTGAGATTAAACTTCAGAGGAAGGATGCGTGCAATACCTCCTAGGTTCCCGCAACTAAGAAGCCCAAGATAATCCTTAAAATACTAATGAATGGGCACAGATAAAACATGCATGTTTGGATAGGTATATGTACCTGTACATATAATTAACCATGATACCACCGCTTTGCAAGAGTCCTTTCTCTGATCTGTCGGCCATCCAGTTTAACCTCTCGACCATCTGTTTCATAAAAGCATTATACAGTGTCAATGCACAGATATTATTTCAACATAAAACTAAGCACCCTGCTTCAAAGTTCAACCTCTAAAACCTGGAAAGAAAATGAAGAAAAAAAGTGTAAATATTGATTATTCATATTGAAAAATCCTCCTTTTTAAATTGAAAAAATGGAATCATTGCTTTGACCAAACTTAAAATTAATCAGCTTCTGGAAACAAAGCTCAAAGTTCTTGAACCTACCGCTCCGTTTTGCAAGTGAAAGTTTGCAACAGCATCTAGAGCTTTTCCCCTCTTTTTTTCTTGAAGAAGGTACCTGAACAGATATTCATTAATATTGAAGAATCAAAACAACTTACATTGATTGCCTACATCTATCATCAAATGGCACAGCCTAGAAGGCATCATAGCAAATTTCTATATCATTCATGAAGACCATATTAGTTCATGTTCTATTACTAAACTTTATTTCTCATAATGTCAAATACTCTGAAGATTTCAGAATCCCATAAGTGCATCTATACCTGGCACAAAGTCGCATCAAAATAGGTTTCAGTACAGACAAAACCCTATCAGATTTGCTCCATTCATGGTTTGGAGATTTCAGCAAATTCAGTATGACTTCGATGCCCGTTTTTCCAGATGTAAATTCCCTGCAATTGATAAAGTCAGAATAACAGCCTAAGATCTAACGAGTCTACTTAGTATACTCTTTAAACAAACAAAAAATGGTTGAGACAATAAAAATTTAAAAACATCATAACACAGAAAACCAATGGCGACAATCTCATCAATTTAAGGCATTTACAAGGCAAATATATTCAGGATTGATCAGCACTCAGCAGAGCTTAAAAAACAACATAAATTGCTTATTCGATATGAGTGTTTAAAAGGGTAATAAGGCAAAAGATTCTGCTTCCATTGTTTGGACAAACCAGTAAGAGAGGATTAGAGGAAGAGAAGAGAACTCATATCCTTCAGAATTTTTAACTCCTGATTTCGTACAAAGACAAAATTGTTTAACCTTCTCTTCCACCTGCAACATCCAGATAAGGGGAAGAAAGCACTCAACTTTTCTTACATGTCCTGCACACCAGATAAATTCAAAAATAGAATTTGAAATGTGATGACCTTCAGTTGAAACAACAATAAAAGCAATAAACGATTCTCTACGAAATGTTAACTGACTGGTTGTAGGTTCAAATCCTACATCATGCACCCACAAGTCAACAACATCAAACATGTTATTGAAGAAGTTGCTCCTTTCAATGTTAACAATTCCATATCTTTCAACATAAATTTTGATGATACCCTCTTGCATGAAAGCCTCATACGAAGCAGGAATCACGTATGCACATTAAAAAGCTAAGGAAGAAATCCTTAGTTTGCTGCTTTTCAGTTTGCACATTGCACCATAATTAAATAAAAGCTCACCCCAGTTTATCTAGGACTTCTTTCTCTTCCCCTGCTGTTAGAACATCTTCTCTGAATGCAGAACCTGTACTTTCCTTGGAAGAGCCCGACATGTCTATAGTCTCTGCTTCTGCAAGCTTAGACTGTGATGCCAACTTAGATATCAACCAACTCATGAACCCAGGGATCGGACTAAGTGTTGCAAATGTCTTCACAAGAAAGGGGAAGAAAATACTAATGTGTCAAAATCAGGACAGCTTGAGTAAATTCTAAATAATGCCATTGCAGGGCTCATCACTAGGCATTTACCAAAGAAGATCTAAGCAATTGTAAAAGCTACATAATTTATTAAAGAAGATAAGAGTAATATCCCATTGTTATGATGGATACAATGGGTGCCAGAAGTACTTACACATATATGTGGCATATCTTGTTTAACCAGTTCAATCACACGTTTAATAAGGAACTTCCCAAGGTTAATTCCTGCCAAGCCTGGCTGCCAAATTTGAGAAGCATATTAAGGCATGGAGATAAGACTCAATAATCATAGATTAAAAAAACAAAATAAAAACAAAAAACTAAAGATTAGAAGCTTAATGGGTTCAATACTTCAATAGATATAAGTTACATGGACTCGGGTACCCATGTCCGACATAGGTATGTGTCCAAGAGTCTGACTTGGCTATTTTGTGAAAAAAAATCCATGTTTTTGAACCAAAATTGAAGTGTCCAAGTGTCATACCCATGTCCGAGTGTCGAGGGTCCGACATGGGTACTTGAGGTGAAATGAAGAGTCCACGTAACATCATATCATCATTAGGGGGCAGAGAAAGTACAAGACTACTCATATTTCACCTGACTAGATGAGATTGAGTAAAATAATGCGCAAGTTGCATCACATTCAAGTATTGGAGGATCATCCCAGAGAACTTCCTGAAAAATTAACAAGCATTAACAAATACCCACAACATAAGGAAGAAGCTGAAAAGACGTTGAGATTTGCATAAATAAACAAATGAATAAGAAATGGTACCTGTATAGTCTGAGCAACATTTTTTAACAATGCTACCTCAATGAAGATCAGAGGTTCACCTGAAATTTGATTATTTCTTCCAGGATTAGTGCTAATACAATTGGTACTTATCATATATCATAAAATTAAAATTTTAATTCGATAATCAAACTCAAATGCATTTTTTCCATACATCAAAGATAATCTTCAAAAACAGAAATTATTACTCTGTACACAAAGATGTGGAAAACACACCGTCACAAGACTCACAGCTATGTACTGATATTTATTGCCTTTCAAATTGACAACTAAACTTGTTACATAGAAGAAGTGTGGTAGGACAGTTAACCATGTAGAAAACACACCGTCACAAGACTCAAAGCCATGTACTGAAATTCATTGCCTTTCACGTTGACAAGTAGACTTGTTACATAGAAGAAGTGTAGTAGGACAGTTAGCCACAAAATTGCAGCTGTATCACTTGTATTTGGGTCCAGTTGCAAGTGAAAATACTGATGCTTGAAAGTGAACATACACACCTCCCCAACCCCCCCCCCCCCCCAATTACCACACACACCACACACAGACCAACACACAGATAGACAATAACAGAAAAAAATAAGAGGACATAAAATGATCGAAACAGGCAAACATTACATCATATGATTGCAGGTGAACAAGTAAGAAGTGAATAGAAGGAACAAGAAAACAAATAAATAAATAAACAAAAACCTAGCCATTGGCAGGAGATAAAGAAAGAAAAGATAAACGGCATAAAGATCAAGCAGTAGAACAACAGCATACACCCTCATTATCAGGCAGCAGAACTACACCAGACCACTGAAGACCAGTCATACAGTCAAGGAGAAACTCATGAATTCAACAAGGTTATAATAAAGCAGTTTCTCTTCCACCATACATATAGGGATTATTGGAAAGGAAGGAAGGAGGTAAACATTAAGGAGAGGGGCTAACCAGGAATTGCAGGATGCAGATACCCAAAACAGCGACGGCCTACTCCTAGTCTCCTCTTAAGATCAAGTAGACTGCTGATAGGATGAACAGCCTTTACACCAGAATGACCAGATCTTTATTAGTCAATCGACCAAGCATTTTAAATTGCCATCTAAAAGCATCAAGGAAGGGAATAAAACCTCATAAGCAACAATTTTCTCCAACAATGAAGCAGGATCATCCCAAGTTATGTGGTGAAGCTCCAATGCAGCAGGACTTAGCCATGTGATAAGCTTCTCCTTTAAGTAGGAATCTAGTGCTCGCAAAGATGGAATGTTGTGTTCCCTATAAAGATGATAAGGCCAATATACAGAGGTTAATGTTCTTCTTCACGTCTTTGTTACTAATAGCCTACAAGCTAAAGAACCAAAAGAAAATGCATCGTCAGAGCAAGACTAGTACAAAGTTGTACCACACTCTAATAACCAATCAAAAAAGAATTGAATGTCCCAGGGATTATTTTACCCAGCATGAACGTAAAGACCTATACAACATTACTCTCTAATCTTGATTTTATCAATGTCAAAGCATATGCCCAATCGACAATAATTAAACAACTGAGATATGTTGGGCTGTAATGGCCAACAATCATCACCATCCAAGGTGATGAAAGGAGAGGAAATACCTATCATCAAACTAGGGACACTTCTTCAAGAAAGATAGCTCTTTACAAGAATAAGCATGTACTTTCCATGAATCAATACATTTTTTTCCTCAAGTTTACATTAAGCTTTACAGTTACATAACGATAAACACGAGTGTCTTTGTAAGTTGCATATAAGTAATTGTTTATGATAAGCGCATGTTCTTACTTGATTGTAGAAAGAATATCAGCACGAAGTACTGACAAGAATTTTAATCCTCCAGGATGGGTATTCAACCTTTCAAACAGAACTTCATAAGTTGGCTGTAGTGCATGCCTCAAATGCTTCTCAGTGCGGTAAAAAGTGGAAAGTGAGCCATCGTCCTCAACACCAATTTCACCTTTATCGCCTATCAGAGAGCTTACAGTATTAAAAACTCCTCTTCACTTGACAATACAAATGCACCAAAAAAATATTGTGTATGAAGTCAATAGACCAACCAGCAGGAAGCTGAAGGCCAAGATATTGCTTCATAAGATCACGAACATAGGTCCTGTTGAGATCATACTCTTTGGCAAGTACCATAAGTAATTCTCGTCGGTCTTCAATAGAAAGACCATAATAACCCTGATTATATAAAAAGTGATTACAATGATAAGCCTCACAGGTGTTGTAAGAAGCCATTTAATGATGAAAATGCAACATATAAGAAAAGTGAGCATATAAACCACCTCAGAGAAATCACTTAGAACATTATCCTGAAGTTCAGTCTTGTTCATTGATATAGCTGAGTGCATTCTTTCCCGCACAAGCTCAATTCCTCTGCATTTAACAACTTATCATCCCTCAATGTCATGCAACAAATAAATATCAATATCAGTATTATAAACTGAAATTGGGATTTCATTATCAACGACCGGGGCATAACTATGAATTCTTTATAACATAAAATTAGGAAAGGTTAAGTTTAAGAAAAATAAGTTTAGATAAGTTCTTTGTTAATTATGCCCACTGATAATCATAGTGAAATATTATTACATTGATATTCTAAAGTGACTGATACCATATATTAAATAGAGCAAATATTATGGAAGTACTAGTATAAACTAGCTATAAAATTATATATTAATATCTACTATGAACCAAAAGCCATAGATAATTAGATTTTGCCCAAAAAAAATAATATTGTGAGCTAAAAAATACCCAAATCCAAAACTAACAGAAAAAAACCCCTAAAACATCTAAAAAATTCCCAGAATTATTAAGATATAAAGAAAGGACCTTTCATGGGTTTCTGGAGAACTGAGCTTGTGATCAAATTTTGGGTCTCCACCATTAGCAGAAATTGGTTTTCTGGGTTCATTTCCCTCTGAATTTGCTGACATTTTGTTCTACATAAACACAAAATTTAAACACAAAATTAACAATAAATGACAGCTAGAAAAACAGACAAAAATCAATTGATAACACAATATTATTGAAGATATAGATACACCCAGAAATTTAATTAAGAAGCTTAATCAAAAAGCCAAAACCACCCAATCATAAAAAATTACGAAAGAGTCAAAGTATATAACTTACAGTAGCAGGAGAAAGAGGAAAATTTATGGGTTTCATTCGAGTTCTCATCAAAATTGCAAGACCTTTTTTGTTCATAATTCATCCGGGATTTTCTCCAGAAAAAGTATTCTGTTGTTTACATATCACTTTCCTTAACTGCCGGTTGTTAATTCATTGGTTTTTCTTTTTGTTTGGATTTGATGAGGTTCAATTTGGTACTCATATTGCTTAGACAGGCCCAATGGCTGTTGCAGGCCTTGCAGCAAATCAAATTCGGTTGCGTTTAGCCGCTTACTCCCGTTATAATTTTACACCCTTTTATATTCTTCTTTCTATTTGCACAATGGTGTAGGACCAAATGATTTATCATTAGACAAGCCCAATGGCCGTGCAGCAAATCAACCCCCTAGCCGCTTGTGCTTAGTGATTTAGACTAGTTGTGAATTTACACCTTCTCACATTCTCTAGCTCATGGTGTAGGACTATAAGACATAATAGTATAATCGAAACATTTAAATATCAACAAAGGCGTTATGCGGTCCAATTTAAACTCTACTATACAAAAATAGTGTTGCCAAATTTATCTCCTTGATTAATGTTGTAAACACAAATTTTAATCTGCAAATTATACATTCAAAACAAATAAAAATAATTTGATCTTTGACTAACATTATATTTAACATGAGTACGTGACACTTAATCAAAATTTTCTTGCGTACAGATGTATATTCAAAAAATATATATACAAAGTATAAAAAAGATGAAATCATATATAACAATTATGTATCCCAAACATATAAAACTTGTACATTATCTTAAGTAATCAAATTTTAGCATAAAGAATTGAATTTTAACATAATTCTTAAAGGAGTCAAAATACAGTTATCTAAGCCTTATGTACAAACTTGATAAGATTGTTAACTATATACTTCTCTTAATTACGAAATTGACATTGGTTTAACATTATCATGGAGATAAACTTGGAAATTCCAAATAAAACATGCCTAAACATTTGGCACTTTAGGCAAGGACAGAATTGAAATCAGCTTTCTTGTTATGAATATAAAATCATATTAAATCAAAATAAAAAATAAAAAATAAAAAAAAAAAAATAAAAAAAAATCAACTGTTGCTGCCCAGGATCGAACTGGGGACCTTTAGTGTGTAAGACTAACGTGATAACCACTACACCACAGCAACCAATAGTGTTTATTATTCAATTAATATAATATAATATAATTGTTACATTTGATTCAAATAACGTTTTACACAAAAATCATCAACCTGCATTTCAGCATATTCTCATATTGCTATCCTATTACTTGTATTAGACACTGAGTAATTCACTAATTTGTAATGGTATGCTTGTATATATATATATATATATATATATATATAAGTATTATTATTATTTCTTAAATATTACTCCGCAATTAAAAAAACACTTATACGTTGCATAATTGTTAGTCTTGTTACTAGTCTTTTACTATGATTCTATATATGATAGTAGTAGCTTATTTGTATTATATTATTTAATTGCTCTACTTATATGTTTTTTTGGGTTTTTTTTTTTTGAACTTATTTTTTTCATGAAATAAGTGGTAATAAGGTAAATATATACTTTATATTATATATATAGCTATTTTCACGCGCTATATATATTACGTCTATTATATGCTGTATGAGCCTTTCTCCAATAATACTCATTTGTGTAATTGAACACACATCACTCATATAAACGCATGCATCAATAAATGTACAAAATCTTGTTTGCGCTCCCTTGTCTTCATTCTCACTTTAAGCTAAAAATTGTAGTATTTGTTAATATGACTCACTCATGCTGTCATGCATCTTTCTTGAATTGTATAATGTAGCATTAGTATATAAGCTAGAAGCCAAGAACAAATAAAGATTTAAAGTAAGACAAATTAGCTATAATACTCCAATAATTTATAATAGATTAATTTATATGAACTAAAACTTTACTCAAAAAGTCTTTGAAAACATCAATAATTTCCTTGGAAATTCACTTAATATCAACCTGCTACTTCATTAAACTGAAAATGATCCTTGCAGGGCCGTCTCCGACAATTTGGTGGCCCTGTTCTAACTTTTAAAATTGGGCCCTTTAATTTTAAAAGACTATTTTAAAAGGTTAAAAACATTATTATTATAAAATGGCTTTTTTTTTTCGAGTACAGTACTACAAATTATTATAGAGCTTAAATATTCATAGTAATAAGTTTAATAGCAATTCAATAGAACAACAAACAAAAACTTTTTATTTAAAAAGTGTCATCCTTTTAATATTTTTTGAAGCAAAATCCACAAATATATCTTCATAATCAAATATGAATTTTTAGGTTTTAGTTTGAAAATGATGGTTTTTTACGAGGAAGAAGGTGAATTTGTAAGGTTATAATTTTTATTTTTGTAAATTATGGGGCCCTGATTTTTGGAGGCCCTATTACATGTATGAGAAAAAGCATGTCTAAAGACGGCCCTGGATCCTTGCATGCAGCTTTATTAGTGCTTATTACTTTATAATTGTACATATTATTAATAATACTATTATTATATACTTCATGTGCGTTACTTCAATATATTAGTACTAGATTAATAAATACTATATTGAATTAAAATGTGTGCCTTGCTTAGGATTGAAGAGAAAAATGGGAAAGTTATAAAGCTGACTAGGCAGGTATAGAAATTTAATTCCTTGCCTTAACGTAGAGTTAACCCACTGCAAATTATTCTTTGCTGCTTTCAATGCCTAATTGTATTGTACTATAGTACTACTATATTTGGTGCTTTGCCAAAAGAAGGTGCGTACAATCATCCAATAGGATTTTTTTGAAATGCATTCGATAAAAGGACGATTAAGGATCTGTTCTCATACGATTATTTTCAGTTCAATTCAATTTAACTCTAACAAGTTCAGTTCAGCTTCTTATTTTCTTCTCTCATAAAATATTCAGGTCAGTTCAGTTCAGCTATAATAAGTTCAGTGATCCTAAATATGAAGTAATTCATACGAATATTTTTATGAGAAATTCGTGAAGAATAAGGATCTTTTAATTGGTTGACTACTTTTTGTAAAAGAACCTTTAAGTGAAAAGTTGTGAAAAATAGCCTTTTAGGTTGTATTATATTTTTAGGGGTTACTTGGGTGAGTTTTCTTGGTGGTCAATGTCGGAGCTCCGACGTTGACTTTCATGTGTTAGTCACGTGAGTTATAATTTTTTAAAAAAACGTAGAGTAGTGTGCTTGATGAAATAAGTACAAGTATTTGGCAGTGGTGTGTACAAGACACTCAGCACAAGGAATTAATCCTATATTGTACAAGTTAAGAGTTTAAGTGATCGAACCAGAATAGGAGAGATTGTCCGTGACATTAAATAGGACTAGATTACAAGAAATTAATCCTAAATTGTACTACATGCTTAACTTTTTTACAAGATTACTAACGAAAATTTTCTTTATTTATTTTATTTTAATGGATGGCATCTTATAATCATCAACTAATGCACGTTTAGTTTTACACATGATCAATAATGTCTTCTCAAGCACATTAATATATTAATTAATCAATTAAATAAATAAAAAGTCACACATACCTTTATATTGTTGTGTATGAAAACAATCATATATTGTCCGAAAAGATTATATATAAAGTTACAAATTCATGAAAGACATGCAAATTCTCCAACTTTTTGAGCAATTGCCAATATAGTTTGCTTTTTAGTGGAAAACTTGGAATCCTCTTTTCATATACCATCACATAATTCTCATTATAATCACACAATGTTGGATTTATGGTCAATGCGATCGAAAAAGCAAGAAGAAAGGAATGAATTTGATGGAAGTCATTGAATGAACCCTTTAACCTTTTTTCTGTTTTTCATTACTTGTAAAAAAATTGCCTCTCAATGCAAAAAGAAGGGCTATATATCATTTATACCTTTGGAAAGTAATTGTTGCAATAGTATACGTAATCTTTGCTTTTACGTAATATTTTTTTAAACAGTGTGCAATATAGTGGTTGCACTATAGAGCATGGAGTACGTATACTATTGCAAGATTGCAACAATGGCAATTGATAAACACAAAATGTTTATCAAGGAGATGAACATAGATTTCCTCCCATCTATATATTCATGGGCGTAGTAGAATGGGGAGTGCAAAGTGTTCCATAGCACAGGGCCCCGATTATTAGAGGGCCTATACATTATTTTATTTTTTTATTTTTTATTCTTAGCAAGATTAGCCTGGTCTTATCCTAAGACTTTTTTTTTTTTTTCATGCCACATCAGAAGTCAATAACTTTTTTATATTTTTTAATTATGTTAAGACTCTTTAAGATTCAACTAAATTTAGATTTTCATTCCTAAGACTTGTATAATATAAGAGGACTTCTTAAATATATGTATTATTTATTTTTCTTTTCTATACATGATATTTTAATCAGAAAGTTTGCAATGGTGTCGTAAGTTACGTATATATCTTACATATATAGCCAGAAAAAAAAAATATTAAACCACTAAATACATAACTATAAATAATAATATGAAATTACATGAATATTATGATATACATAATACCATAATCTTACAATGAAAACAATAGGAAATAAAGAATATTTTAGGTTATTACAACGGTAGATACTAGATAGCAAATGATAGGATACGAGTAGTAAAATACAACAAACTATTTTATAAATAAAATTAAATACAACCATCAATTGCAAAACTCAACATTTTTTTCAATTATTTTTAATCAAATATTATAAATGACAGTATTCTTATGAAAAAAAGTTGATAATTAATTATGTTTCATCAATACGGCATGCTTTGGTATATGCATGTAGGCAAAATACAATGTACTCCCTCCGTCCCTAAATTACATTCCTATTTTGAGCATTTATTTCTCACATAATAGAGGGAAAGAGAAATGTAATTTAGGGACGGAGGGAGTACAGAGTAATGAAATGAGTCTTAAGTTGGGTTATGAATTTTAAGACAAAGCTTCATAAATGCATATATTTTAAAAAATCTTGTTTTAAGACAAATTTATGGTGATTTGTTGATGTCATGTATAATCTTAAGACCTAGGGCTAATCTTGCTTTTTATTTAATTTTTTTTAATGCTACAACACTTTTCATATTCTTCTATCAATTCAAATTAGTATTTTCACAATATCATCAATTCGATCAATTCCATGAATTTGTAATGTATATTTCTCCATTCCAGAATTTTCGACGTGAAAAAGTTAATTTCAGCCAAATTAAAAATAAACGATTCGTATTCTGTAGCAACGGCGAAGCATTTAAGCAATTAAATTTTATTTTTCATAATATTTTTATCAAGCTTTTAAATATCTTCCCAATATATAAGGATTATCTATTTGTGTATGGTGTAAATAATAGGTTCAAAATTAAAATTTTGTATGTTTTCAAATTATCAAGGGTTCATTTTTTCATTTTAGAGCAGGGACCCTAAATTCATTGCAACAGCCCTGTGTATATATACGACATGTGCAAACAATATTTATTTGATCTACGTAGTATGTCATTTTGAGGATAACTTTTTAAGGGGGTAGTGGCTGGTGGACTATGTAACTTTTATAACTTTTATTATATGTCTAGTTAATTTTACTATATTTGTCTTATCGCTCTTGCCGACAAACTTTAATAAGTAAAATTGCTTGAAGGTCAAAATCAAAATCACTACAAGTCTATAATCCATGTAGAGAAAATATATATACGTTGTGTATTCGATCTTATGCGATTAATTAAGATAAGTTTTAGTAAAATAATCCGAAGTATTTTTTTAGAAAACTTCTTTATATATTTCGTACATTATTATGACTCCATTATGTAATAACTTATAAAAATATCAATGAAAATCAATCAGTTTGATTGAAGAGTTCCTCATAATCTTACACGCATTTGCAAGTTAAAATTTTGGAGTAAACCAGACTATTAATTTAAGGTCAATTACATCAAGAAATTCCTACTACTACTAAATTGGTTATTAGTACTAATACATTGCTTCATACACTAAATTTGTATTAACATTATTGATTTGGAAAATTAATGCCTTAAATAAATAAAGTAATTACCATACTTTTAGTATACGTAGATCATTCGTAACAACATTAATTTAAGCATACTTAACTTAGATCATTTGTAACAACATTAAGTGATCTGATCTCTTACTAGCTTATAATTGAAAATGTGTAATAAAATCTTCCTAATTACATGTATGTAGGTTCCTAGTTAGGTGGCTGTATTCATAGTTTGCTATATTAGTACTAGAGCTGTCAATTCGGGTAAATGGGTCAGGTTTGAGTCGGGTTTGTGTGGGTCGGGTTTGAGTCGGGACGGGTCAATACGAGTTAATGTCAGGACCTATGTGGGTCGGGTTCGGGTTGGGTCATGCTTGAGTCGGGTCACGTCGGGTCATACATCTTTTCGGGTTCGGGTCGGGTTTAGGTCGGTCAATAAAAGGTCGGGTTACATTCGGGTCGGGTGAAAACAAATCGGGTTAGATTCGGGTTTTTACGGGTTTAAATGAGTTAGGGTCGTGTTCGAGTTCGAGTCGGGTTCGGTTCAAGTCAATTATTTTCGGGTCATTATCGGGTTTGAGTCGGGTTCGGTTCAAGTCAATAATTTGCGGGTCATAATCAAGTCGGGTCATTTTCAAGTTGGGTCATTATCGGGTTTGAGTCGGGTTCTATTCAAGTCAATAATTTGTGGGTTATAATAATCAAGTCGGGTCATGTTCGAATTCGGGTATCAAATATTGGATTAATAAGGTTTAAGTTGATATCAGGTCGGGTCATATTGGGTCCAGTTACATTTTTTTTTAATTTTTTTTAAAACTCCAAATTAAATTACGTAATTTAAAACATTTTCTAAAAAAAATATTAAACAGACAAGTGAATAATAAAATTTGAATTCCCTTAAAAAAATAATAATATATATAAAAAAAAAAAAGATAAGTCAAGTAAGATGAGAAAGACCTGCTATTGTCTGTCCAGTGCAGTTTTTCTTTGACGAGGATTATGTAAGAGATAAGTCAAGTAAGATGAGAAAGGCCACTTTTGTTTTATAATTGGAATCCATGTTAATAAATTGAAAAAAAAAGCCTGAAACTCAATAGTCAATATGGAGTACTCTTTTTATCCTAAAAATTCCTAAATCCTAAAATTCAGGTTAGTAATAGGTCGAGTTTAAATTCGGGTCAGGTCAATAACAAGTCGTGTTGAATTTGGGTCGGGTCAATAACAAGTTGGGTTGATTTCGGGTCGGGTTTAAATTTGAGTCGGGTTAGGAACGGGTCGGGTTGAACTCGGGTCGGGTTAGTAACAGGTCGGGTTGAATTCGGGTTTTGACGGGTTAAATCGGGTTTGGGTCATTCTCGGGTTCGAGTCGGGTTCGGTTCAGGTCAATAATTTACGGGTCACATTCGGGTCGGGTCCTCTCTAGGTCGGTTCATGGTCGGGTTCGGGTCTCAAATACTCGGGTCTAGGGTTGGTTTCAGGTCGGGTTTGGGTCACCATTTTTTTCGGGTTCAGGCGGGTTAGGGTTGGGGTCGGGTTAGGGTTGGTATTTCGGGTCGGGTCAACTTTTGACAGCTCTAATTAGTACTCGTATTAATTCATAATTATATTGGACCATGCAATTTGATGAATTTATTAACTAATTAAACACATACTGACATAGTAGACCTACTAATTATATTTAAATTATAATTAAAGAATAATGGGATCTCGAAAGTTGTGGCAGGTGATCTACCAGATTCTGATTTAATCATATACTGTCGTATAATTATTAAATACGGAGTATTTGATTGTAATCGACGCCAAATTAAAGCTGATATCAGATTTAATCTCGTGAGCTCTTTTATACTCGTATAATATAGTACTCCGTATAATGTTGAAAGATAATAGTTTTGTTTTTTTTGGTGAAAATGTTGAAATATAATAGTAAGATATACTATAAAAGATTATTATGAAAACCACCCAAATAATGATTCATGATCCACCCAAAAAAAAAGGTGAAGTGGGGTTTTAATAGAGCACGAGCAAAGGACAGCAAATATTATTGAAATTTTCATGAAAAAAGTTACACATAGTTGCCAATAATTCTAATATTGGACGTTATTGTCGTTTTCAGTCCATATCTTGTAATAAATTTATTTTCCTAATTTCCAAATAATGCATATAGTGCTAAGAAAATCTCTTGTTTTTTCTTTTTATACCAAAGTTTGTTCTAGGAATAATAGTACTTTTTAATATTCAAAGTGGTCCATTTAAAATCTAATGGATGAGAAACTTTAAAATTACCACATATTTAAGGTGTCTTTTACCTAAAGTGCTAATGGAGTATATTCTTTTTAATTGTTTCCAAGAAAATTTGTTTTTTCACTCCCATGCTTTTTAATTGGTGGGTACCATACTACCATGTACCAATGCATGTTTGAACGCTAACATAATTATCACTTTGCCCTCAATAGAGTAGTGAGTAAAAAAAAATTTACCCTACCAAATTGATGATAAAGTTTATTAAGAAGTGTTGGATTAGTCGATATGAAGATTTGTAACTCCGTAATAAAAAGAAAATGTGCATTTATCAATCACTGGAAGGGTGTTTTTTTTTTCTTTTAATTAAAATTGTTTGTTCTTATTCATTCGTATTTTAAACACTTCTAATGAAAAATGTTAGAACATACTTTGATCTACTGTTTGTCCCGCTACATTTTTTTTTTTTTTTTATTATTGTTATAATAGAAGTTAAGGTTTCATACAATTGTACAAGTCGGATGAAACCTAAGTTCATTCATGTTTTAAGAAATAATGGTATCATCATTTTACATGTTGTACCCAAAATATAATAGTAATATAATAACTAATTCTTATATGATTATGAATTATGATCAAACGTTAATATGCCTAAAATGACATCAAGTAGAACTAATAAAGTAGTAAACTCATGTCGTCCATTGGTTAGTGGAGCATACATTTTCAATGTGGCTCCTACTCCATGAGAGTCTTTAGTTGATCATGATTGTTGATTGGATGTAATCACCTTTTCTCATGTTGTAATTACTAATTAGGAAAGCCAATAAGAAGACACATACAGATACAACTCATCATACAAATATACTCCCTCCGTCCCAAAAAGAACGACCCATTTGGGTTGATTACGCGGGTATTAAGAAAGTTAAGTAAAAAGAAGTAAAAGTATATTGGAAAGATAAATTTACACGGGGTTTGTAAAATAATAAAGAGAGAAAGTAATAAAATAACATGGAAAATCAAATTTTTATATGGGGAAGCTAATTTTGCACAAATATTGTAGCAAATTGGTGGGTATTTTAATGCAAATGCATCATTCTTTTTGGGACAAAGTTTTGACCAAATGGGTCATTCTTTTTGGGACGGAGGGAGTAAAATGGCTCATCTCAATATAATTAAATACTATACAATGGCTCGCATTACTCCTTTTATCTTTTTAAAATGTTTCAATATAATTACTTACCCTATTCATAAAATTCACTTTGCTAATTTAATAGTTTTATTATTATGTAGAAAAAATATCAGGTATTATGTTATTAGATTTATCTCAATGTAAGAGTATGTTTTTCAAAACAAACGTGCATACCTCACAGTAAAATAACTACGAGTACGTTAAAAAACAAAGAGAGTATTAATTAAATTTGATTCTTTCAATTTTCATCTAATATTATATGTTAAATTTAAGGTCAAAATATAATCAAAATATATGTAAATATATCAGATGATGATTTCCAATACATAGATAAGTCGAAAAAGTGAGGGGCCTGGTTTATTTAATCCTTCAAAAACTTTGTCCCAATGTTGTGACACAATCTCCACATGAAATTTATTGACACTTCGCATGGTTTGAGCCTACCAACTTACCAAGTTTTCACCGACAATATATGAATTCATGCTCCATTGCACACATATTTTGTTAGGTTTCTAGGTTTTTGGCTTGACAAATTAGGAACAATGACCTAAACTTGTATTTTCCTATTTAAAGAAAGAGGGAATCTGCTTAAATTGTTTGATTTTGTTTTTATTAATCTACGATATGTGCAATGGTGGGATCGGAATTAGGGTTTCCATATAAGTAAGATATCCGAAGTAAAAGTATAAGTTAAATTAAATATAAGGTAACAAACATGATTTTGCCATAAATTTTTAAAGTAATATGGAGTGTACTAAATCAACAAATGTAAGTGTTATATATATCACTTATATGCCTATTAAAGTATTTTAAACAAATGGAGCAATACTATTCGATTCAATTTACCTAGTCTTAATTTTAATGTTGCATTGAAAACATAGGTAATCGTATACCTTTTTTTTTTTTTTTTTTTTTTTTTTTTTTTTTTTGTTGAGGGGTAGGTGATTGTCTACTCATATGAACTAAAGTAAGTCAAAAAATATAATCGTTTCCAGATTTCAAATCATTATTTGATTTCAGGTAGATAAAGCATATATTCATGTTGTAAATTTAACACACAACATTATTTTTATTCTCAATACTAGAATCATTGACAACTTTTTTTCCGCCTTTTTACTACTCCGTAGGTAGTAACATTAAATTCCGACCATTATATATTTATCATTAGTGGATGTGGCTCTCATCTTATAAGAGTTATAACTATCACAAACTCCACAAAATAACTATAGATGGTTCTACTCCTAGGGATGCAATTAATACAGTCTTTTCCCTAATTAAATAAAAAATTAACTATAAAAAATTATCATGGTGTTATCTTATTGCACGACATAATCTTAGTTTTTTTTTTTTACACAAACACAAAATAAACTTCATACTACCATGATTATTGTAATGGAAATCAATAGTCAAAACTTCAACAAAGACAATGACTAATTGTAACTATATTTAATTAAGTTAAACACAAGAAATCAAATAATTTGACCACATTTCACCCTAGTCAAGAACTACCCTACATAACATAACAACCCCATTTCCCAACTCCCACTTATTCCTCCTCATTTTGATGCCGACAAAATGCAAAGTCATTAAAATCCTCAAAAATCCTTAAAAAATCCCAATTCTAATTAATTATACTTAGTACTAATTCTAAAACAATTAATTAATCAATTTTCTTCACAAAGAATAAAATAAAGGAAAATGCTATACATAGCCCTAAGGGCTACATATAAGCATTTAATTTACTCTTGAAAATTGTTCAAATTTAAAAAATCATGACAAAAACACACTAATTACACCGATTTGCGCGTGTTTTTGTCATGAATTCCCAACTTTATACATTTTTCAAGAGTAAATTCAATGCTTACATATAGCCCTAAGGGCTATGTATAGCATTACCCTAAAATAAAATCAATTAAATTACAACAATAAAATAATAATAAATCTCCAACTAATCAATCACTCACTCACTCTGTCACTCACACTCTTCAATTCCCTCCTTCAATTCAATCCATATTCATTTACTCCTCTCTCTCCCCTAACCAAAGCTTCGAATCTCTCTCCTTTCTTTCTCTCTCCTCCTTTAATGGCGATCAAACTCACCCGCCTTCACTTTCTCTCTCTACCCTTTTCTTCTTTCTCTCTCCTCCTTCTTCATCTTTCAACATCTTCTTCTTTTTCTACAATGTAATGTAATCATCATCATTCTGCATTTATTCCTCCTCTGAAATTTTAATTTGTTGCTCAATTTAATAAAAATGGTGAAAATTTATATCTTTTCTTCTTTGATTATCTTTATTTTGCTCTCTGTTTCATTGGGTTTTGTCCAGGCTAATACTGATGCCAATGACGGTAAGAATTTCACCCTTTTAGCTGTATTTTCTGCTATAATTTGGATAATTTATTGATTTCTTGGTTTATTTCAAGTTTTTTGCATCTGGGTATGTTAAAGATTTAGTCTTTTTAGCAATATTGATACTGATAGAAATAATCTGGGAAATTAGAAGATTATTAGGAAAAATGAAAACTTAATTCTGGGATTAATAGTACTCTGATTTTCCTAGGTGGGACCAGATTATATGTTTTGTGTTGGTGTTACTTTGAGTTTCTGAAGCTTGTTACTAATGTGGCCAAAAATTAACCTTTGATAAGGTTAAAAAGGAGAAGAGAATATTGAGAAGGGGGGACCTTTTTTTCTGGGCAAGAAAGTTTAATTTTATTTTGGATTATTAAGAAGTTTTTTGTTGGGGACCTTTTTAAGGAAAAATGTTGCATGTTGTTGTTCAATTTAATCTTACTGTGCTTAATTATTTTGCTGTAAGCTTGTTATTACTGTATATTTTACAATTTGATTGAATGTTATGAGTTTTTGTGTGATTGTTTCTTGACTAGTTTTGGGCTGTAAGGGCTTATGATTATGCACCAATGGATTTCACAAGACCTTTGGTCATTATGGGAGCTATATTGGTATTGGATTTTTGTGGGGTTTTAGAGACATGTTATAATAGTTGAGTGTTTAGGGTTTGGTTGTGTACATCTGAACCTCCTTATACCTCGTCCGTTGGGGAACTATTCCGGTTTGTCGTTATAGTAGTCGTAGTCATAGTCGTCTTCAAGAAGATTATTGAAGAGCAGAAAGGAAACCAAATTCCTTTCTTCCCTTAATTATTGTACTTTTTCAGGAGCTAAAAGCACTTTTTTTATGCAAGCAATTCAAGTTTTGTATGGGTTTTGTTTTTGATTTATTTTTAATAATGATTAGTGGTTTTTGTGATTTCAGCACAAGCACTTCAAGTTTTGTATGGTGCATTGAATAATCCCTCTCAGCTAACGGGATGGAAAACGAGTGGCGGTGACCCATGTGGAGAGTCTTGGAAAGGTGTTAAGTGTGATGTTTCGGCTGTTGTTTCCTTGTATGGTTCTACAATTCTACTCATGGTGTGCTTTTTGAGTTGTGCACTGTTTTATGTTTTTATTCTTGTGCATTTATGTAACTTATTGAGCCAATGGCACATATTTGGATTTACAGGGATATATCCGGGTTAGGAATAAGCGGTACAATGGGATATTTGCTGTCAAACCTTGCCTCATTGAAGACATTGTGAGAAAGCTTTTTGAAGGATTCTTCACTCTTATTTATTCGTTATTGCTGAACAGTTATTGATAGTTTAATCTTGTTGACAGGGATATGAGTAATAATAATATTCACGATCCTATCCCATTTTCAATGCCGCCGAATCTAACATCTTTGTAAGACTTTAGTTGTGTATGTGTATATGACACTTCTCTCTGGTTTGAGAAAAGATTACTTGAATTATCATCAGTTATGATTCTTTGTTTGTGCAGAAATCTAGCACACAATAATCTGAGTGGAAGTCTTCCATACTCCATTGTGAACATGGTTTCACTATCTTATTTGTAAGCAACTCTTCTCTTGCTTTTCGTAATGTGTTCGGTCATATTGTGGTTCTCTTACAAGTCTGCTACCTGTTATTCAACACTTTTTACGCTTCCATTGCAGGAATGTTAGCCGTAATTCACTCTCCCAGCCAATTGCAGATGTGTTTGCTAATCATACAGCCCTTGCAACCTTGTAAGACTACTAAAGTCACACACTTATTGTTGATATTCTGTGATACTATTTCATTTTCAAAAATTTATCTGTCAGTCAAGTTGCTTTTTAAGCATTGCAATATGTTTGCTGTTCAGAAAGAATTGACTGTTAACTTGCAATGTCATGCAGGGATCTATCATACAATAATTTCACTGGAGATATTCCAGCTTCTTTTAGTGCCTTGTCTAATCTTTCAACACTGTGAGTTCTTGCTAAATCCAGCTCTTTTAGCCATTCCGTTTATTAATTAATTCATTTGTTGATCAGACATCTCATAGTACCCTGTTAATTCTGCAGCGAGCTTCAAAACAATCAGTTAACTGGCTCTCTTGATATTCTTGTTCCTCTGCCTTTGGATAATCTGTAAGTTTTTACCTCAAATTCTCTTTTCGGATGCCTATGGTTATGATTATTGTACAGAGAAAGAGTTTTTTTTATTTTTATTTTTTATTTTTTTATATATTTTTTTTAATTTATTTTTTATTGATCATGGTGTTGAACAGAAATGTTGCAAACAACCACTTCACTGGTTGGGTACCACAAGAGCTCAAGTCATTACCCAACTTTATGTAAGTTGTAGTTCTCATTTTGTTTTTGTAACTTTTTTCTGTGGATTATCATTCTAAACTTGGTTGTCCTTTTACAGCTATAATGGTAATTCATTTGATAATGGCCCAGCTCCTCCACCACCACCATACACTCCACCTCCTCCTGGAACACCTTCTAAGCGAAGGCACAGAAGTTCAGGAGGTACTTCTCAATCACCTGAGAGTCCTGATAGCCCGGCCTCCCATGGAAAGAAAAAATCTTCGCATGTTGGAACTGTCATCGGGGTAGTATTAGGTGTTGTTTTCCTGCTATTGTTCGGCATCCTGCTTGCTCTTCTCTTCTGCAAGCGACAAAGGAGAAAGAAAGATGATGGTGGTCAAATGTCTGTACGAGGTGCCTCTAATGGCAATGAAAAAGGTAGAATAATGTCCTATGCAATGTCTAGTAACCTAAGTCTTTTGAATCACAACAATCTGAAAATATAATTGTTTTGGTTAATGAGGCCATCTTAATCGTATGCTCATCCTTTTTCTTGGCAACTGTATTATTCAGCACTCATCAGTGATTTCTCATAGATAAATTTGCAACTTTGTACGATATCTTATAAATTAGTATCTAGACAATATATTGTTTGTTTCACTACACATGTCTTCATTGATAGTTTAAGTTCTGCACCTTGTCCAGTCTCCCAAATCAAATAGCTTGTAAGGAATCCACAATTGATATACACAAGGTTAAATAGTGAAATTAAAAATTATAAGAAAGTATGTTATGAATAGTTATTGGCCCAAGGAGGAAAAGGGAAGATGGGCAAGATATCTGGGAAGAAATTTCAGTGTATACATACTCGTTATCTCTATGCCTCTTTAGGGTCTTTCACCTTGTGTAAGGTAAGGGTCAGTGAAATGTATGGCACTATGCAGCCTTGCCCCTGCAATTATAGAGAGGTTGTTCCTGATTGACTCTTGATCTACTCCGAGGTGCTATTTGTGGTGCAGGTAGTGACCATTTATGAGGATTGATTGATAAAAACAAAAATGAGATTCATTGTGTTTTCGGATAGAAAAGGCACTCACCAATAACAACAGCTAACTCTATCTTTTGGTAGTCTTTTTCCATGCTGAACAGACTTGCTATTGCTCCTTATATTATTTCTGTTTCTAGCTTAGCTCATGAAGTACTATCGGATCAACCATTGATATTTAGAATTTCCATATATATTTTTCCACATTTAAAATTTAAAGTTCTTTGGTCAATGTCATGTAGCTTGGATTCTCCTTTATATGTTGTAATTGTGCTTTTGACTTGAATTAACAGTTAATACAGAGATGCAAGAACAGAGGGTCACAAGCATGGCTGCAGTAGCTGATCTGAAGCCCCCACCAACCGAAAATTCGGTGGTTGAGAAAATGCAGGGGAAAAATGGGTCTTTGAGACGAGCGAAATCCCCTATATCTGCTACTTCGTATACAGTTGCTTCTCTTCAAATTGCAACTAACAGCTTCAGTCAAGAAAATATTATTGGTGAAGGCTCACTTGGTCGAGTTTATAGAGCAGAATTTTCTAATGGCAAGGTATGTTTTAGAACATCGTGTTTTTGGTACATTCTAATATGAATCGAATACTGTTTTGGTTCTGAAGGAGTCATTGATAAGAAATCAATTCATCTAGTCAAGCATTTTAAAACTTTTGGTGGCTGAAATCCTCAGTGTGATCATAGTTAAGTAAACTCTGCGTCAGTGTCCACCCTAGACTCTCTCAGTCTGTCTTTTTCCGTTTCAAGAAGCATATACTATTGCTCACATATCCCCAAAAATGCTCTCGGAAGTTGTCGCTTTTAGTATCAAAAATCTTATCACTAGATTTCCTGCCTTAGTAGAAGCTTCGTATGAAGTGACATCATTTCAGCTCTTCTATCTCATATTGCTGCTTGCATAATAGTGTCCAGACTCCAGAGTAATTGTTTTACACAAAACATTCACCAATATGGCCTGGCTTGTAATTTATGTGCTTGTATACCTTCTATTACTTATGAGTTTTTGCGCTAGTTCAGGTCTTGGCTGTTAAGAAGATTGATAATTCGGCATTATCCTTGCAAGAGGAGGATAACTTTCTTGAAGCTGTGTCAAATATGTCGCGCCTCAGACACCCAAACATTGTCTCACTTGTAGGATACTGCACAGAACATGGACAACGCCTTTTAGTGAATGAATACATTGGGAGTGGAAGTCTGCATGATATGCTACACTTCTCTGATGATGGAAACAAGAGATTGACATGGAATGCACGAGTCCGAGTTTCACTTGGAACAGCCAGAGCTCTAGAGTAAGCTATATTGCATTAACTTTGTACGAACTCAACTTTGTCCCTTTTTGTTAATTATTTTGTACTGAAGACCTTGATCTTCTGTAGGTACTTGCATGAAGTCTGTTTGCCGTCTGTTGTACATCGAAATTTCAAGTCAGCAAATATTCTTCTTGACGAAGAGTTCAACCCTCATTTGTCAGATTGTGGACTGGCTGCTTTGAATCCAAACACAGAGAGACAGGTACAGATTTAAGACTACAATTAGCTCTGTTGTCTCAAGTTAGTAACTATGATGGGCATAACCTTTCCTTTTGAATTCTTAAATGGTGTGGAATCTTTAATTATCTGTGGCGTGGTTAAATTATAACAGATCACATAGTAATTCTCAATTCTCATGGCTTAGTCATTCTTGGTCTCAAATTTCAGTGGATGTTGTCATGTTGTTGCGTTTAAGTATCATACCTGAGCAAAATTGACTCTCACTAACTGATGCTAGTACACATTTTTGGATACTTTTTTACCAATCATGTATTAAGTTCTTAAACTTGTGATTATAGAGCATGGATCTGAACATGACATATTATATTGATGAATGTTTAGAGTAAAAGTAAATCCTGTATATAGTACTAAGAAATCTAATATATTTGCTGGTACATCCCTAAAACAGGTGTCAACCCAAATGGTAGGTTCGTTTGGTTACAGTGCTCCAGAGTTTGCTTTATCTGGAATATACACCACAAAAAGTGATGTATATAGCTTTGGGGTGGTGATGTTGGAGCTTTTGACAGGGCGTAAGCCTTTAGATAGGTGCAATCTTCCCCCGCTAAATTTCTTTGTTTCATAAATGTTAGCTTGCTCGTTTTTCTTAAAAATATCCTGTCCTTTTCAGTTCTAGACCAAGGTCCGAACAATCACTTGTTAGATGGGCTACACCACAACTGCACGATATAGATGCTCTAGCCAAAATGGTTGATCCCTCTCTTAATGGCATGTATCCTGCAAAATCCTTGTCTCGGTTTGCTGACATCATTGCTCTATGTGTTCAGGTAACACCTTGACTTTCTTTGGTAGTTATAGATGGTGTGCCAAACATTAAATTACAAAGATATACTAGTGTCTTAAACCATGTAATTGGATTTTTTTTTACTCTTGGAACCTCTTACTCCGTAGTTTGTTTATGGTGTATATGTTCATGAGCTGAAATTTCGGTTGTGTTTACCTTCACCTTGAGCCGAACTTAACTTATCCATGAACACTTCAATTTTATCTTTTTTATTATAAAACCTAGAAGATAGTTCAACCATTTCAGAGATGGCCTGGTAAACAAAAATCCAATGTTTGTGACAAAATTTAATAATCTGTGTATAGGATTAGATTATATCACCATAGAGATGGGGTTATTGTGCTTCAGTTGATTAACAAGGATATATTCCTTGTGTGCTACAGCTTACAATAGTCTTTTTACTTTATTGTACGGAATAGTTGTGACATGGTCATAACCATTCTTCTATCACGCAAATCTTGTACAATTAAGCTTACATCAAAACCATCTGTTTCTCTTTATAGCCTGAGCCAGAGTTTCGACCACCAATGTCAGAAGTAGTACAAGCATTAGTCCGGTTGGTGCAGAGGGCGGGTGTTGCAAAGAGGCGATCCAGTGATGAATCAGGTTTTGGGTTCAGGACACCAGATCATGAGGCAATCGACATATCATTTTAAAAAGTCCGGAAAATGAGATTAATCGGCATCAATTTTGTTTTGAAGTCCTAACCGAGTTGTTTATACCCCATCTACTTGTGTTGCTAGAAGCCTTGCGGGAAGACATGGAGAGTGCAAGAGTTGATCATAGACGGAGTCTATTAAATCTGTAATTAGTCTCTAAGCATGTAACAGAACTTGTCCTGGACTCCTGGGTACATATATTTATCTCACTGGCAATGTAATTAATTTTTTTCATCCAATAGAAAATCTGTGTGTAAAGTCAGAACGATCGTCATCTACTGTTTTGGAAACACTTCACCTGCTTCCAAGGATCTATACACCTTACAATGAGCTGCAAATATGAGCTGCATTTCTGTTACCTATGTTACTCCCATCTCGAAGATAATGTCTCAAATATTTTATTCTTGTTAAGAGTTAATTAATTTAGTCAAGGTGTGAATGTCCACACTCCAATTTCTTCATTGCATTTAATGTAGTAGCCAACTCTAATTGCCACCCTCTAAGGTTATAGCCCACAATGTAATAGTGGTTCTTACTACTATAAATAGCCATGTAATTTCACTTGTATGATACACAAAAATATTACCAAGAGTAATATATAAAAGTAGTAATACTTCTCTTATTACCTTCTTCTCTTAATCCTCTAATTTCTATATATTTCATAACACGTTATCAGCACCATCTTCAATCAGGTATACTTATACCGATTATCCAATTTTTACAAAGATTCAATTTCCTTCACGAAATATATTTTGAGGAGTATGCTCTATAGTTGCCCATATGGGATCCTCTATACCAGAAACTCATAATATATTTCTCCACAAAATTACTCTACATAATTAGCCATGTTGATAAAAATGAGGATATCAATACATACCTTATTTATGATATTTAGTTTGGTAACTCTCATGCATGGTTATAGAAAGTAATATATAATTACTTTTGCATGTGGAAATATTTGTTGTATGCATGTTAATAAAGTAAATTTCATGGTCACACAAATCATGTTTATACTTACTTACTTGTGCATAATTACTGAAATGAAAAAAATGATGCAGCCTTTATATTTATTTAATTTTTAGATTACACACTTTTATGTTTCTTTCAGTTTTCGAACCCTTGACCTCATGAATAGATTAGGGTTCTCGGACCACTACGGCTTGCATCCCAGTGTGATACTTATTTACGTTTGTAAATATTTATAGTTTGATTACGATTATTTTACCAGTCTACTAGAACATTGTATGATATTTTTACAGTAGTGTAAAGCTGAAACGGATAATTTACCCCCCTATAAAAGGCGGATTACACCCCCTTATTTCACCATACAAACCTTATCCCCTCCTTAAACTTTACCCAAATTATCTCCTCTTCTTCCTCCTCCATTTACACCGGTCACACACCATGTTCCCCGTCGACAACCGACAACCACCACACCCCTTTACCTTTGAAGAAGATTTAAGGAAATTAAAACTATATTTAGTTTTAATTATGGCCCTAGTAGTTTTATTAATGGCAATGATGATTTTCATCATTTTACATAAGTAGCGCTCGGTTTTTCGACAAAGGGAATTCATGCATGTAATCTCCGTAGTACTTCAAGTTTTTTTGTCTTCTAGGTAGATTATAAGTGCATTTTGTTATAATAAATGTTCCTTTTGTCTTATCATTAATGTATGTCATTAATATTAATATTATTATTGTTGTTGTTGTTGTCGGTGATATAGTAATAGTAGTAGTATTTATTGTTATTGTTATTATTATCATTGTTATTGTTATATTTGTTGTTGTCGTTGTTTACCTAAAGTAATTATCATGTTTAATTTTAGCTTAACTTTATGTAAATCATAATAATAACCCAAGGGGGAGAAGCAAATATGTTTTAAATGGATTATTATTATGATTACAATTTGATTACTTTAATTATCACTTGCTTAATTGGCTTAATAATAATTACCTATTTGATTGTAGTTAAAATGGGAGACTTGATGAAAAGACAATTTGACGTATTAGACTTGTCCGGACATAATTATCTTGAATGGACAGTTGATGCCCAAATGAATTTAAAGGCTCAGGGATTGGAACATACAATCAAAGAAATTACCATCCCAGGAAACGAAAAAGATGCCCCTGCTCAAGTTAAAGTTCCAACTGATCAAGAGAAAGCAAAAACTATAGTTCTCTTAAGGCATCATTTACATAACAGTTTGAAAACTGAGTATTTAATGGTGGAAAATCCCAGAGAACTATGGGATAGCTTGAAAGGAAGATATGACCACCATAAAAGGGTACTCCTTCCTTCAGCACAGTTTGAATGGACAAACCTGAGATTTCAGGACTTTAAATCTGTCAGTGATTATAATTCATCACTATATAAAATCGTATCAATATTGAGATATTGTGATCAACCAGTCACTGAAGTGCAAATGATAGAGAAAACACTCTCTACATTCCATGCTAACAACATTGTATTGCAACAGCAATACCGTGAAAGAGGCTTTGCAAAATATTCTGAGCTTATTTCTACATTATTGGTTGCTGAAAAGAATAATGATCTTCTGTTGAAGAATCACAACCTAAGACCAACTGGGTCTCAAGCATTCAATGAAACAAATGCTGTAGAAAGCTCAAATCCACCTGAGACAAATGTTGCTCATAGAGGTGGACGTGGAAAATATAATAACCGTGGCAGAGGTCGTGGAAATTTCCGTGGACGTGGTTATGGCCGTGGTAGAGGCCAATTTCCCCCTAGAAACAACACTCAAAGGGGGCATCAACAAGGAAACAAAAATCAAGCCACCACAAAAGGAAAAGACACATGTTATAGATGTGGCATGACTGGACATTGGGGACGTACTTGTCGTACGGCCAAACATCTGGTAGAACTATACCAGGCTTCCATTAAAGGGAAAGAAAAACATGCCGAAACAAATTATGTTAATGAAGAAAATGTCCCTGGAATTAGCCTTGATGTGTCTGATTTCCACATAGACAATGGTGAAGCTGGTGGTGAATTTATCTTTGGAGAGAATAATCATGTTTAGATAATTCATCAATTACTATGATATGTATTATGTTTTCATTATGTACTTTTCTTGTATGTTTTTTTTTCATGTTCAAGTTATGTACTTTTAATTTTTCATCATTAATAAAGTAAGTCCAGTTTAATTATCTTAAACTAATCTTATACTTATTATTTTATGAAGATATGGATCTGCCCGAAGTTGGTTCCAAATTTCAATGCCTTTTGGACAGTGGAACAACACACACTATTCTGAAGGATAGAAAATATTTTTTAAAGTTAAAATTATTTCAAGCAAATGTTAATACCATTTCTGGGTCAGCCAAGCTAATAGAAGGTTCTGGAAAAGCTTGCATAATACTCCCAAATGGAACA
Source organism: Chenopodium album (assembly GCF_948465745.1). Lineage (NCBI taxonomy): Eukaryota > Viridiplantae > Streptophyta > Magnoliopsida > Caryophyllales > Amaranthaceae > Chenopodium > Chenopodium album. Next base: position 33,379,138 of record NC_137857.1, on the reverse strand, counting down.
AAATTAATCATTAATGACGCTTTATATTCGAGTAAATCTCGAAGAAATCTTATAAGTTTTAAAGATGTGCGTCAAAATGGTTTTCATTTAGAAACAATGATAGTGGATCAAAAGGAATATTTATGCCTCACGGCAGAAAAACATGGCAAGAAACATGTGTATGAGAAATTGTCAGCATATTCTTCAGGGTTATATCATATAGATATACGACCAGTTGAAATAAATTTGATATCTAACCAGAAGTTAGATAATAAGAATCTGCTAAATTTATGGCATGATCGTTTGGGTCATCCTGGTACAGGAATGATGCACAAGATTATAGCAAATTCAGTAGGACATTCAATTAGGAATGTTAAAATCCCTCGATCAGATGAATTAACATGCTCTGCATGTTCACTTGGCAAATTAATAATAAGGCCATCTATGAACAAAATTGCTACTGAATCTCCAACATTTTTAGAGAGGATTCAAGGAGACATTTGTGGACCAATTAATCCTGCATGTGGACCATTCCGATATTTTATGGTATTAATTGATGCCTCAACTCGATGGTCACATGTAAGTCTCTTATCCAGTAGAAATGTTGCTTTTGCAAAACTCCTTGCTCAAATTATTAAACTAAGAGCACAATTTCCAGACCATACAATAAAAAGAATAAGGCTTGACAATGCAGGGGAATTTACATCCCAAACTTTTAATGATTATTGTATGTCGATTGGAATTGTTGTAGAACATCCAGTAGCTCATGTTCATACACAAAATGGACTTGCTGAGTCATTAATTAAGAGACTACAATTGATTGCAAGGCCATTATTGATGAGATCAAAATTGCCTTCATCTGCTTGGGGTCATGCCATAATACATGCGGCAACTCTAATTAGGTTGAGACCAACTGCTTATCATAAGTTCTCACCACTACAGTTAGTTTTTGGTCGAGAACCTAATGTCTCACATCTAAAATTTTTTGGTTGTGCGGTGTATGTTCCTATTGCTCCACCCCAACGAACAAAGATGGGTCCACAAAGAAGGCTGGGAATTTATGTTGGGTTTGAATCACCCTCCATAATTAAATATCTTGAACCAATGACCGGTGATTTATTTACGGCCAGATTTGCCGACTGTCATTTCAATGAGACAGTATTCCCAGCCTTAGGGGGAGAGAAAGTGCACCCACGAAAAAAAAGAAATAGAAATCATTTGGAATGCAACACAATTGTCAATGTTTGATCCACGAACAAATATGTGTGAACAAGAAGTTCAGAAAATTGTTCATTTACAAAGCATTGCAAATCAGCTGCCTGATGCATTTATAGATGCAAAGAAAGTGACAAAATCACATATACCAGCTGAAAATGCCCCTGCACGAATTGAAATTCCATCTGGTGATAAGATCACTGAAAATGAATCTCTAGCACGCCGAAAGCGTGGAAGACCACTTGGTTCAAAAGACTCTAAACCAAGAAAATTAAAAAGACCTGATGAGATCAACAACATTCCCCTTACGGAAGGTCAAGAAAGACAAAGTACAGATGAGAATAGAGAAAAAGATGATAATCCGAAAGGGGATGAACAAGATGACCATGACATCGATAACAATGAAACTTCAATAAACTTTGTTTCTACCAGGAATTATTGGAATAGAAATGATGTTATCGTAAATGAAATATTTGCATATTCCATTGCAATTGAAATGGCATCTGACGAAAATGATAGTGAACCAAGAACAGTGGAAGAATGTCGTTGCAGGCATGATTGGCCAAAATGGAAAGAGGCAATGCAGACAGAGTTAAAGTCACTCGAAAAACGAGAAGTGTTTGGAAAAATAACCCTTACACCAGAAGGTGTAAAGCCAGTTGGATACAAGTGGGTATTTGTGAGAAAACGAAATGAGAAAAATGAAATTGTTAGATACAAGGCAAGACTTGTAGCCCAAGGTTTTTCTCAAATTCCAGGGATTGATTATGAGGAGACATATTCTCCCGTAGTTGATGCAACTACGTTAAGATTTCTGGTAAGCTTGACAGTCTCAGAAGGACTAAAGATGCGATTGATGGATGTAGTGACCGCATATTTATATGGGTCACTCGATACAGATATTTATATGAAAGTCCCAGATGGACTAAAATTACCAGTAAACCACAAGCCTAGACATTTACTTTCCATAAAATTAAAAAGGTCACTTTATGGATTAAAACAGTCTGGGAGGATGTGGTATAATCGTCTTAGTGAATACCTTATGAAAGAAGGGTTCAAGAATAATCAAATCAGTCCTTGTGTTTTCATTAAGAGATCACAATCAGGGTTTGCAATTGTTGCAGTTTATGTTGATGACTTGAATATCATTGGAACCCCAAATGAACTTGAAATAACTGCAAAATACTTGATGAAAGAATTTGAGATGAAAGACCTTGGACAAACTAAATTTTGCCTTGGATTGCAAATTGAGCACTTAAATAATGGTATTTTCGTCCATCAGTCTAACTACACCGAAAGAGTGTTAAAACGTTTTTTCATGGACAAAGCGACCCCAACAAACACCCCGATGATTGTTCGGTCTTTGACTATGAAATATGATCCATTTAGACCTCGAGAGGAAAACGAGGATGTCCTTGGTCCTGAAGTACCATATCTAAGTGCAATTGGGGCTCTAATGTATCTAGCTAACAATACTAGACCAGACATAGCTTTTTCTGTGAATTTGTTAGCCAGGTTTAGCAACGCACCAACGAAGAGACACTGGAAAGGAGTAAGACACTTACTACGATATCTACGAGGAACAAAAGATCTTGGTTTGTTTTATCAATCAAGGCAAGATGCCACCCTCATCGGATATGCAGATGCTGGATATCTATCAGACCCACAAAACGCCAAGTCACAAACTGGATATCTGTTCACCTATTGTGGAACTGCAATTTCTTGGAAATCAACAAAGCAAACCTTAACTGCGACATCATCAAATCATGCTGAGTTGATTGCCCTTTATGAAGCAGGACGTGAGTGTGTATGGCTAAGGTCAATGATCGGCAATATCCAAGAAGAATGTGGGATGAAAGAAGTAACTAAAAGTCCAACCATCATTTACGAAGACAATACTGCATGTATCGCACAAGTAACTGAAGGATATATTAAAGGTGATAGGACTAAACATATATCCCCAAAACTGTTCTTTACACACGATTTGCAGAAGGAAGAGAAGATAAATGTCCAACAGATCCAATCATCTGATAATCTTGCAGACTTGTTTACTAAGTCCCTACCTTCGAAGAGTGTTGAGCGGTTGGTCCACAAGATTGGGATGCGTCGTCTTCATAAACTATGTTAAAATCAGGGGGAGCATTATATGCACTGCACTCTTTTTCCCTTCGATCAGGTTTTTATCCCAATGGGTTTTTCCTGACAAGGTTTTTAATGAGGCAGTACACTAAAGCATATAGTAATATATTGTTGTACTCTTTTCCCTTAACTATGGCTTTTATCCTAAAGGGTTTTACCTAGCAAGGTTTTAACGAGGCAACATATACCCTATTCTGTATGGACATTCAAGGGGGAGTGTTAAGAGTTAATTAATTTAGTCAAGGTGTGAATGTCCACACTCCAATTTCTTCATTGCATTTAATGTAGTAGCCAACTCTAATTGCCACCCTCTAAGGTTATAGCCCACAATGTAATAGTGGTTCTTACTACTATAAATAGCCATGTAATTTCACTTGTATGATACACAAAAATATTACCAAGAGTAATATATAAAAGTAGTAATACTTCTCTTATTACCTTCTTCTCTTAATCCTCTAATTTCTATATATTTCATAACAATTCTGTATTTATTCTAGGTCAATTTTATACAGCAAAAATGTCTAGGACAATCACCAATCTTTGCATTCGGTTAGCAACTCAGTCACCTCGCATCACATAAAAATCACCCCTTTACGAAGTTTTATATTTGACATGATTCTCATTACGACGTACTCACTAATGAACAATGATTGCTAATGATGTGGTAGAGCCTGCTTTTTGTTGTCCTTTTCTCAAGTCACGATAACCTATCTCAGAGATGGACAAAATTATCCAATCTTAAATGTTTTTCTTCCAAAAACCATTACATATTTAGAAGATCCTAACATGCTTCTACACAACCATGAATACGAGTTGATCATTCGTCGCCTTTTCTTTCCCGCTCTTGGGTAAAGGAGTTTGTGGCATAAGATGATAACTGTCCATAAGAGGCAGCCAAAGAGGCCAGATACAAAGGGTTGGCAATCAAGCTGCAGAGTATGGTATTGTATGAGTACAGGCTGGTCACATGGTGTATCTTTGTAAACAAGCATGTAACATGAGAATACAGAGTATATTTCTCTACATAATTTAGGGTTGTTACTAATCTTACTATTCACATGCCATGCATTTTCATGAATTAGTTCTTTTAAATTCTTTTTCTCTTACCCTTTTTGAGAAAGATGCTGAAGAGCATAGAAGCCTTACCATTAAAAAACATGAAATTGCTGATGTTATAATGAGGCCAACATGAAAAACATATCAAAAGAAGCAACAAAATAAGAATGCACATCAAACAACTAACACATGGAAGGTGCTAGATTCTAAGAGCTTTGTATTATTTTGAGACCAAAAAACTTAAAATAAATTCTAAGACCATGAAAAAACACAAAAAAAATTTAAGTTTTTTTTTTTTTTTTTTTTTTTTTTTTTTTTTTTTTTTTTTTTGGTGGAAGAGTACTTAAATACCATGGTCCAAAAAATATGATAATATAATGAATTGGAGTACTAAAATACTTGTATTAATTTTCTTTCCATGTAACTACAATTGTCAAAACTATAAATTTGATTTTCATGCACCATTTTTGTTTATGTTTATACAATAAACTTACTAATTTTCACCCGCCTATATCACACTCAAAATAACAATTTTCTAGATTATACTACAACATGCAAAATATCTGAAATTATGGAGTATTATTTCCATGCTCTTACACAAAACTACTCTCTATCTCTTTTTTTTAATTTTTAAGAATGTTACATTGAGAAACTTACCTAAAAAAATTAAAATTTATTTGCCAATAATAATGTCTTTTAATTTTTTATAATAATTTAAATATAATTATCTTGTAATAATAACGTAATTAGTCAAATATAGTCATAAATAATATTCTTACTAAAAGACGCAAGTCATTCTCCTCCCTCCAATTTCTCCCTACTTTCTCCATCAAAATTCCACCATTTTAACCATTGCTTCAAACTTTCCTCAATTAATTCTTCCCCAAATTAGTAAATCCGCCATTAATTAATTTCTTCAAGCTCCCCCTTTTCCATTTTCTCTCTCCTCACAAAATTCAAGCTCACAACAATGAATTTGAGCTCCATTAATGGCATTTCGAAGAATTTCTCTGATTCAGATCAATCCTTGGATACACCCACTTACCACTCCAAAAAACGGGGCTCAAAGAAACGGGTAATTAGGGTTTCACCTTGGAAACGTTTCAAAGGATTGGGATTTTTGATTGGATTATTGGGTTTGTTCTTTCTTGTCAATTGGTGGATGCTTTCCCGCCTAAATCATTCTGGGTTTGTTCCCAAAATTAGTTCTCCCTTCAAAAAATCCAAGTCTACCGTGGTTATTAAGGTATAAATCTAATTGAATTATGTAATTATTTCTATTTTTGATGAATGATATGTTGTTTAATTGCCAATGAGTAAAGAAAGCATGACCGGGTTCGAATCTGGATTAGTCGGAGTCTAGTAGGTTTTGGATTAACGGGCCGTGTCTTGGCCAAAAGTTAAATTTTGGATAATCTTTTGATCCTCTAGAAAAAAAATTAAAAATTGGAGGGAAAGTGTCAATTTTATTTATTTTTGCTTTCAAGGGAATTTAGCTCACACATCTTTGAATTTATTTTCAATTTGTATTGATCTATATTGAATGCTTTTTCTGTACAAGTGCAACAGAAAAAGAAGGAAAATTTTATAAATTTTGTATGATAATTATGGAAATGTACTGAAGGAAGCTATGGTCAATTCACAAATGTTGGGAAAATCACATTGTATGCTGGTTGATTTTTTGGTACATGATTTAAAGTTTATGCTATGTGATAGTTAAGGGTACTTGAAGTATGATTCTTTACTAGTTTCATTGATTTTGTAATTGTTTTGTCAATTTTGGAATTGAGAGAGTAGAAACTTTAGTGTTTGTGAAGCAAATTAGGTATCTTTTTCTTGTAGTGAAGGAGAAGTTTGGCTCAGCTTGTCTTTAATTACTTAATCTTATGTGAATTCGCGGTAACTTTTGTTAAGTGGGTGTAAACAATGGATGATCATCAATTATTTGTTCATTGTTGGTATTGACAAGTCTGCAATTGCTTGAGCCATTTTGGAGGCATTTTTTATATATAAATGTGCTGAGATTTGTCACTGGATGTAGGAAGACCTGAGAAAGATAATTAAAGTGAATAAGCCTCAAAAGACACCATTTGGAAGGTTGCTGAAGTTAGCTGCCCATGCATTAGCAGAGGTATGCCTTCTTTTTTGCGCTGACCACTTAGTTAAGTGTTTGTATCTATGCAGTCTTTCGAGCATTTTCTATCCAGTCTTTTAGTCTATTAAAAAGTTCACATCTTTCACAATTTGTAGGGACAGAATAAGCCGGAACCGAAAGGGCTGTGGGAAGAGCCTTATGATAGTGCTTCCAACTGGAAGCCCTGTGCTGAGGAACGTGATTGGGAACCTAGTGGTAAGTAATACTAGTACCTTTAAAGGTCCCATATACCCTATTGTAATTTACCCGTTAATTCTTTGGTTTGACTTACACTGCTTTTGGTGTGTTTTTCTTCAGAAGGAAACAATGGATACATTATGGTTACTGCTAATGGTGGGTTGAACCAGCAGAGAGTTGCAGTAAGCATTCTTTCTCCCTTTTTTTTCTAAAACCCTACTGTGGGTGAGCTACTCATGGTTATAAGTAAGGGTTTTGAGTAGTATGCTACTTTGGTTTAATGACAACAGGTATGCAATGCTGTAGCTGTTGCACGATTACTTAATGCAACTCTCGTCCTTCCAAAATTTATGTTCAGTAGCGTTTGGAGAGATGCGAGGTATCATCCTGAATCCTTGCCAGCTTAATTCTTTTTTCATCAATCACCTGTATCAATAAATCAGTTATTGTGTGTGTGGTTCTCCGCCTAATTTTATGTTTTTCTTTTCATTGTCATGCTCAAATTGTCAACTGGTTTTTTATTTGCTTGGGGGCCTGTGTGTTTTCTTTTTTCAATCTAATGCGTTATTTATGATGCGTTTGGAGTTTGTTTGGAGAATGTAGTGACCTTATCTGTGGGCTGATGGCTTCTACAGTTGTAAAATGTCCAAGATATCTGAAGTGTTTCTGTATTGTTCTTCTAGAGAGTTTGCTATTTGCTTAATTATCGTATAGCACTATTTAATTTGCATAAACTGTTTTTGTTCTTGTGTTCCTAGACTTTTTCTGCTTTTGGCTGATGCTCTTGTGTTGTGTATTGCATCTTGCATGCTATTGAATTGTTCTCTTGGATTATTATGTTTAAAAGTTGATAAGGGTAGACTGCTTTTTGTAAACTTGTTATTTACTTGTGGTCATTCGTAACAATGTAGTGACTAAATACATGTTTTCAAGCATTTTAGTGCTTTGAATGGAAGAGTGACTATCATATTCCATAATTCTTAGTCAATTCGGCGATATCTACCAGGAGGAGCATTTTATCAACTACTTAAAACCTGATATCCGGATAGTCAAGGAACTTCCTGAAGAACTGCAGTCTCTAGATCTAGATGCAATTGACAGTGTGGTCAGTTTTCCCAATCTGATGTTCAAGAATTATTTGTAGCAAATTTGGGTTCAGCTTCTTGTGTTGCATCTGCTCTAACTAGAAAGCTTCTCCAGGTGACTGATGAAGACATCATGAAGGAAGCCAAGCCAAGCTTTTACCGTAAAAATATCCTTCCTCTCTTATTAAGAAACAGAGTCCTCCATTTTCTTGGATTTGGAAACCGCTTGGCGTTCGATCCAATTCCACCTCAGCTTCAGGTAAAATGATTGAGAATGAGGTTCCTTTAGTGCATCTATGATATATGATCTACCTTTTCTTTTCATTATGTATTTTTGCTTCAAATGTTATGCTTCCTGATTGAGGATTACATTCAGAGACTCCGATGCAGATGTAACTTCTATGCACTGCAATTTGTCCCAAAGATTCAAGAAGGTGGTGCTTTGATTCTTCAAAGAATAAGGCAAAACTCTTCTCATGCTGGACTACTGGATAGTTATCTCGTGGGCCCATATGCAAAGAAAGTGATGAAAGGAAAAAGAGGTCATTCTGTGAAAGGCCCAAAGTACCTAGCTTTGCATCTGAGATTTGAAATTGACATGGTGGCTCATTCACTTTGTAAGTTTGGTGGGGGTGAAGAAGAGCGGAAGGAGTTGGAAGCTTATCGCCAGATTCATTTCCCTGCATTAACCCGTCTTGAGAAGAATGGAAAGTATGTGCTATGATTGTGTTTCTTATTCCCTAGCAAGTTTCCGTTTAACTAGTATGAGCCAGACACGTAATCGTGTTTTTCCCTTGATGTCTTGGTTCTTCTTTGTCTCAAGCTACCTATAAGTTAGGCCTTACCTCAGTTTCCTAACTTAAAATTTAGAGATATAGTCTCTTGACTCTCTTCCATTTTAAGTTAAGCTGGACTCATTACATCAAACCTTTTTTGGGTGAAGGCTTGGGTTGTAATAGGGATAAGAGGCAGAAGCAATATCTGATAGGGGCACTTCATAGTTATTTTTCTCTGAGTTGAGTATACTTCTCAATATCTCCAGATATGCTCTCAGCTGGTCTCTAGTCAGTGATGGCAATTTTTGTATTGTTTTCGATTTCTTAGTGATTTCCAATATTAATTTTAAAAATTGTATCGCAGGTTACCTACTCCTGATGAACTTAGGTCAGAGGGTCTTTGCCCATTAACACCTGAAGAAGCAGTACTTATGCTTGCTGCTCTGGGTTTCAATCGTAAGACGCATATATTTCTGGCTGGTGCTCAAATTTATGGAGGACAATCAAGGCTGGTTTCCTTAACTAGCTTGTATCCTCATTTGGTTACTAAAGAAAATTTGCTTTCACCGTCTGAACTCGAACCATTTAAGAACTTTTCGTCTCAGGTAATTGCTAAGTACAAAATCTTACTGTTCCTTAACTTTAGCAAAGCTTTGTTTCAAAAAAATTAAAAAAAAATTATAAAAAAAAAAATTTAGCAAATCTTTGTGAGTAAAGAGTGGCCTGATATTTGGTTACGCAATGAGTGTGATTGGTCACTTTAATATATCACTACAGCCATCTAGTCTTGATTTAAATTTGGGAAACTCTCATTGGTAGCCCTTTATTTGTGGCATAGTTTTGGTAGCAGAAAAATAAGAAAAGAAAATTCATGAAATGGCCTTTGCGTTTTTGGTCGTATCCATGGCACTAACAATGCCGTTTCTCATAAAATTTAGTTGGATAAGTTTACCACGGTTATGTTTAAAATCTTCTTAATGGTTTGATTCCAATGTGTTATATACAGTAATTGTTTTGTTCATTTATTTGCTAAACTATGATGATCTTATTGTTTTCCCTCCTTTCTTAGCTGGCAGCACTGGACTTTATAGGTTGCACAGCATCCTCAGCCTTCGCCATGACAGATTCTGGGAGTCAGCTATCAGCTCTAGTTTCTGGCTTTCGCATGTATTATGGGGGAGGACAAATGCCAACAATAAGGCCTAACAAACGAAGACTTGCAGACATTTTCTTGAAAAATAACACAATAGAATGGAAGGTTTTTGAGCAGAGAGTGAGGAAAGCAGTGAGACAAACTAAACAAGTTCACCGACGGCCAACAGCGAGAAGTATCTATAGGCATCCTCGTTGCAAAGAGTGTATGTGCTTGTTGGAGTAGAGTGTTGTAATAGCAAACATAGAATAATTGTTGTATATTGGTGTTTTGTCGGGTTATATTATCCACCGTTGTTTATGCATAGGTTGTGATTGGGCAAGTTTCTCTGATTTTTTTCTACCCATTAGAGGGAAATTATATAGTACAAACTGATGGCTTCCACTTTGGCAAGCAGCGGGTTTTGATTGTATTGAGTTGTAGTCTTGTAGTGTTGTACCATTTCTTGAACAATACATTAATACAGAATTTTGTAATGCCAAAGCTATTTTTTTTATACTGCTGCGTCTCAACATATTTCCATGCTCTTTGCTTTCCTGCTTAATTTTGATGATGACAGTTTCAGCCTTTGGTGAAGCGCTCAAAGAATTCATTTCTCAGATGTCTGCAAAGACTGCATTACTGCGTTACAGGTAAGCACCCCCTCCCCCTTATCTGAAATTCCATCTATTCTATTTCTTGTCGACATTTTTACACTGCTATTGACTAAAAAAATTACTCCCTGCATCCCACATTATTTTGCACTTTGGCACGTGATTAAGAATTGAGGTTGGAATATTGATAGAGAAGCAAGAGAAAAATACTTGAAAAGGCGAGTGTACTATTAATTTGGGACTACCAAAATATGCAAGTGTACAAAACAATATGGGACAGAGGCAAAAGTATCAAGAATCGGGTACAGTGCCTCAAAAAACAGAGCTTTGCTATATTGGTATCGGCTACTTTCAGTAAAGAATCAAGACTGGAACTTGAGCCTCAACTATTGAGGCATGTCAAAATTCACAATGCATTTATCTAATTATACATTTTTTTGTATGAACTGAAGTTGTTCTAAATTCTAATTGCTCATTTTGACCATTCAGTAAAACTATAGTTGCTTATAGGTATCGATCTCTTATGATACTGAAACAGGTAAAACTGACAAGGGCATCCTCACAATGTGATCCAAGCTTCCTGTCAGAACAATCTCTCCAAAGCTGAAGTCCTTCTTTGCCTGGGTAACACTCAGCTTTATATCCAAATCTCGGGTCTCTGTAGGAGCAATAGTGAACCAAGTTGGAGATATATCAACTTTGACCCCATTTGGTGGAAGCACAGCACACAGGTATGTTTCTTGTTTGCTTCCCACGTTCATCACAATCCGCCTAACTATTTTAGATCCAACAAGAGATGTTATTGTCACTGATGGTAGGTTCAAGTCCGCTGGATGCGCAAGTGGATGGTTGCATGAGCCACCTGTTGCAGCTTCAACCTCTGTTTTATTGACGTTAGGCAAAGAGCACAGGAAAGCTACGTATTCTCCTTCTCCTGAACAGCAAGTAAACATCTTCCTACTTAACATGGGGTTAACAGCTCTGTCTAAGAAATAATTTTCAGGAATGCACAACTTTTCTAGCTCTAGTAAAAACTTTAGATTGTACAAATATTAATTTCATAAACCCTCTTTCTGTTTTAGATTGTACAGCTTTTCTAGCACTAGTAAACACTTTAGATTTTACAAATATTAATTTCATAAACCCTCTTTCTGTTTTAGATTCATAGTTTTTTCATAAAAATGTTCCTATTTCTTCCCATACTCTGGTTTTCTGACAACTTACTTGGGATGAATGTTAAACCAGGATCTACTGCTCTTGCCGGATTCACCAATCCACCACCTATGTCAAAGGGAGTAGAAGGATAGAAGCTACCAAGATCATATCCTTCAGAGAGTATTACTTCTCTAGAATTGTCATATTTAGTGGCAGTAGTGGAGATTGCTGATGCAATCATGGGCGGAGTCCATGAAGGGTTATGTTGCTTGATCAATGCAGCTATTCCTGCAATATGAGGTGCTGCCATACTAGTTCCAGATGTCAAAGCAAAATCGTGCCCTGTGATTAGATACTTATTTCTTATTACTTGGAGTAAAAAATTAAAATAAAATTGTGCAACCCTTGCTTATGCTCCCTCTATCCTTTTAAGAAGTATACATAAGCATTTTGCATGAGATTAGAAAGAGTGAAAAAGTAAGGGGAAATAAGTGGGAAGGTGGGTCAACTATAGAGAAGAAACAGGAAAAACTTTCAATGAACGGAATGTATACTTAAATTTGGGACATCCAAATACGGTTATGTATACTTAAGAGGGATGGAGGAAGTATATTATTCTCTGCATGAAATCATGTAAATTTCTTGTTTTTACTTACCTTCAAATATGGGCTCTGAGACACTTAGAGGGCTCCAAGCTGCCCATATCTGATGTCCTGGAGCCACAAAATCAGGCTTGAGAACATCTGCAGGGTTTCTATGGCTATCGATAATATCAGGTCCCCTAGAAGAGAATCTGCTTATAGCAGGCGCTTGTCTGTCAAAAAAGGCGATTCTCCCTTCACCTATGGAGGCTCTCCCCCTATATTTCACAACACATTCTTGAGTGGTTCTCATTGTTTGCTCTTCGTAATATTTAGATATGATCTACAAAAAGAATCAACTTTAAAAAAGAATTCGAAAAGATTATAATATACTTATGGTTGGTTAGATCTTGAAATTTTTACTATCTTTTTGGGATTGAGGTAATGTAATGTATCTATACCTTTGCATCTGCAGTTTTGGGGATCATGATCCCTGGCACCGGGAAAGGCACTGGTTCTGCAACGAAATCACCGTAAGCAGGATTTGCAACCAGGATAAAACCCATAAATCCCAAATGTTTTGCAGTGTTGATGATGGAAGTGAGAGTGGAAGTCTGGTTGTAAAATCCAGCGGAGAAATTGCAGATCACTATGCTGCCAGTCACTATTGTGGGATCAAGAGCTTCCGAAAACTGGCATTCCTCTATGTAAGGTGGAGTTCTTGGGAATGAACCATTAATATAAACAGCATCTTTTGCTAGCACCAGTTTATATTTCAGTATTCCATTTCCAAAGGTTGGCCCTGCATTTGAGACATAATATATGCAATTCAGCAAATTTGGATGTACAGCTTCAGTGAAAATTATCACAAGAATAAATTCGAAATACTTACCTGTTAACCCTACTCCAGAAATGTTCTGACCATTTCCAAGAAAGAGAGTAGCAGGGTAACTTCTGTCTGTGCTGCAAGCAGCAACTCCAACAGACCAAGGGCTGTACGAAACCACAGTGCTCGGGCCAGGCCCATTGTTTCCTGCTGCTTGTACCACAAAAACCCCTGCTCTTCTTGCTAGCAGTGTAAAGATTTCAAATACATCAAGGAAAGTTATTGTATCTTCTCCTGGTTCATCAGGTTCCACTGACAAGTTCAGGATGTCTACTCCATCTTTTACTGCCTGAAATCGAATGGACCTTTCTTAACTATCGCGGCATAATTGAAATTTCAAAGGGGTTCATAGATCCTTATGGTCATATGGTGAGTACATTACACAGAAAGGGACATAGATATGTGTACAAAGACGATATTTGCAGGGAAGAACAGTGATATTGGAAATCTGCAGTTATAATATGTATTCATGTGTAAAATCTATTTGGTATTCGACTATCTGGTAGACTGGTACAGCCTTACAGGACATGCCATCTTCTATAAGTGTTCCTGCTACCTAAAACGCCGATTGTTGAGGTGCAACAACTCTTGGAGTTAAGTTTGTAATAATCATATTTATACATTGAGGTCATTTTCTATGAACTAAATCATTCAGGTGTGATGAAATTGCATGAACTTCAGATAAATGCTTACTTGATCAATCGCAGCCAAGACATCAGTAAGAGTACCAACTGTTGGATATATAGCCTTGTAAACTGCAATTCTGGGAGGAAATTAGTTTCCTTCAAAAACACATATGCAAGAGACAGGGTTTTAACTCAAATATCAACCATAAAGAGTCATGTTTTCTAGCACTAACCGAGCACGTGGCGCCATCCCGCTAGCTGTTCCATAGAAAAAACCATTAACCACCACTGGAACCCCTGAATTCCCAGCAGCAGTTGACGCTACATGACTGCATCAAAACATACATTGTGTACAGAGTACAACATTATTTCTAACCAAATACAATCTATTCATAACATATTAACATGCAGATACGTTATGTAAAATTTAATGAAATAGTATTAGAATATAAAATTATTTGTTTTTCAGAACTAGACTAATTAGATGACATAATTGGTTTGGTCTGTATGATACGATATCATATGTACAACAAGAGTTTTTGACAAAATGGTATAAAATCCAATTATCCATAAGTAATTAAGCATATTCAAATTATAAATTCATATGTCCTGTTTATTAAATTAATATAAAATAAAGTGAATATTTTTGCAACATATAATTCGTATGTTACCAGAATATATAAATTATTATCTACCTTCGAGTAAGGACAAGATAGTCAACTAATTACATTACAAATTATTTAATACTCTAATAATGTCTTCAAGGGATGATACACAAATCTCTTAAAGTAATTATTCAAAATTATTTAGGCCACATTTGGCGTTTCTTGAAAAAAAAAAAAGATCTAGATCGAGTGGACAGTTTAGCCTTTAATTATTTTATAAGACGTCCCTTATAATAGATATTTTATTTCAAGTAAGGTACATTAAAAACAACAACAAAAATATGTTACATTACCTCCCATGACCAACAGCATCAAAAGGAGAAAGAAAATCAACAGATGAATTCAAATGAGCAGCAGCTTGAGCTCCAGCAGAGAAGAACCTAGCTGAAACTATCTTCCCATTACAAGAACTCGTCGGGAAACGAGGGCCCGTCTCACAAGCACCGCAAAACCGGCTCGAATTCGAGCAAACTAAGCTAGTGTTGATGAATATGTCATTATTAGCAAAGCTTGGATGAAAAGGGTTGATCCCAGAATCAACAAAACCTATTACAATCCCTTTTCCTGCATTTTTGTCACCTTCTTTTTGATCATCAGACCATAAAGTTTGTGGCAAATTTAGGAATTTAGGAGTGTAAGTTGTCATTAACTTTACTCCCCTGTCTCTTTGCACCAACTTTACTCTAGGGCTCTTTCTTAGCTTCTCTGCCTATTTTATTTATTAATTAAACAAAGTAAATCATCATTTAAATAAAGTCAATTAAATTATAGGATGTTTTTTAAGGCACAATATAAATGATTACACACATTTTAATATATATAGGAATATTATATGTGTATGAGAAAATGTTACTTGTTGTAAGATTTTTAAGAATATGACTAAAGAGAAAAGATGATCAAATAAATCGATCCTTGACTTTAACCATCAGCTTAAGCTTTTGGTTGAGTTGATATGATAACAATATATATGTACCTATGTACGGATGTACCTGATAGGGAGTGGTGTGGACAGCGAACCCGTTAACAAGATGGGTGAAGCTATGGAGTTTGTTATAGGTTCCGGAGTCTAGGGTGCTTTGGAGAAGTTGGTCTTGAGACTTCTCTAAAAGCTTTGTATGTTTTTGGTAAGCTTCACTGAAAATTCATGCAAAAATAATAATAAAAAATAAAAAATTAAAGATTAATTATAGATTAAATATTAATCAATTAAATAAATGAAAAAGGCTTAATACCAAACTGATGAAACAAAAAAAATGAGTCTAAGAATTAATTAGTTTTCAATGTCCTTGTTATTGTTTAATTTGGATATTAACATTAAAGTCCTTGACTTACATGCAATAATAATATTTGGGATTTGTAGTAAGCTAAGGAATGATCTATTTGCATGCTAAATAATTGGAAGGTGGTTAAAGAAGAAGAGGAAAGTTATATGAGGAACAAAGGGAGGGTGATGAATATGATGATAAAAGACAAATTATTACATGCATCCAAGAGTATTGAGAATGGTGTTTTCGCTGATGTGTTTTAGTTACGTAAAAAAAATTGAGTTTGACATGTGTAACAATTCACGCTTATGTGAGGACATATTTCCTCGCTTTCAAAAAAAATGTGAGGACATATCTCATGTAATACTTTAATACAATAGCGTAGTCTAAGCCTTTTTTAGTGAACAATATAGGCATAATTAAAAGCTTTTCCCATAAAATAATTCTATTAACTTTGATTTATATTACTTCATATGAGTCTATAGGATTATTCTCTTTACAGCCGCACATACACTTTAAAATACAAGAAATGAGAAGAGAAATAGATTGTTTTGAGTACTTAACATACATACCAAATAAGACGTAATTAAAGATATCCTTCTTATTTGAAATTCATAAATAAACATGTTTTCCTAAACTCCTACAAACCAACCTGTTAGGATAAAACCTCGTCGTTTCTTCATGAGAAGATTTTTCATCAAGAAAAGCTAATGAATCACCTTCAACCAAAACAATGTATAAAGATCTTTCTTGTTTTGCATAACAAGGAGATATAGGACATGGTTTTAAAATGATGATTAGAAAAAATAGCAAAGGCAAGACAATAACCAAGGTAAACAAAGACAAACATTTCCTAGTTTTCATTTTTTGAGGGAGGAAATAAATAAAATGAATTATTGAATCAACTTGAAATTTCATTTTAATATAGTGTGAAATGATTAAGTAACACACCATCACATTTGTATTGTGAATAAAGGAATATATATAGGAAATGGCCGTTTTTTTAATTTCCTTTTAGTATAGCTTAAGCATGACAATAATGAGAAGTTTTGGAAGTTTTCTAAACTCCCTTCAAAACCATGAGCAATAAGACAATAAGTTGATGAAATTAATGGAAGGAAAATTAATGGTTAATTTCCTTTTTTGAATCATATAATAATGATAATGATTTGTAAGGAATCAAATTAATGGACTTAAATATGTTGATTTGTTACTTAATTTATTGATCTTTGTAGATTTTTTAGGAAAGCAAGATACAATAAGGTGTCCTCCACTCAATAACTAGTTCTTATTTTCATGAGTTCAACAAATTGCTTAAAGGAGAAATGTTGACAATTACTTTACTAATTGTTACAATAATAGTTTGTCTAATAAGAATGTTTTTAGATCATAGTCTCCATTTCACTTGTTTGACCATAAAAATTTCAAAATGTACATTAGTCTAAAATTGTTGGAATTGCTTCTCGAAATTAGTTTGAAATCATTGATCATATCCTTCTTGGACAATTTTCAACTTCTCTATGTTCGAAAGGAAAAGAGGCTGAGGAGCTTTTCATAGGACCCTCGAGACCCCGTGAGGCCATTTGGGTAGTTGAGTGGTCTACTTTAATTTTTCTTTAAACTAATAATGTAGACGATTGCATACACTTCTCCTTTCATTAATTCAAGGCCATCAACAGCTTTTATATGACCTCCTAGTGATAAGTATATGGTAAAACAACATTATATTAGCTCAAGATGTTTCCCTTACCATTACTTGAATTTTCTACATCAAGTCTCAAAATCTCCAAAAATTTTCCAATTTTGTTTATCATAGCCTTCAAATTTGGCCTTCGAAGAACTTAATTTAATCTGACATGACATCAAGGTGTATACTGGAGCTCCCAAAATACCCAAGAGGCCTACTTTATACTTGGAACCATCTCATGTATATTTTGGCCCACCCCTCGTTCTTATGTCTTAAGATGTCTTAGCTTGGCCTTGTGTTGCTTTACCTTGGCCTCGAGAGGCCTACCTGGTACTTGGAACCATGTCATGCATGCTTTAGCTACCCCGTTCTCATGCCTTGAGATGTCTTAGCTTGGCCTTGTGTTGCTTTGTCTTGGCCTTGTAGCCTTGAGCTGGCATTGCCTAACCTTGCCTTAGTCTCGTGGCAAGTCAAAATGCTACCCTTCATCACCTTTTTTAGTTTCGAAGGGGTAAGGTGTTTTGGTAAGTTGTGGTTTGGTAGTGTCGCTTGGCAAGTTGGCATCAGCGGCAATCCTAAATCCCAATGCCTAGGCAGCCCCAAACATAGGTGCTTTATGGGATTACGGTAAGAGTGGGATGGACAAATTGTAACTACATAGGGCTAAATCTTAGTGAATTATGATAAGGCCATGCCTTTGACGTTTCCCCATCGATTATCTTAGTCATTTGTAAAGGATTCAATTCAACCATCATTGTTAAATTGTACAAGAAGTCAGATCTCATAGCACATCCACTGCGCTAGCATAGCCTCTACAGTCAGCACATGCGGCCCATAGGAGCCGGAGCATCTAAAAGGACAACAATCAGGCAACAGGCACATACATATAGTCACAAAATGGTTTTTGATATATTCAAATCTAACCCACAGAAGTTTAGTGAAGAGAAGGTTTTCTTGACGCCATAACTTTAGATTAAGTGAAGAACCGCCCCTTAGGATCACTAATATTTGGGTTACTTAATTTTATTAAATTAAAGAATAAGTAGGGTATTTGAAATTAAAAGTAAATCCGATTAATGTTTCAATCAAAAACTCATCTTGCCATTCAAGGGAGGAAGGAATCACAGAACTAATATATTCAGAAAGGAATTGTTAAGCTATCCAATTACACACAACTAAATAATTTCATTTGTTTCCTTCCAATCTTCTTCAACTTAGCTCATCCTGTGACTTCGACCCAGATTACTAACTAAAACCGGAGAGCTTATGCCTAAATTCCTACCTTCCAGGAAACATACCTGAAGGCTGCATCAAAATACCAGAAACTTTACCTTTACTGAACTAATGCCGAACTTCACCATTTGTTAAATGGTTAAACAATGATATCGCCCATCAGAAAGAAGACTTGGCACTAGCAGCAGAAATTCTGGCACCGAAATTGATCAATTCAACCATGGCTAGAGGAGCCTATAACTGAATTATCCTTCTGCACAGGATTTTAAATTACAGAGAAGTCATACATGCATCGGCTCAGGGGCACAAACACACAGAAAATTACAGCCCTAGGCTAGTTTTGAGCACAAGCATGGCATTAAGTTCACAGCTGACAATACAACTCTCACAACAGTTAGTTCTACAAGGTGACTTCAAAGTTCAGCAAGAGTAAGACAACGCAAACTCCAGGTTTGTAAATCACCTCTTAGGATCTTATCTCTTTCTCCGCTTGTTATCAGGCTGCAAAAGAAAACTTTGCAAAATGAAATCTAAGTACAACAGAAAAATTACATGAAGTGCAAAAACTGGTATTTATTTAACAGAAGTCAACAGCTCCTGACTGGATTGATATATCCCTTCAAGAAAATTGATGGATTGATGCTCCAACCAAAACAAGTTAAGGACCTACAGATATGGAGCAAATTTCCATAGTCCAATAAATGATCTAAATTACTCAGAAAATAACCTTGTAATATAATCCAGTCTTTGATTTTTTTAAATTCTTAAGAGTTCAAAAAAAAAAATGGCGCAGGTTCGGTCTTTAAATATCAAATCTCTAAACAGAGAAAGGAAAAATCTGGAGGTATTTTTGTATTCATATTAACTACGAATACTTCTAGACAAGATATTATTAGAGAATAGAGATATACAAAATGGAGTACATCTGATTTACACTGCCTTATCCAGTAATAAAAAAATAAGGAAGGCTTAAGGAAAAGACTCAGTGTTTAGCAAGAGAAACTCTGATGCATTGAATTAACTTACAGGCAAACAAATTGATCTCTAAGCCACAAACAATATCAAATTTAACACAAATTAAAACAATAAACCAATAAAAGCAAACAAAGAAAACAATGTTAGCAATGATAATGTCTATTTATAAGCAAACTTGTACCAAAACAAAACTCATAGATAGATCCTTGCACTCTTCAGTGATGAATAATACCCTGTTTCTTACATGAACATAGCTACCCAGGGACACCAGGGCATGACAAGATTAAGTAACATTTCATCAACAGCCACAAATATTGCAAACTAGATTAGAAACAAATGACAGCTTCTTCATCAACGAGAGGTTGAAAGCTGTCCAGTGTAGTACTATGTAGTTACTGATGCATCACTAACAGATTGAAAAGAGCAAGACAGTAAGTATAATCTAGGTTTAGAAAGGAATGAAGCCACTGCCAATGCCCAAGCTCAGTATTCCAGCTTCACACACACACACACACCCAAAAAAAAAACTTAACCCATTAATGGCATGGCTGCAGATCACAACTCCAACTAGTGGGATACAAGATATATACGAATTCTCATTTACCTGGACAGTCTACCCAACATAAATCAGATGTTAATGATCAGCTAAACATGCATGCAAAGGCTAAGAGTAAGCAAACACAAGCAAGATGAAGCCCTAGCATCACAAGGAATAACGTGTCACCTTGCCATCAGCTATTGGTGATGCAGAGAACGAATTTCCCCCTTTCTTAGGATCATCTTCAGCAGCACAATCAGAGCATAAAAAGTGATCCAACTTCTTTGCCTCTTCAATTGTCATGCCCATGCAAGAAGGATGGAACCTACATGAATCTTAAATCATTAGAATGACAGCGAATTTCATCCTCAACTATACCTAATTTTGTTCTTAAGAGCTTAAAGAACAAGCTTATACACGCATCACCTAATTGCAATTAAAAAAAAAAAAGAAGCTTGAAAATCAGAAGAACAAACAGCAAGGCTTTTACAAGAACTAGTGCTTGTGCTAATACCATGTGCTAATACCATAATGCATGTAGTAGAAAAAGATCTGCTAGCTAAGATTAAGAAAAGCTATTGCTCCATGCAAGTTTGAAAAAACAAAATAAAAAAGGGCCAGTAGAACTCATAGCTCTGGTGGCAGAGCATATTCAATGTGAATACCAAAGTTTCCAAAGAGTATAATCCAGCAATTTTCAGGAAATACAGTATGGTATTTGGTCGAATTTGGAGTCCCCAAGCATCACGTCAAATCCAAAACTCCAAAGATAGCATATGGATAGTAATTCTGTGAATAATGCAGCATTGAATACCCATATCAGGCATGACAGAGATGGTATCCAGCAATCACCAAAAAAAAATCTACTGTAAAATATCGAGACCTAAGTCACGTCTCATATTACCATATAAAGCATTTTGCTAAGGTTCTTAAACAAGGCTACCTAAAAGTTAATAAGCGAGAAACAACAAATCATCCTTGATACAAGCATATGCCTAAAAAAACTAGCAAAAACGTAGAATGGAAGCACTGTAAAAACCACCACACAATCTCTTATAGGTTTTAAGCCGTTCTATAGCGATAACACGACAAAACATCTCTAAGTAGAAACACAATCTAAGAAAACAAGCTGAGACACATAAAAAACGAAATGCTGCAAAACTAAGCCAGAATTAAGAACTTACCAGTCCTTACAGCCCTCACATTGCACCATAAGATCATCTGGATTATACGGCATTTCACACTTGCAATACCTACAAAACACAACACCCACCAAAAACAAACAACCACCCAACAAAACCAAATCAAAACCCACATCAAAAACACAAAACACAACTCAAATTCACCTCAAAATTCCAAACCCACCCAACCCCTCCCCCATTGAAAACCCGAAAGAGATGAAATCAAACTCACACAGCAACACGATCAGGAGTAAAAGCACCAGTGGCAGCCTTATACTCAAATCTACAAAAGTAATCATCAGCCCCAACATTCTCAAGCTTAGTGTAGTTCTTAAATGAGTGAACAATACACTTCCCTTCAATTGTATGAGCACTTTGTACATCATGGTGGTCAGACAAGAACAATTCTTTAGCACCATGAAATTGTCTTCTTCCTCCCATAGATTCTTCAGGTCTATAATACCATCTAACCCTAACTTTCACATTGTTCCTGCTATCAGCTTCAATCTTTTCAACACGAGCAACATAGGGTGGTTTCCCCACATCAGCAGGTCTCATCAAAACACAATCTCCCACTTTAAAAAAACCAAAAATTCAATACAAAATTAATCAATTGAAAGCAAGAGAAACCCAGAAATTTAATTTGATTATACAAAAAGGTATTGAATTTTGATGGGATTATTGTACTTACCTCGAACGACCTTGTTGGTGCCTTTAATGGTGTATGAATCAAGGTCCCGCTTACCTGGGCGAGTCTTCGCCATTGAAGAGAGAGAGAAGAGGGATTGAAGAAGAGAAAAATGGGGGATTTAGGGGAGGAAATGGAAGGCGCAAAAACCCTAGATTTTGGGGGAGAAAACCCTAGAGATTGAAGGTGTTCATGGGAAGGAGAAGAGGAGAGAGAAAGAGAGTAACTTTTTTGACTTGGGATTGAGAGGAGAGTGTGGGGAATGACTGACGGAGCGAGGTGAACGATCTAACTATAGCCACAAAACACACCCCAAAAAAAATGTAAAAAAAAAAAAAAAAATTAACTTGAATGAATTGGAATTTTTTTACTTTCTTGTACAAAAATATGTGAACAAAATAAATGAATTACAACCACCATTAATGGTGAAAAGAAATTAGTAGGGGAGGGGTAGTTGTGGGCACAAATTTTGACTTCCAAAAATGCGTAAGAAATCTCAAAGGATACGGTGGACCGGTAATGTATAAGATATTAATCTGGATTTGAAATAGCATTAAATGTAAGATGTTTAACTGACTTAGGTGATTACTTGAATCAGATTTAAATTTCGTTAAATTTAGGTTGATTGATCACTTGGTCAGCTGAATTTGTAAATCGATTTCAAGTTGGGTTGTTAAATCGGATATTTCAAATGAGTTCAAGAGTTCATGCTCACGTTTCTCAAATCATTTGAGAATATTTTGTGTCCATGTTTGGTAAGCGAGAATGTGAGATATCGAATTTGGTTAGGCTATCCACATAAGTAGAATTAATTTTGCCAATCGTAAAGGTATAACAATAGGTTTCAAATCTTTCAATAGTGGATTCAAAATTGATACCCTAATTGTGATTAAAAATCATGATCAAAGTTGTACATTGCTTAAAGTAGATACTTAGTGAAGCCCAAACAAAAATAAAAGGCCCAAAAGAGGCTAATATATCATTTGGGCTTACATAAGTTTATCAAAAAGAAATCAATTTTTTTAATGAGCATATGTCTATAAGCAAAATCAAGCATGATAAGAGAAAAGAGTGGGGAACTCACTTTGACATCTTTTACGAGTTATGACCACTTTAGATTGCAAATTCAATCTCTACCATATAGTCATTTACATTTGCTTAGGAGTAGAAGATTATTTTACATTTTACTTTACCCTCGAGCGTTTAACTTGTGGTTCATATACAGGTCGGTCAAATTCAAAGTCTAATCCAATTAAATGGATTAATTGTATTTGACTTAATACTTTTAGATAGAGGTGTCAAAAGCACACCCGATCTGACCGAGCCAAAACCGATCCGAAAAATATCCGATTCAGATTTGCACTCGCATAGACATAATAATTTAGTATGACTTAACTTTAAAAATTTGTCCGACCCGACCATATCAGACCCAGTCCGATTATCCGAATTGACACCCCTACTTTTAAATACTTGAGTTTTCAAATAAGTTCATATATATTAAGAGTGGTTATTAAAATAAAAACAAACCGAAATTATATAGATATAAATCCTCTAGACAATACATGTTGTAATGTGCTGGTGTTGTTCTTAAAGAATCGTAATAACTTTTACTTCTTTAATTTGTCTTATAAAAATTTCATCACGATGACTTTTGCTTTTTTCGTATGGAGTAATTTTATCACTGTATTACATTATATTATATAAAAAGTAAGAGTTTCCTTATTATAAAGAGTAATTAAATCTAAGAAAGAGTAGAAGATGATTGTTGTGAGTTTGTGACATATGGTAATCATATACGTTGGGAATTTATAAGTAAGAGTTATTATATAGAGTAATTATAACAATTAAAAAATCACGCCATTCAGCCTTAAAACAATCCCATGCATAAAATCCACCAAGTAATTAAATTTAAAAGAGAGATAAAGGGCCTGTTCACATTTACTTAATTTCAGTTCAGTTCAGTTCAGCTCCAATCAGTTCAGTTCAGTTCCAATCAATTCAGTTCAGTTCAGTTCAGTTCAGCTCTAAATTTCCCTCTCACATAAAATATTCATTTCAGCTCAATTCAATTCAGTTCAGTTCCAATCAGTTCAGTTCAGTTCAGTTCAGCTCCAATCAGTTCAGTTCAGTTCAGTTCAGCTCAATTCAGTAAATATGAACAGGCCCAAAGATAAAGGGGAAGAAGAAAGAGGCTAGGGAGAGGTGAGGAGGAGGGGCAGTGGCGGTGGAGGAGGGAAAAAGGGGAAGTCATGGCGGTGGAGAGGGAAGAGAAGGTGGTGGAGTAGCCTTGTCATGAGAGAAAATGAGAGTTAGAAAAGAATCAATGTTGAAAATTGTAAGTCAAAGGTCATAATCCGGGTAAAGGTGGTCTTTGGGAAAAAAAATAATTAATTATTATCTTCTTAAAAAAGATTAAAAGGTAATGTAGTTCTTAAAAAAAAACGTCAGTCTAATAATAAAAAAATCTATCTAGACTAATAATAATAATAATAATAATAATAATATATATTAAAAGGCGTTCCTAAAAACGTCGTTTCTACGCCATGTAGACCCCTCAGGCCCTCACCAAGCCACATTGCCACATCACTCACTCAGCTTCTTATTATGCCACGACATCCACTCAATTCCTCAATATGCCACGTCACCCGCACTATCAACACTACTCCATGTTGCCTCAACTATAATGAAAAAAATATATGGATGAGAAGGTTTGAACAATTAACCTCTTTAAAGCAACGTTATTTTCTAACCATCTAAGCTAATAGTCAATAATGCTTTAATGTTGCACACTAAATAATACGAGTATTATACTATAAAACTATTGAAAATACACACTATATGCACACATTTAAATACTCCGTATTTAAATGCTCTTAAAAATTAGCGGTTGCACAAAAAAAAAAAGTACTATGTAGCATCTTGGGGCAACTCACTAGTTCTATTACCCTCTTTCGTCATGCTATTTCGTCTTGCAGCCAACTCACATGCCCTGGCACATAGAGCAATGCATCGAAATACTTCGTATTAACATGCATCTCGCGTGCCTGTGTGGTAGGGTGGTCTTGCCTTGGCAAACTGGGCGGAGCCTAAAACCAAGCTTTTTGTATTGTGTTTGTCGTGACCGATCGGGCGGGCCTTACCCGGCCGGGCAAGGCTTGGAGAAAATATTTTTTGGCCAAGTTATGATCCATATTTTTGCTTCCTTTTCATAACCTATAAATTCCCTAGCCTTAAGCTAATTGTTTTACGTGAGAGACGAAAAACACAAAGTATTGTGAAATCCTAAACACAATAAACACAAAGCCATTCCTATAAAGATATGAGGAGTTCTTGAAGTAATTTCAACCTTTCAATCGGGGTACGAAGTTGGAAGGTAGCTGTACGTGTTACCCTTGGGGAGCATTCCTCACTGAGAGCCTCGTACCGGTGGTGGCAAAATACGCTTCTAGGGCAGCCGTAAAATGCGTCACAGCTTATATGAGATTTACAATGAAGTATTGTATTTTAGCCCTAATTTCTCTATTATTTTCATGGTAATAATTACATCTTTTTCCCAACATTAATCTATAGTGAATTTCAAATGAATTTATAAACAATAATCAAAGAACTTCAACGTATATTCAATACTTATAAAGTGACTATTGCATATTGTAAAGCTATATTAACTATTTTACTATTGAGCTAATGAACAAACATATATGTGAGTGGAAGTGTTCATTGTTTCATATTTAACACATGTAAAAGTGAGGGAGAAGTATTGAGATATGTATCCCTCATTGAAGAAACAAGAAAGTTTTGTGCACTTTGTGAGGTTAAGGGACTACACTCCTTATTATCATATGTTTTTGGGGGTGAAATTTCCTTAGAATTATAAAGCGAACACTCAAGAGTCGAGACAAATACAGTTCATACCCGATTAATGATTTCCTCCTGTTAAAAAAAAAAATCCCTATTTCACACCCTTACTCTTAGTGCCCTAATTAAAGACTTAAGCTCAAATAAAATACTTAGTGTCTTTTTGTTTTTTTCTTTCTTTCTCTACTCGTGAAATAATACATTCTAATGTAAATTTATTATGGTCTAATTTGAATTAATTGTTAGCTGGAGTATAATGTAACGCATTCATGATTTGGTATAATGTAACACATTCATGATATATTCGGTCTTATAAAAGTTTAAATAATAAGTTTGTGAGACAAGAACGCGATTGAGAGAACAAATTGATAATATAGTATGTTATTTTACACGAGGTCACAACTCACAAGCCACAATAATGCAACAACTCTTAAAAATTACGAACAAAACTTTGGAATTCTCATTCCATAATTGGAAAATATTGTTCAATTTGCCTATTGAAGCGTGTAAATGTGCAATATTACCATATTACGTGACAGATAATAAGAGAAAGTAAAAATATTTTGCAATTATCAATGTAGATTTACTTTTACTGTCACCCCATGCATGCATAAACCTGCATAACTTTTCCTTCTAAGCAAACCTCACATTTGATTTAGACAACTCAAATTTGCCAACAATAGACGTAGAAATTTGATTCACATACTTGTCTTACAAGTTACAATTTCAGTAAAATTACACCTGACACTCTTTAAAGAAGCCATTTTTATAAGCACATTTCACATTTTCATGCCAAGTTTGGATAGAGTCCGGTGACTCGAGGTTGACCTATACAAAGTTATTGATAGATATTATATTTAGGATAATATTTGTCGCAGATTAGGATATATTAAATGTATATTTTGTATGTTTATCGTATCTAGGATTCCTAACGTGATTAGGCCTAGCGTTGTAAACTCTATATATTTGATCAATGGTACACACTGATTAAGGAGTTTTCCCGAAATCTAACATGGTATCACAACTTAGGTTTTAGATCTCAATTTTTAATTTTTCCAATTTTATTGGTTTTTTGTTTTATTGGGACCTTACTCACGTCACACTTTCCGCAATTTTCCACTGATTATTTTCCTCAGATTTCAACTCCTTGTTTTTTTTTCTCCTTTAACTTTATCTTCCTACTTCCTATTCCATTGAACAAGTTATGGCCAAGGACGATGAAGTACCCAGCTCAATTCCAACCCCTTCAACGTCGGAATTTCATCCGGCTCTAGCAATTAGTAACATCAAGAACGCTATTCCTTTGGTTCTTGATTACGAGAAGGTTCAATACTCCAATTGGGTGGAGTTGTTTGAGAATCACGCGTGTGCGTATAATGTGTTGGATCACATTGACACAACCGTTTCCAGACCGACTGATGTTTCGGATGCCTTGTGGAAGCGTCTTGATGCTATTGTTAAACAATGGATATACGGCACAATCTCAACCGAACTTCTCAACACGATTTTGGCCCCTAAATCAACTGCTCAGAATCTTTGGGATCGAATTAAAGAAATTTTTCAAGATAATAAAAATACTAGGGCCGTGTATCTTGAAAATCAGTTTAATTTGCTTCACATTAGCAATTTCTCTAATGTCACTGCTTATTGTCAACAACTTAAGAGTATCGCAGATCAATTAGCAAATATTGATCAACCGGTTTCGGAACAGAAGATGGTGATTCGACTTGTCTCCGGCCTCACAAACTCTGACTTTGACACCGTGGCAACGATGATTCAGCAAACCGACCCGCAAACCCTCTTATATGCTACTTTCACAGGAAAAGTATGCACAGGAGATTTTAGAGCGTGCAGGAATGGCCTCTTGTAAGCCTGCAGCTACTCCAGTTGACACTAAGTCCAAACTTAGTGCAGATGCAGGACCACCTTTTCGGGATCCTACTTTGTATCGCAGTTTAGCAGATGCTCTTCAGTATCTCACATTTACCAGGCCAGATATCTCTTATGCGGTACAACAGGTGTGTCTATTTATGCATGATCCCCGGGAACCTCATTATGAGGCATTGAAACGCATTCTGCGTTATGTTTAGGGTACCATTGATAACGGCTTACATTATATCCTACTGCTTCTCATCGATTGATTACTTACACTGACGCTGACTGGGGAGATTGTCCCGATACCCGGCGTTCTACTTCGGGCTATTGTTGTTTCCTTGGGGACAACCTCGTGTCTTGGTCATCTAAGCGTCAACATACTTTGTCTAAATCGAGTGCAGAAGCAGAATATCGAGGCGTCGCAAATGTTGTCTCTGAGGCGTGTTGGCTTCGTAATTTATTACTTGAGTTACATTGTCCTCTACGGCAGGCTACTATAGTTTATTATGATAATGTCAGTGCTATCTACCTTTCTTGTTCGAGAAAAGGTTGCTTTGGGGGAAGTACGGGTTCTACATGTTCCTACTAGATATCAGTTTGCGGACATTTTCACTAAAGGCCTACCACGAGAACTATTTCTGGAATTTAGATCCAGTCTTAGCGTATGACCTCCTCCCGCTACGACTGCGGGGGTGTGATAGATATTATATTTAGGATAATATTTGTCGCAGATTAGGATATATTAAATGTATATTTTGTATGTTTATCGTATCTAGGATTCCTAACGTGATTAGGCCTAGCGTTGTAAACTCTATATATTTGATCAATAGTACACACTGATTAAGGAGTTTTCCCGAAATCTAACAGTTATGATAAAGTATATAAATCGATCCTGAGCTAAAAAAATACACTTGCATTATTTAATAAGAAAGCTACCATGCCTCCATAATAATTTATGTGATATAAATTCTAGATTCTATTATATATATATATATATTCATAATACATACTCAAACAATACGAGTTCTCCTTAATTCTAACTCAACTAGCACTCTAGCAGACTAGCAGCCACAATATCATATGATAATGAGCCATATCATATCACCTAAGTGGTTCAGATCGATAATCGATCGAGTTTAATTAAGCACAATATATTATAAAATTCTCAATAACACAACCATTAACTAAGCAGAGATAAGAGGCGACAATATAATTGTCGATGATCATGATTTAGGGCTATTACATAAGAGTTGGGGAGACGTCCATGGGAAACGGGTTCCCAAGGACGTTGTCCATGTAACCGTAGTGAGAATGAGCATGGGAGTGTGCAGCAGCATCCATTACCACAAATTGCATGTCCTCGGATGGCTTCCAATGCCTTTTCCTTTGGTTGATAAACCAATTGTTTATCTGCTTTTGGTCCAACCCTGTTGATTCAGCTAACGCGAGCTTCTGGGACTCCTACGATTAGCAAATGAACCAATACACGACGTTAAATCAAGTCAAGTCAAGACAAAAAAAAGAAGGCAGCTTAAGGAATAGTATGATAGCTACACAATAAGTTCCTCAATTTTCATACGATTTAATCGTTAGCCTCAATCATCTATATAACCTATGTTTCCTGCCATAGAAAGCGACTATTATAGTATCCTGGCAAGTTTACAGATTAGAAACACAACGACAAATAAATCATAAACATGTTTTATGCTGGCTGCTGAATATGAATGTATGATGTTATACACCAATTCTCGATGTGGACTCAAAGGAAAACGATTCCTCGGAGTAATATGGTAGGGCAAAATAAGATATTCATGAACACCTTATTGGGAAGGAAAGGAGTGATAACGTCTATCACAGAGCCAGAAGGCAAAAGAGGGAAATTCTCTACCTTTAATAACTTGAGTGAGTCACTAATGACTAATAATGCTTGGTATAAAATAATGCTTAGATGGTACATGATTTCAAGATACTCCTACATTAATACCAACAAACACAAAATGCTTTATTGGTATCAATGGTATGATAATATAATAAGAAAAAAATTCGGTACACCCAAGTAAAAATTTCCTCCCTTAAATGCCCTCATAAACAAGAATTGAACTTGAACTTAATACAACAACCTTAAACAAAGAGCTAATCATACACCAAACTAACAGTTATGAAGTTATGTAACGAGTTATTCATGGATCAAATCCAATGCATACAATTGAAACAAGCCACGCTTAGATTTGGCTAGTTATTATTTGGTGAGGTCAACAAATTTTATTAATAAAAATGCAAGTTACTTACTAATGTAGGATCAATTATATTTAGCATGTACGAGTTATTTGAACACGATAAATGGCAAGTAACGAAGTAGACAAGAACATAACATACTGATGGATAAGGCCATTTGTAGTGTCTACTCCACCAATCAAGCAATTGTTGCCTGGCCTCCTTTGGAAGCTTTCCCTTCTTCCTCTTCTTCAAGAACTCTTGCCTCAGACTTCCCAAATATCCACTATACTTGCGGAGCAGCTGCCCTTTCAATTCCCTGTCTTCTGCCGAAGGATCAATAAAGTTATTGTTCACGTCAATGTCTTCTTCAGACGATCCATTTCTATCAGGAATCTCCCCACAAGCTGCCATAACAACATTTTGCATCACGAAAAAAGTTCCAAAAAATGAGAACGTTTTTTTAAAAAATCTAAATCAAGCACATGTAAATAGGGGGATGGTATATATGTACATAATTGGCAATATGATACCCGAAAAGGCCACACAGCAAATAGATATCAAATAAAGCCATGAAATGAATTGCTTAACAAAGATTATATAGATGTAACACATGAAAATATTTATTTGAAAGTTGTGACTGATACAATAATCAAACAGACAAGACACATATCATTTCAACTCAAACCTACGTGTGATATATAGTTTACAAGATATACACCCTCTATTTTTTTTTTTTTTATATGCATCAGTTTGACCGGCACATTTGTCGAGACGCTACTTTGACCATAAATATCTTTAATTGTGTATTAGTAAAAATTGTAACAAAATTATATTATGAAGCTAGACATTATGACGAATCTAATGATATATAATATAAAAACATTTATTCATTTTTTAGAGGTGAAAAAATTAAGTCAACCATGGTATGTGAATAGTGCAATTGTCAAAGTGATGCATATAAAAAAAAACGGAGGGAGTATGATCCGACAACATTTATGTCACATTTGACCTTCATCCTTACGCGATTACTATGTTAGAAACTCGGCACATCACAATGATATGATGAGACACTTGTGTGTTTCAATTAAACCAAAATCTATTAAAGCAAAACTTTTTCAAACACGACCAAATAAAAACCTAGATCTCCTCTCCACATATTCTCATTAGATTCATCATTTCACCCTAAGTACCAATGTCAGAGATTCGACAAACCAAACAAATAAAAACATTAGCACGATTCAATTCAACTCAACGTAGTCTGGCCATGGCCGAGTGAGTCTAATTCCTCGACACATACCCTATGACAAATAATGTGATGACATTGATGTAAACAGCTTCCTATGACCTTTAAAACATGTAGGCTATTCTTTATTGCATGTCCCACAAAGTTTAATTTAAGAAGTGACATAAATTCAGACCATAAAGTCTAAACTGTAAACCAAAGGGAGGCAAGAACAAAGTACCCCTTATCAATCAGATAGACTAGAATTGTCTGTATTAATAATAAGCTACATTATCTAGTGTATTCTATACAATTTTTCTGTCACATAGTACATATTATTGAGATACTTTTCCAATAAAAACACAGTATACCTAAGATTCTTAGCAGATGAATCATACAAACATACATTCACTGCAGTTTTACCTTAGTTTTTTTGGACTATAATATCACTAGTCAACTTATGATCTTCATTATTTTCCTAGACATACACCATTAAACTAACACCATATACTTCCTATCTAAAGATGAAAAAGAATTATTGTTGGTTCGGAGGGGGTGAAAGGGAGTGATAATGAAAAGGTTGAAGAAACAAATAAAATTAACATATATAGAACGAACAGCATTATCAGCTTTAACACATGCCATCTTATGGATTTGGTTTCTATGTCTAATTGTCTATGATTGTCTTATGTGATACATACAAAGATAAGGTGCACGGAGAATGCGATTGAGAGTGAATGATTGACAGATTGGTGATATATTTCTAAATTCATAGGGGGCAAGAGAATAGATCCACGAACAATTTAGTAAATAATTGAGAGGAGACTATTATAAAGATCAAAGAACTTTCAAACAACAATTTGATAACTTGACTCAGCGGTATTACTCAAATTCCAAAACATAAAGTATCCTTTAATTAGCAAAACTAAGGGCATGTTCTCATTGACTGAGGTGAACTAAACTGAAATGAGCTGAACTGAAATGAATATTTTATAAGAGAAGGACATTAGGAGTTGAACTAAACTGAGCTGAACTGAATTGAATTTCAACGTAAGAGAACATGCCCTAAATTTGATCCGCGTTATGTTGTGACATATTAGTTTAATCTTACCTTTTTATTTGACTAAATTTGATCATAAGAGTTAAATGATTAAGCAGGGTCTTCTTATAGCAATTTTCCAAACATCCAATTTCCATAACTTATAGAATAACAAATTCTAGACATTTGGCAATTCAATAAGCAAACACAAATAATAAGGTATAGTATAGCCAGGTTTTATTTAAATTTTGGTAGTATGATCTAAAGTGGTATATTTCTAATAAGAACATGTAATTAGTATGAAACAAAGTACAGATAATACAGCCTAAACATGCGTGCTAGTGTTAGTAGTGGAGTTTGCTAGATAAATTACCAAGCGGGCTCAAATAGATAACAATCTAATAACTTTCATCGTGATCTGAACATGTATCTAAATCAATACCAACAATCGAAAAGCAGTAAATTCACTTAGACCCATAATGTGTAAAGATGTAAACCATGGCTCCAACCCCGAGTAGCACTACAATTAAAATGTCCACAATGTTTACGCACTAATTGCCCTAGTAGCTAATGGGATTGAACTTAAAAGATGACTCCAACAACAGCAATAGCCATACCCCGTTCGCTTATAAAGACAATACATTTACTAATTTCATCAACAGCAAATGTTTTTTCAAGTAACAAAGTACTCTTATAGTAAAATAAGGTAGACTTCAATATAACATTGATCCCAAAAATCTTAATTCATGTGCCATACCTATCAAAATTTTCAGACCTCTATTTCTTGTAATTTAATCTAAGAGAATATTAATATTATTTCTGTATTATTAAGACAAAAACAACAACAAAAATTTGTTTGTTTGAAGAGAAACACATTGAGAAGATTCTACAAAAACATCCCTTGGGGTTATTCATTACCAAAATGATTTAAAGTAAGTAGAATAGATTAAAATATTCAACAACAATCCAAAACAAAAGCATTAAAAATATAAATAATCATAATTAGCCATACATATGGGCCAATAATGTAAAAAAAAAAAAACCCTATTTCCAACAAGACATAAATAAAATAAACAAAGATTCAATAATTCAACAAGATCCATAATCATCCTGATGATGAGAAAGAATTTTTCAAAAAATTTATTAAAGTTCCAAGATCTTATCTTGGAAACATGCACCATGCACAATATAAAATATAATTAAATTAAATTCAAATCAATGCAAAAGAATACATAAAATCAAAATCATTAAACTCAAACAATAATCAGATTCAAAACCACTTGTTCAAAAATTAAAAAAAAATAATCTAGAGAGAGAAAGTTGTAGAAATATAGAGAGAGAAAGAGACATCACCAGAAGAGGGAGAGTCTGAAGGAGAGGAAAGAGTTAGGGCTTTAAATTGACATTCAATCCTTGATAAAAAAAGCATAGCTTCTTTAAAAGGTTTGGTTAATTCTTGCTCATATTTTGTGAGCATCTCACAATAAGCTTCCATAAATTGATCCAAAGCTGGATCTTCACCAATATAACCTCCTCCGCCGCCGCCGCTGCTGCCGCCTCTGGTTCTTCCTCCTCCTTGATTCATTACCATTGCCTCTGCCTCCTCTAGTCTTGCCACCACTTCTGGTGGCGCTCCGACCTACAATTCCAAAAAAAAAAAAAAAAAAAATATTAGTAAAAAGATCAAAGCTTTCACTTATTTTGAACTTTTTTTTTTGTTTATTTGAGAGGACTTATTATTTTGATTTCTTAGAGTTAACGTACAAATTACATGCACATCTATGACATTTGTATGATTGTATCTTGCAAAGTTTTAAACTTTCTTAAAGATTAGAGGGTTTAAGGGTTTTATTTTTTTTTTTTCTTTGAAATTGTATAAATAATCTTGAACATTACCTTGTTCAAGGTTTTTTTTTTTTTTTTTTTTTTTTTTTTTTTTTTTTTTATTCTTTGAGGTTTTATGATTAAAATCCCCAATTTAAGCAAATTATAAACACCAAACAAAGATCAAAGCTTTCTCCAAGTCTTTTTTGGTTTTTCATAAAAAAAATTAGAGTGTATCATACAAAATGTAAATTATTCCAAATATTTCAGAAATTAGGTTATATGGTGATTAAACTCCCCTAGCTTAAGCTAAATCTTCAAAAACCCTTTAAAGATCAAAACTTTCTCCAAATGATTGTCTTAACCCTTAATAATGTTAATATATAATTGAAATTACTATTTTTTTTTAACAAAAAAAAAAAAAATTCCAAAATGGGTTTATTTTGATAAAAAAAAATCTAAAAATTGGGTGTGTATTATAATCCTATAAATAATTTCTTTTCAAAAATCATTTCAACTCAAAAATTGTCAAAATGACAAACTATTATTCAAAGAAGAGAGAGAAAGAGAGAAGCTTTCACCTTTTGACAGCTAACAAAGGCAGATAAGAGACGAGGATAGTGAGGATGAGACATAATCTTAGCCTTAATATTCCCACCTGAACTACTACTACTTCCATCACCACCATTGTTACAATTACTATTATTATTATTATGAATATTCTGATTTTGATGATGATGATGGTTATTCTCCATCCCCATCACATGATGATGTTGATGATAATCAACAACATCAGTAGAAGAAGAACAACAACAAACTTTGTTGCTATTGTTATGATGATGATGTTGATGATGATGATGAGAAAGAGATGGTTGCATCATAATCATAGGATACAACCCATTACTATTATTCTCCATTCCCTCCATTCTTTTTTGTTTTTTTCTCTCTCCTCTTAAATAAAAATGTGTTCTTTCTCACTAAAAATGTGTTCTTTACATAAAAATTTGATCTTTATAAATAAAAATTTGATCTTTAATTTATAAGAAGAAGAATTAGGAGTAGTAGTGGGTTTTTTTTGTTTGATAGTGGGAGTAATAAAGGAGTAAGAATAATGTTTGGGGTAAAAATAAAAATAAAAATAAAAAATAAAAGAAGAAAAAGTGCAGAGAGAGCTCCCGGAATTTAAGCTTACACAAAAAAGAAACAGGCTTTTTACAGCAAAATCCTATGAAAATAACCCACTGGTTTATTAAGTGATAGTTGTCGTCATCTTTTTCTTTTCTCTTCTGAATTTCTTCAGAATCTTTTACTAAACTAAGCAGAAGAGGGGTGATGATTTTATTATGTTAAGCTCTTTGAGTTATGAGTATTCCGTGTTGTGTTACGGAATGATATATGCAGCTCTTAGGGTCGAGTTTAAATAAAACGGCGAAAGCAATTACGGAGTACTGTTGGAGGGAGAGAAAGGGGGGATGAAGGAATTTTTGTTTGAGTTAGGGAGCAGAGTGCACGCGATGAATGCAGAGGAAGAGAGAGAGAGAGAATAGTGTGAAAAATTGGGTTCCCAATGAATAAAAATGTGTTCTTGTTAAGCTAGTTCTCCTTTTGTTTTGTGTTGCAGTAGCAGTAGCAGTGGCACTCAGGATTTCACTGCCATTTTACTGCTCTGCCTAGCACCTTACACTTTCAAATCTTTTAATTATTGCTAAGTGAGATTATTTGGAGCACTACGGAAGTATGAGTAGTACTACATTAAGTGGTCGTTTAATTATATGTAAAAAAAAAATTTCCTTTATTCTTGACGTATGTTTAATCAACGCGATTATAATGTATATGCTGAACTATATTTGCTCTTACATGCCCACAACAAATCAAAAAAAAATGGAAAAATCTTCGCCTTTAGATGAACGAGGATTGGAGGCTTGAAGAAACCTTCATTTCCCTTTGAATGTATTACCTGAAAACTCCTCTCTTTTAAGTACTTTGTAATTTGGTTTCAAAAAAAAAAAAAAAATAAATAAATAAATTGTACTCATTACTTATGTTCAATTAAACAACATTACTATATTACAAAACAAAACAATATTATTATATACTACGGTCCTCTACTCTTCAACTTAATTTCAGTTCCATTTCGTTGTTAATTTCTTTCTCTCATAAACAATTCAATTTAGTTCAGCTCCAATCAATTCAGCTCAATTCAGTTCAGTAAATCAAATTATGCCCTACGTACCTTCTTAACTATGAATCTTCGTGGATTATTATAGTTTATTCGATCTCCTTTTATGTTTACTAGCTTTGTTATCATGATAACACCATTCTCTTGTCCGCTATGTAATTTTTGTTAATCAAATTCTAATCTATATTAAAAAATATTAATTAAAAAAAAGGAAAAAAAATTTATAACTAAATCAACTTATTATGAAGCTATATACCTATATTATGCGACCTTATGTTACCGAAACTTATTTTCTTTTATCACGATCGAACAAGTTGAAATAAACTCTAAGGGCCTGTTCTCATTGACTGAACTCAACTAAACTGAACTCAGCTGAACTGAACTGAATATTTTATAAGAAAAGGAAATTAAGAGCTGAACTGAACAGAGCTGAACTGAATCGAATATTTTATAAGAAAAGGAAATTAGGAGCTGAACTGAACTGAACTGAACAGAACTAAACTGAGCTGAACTGAACTGAACTGAGCTGAACAGAACAGAACTGAGTTGAACTGAATTTCAACGTATGAGAACAGGCTCTAATATGATCAACATTTTTCATCTTTAGAAAACCTTTACTTCCTTTTGTGTCAACAAAATGTTTGATAATAATACCAAGGTTGTTAAATTTTCAAATTAATTACGCTATTACGTGTATTTGATAAGTATACTATTACAAGCTAATTATTGTACAATAGTTACTACTCGTATCAAAATACTCCTGTCATGAGAAAGAGAGAGATTTGAAGATGATGAGTGATCAAATCGAGAGGGGGAGCTAATAGAGAATAGGGGGAGTCTATAAACCTATTTGCGAGCTATAACTATAAGGGGGTATAAGATTTTTTGGTGGCCATGGAATCAAACTATATGCCACCCTATTTCATTGCCAAACCACAACTTATCTTTACTCTTGCCCATTTGTCCACGCTTTCTCACACGTTTTCCCTTCATTTTTTTGTGTCCATGGAGCCTATAAGCTTATAGTAACTACTGTATTATAGAGTAAGACTAGTAGAACGGAGAAAATTGAGTCAACATAGAAGAGAAAATCAGATTTCAGCAGAGTATAACAGAGCAGAGTAGCTCTAAAAAGAGGACCTTCTTTCATTTCATGCATATTACCCTATTTTGTGTTTAATTTTATATGGGACAACGTTATTAAGAAAAAATGAGTAACTTAAATTGTCAAAGGTTGGAAGTCTAAAAGCATAACAAAAAAATCTAGGGCTTTTGTTAATTTGATTTGTTATAATGATTGATTAATGACTAAAGATTTGTAATTTTGACCTAAATTTTACAAATTTTGACACAACTTGACCTTAGGTGCCATATAAGTCATTTAAAATTAGTTTATAAAGAAGCCAATAACTTTTTAACACTTCAAACCTTTTTTGAGGGACAATTAGTCAATTATTATAATTTGTAGTTTAAGATGATTTGATAATACAGTTTGATGATGAATGCATCATCTCCCAAAACGTCACGCACACAAAATAGAATTATGATCTCATTTATAGTTGAATATGGGGTAGCTTCAAAATTAAATTCAATTGCATTTATACATGCAAGTTCTTATAGGTTCATTTCTTAAACAAGAACTAGTCTTCTGGCCCGTGCAATGCATGCTTTGTTTATAGAAAATTGCACTGAGAGATGAGTGAGAAAATACCAATAAATAATTATGAGTGTAACATGTAAATGAAAACATAATTAAAGAAATAAAAATTGTGGGACTTTAATTGAAATGAGACTTAATAGAAAGAAGATGGAGGGACTAAAATCAAAGAGAGAAATTAAAAAGTTTGAATTAAAGAGGGGAGATGAAGATGAAGTGTTTAATGAAATAGTTAAAAAAAATTGTAAAATCAAAAATAAAAAACGTAAAACGACATGTGGCACGTTGTGTTGAAGAAGAAGATAAGGAAGTGTAATAGCATGATGACACATGTTTTTTTGGTTTGCTTTTTAAAATACTAAGTATAGATTAGGTCTTTATGTTTTCCTATATTTCAAAATTGCTTTAACATAATATAATAATTCTCTCTTGTCTCATTTTAACGGTTACGGTAGATGAGATAAATAAATTAAAACCGACAGTCGAATCCAAATTATATGTATAAGTATTGAATTGAAATTAGATTTAAGTGGAGTAGCATTCAGCCATTCACACATACATCTCCAATAACCAATTGACACTATAAGTTAGTTTAAGTAGTTGATCCAAAAATTCGACCACATAATAAATTATTCAAATATAATGAAAGAGTTTTATAAGTCTCATCAATCCTATCTAATCGTAATTATTTTAGCATTTGCAAAAGTGGGTTTCAGCTAATAAAAAGGGTAAATTTTAACAAAAAATCAATATAAATATTTTTTAAAAGGCTGAAAAAGTTAGTGGGACACTTCGAATGTCTCTTCTTTAATTTATCTCTCTAGGTTTATGAGGCTATGTTTGTAGCCTACTACAATTTTTCTCTACCAAGGTGGGTAACGTCTAACTTTTTAGTACACTAGCCAAAATATTATTCCAAAAAAATATTGCTCTTCCAATTTTAATATTTGATCCGTGACCAACTATGTCGCCTTTGTATTTGTCTCCTTTCGTGTGCATAAATTCAATTACTACGTATTATTATTAGGAGTTTAATTAGGAGTATTTTAATTTGTCAATGCTTTTTTTTTGGTGTTTATATGTTTCTTATTAATCAAAGTTTAGACAATGAAGTGATAGATAGAGAGAGGAAAAGTGTTGTTCATATTATATTGAGATGATTTGTTTGGCTAGTTGAGGTGGTTTTTTATATTAGTTACGTTTAATCATACTTTCAACTTTTCAAGTTAAAAATTAGAAATTGAGTGAGGGAATGGTGATCTTCCAAACAAAAGGAGTGGCTTGGTTTGATTGCTCAAGCGAGTTCAATGTCTAACTAACACTCGCATCCATGTTATCTGTCTTTGTCAAGTTTGAATCTTATATCGTTAAATCAAGTTTTTCTTAACTTAAATGATCCTTTAAAGAAGTGCAATGCAGTTTATAACGTAATTTTTAGTATGGTGCTTAGTCAAAATTTTCAACACCTAATTTAGCTTGATCTAAACTTTTTACGTTTTGGTTAAAAATGACAATACTCGTGTAAAGTATGATATATATCAAATATTATACTTCTAGATTTGTTTGGTTTAAATAAGCCTGCATTTACTGATATAATTTGAACTACTAATTTGAACTACTAGTAGTGTAACTTGATAGTTCAAACAAAACTTCGTACTAAATCACGGGGTACAATTTTAACAAAATTGGTTAATTATAATGATCATTGATCAATACTCCTTGTATATATGCATGCCGATAAAAATTGGTTTATGTTACACAATTTCACAAAGAAAAAAAATACAAGTACTACGTATTTTGGTTTATTTTAAAGTGAAATTCATAATGAGTTTTCAATGAAGTAAATGAAGAAGATACTAGTTGGCAGCAGACAATGTACGTGTATGAAAATAGTTGGCAGGCAAGAGAAGGATGTGTCTAATCTTAGTCTGCATATTTTTCTAATCTACAAGTCTATTTCAATGTCTTTCACAAATATATATAGTATTTTTTTTTATTTAATTTGAAATAGACTACGTTCAGTTTTCAGTATAATTTGATATATTCAATTTGTCATCTTCCAACAACTCACCCCCATATTTCTAGCTTCGTCTAATCTAACTATCTAAGTACTGAAGTAGTACAATTTATATGCCAAAAAATTATTTTGAGTCTCCTGCATGCCTGGATTACATATTGCAATTATATAATCTCCATTTTCCGTTACCATGCATGATATTGATATTGATATTTGTGGACCTTGTGGTGCTATCAATCGTATCCAATGATCCATGGGAAGAGGATTGAATTGGAATCAAACTCGGTTACGAATTTAAGGTTCCGCTTTGATCACTTATGAGTATTAGGGACTGTTTACTTCAAGTTAAGTTCAGTTCAATGGAGTTCATATCAGCTCAGCTCACTTTAGTTTAGTTCAGTTCAATTCTTAATTAAATTTTCTTCCCTCATAAACAATTAAATTCAGCTCAGTTTAATAAATATGAACATACCCTTAGTTGAAATAAAATCAGATCAATTATATATTACCTCCATTTTATATTGGTGCAATATTTATTGTATGTAACATATTGCTTGGAACAAATGTTTTCTTTCCTTTGAGTTGTCATTTCTGCTATCCACCACTTTCTTCATCACGTGCATTATCTATATCTTTCCTTTTACATTACACATTTAAAAGAAATTATGCTTAGTAGTCTGTATCAAAACCATAATTGCACATAATATGAAACGGATCTAAGCTGTGTATAGATAAAACAACTAATAATAAGATGATAGGAACAAAATTTGATTAATTTTTTTCAAATCATGCTGTCAAAAAAAAAATAATAATAATTTTAAAGCATAATGCATGCTAAGCTAAATCAAAAGGTTTTTTAAATTACTCTATATTTTTGGATAAAAATAATACCGTAAAAATGGAAAAAATCCAAGGGACAAAACACAAGTCTCAAGAACACATCCAATCACTGCGTTAAATAGATTTACCGTACGCAGAAAATCAGATGCTCCCATCGAATATTTTTACTATTTTCATTATTTCACTCACACCGTCCCATCATTATTATTAATATAAAAATTAATTTATTATATTTATACAACACTATTTACAAAAAAAATAAAAATTAAAAAAAATAAAAAATAAAAAAATCTCATATGAACTATACCAACCGTAATCGAAGACAAAGTGGATGCTACTCAAAGTTCTCTGCGGATAATCGATTTATACTCATAAACAAGCTTATAGGTAGCCTGTAACCATGGTATTTTTTTTGACACATATAGCTACTCACCTTTTAATGTTAACTAGCCTTAGGTTTCTAAGATTTTATTGCACATCACCATCAGTCCATCACCATAATTGAAGATTATTTTTCACAATCTTTATATACTCCATATTTCACTTTGATTCGTTTCATTGATTTATGCATAAGATTAAAGATAATTCTATTTATTAGTATGTACGTGTTTGAACTATCTTAATGTGTAATTCGTATATTAATTTTTATTATTCATAGTGGTATATGGCGTTGGGACCCCTTTGAAAATTTGGATACAACACGTGGTTTATACTTTATAGGCGAATACAGAATACTAGTCAATTTCGATCAAGGTATACAAATTTCTCTCCCATTAGCCCTTCTCACTTGTACATCATGTATTATAACCTTCAATATTATAGAATTTTTTTACTTTTTTTCACACCCAAATTTATAGAAATCAAAATGCCTCCAATTATTCTATGAGACTCCAATGAGTGAGTCTGGGCGCATAGCACCTATGGGCGAGTTATGTAAATAGGAGGGTAAGGAAGTAATTTCCGCTGATTCAATTTTTGCTTCTAGAATAAGCCGACTCTCTAGTAGTACATTATAATATACCATTATGCATGTATAATGTACCATTAAAGTATAATTTGTCTGAATAGTACGTTTTGTGGACTATTACGAGTGTAGTGGTACTTTTTACCATCCTATAAGTTTCAATTTCTGGAAAAAGCCGACTCTCTAATGGTACATATAATGTACCATTATGCATGTATAATGTACCACTAAAATATAAGTTATTTGAATAGTACTTTTTAATTGCAAAATTGTCATCCTATATGCTTAAAAATTAATAGGCGCTATGCGCCAAGACTTAACCGACTCGAATTAGCTATTTGAGTATTTATAGCCATTTACATTGCCTCCAAACAATTATTTTAACATGTTACAAAATTGGCAAATGTTATTACATTAAGGTCACCCGAGATTTTACGTGACCGACTAGTGAGCGTATATTATTCCAAGTCTATTTGGTGTCCAAAACCATCTACGAATTAATACACACCAGACAAGTCAAGATCGTGTGTTTTTAGCACCAGACTTATTGAATTGTTTTAAGAATAATGAAATATGTTTTTAAAATGCAACCATGGTCCATGGCACAACATGGTGGCATGTAGGCTTGAATTATTTGATCCTATGCTTGGGAGAGAACTCTAGAAAGCTCGCAAATCAAAGTCTGTAACAAGGTTTCATCTTAAAATCAGTTGAAAATTAGAGGAGTAGATCGCTTGGGTTATAAATTGAAAGTTTTTTGTTTTATTTTGTTTTAGTTTTTTTTTTAATTTATTTTTTAATGTGGAACAAACACTGCTCACACTTTCACCTAACAACAAAAAAAACTTGGATGATCCGACACAACATATTACTATTAGGAGTATTATACGTAGTAATTATTATTGTTGTTGTTTAAGTGACTTGGGGTTCTCAAAAAAAAAAAGTGACTTGGGAGATAGAGGTGCTTAGGGACTTAGGGTTAGGGTTAGGGTTAGGGTTAGGCCCCAGCCACCAGCCAGCTCTTCTGTGGTACACGAATCCGTCAAAACACTAAAACAGTGAACCTTAAGAATTTATACATGCAGTAATAATACATACTACTGTAATGCATAAAAAAGTTTATAGTATAAACTAATCTTACTAGAAAGCTTTTGTGAACGTCGTCCATTACTTGCATCGATATTACATAGAATTTGAGGGGCCAAAACAACCTGTTTTTCTTACTTTTCTTTTTCTCTTTCGTTGTTATACTCCTAGTTGATAACTTTACGTCATTTCTATCAACAGTTTACTTGCATATAAAAAAAATATAATGTAGAATAATGAGCTAGTTAAAAAAAAGGTAAAAGAACATTGTGTACATACTTGTAGAAAGCTACTCTAGTAGGATCAAAGGTTTAACTCTCATTTCTAATTTTGATCTTTGAAATGATGAACTATATAATCATTATTCAATTAACACCATTAGTATATATTAATCATTCATTAAACTTTATTAGGCTCTTCTAAATTAAGAAGTGTCATATACTATTATACGTCACTTTATAAACAGTTTCTTAATTATGTGGGATTCTAGTATAATCTGAGAAAC
Organism: Chenopodium album; assembly: GCF_948465745.1. Lineage (NCBI taxonomy): Eukaryota > Viridiplantae > Streptophyta > Magnoliopsida > Caryophyllales > Amaranthaceae > Chenopodium > Chenopodium album. The sequence goes on along the minus strand of NC_137857.1, from coordinate 33,336,050 downwards.
AAATAATAATTACCCAAATGAGTCATACCTTTTACAATAGATAATTTATCGACACGTAAAATAAAGAACATAATTAAAAGGTGAGTGTTACAATAATCATGGATTCCATTGGGGTCACTTAACCAACCAAATTGATGATTTATGTACCTACCTTTCTAAAGATTTCAATTAGTTATGTACATCAATCTTTAGAAAGTAATAAGCCACTTTGAAAAATTCAATAGTAGTGTGACTAGTTTATTCTATGTTTAAGCATGTGATGATCGATCATTAAAAAAGTATGGATACTTTTCAAGGTTAAATAAATATAATTATCGTTTAGCTTAAGCGGACCTAATTTGTACTTCAGTTGTCCTTAATAACAACCAAATTAGTGGAGATTTTCATAATAACATATCAAGAATCTTATGCTTTATATTTAATAATAAGCACTTTGTCATGCATTATTTAAATCTATAGTCAATTGACTAGATTGCTTTACGACATTGTGGAACAATTTGTATGGTTTTATTCTATTCTATTTTATGAGAAATGAATCAATGATCGTAGTCAAATGGTATCATGCAACACAAAAAGGTTGTGAAGATATAAATAAATTAATACTCAAGCTTTTATAAGTACGTTTTCTACAATGTACTGTCACATGCAAATGACAAGGCTATGAATTGAAGTGGATAACGTATAGGAGAAAATTCACTAGCTTAATGACATGAATATAAGCATATTGTGTCAGTACATCTTACTTAGAAAGTTAAAGAAAAATACCGGATTGGAATTAGATACTCTCTTCGTCTCTAAATAAATTTTGTCCCAAAATTTAATGTAGTTAACAAAGTTAACGATGGTAATTGTTAGGTTTGGAGTAATGATAAATTGAAAGTGGATAGAGAGAGGATAAAGTAATGAAAATGTTAATCAAGAACTTAAGATAGCTAATGATTTGTTTTTTAGATGGAAAGTTTTTGATTGATCGCAAAGGAGAATAATCCTGACCAAATTTCAGTAGTTAAGGTTCTTTTTCATAATAATTGACTTATTTTCACTATTCAAATACGAAGTACTCCCTCCGTCCTTTTATTAGAGTCCCATTTCTCTTTATTATGTGAGTAATAAATGTTAGAAATGAGACTCTAATTAAAAGACGGAGGAAGTATTAAATTTGATGACCATACATTTTTAGTATGTACCCCTCCGTTTTTTTTTATATGCATCACTTTGACAATTGCACTATTCACATACCATGGTTGACTTAATTTTTTCACCTCTAAAAAATGAATAAATCTTATTATATTATATATCATTAGATTCGTCATAATGTCTAGTTTCAAAATATAATTTTTACTACTCCCTCCGTCCCTAAATTACATTCCTCTTTGGAAATTTACACGGGAATTAAGGAGGGAAGAATAAGACAAATAACAATAATTAGATAATGCAATGGGAAGTACAAAGATAGATTAGTTAATACTCATGACATGTCATCAATCCTTTGCAAAAAAAAAGGACCAATCACATGCTCCTAATTGAAAATTTATGGTCAAAGTAGTGTCTCGGCAAATGTGCCGGTCAAACTGACGCAATTAAAAAAAACAGAGGGAGTACCGTAGTTTAAATTAAACTTTATCATTAAATATGTTTTTAAATAGGTTTTGATATAAATTTTAATAATATACAATACATATATTTAAGATCAAATTAGTTTATTGATATACTCCATATTTATTAAATTTGATTGTATCAATTATTTTAAAACGGGGAAATAGTAGTCAAATAAGGAGGAAGATGTAAGAGGATCCCCCATGCACTCCACCTCCAAGTGTATCCTTATAGGCCCCACCATAGCATATTGTTTAGAACTTCAAGATATGTATCCTTGTTAATATTAATGCTACCTTGACATAATGAACCAGAGTGGACAAATGACGGTATGACTTCTTGAGTGTTACTACCCGCATAGCTCCTATATGTTCAAGATGCATATAGGAGGTTTAATTGGTAAGTTCACTTAGTTTTTGAGATTTTTTTATTACTACAGTGGTATTTTTAATGTACCATTATACTTACAGTGGAATTTTTTATGTACTACTAGAGTATAAGCTATTTTATTGGTACTATTTATAGCTATTACAGGTAATAATGGTACAAATATTGTACCACTAGGAAAAAAAATCAATATTTTTTTGTCGTAAAGCTGCTATTTACTTGACAAGTAAATAGCAGCTATGCGCCAATACTTAACCTGACTTCTTCTTATAGAACTCTTTATTACTAGTACGAATATAAGCAATAATGAATTATTGAGGTATCGATAGTTTGGGTTGGTCTTGTTTTTGCTTTGCAAGAAACAGTTAGTATATATGCTGCTTCGTTCTTCACATACATTCTAGTCTGGACTACACTTGTTGAATCAATCCAGGCCATGGAAAATTTAACACACACAATTTCAAACATCATTGTGGATTGTAGTTTGATACTATTACTTGTGAGCAAAGGCACTTCCAATTCCCTAATCTGGTGGAGGCGACTTTTGACTACTTAAGAATAATATCGAGTTTCTGAGGTATAGTATTATACTGTAAATGTTTGTTTACTTTCCTACTTTGAAGCTATAACAATCTTAGTTCTTTTTTTTGGTGTTTAGAGAGCCACAAGGGCAAGTGGTGAGAAATCGATCTCAGGATCACCTAAAATCGAAAGGAGAGCTATAACTTGTTTTTTCCTAAAATCAACAACAAGTTATATGTCGAAACTCTTAATAGTACTTCATAACAATTTGAGAGATTGCTAGTGAAGTGGTATAAACTTGTTCATGTTTACTATACATTGATTTATAGGGTAGATAATTGAATTTACAGTCCTAAACATCATTTCGGATATTTTGTGAGATACAAGTCTTACTACTATAAAATATCTAAACTTGACACCACACGGTACTCCGATCCGTATCATACTTATTATGTGATAGTTCTCTTACGTTGATACTTATTATGTGATACTTATCATACTTATTATGTGATACACGGTACAGGTATGTTCTCTTACGTTGAAATTCAATTCAGTTCAGTTCAGCTCAGTTCAGTTCAGTTCAGCTCCTAATTTCCTTCTCTTATAAAATATTCATTTCAGTTCAATTCATTTCAGCTGAGTTCAGTCAATGAAAACAGACCCTAAGTTTATTAATATTAAATCACAATCCATTGATTTGTTCATTCTCCATAGGGTCCTATGAATCACGACGAATGAAAAGCAAAAAAATAGAAGACAAAAAAGATTTGGAGAGCCTGATGTCATACACAGTGTCATTATCCTTGATCAATTGGCTATAATATAAGCATGCTAATATAAATAAATACAAATATAAAGGGATACCCTTATTTTGATAAAGAATTTCATGTTTAGAGTATGGCTTGCACATTTGAGTAACAAGGGCCCCTACATGTCCTCCAATCTTGCCCAACTCTTTGAAAATATATATGGAAATGGAATAGTTTTTTTTAAAAAAAAAAAAATTTTAGCCCAAATAAAAAAAAAATATCAAGTCATAAATTTATTTTTATATAATTTGGCCGACAAATTATGCTTTTGCTAGTCTAATCTAAGGCACTATGAATGGAGGTAAAATAATTTAAAAATAAGATGCTATCCTATAATTTTAGGCTTGCCAAATTCTCCCATTTAATAAAGAATGTAAGGCTATTTTCCATTTAGCATATTATCCAATGAGATGTTGATCATTTGAGTGAATAATTTTATGTTGTTTGATTGTTGGAGATTGACAAGAAATGGGTGTATCATTTCTAAGGTGACTTTTCCTTGTCCCTTAAACCCTAGCTTTCACATGTTACATTGATATTATAGAATATATGCATGTAACATCTAAATATATTATGGTCTAATCAAGGTCTTTTTTGGGAAAGTGATTAGGTGGTTCTAGTTATATACCCTTACATTTCTTGTGTATGTTGGACCTAGTCAAATTAGTGAATGTTTAAATTTGGGATATAAATGACTAACCTAGATGAACACGGATTCTCTTCTGTTTTCTAGGGAATTAAAAGGGTATAATACGTAGGTATTCAAACAAGTGTGCATCATGATGGAGAACATATAAAAGAAATAATCTTTGCTGGTTTTTGCTGGTTGAGTTGTTCTAATGTGAAGATTGAAAGTGGATGAAAATAACTAAAGAGGATCTTAATTCAACTAAAATATGAATAATATTGTTTCAAAATAGAAACTTATTTGAGGTATGCAAAATATTTATTAAACCATTATTTAGCATTTTTTTTCATTCTATGTTGTGAGGTTATTTAGTAAGTGGTTCCATGGAGGATATTTTGACAACACTAAACTCACAAATAGAAGCTAAAAATTTTGATGACACCTTTTAAAGTTATTTCAACCTACTTTTATAGCACTATTACATTGATGTTTTTATGTGTCGAAATTTGACAATTTATATGCATAAAAATTCTTAGCAGGTGAGTTCTTAAACTAAGTTTTGACACTTCAAAGCATCAAATAATATCTAAGAAGTGTATGGTTATATTTATTAAATACCTTAAACTTTGATATAGATATTTCAATACTTTAATCGTATGATCATTTGTTATTTTGTTGTGATAGGACCACTAAGGAATAGTAAGGATCATAAGAAGACTTCCCTAATCAATAAAGTATATTTTGTTTGCTTTGGATTTGTCTCAAGCACCAGAGCTTTATCCTTTGATAAAAACTTCTTGATTATAAGTTTGCCTTAATCCATATATTGCCATTCCGGACCTTCATCGAGACTTAAAGGCTGTTTAAAAGTGAGAAGCATTACACAAGTTTAACCTTTGGAGATAATTTACATACTGCTCAAGAATTGTCTTCATAATTTGAACACTTATGAAGAGCTAATACTGCGTAACAACATTTGAGATCGTTGCATATCTCTAGTTAATCTTTGAAAACCAACGTGTCTAAAGTTCAGTAGAGCATAAATCAACCAGAAGTTCCATAGGGAGATGGAAATGCCCGAGCATCAATTCGACTTTTTAATTTTTGCATATATACCTGATAGAAGCATTGGATGTATCCCCTTTCACTATTAAAATTTCAAAGCATTTTACAACTATATAAAAATACTGTAAAAAGATAGTAGAATGTAACATCAAAGTGTGGAAAAAATTTAAAATGCATAGACAATTACCAGCTCTAGACTGTCATTATAACCATATACTCATCGGTTCCCACACAAACGACTTGATTTACCTCTTCTATATGGATGATTCAGCAGTTCACCCAGATGCATAAAAAGTGCACAAAAAGGCCAGGTATGTTCACATTTGGCATTAACATATGTCCATTTTGAAACATTTAATCCCAACCGGAATATCCAACTGCTAGTCTGCTACCTTAGCTTAGTTTCTGCATAACAACTGAATTAGCAAGTCCAGCCTGCTCTATTGTCTGGTTCAGATCACTGAGTGGCTTGGGAGGAAATCCAACAGTCTGAAGCTGGTAAGTTCTACTTCCTCCTGGCCGTGAAGCATCAATGAAGGCGCGGATATCATTAATTGTGTGGTGGAAGTTAAAATGGGCCACCATGCGAGTCCCATCTGCTAACCTGAGCTGAATGGGGGTCGAGGGTTGGCTCTGATCCACAACCAGGCCAGCAGAAGGGGGTGGGGCAGAGTTCAGAGGAGCATTTTGCTCGGATGCTGCAGAGGAAGTGCTGCCGCCAAGGGTTCTTCCAACACCTTGAAATGCAACAGTCCGCTTCTCAGGTTCCTGCAAGTAAACAAGTGAAAATTAGGAAAGTGGTTATTCACTCCATCAGTCCAATATTCCACAAACATATGGCCAATATGGGCTGTCCCAAAATAATCTATCACTTACCAGCCCCCTCTTACTTCCTATATTTCAATTTTCTTATTTAATTGACAACCCTACTAGCTTACTTTATATGCTTGCCATATCCTAAATTGAAGATAAAACCTTGGCAGAGGGATATTATCAAACTACAACAATATGCATGGTGCTAGGAAAGACAGACATTATAATTCTATATCCTAAGCTAACCAAAATATCAATCAATGAACATTAAGCTACTAACATAAAAATATATATATAAATAAAAAGGGGTTAACTGAGAACTCACAGGACAGTCGACTCCCTCCCTTCTGATGAGATTTACATGCACTGAAGACCTTCTATCTGCAGGTTCAAGCTCTTTTGGGCATTCAGACTTTCCAATGCTCTGCATTGGATTAAGTTAAAATGTAACTGAAGAGCACAAGGAAAAAAAAAAAGAGGGGGGGGGGGGGGGGGGGGGGGGGGGGGGACATAGGCTTTGAAAATCTGAAATTAATTTATTACCTCTATGAATGATGCATTTTCAGGGTCATCCAACCTCCTGAGGGGACCATCATTTACAGTGAATCCATTCTGCCAGAAAACAATGTTGTGGACAACTGGCTCAGGTGGCTGAGAGGCAGCAGCTACTGCATCCCCAGATGCAAGTGTTCTTCCTGTACCAGTGAAGCTTGAGCTAGAAGGGCGCAGGTTCTCCAGAGGACCTTCAACAGCACCTAGTTGCCTCGCTTGGTTAAAAATTGCATCCACATCATTACCCTTGGGTGGCTCTTGGACCAGCATTCCACTGCAAATGCGCAATATCAAGCATTAGGCAAAACATTCAAACTATAATACCAAAAGGTTTTCCAAATAAACTCTCCTGCAATCAAATGTATGGGTTTTGTTCATAGTGCTTCACAGTCAAGACTGAAGCTTCCGGGGGGAAAAGAGACGCGGGGGGTTGGGGGGGGGGGGGGTTGTCAGACGCAAGGACTTGAATCTCTTACCTTGGCCGTAAGATTTGTGACTCAATGACCTCATCTAAAGAACACAGGAACTTCACCAGCTTGCAAAACTAAAGCTCTCTTTCTTAACGATACTAGACCTTTTAGACTGATAACAACAGAGCAGCAGATAGAGTTCGAAAAGATAGAAAAGGAAGGAAATAAACCTCTTATAAAGAAGCTAAAGTACAAAAATGAAAAAAATAACCAGCACCCCAACCCCCAAACTCCCAAAGCTCATTAGTTGGGTGAAGAATCATCATCTGTGACATGAAGTGCTAATTAATACAATTAGGACTATTCTTTACTACTCCACTCAAAAAAACTTTCCTACAGCCAAACACAGCTCATCCTGTCCCAATACAGAGCGACTCCAGAATGATTTGCTCACTGTGGTATTATGAGAGTCTTCAAATACAGCTATTCCTTTCCCTCTCCCCTCACCCCTATTCCTACTCCTCTCTTTTTCAACCGCTTGTTCTCTTTCTACTTCCAAACATCTCATTACAGGATGATAAAAATCAATTCTAAAGCCACATTTCACCAACTGTTTTGGGTTCTAGCACAAAACTCACACATCCCGAGATCCATTCATTTGACAATCACGAGAAATCAGCAGACATCCAACTTATGATCAAGTGGAGTAAAACCACACCTTATACATGGGTAAAATCTTAATCAAGAGGGAGAAAAGTTAATGACTTAAAGGGAATTGACAAATATCCAAGATCTCAGAGCCACTTTTCTGACTTTAATCCAATAGAATGCCTTAACCCACCAATGCCAGGGCTGGCTAGCAGCTAGAAAAGAAAAGGCTTATTGAAGGGAAAATAAAACTAATTTACAAATTTCAAAAAGAGTGCCACTAACTAAGGAAACCACACATGCTACTGCAGTCTTACAGTTACCTCTCAGCAAATTACACTTGCTCTATCATTCAATGTCAAGTGTCAACCACCACCTATATGAATAGGATAACTAACCTTACACCACACACCCTTGAAACAAACCAATCATCCTTATGATAAGAAGTGATCATCCCAATCATCGCCTATTTCCCATTTCAATCACTAAAACAAATTGAACTTTTGTCCCTTTCATTTGCCCAATATCCATTGTCTTTAGACTGCTAAATAACATTTAATATTGGCAGAAAAGTACTTTGGATTTTGACACTTAAAAAGCTAGTCCACTGTAATTCTTACTTAGTGTCACAACAAATAGTTGACATCCACAATTAAAATACTACAAACAAAAGTACAAATGCAATCATGGCAGAACAGCACTTGGTAACAACATAAAAAACAACAAAAATCTAATCCTAAAATGTGCATTAAAAATCAAGCATTAAGAAAGGAAAGTTAAAAGAGGATAAAAGTGCAAACCCTTCTCACCGCCATTAAACTATTAAAGCATTGATTATTATAATAAACCAAAATATCTAGAAAAACAAGTATTCAACAACACAAAAGGCAATTCTTGACACAAACAACCATTAAACAAAAGTTACTTAGACTTGTGCTCCTCACCTTAGTCTCACTAGCTTCAATAGACCTAAGTTCATAAGTTTGGTGTATGATTGATAAGTTCTAAAAAACGCCAATAAGTACATTAAAGTTAAGTTCACGACTAACCAAGTTGAATAACTACACTAAAATAAGTAACATTAGCTAAATTCAGGAATAATAATTTAAGATATGATCATATGAGCTTAGGTCAGTGAACTTCGGTTGAAGGAAGCACACCCTCATTTATAACAAAAAGATTATTTCTTGAAACTAACAAGGGTATCCCATAACAGTTTCAAACCAAATGAAAACATACCCAAAAGCCGAGCTTGAGAACATCTTACAACAAGGAACATGAATTATACGCCTCAATTTCTTAAAACCAAGCATATTATAATAACAAAAGCACACAATTAGCATATTATAATAACAAAATCACACAATTATATATCATGAAGTATACTACTATTTCAACAAAGAACTTGCAAAAGGGGGAATTCTTAATAATCCCAAACTAAACAAAAACATATCCAAAACCTATAATTGACAGCATTAAATTATTAACCCTATGATTCACAATCACAAAGCATTAAGCAAAATAACCTCAATTACATCAGATTATCAACAAGGGCAATCCTTAAACATCACATCCTAAACAAAAACACATCCAACACCAACGATTAACAACAAATTATCAAATTATACAATCAAAACACAAAACAATAAGCAAATTAACCTCAATTATATCAAAATTAACAAAAGGGTAATTCTTAAAAATCATAAACTAAACAAATTCAGATCAAAAACCCAAGATTAACAAGAAATAATCAAGTGGGTAAGGAATAAACAAAAGAAAAAAAGGGTAAAAGCGTAAACCTTTTTTCACCACCAGTGTAATACTCTTGTGGGGCGTTATCAGAGTCGCTATCAGAGTCAGGACTAGAGCGACGATTCAAGTCGGCGAGTGTTCGAATCCCACCAGAGGGTCGACTACCACCGCTAACAGATCTCGTCGTTTTTTTGTCTTTGGAAGCCATGAAAATTATTCAAGCTTTGATTTGAGTTTTTTTACAGAGTTTTTTTTTGCAATTTCTTCTGCTACAAACTATAATAGTTTGATGTGTGAGGAGAGAGAAAACTGCGTGGATGCTTTGTGTGTATATGTGTCAATGGATGTATTTCCGATATTTTTTTTTTGGGTCAATGCGAATCCCAGGTTTTATCTATACTTACTAACTTGTAATGGACGTAGTATTTTAGTTGACACGTTTTAACTAAAACACTACTTCCTCCGTCCCTAAATTACATTCCTCTTTCTCTCTATTATGTGGGGAATTAATGCTAGAAAGAGGAATGTAATTTAGGGACGGAGGGAGTACTCAATTACTCGCATTTTTTACTGGACAAGTGATGAGAATCGATCCCAAGATTACCAAGAATTAGGAAAGAACTCTAACCACCTAAGTTATCCCTCATTCTCACACTTTACGTTTTTTTTAACTGCATCACTTTCCATATTAACTTTTATTTTTAAGGAAAACGCTATACATAAATGATTACAAACTATTATTTCACATGATATCTCTTTTATGGTCTTATTAATCATTATACGTTTATTAAAAATACTACAGTACGTAAAATAATCATCCACTTTTACAATATTCTGAACTAAAATAAATACTTCCTCTGTTTCTTCATAGTTGCAACACACATTTTATTACGGTATTTGAGAAAAGTGGACCTTACATGCTATAATACACATAAAATGGGGTTAAAAGGTTGTTAGGAGTATAATCAAGTGTGCCATGTACTTTCATTAAAGGTAATTGTACAATTTTCACCATAAAAACCTTCCTTTTATGGTGTGTTGCACCTATTGTAACATTTTCATTTTAAGGAAGTGTTGCAACTAAAGTATAAAAAACAGAAGAAGTAAGTTTTTTTTAAAACTTTACATAAATAGAATTTTTTTTTAAGGTGAGGAGAATTCTCTTGCAAATAAGGGGGAAAATAGGAAATTAGGAATCTCACTTACTTAAGTGAGAATTGAATCCCCCTCACAAAGATAAAAAGAGGGTATCTAACCACTAAGGGCCTGTTCATATTTACTGAATTGAGCTGAACTGAACTGAACTGATTGGAGCTGAATTGAACTGAACTGATTGGAACTGAACTGAACTGAATTGAGCTGAAATGAATATTTTATGTGAGAGGGAAATTAAAAGCTGAACTGAACTGAACTGATTGGAGCTGAACTGAACTGAACTGAACTGATTGGAGCTGAACTGAACTGAACTGAAATTAAGTAAATGTGAACAGGCCCTAAGCCAACTTTAATTATAGATATTACATAAAGTCACAAATATAAGTGATACATTTAAAATAATAACGGGAGTACTCCATACGTATTTACACAATAATAAACGTGACTAATCAATAATAAAAACTGAGGAAACGGATAAAATGAGGAGTGTAATAAGTTAAGATGTACGAAACTACGAATATGACTAAATAATTTATTTCTTTGGTTGTTGTACCAAAGTAAATTAAAATAAAAATTCCTTGGATTGTGGATTGGACCCCCCATGTTAAAAAGTTGTATACCAAATGTTTGTACCCCGTGATATCAACAAGACAACAAGACAATAGCTCTTGGGTTAATTACTTAATCATACAACAATTCTTCCCATATAATAACTTTAAGTTTTCCATTCAAAAAAATAAATAAATAAATAAATAACTTTAAGTTTAATTGATTTCCCCTACATATACGAGAGTACAGAGAATCAATGATAATTACTCAATTTATAAAGCTTACGTGTTACATTTACATCCTCTTATTTAAAACTAGGTTAAGTCCCGTGTCATACACGGTAATTTTTAATGCATATCATTAGTTTAAGACTGCTATTTAATTATAAAAAAAACCTAATTGCAAAATAGGATGAAAGTTCTGTAATTACAAAAAAAAATAATTAAAAAATTTATCACACTAAAGAAAATAGAGAGAATAATATATGCACGACTAATAAAAATAACTCTTAATTACATTACAAAGTTATAAATAGAATACTATTATTGCATATAAATAAAATATGCTTATCAAATAGGAAGTGAATTATTATTGTATAGTTTGTATTAAAAACTTCTCTAAGAAGCTTTGGCCAAAAAAATTAAAAAAAAAAAAAAAAAAAAAACTTTTGGAGGAAAAATTTTTAACCAGGAAATGACATGTGTCATTTCTGGTTTCGCCTTTAGTATAAAGTTATAGATAGATAAGATAAATGACTCAATTAGACAAAACTACTTGTGAATCACTAGTTTAACTTACGCTTAGATATGGAAGAAGGGGGTCAAATATCCCAAAAGGAACTTCATCAATCATAATTTAATTATAAGTGCCTTGGTCTTCTCAACTTATTAGGTATATACCTCATAGTATTAAGTTAGGTAAGAGCCCGATTAAAATAAAATAAATGAATCTTGCTAACAAGCGTCCTTGGAGCGTTAAATAACTATTTAAATAATTTCCTAAAATGGTATAAATATTGGAATGCGTGCTATATCAATTGGTATAATTTATGTTTATTTTAGTTAAATATTTATACTTTTAGTTATCTTATCTAACGTTTTGAATGTTTATTAGTTTTTGTCAAAACAAATTAAGCTCCACCCAAAAATAATAAAATTCAGGAACACAGTCTAAACTAAGCAATTATTAAGAAAAGCCCCTGTCCAATCCCTATACAATAATATGAGCATGAATATTTTATGTCGGTAATGGAGCTAACTAGCTAAGACTAATTCCAAAGGGAAGTGACTGTGTTGTGGATAGACCATATTCAAGTTGTATTTTGTCAGCCTAGTTTTTAATTAATTTTCTCAAGTTTAACTTATTTGAACGTATTTAAGATAATTAATTTTAGTCATGAATAAAATCAAGTGAAGAATACATGTTCTTAGGGCTTGTTCACTTCAGCTCCAATCAGTTTAGTTTAGTTTAGTTTAGCTCCTAATTTCCTAGTCTCATAAAATATTACTTTCAGCTCAGTTCAGTTCAGCTTCAATCATTTCAGTTCAGCTCATTTCAGTAAATGTGAAAAGACCTTTAGTGTGTTGATGTATTAATAGCTCATGCTATTATAGTAATAAGTGTATGTATTGTTACGATCACTAGAGTGTGTAATCTTAAGTTTTTTGTCTTAAAAATGACTTTAAGATAATGTATTCAGGATCAATAAGCTAAGTTAAGTTTATTCTGATGAAAATCTATAAACTCAAATTCTACAATAAGCCCGATAATTACAATAAGTTAATGTAAAACGTTGACTTCAAACATCTAGTATATCCCTAAAGTAGGTTTTTTTTTTTTTTTTTTTTTTTTTTTTTTTTTAAAAAAAATAATTTAATTTAATTCATATTATATACCTCCACGTCAGAAAATAAAAGTCATAAATATTGGTATTTTACACCGTATTTTTTTAAAGACATTTTATGATAAATCATACTCAGTAGTTTGTAGTTTTCAAAAAAAAAAAAAAAATACTCAGTAGTTTGTACAAGTAGACAATCTAGACATTAGTAAAAGTCTAACAATCAACTCTTCTTATATTTTATTTAATGTGATTAATACGCGTTAATTATCGAAGGTGGTTCCAACTTCCAAATAAATTCGAATCTTTTACCAAAATGTCAATATTCACATGATCAGATTCTTTGTTCTTGTCTTTGCTATCAAGTGTCTGCATCTCTTTCGATTTTCTTTTCTAACACGTTCTGGATGTTTGCACTTTACAGGAAATGTTGTAAACAAGCGATGTCGATGCAGTACAAGAATTCATGACTTCATTATTACATGTAGAGACATACTTCGATTCGGTGTATGCACTGTAAAAGTCATGCATCGTGTTATGCTAAACCTTTTCGGGAAGGGGATACATCTTCGGGGTCATTCATTCATATAAGTAATGTGATACGCTGTTAAAACTTAAATACAAAAGTCAATATAACATGTAATTCTAATAGAATGTCTATTGGGGCAAACGATTTGGCCGTTCCCAAACACAGACACTTGATGTTGTATACCGCAATATGGCTAGTGATTTTCCTATATACTTTGTATAACGAGTCAAAAACAAGATCAATCTAATTCACTCTATGTTTGATGTTAAATCTCCCATCAGCTCATGTCCAATGGTCGTTTATCAAGGCGATGACTCTGTTTTTGATTCCTTAGCTCTTCAATGTCAAAAAGGGTTTTCTTCCGAGATATTGCGCTTTCGATATAGTCTTGTAGAGGGGGAAGGGATCCTTCTTTAGCGTCTGTAGGGGTGTTAACATCTTTGTTCCGAATAACCTGTTGAAAGTGATATAAATTTCTTCTCAATTATATCACATTTAACATCAACAAAGGTGCAAATTCGCCTCGAGGCAAACAAGTAATATAAGAGGAAGCAAGAGAAGAGGGAAAAGAGAATACTTACCTTGGATGCCCAGCGACGCTCTGCCTGTTGACATACATCTCTGATATCCCTTCCAGACAAGCTGGTTATGGAAAAGAAACAAATCAAGAGAACATTCATAGCAATGAGCATCACTATAAACATAGTATTAGTATTTTGCATTTTTTGCTTCGTTCTTTTCACTTTAAAACAGCCTTATTAAATTTGTTTTAGTTGTAAACTGGACTTGCCTTTATAATGGCCCTTGTATCAACTTGAGCTAAGAACTTTAAGGTGAAAAGATAATGTTCTGAAACTTGAGCTAAGAACTTTAAGGTGAAAAGAAACTTTAATTCAAAAATAAAAGGGAAGCAGCTAATGTTTACATTAATGTGTACTCCATGTAGTATTAATTGAGATCCACAAGAATATGACCATATGTACATATTTATCAATAATTCCATGATAATTGAATCCATGTCCACAGGTCAAGTCAGTGCAAAAAGAGTTGAGCTTTGCTTACCCTTCGGTAACCGAAGCAAACTCATCAAGTTCAGAATTAGCAAGGTGCTTTGCATACTGAGCTGCTATTTTCTGTCGATTCTGGTGATCAGGCAGACCAAAGAAAATCATCGAATCGAATCGGCTGAAAATAAAACAAAGAGATGGTTAGTTGAGGTCTTAAGACTCTTAACTCCCAAGTATGAAGATGCAAATAAGATCTGAAGAAAGCTTCTTAATAAAATTAGTAACATATACTGTACCTAATAAGAGCAGGATCAATATCCTGCTTTCTGTTTGTTGCAGCAATCACCACCACCTTCTTATCTTGTTCAAAACCATCAATCTGTACCAAAGAAGTTTTTATACAGAACTCTGGTCTTGGTCTAATAAACAAGTATAACATAAACTTCTTGCTAATTGTAAATTTAAGTCTTTGCAATACGGAAGGCAGAAATTTGAAGTTAAAAGATTTTTCAACCAGCGCACACTAAATATCATTGTAGGTAATTACTTGACAGGCTTAAGAAGCAAGATATCATTGAGTGTCACTAAAAGGCTTGATTTGGACCGGGTTAGGTGTGGCTTGGTCCGAAAGTACTTTCATGAACGACAAAGCTAAGAGGAACAATGAGATGCACAATACACAAAGAGAGATGCCTAGTTATTGGAGAGGACTAAGCAGCCGACAAAGGCAAAAGCAGAACATTCATTTACGGTGTGTTTGGATAAAGAAAGGGGAAGGAAAAGAAAGGGAGGGAGGAGAAGAGGAAAGGAGGGAAAGGGAGGGGAGGGAAGAATGGTAACTTTTCCTTCCAAATCTCTTCATTGTTAGAAGGATCAATTTCCTACAATTTAATCCCTCCATTTCTCTCCCCTCTAATTCCCTTCCTTCCTCATTTGTTATCCAAATGAAAGATACCTCATCCCTCCATTTCCCTTCTCTTCATTTCCCTCCATTTCCTTCGATCCAAACACACCGTTAGTTCAGTTGGCCCTGAGATGCGAAATAATAAAGCAATTTTAAGTTTGAAGAAGATTTGAAACACATCATGTTCTTATTCACACACCTTAAAAAATTATTTTCACACTAGTCAAACTCCAGGTCCAGAGGCATGGTCAAAGCACTTAGCTAGCAACTAACATATGAACAATTTCAATTTATTAACTCATGCCATGTTGAAAACTGTTTTACCTGCCTCAATAACACCGATAAAATTCTCCGAGTAGCTTCATGTATCTCACTATCACGGGCAATAGCAAAAGAATCAACCTGCGCGGATTCAAATATGATTATTTTAGTAGATAATTTAGACTATATTTGAATGAACTGTCCATGCAATGCTAAATGAGCTGCAAGAAACCAAGTACATCCTCCATTCCAATATAATAAGCCACATTTCTATGATCGATTGTCCCAAAAACAATATCCCACTTTCTAAATTTTGACAAGTCATTTTGGAACTTCCCAAATTAACCCTTCACGATACCCTTATAAGAGTTCCAAATACTTCAAAGGATTATTATGGTATTTGTGCTAAATTTCTGAGAGATGACCAATAATTTAAGGACAAAGGTAGTACTTTTTTTTCTTTTTATTTTTTTTTAAACAAGACAAAGGGAGTACTTAGAATATAGATTTCCTGTTCTTTTTCTTTCTAGTAACCATGCACTATAAGAACTTTTAATCATGGTGTCAGGTACCTCGTCCAAAAATATGATTGCACCATCTGGAAGCTCATTGGCAAGAGAGAAAACCTTCCCGAAGAGCCGCTCACTTTCACCGTAATACTTGGACATGACGACCTCCAATGGCACATAAAGAAGCGGAACCCCCTGGAAGGCACAGTAAAAGATAACTCAGTTGAAAATGATAATATGTACATCCTAACCAAATTGAGTGACATGAAAATACAAGGCACTACTGCAACTCGGACAAAGGTTTCATCACATAAGGTTCTAATTCTAATAAAAAACTTTCACCAGAGTATATTACATATTCCTGAAATTCAACCAGCACGCCTACAACTGGATATTCGGAACCTTAGTATTCAAACCTATGGCATCATTTGTAATAAACAAACTGCAAAGCTAGAGTGTTGCTACGTAACGTGGATATGGACTAACTGTCAGGTGCTTCATTGTTCTCATCCTCATATAAGCCGCCTAGTTTCAATCTACAATAATCTACTAGTCCATTGACAGGAATTATATGCTGCATTCAACTGCAGGGCACAGATAACTCATTCTGTTTCTGAGACTCAAATAAACAAGAATAGTATGACTGTATGATACAGAATTATGTATGCACTTAGAAAATCAGAACCACATATAGCATGAAACCACATAAGTAAACCAACAATATGTAGCATGCATTCTTCAATAAACTGCATTTGGTTCTTTTTTCTTTTTCTTTCTGATAAACATGCACAAAATATCACAAGTAACAAGCTCGGTGATAATATAGGAGTATAGGACTGCTTCTACATATCACATGTAAACAAAGACCGACTGTTCAAAGTACAGCTGGAAAGGTATGAGACAACATTAGTCCAAAAAAATTAAAGAGCAAATTTGACACTCATAGACTCATAGTATATATATCATTCTAGATGTAAAGTATCAAATCCACCAATTACAGATCACTACAGAGAGTAAAGGCTTACCGCTTGATTAGCAATAACACGAGCACAAGATGTTTTCCCAGTACCTGAGCACAAAGTATATGTATGACTTAATCTAACGGTCTCAAGAAGGATAATAAACTCTGTCATTTCCCTAAAAAATATCGGCATTTACAAGACAATGTGTTGACAATGTAGTTTAAGTTATCTTAGAGGGAAAACCTGGAGGGCCTTCAAAAAGCACAGCTCGGGGTCTATTCGACTCATATTTTTTCCGAGTGCCACGGGCAATATCATCATAGACTTCAGGACTACGCAGAGCCAACAATACAGTATCCTCTATTTCCCTGTAAAACAGAAGATGAAGGAAAAATGTTGTTGGTCAATCATCTATCGTTGGTCAGGCAGAATTTTAGGATTTGGATACGAAGTATTCGATAAATCCATTAAATATACCGTCTCTTATATATGAAGTATATTCAATGAGACACTGCAAATGCAATTGTTGGATAAATGGCACACATATAATAAGGTCAAGGAGATCACTCTTCCCTACTTCACAATTACTTTCATATAATGACAATTTCATTTGATACTTCACAAGTATGTGCAGAACAAATCAAAGACCTCTTAAAATTAAGTCTACAATCTTAAATGAAACAATTCATCAAAGACCCAAATCTCAAAAACCTCTTTTGCTGATCATAGCCAGCAATGGTATCCCACGACACCTCTTCATTGGCATTACCAACAAGTGGTTCATCAAGCCCGAAGACACGTACGCCCATGGCTTCTAAACTAGTAATTGATTTACTTGTCGAAGGCGTTCCTGCAGAACTACTTTTTTCTCCGGCTTTGCTCTGCCCTGGCCTTTCACCAGCTATTTGCATAATTGAAGCCAGAGCCTCAAGCTCAGCAGGACTAAAGATTCCTTTCTTCAGGAACTCAACCTCCTGAAAGTGTGTCGGCAACAAAACATCAGCTCAATGCTAGATGCCAGCAATACTACCTTTGATTCTTGATTCAATAAAAGCCACATAGCATATACAAGGACAGAATCAAGGTTGAATTAAAGGCATAAATTACCGGCTTATCAGGACTTATCAGTGACCTAAATATTAAAACACAGAGATCGCTGTCATTTGAAATGTTTTCTCCTGTACCAACACTACTCCCTCCACTTTCTCTCTTTTCATTTGGGAGCCTGAGTGCTAGCTGCCAAGCAACTGTGCTGAAATTATACAGCGTAACAGAAAATACATAAGAGTTAGCTGATAAAAGCATATTCAATCACAATATATACTACCTCCGTTTCATATTTTTTGCAACTTCAGGGTATTATTTGTGAGATATAAAATATTCCAAAGTTGCTAAAAATATGAGCGGAGGTAGTAACTGAATTGATTACTACTAATGACAATGAAACTGAAATAGCATAAATAAATTTAACTTCCAAAAACACGTCAAAAGAAAATCCAGAAAAAGATTGAAAGAACTTAAGCTTTGAAATTACCTGTCCCAGGATTGAACTTCCAAAGGTGAACCACCATTGAGGCTTGAAGCAAGGTTTGCTATCAATCTAGGGATTTCACAATAAGTGGGTACTGGGAACTTGATAGCAATCTACGCATATCATAAGGAACCATTATCATTACAGGCAACAATGCCTAAAGAAATCAAGCCGAAAACATAAGAGCAAATACAACGTACAAACATTTCAGCTGCACAAAGCAGACAGCTTGCACTACAATGACTAGTAAGTTTGTTCTTATATTTTGACTTGTCAGCCTTAAGATGATTATTATACTTAAAAGTTAAAAGTATAAATAAAATCTCATGAGCAAAACCTTCAATTTTGGACAATTTTCGATTTTTTAGGCCCGTAAAGAAAAGAGGCCGGGGTGCTTCTCATGAACCCCACAAGACCCAGGGAGGCCATTGGATGCCTCACCTTATTATCTTCCTAGAATATACATTCACTCTAAACTTAGATTTACGGTTTGCTTCCAGAATATTTCTCGATCTTATTAAAGTTATGGTATCTTATGTATGAAATCTACTAATCTTCAAATTTCAATCAAAAAATTTGATCCCAATTCCCTCAATCAGAATGAAATAACAAAATCGTGAACAACATCGGAGGACTAAAGGAGTAAAAGGACCAATGATTCATATAATTAATCCCTAGGTTGATTCCAAATAGGAGGGAACCGGACTAGTGCCTCTTGTAACTTTTCTTATATTGTAATGAGAATATGTGATTTGATTGTAAACGAAGTTTGGAAAAAAGGTGATGCAGAACTACACAAGAAACTCTATAATCTGTCTCATGCAGCAATAAAGGTGTTTGATGCAGGATTTTACTAGGGTGATAAGGTATATGTACCTTTTGGCCTTTTACTGCAACAGTAAATCGTGGATAAGAACCATACTTCATGCCTTTGCTTCTTATAAGATCCTCCAACCTACGTCGTTCCTTTTTTGCTATTTCTTCCAGGTTATCATAACTCGAAGGGATATCAGATGGCAAGGGAGATTCGGAAGGGACCTGCAATGGGTTCAGCAACAATGAAATGCAATCAAGGAATAAATCATTAATATACTCAGTATGCAGTACAGTTTAGAGTCCAAGTTTCCATAACAAAACATATGGAACAAACTAGGCCCGACACTAGCAATGCATGAAAACATAAATCGCCACACAAAGTAGTCCATCTAGATAAAAAGCACAAACCTCATTTGCATCTGCATAAGCCACATCTAGAATCCCAACACCAACAACGCTAGCTAGCACAAGCGGAATGCAAAGTGACCGGGTAGACTCGAAACTAGAAAATGGAATACGGCCTTTAAACACATTGGTTAATTGCTGCTGGGTTCCATAACCTGCAAATCACATAATTGCAAAGCAGAATTGATAAATGTTCTCTCATTCTAGCATCAACCACAGTAACGCTATATATCGATTAAAAGAAATCCAAAAATTGTGAAAACATAGTCACTACAAGAACATTCATATCTCCCAAAACAATCTTAGTAATTACACAATTTCAAAAACAATATATATGAATTCATAAAAAGTACTCCTTTTGAGCTACCATCACTGAATAATCAACTAAAACCTAAACATATTGATTTCTTGCATATAATTTCTCCCTAAAATAACAAATGCTCTGCTGATAAAACACAATCTAGTATTTCCTTCCAACAATATATAAAATTAATGATAACTAAAATTAGCAAAACCCCAATTCAGAAAAGCCACTAAATTTTAAAACCAAGCATACAAATTCAATTTTATTGAATTCCACCAGCAACAAGCAAGATCAGCTTATATCACACAATGACATCACCCCATCAATTCTACTCATAAAGTCTACAAATTTATGTGCCAAAAGGTTCAAACTACAACATTAACAAGACTAAAAGTCTAAAGATTAAAAATTCAAAGATAACCCATAAATTAGAAAGAAAATATTACCATGATAAAGACGAGTTTGAAGGGGTTGAGGTGATAATGTAGGGTTTATGGTTTTAGAAGAAGAAATTGCACTGCGCCAAACTCTTCTAGTTAATAATCGACTGAATGTTGCCATGACAATTCTATATTTTTGATCAAAATTCGAGGGTTTTGATGAATTTTTGCTAGAATTACTGAGAAATCGGAGAATTGAATTCCAAGTCTATGTTATTCAGAGTTCCCCACCAATACTACAGTTGGGTCGAATAAGCATGAAGAATCTGATTCTGGTACCTTCAATTTCTTGAAGGACAGGTTATGGGTAAGCTTTTTTTTCTTTTTTTTTTTTTTTTGGGAAGGAGAGGTTGGGAATTTTTTTTTTTTTTTTTTTTTATTTTAAAACCTCTCTGCTCTCACGTTAAGTTAGCGAACTAAACACGGTGAGAAATATGCCGTTAGACAATTAGGGGATCTCCATCCTTAATCCTTATAATGCTTTTAGTGGACGTTAAATCCTTAACTAGATGGTTGGAAGGTTCTTTCCTTATCACTGGACAAACACTTGTTGGTAAGAGAGTTGAGTAGAATACAAATTGCTTTTTGTATAAATAGGACAAAAGATATTACAGAGTATCTATTTGTAGGTGATTATCTATAAATACTCATGTAAGAAGGTTGAGTAAAATATAAATTGCATGAGAGGGCAAAGACGAAAGATGAAAAGGAGGCCAAATAGAAAAGGTAAACACTATATCCTCAACCATTATAAGTTATAACTACATACATAATTTATAGGTGATTGAGATTTTCAAGTACATTGGATATTTACTTATTAATCATTTAGCTTAAAAACGGGAAAATAAATGTTCTTTAATGTGTTACTTCCTTTTACGAGACATTATGTTTGTCCATTTATCATTAGATATCGTTATGTTATATATTACACTTTACACATGTAACACGTTTAGATCGACTACTCGTGTTGATCTAGGTATGTTGTGCATAGTAAAATCCATTTGATGTTAAGTAAACAGAGTAAACAGAGAGAAACATGCATCTTTGTAAAGATTGTCTACAAGTAATTGGGAATATGATCATACAATTCAAACCCCCAATTCTGGTAACTTTTGAAACGTCTTACAACTTGGAGGAGAACCTGGATGCTAATGCAATGAGTATTAGAGTGATCCATTGGGTTGGTCTCTGTTGGGCTGAAACTGGGCTTACTTCAAGTCTAGTACGGAGTAGGTAGGATGACATTAGCCCAAATGACCCGACTGCTTTGTTTTTGTTTGATTCAGCTTTAAATTGCCAGGGAATTAAGTGACAATTAGTGGGCAAAGTGGCAAACTTTGAAACTTATAACTAGAATTCCCTTTAAACCCTTCAGGTTTGCTTGTATACATGATTGATTTTTCAAGACATGGTATGGTTTTTACCAGGATGGAGGAGGAAGATTTATGTTTATGACTATACGGGATAATCAAATTTGGTTCATATTAGCCGATTCCATCAGAAAATCTTGCGTGGACCTAAGGTTTATATATACACACGTAACTGGCATCATATTCAACAATTGTGACCCCTAATTTTAATTTAGTAACCTTATTTTTAATATAGTAACCTTATTTTAACATAGTAACCTTATTACATTTTTCATCACAATTCTATAGCTTATTCTAGCTAACAGGCATTAATATTATTCAAGCTTTCCAATTTATATTACAACAATTCGCCACGCAAATTAGTATAAAGCAAATTACATTTCAACACAAACCGAAACAAAAATATATAGCACCGACCTAGCTAATATAGTAATGAAGCCTTAACTAGTTAAAAAAAATTCGGTAGTATTCGCTAAAGATTAAATTATGTCTACATCATTGACCTTTTTTAAATCAGCTCCCCAACCCCAAAAAAAAAAAAAAAAAAAAAGGAATGCCAGTGTGTAAGAAATAATATCTTATCATGTATACTTGAAGGTCTTGTTGAAAAAAAAAAGGTCCTGTTGAAAACTTGAAATCGCTAGCTTAGAGTTCGTTTGGCATCATTGCGGTTTTCTGTATTTTGGTTTTTTATATTTCAAAATCATATGATATATGTCATATAATAATAATAAAAAATAGTCAAATTTATTAAAATTATGACAATTTTGAAAAATGGCAACAAAAAGTAAAAACGCCTTTTTCTTGTTTCCTGTTTCTGATTTTTTGTTTTCAAAAAAACAGAAAACTGAAAACGAAAAACAATGTCAAACAACCCTTAGTTCAGTGTTGTCTTTTATATCATGCATGCACGTATAGTACGTACAGTTGAAAGCCATTGGATTATAATCCAACAAAATTGCCCTCAACTTTCTGCATGCAATTGTATGTCTTTAACTCATTTATCTTTATGACTTTATATATTATGTCATGCATTCGATCTGTATGTTGAAAACCATTGGGTTATTATCCTACAAATTTGGTTACAACTTTCTGCGATAATTTGGCCTTTTCTTTTGAAGGGTTTCCTAGATGACAATATTACTTTCAACATTGTGATCGATATCTATACCCTTTTTTATTTAACTTTTTATTTTTATTTTTATTTTTCATTTAATATAGACTTGTAAATCACAAATTTAGAGAAATCAACATAACTTTTACAATCAAAATCATAGTTAATTTGCATATTTGGCATAATTCATATTCCACCGCTTCAAACTTGTGATCGATATCCATGATTGTCAATATAGTTGAATAATAGATAGAGCCATAATTTTCATATACCGTAATACCTTGTTTTTTAGGCAATTTGTGACTAATACCTTACTTTTTTTTTTTTTGTCAACTAATAGCTTGAATTAAATTTTGTGTTAAAAATAACGGTTTAATAACGAATTCCGACCAAAAGTCAAGTTTTCGGCGTTTTTCTTTAAAGTTATTAGTTAACAAAATTGGATAAAGTACAGTTTTAGTTTACAAATTGACTTAAAAACAAGGTATTTTCTGAAAATTATAAATAATAAATATGAGCCGCATATTCATTTTAAATCGTCCATTATATTTCTATGTTCGTTCATACTAAAATGCAAATTCAATTCATACGTTCTATCATACTTTTAAAAAATCTAAATCATTTATTTATTTAAAAAAAATAATTAAAAAAAAAAAGAAAAAAAAAACTTATCTCTATCCTTTCACAAAAAAAAAAAAAAAAAAAAAAAAAAAAATATATATATATATATATATATATATAAAATAAAAAAAAATAAATAAAAAGGCTAATTTTTATATTAGATGAGTCATGAGTTATAACAAAAATTTAGCCAAACATCACCACATAAATAATAAGCATATATGAGTACTCCGTATAAATTATCACCTTAATAATCCAATTAAATTAAGAGCTATCCGGCCGTCCCATTAAGCTAATTTCATATGTTTGGTAACCTTACGAAAAAGCAAGGTTAGTTCCCACAATAAAGTGGAAAGTATATGGATTTTTTGTTTATACTTGAATAAGGGCATAATAGTTAAATAATATAAAGATTAAAGGTAACGAAAATCATAGGGCTTGTTTGGCATCATTTTTCATTTTCAGTTTCCTGTTTTTTTGAAAACTAAAAACCAAAAACAAGAAACAAGAAAAAGGTGTTTTCACTTTTCTGTTGTCAGTTTTCAAAATTATCATGATTTTAATAAGTCTAAATAATTTTTGATTCATTATGTGACATATATAATGTACTTTTAAAAAATAAAAAACCAAAAAACAGAAAACCACAGAGATGCCAAACGAACCCATAGTTATTCAAAGTACTAAATACTAATATACCAAGTATATTAATTAATGTTAATTAAGTATTGTGATATGGCTTATCTTCTGCAGAGAGTGCACACAAGTTGTCACCCACACGTGCAGCACTGGCTTGATCTCGTGCCATGCTTTAGATTTGTGGAACAAGAAAATCAGACAAACAGAAGAAAAGGAATTGGAATAAGAAACTACTAGTACAAATAACTAGGAAGAGTATACTCGTAAGTCAGTAACATAAATCAATTTCCGTCAAAGTAATAACATATTGAAGGTGATAGAGACATATATAGATTATATAAATAAAACAATTTTGAATTTTAACCATTTACTTAACTTTTTGATTGAGTTGATAATCTAACATGATATCAACATTTAACTGTACATGACAAGAAGTTCACGGTTTTAACTCTCATAATCCACCTTTCCTTCCCATTAGGTTAAACGAACTTTTGGTTAATTGATAAAGTTGGTCATCTTGATAGAGTATATAAACCACTGCTTCAATCACTAGATCAACCGTTTTAGATGAGCTAGTTAGTAATTTAACAAGAGGAAACCATCTATCGTTGCAACTTCCTTTTCAATAGAAGAGCACATTTTGTCTTAGTTGTTTATCTAACAGGGATAAGACGAGCTACTATATTCCCCGCCCTCTTCAAATTAACTTGTGGGTGGAGAGGCAGACAATGCAACAAGATGCGAAGGAGTTGGTGCAGCAAATATGTGGTAAATGCCAGAAATTTTGGCCCTGTCATCCACTAGCTTGTGAGACATCGATCGATCTTCAGCCAATCTCAAACTAATAATGAATAAATAATTTAGCAATGTACGTACGTGATGAGAATATTTGGTTTGGCTTAATTATTAGATTAATTGTTTGGTATCAACTAACAATAATTATGCTTTGGTTTTTATTATAACTTTGTCATACTAAAATTAAACTATACATAGATTTGTGAATTTACAAAGCAAGGATATCTTAAAATTATAAATTATGTAGGTTGTTATGATTTATAATATTGATCTTATCAAAGTTTGTATGTGTATGAGTGTGACTATCTATGTGAAAATAAAAAGTACGATTAGCTGATATGAAGAATATTAGTTTGAAGTAGATACATGTCCATTTTCATTCCAAATAAATTGGTGTGCTACGATAGCGATATTATAAATTAAATGAAAAAGAAATAATATATGTGAGTAATGTCACCTTTAAGAAATTGAGTTGAAGTAACATGATTATCCTTATTTAGGTGATTGTTTATATGTTTTGCGTCATGTCACAACTCTCAAGACACTATATTATTTCTTAAATTCAAAACCGGTTTGTAGTATACTCCCTAAACTCCTTAAGATCATATCTCCCTATTTATACTTTATGCGACACCATCAAATGATAGGAAAATGTATAGAAAACAAAGATAGTATTGTTATTAATAACTTTAGCTCAATTATTTCATAATACCGTATATGTGAGAGCATTACATTATAATTTTTGAATAGAAAAAAAAATTTATAGGCATCGATCATGGTAAAATAAAAAGTTCATCATATGTACA
This sequence comes from Chenopodium album, assembly GCF_948465745.1. Lineage (NCBI taxonomy): Eukaryota > Viridiplantae > Streptophyta > Magnoliopsida > Caryophyllales > Amaranthaceae > Chenopodium > Chenopodium album. The sequence continues at coordinate 33,310,314 of NC_137857.1, read as the reverse complement.
TTTTTTTTTTTAGAAAAGAATTTTAAATCAGAATTAATCCAAATTATGTCATACTCGTAGGTGGGATATAGACATACCATACAATTTTATTGCTCATAATATAATCTCTAAATTATATATATAAGAGATGGCGAAAGCTCCCAACCAATCAGTTCTTTAGTCTCATTTAATTTATTTCTAAGTACATAACCTATGTCATTGGTATAGAGCCACTCTATACTACTAGCTTCAAGCCCCAGTTTAGAGCATGCTATAATATGTTAGGTAAAACGCATACTTCAATTTTTATGACTTTCATTAAGATTGATCGACCGACTGCAAATATTGTAAATTAGTTCAAGCAATTTGGCAATAAAAGTTAATTATCATGCTAAAATGTTTTTTTTTTTGAAAAATTAAGCTTCATGTTGCAAATATGTAGTACAAATTAATGTATGTACTCCGTAGCATTTTGCTACAAAATAAAATATTCCGTGTCTAGCAAAAATCCTAGTGAATTTACTCCCTAATCAAATGACATTAATTTTGGGTAACAATTTAATTTATATATAGGGGTAATAATTGGATAATAAAGTGTACTGTGAGCAAGCCTTAGGTGAGGATAGCTCATTAGCTCATACATGCAATATCATTTGTGAGACATTATTATCAAAAAGTAATTACCATTTTTAAATTTTAAAATTTACTTTATTCCAATACAAGACTATGGGTCTATTCTCTTCAACTTCAGTTCAGTTCCTAATTTTCTTCTCTCATAAAATATTTAGTTTAATTCAGCTCAGTTCAGTAAATCAGAACAGGCCCTATATATCAAAGAACCTTATGATATATCAGAATGTCTACAACATCTGTTTCATACTAGTAAAAATGAATGGGGATCCTCTACAATAAATTTTTCGGCCTTAATTTCTTTATTATTATTATTATTATTATTATTTTTATTTTTATCATACTACAAACCTTTATTAGAGAACATCTGAACAAACATAAAAATAACTAAAAGGCGAAATCCTCATCTTTCTCTTGAATCATGCACTCTATAATCAGATCTTTCTCTCTTCATCTAATAAGAGCTTGATAGAAGGATAAACTCGATTCATATAAAGTAACCCCTTTAATCAGTTACATACCCCTATCATATGCAATAACATTTAGCATTCAAACCAATAAAGATTGGATCGATTAATGTGTACAAATTACAAAGCAAATTAGAGTGGGAAGGCAAATTAACTACATATAGAAAAAGATTAATAAAGGACATCAATATAAGTCATAAGATACAGATCAAGGGAGCTTAATGCTTGAAACCCTAAATTGAGCTGTCAATTTAGGATTTGTTCCCTCCACTTACTTTTACAACCTCAACCCATGTGCCTTGTCTCATCCTAGAACTTCCCCAATTACAAAGTTATCACTATAATTAATTAATTAATTTTACTTTTCAATTAATTAATTAATTTAAAGCACATCTTAAAATTCTTATTCCAAGCATATTATGTCATTTTTTAATTACCACGGATGGAGAGTTTGTCACCACTTATCCTAACTGGTTAACTGCCAATAAAAAGTTGTATTTTCTTAATCTAATTTTTTGTACTTTTGATGAACAATGTTGGAGACAAGTCGGATTAATTATCAATTTTTATGTGGTTCGTTTGTGGAAGATTAATTATTAAATTATTATTGTAAGTAAGTTATATTAGTTGCATAATCACAAGATTTACAACTATTATTTAAGGGCATAGATAGTGTCATTGGATGTTTATTGGTCGCACTATTTTTTTAAGAAGGCTCCCTTAGCTTCCATTCAAGGGTAGTTCTCACTAACATTTTTTATAATCTTTTAATTAAATTTATATATATTTATGAAGTTTATTATTACTGTTGGACGAGAACACAACATGAACAGTAATTTAAAAGTACGGAGTAGTAAATATAGTAAATCAGTATTACATGTTATTGAGAATTTATACTTTTTGTCAGCAAAAAAAAAAAAAAAAAAATCAGACTTAGTTATAATAAACTAGTCATCGATCTATGTACAAAAAATTGTGTTGGTATGTTTTTAAATTTTGGATATAAAATATACTATGTTCAATTAGTTTAATATTCTCCCTATAAGAACAATAATTAGATCACAAAGTTCCTATTTACCAATAATGATTATTGACTTTAGCAATTTTGATGGGAAGGAGCATCAATTTTAGTGGTGTAGGACCAAGGTTGTTGTATAAGATTTTTAACATCTTGTGTTTGTGATTATTATTTAGGATTATGAAAGATGTGACGATTTTAAAGAAGATAAGTTTTTTTCATAATTTGTTCCCTACGTGAAAAATAATAATGGAAGATGTTGATAGGAAGTGTAACGGCAATAAATTTGACAATGATTCCATATACTACTACGTATATGTGTTTTCACTAAAACAAAGAGTGCGACAAACCATTTTTTTTAAAAAACAATGTGTGAACCAAATACTAGCTTCAAGTAAATATTGAAGATTTTTATGAAAACAAAATAATTCAAGAGATTAATTGATAGTAAAATCTATTTTACTAGAATATAAACATCGTCTTAGATGGATGAAAGAGGGTTTGAGAGGAAGGATACTCCTATTTTTTGAATTAGATTCGATTTGTAGCAATTATTCTAGACATGTCTTTTGAACAAAAAAAAGAAAAAAAAAAACTTTATGACACTTAATACACTAAAAATGTTTATAATGAGCTAAAAAATTTTACTCAGTTTTATCGACTTTTATATAGGAGAGAGAGAGGTATGATACTATGATCATTTTGAAATAAAGGAAAAAAGAATTACTTTGTATCTTCATACGAAAAAAAAAAGAGAGAGAGAGAGAAAAAAAAAGTGAAGTCGTATAAGTTTTCCTCAAAACAACTACTTTTTTTTTATGTGATATGTAATTCTATATAGAACTACAAATAACAATAACATAGACGATCTTATCCTAATCTTAACTCTTAACCTCCTTAAAAAATATTATTACCTCCGTTTTTTATTAGTTGACAAGTTTTGACTTTAGCACTATTCACACACCTTCCTTTGACTATGTTTTGTGATTTATATGCAAGGAAAAATATAGTCAAGTGGGATCTTGTTAGATTCGTCACAATGTATATTTTATTTATATCAACTTTTCAAAATTTTTGCTTATCGATAATTAAATATATTAATGATTTAATTTGTGCATTGGCAAACATGGCTAAAAAAGCGTGTCAACTAAAAAGAAACGGAGGAAGTATTGATTTAGACATATAAATTTCCTGCACACATATTTTTAACATTGTGCAAAAGTTCTTCATAATTAACGCTCTTGAAGCCAAAAAGCTTCATCCAAAAAGCACTAGGGCCAAGGGCATATTGTTACATTCTCCTTATCATATGCTTATGCTTTAAATCTCAAATTTCTTGGGCCCTCGTTATTTTAATCAGTGAAGAGGAGGCAAAAAGAGGTCCATATATACTTGTACTCTCATCATCCATCAGAAAAATAATGCTCAATATAGACCCCTCAACTTCAAATTTTGTACCGGATATAGAGACAACTTAGTTTAGTAAAAACGATACTCGATATTTTGTATAGTATCACCTAAAATGTAAAGAATTTCTCTCGTCAAAAGGTTAGGGCTTCCCAATAAACATATTTCAAAAAATTCCAAGGTATTGTATACTCTTTTCGTGTTTAAATAAATGAAACGTACGTGTTCCTTAGCGGCCATATATACTTAAACACAGAGAGAGTATATCCGTATATATAAGGAGCAAGTACTTTAGAAGTTTAAACTACTCGTAAATAACTATACAAGTGCTCTTAATTAGTTGCTTATCATTGTAGCTAGCCTATGTCAAACACTAGAACTCTTACTTAGTCAAGCAAGTCAAGCAAAATCTCCAATTTGAGCAAAGTCAAGGAAAATCTTCTGTTTGAACAAAGTCAAGGGAAAACTTAAGGGATACTTAAGCAACAACACTCCGTATAATAATCTTAGAAACAATAATCGAGAAATACTATTGCTATAAACTACATCCCTAAGGCCTACTAGTCCATAAAAAATTATCACTATCAATTAAGTAAAACACTAATTAATATTCACTACTTTGTCAAATGTTAAATAAATTATTATACTACATAATAAACAATTGATTGTCAAATAAGAATATGATCTAATTCAAAATTCAACCCTGAGAAGTGTGAGAAGATTATTACTTACAATTTTCGTTTGTAGTAATCTTGTACACAGTACACTAGTACTCGTAACTTCATAAGTCATAACGAATAACAAATATCCGGTTAATTAAATTGTCTAAACTTATATGCCGATCAAAGTGTAACACTTAAAAAATAAAAAATCAAGAAAAGAGTAATAAAAAGAATTTGTATAATTTTGCTAATGAATTCAACAACAATAATAGTGTAACTAATACATACTTGATACTTCCCTGAAAATGGAATAATATATACAAAAAAAATTTAAATTATAGGATGAAGAATAAAACTCTTATCCATAATAAACTATACTTCCCAGTTATAAATTTCACTCTTTACTACACCTAGTAAATAATCTAGTAAAACCTATCGATTTACTAGGTAAAAAACAGTTAAAAACATAAGTTAAACCGTTAAAACAGTAGTTTTCTTACTAAACAACCCACGCAAACTAAACATATTATTATTACCATTACCACCACCATTGCCACCACTCCTCATCCCACCTCCGCCACTGTCGCCACCACTTTCCTCGCTTCGACAACTCAAACTTTGTCGATACCCGATACACACCGGAACATTTAACTTCAAAACCCGGCCTTTACCCGAACCACCACCGTTAGGTGTTCGGTTCATCGAAACGGGTTTCCTCACTTGCCAAACCGGGCTAGCCCGGCCCAAATGAACCCCGGCCCGACCCGGACTACTGGGCCAAGACTTTCTTGATGTTTTTGATTCGCCTGATGAATTGCTCCTCGAACAAGGCGCACTGCTCACTTTCCGGTTTGATGGAACCGCCGGTCTGGCCCGACCCGAATTATTCCCCGCGGATCGGCTTCGCGAAAACGGCCAAATGTTAATATTTAACTCGGCCGAACTATTATTATTATTACTACTACTCCTACTACGAGCATTTTTCCGCTCTTTCTCTCTGCTCTTCTCGGTTTTCTCCACCTTAATTTCCGATTCATTCCCCGGTTTTTTCTCGGTTCTCTTGAATATCTCCCTCCACCGCTTCGAAGCGGTTAAAATCGGGTTATTCGAAGTGATCATAGCAGACGGTTCGGGTCCGGGTTCTGGCTCGTGCTCAGAGTCCGGTTCTGAAGGAGACGGTTCCGGTTCGATTGGACCGGTATCCGGCTCGGGGGTTTTTGATTGGTTCGGATGAAGGCGGTGAAGAGGGAGGAGGAAACCATCGGAGAAAAGCTCATCAGCTGATACAAGAGTAGCGTTTTGCGAGTCGCAACCCGTGTTGGAGAACTCGAATTCGGGGGAGTTTACTGAGTCGCTGCTGCTACGGCGGCGTCGGAGAGAATGATGGGGTGGAGAAAGAGTGAGTGTTCTTGAAGGTGACTCCATTTTGTGTTGATTTTAGAGAGAGAAAATGGGTGTGTTTTTAGAGAGAGAAAGTGATGAGAATGTTGAGATTTTTGGTGGTTGGAATGTGATGAATTGATGGAAGGTGGAATGCAATAAAAGAGAGGAAAGAAGAGAAGAGAGGGGAGTTAAATGAGGGGAAGAATGAATGGAGAGAAAGGTGGTAGTGAGTAAATGAGGTGGGTGTAAGATCATCGATAAACAAACACATACTCCATATCCTCTACCTTACTTTATATATAAGCCGTGTACGGAGTATGTTATGTACACGTATGATTATATTTTTCCTTACGTATAAATTAATAAATGATGTTAACATATACACAGTAGTGTGTGAAAGTCAATATGGTTTTAAGGAAGAAGGAATTATAAGATTAGCTTTTATGATTGTATTATTAGCATTGAATTACAATGATATTGAAATTAAATTTATTTAAAATAATTATATTTTTACTAAATATTTCACATATACCTCAACATTATTTTATTGTTATTTACTTGTAACATATCACTTTGACGTACATTAGTTGCAAACCTAGTGCTAATAATATTTCACTTTAATGGAGGGGTAGATGCAATTTGAATCTATAATTTTCTTATCATGCTTAGGGCATGTGTCTCATTGACTGAACATAGCTGAACTGAACTGAATTGAACTAAATTGAAATGAATATTTTATAAGAGAAGAAAATTAGGAGCTGAACTGAACTGAACTTATTCAATGTATGAGAGCAAACCCTTACTGGCTCTTGATTCTATGTTAAATGACTAACTTAGGGTCTATTCTAATTGAGGGCATGTTCTCTTACGTTGAAATTCAGTTCAGTTCAGTTCAGTTCAGCTCTCATGTCTAATGATATTGCTAATGATATAAAGCCAAATTTCATTCTTTTAAGCTCTTATTACAACGACGACAACAACAACAAATAATAATAATAATAATCATGAATAAATAATAATAATAAGGTAAAGTTTTGGGTGAGACGGACTCACGTGAGTCCACTATCATGTTTTTCGTGTTGCGGGCCTCGCGATCGGGTTTAGTTAGCCCGCGCCTTTTTATTGGACTTTTGTTATTGAGCCCGGTCTCACGTGAGTCCGGTCTCACACAAAACCTTTTGTAATAATAATAATAATAATAATAATAATAATAATAATAATAATAATAATAATAATAATAATAACAATAATACTAATAATAATAATCAATAATTAATTATAATAATAATAATAATAATTAATATTAATAATAATAATAATAATAATAATAATAATATACACATAGGTATAGTAATATATAATCAAAGAGCACTAATCCGTAGTTAAAAATCACTAATTAATAAGTTCAGTTTAGCTCAGTTCAGCTCAGTTCAGTTCAGTACAGTTGATTTCAGTCAATCAGAACAGGCCCTGACTGAACTGAGTGGAACTGAATTGAACTTATTGGAGCTGAACCGAACTGAATATTTTAGGAGAGAAGGAAATTAAAAATTAAATTGAACTGAAAATAATATGAAGAGAATAGGTAATCAATAACTTAAATTGATTGTTAAAGCTCGTGATTAACTTGTATATCTTATCAGAAAAGATGAGAGAACATGTACAATCGAAAAGTTTAAGTAAAATTTGATCTCATGACATTTAATTTACGAGTCCAAACTATTACACTAGATCAAATCTTGCTTAATTGATTTGTGAAATATAATAGAAATCATAAATAATTCAACATATACCATGTCTATGTGTATGTGTGTAAGTTTGAAACTTTATTGATTTTGGAAACTCAAAGTCTAAGGATGTCTCCCACTACTTTTGTAGTTTTGTAGCCTTGTATTTCTTGCATTTTGAGAATGCAACAAACATGGTACACCTGTATTTTTTTAGTTTCCATAATATATGGCCTTTGTTCAAAACGAATAATATACTGCCAATAGTGGTATCATTATTAGCCAATTATACGATCCTAAGTTACTACACAAACTTATTATATTTATATTTTGATTTTCTTATTTATTATTATCGTATGTATAATGATTTGGTATAAGTGTTGCTTGATAACAGCGCATCTCCTTTTGAATGGAGAACTGCATGTACTTGATTTATACTTTAAGAAATGATCTTATACGAGTAGTAAGTAATGTTATTAAATTTGTATAATATGAATGTCAAATCTTGAGATATTGACTTTAGTTATTGTTGGTGATGATTTATCTTATTCACATACTCAATTGCCCCCCTTTTTTAGGGTAAATTGGAGGGAAATGCCAACAACCACACTAATTAACTTTAGGGAAACTAATTATAGACAATTTAATTAAAGAGATAGTAAAAGTGATTACATTAGTAATTTAAATTAACGTCTTTGAATTGTGTATTTGGATAATGTTATGATGTCAATTTTAATAGTCAAACATACGGAGTACTTCGTATATATGACGAATGAAAACTATATCAATACCAAGGATCGGCTACTTATTATTAATATTTAAAGGGTTTTGAGTAATAACTAGCTCATGTATAAAAAACTTTAGTGGATGAGAAAATATAATAAAAATAAAATTTAATTCATATAAACGAACTTAATTTTGGATGGACACTTTGGGTGCGTGCTTTTCACCTTTTATAAATAAGATTTGAGTCCAATAAATTCTGATAATAGGTTCAATGAGATTACCCTCTTAATAATCAAATTCATTAATTAGGTTTGATTAGGTGTAATAAGTTCTAATTAGATCTATTAATTACGAAGTATAAGTACACTAGTAGCGTAATTTTCCACGACCTTCTTATCCTTACGGTAGTTTTATCTTCATACTTATAACTTGTATAGTCAATCAATTAATGGTACAACGACCTACTTTATAATTGTATACCTCTAATGTTAGGTATCAACCAAATGTGAATAAACAATGTAGGATGCTAGGATCACAAATTTTTGTAAGTACATTGTTGTAGACATTATTGGAATTCATAGAAGTGACTAGACCGTTTAGACTATCAACAATAATGCAATTAAAAGCTGAATTTTCAAAACGATGACCATAATAAACCAAGAAAAATATTGAAAATAAATAAATAAAAAGCAATAATGAAACTCATCAGGTGATCAGTCTGTATTACAACTATGTTTAAAGGTTCCAGTGATGTCATATCAAAAGGGTACGTAACATAACATGTGAGGGTTCATGCATGGTTGATCACATTCTCACAAGATCATCAAACTTTTATTAACTGACTTCTCTGAATTTTTTTTTGGTTATTATGGAATAACTAAGCGTTGACTTCCTCCATATATCTCTTTTTCTAAGATTTTGCCAAGAAATTAAAATTTGCTTTTTGGGGAAAAAAAAAAGAAAGCTTAGGAGTAAGAGTCTGTTCTCTTACATTGAAATTCAGTTCAGCTCAGCTCACTTTAGTTTAGTTCAGTTCAGTTCAATTCAGTTCAGCTCCTAATTTCCTTCTCTTATAAAATATTCAGTTCAATTCAGTTCAGTTCATTTCATTTCAGTTGAATTCAGTCAATGAGAACAAGTCCTAAATCAAAGAATCTTCAATTGCATATTATTGTGAGTCTAGCTCTCAAACACAGTAAAATCAAAGGATAACCATTGATAATATATTGTGAGTATTGTTTCTCAATCTGTTAGAGGTTACTAGTCCTCTTTGGCTCTGGTGGTGGCTTTCAAGATTCTTGAAACCATAGGTCCAGGGTTCAAGGACTGGTAGAAAAACAACAACAACAATCGGTTAGAAGTAAAATATTCTCATTTTTTTTTAAAGCAATAAATATTCTCAATTGATTAAAGGTGAATAACATATATTTTTTTTTTTAATTCGTATACTTGTTCAATTTAAAAAATATATACTATACGTACTTGAATAAAAAATAAAAAAAAAAACAAAAAAAAAAAAGAATTCAAACTATCCATAGAGGAAATTAGTAAGAATGAAAAAGTAAATTCTCAAACCTAATTTCATGTAACATGAAGCAATTCAACCACCCGTCTAATAACAAAAACAATAAAGTTTGCCAAAAGGAAAAGACCCTATCTAGTTAGGATACCATATTAATTATTAAGCTTAAATAGCTACCGTATTCAATCACAAGAAAGGACGAAGAAGTGTTGTACAACTGTACAAGATTACAAATGTATGTGCAACAACACTATCTAGAATACCATATTTGAGAACCTAAATTACTTGTTCCATTGGCCTTTATTTATCAAAACTTCATGAAGTTACTGATCATTATATCTAATTAAATTAAGCTCATTATTGATGGGAAAAATATTATTAATTGCATACATATTATATTATTGCATAGCACAATCAATCAATTTCAACAAATCACTATTTTTTTTTTTATAAATCCTATACATTATATTATACGAAGTACAAATTTACAATCAGCAAAATTCAAATGTTGTGAAATGAATTTTTATACATACATACTATAAAGCTTATAATCGGTATATATATTGTATATGTAAAATATTAATCTACTAATCACACCATATTATACTACTAATAAATATCCAGAATTGAATGACAATGCAATAATCATAAAGTCCAATAAAAGTGGAAAATATCACAAAAGGAGATTAATATATATTCTTATCCTTGACAAAAAATTGAATGTATGGCAAATCATGGCTCACCTCAAAATTATTATAACCAACCAATCACATGTAGGAAGTTTCTTTTTAAGAGCTTAGCTAAAGATTAAAGTATGTGAAGCCAATTCCCATAAAGAAAATCAGTAAAAACCAAACAATTCCATACAAAGTCATCACTATCGTTGTTGCACATGCATGCTCACAAAATCCCCTTTTATTATTATTATTATTATTATTATTATTATTATTATTATTATTGACAGAAATTGCTAATTTAAAGGTCCAACCTTGGAAATTATATTTTAATCTTTGGCAAGAATCCTAATAATTTAGCTGTTTGGTCTCAAATGATCAGTATAGTTTATATAGTGTAAAAGCAAAATTTGCACGGTTGGATTCAACAAAATCAAATAATTTATAAGATACTCCCTTTGTTCTTGTAAATGGTCCTATATTCAAATCAACACTTAATTAATATTGAACAAAATTGTGTGAATGAGAAGAGTAAAGGAGAGAAATCAAGTGGAGAACACATATCAAAAGAGGTACTTTATACGTGGTAAACTTTATCCGTATATATATGACTATGCGGTAAACTGTAAAATACATGACCATCTCTATAAACAAATGTGAAAATTATGGTATAGATACATGAAAAATGTCAAAAATGACAAATTGAATAATTGTATAAACTAAATTATCTAAGTATGGGTTAGAAGAAGATTGAAGAATTAAAAAATAGAAGAGAAAACAAGGTTGGTATGTACTCGTGGGGACTAGGAAATAGGAGGTAATGAAGAAGAATTGATAATAAAAGGAGTGATTTTTGTCAATTAGGAATTTGTTTGGTGGCTAAATGATGAACCATGTGTTGGCTAAAACCAACATTTTTGCTTTAAGTGCATTGGGACCCTTCCTCTTAACTATCCCTTTCGTTAAATATATTACTTTGATTTTTAGAGGTTGACATTGGTTTATTATATTCATATTCACACAATTGTATATCACTTTGGGGGAAAGAACTAAAAAGTATATTTGGCATATTTTTGGCACTTGTCAAACAATCCAATTTCGGAACGTAGAAATAATAAATAACTAGATTAGTCCCGTGCGATGCACGGAATATAGAGTATATATTTTATGTATTATTACGTATCAGAAACTTATTGAGACATAATCATTAGTTGTAAATGCTAATTTTATAAAGTTAATTTTGAAGAAGAAGAAACCGAATATGAAAATTTAAGCATATACATAAAAGTAAGATATTTAATATACGAATTTAATTAAACAAATAAAAAATGATTTTAAACTTGTAATATATACAGGAAAATAGAAAAAATGTATACATCAAAGTATTTTGTTCGATGAAGCATAAGGGAAAGATATATTAGATACCAATAGTTGGTGATAGAAGAAAAATAAATAAATAAATTAAAGAGTATAGATAAATTGAGAGGAGGAGATATTAAATTTGAAATTTGAAACCAAAGAAAATATAATAGCGGGAAAATTTTTCTTATAAAGCTGCCACGTGGACAATATGATGTCAGCGGTTGTTCCTTTAGTTTATTTATAGATAGATTATAAAGTGTGTGGTGATTTTTTTGATTAGATGTATATCTCGTGATTATAGTGATAGTTTTAGATGGTCGTAGAGGTGATATATCATATGCTTATTACCGATTTAGTTTGATGAAGTTGGTGTGTGGAAACCTCACCTTGATTTTGAATTTTTGAGGTCATACGTTTGAATCCCACCAACTACACTTGTTTGATAAGTTGTCAAGTTGGAAGTAGAAGGATTTCCTTTATTATTGAAAATCGCACCAGTATTTCAACAGAGGGCATGAATGAATGAATAAACAAATTCATGGAAAAGATGAATAAGGTACAATTCTTAAAAGTGATATTATATGTAATTAATCAAGAACTACAAGAAGTCAACGCAAAAGAGTCAAAAACTAACAGTAAAGATCAGTCCAATGGAATAGAGTTTAGTCAAATACTACAAAAATGTGTGAAAAGAAGGAAATAAAATATGCATATTTGAAATTTGTGTATATATTTATTTGTAAGGGGGATGAAATGTATGTCCTTATTGAACTCCATGAACAACAACCCATAAAGTTGCTTAAACACGCAAAGGAGTAGCTAGTTTATTGTAAGAAAATATGTAATTGTTCCCCATATACATATAGTCTCTTTCTAGGAGGATGGATCCCAAGTGAAAATGTACTAACTAAACTAATAAAGCCTTAGTTTATGTATTTTTACGATTTATAAAAACAACTTTCGGTACATAAAATTTTGTTAAGATCTATATCAATCAATTCAATTGTCAAATTATGTTGGAAAGGTATGACCTTAGTTGTGAGATTAAATAATTTTTTATATTATTAAGTAAAATAAGTTCAACACTATGTGAAGTTTGAATTAAATTGAATTAGATAATAAAGATTTAATATTTTAGAAATTGTTTGTGGCTTTGTGCTACATAAAATTGGAACATGCATGCAACCTTTCCAGCTAGAGCTAGAGGGGTTGTCAAACGATTTGTAATTTGGTGAAAATGATAATTATTTAAATAATTTGGTGAATGTACACGACAAATTAAAATCTGGTTTGAATTAAGAGAAATTGTATTAAAAAAAAAAAAAATGGAGCCTATTTTGGCCTAAAAGTAAAAACCATTATTTGTAAATTCAGAGAGAATATAAGGGAAAATAAGCGTCTTATTGATAACTGATAAGGGTATATAATCGATTTGTAGTATTATGGTCGATGAAATGAAAATATGTATAAAATAATGTTGTACATATGTATCTTCAAATCATATTCTAAACAATTTATACTTTGTATTTATTTAGTTACTACTCTGTAATGTTATCACAGCTAGCCAACTCAAGCTCAACTAGTGAAAATATAACAAAAGAGCATAATAGATTATCATTTAATTGTATTTAATGCAATTAAGTGAAAGAAGTACTATGTAAGGGGAAATACCAACCAAAAATGAAAAATAATACGCCCACCGTGGGGCTCGAACCCACGACCACAAGGTTAAGAGCCTTGCGCTCTACCAACTGAGCTAGACGGGCTTATGCAATTTTAAGTAGATTTTATTGAAGTTTTTGTTGAGATGTAACATTCACTAATTCATTGTTTATGGTAATTTAGGAAATTGGTGTAGTGTGATGTGGCTTGATGCTTACCCTATACCAACCTTATATATGCCATTTATGTCCTTTTCATATCATTTGCATACATCCAACATTCACTAGGCTACTAGTCTAATACTATATGCCATGAATGCGACTCTTATCGTTCATAGAATTGCGTTGATTTTTTTAATCTAAGGTGTCGTTGTTGATTAGTAACTAGGGCGAAGCAAACTTTGTTAAGATTCAACGTCGTTACAACTTGGCTCGTGTCGGACGTGAAAACGATTTTAAGGTTACACAATGAATTTGGATCGAATAAGTAGTGTGTACGTTTGTTTTATCTATTATGACAATTAATTTACGTAGTGTTTATAAGATTAAATGAGATGACGATTTGTGTCACATGGTATGAGATTTTCTCATGCCATAATGTGCTACAACCCTACAAGTATTTTGAATGTAATCACTTATACAGTTATACGGTTGTACTAAAATGATTCACGTGTTTTATCTTTCCTAACCTATGACCATTGCTTTTCTATCTCTTATGACCTTCATTAGCCTTAATCAATATTTTGGAGGATAAAAGTGAATTAAAATAAAACTTAGCATGTATATTTTTCACTTCAAACCATTCAAAGTCTTACCACTTAGCGAAAACCTCTGATTTACAGAGTGCACAAAATTCTTACTGTTGCAGTAACACACTAACACCACCTAAATGAGAAATTGGCCCCTAACTATTTTATTTTTAAAGTACATTGTTCTGAAAAAAAAAAAAAAAAAAAAGGTGGATTGTTATTTGTTTGGGCCTTTATGAATTGTTGGTAACAAAGAAGAAATTCAGGGGATGTCAAGCTGACAACAGACAAACCCAAGCAACAATGTTCATGAAAGGAATTGCAATTGTTTCCTATGGAAATAAATCAAAGTGCTTGTCTCACACTACATGGAAAAATGTCACACAACCTTTGAGATTAGAAGGCCTCGAAATTAGAAGACTCCGAGATTGGATCGTGAGCTAATCATATTGTTAAGATCGGGAGAGCAAGCAATGGTTTCTGAAATTAAGGTAGACGTACTAATTGTATCGAAGTTAGCCAAGAAGTTTATCGAACTAATTAAATTCATTTGACTAATCGTCAATCTAAGAGAAGTTAGAATATTGCTTAAGAGCCCAGGGGAGTGAGCAAAGGAGAAGACAATTACATTTTAAAGTTACTTTAGGTGAAAAAATGAAGTGTAACTATTGTTTGCCTATTATATTAAAAACTTCCCGTTTATAAAAGTTCTTCAATTGTAACAAATGATTTAAGGGTGTATTAAAAATTGGACATTGCCAACATAAGAAACACCCAACATTCAGTGGACAGCTCCATTCTTAATTTCTTATGAGTAAATCTTCTCAAATATAATCCCGCAAGTTTGGTACACAAAACATGTATAGTGTTACTAAAATCCACCAGGACATGCGACTTGATTATTCTACGCATATTTCCAAAGAAGAGCGAAGCACATCTAATTATCTAATCATACAAGTCTGGTCACCAATGCTAATGAACTCAAATAAAAAATAAATCTAAAAACCTAGTCATGACCACGTATCAAGTTGAAATACTTGTGCAAGGCACAGCTTTGAATACCATTTTTGTGAATGACCAAAATGCACACAGATCAGGCACTATAAAGCTTTACTTGAGTCGAAAGTCCTAGAAGCCTAACATACCGGAAAAAAATTCCCTAGACTTGAGCTCCGAGCTCCAAAAGCAGGGTATGACAGACGGCATTTGATGTAGGACCGACGAATTGAATAGGACCTATATGATGGAAAATATTTAGAACATGATAACACACTTGATAAAGGCAATGAGCGCTTGCACTAATATCTTAGGACAGTCATGATAATAATCATATTTCACATTCACAAGTTCACAACTTACCAGGACTAATGTACCGGTTGTTGATGGCCCAGTCATCTCGCACAGATACAAACTTCTTAAATGGTGCACCTACAATAAGAAAGGAAATATCGATCATTTCACATAAAGTACTGGAATTCACTGAGAATGTAGAAAGCATCTATAAGAAACTCCACTGAAAGTATAAAGTAAGATATGCATATTAAGAACACATACCTTCGAGTTCTACCATAGCCTTCTTGATTACTGGCTTGAACTTACCTGCAATCAGAGATACAGAATCAATGTCTGTTATAATTTTATTTTCATAAACAGCAATTATGAGAAAATTGAAGAAGCATTTGTAAATAAGGTTGGACGCTGATTGTGGATTTATGAGGGATGATTTTTTATTTTTTATTTTTAAAAAAAGGGAAGAGTGTGATTAAAAATAAAGCATGATATGCAACATTTGGGGATTTCAACAAAGAAACTGATACCAACCAAGTACTCCCATAGTCCCATAAGTTACATGACTGAAAAAACATTGTACGCAAACTACTGTCTCGTCATTGAGAAATTCACAATTGTGTATGACCGTATAACAACCCAGGACAGGTGCAGGGTTTGGGAAGGTGAACATGCTGGTTCCCTTCTTCCCCTTTATTTGGAGAATTTACGACCCCTTAAAGAGATGGCTTAAAGTTTGCTAAAATTTTTGCTAATACAACAAATCTTTTAGCACAATCTTTGAGGTTGTTACTTTCTTTGCCTGGGAATTTTTTAGCTCAAATCTAGTATTATTGTAATATAAAAAGCAATGAAAGTAAAACAAATGTACCATGTCTCCTCTCCACATCCATTAGGGAAGTCAATGCTGTCCCACCAACAGTCCAGTCCTCAACAGGTGCATCAAGGTTTCCCACCTACAAAGGAAAAGACAAGTAAGGCACAAACATATAGGCATGCACAACAAAAAGTAAATGATGCATTTACTTTTAATGGGTTTACAGAACAATCGAAAAAATTAAAATTTGAAGCAGAACTGAGCTATTGTTGATTTGTCATTCAATTTACATGGTTAGCCTATTGTTATCAGCCTATGTAAGCACAGAGACCAGTACAAAGATATGGCACTTCAGGTAATATGGACAAGAAAAAACTTGTGATTATTATAACTTTTAAAATATAATAGTCTGTGTCAAAATTTGTCAGTTAATATCATATAAGAATAGCATACTGATGATATCAGTCCAGTCCTTCCAGCATGAAGTAGAGCTCCAGCAGCATATCCCAAAGCATAACAATATGAAGAATCAAAATTGGTGGGCAAACCACATCTTCCCTCATATCTGTATACAATAAGAAAACCTTTAGTAAGATATGGTACTAAATATGCAAGCAAGGTAATAAATCACCCCTCTTCCGCCGTTGTGCTACAGTTTAATTAAAATTTATTATCAACTTTGACAAGGCTATTAAGACGGCTAAAATGTAAAATGCATATTAATGTCATCTACACATCCAACTTGCCAACTATACTTCATGAGAAAAGCATTAGCCAACACTTCTCACCGCCACAGTATCCAAACTCTAATTTCTCAAGTGGAATATATTCTCATCACTAATGACACCAAGAGGCTAGATTTGTCAACTTTATGTCTGTCTCAAACTCTCAATCACACAGGGAGAGAACTAGAGAAGTAAACCATACTGACTCTACAATTCTCTCTATTTTATAATAAATGTAACACTTGGTTTTGCTATTAAGATACTGCACTCTCGTGAGCATGATATAGGTAAAGCTTCAGTTAAGGACCTTTCTTTATAACTGCATGTTCTTTAGTTCATACGTTCATGCAATTTAATTTTGAAACGCATGGATGTTGCTTTATTCTGATTTGTATGTTTTTTATTTATTTATTTATTTATTTAATTTTTTTTTTATTTTTATGAATTTAAGATGATGCATGTTTTTTTTCTTAGAAATGATATGTTTTTCTTCGAGCACTATATTATTTCTGGGATCATGGTGTGCATTTGTAATGGTGGCTACTTCAAGTTACCCATGATATTAAATATGACCATACACGTAATGCTGTATTCAAACGCAAGCACTGCATAAAAGCCAGAAACTCTTCTGTCTTCATGTTCATTCTCTTTAACTGATAGTCCAGTTCTCATACATAATATCGCTCTATAATCAAATAAGAAGGGTTATTGTACATGCATATTCAGCGATTGGCATGTAAAAGGATGGATAAGAACCCAAAGGAACAAGAAAGTGATGCAAATTATGTGCAATGAGTTTCTCATAGTCAAGATGTGACTAGAACATCGCTATCATCTACCCCTAATTTGTCAAAACTTAGTAAAATCAATGAGTACTAGAAATAAATTCCATGCTGGCTTAGTGATAATTACCCGAAAAAGTGAGATTGCCCTTTGAAATCCCCCTTGTATACACCTTGTTCCCTCCTCTTCTCAAGCTCAGTCTCAACCATCTGGATAAGCATCTTTTCTGTTTCTATTTTGGCAACCTACAACAAAAGCAACCAGAATAAATTCACTGCACGCGAATGGCAGAAATTGGCAATTCCATCAACATATGACCTATGAGGAGATTCACTAACCTGGACATTTCCATGAGGATCTCTCTCAAGCATTAGTTGCTCCTGAATGGCTTGTGGTAAAAATTCAAAAAGTTCCAAAGACTGAGATGTCAATTTCTTCTTCCATAGACCAGCTTCATCGACAGCTTCATGGGCCAATATCTCATTTAGCTCACCAATAAGCTTTTGAACCTGTAAATTCACGAAAACAAAGAATTACTACTAGGACTCTAGGAAATGCGACTGATAAGGAATGTTATACTACCCTAACAGAGTATAGAGAAACTCCTAACAGAGTATAGAGCAACTCCTAACAGACTAGCTTTGTACCTCAGGGATAAAATCAATCAAGCCTTCTGGTATCAATATGACACCGTAATTGTAGCCACGTTCAGCCCTTTTGCAGATTATGTCTACCATGTAGTCTGTCACATTTTTCAAGGTCTGTTTCTTGGCATAAACCTGCAGTAAAATATTAAGTTAGGACACAATTCTTGACATGGAAACATTCCAGGTTTTTTTGGGGGGGGGGGGGGGGTCAATTGGGCCTGTTTGGTACCAAAACATTGAAACTATTAAAGTATGAAATTTGGATGTTACTTTATCTAGAAAGAAATATAGAGCTTAAATTTCACACAACATTATGTGCTGCAACAACAATAAGCACTTAATTTAACAGAATTTAAAAGTCAACTGATAGTAAGGTACCTCTTCTCCAATAAGAGAAATGTTTGGGTGAGTCTGCAGAGCACACTCCAAGGTGATGTGTGAAGCTGCACGACCCATCAGCCGCACAACTGGATATGCACAAAAGAAAAAATATATTCAAAATTAGACATGTTCTTGCAGTGTGTCACCAGACAAGTCAATGACCTACATACAAGGTAGAAAAGAAACATCAAACAGAGAAATGATCTTGTTATCCTTGTACTTACAGTGATAGTACTTTCCAGTTGAACGAGCGTCAATCATAACATTTCCAATCATTTCAGCATAAATCTGCATAGAGTAATGTTGTATAAATGTAAACACCAAAAGATATATTGCACCATAATCCTCAGTCTGAACTTGCTAAAGACAATGGGGTAACTAAGGAAGAAATAAAAGTGTTTCTTGCAGCCTAAATCTCACCTTGCAAGCAGTATCAAACCCAAAACTTATTGGGACTTCTTTGGATTTCAAATCACCATCAATGGTCTTTGGGCAGCCAATGACACGAGTCTTCAAATTTTTACTCCTGTTCAATACACCAAAAGAAAAGGTTTACAGGATACAATTATATTCCAGTTAGAAACCAAACTGTCTGGCATAATAAACAATTGCTGCAACTATCAACAAGAAGTTGGCTTGTTTTACTAGGTCATGGCTGTAATAAATTGATCCTAACAGAGCCAACACAAGCATAACTCATAACTACAATTTATTTCTATACCTGAAGTTCTCAGCAAGAAGACAAGCATTAGTATTTGAGTCATCTCCACCAATAACAACAAGCCCATCTAAATCTAGTTTCACTGCTGTCTCTTCTGCTTGTTTGAACTGCAATCACCCAAATCGTTACCAAATAGTCAGTATTCAGAATGAAACAGCAAGCCAACAGGTAAGGATGGGAAGTGCAAAGAAGAAATAGGAGCTACTTGCCTGTTCTGGAGTTTCAATCTTGTCTCTACCACTACAAATCATGTCAAATCCACCCTGAACAAAAAATTAATGATGCTGATAAAATACCAACATTAAAATAAAAATAATTTAATTTAATTTATAAATATATTCCTCTGATTCTTTTTACTTGCAACACTTTAACTAATGCACAAAGCACATCTCAACCATGACTAGCTCTGATGATTTATTATTAAAAAAAATAGATTCATGTGGGATCTTGTTAGATTTGCCTTAATTTATACTTTCATAATATCAAATTTACAAATTGACAATTAAAGATATTAATAGTTGAAATAATGTATTGGCAAGCATGAAGTAAAAAGTGAAGTAAAAAGAAATAGAGGAAGTATATAATGAGAGCAACATGCATATCTGGAAAGGGTTTCCTCATTTCCAACTCCTCTATTATATTTGGTTGCAAATGGTTGCGTAATAGCTTAGTGCTATCATAAGACTAACCCAAATACCTCGCAGGCACATTGTATGTTAGCAATTAGCACATATTCTGTAGACCTTTTATTGCTCCAGGTGATTAAATGACCTACATTCTTGACAAACTTATTTTGGGTTTTCTTGCTTGGAAAACTCATCTTACAATAAAAGCTCTTTTCTTTGTATTGAGTACTTAAGTAGCAAGAATTCTCCCTCCAATAAAAGCTCAAGAAATATATATATAAAATAAAAAATAAAAATTAAAAAAGGAAGAAGAAAAAGGACAAAGAAACTGCTGAATCTCATTGAGCTAATTTTTTTCCAGCCTTTGTGTTTTGGCCATGGAATGAAATACATGTGGAACAACTATCAAACAAGAACTGCAACATAATGACATTACACTTACAAGACATATAAGCCCAATGAGCCCCCATTATTCAACTGTCTTTCCATGTCTTAGAATTTGTTGTTTCTAGGGAACACCAGTTGTATGGGAATTGACTTTTGAGACAATGTTAGGAGTTCATAGCAAGTTGTAGGTTGGAACAATTCTACAAACTAAGTTTAACAAACAGGAGCTTCTAAGTTGTAACTACCATAGAAGATTATGGATTACACGTATCAGTTATACAATGTTAGATTGTTAGCAATTCATTGTGAGTTATAGGCTGGTGAACAATTTGGAAAACTAGGTTAGACAAAAAGTTTTACTACCTTAGACGATCATATGTAACACATAACAGTGAAAATATTACCAACAAAAAAAACACAAGCTACCCAATTTCTATCCAAAGTTGATTGCTAACTGAACCAAACAAAAAATTACTTTCAAAATTTAGCCCACTGTAATCACTAGCAATCCTCAACAAAACCTTACCTGATTTCTGTAAGGATGGACAAAGTCCCAGGTCAACTCTACATATTTGCCCTTCATGATCCCAGCAGGACCACCCCTGAATCCATACATTACACTGCCCTTAGCACGAGCTTGCAAATAATCTGCCACCAAATAACAAGCATACACACATACGAAAGCAAATCAATCAATAACATCACTAAATTTCGCTTGATCAAATAAAAATCCAATAAAATGCTGAAGTAATGCATTATTCTAAAAAGGTGAGCCACATACCAAAAATCCCACAAATGACATTGTGACCTCCTGGTGCTTGTCCCCCAGACAACACAACACCAATTTTTAGCTTCTGGTCTGATGCCAGTCCCTCAGTGTCACTCGGTACCATTACCGATGATGGTTGTCCAAACAAGCTAGGAAAAAGCTTCGCGATCTCATCTACGAACACACACAATATAATCACAACCATGCTCCTTAAAAATTAAAGAATCAACAATGTAACACATTCATTCCTCCAAATAGTTGAACTTTATTTTGTGCACATTGAACTCAAAAACACAAAAAGTTTCACACTTTATCAAGAATCTAAAATTAATTCATCGATTGAAATCCACATGACACCTGCAATAATTGAAAGTATTACATTATACAGTTAAATCCACATCAAATATTCTCAGAAAGTTTTAAAGCAAAAAACTTTACCAGAATATTCCCAATCAAACAAACGGATCCAAAAAAATTAAAAATTTAAATATCAGACATTATAGAGAAAACTTCGGATCCAACACTTTCCAGATTAAATTCTCACAACTAAACATTCAAATCATAATAAAATCGAATCCTTCAGTTCACTCGATTAGGTAAAAGTGTCAAAACTTCAAGCATTCAAAATATGATCAAATTTCATCATCCTACAATTCCTATTTAATCGATCTATGCAACAAAAATCATAACCTTAATCAATACGAAACAAAAATTCACAAAAAAAAAATTAAAAAGACAATCAATAATTTGATAAACTTCGAATTAATCAAGATCAAAAGTTAAAGAGAGAAAAAAAAACCAGGATTTCCGGCAGCAGAACTGTTGGGACCATTAACGACGGTGAAGTTTCCAGTGAGAACACTAGGAAGAGGAAGAGAGTGATCGATGCGACTCCTCTGAAGTTCACTGTAAACATTCGAGAATCTTCCGGCAACCGGAGTTGATTTTCCGGCGGAGTTATTGCCGTTAGCAACTGCTACTGCCGCCATTGTTAGGGTTTGATTGGATTGATTTCTGAGAATTGAATTGAGTATTTTGAGTTCACTTGATTAACAAGAAAATAAGCAATATTCTGAGTTTTCTCTCTCCTAATATAAGAGGGAAAAAGGTTGGTGAAGAGGGTAGATTTGCGGCTTCGAGGTTTCCGCCCGCAAGTGCAACTACGCAAGTGAGTGAAAGAGGGTCGTTGTTGGTGGAATTGTTTGTGACTTGTGTTGACCGAGCCCAAATATTTAGTGCAACCGTTGTAAATTCGATGCGGTACGAGGGTCATACGGGTAAGCGAATTAGACTGATTGACCAATTGTAAAATTAGAATGTACTCGTGCATTATAATATGAATAAGAATTTGAGAATGCGGATCGATCATATAGGGGTGTCAATGAGTCGATAAGTTTTCAAACACTTTGCAGACAAGCCTAGTCAAAGTCTTGTCAAATCTTGGTCAAAGTTTGTTCATTAGGTATAAGAACCAGATTGGTCAAAATTTTAAGGCTCATTTACCTATACAATTAAACAGTGTCGCGGTTCACTCATCCTTAATAGTATTTGTAAACATCTCATTTATCAAATTAATTAATAATAACTTGTTTACTCTTGAGTTATAACTAAACTATATTATAGGTTTCTTTGTGAGCAAAAATATTATAGATTTCTTTAAATTAAAATAGAATTGCAATAGCCAATCAAGTTATATTTGCTATTTTGTAAGTAGCCAATCACGTCCTAATTCATATGGCAAATCGTCAATCTACTCTTCTTAAGCATGCAGCAAGCCATTTTCAACCTTATTAGACTTCTAGTCTTCTAGATATAGTTAATTCATGATAGATCTTTAAAATCTTATGGCCATGATAATTACCCACGAAGTTAATAAACATTCAATCAATCTAAAAAATATGTAAATATTGTTTAGTTAACTATATATTGTGAACTTTGCATGATCTTCAAGCAAGTCAAAAGCAATCAGATAAGAGTAATTTCAAGATTTTGTTTCTTCGAAGTAAAACTACAAGTATAGAGGATAATCTCCAATGAAAAAGTATGTCTACCATTAATGGTGAATCAATAGTATTAGAAGAGGATGTGAAGAGTAAAGCATAGTTAGGAATGAGGTTTTTTTTTTTTTTTTTTTTTTTTATACCTTCAAAGGCCAACCTTTTAGATAATGATTGAGGAGTTGGAAGAGTGGTAATTAAGCTCTTCTACCTCGTTATTGAAGTTGACTAAAGGTTGTATACTTGTATAGTTGTATGTATGATCCTCAATTCAACATATATAATCCTCTAGTCTTTCACACTTTTGGGATAGGACGACACACAAATTATAAATGTCTTGAAAATGCATTTGTAACTTTTTAAAGTATGTAAGCCTCAGTGATAATATAAACGCTTTTGGAAAACTCCGTGAAAGATTCAAAATTTCATCGATCAATTACATTAAGCTACTTCTACAAAAGGTCGAGAATCAGAAAGTATGCCTTATGTATAGAGATGTAAATAAATTAGAGCAACAAATTATGTTTATTCCTAGCTTATTGATAGCGAGGTCCCTATCTTATCTTAAGAAAGACCAATGATAATATATTTATATATTTTTGTTAGAAAATTGGGACTTTAATTTGATAATAACATAAAATCAAACATGAAGTGGACTAAAAAATTGGTTTTGAAGTTGATTTCACGGTTTTTAAGCAAACATACGACCAAGCTTCTCCCCAATTAATTTGATATCCAAGAAGCATGAAGAGTATGACTAAATTGTACCAAGAAAAGTGTTTAACACTAATTAAATTATTAGGGTAGTAAGAAATCTTAGTTAATACTCCATAATTGTATTAATTGGTAGAACAAAGAGTTATTAATTTCAGCTTACAAATTTGGTATGTAGCTTAGAAATTCCATCACGTATATAAGATTGGATTGGATGCATGGGTAATTTGTAAGGCATGTCACAAAATGCTTACACTTCAAGTGCATCTCATTATAGTAAACTTTATCCAAAATTTTCCATCAATATTAATGCATACCATCACGTACAATTTTCAAAATTATTTTCTTTCTTCTCCGTACATTATCACAAAAATGATTACCCTCAAATATGCATCATTTGTCTTGTTAATTTCTGTTGGTTTATCCTTAACGACGACTAATTACCTTACTAATTCTCCCTTGCTACCATCCTTCAAACACGTCGAAAAATACAACCCTAGCTTGAAATCAAGCCATCATAACCATCATCATGGACATCATGGTCATCATCACCATAACGATAACAATAATCATCATCATCATCACAAAGATCATAATCAAAATGTGACTGTTAATACTTGTGATGATTTTCCACCAGATTTTCCTCCTCCTGATACGGATACTACGCCAATTTTATGTGTTGATAGTAAAGGATGTTGTAACTATACAACGGTTCAATCTGCTGTTGATGATGCCCCTCTTCTTAGCCAAAAAAGAATCATTATATGGATTAACTCAGGCTTATACTAGTAAGTTTTATGTTTTTCAAACTATTTTATCATCAATTTTGTCATACAGTTGTGGTTGCTTGGTGCAACACATAACAACATATTTAAAGTTTTGTTATCCTTAATAAGTGTCCTAATTTGACCAACATATTTGTAAACGCCTTACTTTGACCAGTATAACATTTTTAATTTACAATAAGTTAAAGTATGAAAAGTTGTTATTAAGAAACTATACATTGAGAAGACTAGAATCTAACGAGTACACCACTATGTTTAATTATAAGTGTTACACATGAACTAGTAATGCAAAAGTCAAATTGGAACACTTATAAAAATGGAGGGTTAGCTGAGTTATCGTGTTGATGGGTTGTTATTGAACAATGATCAGCGAAAAGGTGACGGTTCCGAGAAACAAACCAAACATCACCTTCCAAGGGCAAGGGTACACCTCGACCGCCATTGTATGGAATGATACTGCTTCTTCTGCACATGGCACATTCTCTAGTGGCTCAGTTCAAGTTTTTGCTTCTAACTTCATCGCTAAGAACACTAGTTTCATGGTAAGACTGTGCATATATACTTCCTCCGTTCTTTATTACTTAACCCGCTTTGACTTTTACCCTATATATTCACCACCCCTCCTTTGACCGTTTTTTGTGAATAATATGTAAGGAAAAATATATGCATGTATGATCTTTTTTTATTCGTCTCAATAAGAACTATCATAATATATAATTTTTATAATTTTTACTTATGGAGAATTTAAGTTATTGATTGTTAAAGTTTTGCATTGACAAGCGTGATAAAAGAAATAGGTCAAGTAAAAAAGAATAGAGGAAGTATATATAATACACTCAACCCTTAATAACTTATGCTACAATTTTACGTACATGGGTTTAACACCAATTAAGTTGTTTTATTATTGTATAGAATGTTGCTCCAATACCTGCTCCTGGTGCTGTAGGAGCACAAGCTGTGGCTATTAGAGTCGGAGGAGATCAAGCTGCCTTTTGGGGTTGCGGTTTTTTTGGTGCACAAGATACACTTCATGATGATCGAGGCCGCCATTACTTCAAGGATTGCTACATCCAAGGTTCCATTGATTTCATCTTTGGCAATGGAAGATCATTCTACGAGGTTATGTTTGTTTCAATTAGGCATAAATTGCTAATTATCATCCTAATATTGCTAACGTAACACTACCTACTATTTTTCCTAATAATTCTCTTTCAACTTAATCAATCCCACCTTATCGCTTAAAGGCACCAACTACAACTTGATGTACATGCACACTAAGAAAAACAAACTACAACTTGATGTACATGCACACTAAGAAAAAAAATACTCCCTTAGTTCCTGAAAATTTAACATTTGCACGGTCTTCAACATTCATCTATGACCATCATTATATTCAACTATGCAAAAGCGAAAATCATAAAAAGTTGATACTAATTTTTTTTAATTCATAAAAGTCATAAATCGCGGTCAAGTTATCTTATTTTACCTACATGAATAGTAAGTGAGTAGAACTTTTAGAAACGGAGATAGTATGTAATTAAATTAGATTTTGTAATTATTTTCCTAATATATATTGAGCACCGACTCACAGATGATCTAATTTACGTTCAAAATCATTTATTTATTTAGAATTGCGCAATGATCTCCATAGCAAGCCCGGTTCCACCAGGCCAAAAAAACATAAACGGGGTAGTAACAGCGAGTGGAAGAGCTTCCCAAGACGAAAACTCGGGGTTTGTATTCTACAATTGTAGCATTGGAGGCACTGGAAGAATTTGGCTTGGACGTGCATGGCGTTCGTTTTCACGTGTACTTTTTACATACACCACCATGTCCGATATTATTGCCCCCGAGGGTTGGAATGACTTGAACAACCCCAATAATGACCAGTAAGAAGTTTATTAATTAACAATCTCTTTCGCTTTTTTAATACTAGTATGATTTTTTAGTTGGGACTACTTAGTTGTTAGCTATTTTTGGAAACAACTACCTACGTAACATGTTTAATTACCCTTGGACTAACACTACATACCAATGGAAAATGTTATGTTGCAGGACGGTGTTCTATGGGGAATATATGTGTTCGGGACCAGGCGCGAGTATGAGTGCAAGGGTGGCTTACGAGCAAAAGCTTAATGAAAGTGTAGTGGCTCCTTTCCTTACCATGACATACATTGAAGCAGATCAATGGTTGGACTCTTATACTACTAATCTTGTCGTCCATTCTACCAAACCTGTAATTTAATCTTGTGAAATTAATTTATAGGAGATGATGATGAACATGTTACATTAGCTGTATATATTTTGGGGTTTGTGGAAATTGTAAAATTGGCGGACGTAGAATATTTAAGGTGGAGGGACACTAAATAAAAAAAAATGAATAAAATGCTTGTATAAAGACTTAATCCAAGACTTTTCATCAAACTCAATGCATTACCACTATGACAAAGCTAATTTGATGTTATTTATTGCATTAAAATTGTATTTAACCTATAAATTTACAACTTTAACTTAATAAAATTTTTAAAAAATAAAAATAATGGCGGGGCCGGTGCCACCCATGCCCCTTAATAGCTCCGCCACTCATATGATTCCCCAACTTTGGTAATTATAAAAATGATTCTTACTCTGTATTTCACTATATTCTAGTTCCATATCATTTACAATCATGATTATTATTTGGGTAATTCCAACAGTGTATATGCAAATACATGCTTTATATTTAAACGGTTCCAACTAAGCCAGGTGACATTAGGCCTGTTCAAGGATCGGATATCCGATCCGAAATGGGATTTCGGATCGGATATCCGAAGCTTCGGATATCTAAAATTGATATCCGAATCCGATCCGAAATTTTCGGATATCCGATATCCGATATCCGAAATCATTCTGATCGGATATTTCGGATATCCATTATCCGATAATATTAAAAAGTTGATTATGCTTATCTAATAAATCTCATTAATTATATCAATTTTGTAACATAAAGCCTTCCTGACGTTCCTGTACAATATATATGAGCATTGTAGTCTTTTTTTGCAAATTAAATTACCAAAAGACCACCTAAGTATTAATTGCCCAATTTGACATACAACTCCTCAAATACTAAACCAGAAAATCAAATAACAAATCAAAATTCCCAAATTGAAAACCAGAAAATTAACACAAATAGATTAAAAAAAAAAACAGATCAAAACTCGCAACAAACACTAGTAGATCTAAAATCAAACAAAAAATCAAAATTATCAACAACTAGAACCAAATTATGTAAGGTGGTTGTGTGTAGAACCAAATCAACTTCCAAACAGTAAGCAACTTTGCAACGATGCAGCAAATAGGAGCAAAAAAGACAAAGTTTTCAAATTTAGTTTTATTCATTATGATAAGCTTCCAAACAATGAAATAGACATACATATTGGAAATTAAGGACGAAAGAATGGCAATTTGCCGAGCAAATGCGAGTAGAAGAAGATCGAAAATGAAAAATAAAATTAAGGGAGGTTGGGCGTCTTTGAGAAGATCGAAAATGAAAAAAAAAATTAAGGGAGGTTGGGCGTAGAAGACGATCTTTGTCGTGATAGAGTGAAGGCCTATGAACGTTGAACGCCGTGAACGGTGGCCGGTGGCTATGAGCCTATGAAGGCTGGGTGGCGGCCTGAACATAGAGAGGGGGCAAGAATTTAGGGTTTTTCTTTTTTAGTGAGATATTGAAAGTAAGTAAGGTGTTGTGACTTGTGAATTTGTTTTACAGTAGAAAATTTCAGCTTTTTTATTTCCTGATATCAATATTTACCCTTTTCATTTCGGATATTAGTTCGGATATCCGATATCCGATATCCGATACACGAAAATTTTCGGATATCGGATATCCGAAAATTTGAAAACCAGTATCCGAATCCGTATCCGATATCCGATTTTTCGGATCGGATATCCTAAAATTCGGATCGGTTGCGGATCGGATTTTCGGATTTTCGGATTCTCGGATAGTTTTGTACAGGCCTAGGTGACATACATGCTCCATCAAGCTTCAAAACGAAAGAAACGATAGATCTTTAAACATACATGTGTGACGTGCGTACGTGGTTTGACCTATCAACCAATAAAAGATTGAAGGTAGAGTACCTAGCTAACGAAGGACACTCTACCTTACACTGATGGTGATGATTATGATAATATTGTTTATAATTATGGAGAGATGATGTTCAATTAGGGAACCAAATCAAACAAAAAAGGAGGGATATCAGGGCTTTACTAATTACATCACATGCTAACTACTTTGTAATTGCATGTATTTCTTCTTCTTGTGCTATAGACTGAACACTGAAGTCTAAGTCTATAACTACTATACTCATGTTAAACCCAAAAAAATTAGGCTTTATTATCCACCACTCTTTTTTTTTTTTTTTGGCTGTCCAGAACACTTAAAGCACGTATATTTACAAGCTGTTTTTTCTTCTTTTGTCAGATTTCTCATAATTAATTTGATCTAGGTACTTATAATTATTTTATTTTCAGGTAAGGCGGCTTAAGTATCATTACTCACTAGCATCGGTTATGATATCCTCATCATATTTTCACTTATTTTAGGTCTAATGAATATGGATAATGTAAGTCGTTCACTGCTAATAAGTTCAGAGTTCATTATTGCATGTCAAATACAAGTAATAAGTTCAAATATTTCGTTATATGAGTTCAGAGTTTAAGTTCACAGCTAATAAGTTCTATTAAGATGAATCCGAGTTCAAAAAAAACAAGTGTGTAATTAATAAATTTCAATAATATAAGTTTAATGCTAATAAATTCAGGTAAAATAAGTGAAAGTCAAGCGAAGAGAACTCTATGATATATAGGTTAATCTCTAAGGAAAAGTTTAGCTTAGTTTATGTTTCAACAAATTAATCAAATAAGGAAAGTCCTGTTTCATTGAATCTGCACCTACTCCTGGCCTTCAAAATTTCAGGTGCTTATTTATCCCTTTTTTTTTTTCATTTTTGGTTTTTTCTCAATACCTGAATCCAACCTGATTATGATAAAGTTAGATAATTATTGACAGGATTTGTTGCTAATATATATCAAGTGCTTTTTATGCATGTGATTAGTTTCAAGTTTCCTAAAACAAGAAGCAAAAGCCTTGTTTCAATGAATCTGCAACCTCTTAAGCCTACCACCCTCTCCCCCACCCTTATGCATTGTGCTCTATTTGACCTACCAAAAGTTTTGTAGGTAAGCCAATAATAGATAGAGCATGGGAGATTACTATTTGATCCAAAGTTGGTGGTTCATTATCAATTTTTCATTAAGGAATAATAAAACCGCGAATGCTAATTACTATCATATGACAGTATGACACCTAGGTTTAATTTACTCTAACAAGCATAGAAGAGTGGAAGTTTTGATCTAAAATTAGTGCTTCATCGTTATTTTGTTGTTTAGGAAAAGTAAGTTTGATTTAGAACGAAAGAAAAATAAGTTAAAGATCATCGAGCTTAAATCATTAGAGATTTTATCAGGTAGTGAAGCCTTAAACGACTAGCAATTATATGTTGGTCATCTAACATAACGAGCACACAAAACAATGTACCAGCCATGATAAGTACATACACAAGCACTTATATTCAATCACCTAAAACAAGATTAAACTAATGAAGCATGGAAAATTGACATGTAAAGTAAATCAAACCTAACCTTTAACCATCATATTCAGCATTACAAGCCTACTAAGATGAAAACTAAAACATGGTCCCCTGTTCTAGTAGCAGTAGATCAAATTTTTTTCCAGCAAAGTGCCAACTAATGTAAAGGTAGAAAGGTTCAGATAATCACATTAAAAGGTAAACAAGACATCATAATCACATTATTAAATAATACCCAAATGTTCAATAATATAATCATGCAAATAAAATTATTCAATGTTTCCTGTATGCTATCCTGATACTCTTCAATATCCTGAGAATCAGAAGTCAGAACACAATCATAATTAGCCAGACCCCACTTGCCATATATTGCTAATTAAGTCACTAATTATGTAATTAATATCATACTCTACTTAGAAACTTAAAGAGTGTTGTCTCACAATAAAATGCAAGGTAGGAGGAGCAACAAGTTTAAGGGTACAGGAGGGTGCAGGGCTTTATGCTGTACTAACTGCAGAACATCAACAGAAGGTGGTGAAAGCTCTGAATCGTCAGACAGGTTTGCATCAATCTCAACCCTCGCACATCACATGGTCCAAGAGAGATTGGATCAAATGATTAAGGAAAACGAGGAAGAGCAAGCAAGAAGATTAATGGAGGCAAGAAAAAGGAAGCAAAAGAAGGTAGTACAAAATGTTACAACTAGCAATAGCAGTAGCAGTAGCAGGCCTAGCAGCAGCAGCAACAGAAAATTACTTCTGATGCTTGCTATGGAGAAATCATCTCATGATCCAAGGGAAGATTTTAGGCGCTCAATGGTGGAAGTTATACTAGCAAACCGTATAAAAGAGCCAAATGATCTCCGGTATCTATTGAAGTGTTACATTTCGATGAACTCTGTCGAGTATAGAGGGATTATACTAGAGGCCTTCTACCAGGTTTGTACTGATATTTTCTTTTGCTGTAAATGCCACTAATGAAATCATATTGTAGACAATAATACCTTTCATGTTGGTACCTTAAAGATGTGAATCCCTCATGGGAATTGAATTACAGCAGGAGTAAACAAATTCTTACCCGATTTTTAATGAAAATCAGTACTTACCTGCATACAAATGATACAATACTGTTAAAGTCTTAAAATTATCAATCATGTAGTGGAATTTGGAGTAGTAGTACCTGCAATGGAAGAAGGGTGGAGTAGTCCATTCAGACATAAAGGTAATTAGGTAAAACTTCCTGCATATGCCACGATTTATCCTGAATGGAGTAAAAGCAAAGTTCGTAGATTCTATAGTATTAATGTCTATTGATAGCAGTAGTAGTATATAGCTAAATTGATTTAGAGGTACTATAACAATTCGAAGTAAAGTTAGGAGGTTCTTTATTTATATACTTGGAGTATCAAGCTTGTAAGCTGTAGACTTCATATTTTCTAGCAGTCATACTGAGTAAACTGAGTAGTTCCAAGAATATTTAAATAAAAGCTGCAAAATTTGAAGTTGCTAGATTGTTTTAGTGCAATTAAAAGAGCTTTAAATTGCTTATATGACTCCATGAATATCAGCAAGCGGCCAGCAAGCATTCGATTACAGATCTATGAGAAAATATACAAATCTTGAAATGGGAACGTAAGACTTACAGATACAGAGCAATACTAACTTGTGCAGTTGAGTATAACATGGAAGTTACATTCTCTCTATCCTAAATTTAGTTACCACATCACTAATAGCAATTGTATGTGTGACAGTTAATTCTTAACGTTAAGAAAAGATATCACTTCCGGTATACTTGGATTTAACAGAATTTTACTATATATCATCACTGAAAGCATATTACATCATCTTTTTTGATACAGTATGTGAGCTACAATATACAAGAGGCAATACAACTTTCTTACCATTCTGTATAATATTTGCACCAATAACTGGTGGTTTTATTGTGACAACATAGTATAAACCCCCATCTAGATCGCAGTATATACTAATGAAGGGGAATTAAGCTTCATTTAGGGAGACAAGAGAAGACTGCCTTCCTTGATGAAAACAAACACACTGCCTGCATCACCCCTTGAGATTCGAAGCTCTTGATCAAGGTAGGTGGTAAGCAACCATGAGCCTTCATTTTGACCAATGTTAAATTTTAACGGTGGTTGGCTGGAAATTGTCCGTGCAACTGATGAAGCGGTGTCCTGTACTGAGTTAAACAGGCCCTTCAAAGGTGTGAGATCGATATTTTGCCCCAGAAACTCCACATTCTCGGGTAAAACTACACTGTCTGTTATCTGAGGAGTGCCAATCACTCCTTCAATAAATTTGATCTGCAAGGGATGATGAACATTTAGATCTAAGCAATTTTAATAACGAGAAATTACAACAAAAAAATTAAAAAATATCAAATGAAGAAAAATTAAGAAGTACAATAGGTCAAGAAGATTCAGGAATAACTGAGTATCAAATGGTAAATTTGAATCTAACTTTGTGAGATCAGTTCTATTCCCAACTTGTTATTCCTTATAAATTTACATTTACTTCTAGAGATGGTATTGAGTCAATTGATTCCATTGAGTATTAATGAAAGAAGCAGACAAGCATTGCCATGGACATTGGTAAGAGATTTTCCTTTCAAGATTACATATAACTCATTACCACAACTTACTGTCTACTTCACGAAACAAGACTTCAGTACAAAGCTTGCAAATTAAGAGTGAACGATTAACAGTAAATCCGTAACCAAATGTTAGGGATTGGTGAATACCAGTGGAACTAGGATACTTTATTAAATATACATGGAAGGGAAACAGGCAAGATTTGTGAAATCATGGCTTTACCAAGTATATGATCTAGATTCCAAATCTACCACTCTACCAGTGCATCTTCTGCCATAGAGTCCCAAACGGCCAAACACAATGTCTACCTCAGAATAAGCTATTCTTAATTCAAATTTCTCAATCAGCAGTTTTATCCCAAATTGTTCTCATGTAACTTTGTCAGATACTACTCACATTAACACTCAGGCATGAGTAATTATGTATGAATTCTTGGAACTTAAAATTAAGCTAAGCATAAGGAATTTTTCGAAAACAGCCAAGTCTAACATCAAAATGGTGCATCTATGTTTGAATAAATTATATGTGTTGAGCAATTAGGTTTTGATGATTATAAACTAATGATGATTATCTATCTAACGTGTATGTTAAGTTGTGTATAGAAAGAGCAAGTTATGTTTGGAACAGGATACAAGGAACCTGAGTAATGACAAGTATATATACAAGGAACTTGAGCAATATTGGATAAGCAATAGAGGAACAAGAACAATGATAAGTGTTACGGTTGATAAGCATGATGATGGCTAAGGAACCATGAAGGTAACTATGTAAATAGGTGTTTACATATGTTAGCTTCACGAGGTAAGTATCCTATACATATATATGTCATGTATGTGTAGAAGTCTTTTAATTTAGTTTAGTTTTCTTTACTGTTTTTATAAATGAAAAAACTAACCTTCTGAGTTGCTTTGTTATCCTCAGAAGTTTGCTCAGTTTGTCATCATTAAAAAGGGGCAACTTGTTGACCCTTATGAGGTTTTGATGATGATGTTAAGAATTGAGCAAACTTCCATTTAATAAGGATTTTCTAGTGTTGTGATGTTTGCAGGTTCAGTAAGCGTTGAGGGCTGAAGTAGGAACTGAAACAGAGGAACTTTAGAAGATCCATGAGGATACAAGTAAAGTTAGAAGAAGAGTTCCATAAATGGAACTTCCGGAAGTTTCTTAACAGGAACTTCGAAACGGCCGGTGTAATGCTGGGGCAAACCCTAAGATCCAGAATATATCAAGACTACAGGATTCCAGAACAAGAGTTTCAGAGAAGCAACATGAAGACAGAGAAATAGAAGTATATTGTTCTAGGATTCATGTAAGTATGTTGGACATAAAAGTCGGTCTGGAACAAGTCTATATAGAACCTAGGTGAACTCCAAACAGTCAATGAAATTAGAGTAACTGACTTGTCAGGAACTTAGAGACTGTCAGAGTTCAGGAACCTAATAGGAACTTAAATATGCACGTCGTTAAAAGTCGGTTTTAATGATATATATATTTATCTAATACGTGCATATCTTTTAGGGATTTGGTTTTACTGAATAAAGATATTTATCTTCTAATAAATCCCTTTTGGAAAAAGATAAATTTTGTTTAAAAAGTATTTTTAAATTAAAAGATAAGATTGGAATAAATTCTGATTTAATGCTAAGTTTATCTTATTATTATTGATAGATTTTATTCTTAACAAAAAGATATATTTTCGGAAAACTTGTTTTTAGAAAATATCTTTTAAATTTATCTTTTCAGAAAATCTATCTTTTTCAAGATGAGATGAATAACTCGAGTGTACTATAAATATGCTCATATGTATTCATTCGAAGTTGAGGCTGACGAAGTGTAGTGGTCGTGCTTAATGGTTTTATCCTTCACCACGAAGCTAAGTCAGTCCTCCTGGTCAAAGTTCCTATCAGGTTTTGGTTACAGTACGTCTAGTGGGTTCCAGACAGATTTCGAGTGTCCAACATATTAGTTTTATCTCTTTATTCATAGATATGTTTTTAGAGATATTCAATGAGATCATGTAATGGGAAAAAGGGTTTTGAGTGTTTTGTATTTTGGGGTGAGATTGTGAATTCTCTTAAATTCACGCAAGTGTATGAGTTTGAAATCTCGTAAAATTCGAGTGGTAGCTGTGAGTGCACAGTGAGTGAAAGGAACCTGAGAAGTGTCTTGGGTCACCTAGGAAGTGTCCTGGGTAAGGGGAGAAAAAGGGTCCTGAGAAGTGTCTTAGGTCTGGTAGGAAGTGTCCTATCATAGAGTCAAGTGTCCGTGGTGGAACTTGCAAAGCAAAGGTCTGTGTAATAGGTTGTACTAGGAGAGTTGCCTATTATAGTGGAATTTGTTTATAAGTCCCAATAGGGCCGAGGTTTTACTTCCAGTTAGGCACTGGATGGTTTCCTCGTAAAACTTGCTGTGTGCTTTAAGTTCCTTTACGTTTTAATTGTTTATTTCCGCTTAAGTTCCGCGATTGGAACCTACTACCATTCACCCCCCCCCCCCTCTTGTAGTAGTTCATCTAAACTAACAATATGTCTCTCAAAGAACCAGAAGAAGCATCTAAAAGATACCTGAACACGCTTGGGGCTGCGGACTTCAAACTTTGCATTGGTACTAAGAGAAGTGGTGGCCAGAGGACCCGAAAACTGCACAGAGTTCTGGACAGTAAAATTCTCAGAATCAATAGTCTGTGAGATTTCATCCACTTTGACCAGTGGTAATCTCCCCTGGGATAGCAATGGGAACAAGCCAGCAAACGATGTGTACCTGCAAAATGAAAGATACAGGATATATTATTCCAGAAACAATGGGCATATGACCTACAAGCAATTTTCCTTTTATAAACTAATCAAAATGTGATTTACTCATCAGCAATTCCAAAAACAGATTGCAAACCGAGCAAGAGAAGAAGACTCATTCTAAACATAGTTGTCTGCACCACATAACAGAAACTATAAATGTTTACACAAATATTAAAGATTTTAACAGGAACATACAGAGTGGTCTCAGATTATTGACATGCAATGGTCAGCGGCCATTGCAGAAATTAAATTTCAGATAAAAGGTATCAGAACAGCTCCATATACTGGTGATGTTATATGGATTAAACATTATAAAATAAGATATACGGAGATTTTGCAATCTCCTTAACTGACATTCAAACTCAATCGAGATTTTGCAATTGTATATTCATTATTTACAAATGTACATGCATGTAGATTGTATAATCAATCATTCCAATTGGACCGAATTTTCAACTCTATCACGAAATGCCACTTTGTTGCCCTTGATGTTTTGATGATAACACAAGTCAAACAAGTGAACTAATGAATTTTGTGAGTCTTGCAGTTTGTGTATAAGTTACAGGAATCACTTAAGGCTAAGGAACACAAGGAGCTAAAAATTCAAGAGATCAGCGAGAAGGAACTAAAGCTTCGGAGCAGAAGCTAAGGAAAGAAGACTCGGAGAAGAGACTTCTTAGAGAAGCATAAAGTCTGAAGTATTTTTCTCTTTTAGATTTTATGTAAGTGAAAATTAATTAGGATAAATGCTAAGTGGAATGCGTTTGAAAAAGGATAAATATTGTCTTGCTAGAAAATAGGAGAAGTGGTTTAAAAAAATCTTTTTATGATTTTATCTTTAACGCTGATAAGTTATCTTCAGAAAAAATATCTTTGCAAAACTAATTTCCTAAACTTGCGCAACTGACTGTTTGATTCAGTCTTCTCCACTCACGAACATACAGCGTCCTTAAGACTTAAACGTGCCCTGGTTTTTAGGACACGATTGAGAGTTTTGAAAGTGGTGTAGAGTAGTGGAGTTGATATGCAACAGTGGTGGTGTAAGTGGTGGAGATTATGGCGTTTTCTCCAAGCAATGTTTTTCTATAAATATCGAAGTTATTTTCTGAATAACTTCACCTTGCTCAAATACTTTTATCTATCTTTCTTGTTCATAAAAGAGTCAAGAGTCGTATTCCACTTAAGTGTTTTTCTTAATTACTTTCACTAGAGTTTGTCATTGAGTTGTAATTTGGGAATTGGGAGTTTGAGTGAACTCTAAGAGAAGTTAGAAGAGAAAGAGAGAGAAGAGAAGAGTAGCAAGTAGTGGGACTTCCTGCTGGGAACTTCAAGTTGAAGATTGATTCTTTAGCTTGTAATAGGTTGTTTGCCCTGTTATAGTGGAGAATCTTTCCTAAAATCCCTGTTATAGTGGAGAATCTTTCCTAAAATCCCAAGTGGTCGTGGTTTTTCCTCTTGTTAGGGCCAAGAGGTTCACTTTAAGTTCCTGTAGCTTAATTGTTTTTAATTCCGCAAAAAGTTAGCTCAATTCTCTTAAACTACAATTCACCCCCCCCACCTCACCTCTTGTAGTATTCTTCTAAAGTAACACACTTGATTAATTAACTTAGTCAATCACTGAGATCAACCAGCAACATCCTGAATGCAAGATTACATAAGTATATAAACCCACTATCAAATGACAATTTAGATTGAACTTAGCAACCCTTTGTTATACTTCTTGCCAACAAAATCAAATCTTTCTTCACAAATAGTTTTCCCAACTTCAAATATTATCAATTCATGATCAAATATAAACCACTTATATTGAAACTTAAAGAGTGTGGAAATGGTCCGGCTCTTACAAAACATCTTTCACATACAGAGTAAGTAGTTGCATATCCTCATATATTTCCCAGTGAAACTCCTATTTTATCTCCTACGACCTTAATACACATACACAGGGAGAACATCACATAGCAATTCCGCAATAAAACCAAATAATATACACACTTGAAATGATCAAATATATAATCCACCTAAAATAATCAATTATATTAAATATACAACACAAACACAAGATCTTAGTCAACAAGACCACAAAGAGTAGCATATATACGGATATCTCAACTAGCTTAGTCGGTTAAAATTCTCGGGGTTTTAAGTTTATACCCAAAACCCGAGACAAATCCCGTCTACATCAATTATCCTCGTAAACATAAAAACAAACAAGAGTAAAAATTAGAGAGAGTGAAAAGAAGAAAGAAACTCACGCTAAAATCCACTTGCCATTAAGAAGAGGAAGAGCATCAGTAGGAGCAGGAGTTGGATTCTTAGCTTCTAATTGCGTAATCAACTCCACAATTTCAGCCCTAGTTTCACTGCTCGCTTTCAATCCTCTATCAGTTCCATAAAACGAATCCACTAACCGCTTTTTCAGCTTATAAATCTCCTCCGCCTCAACCGCCGTCTCCTCCTCCGCAACCGCCACTGCTCCGCCATTGGAGCTGCTGCTGGTTTTGGGGGTTAGTTTTTCTGGGCCCCACTCATCGTCTAATGAGGTTGCTTTCAGTTTTATGGTGTTGAATTCCCTTTTTGCCCCTGTTTGTTTTAGTGGGGTTGATGAAAAGAGAGGAGATTTGGGGGGAAATTGTTGGGTTTGTGAGGGGAATTTCTGGGATTTAATGGGTAGTTGGCAGAATTGTGAGATTATCGACATTTTTTTGTGACGAAAAATCAGCGAGATTCTGGGAAGTGTAGTGTCGGAAAATTTGTTTTTGGTGGAAAAAGTGTCGGAAATTATAGTGATTTTGTTTTTGAAAAGAAGTGGAAATGCCGGAAATGCACTTGGTGGTTGGTACTATTGTGAGGGTGATGTTATTTTATAGTGGTGGGTATTTTTGGTGTTTTTGATGGGTTGAGTTTGGTGATTTAAAAATTTTATAACCACCCAAAAAATTGCTATGAATTTAATGGACTGTTTTTAGCCACACGTCACACATGAAATACAATTACACAAAAATTTATTGTGTATTGAAATCAAATGCTACGTATATTTGTGTACTAATAGTTGATCTGTGTTAGGGCCTGTTCTCTTTAGCTTAATTTCAATTCAGTTCGGCTTTAATCAGTTCATTTCTGTTCAGCTCCAATCAGTTCAATTCTCTTCTCTCATAGAATACTCATTTCAGTTCAGTTCAGCTCCAATCAATTCAGTTCAATTCAGTAAATCAGAACAGCCCCTTAATTTTTATATAGAGTAATAACTTAACTAGCTTGCCAACATACAACTGTAATCGTTAATGTCTTTAAATTTCATTTGTGGTTGTATGTACGAATGTACAATCTATTAATTATAGTGAGTGAAATCTATTGGTATAAATGATACGCATTACACAGGAGTTTAGAATTGGATAAATACAACTCTTATAGACTTAGGGGGTGTTTGTTTAGGATATTGTTTGAATAAAAAAAAGCTTCTATGATTCTATTAGCAAATGGAGATGTTTGACCATTTTAAAAAATTATTTGACTGTCTTGTTATAAGCTATTTGAAATAGCTTTTTGGGTTTGAAAAGCTCACATGAAAGAGCTTTTAACTTTTATTGCTTTATACTCTAAAACATTTAAAAGCTAACTACTATTTATCAAACAATCTTTACATAAATAACTAATCAAAACAACTAATTAATACAAATAGCTAACATTAACGGTTGGTCAAAACAACTAACAGCAAATTAAGGGTCTGTTCTCATTGACTGAACTCAACTGAATTGAACTGAACTCAGCTGAACAGAACTGAACTGAACTGAATTAAGCTGAGCTGAGCTGAACTGAAATGAAATGAACATTTTATAAGAGAAGGAAATTAGAAACTGAACTGAGCTGAACTGAACTGAACTAAACTCAACTGAATTTCAACGTAAGAGAACAGGCCCTAAGTAAAAACTAGTAGTCAAACAAAATCTTATACGAAGTATAACTGAAATTTGAAAAAACCGTGGATTAAATCTTATACGAAGTATAACTGAAATTTGAAAAAACCGTGGATTTTGAAAGAAAATAAACATTGCTAGGACCATAAAAAATAGGAAAAATATTTTATGATTGACAAATGAGGAGTCATCAATGATTTGTTTGGTTCCAAAATCTAATACTACAATCTAGCTAGTGGCATTTAGCAAAAAAATAAAATTTAAAAAATCTGTAGTAGAATCTAGACGGTTCTTTTTTTCAATGTTCAATTGCGATTTGCGAAGGGAAGAAAGAACACGTAATTTGCTATGGGTTGGGCTGTACACGTGATTTGGTATTTAACATGACCCTTCTGTATATGTTAACATAACATAGAGGGTTTAAAGTAGAATGAATGTTGGACTGCCTATAACTTTATCTGTAAAATAAAGTCCAATAAATGTTGTCTTGGCCCAAAGTACTTTGTATGTTAGAAGGATTGAAATGACCCATCAAACTTGACCGGCAATTTGCTTTCTCTAGTTGATAATAGAGGTGGGCATGGGGCAAGGCCATGTAAACTAATGTGTCGTGTCAGTGTGCCCGTGTATAAAACGGTTAAGAAATAATCGTGTTAGTTTAGGTAGGACTTGTAACGATCTTTCATAAACAAAGCCCATGACAACCTGAGTCACATGTCGTTTTGTGCCAATGGGCCTCTTATTAATTTTTGAACTTTGGTAAATTCGTCAAAAATGGATAGTCAGTATGTGTGTCGGCTCGTCGTGCTAGTGTCAGATTATGCAAAAATTTGAAAAGTATGATCAACCATGAGTCCATGACCCATGGCTCATATATTTGTCTTTCACTCTATGTCAGGCTTGTAACTTATGGGGGTATTTTTGTGTTATGCCTAATCGGCCCTTTTTATAGGCCCAATTTTTATGTCAATAAGGCATGATGTATATCATAATTAACTTCATAAGAGACTATAGTTTGCTTGTTAACTCCGACCCTACAAGTCAGTTCAAACCAAATTAATTTTATTTAGGCCTAGTTAATCGTAATTAACCAACTTAAATTCAAGTTGTGGGCTAAGATAATTCAAGTCAAGGTTAGGTTGTATTGACATAAGATTTGTCTCTAGCTTGATTAGGTGCTTAGCTCAAAATTGAGAAGCTATGAGAGTATGAGCCTTAGGTTAGGTGCTTAACCCTGAATTGAAAACCTTCGAATCTTAGGGCATGTTATCTTCAGCTTAATTTCAGTTCAATTCAGTTCAATTCCTAATTCTAATTTCCTTTTCTCATTAACAGTACAGTTCAGTTCAGCTCTAATTAGTTCAGTTCATATTAGGGGTGAGCAAACCGGGTACCCGGTCAAAATTTTAGGACCCGGACTTGGAATTGGTTGGAACCGGGTCCTAAAATTCAGAACCGGAATTGTAATTGGTTTAACCGGGTCCTAAATTTTAGGAATTGGAATTGGAACCACCGGGTACCGGTTCCGGGTACCCGCTTATGTATGTAATTGTTAAAATATAATACAAATTATAATTCTTATTTTAGTTAGTATCATTATTAGTGTTTAATACTTATATTTATATATGCATTAAGCTATTTGTATTCATGTTAGGTATTAATAATACTTTTTTTTATTGTACAAATTAGATACATTTAACATATTTTTTATTATTTAAAATTTATTTAGTTTAGGATATATTGGGTAACCGGGTACCCAACCGGTTCCGGGTCCAAAAAGTTGAGAATTGGAATCGGAATTGGTTATAACCGGGTCCTTAATTTATTACCCGGAATTGGAACCACCGGGTCCAATCTCGGTTCCGGACCCGCCGGTTCCTAACCGGTTCCGGTTCCAATTCCGGGTACCCGGAAATTTTGCTCACCCCTAGTTCATATCCATTCAACTCAGCTTAATTTAGTACATCAGAACAGACCCTTAAATGGATCAAGGTAATTGTGGTTCAATTAGAATAATGCGCCGCACATTCCAAGTCTTTGTCGTCTCATAAATGAACTAGTATTTTACTATCTCCGTTAATTTTTACTCCTACTTACCACAAACAAATATTTAATGTCTCACAAATAATACCTTTTTATTGCAACTGTAAATTAACGGCAGTAATAAAAAGGCTTACTATATTTATATTATAAAAAAAAAAAATTGGAATTGTTGTTGTTGGATGGGCTAATAAACCCCAGATAGCAAAGTCAGGTCTGGGGCTATGTACTTGTTCACACAAGCATGCCTTTTTTTTTTTTTTTTTTTTTGCCCCCCTAATTTGAATATCAAATTCATTAACATTTCATGACTATGCTATTTTAAAAAAAATATATTGACGAATAAATTAGCTAACATGTCAAATCAATAAGCAATAGTTAATGAGCTTTAAAAAATTCAACTCCATCAATAGATTAGTGATCAATCAATAAAGAATAATTAATCAAATCTCTATCACAAATTTGAATAATTGCAACCAATAAAGTCACCGAAACAAGTAAGGCTCGTGATTCATCACCATTGCGTCAATAGGTTGGAGCTACTTCATGTTTAGGTGATCAAAGAAGACTCACCATTTTATTTTAATTAATTTTATTAGTAGAGTTGGTGGCCTAGCTATCCGATTCATTGAATCTTTAATTTATATAATTTGTAAGCTGATAATTCAACAATTTGTTAATCAATCCTCAACAAAATAGTCAAATTATAACCAAATAAAAAAAAAAAAAAAATACATAATTAGCCCCTTGAAGGACTCTAATCGACTAGTGTTATCAAATTTTCCTATATATCTTGTTATAATATGGTGATTTTTGTAGGTATATATTGGGATACATATTAAATAAGTACATATCACTTTATTTATAATTTAACCAAATATGTACTACTCCCTCCGTCCCTAAATTACATTCCTACTTTTCTCTATTATGTGAGGAATAAACGCTAAAAATATGAATGTAATTTAGGGATGGAGGGAGTAGTTTTTAGTGATTAAATTGTTGTATTCAATACAAATGTTGCGCAGGATTAAATTTTCAAGTAGATAGATATAAATACTGATCTCGTATTAGGTATTGCAAAGGTCACAAACTCACAATATTTAGAATTTATGGAGTACAAGTGATGATGAAAAGTCGATACATGCCCAACTAGTCTTTTTGTTTAATTTGTTGGTTAAATTATAAAATTTCTTTGGATGTTTGATGACAAAAGCTTGAACCCCATTGATAATATTGTATCCAAATGATGCAAAAATAATATTTTTTTATATCTGACTTACGTAGTACTCCGTATGACCGTATATTATTTTGGTTGCTATATATTCTGTATATCTTATTTTATAATGTTTAATTTTACAAAAAGTAATCTATAATAGGTTGAAGATAAACAATGGAGTAAATCATTGAAAGAACATAAGCATCCGGTAAAAGGTGAAATAAGACAATATAAAGCTTCCAAACCAGATAAAAATGCAAAAGGTTGTTCATAATTATTGAATGTGATAAGGTAACACATGATCTTTGATTGTAGCAGTGAGCAAGTGACAACTATAAATAGGCCTTAAAGATTTGTTGAAATTAAGCAAGATTTCAAAGAAATCACTTGCGCGGGATTTGATTTATTATTTCTACTTTTCTATCCACTTGAACACAAGTACACAACAATACAACATACACAAATGCAAAATATTACCCCCTCATCAATGACCGTCATGACTCGTGAGGATGTAAGTAGACGTGGAAGTCTCAATTTATCACATGGATAAATAAATTTGAGGAAACGAATTTGCTTAAAAAAAAAATTTGACAGAATGATAAATATATTAACAGATTTGTTCGGTCAACATAACATTTGTATAAAAATATTAACAATTATGGGCTTCACAATTGATTTATTCAGTTAAACCACATGATAAACAGAATGATAAATATATTAACAGATTTGTTCGGTCAACATAACATTTGTATAAAAATATTAACAATTATGGGCTTCACAATTGATTTATTCAGTTAAACCACATGATAAACATATTTTGTTTATCGAGATGATAATTTTGTATTTTCTCAAAATAGACTATAGAAAACCATGTTACTATAACTTGTTAAAAAAAAATAAGATATATTAACTAGTATTCCAAGGATTTTCACATCATAATAGTTGTAAAAACGGTGAAAATGATATAAGGGCCTGTTCTCTTACGTTGAAATTCAGTTCAGTTCAGTTCAGCTGAGTTCAGTTCAGTTCAGTTCAGCTCAGTTCAGTTCAGTTCAGTTCAGCTCCTAATTTCCTTCTCTTATAAAATATTCATTTCAGTTCAGTTCAGTTCAATTCAGTTCAGTTCAGTTTAGTACAGCTGAGTTCAGTTCAGTTCAGTTCAACTGAGTTCAGTTCAGTTCAGTTCAGCTGAGTTCAGTCAATGAGAACAGGCCCTAAATACTGAAAAACTCCAAGTATGGCCGTATGGAAAACATTCTAGTGACAGGGCCTATTTTGATTGATTAAACTAAACTAAACTGAATATTTATGAAAGAATGAAAATAAAATAAGAACTGAATGTTTATGAGAGAATGAAAATAAAATAAAAACTGAATTGAACTTTTTTTTTTTTGAAGAAAAAAACTGAATTAAACTTAAATGAACTTATTGGAGCAAAATTGAATTGAATTGAACTGA
The DNA here is from genome assembly GCF_948465745.1 of Chenopodium album. Lineage (NCBI taxonomy): Eukaryota > Viridiplantae > Streptophyta > Magnoliopsida > Caryophyllales > Amaranthaceae > Chenopodium > Chenopodium album. The sequence continues at coordinate 33,266,044 of NC_137857.1, read as the reverse complement.
AAATAAGCCGAAAAAAACAGGCCCTAAGACTATACCCATCTATAGTAGATAGGTAGTGACGAAAGTACTAAACTAAGGCAGTATATGTATATCACATTATTATTCTATCATTACTTCATTAGCATAATATAAATTGTGTATCATAAAATAACCCTAAAGTGGCAACTTAGATCTATGAGTCTAGCATTGTCAAAAAAAAAAAAAAAAAAAAAAGATCTATGCGTCTAGCATTGAAAACAAATTTCTGGCGCGAAATTTGTACGAATATCACACCATCAATGCCCTACACCTTTTCCAACTTTCCATCACTATTTTCCCCTCTTTTTCTTTATTTTTGGGGTCTAGTGTTCCTTTTTTCTTCTTTCTAATTTGTCTTTTGCTCTGTCCCATGTCTCAAATCTCAATAATTTATCATCAGCCGGCAATTCCTTCTCCCCCCACATCTTCTTTTGACTTCCCCTTTCTCTCCCATTTTGGGTCTAACGTTAGAGTAATTTATTAGGGTTTATTCTCTTCAAATTAATTAATTTCAGTTCATTTTAATTCAGTTTTTAATTTCCTTATCTCATAAACAATTTAGTTCAGTTCAATAAATTAGAACAAGTCCTTAGAGTTGTTAAAAATTAACTCGATTTAACTATATTCGACTTGATTAAAAATCAATTCAATTTTATTTTCGACTAACATTATAATATCTACATATTAATTTAATACAACTCAAATTATACTTGGCTAGACCTAAATCAACCCGACTCAATCACTCAAATTGCTCCCTTTGTTTCAAGTTAATCACAATATTAAAGCACGAGAGCAAATAGGGCAAGCAGTTATACAAAAACATAAGGTGTGGTTTGGTTTTTCTTTCTTTAACCGTCTAATTAGGGGTGTCCATTCGGTTTTCGGTTTGGATTTAGGCCAAATCCAATCCGATCTAAATTAAAATTCGATTTTCATTTTTTAATCCGATCCGATCCGAATTACTCTTCCAATTCAATCCGAATTGAAATTCGGTTATTTTGGATCTGATCCGAAATCCGAATTAAACTAAATTGATTTATAACGTCTAATAAACTAGTACAATAACATAAAACAGTAGTCATGATTAACATAAATTGTTTCACATCAAGTCAAATTAAATTGTTCAAAATAAGTAGTACAACTAAAAGTCAACACTAAGAGTTCATTACAACAATTAAGTAGCAACATTTTTGTTCAAAATAAGTAGCAGCAACATTCTGTTCAAGACTTCACCAACTTCCAACAGAAGGCAGTAGCAAGCACAACAACTTAAGAATGTTGATATCTAAATTTCGGTGTTCGGTTTTAATTGGACCCGAATAGGGTCAATCCGATCCGATCCGAAAATCCGAATTTTCAAAAAAATCTTAATCCGATCCGATCCGATTTAAAGTTTGGATCCGATCCGAATTGATAATTCGGTTTGGATTGGATTGGATTTCGGTTTTTATCCGAATTATGGACACCCCTACGTCTAATACAAGAATTTGCTTTAACCATTTTAACATCGAAGTTCGTGACGATTATTTTAATTTAGAATTTGAATACTAAATTCTCTTTCACGAGTATAACATGTAGACACGTCTTTTCTCAAATTAAATTAAACCTTGTACAACTATAAATACAAACAACCTTACTTATTTTTTCACTCTTTATTTATTTCCTCTCTTCAACTTCTCATTCATTTGTAGATACAATCAGGTGAAGATGAGTACAGCTATAACTCATAGTCCGGCAAATCAAGACCGTCCATTACTTGTACACCCACCTCCACAACAACCGTCCGATGAAAGAAGAATCAGAACCCTTCTTGATCTCCTAACCGTCAAGAAAATGGACGGTGTAGATCGCACGATGAGACGAGAGGATGGAAGTAATAACAGCCGTTGGAAGATTCTCAGGGAACGGCTAGGATTAAACGGCATCGGTTGCTGCGGTGTCGCCACGTGGCGGTGCGAGAATCATGATAATTCTTCTCCACCAGAGGAAGAAGAAAACGGCGTCGTACAAGAAGAGTTTCAGACACGTCAGCAAGTGGGACCCGCTGAAAGAAGAATGAATTTGGGTGCTGCGTTGGCCGCAGAGAGGGAATTCCGTGCGGCCGAAAGTACCGGAAGTTACGGTGCGACGACCGTCCGAAATAATAATAACAATAATAATAATAATAATAATGTTGATATTAATAATGGTGGAACGACGCCGTATAATGGTGGAACGACGCCGTTGAGGGTGTCGTTGATGAGATTATTGGAGGAGACAACGGACGGTCGTGATTTAACGAGAGAAAGATCGAAGGGTGGAGAAAGGGAGGGAAATAATGAAGGGAGTGATACGGTGTGTTGCGTGTGCATGGAAAGGAAGAAAGGAGCAGCGTTAATACCATGTGGTCATACGTATTGTAGGGTGTGTTCTAGGGAGTTATGGCTTAATCGAGGTTCTTGTCCCCTTTGCAACCGTCGAATTCTCGAGATCCTCGATATTTTCTGATCTCGAGTTTTCGTAATCTCCTGTTTTTTTAAGTGTTATACTTTTCTTTTGATTGATATAAGTATATTGTAGTCGGGATTAATGTTCATTGCTGTGCTATCTTCGGATGATTGAATTGATCTCGAGTTTTTGTACAAAAATGTCCGTTTTATAATTGGTCGGGATTACTAGTGAAAAATGATATACTCATGTGGGAAGCAAAGCAAAACAAAGTGAGGTGGGTGTAAGGTGTTCAACTTTAGTGTCACTTTCTTTTGCTTTTGTTGAATTCTTTGGTTCAAGATTATTGTGATTTGTGAAGTGTGTATCTTTGATTAGTTCCTTGTTTGAAATAGTACAAATTAACACATCATACATTGATAAATATAATACCTTTTCGTTTGCATTATTTAACCTTCATTTCTTGTATAGTTGTATATGTGAAATCGTGAATAGAAGAGAGTATTATGTTCTATTTGTTACTTCGTACTTCGTATATTATTTGGTTAATTCAGTATTAACTATGAGTAAAATTTTAGATCAAAGTCTTGATTTGTTTTTCTAGATATGCAAATTCTAAATAACGAGGAACACGCATGAAATAATTAAAAGGAATGAGATTTCATGTATTTATGTGCAACAAGTTTTGCAAGTGGTAACACACTAACACAAGTGATTAATTTAGTTTTACTCCAAGTATCGTAAGTTTAGTCAAGGGTTGTCGAACAACTTAAACTTTACTTGATTTCATAAGAGGTTTAACTGTTTAAGTATCATTAATTAGTCAAAAGCCAATGTAATTCAGATAGAAGTGAGGTCCCATGCAATTCTTGACGAGAGTCATTCATTAACTTAATTACAATAAGCAAATGAAACTTTTTAATTCCTCTTTCTTAAATGACGAATTACCTCTCACACGAGTCACACCGTCACAAGTGACCTACAGATGATTATGAAGTCGGATACATAAATATTAAAAAAAATCATATGTACTAAACGACTGAAACATGAAACTCTTGAGAGGTCGTTTATACGAAGTATTACTCAACAAATATCGAAGATGAGGCATGATATATGAATCTCTAAATTCGCCTTTCTAGGGGGCAGAGGGTGTGTTTTTCTTTCCTTGTACGGGGTGGGGGGACTACGAATTTTAGATGTAATAATGTATGCATGTACCATACGTGGTAGCATGTACAGTGTTAGGTTGTTGGTTCATAACTTCATATTTTTATCATCAATGTTGACCTTAAATTATATCGACTCTTCTCTCAAAAGTCTATGCATTATTATTATTTTTAATTTTTTAGTTTCTTGTTGGTGAATTTGAGCATATCTCTTTGTTCTTAATCTACTTACGATTGATTGATTGGTTTGGCAGTTCGTTCAACATGCATCATTCAATTTGTTAAATTATTTTATCTTAAAATAGTCCAATAACATAACGTCAAATGATCAAATTGATTCGAACATAGAAAATGACTTTTTTTTTTTAAAAAGAAAAACAAATGTCATACTTTTAATTATATACTTGTTTGGCTGTAACAAGAGTACAAGACGGCATGTATAATTAGAAGAGAAAAACTTTTTTTAGATCCTAGATACTTAAGTGTGATGCCCATGATATTCTTGCAAGCGCATTTAAAATTGTCATTTTTTATTTTTAAGTATTATATTATAGACATACGAAGATAGCATTTAATCAAAATAACATTGTGTTGTTGTGTATAGTGAACATAAAAAGTAAGTAAAAGAATAGCAAAATAACTAGTTTTTTTTTTTTTTTTTTTTATTTTTTATTTTATGTTATTGCACCTAAAAAAGAACATATATTCGAGTACTACATATATACCACGAAGTATAGTTATTATTATCTTCCGTTTTAATAAAAATTGTTAACCTGCTCACATTTTTTTTTTACTCTACTATCGACCATTGCTTATCTTAAAAAGTGTATATGTGATTTATCTGCTCGAATTTTGAATTTTTTTTTTTATTTTTTTTATAACTAGGGCACGGACTGGATCTTGCAAGCCCACATGCAACTGCAAGGCAATTGGCCTCTTGCTCTTACGATCCATGCCTAAAACAAACCAAGTAAAAGTCATGTTAAGTTATTGCAGGGTGATCTTCTACAATTGGGGCCTATGCACATCCAAAACAATATGTTGTGGTTGACTTGTCATGATCTTATCCAGTTGTGTCAAATTTCAAAAATGATATTCATGAATTATATATAACCCATTAGCATAGGGCCCTATTCTTTTGAGGTTCTGGACAGAGCAAAGTAGGGCAGATTTCAGTAGAGCAGAGTAGGACAGAACAGATTTCAGTAGAGTTGAGCCGAGCTGAACAGTGCAGAGCAGAGCAGCTCTAAAGAACAGGGCCCTATTGTGTTTGGACACTCCTACAATGTGCTCATGTCAAGTTGGACCAATTTTATGCCAGTTTTGCAGTCTTGCCCATGCTTTACTCTAATGGGGAACAAGGATAATATAGCACACATATAGTAAGTATCATTCTTTCAGGAGGTTTTATAGGGCCTTCAAGGACCAGCAAAAGTTCACCATAAAGTTAATTATTATTGAAATAAAGATATACATACAGTACTGTAGAAGAGCCACAAGAAAAGCTCGCCTATTATTTATTGAAGCATACATCTGTATAGTTATGCAAACTTAGGCCAAAAGCCCAATGACCAATCATGAATTTATTTCTTACTCCACTAATGGGCCTAGGCTCTGTTATATCATCTAAGGGCCCTTTCTATCGGTTTTATTATTTTTTTTTCTCCCTAATAAAGAGGGATTAAAAAAACATTTGCATTATTTCAAAAAAAAAAAAAAAAATTTGCATTCATACTTTTTTTTTATAAAAAAAATGTGCAACATCATACTCCCTCCGTGTTTTAATATTTTTTTTTTTTTTTTTTTTTTTTGAAAGGGAGCAAAGGAATTAACTATTAATAGCTAAACAGTCCATGAGTACATAATGCTCAATATCTTGAGGAATACAACTTTCCCAGACTTGTTCTAATCCAAAAGGGAGAAACTTTGCTAAGTTATGTGCTACCACATTCCCTTCTCGCTTCACGTGCTTCCAGTGTAAAGAAGTGTAAGAGGAACCCAACTCAATGGCATCAGTGAGGATAGCATCAAGCTCAGTAAGGTGGGTGGCTCCTTTCGTCAACCGACTTATTGCAATCTGACAATCAGATTCAATTATAGCACAATTGCATCCATAATTGCGTCCCAATCTCAGGGCCATGACAATGGCTTTTGCCTCCGCAACTTCCACCTGCCACCAAGCCTTTTCTCTTCTTGAGGCTGCAAACAAAACCTTCCCCTCACAGTCACGCGCTACCACACCTAAACCCACCCATCCCTCCTCCGTTAAAGACGCATCAGTGTTGATTTTAATGCCAAACACAGGGGCTAGGTTGATGTACATTCAAAGATGATGAATAAATAGCTTTAGCATACCTCTCATTCTCGTCAACCCATCTGAAAACACGATCAATCAGTACAGAAGCAGGAGTGTCCTTCTGCTGGAACACCTTCACATTGCGCTCCTGCCAAATACCCCATAACAGGTAGTAGCCACGAGTTTTTGTTTCAGGACAAATGGTCTTCCAGCTTTCAATAAGGTCACAGGGGGTTCCTGAGAAATTAATGTCATTCATTTCTGAGCATTCAACGTCCTCCCACAAATCTTTAACTCTCTCACATTCAAAAAATATGTGTCTCCAAGTCTCCACAGAGTTCCCACACCAGGGGCAGCTATCGTCCTCAGTCAAATGACGATATTTAAGCAAGCTTCGTACAGGTAGAGTTTGAGTACAGAGGCGCCATAAAAAATTTGTTACTCCCTCCGTGTTTTAATAAGTGTTACACTTTCTTTTTTCTTTTTTGGCAAAAAACTATATTAAAATATTATATCTCTCTCCTCTTATGGTCCCCACCCAAACCCACTATCCACTACTATTGAGTGCTTTTTTTTTTAAAAAATTACTGTATGTATTAGTAATATTACCTATCACATTCATTATTTTTTAATAAACCATTAACCTCACTATTTTTCTTTTTCAATTTTTTAAATACTTCAAATACCCCACTTACCTCTTATTTTATTTAAGTCAATTAAATTGCCTAAAATTATGTGCTGGCTAAACTGTAACACTTAAAAAAACACGGAGGGAGTAACACATTTACAGATTCTGGCCACACTTGCAATCATTCAACTAAGAGAGTGAGAGTCCACTTTATAAGTTTAAGAAGGTTCCATTCCCAAAACCATAAGACAACATGAGTAATTTCTTAGCCTTATAAAATATTTCATGCTCTCATCAGAACACTTTCATGTGTTGTTTGAAAAGACTATGTCTCAATAGATTCAAATTGTAATGTATGAATCGAAAAGAGTAGTAGAAGTGCAATATAGATATCAATTTTTTGGACATCTATTTTCCAAGAATTGGTGTATCCTTGTATATAACAGTGATGTTTAAACACGTTGCATACCGTAGCCAAGAAATTATTGGAAGGAAATTTTCCTAAATACTTGCGGATCAAATTTAATATGAAAATAAAGAGATAACCAGAACATTTTTTTTCGACATTGTTCCCTTTATGTAGTCACTTAATCACTTTTGCAAACAACTTATCCTCAATTTTATAAAGAAATTATTCATCTTCAAATATATGGTTATGAATATACAAAACTCTAAAAAAAAAAAAAAAAAAAAAAGCACAAAAAAAATTGTAATAATCTGAACTGAGTCACACTTAATCCGACTTGGTCACTTTTGAGTAGGCCTGTACAAAACTATCCGAAAATCCGATCCGCAACCGATCCGAATTTTAGGATATCCGATCCGAGTTTTCATTTCGGATCGGATATCCGATCCGAAAAATCGGATATCGGATACAATTTCGGATATTGATTTCTAAATTTTCGGATATCCGATATCCGAAAAATATCGGATATCGGATATCCGAACTGATATCCGATATCCGAAAAATATCGGATATCGGATATCCGAACTGATATCCGATATTGTACAGGGTAAATATTGAAATTAAATATATTTTTATTTTAAAAAAATAAATATTATTAAAAAAAATTAATAATCAGTACTCGGTACTTCAGTAGACAATAGACAACCTATTCACTTGTTCACTTTCTCTCACTAAAAACCCTAAATTCTTCCCTTTCCCTCTCTACGCTCAGCCGCTCTAGGCCTCAAGCTGCCACGAGTCACGACCAGTCGACCACCCCACCCCACTGCCACGGCGCCACCCCACCACCACGCTCCAGATCTCCTTCATTCCACTCGCCCAGATCTCCTTCTACTCGTATTTGCTCGGCCTCAAACAAGGTATGTAGTTCAAATTCATTGTTTTGATGTTTTTGGTGGTTCTCCTGTCAATTTTATTTTAATATGTGTTGTGAATTTCGTTTTGTTATCTAAATTTTGTTCTATTTGTTGGGAAAATTGGTTGTTTGTTAGATTTTCGATCTACTAGTATTTGTTTGGAATATCGATTTTTATCTTACTTTTTTCTATCTAGTTGTGTTAATTTTTTGTCAAATTATTGTTTGTAGTTTTCTGCTAGTTTATTTGTCATCTTACTCATCTAGTTTTCTAGCTATTTGTGTTAATTTTGTTGAATTTTTATTGCTTTTTTTCTGAATTTCGTGCTTATTTTTTGTTGCTTATTTTCTGAATTTCTTGCTTCTTTGTTAATTTTTGTTCAAATTCTTATTTTCTGTTACTGCTTTAGTGCTATACTCAACATAATTATGTGAGTTTAAGTTTTTGTTGGAGAATTCAGATTCTTATATTAACTTTTTTTAGCCTTGAGTAAAATGATAACTATTAACTTTTTTTTTTTTTTTTTTGGTATAGAACTGTCCACTTTGGTTGAGCAGGTTCCGGTTGTTGATGACTACATTTGAGGCATGCATTTGAGGAGTATTATTGCTATTGTTTTTTTTTTTTTTTTTTGCTACTGTTTTTATTATTTAGTAAAATGTAATATTGAGACTTTGGTAAACTTTGTAATATTGAGACTTTATTAAACTTTGTATTTTTTATTTGAGGAGTTGGATTTGTAATGCACTAAGATTGCTAGTATGCTACTGCAGTTCTGCTTGTGTTTGTGGAGTTTATTTAATGGTTTTTTTTAATTAATTTAATTTGCAAAAAAGACTACTACAATTATTGTACAGGTTTTTCAAAAAAAAAAAAAAGTACAGGATTAACAAGTACAGCCGTACAGGATTACAAGAATACAACCATAAAATTTTGAGTTTTCATTAAACATTGGATAATGGATATCCGAAATATCCGATCCGAATGATTTCGGATATCGGATATTGGATATCCGAAATTTTCGGATCGGATTCGGATTTCAATTTCTGACATCCGATGAATCGGATATCCGATCCGAAATCACATTTCGGATCGGATATCCGATCCGTGAACAGGCCTACTTTTGAGTCATATGGACTCATATCCAAACAATAAAAGTAGCAAATGGTCCATTCATATATAAATGTGTCTCTCTGAAAAAAGATTTTGAGTCATTATTCAAGTCCTTCAAATCTATCTTGATTCGCATACACACACAAAAAATGTCCATCAATCAATCTAATTAAGGTCACTAACTCACTAAGGATAAAAGGTACCACAAAAAAAATACTATAACTATGGATAAAATTAAAAATAATTATACCGGCCTACATTTAAATGCATGAAGTGGTGATTAGAGGACGAAAAGACAACTATATAAGAGTACTGAAATTAAGTGGTGATAAATTTGAGATCGTATGACATGAAAGAAAAATATGTGCAAATATTTCATCTTTCCAAAATAATGGAGGATTGATCGCTTTCGAGATAAAAATAAACCAAAGGTGGTATGGACCAAAACAAGCCAAATAGAAAGACATAATATGTCAAATGATGCCCATTGTTTATCTAATTTAACTTGCATTTGTGGGCGGATGTAAGAAGGCAAAAACAGAAGAAGGCTTATATTCGAAGTTAGGTGATGTGTATGTATGTAGCTATTTATGAAAACGAAAGGATTTTTTAGCTTCTTTTGTACATCCAAGTCATTCCTTTATAATCCTTTTTGGATTTAATTTCCCAATCATATAATGCGTTAATTAATTTGTGTTGTGTAACGCATGATTTGTTACAATCAAACTCCCAACTTTTTATAAAGTTGTTTCTTTGAGATATGAAATGAATCCAATACACGTACGATTTGAACTTTAATTGATTGGGAGATCTAGGACATGCAGTGCTTATCTTGCTTTCCACTTTCAATTTTTTCTAAGAAAATGTGAATTGACCAGATAATGTATAGAATTGATGGAAAATTGTGACTGAGATGTACTCATGTAGGAATTGAATTAACTAGTGTTGGATAGTATGGTTACGATGATAATAACTCTCAGAAAATAACAGGATGGTAAATAGACGTGCAAAAATGTTGTATTGGATTAAAACTAAATTATATTACAAATGACGTTGGATTATTAATCATTGATAATTGACTTATATGAGGGAAATAATTAAGTATCTAGTGTTATTAGAGCTACATAAATTCGTTGTCTAAAATAATTTCACAAAGCTCTTACACGCACGTACATATACACCTGATTTATACTATTAGAGATTTAATTATATAAATACAGGCTACATATCATCATCAAAAATCACTTGCTTAAAGTGTCTGGCATGACAAAAAAAATAAGAGTTTTGTCCATTGAGTTTGTTTGCGACTTAATTATACTCTTTATACTTCGTTTGCATGTAAATAAACAAGATCGTAATCTACTAACTTGTAAAGAGATCACTAGGGTTAATGCCCAATCCCTCATAAGAAAGAATATGATGACAATAATTTACTCTTTTTTATTTTTTATTTTTATTTATTTTTTATTTTTTAACAAGAAAGGGAATACTTTAGTAAAATGAAGCCATATGACATGCACAAGGACCACAACCAAAATTCTCTAAAATACAAAATCACATCCAAAACATTAAAACTAATTCACTTCTCCAAATTTCTAATTAAATAGATACTCTCTCGGTCCCTAAATTACATTCCTACTTCTAACATTTATTCCTCACATAATAGATACTCCCTCCGTCCCTAAATTACATTCGTACTTCTAATTAAATAGATATACTTCTAGCATTTCGAAATCCTAGTATTAATATCATTATAAATAAATTTCGTTCCCAATACATCTTTCGCACAAACTTACTTTACAACCTATAATTATTGCATCATATCGACTATTAGATGCATGTATAGAATCATATGGTAAATAACAAAATAAGAGGCATGCATATATATAATTATTACAATGACAAGTCTTTAACATTATTCTCCCCTCTTTTAATCATTTCTTAAAGAGGCTATAAATTTAATTGTTTTATAACTATGTATAACTTCCTCCGTTTTCTTTTACTTGCAACACACCTTTTAAGTACGTAGTTTTAGGAGATGATTAGTGAGGATAAACGAGCGATTTTATCAATATAATTTTTACATGAAAATTAGATAGGGTTAAGTATCATTTGTAAAAATTATAATGAAAAATTTGTCCGTTTACATTACATAGACCCGACCTCAAAACACGTGCCACAAGACTGTGTTGCAAGTAAAAGAAAACGGAGGATGTATGTAACAATGGCAAAATTAAAATTTATAGTTAGATCTAGGAAAAAGATTGTAAAGCTTGAATAAAATTTGATGAGTTGACAGATAAGGGATAGATGAAGTTAACTTTGGTGTACATAATTGCGGTTGGGTCATTGCCAAAGCACGCATAAGGCATGCCAACTATGCCTCCACCAATACACCATTCCATAATTTCCATTATTTCACAACAATACGGGGTGGTCCAATATTTTTGGACATTGAATGAATGTTTGCATGGCATACTAATTTTTTTTTTATTTTTTTTTATGAATGTTACACTAAATGATTCACATATTAAGAAAAATGCAAAAACAAGTAAATCAGATTATTCGTCTTATTATAAGTCTTTTTTTTTTTTTTTTTTTTTTTGAATGGTTGTCTTATTATAAGTTTCATCTACTTTAATGAAATTCTCGCAGCTTGTTTTCAAAAAAAAAAAAAAAAAAACATTTTTTTTAACACAAAATGGAAACTTATATTGATATATAGTACTAATTAAAGTTTAACATAAATCAAAGAAATGAATTCAATCCGTAATAGCTATGAAATCTAACATAATTTTAAAATCCTTTATATAAAGCGCCATCATTTCTACCCAAGGCATATTTTACGCACCCCATGATTAATAACAGATTAACAACTAGTCTAAAGAGGCTTTTTCAAGTAACTTTTTTTTTTAAAAAACTTTTTTTTAATAATTAATTATTTTTTTTTTAAAAAAATAAAATAAAATAAAAAAAGTGAAATCATTGACTATTACTACTTTCATTATCAAATTATCAAAAGGAATAAAAAAAAGTTGAATGCGTACTTAATTTAATAAAGCTTGAACTTATCATATCTTTGCTGATTGTCCGGATTAAGCCAAAGATCTATAATGTGGTACCATGAAAATTAAACCTTCATCAAAAGCATAATTTCTCGTTAATTATTCCCTTGCGCTTTTCATCTGTTTGGTTAATTGTTCTATACATTAACTAGCTTTTTGGCCCGTTCAATGCACGGGTTGTTACTTGGGTTAATTATTTTCTTATGTAGGTATGCTTTATTTCTATTAAAAAAAAAAAGGAAAAAAAGAAAAAAAAAAAGAAAAGAAAAAAAGTGAGGATAGAACTGTGAAAGAAGATGAAGGAAATAGTTAGATATACATACATAAAGATTGTAGGATATGAAATGACATATTAACTAAGATTATATTTAAAGTCTATGAGATGAAAAGACAATTTTTATTATAATTCATATATTTATGTAATGCATAGTTTTTTTAAAATTATTTTATTATTATTATTATTATTATTTTAATAGATGTAATGTGCAGTTGTGTACTAATTAATTGAACTTTATCTTATTATGGTGGAAATGAAACACTTCACTTTCTTAATTGAATTTGCAAGTTGTAGAATGCATAAAGACTTAAATATAAATATTAAGGGAGGTGACATGTGGCATATGGGGTAATGAGTGACTTATGATGCCACGTGTCATTTGAAAAAGTTGTGGTTTGTGTTTTTAAATACTAATAAAGTATAGAAGTATAGATATACTTTAGTATGTAATTGTTATAAATTATGAGACTATGATAGAATTGCCCTAGTAGTACATAACGGTATCATAATTATTAGTGAAAAAAAAACCAATAATGAATTATTAATGAAGAAACAAACAATAATGGATGAAGCTGGAAGAGTATAAATAATACGGAGTAGTATTTTTTGAATCGCTTAATTAAAATTAAATGTGCTACTCACAGGTACATACTTTGCATTGAGGATTAATTATTCCGCTTCATTTTTATTCCAACCAAATATCACCCTTTCTCCTCTCCATCCCACAATGCATAAAATTTAAGAATAAAACTATGCATACAATTCATTATATTGAGATAGATGACCATTACTTATAAAAAAAAGATCACATATATTTATAAGCCGATTTCAAAGTACATAGACAAGCTAGAAAAAAGTTGTTCTTATTAATAACTTATAAGAGCACATCGAATAATATAATATTTTACTTGGATATGCTTATGTTTAATTTATTACTTATGAGTAATCCTATTTGCTAAACCACAATTTAAAATTGCTTTTGTTAATTACTTACCCCTTAAGGCCCTAATGCTCAAATAATTAAAAGATATTTTTGTGATAGTGATTTCTTATTTTACTTTGATTTTGGATTTCTAAATTAAAGAAAGCTACCTCCAACAAAGTGACAAATTTAGGCATTTATCGTACTTCTTACCACTTATAGAATTAGTTGAGTCATACTCATACATTTGCATTGTATGAATGGATTACAATATGGTCAAAATTTTGCCAAGATTATCGGAGATACTAGGTTAGGTACTACTCTACCTACTTGAAGAATATTTAATCCTTACATATAGATTGTGCTTTTTAAAGGGGAACTCAAACAAATTATCCTGCTAGCTAAGAACTATAATTGATTATTATTTCTTTCTAGTTCTATTACTCCAATCAGTATTCCAAATTTAAAAATTGTGCACCTAAGTCTAAGAGTTGTTAGTTAAAGTCTTGGCGTTAATAATGATTGCAATGTCATGTTCTATTCAATTCATCTGATTAGATTTGATTTTTTAATTTGATCAGATTATTCCTTACTAAGAAATACATTATCAAATGAGATGTTTGGTTAACGTGTACTTTTCAAATAACAAATTTTAATTTTATTTTTATGATGAATTTACAGATATTTAATGATACTGTAATTAACAAACGCAAATAAAAAGTGATGGCTTGATTTGATATGGTTTGTTCTAATTTTATTTGAATTGATTATTGCTGAAATAAGCAAATTGTTACTCAAATACGTTGATATGAAAATAGCCTAATTCCTTTGCTTGGAAATCTATATACTAAAATACTAATGTAATGTTACACACTTTTTTTTTTTTTTTTTTTTAAATTACAAATAGAATAATTAAAAGCCAACTCAAGCCAAACACGATAGTTAGATCTATCTAGATTTATTCATCCCATACCTTACTTGCTTGATCATCTTTTAAGGAAGTGACTTATCTCATATTCTCATCCGGAACATCATAAAGGGCAATGATACAACTAGCTAACAATCGAAAAGGGTAATTTATCCAAAAGTAAACTAAGCATGATGAAATAGATTTTATGAGTTGTAAGGTAAATTCAAGCCATAAGAATTATCCCAAAGTAAAGCAATAAATTATATGAATGTTAGACCAAAATAAGAGAGGTAAGGGATCCCACATTATCGTCTATTAAAAAAAAATTAAAAAAAATAAATAAATAAATAAATGAATAAATAAATAAAAAAACATGGCATGTTCACAAAACATTTACTTGCATTGCATGTGGGATCTATTTCCCATAAATATGTATCTTTCTTGCAACCCATAATTTGAATGTTCATAAATCTACTTATAACTTGAGTGGCTAGGGAAGTACTTCGTATTAGCTAGTTCAAAAACATAAAATATAAATTAATCATAAAGAATAATACGTCATAAAGCATATTATGCATGATCAAGATAAATTCATGCATATAACCTAAACTTATAGATATCCATTGAATGTGAAGCAGTAGTCATTGATGGAAACATTGATGCATGCACTCCCTGTTGGTAGGACTATTTCTAAATGACAAAGCTAAGTGTTGATATGACTCGTCTACATCAATTTGTTAAGTTACTACTTCATGTTTAAGTTAATTCGATCCAATATAATTACATTATCGCATAGACGCATAGTGAAATTATTTTAGCAGTTTGGCACGTCACTTTTCTTATCAGATCACCAAATAGTACGTAGCTGGTGTTAGAATATGAAATTTTATCACGGAATACATGTTTTGTTTTCAATTCATTATCTTAGGGCCTGTTCTGAATCTTCTGATTGACTGAATTGGGCTGAACTGAACTTATTGGAGCTGAACTAAACTGAATATTTTATGAGAGAAGGAAATTAAAATAAGAACTGAACTGAACTTATTAGAGCTGAACTGAACTGAACTGAAAATAAAATGAAGAGAACAGACCTTTACACTCTTTATTTTGTCTTCCACCCTTGACATTGGTTCTAATCCTTTTGTCTTGGTTCAATCCTAAAAGATAACATATAAAATTAACATTTTTGTAAAAAATGTCAGTTTGTTTGTATTAATGTCTTCTCTTGAGATGTGTAGGACATTTTTAAAAGACATACTCCGTACTGTGTACATACGATTATTGCCTTATATGATGGGCTTTTTGGTTAAATTATGACGAGTCTTAAGCAAAAAGGTTAATTGGAACAATGTTGACAAACAATTTTGGACCAAAGGAAGAGCATCTAAACATACTTTAATCTTCACTACTTATGGTTTTTCCGTCGGACAAATCATTATTAATGCATAACTTTAATTTGTTAAACAGCTAAATACTATCATTGATTGAATTCAATATCAATAAATTGATTATTGATTACGTAAGTTGTTGCATCCAAGTTTAAGAGGTTCAAAAGAAATGAATAATCTTTAAGAATGAGTCAAGTACGTCCATGATCTCAAGTGGAATGATAGAAAGTGACTAATCTAAGACCAGAAATTTAACACCAAAAAAGAAAAGAAAAAAGAAGAAAAAAAGAATCCTTGATCTTCAAGGAAACGTACGTCTTTATTTTTTTGTTGCTTTTATTTGTTCAGAAAGCAGATTTTAAACAGTTGATATATTTTGTCAATGCTTTGTCATAATCTTACACTATTAACTATTATGAAGGTGTAATGAAACTTCAACTCGGTTGAAAGGGAATGATCAATAGGCATCCAAACGATGTACAGTTCAATTCTCTTTACTAATTTTAGGAATATTGAGGAAGGCTGGTAGCTCTATCAATGGACATAATACGGACACGAGTACGAGTATGATACAACTGATTTTATAAATCTATCTCAATCTAGCCATACATGACAAAATATGGTACTCCGTTGTACTTAAATAATAGCCATCAAATTCATACAATGTCTTTTCATAATCAAGGTTTATTATCGAATTGTCAAATTCATACAATGTCATTTCATAAACAATTATCAACAAATTATATATACATGCCGCAATTTGTTCCATACTACGTGAATTATTTCATAGTGATCGATTAGGGCTATGCCAAGATAAGGCGGTCAGATGCCTTGCTCTCTATCACATCACAATAGCTTATTAAAACATAACTCTAGCTGTGTACAATACTATAATTGGAGCCTAGAATCCTAGATAGGCTAGATTAGCAACCATGCATTGAGAGTACGAACAATAATTGACTCACTTAATCAACTAGTACAAACTTTATTTAAACTTATGGTGACATTATATATGTTTACTAGTATCCATAAATTCATGTATCTATATACTATATCAACCACAATTCTATGAACCTTAATTTTGAGAGTAGTTATACCGTACCAATGTACCATGCATATATATTCATTTAATCACTTGGGTGTACAACAATTATATGTGCATTGTGTCATGAGATTCACCTGTAGTAAATGTTGAAAAGTACTAAATAGACTAAAATTAAGCACGAAGAGGTAGCAGTAGTAAAAATAAGAAAAGTATAAGTGAAAGAATGAAATAATGAGACCAAGCAAGTATAGCCTACCATAACAGTGGGTAAAACTTGGATCAAAAGTTTGATTGTTGGTTGGTAAAAATGTAAAAATTTCTGTCAAATCAGAGATCAAGGCCCATAGGAATGACTTGAATGACCTAATTTTTGGTACATCAATGACTTCATGATGAAATGCCCATGGTTTTGCAATTCTGACAATTAAAAATAATTAAATCAATATTTAATTAATTAATAGAATATTCCTAATTAATTTATGAAATCAATTGTTGATGATGACATCAAACCAAGATTTTGCAATTACAAGTAATTTCCATTATTGAAAGTTCAAATATAATGTGTGGTATTTGGGGGAAGAGTATTTAATTATATATTTTAGTATTGGTCCTATTAATTTTCATTGTTACAACCATCTTATATTGATATAATAAATCTTGATGCATGCACACAAATATTAGAATATTAATTGCAATGGTGAGAATTGTCTTATAGCCATAATGACTCGTTCTCAATCTTCAATTGAAGAACTAACACATTGAAACTGATATATAAATGAAGCTTATAGTAGTATTTCATTTTATTTATTAAAAAAGGTACAGAGAGAGTATTATAATTGAATGAAAATAAATTGTTTTTATCTAGCACTTGTATTTGTATATAAAGTTACTCATATTTAGTAATTGGAATAGATTAATAATGCTAATTAAAACTGACTCTGACTAATTATTTCTTTTATAAAAATCAAGAACACAGCTCAATTAGTTATATAGGGGAAATCAAATGAATTCAAGATTAAGAAATTAAATGACGACACACGTAACACAAAAAAGGAAGGAAATTTCTAAAGCTAAGGGTAAAGAAGGAACATATATACACAAGTACATAATAGAATTACGTTCAAGTCTATATATGCTATTATGCTGACAAATAAGTCAAAATGAGAATACAAGTGAGCACAGCTGATAACATATAACATCACCTTATAAAAGGTTTTAGAAGTTAATTTTACATGCTTTTTTGGCGTTCTATTAGTGCACATAAGGTTGTCCATTATATTACACTATATTTAGCAAATAAATTTTTGAAAAAAATCTGAGACACAAATCTAAGAAATTAACATTTTGCTCAATAATACAAAATAAATGAATACCTTTAAGAGGAAGAATAAGAAAATTGAACATATGAAAAAATAGAAACAAGTTGATGGCATAAAAAAAGGAAGAAGGTTCAAAAATATACGAGGAAACATGTACATATATGAAACTATGAAACAGCTCAAACACTTAAATTGTGGAAAATTAAATGGCTAGAAATTTAACTACATGAAATGAGTTGTTATCCAACGATAACCACCGAGACAACTTAGGTAGCAATTGATTACTAAATATTGGATTTAAATTAGGATAAAATAAAAGGTTTATGAAGCTTTACGAGCTATGTTCTATGAGAGTGAGGAATTAGTTTAAGTGGTTAGAGCTCCCCTCACGATTCAAGGTGATTCTAAGATCGATTCTCATCACCCGCCATTATGGCTCTCTAGACACCAAAACAAGCTATATCCTATTATCCTTACTAGTTTAATCCATTCGATCAAAATATTGTATGCTCTTATCACACCAATAATCTTTTAATCTCATATTAGTAGATTATGAAAGGATTCAATAAATACACAATAGAAATTAATTTAATTACACAAATTAGGAATAAAGAAAGGTTGAAAGCATTGTTATTGTATATATTTTTTTCAATAAACTTAAGTAAGGCACGAGTCACATTCAACATAATTCTACATACGTAATTGTTGCAGGTCCATAATTTAAGAGGAGTTAGTGTTTCAACACTAAGATTAGGATACTTAAGAAAAATGTACAACTTACGCAATCTTTAGGTATATTGATTCATAAAACATCATTCACTCAAAGGTATTATACATATTTAACCCTATTCATAAAAAAGATGAGGGCATGATTAAGTACCAATTTACAAATAGGACAAATAAAAAGTGATGAAAATAGGTTTTTTTTTTTTTTTCCAATTTTGTAAGGAATAACAGAAATTTATTACCTTGATTTAATAAACCTAATCATTAGAACATGAAAGAAAAGCAAAGATTGGCGCATGCAAATTTTTTTTAAAAGGTGTGGTAAATGATTTGGCATTTTGGCCCCTACCCCAAACATCCAAGAAAAATAGGAAAAATGTCATCTAACTTGTTAATTTGGGCTGTTTAATAGTTTAACACTTGGGCATGGGCCCACCCTCACTGAACAAGAAAAGATGGTCAAGACCAATTTTTATGGTTATTATGTGGCCCATGAAGAGTGTTCACATCTAATTCCACGTGTACATATTATATCCAAGGTTTTAATATATTTTTGAAATAATAAAAAAATATAAAATAAAAAATCAGGTTTCTTACTTTCCTGCAGGTTTCTCCATAAACTTTTGAGCATTCTTTATAATATTTTGCCTATAAATAGAGCCCAAAACTTTACTAATACATGTCAAAGTTGTATACACTACTAAGAGTCATTTTTACCAATTACAAGTAAGATTTCAAGTTCTATTGTTCTACTCGTAAGAAAGAGTGAAAAAAGATAGAAAAAATGGAAAACAACTTCCCAATTGTTAACATGGAAAAGCTTAATGGTGATGAGAGGAATGTTATTATGGAGAAAATCAAAGATGCTTGTGAAAACTGGGGCTTTTTCGAGGTAATTTTTGAATCATACAGTCAACCCGAATTGATAGTGCTACTAGTTCGTTCATATATATTTAGTACATTACCTATTACATTACACAATTATTAAATAAGTACAATATGTGTAACACTATTTTATTTTATTTCATGTGTTGTAGGTGGTGAAACATCCTATATCAACTGAATTGTTGGACACTGTGGAAAGAGTGACAAAAGAACACTACAAGAAATGCATGGAACAAAAGTTTAAGGAGATGGTGGCACAAAAAGGCCTTGAAAATGCTCAGTCTGAGATTGATGATATTGATTGGGAAAGCACTTTCTTCCTTCGCCATCGTCCCACCTCTAACATCGCCAAGATCCCTGATCTCAGCGATGAATACAGGTGAACTTTTTTTTTTTTTTTGGGTTATGAATAAGGTTGCGTATATCTGAACCTCTGTAGACTTAAATATACGTACAGATCATGTTACTGCGGCAAATTGATTACTTTTTTGTTGTGATGTGTAATTTTTAGGAAGGTGATGAAGGAATTTGCAGGAGAAATAGAGAAGCTAGCAGAGCAACTTTTGGACTTACTCTGTGAGAACCTTGGGCTAGAAAAAGGGTACTTGAAGAAGGCATTTTATGGAGCCAATGGACCCACTTTTGGTACAAAGGTTAGCAATTATCCACCATGTCCTAAGCCAAACCTGATCAAAGGGCTCAGGGCCCACACTGATGCTGGTGGGATCATCCTCCTCTTTCAAGATGACAAAGTCAGTGGGTTGCAGCTTCTTAAAGATGGCCAATGGGTTGATGTCCCACCTACGAAGCACTCCATTGTCATCAATTTGGGTGACCAACTTGAGGTAATTAACTTTCTTTGTCCTACTATCGAGTCGAAATCCTACACGAGTAAACCTGACTCTTGATAACGGACTAGCTAGACACTTTGAGAGAGGAGGGAGAAAAAAGGATCAATCCCCACTCTTAAATTTCTTTATTTAGCACATTAACATGACACGTACATTTTCTAACCATTTTGATACGTACATACTAGATATGACTATATGAGCATGGGCATTTAAATCTCAAGTTAAGCCAAAATCACACACATAGATATTATCTAAAACTGTTGAGCCTTACACTTAGATACGTAATTTGTCGATTGTCTAAATCAGTAAAACATTACTAATGTAGATACGTACACAGTAAACTAAATATGAAAACATTTCATATTATGTCTAATCAAATTCGTGTTGCTCACAAATTAGGCATCACAAACCTAAATCATACTCCGTAACATATAAACTTGTCGTGTCATGTTTGAGTTTGTCGTGTCACGTTGAATTTATCACAGTTTGTCCATGCTGTAATGTTTTGTCAAAACTAATAATCATGATTGATTGTGCATAATTAGCTAAACAGTCTTAACACCAAAATTTTGACTATAGGTTATAACAAATGGAAAGTACAAGAGTGTGATGCACCGGGTGATAGCACAGACAGATGGGAACAGGATGTCAATAGCCTCATTCTACAACCCGGGCAGCGACGCCGTTATCTACCCGGCGCCTGAACTGCTAGAAAAACAGGAGGAGAAGAGTTCAGCCTACCCGAAATTCGTGTTCGAGGACTACATGAAACTCTATGCAGGGCTTAAGTTCCAGGAGAAGGAACCAAGATTTGAGGCTATGAAGGCAGTAGAAAACACTGTCAAATTGGGTCCTATTGCAACTGCTTAATTAATTAATTATAATCCAACCTTTCCTAATCAAATGATGTGTTTACCTAATAATATATAGAGATATATAATATCTAAAAGAGTCAAGTTAACTTGTTTTAGAGTTTGTTGTTATGATTAGGTGTTTGGAATTTTTCATTGTTTATTATGTTTGATATTATGAGAAGAATCTCATTTATCAATGTGTGTGTTTTATGTTTGTTGTAAAGAGTGACCAAAAAAAAAAGTTATGTTTAAATATTGTATTAAATAAAATAGTCTTTTTAATTATGTGCCTGATCTTTTACCTTAGCTTTAAATCTTGAGAAAAAAAAAAAAAGTGACATCTTAAAAGTTGCATTTGATTGTTCTGTTGAAGTTGTACTACACTTATCTACAGTAAAAGAGCTGGAATCTTTTCTTTTCTTTTCTTTTTTTTTTAATAAAAAGGAAGAAACAAACAGAATTTTTTATTGCAAGAAGAAAGATCTTTTTTACCAATTCTGATGTGATCTTTGAGAATTTTTCTGGTATTCAAAAATCCACATTTTCTCATCACTTACCAAACAGAATCCTCCTAAGTTGTTACAGTATTTTTTTTTTTTTTTTTTTTTCATGACATTGCCATTAAAAAGTAAAACAGTAATCTGTATTAATTTTAATCCCTCTGTTCCTTTTTTTTTTGAAACCAATCCCTCTGTTCCTAAATGATTGTTATTTTCGCTTTTAAAGATCGAATGTTCCGGTAAACATCATAAAAATATCATGAGAATTTACAATAATTAAAGACAAACAACATTATTTTGAAATTGTAAAAATATTTGGTTGAAGAAGGATCATTGATGTGGATTGAAATGTACAATATAATTCTCAGATAGAATAAGATTACTTGCATTCATGACATATTCACTTAATCAAATGAATAAATCTTACTTGTACATTGTAGATTGAGGCTCTTTGCAAGGAATTAGATTCACTACCATAAATTATCTTTAATATTCACACTCCATTTCTTCACGACTCAACCTATGATATCTGTATTTAGAAGTTTCGTGAAGTGATGATTTCAACTTACAGAACTAAATTTATGGTGTCGTACTCCATATTATTTATAGATATATAACATAAATAAAAATGCGATGTCGAGATTGGATCATCTTTCACTTAAACCATAACCATCATGTGTTAGTGAGCTTAGTGTTACTTGAACATAGAAGTATGACATTATCTGTACAAGGTTAAGTTAGGTGGTGTTTGCTGATTTTTTTTGAATGTTCAAACATGTAAACTTGTACAGCTACTACTTGTAAATTGCTAAAAAGTCAGAAAATTGACCCCTTTACTTTGAAAATTATTATAGCAATTACTACTATTTGAAAATGTGTAGAGAATTCTAGACAGGAAAAACTTCAACTTTGCAGACAGAAGAAAATATATTTTACTACTCCTGTACAACAATTATTTGAGCATTAGACAATGCAGACAGCTAGGAACCTACAACAATTAAACCTTAAAAGTACACCCAAATTTGGGCAAGATTTGATTTTTTTTTTTTTTTTTTTTTTTTTTTTTTTTTGAAAATCACAGCAGCAGTTTCTTACTTTTTGTACAGAATATAATGGTTGTAGTCTTGGCAATAATTCTATGTATTGAAATGATCCTCTAATATCAGATTGGTAATATCTGGATAGTCATTTATAGAGCTGGTCATGTCTTCGATTCCGGCCAGGGTGCAGCCTTATTCAAGGTCATGGCTCGGCCTGAATATGAATAGCAATTGCTTACCATTTTAGTCTTAGGCGTGCTCGGCCTCAACCCTTGATCGAAGGTCATAGCTTGACCATGATCAGCTGTAGTCAAACAGTATATACAAAACCGAAGATAAAACAGTTAATGAGCCGAGTTCAAGTCAATGTCAAATTAACTTCTAAGTCATATCATATACTCATATGTGATGGGAACAAACGACTCTCGTTTTGTACCCTGTACACATAAGATAAATTAAGATACATAAGCAGTTCTTTTAATGGATCTCTAGACAATCAAGTAAGGTTAAACAAGAAATGACAAGTGAAGTTGTAATGCATACAAACAACCAACCATAACAAAAGATCGAATTTGAACATCAATAATACACCGATACCTCTAAACTAACTCCCCTGGTCCCGTTATGGGCAAGGTAAGGGGATTGAATACTTGAATGTACTCAAACTTCTACAATAAACAGAGTGGCAATCTTATTCGAACTAATCGAATGTAATAATAAACATTCAACCACCAGATAATCTCAGCCATACAAGTTTAAGAGAGCCTTACTCCTGCAATAACAAAGACGGTATCTTATACAAACGGATCAAGATATCGTTTGGTCCACTTCTTGAAAAACCAGCAATAATCACATTCAACCATTAATTTCCATCAGCTGTAGATGAAGAGAATGGCCCAGAAAATAAATAAATTATTAAGGTGATGGACCAATATCTCACATTTCTTCCCCAAACAGTTAGCTGTTAAGTCTGTAATCAACTTGTAAAGCATATAATCAACAGAATCTAATATGAATGTTAAAATAATCACCACTCGATTATCAATATATACTTCATGCTTCTGATGGCTATAAACAAGTACATATACTTTACAGTTACTGGAAGCAAGAATCATATGCTATATTATATGCACGAAGATAAGGAAAGAAATATAAAAAACAATGGAACATTAGTAAAAGCAACACATATTGTTCATCTGAAAGATTGTTATTTTCCTACATGTTTGTGTTCATCAGATTTATATTCCAAAGATCAGATATTAAGGACAGAAGAGTAAGACAGCAGTCGAGTTGCAGCTTATCGGTTACACAATAAGATGTGCCTAACCATTATACATGGTAGAGTATTATAACAGGTGTATTCTTCTGCAATATGGTATCTTTGAAGCATGATCAGAATCTAGCAGATAATTCTATGTTTGTCAAGGCCAAAGTCCAATCAATCTGCCTGAACTAAAATATACAAGTACATAGTATCTTCATCTTGTTAAAAATAGAAAAGTGAAATAAAAAGAAGTGCAAGAAGATGAACACAATATCAAAAAAAGGGATTCTGTGTTACTCTTGACTCCACATTTCACTATGGATATGAGACTTGTTATAATTCGACTTTGTCTAAAATAGCGAGCTCGAGTAACATAGCTTGTAACTGACAAAAGGAGCAAGAGAATCAAAGAACCAGAAAATCCATCATAAAGATTTCATTGAATTGGATACCCATGTCTTTTTGTGTAGTCTATGTGACTAAAAAGGAGAAAAAGATAGCTAGCATCAATTCTATCCTAATTATCTTTTAAACTAGGAAGGGTTTCTTAGGCGGTCTAATTACTACCAAAGCAGCCCACTAAACAAGCAAAAAAACCTTAAACAAATGCATTAAGATAGCATATAAGTGATATGATGGATGGGAAAGCAGAAGTGGAATTCAGCCCAATCATGGCTCCTAACCTCTGTTTGTCTTTCTACTGTCAAAAGAATAAAATCTAGGAGCCACAGTAATACATACAAGTATGATTGCAGTAGTGATATGGATATAAACTAATTATTGACATTAAAGTGCAATTATTCCAGGCTATGATTTGTCCCTAAATTTTTGTGAATTGTGATGCCAACAAAACCAATGAGAAACACTAACCATGTATAGCCACATAAGAGGGAATAATACAATTATAAGATAAAAGCAGCTTCAAAACACGATAATAATTTAGTAGGTAAATGAAACTACATATTCCTTTCGCCCCATAACTAAGGGCCTGTTCTCATTGACTGAAATCAGCTGAACTGAACTGGGCTGAGCTAAACTGAAATGAATATTTTATAAGAGAAGGAAACTAGGAGCTGAGCTGAGCTGAACTGAAATGAATTTCAACGTAAGCGAACAGGGCCTAAGTTGACAACTTGACATACTACTTTTGGTAAGTTATTTTCTTAGTTTTTTCTCTCATACTCCTTCTCACTATTTAATCTCCAGGTCATCAAGCAATGTTAACTTAGCTCTGGGATGGAGGAAATGAACAACAAGATTACTTTTTTTGCAAGTACACAGTCAATTTAAGCAACACGAGTACCAAGTCTAGATAGAGGGGATAATCAATTGCAGTCAAGTTGTATCACTAAATAAACGAAATTTACCTTATCTCCAGGGGAAGATGACTCGCGTGAACTTTGACAGTCTATGAAGGACCCTTTAGGCGTACACACCATAATGACTACAAGCAAGCAAAGAATCGAAGACAGCAGCAGTCAACATCTGAATTCTAGTGAGACCAAGCATATGCCACTTCAATTCTAAAAGATATCATGTTTAGAAAACAAAGTATCCATCGATAGACAATAACAGAATTAAGATCTGAATAACACTTCTAAAATACTCCTAGGAAGTAATACTGGCCAACTATTCAACCTGCAACTGCATTGCAGAATATCTGTCTGTCAGCAAATCTTGATTGTTAATAGCGAGCTTGAAACACATCATCAACAGACTCACTACAGTTATTTAAACACAATGCAACATTATTTTGTTGGCATGTTTGTCCAGCAATGATTCATTCAAGAATTCAAAGCTATTAGCTTTAAGACTCCACTCATCTCGAAATCCAATAGGGTCAATACACTCAATTCACAGTCAATAGGATACCATCTTGGAGAGAAAGATCAAAACAAGCGGCAATGAGATTATGATTTATGAGAGGCCATCAGCCAGTCAGGCACGGTTGCAACTTGCAAGAATCAAGAGACAGTTTAGATTTGTAGAGAAACAAGAGTGATAATAACACCACACTAGGGCCATGAGCTCAAAACAACTTAGAGATGAAACTATGTAAGGACTTGTAGCATTAGAAAGTTAGAAAAATTACTGAAGCATAAAACCCAAAGATTGAGACATTACAGATATGAAAAGTTTGGCACTCAAAAATTCAATATTAAGTTTAAGCAAGCCAAACAAATGAAGAAAAAAAAATTAATCTATCAATCAGAGGTTCTAACTTATGAAGATAACAAAAATGCTACATTTGTGTAACATAAGCATCATAAGCACATGTTATTCTGAAACCATCAACATCCATCATATACTCTTGCTTTAGTAACCGAGCACCGATATACGGCCCTGGATTATGCATTTCAAAAAGGGGTGAAATCTACCCCGTCTTTTACCTTGCTCTACAGGACACCCAGGTGATGATCTCAAGCTAGTGACATTCCTGACTTGCCTGGAAAACTGGAACGCTCATAATATATCCGCTTAAATCACGTTGCCTCAACTTGGACACCTGTTTCAGAAGACACAACTGCATTATCATCTTTCTTCTCCTCTCCTCCAGCTGCATCTCCATTGGAGCAATGGTTGCTTGTAACTGTAGAAATGTCAGCTTCTGAAGCTCCTGCTAACTTAAAACGTTCAACAGCAGCATCGAGATTCTTCTTCCAATCGGCAACTCCCAATCTAAATTCAATTTGAGAGCGCTCAAATAGCATATTACCCCAGAAGAGATGAATCTGTGATCTCATTACAACTGCTTGCTCAGCCAATTCCTCAGGAGTCGGCTCACTAGGAATCTTACCTGAGGATTCTCCATCATTTCCTGATTTCTTTCTCCTTTTTAGCAACTCCTCCACCTTACTTGAATTTGGGTCTTTCAGTTCATTGGCTCTCTGCTCCTCTAACTTTTCCCACATTTCAGTAGCAGCTTTCATCTTCTCCTCTGCACTGTCAAAGAGTTCGAATGTCTCTATTGAATCCCAGCTTGAAAGATCCTCTTTCTTTGCCAGAGCATAAGACCAGTGAAGCTTTGCCATCTCAAACTGCTGCTGCCCCATAGCAAGTAACCCTTCATAAAAGTCTGGCTTGATCGAAAGTGCCTCCTCATACTTCTCCTTGGCTAAGGAATACTTTTCCTTAACCCAGTGGTATGCTTTCTGCAGCTGTGCCGCCTTAACCTCCTGAGATGCATTCTCATCCACCGGGATCTTTTTCCTTGCAGCACACATATGAACATTTCCCCAATTAAAGAAAGCCAATGCAGCAACCTCCTGAAACTTCAGAGCAGCCTTGTCAAAGAGAAGTTGTGCCTCTTCACTTGTGACTGTCTCTTCAAGAGCCTCAGAACACAGTTCCATTCCAATCTCATGCAGATCAACATGAGCATCAGGATCAATACCAACATTGTTTCGGAAAAGCTGAGCAAACTCAAACAACCAATCATCCATCTCCACCTCCTTACATTCTCCTTCTTCAACCTCTGGCTTTCCTTTATGGATTTCTATCGATGTCTTGTCATCTGTCTTGTCTGCCTCAGTCCCGATGGAATCCACTCCACAATCACCAATCGAAGAGTGAGAGCCATCATCTCCCTTGATTTCCTCGCTGTCCATAGGCTTCTCCTCCTCTTCTTCTTCTACTATTGGTGGTTCTTGTTCAGGGTTCACTTCAACAATATGCAATCTTAACATTCCAAATGACTCTAACTTATCACTTTCTGGATCTTTAGGCACAAGGTTGTCCACATAAGCTTCAGCCAACTTTAGCTCACTGGTACAAGTTATAGTCACCAAATCACCATCGGAATCTTTGTACTTGATCAAAACAGATTTTGACGATGGAAATCGTTGCCCCACTATCTCCCTTAAAACTCTGAAGCTGCAATTCACCGGCATTTGGGCTAGTCTTATATCATGATCATACACAAGCTTCAACTGCCTCCATTGAATGGCAGCCACTTGAGATGGCCTAGGAGCAGAAATGGAGGTGGATGATGCAGGTGCTTGCTCTTTTAGACTACCCTTCAATTGCTTATCATTGGACTTAGAAGAACCAGTTGCAGGTTTCAAAACAACCTTTGGCATTTGTGTTTTGACATCAGGACCATTTTCTGTTGCGGCAATTTGTGGCTTGTCATTCTTGTTACTAGATGCACCATTGGTTCCCCCACCAACCCCTGCACCTTTCTTAGGTGGAGTCCTAGCAGGCAAACATGGGCCAAGGCCAGCAATAGGTGCACCTCTAACAGCAGAAGCCCCAAGAGCAGCAGGCGATGGGCGGCTCTGGAGATCCTGTTGAGCCTCCTGACGAGGCCCAAGAGCCGTCCGAAGCCTACGGGCAATATCTAAAGCATCCCCATGATTAGGATCAGAACCCAACAGAATTTGCACGTCCGCCATAGCCATCTCATACTTCCCTACAGCCTCATAAGCTCGAGCCCTTCGCAGAAGAGCCCGAACAAAACGAGGTTGAACCTGAAGGGCCATAGTGCACTCAGATATGACACTGTCATAATCAATTGGTCTCATTTGCATCAAACAAGCAGCCCTATTGCTATGAAACACAGCCCTATCAGGGTGGGTTTTGGGGATTAGCTTAATAGCACTATCATATTGCTCAAGGGCACCCACATAATCTTTGGCCTGAAATCTCTTATTTCCTTCCTCTTTTAGCTCATGAGCTCTTTTCAGAAACACAGCAGAATCCAAATCTATGTTACCATTACTAGCAATGTTTGCATTGTTAGGGGCAGCATCACCAGCTACACCTTGGTTTCCTGCACCCTTCTTTCTCCTACCCCCAGACTTCCCCATACAATTTCAAAATTATCCCAGAATTATACAAAAAACACTGAATTTCAGGCAATTTTTATCAAAAAGATTCAATCTTTAGAATTATTTGAGCAATTGGGTATTCTAAATTATGAATATTGATATAATAATAGATAATATAAAAGAGAAATGAAGATAACCCACTTACAAATAATGAAAGTTCTGACCTTTGATGATAGATTGGTGTTATCTGATAGCCCAGAAAACGCCTTTGAGATAACCCAGAAAAATGGTGAAGATAGATTTGATGGAAATGATAAACACCCCTCGATGAATGTTCTAGAAAGGGTGGGAGAGGTATAAGATGGGGTTTATGGAAGAGCTTTCAGAAGAAAGAGAAAAATGAAACCCTAAAAAAAAAAAAAGGTAAAAAATGGGTTCAAGAACAAGTCATGGAGCTCAATCTCTTCTTTTTGCCCATTCCAAAAATGTATTTATCCCTTTTCCCTATTTCATTTTGGTATTAAAATATTTATAGTTGATATTCCATCTTCCCACCTACTTTGGATTGAGTTGTCGATAAATCTAATTTGTAAATGATAGAGTATATAACATATTCCTGGGCCTCAACCATCAGCTTAAACTTTTGGTCGAATTGGCCACTGACATGGTATCAAGAGCCAGCGTGATACAAAGATCATATGAATAGTGAGAAATTTCATTCCATAAATGAACCAAACACATAGTGTTAAGTATCAAATTTCAACCCGATATCATTTTAACACCAATTCTAATTCCAAACCCATACCACTCTGCAAACCAAACGACCCCTAAAATAAATTGTGATTATATTGAAAATTGATTTTTCTCCCAAGAATAGAATACACCTATGAATGACGATGTATTAGTCATTTAAGTTATAATGCTATGACTCATGACAAGCCAATATATGAGTTTATTTATTATTTTTAAACAAAGTATTACCTGTATTTTAATTACTACTGAGTATTGACACATTGACATCAATAGTTCGATATCGCTTTATTGTAGAAAATTTCATTTATAACATTTATTGCCATGAACTTGACATATTTTTGCACTTCAACATCATAACTTTTATTATTACTCTAACTCTGAAATTGTCATTGAATAAGTGATGTGTCATGAACAAGGTCACAAATCTCATTACGTCAATTTTAGGGTGAAATTTAAGACTCCCATAACAATCGTTTTATTTGTTGAAAAACAGGCTAGATCTTGTTCCTTAAAAATAAAAATATTGTCTAATTGTCAATAGTTGCATTATAATTAGCTCAGAAGACTTATCCTCCTGATTGAAGGTATAATATATACAACTAATACAAGAGAGAAAATTTCAACCAAAAAAAAAAAAAAAAAAAAATACAAGAGAGAAAATGAAATGAAGAGAGCCAACAAGAAGGCCTCATAAAAATAAAAGTAATAAATAAAGGAATAATGAGGGCAAAATGGTAAATGACGCAACACAAAACTAGGGTTACAAAAGTTAGTAACCGCCCTCCTATAAAACCTGGCTTTGAAATCGTATTGTTCTATCTTTCACTCACTTTAGCTTCATCGTTTTTAAATTAGCAGTAGTATTTTCAATCTCGATCTTCCTTTAATTTTAATTACATTTTGTTCAATGTCTTGTCAATTTTAATCATATTAATTATGAAATTAAGCCTCAGTTCGTATAATTAGAGGGAAGATAAATTATAATTATCTTTCATCAATCGAAAAAGAAGGCAAAAATGAAGACGAGCTATCGTTTCAGTCGTCATCTTGTACATTTTTTCTCTATTGACGATTCGATTGTTGACTCGCCTACATTTTTAATCTGTTTTCTAGGGTTTATGTGTTTTTATTTTTTTCCGATGATTTTGATGATAAATTAATGTTAAATATAGCGCATATGATGGTTTATATTATGCAGAAATTTGACACGAATGGAAAATTTGAATCTTTTCCTTGTGGACAACTTTATTTTGCTGACGCGCTTTTATTTTATAAGTGTTGATTTTAAAACAGTTTTTGAAACTATTTTTCGATTTAATTTTGATATTATTTTGATGGATATCGTTTTTGAAATTTTTGTTGACAAAATTTGTATGATGTGTTAGTTATGCTTATGAATTATTTTAGCTCTTTAACCTGAGAACAAAGATTTAGTAATAAGTGGGTTTGTCGAATGATCATTTTTATCCCAAGAGATTTGAGGCTTGTATTGATTACTGATCGAGCTCGAACTCTATCGGAAACTGATTGAGTTCGAACTGAAAGCTGATTGAGCTCAAACTGTATTGGAAACTGATTGTTCAACTCAAACTGTATTGGAAACTGATTGTGCTCGAACTACTGATTGAGCTCGAACTGAAAGCTGATTGAGCTCAAACTATATCGGAAATAAATCAACCTTGAACTACTGTATGTCGAAAACTGATCTGGCTTAGTAAAACAATCCAATCTAAGAACAAATTTGGAGTAATGGAGTACTTGGAATAATTTCGAAGAGATTTACAACTATAAATGATACTTTCAATTATGCAAAAAATGTGATTAATTTGATCTTTGTTACTGTCAAAGAGAGGATACTGCAGCACATACAATATAAGAAAACTGACTATTCCTGAATCTTGAACATTATATGGAATTTGTACAATGACTAGCAGAGTAGCAGCTGAATGCAACCCTGATATAAGAATGTTGAAGGGTATTTGATTTGTTATCTACTACTAGTCTTTGAGCATGAAAATTGCATTGGGGTGTTTTTCAAGCTTGAAATGTCAAACGTCTCCACAAATCTCTGATCGGATATCCTAGATTTCACTCCGGCAAACCTTTGGTACTCATCAAAGATTGAGGACAGGCACCATTTCTGCAGCTTCCTTAAGCATCCCACAAGACATCCTGTGCGGTGCTGCATACATAGCATAGATGGTTACCTAACTGCTAGTCTGCTACTGCTTAAAACAATGCAACTGATATAGAGATATACAGAGATATCAATCATACCTTTCCACGCTTGCAGTGTATAAGAACTGGCTGGTTTTTTTCATCTGCGTGACACAGGAAAGGAGAAAAAGATGTAAGGCGAGTGAAGCTGAAACTGTAATCTGAATGTAGATTTATGGTTTAATAAGTTCTACATACCTAGAGCAGTTTTCAGAGCTTCACGTACCCTATCTTCAGGAATATTAACAAATGGTTCCTGCATAAATTGTACACAAGATTGAGGGGTAAAAAAGATGTCCTGCATTGACGCTCTATCAATCTTTGAGTTCAAACTTGATGATCAACATGTTAGCTAATGCGCTAACCCATTATGTATACACTCTAACAAGTTTATCAAAGAGTAGTGGTGCATAAAATTGATTAATAAGCTTGCATAAGAGTTACTGTGATGTTTTCAAACGAGTTTACACACTATCAAACATAAAACATAGGAGAATAGATTGAAACAGAGCAAAACTCTTCAAGTATGTGACAAAATAGGTATGCCATGTCTTGAACCAGCTAGCAAAGTAGCAGTCTCTAGTAGCTGGGGTATCAAGAAGATTAACATGAGCTATATCTCACAAACAAAACTGACAACTCAAGTTTATAAATTTAGTGATTTCAAAAGTCGGCTCTAAGCCTCCAACAGCATGAAGACCTTTAAATCCTGAAAACACTCAATTTGCCAAAAATCTACTTCATAGTAACTATATTATTAAGTTCTGGGAACCAAAAACCCTGATATTGCCCTGCAATTCAAAACAAGGTTGCTCAAGGCACATGAGAATATGGACAGAAACAATCACTAATACCAATCCGTCACAATAATAACGTAGTTTGTACAATGCACATCATGGTGGTTCCAAACTCTCATTCATCATTTCCTCTCAACACATTTTCAGCAGTTTAATTTGAAAATTTTGGTTGCTCAGTTAGCCATATCATCTGAGCTGATTAGAAGAATGATAGATTTCGTGCCAGTTAGCAGTGAGCTTTAACATGAATTGAGTTTGAAAAACATTCTCAAAGTAACTTGACAATCACAGTTACCTACTACTCCCATCATTCTACAACACAGAAAACAGCAGCAACAACCATCACTTCATGCAGATTCCAACTTTGGCTACAGAATACAAAGAAGCTTTCAAAGTTTGAATTCGCCATGACTACACCCATGAAGTCAGTCACAAGATTTTCTACATTTGTTGCTAAATATTTAAATAATCTTCTTTATTCTTAATTCCTTATTCTTTAATCTTTATTCTTCATTTCCACAATAAGCAACTTAATCATTTTTCCGTGAATAGATCCCAAATTCAAGTCATTTCATCCACAAATTCACGATAAGAAGTCCTGAAACCACCAACAAGTGTTTGTATCAACCAAAAGAATCTTTTCCCCTATTAGATTCCAATCCGGCTTAAAACGGATTAATTAGTCTACTAGGCTCTAAATTATCGGCTAAATTAAAATAAATGTAAAAAGGTGACAAAAATAATTTCATAAATTTACTTTAATTATAATATTACTCACAAAGTCACTCCATACATTTCATTGACTTCATGCTTAACATTCATTTGACCAATTCAAATTAAAGCCTAAAAAAATTGATCAAACTTTCCAAAAATATAAAAATTGAAAAAACAAAAGTAAATCAAACCTTGCTCATCTCAATGCCAAATTGAAAGAGATGAATCCCATTTTCTTTCAAGAACTCCACGATCGCCTCCGGATATGGCTCTGGACACAAACATCTACAAAATCACACCATAATAATAATAACAAAATTAATTTTTAAAAAATATAAAGTAAAAATCATTAAAACATTAAAAATTGAGGTCAAAAAAAGAGAGGAGAGAGGATTTACATGACTGATCGGAGGCCTAGGGTTTGCAGAAACTGTAAATTAGAAGTGTCGGGAAATCCAGACCTGAAAATGCCATTATCAACCATCGCAAAATTCAATGGCGGAACGTAAGAAACCTCTTCGCCGTCCCCGACTCCGACGCCGCCATTAACGCCGCCGATTGTCGAGAGGAAGGAGAGATTTTCGCCGTCTTCTGTTGTTGAACTGTCGTTTTTCATGATTTTCGCGCCAAAAATCGGGAAACAAAAGTCGATGGATTTCCTTTTTTTTTTTTTTATTATTATTATATAAAATTAAATTTTAAAATATAATTTAGTTAATGTTGTTACGATGTATTTTGTTTTTAAGGGATATTTTATAGTGGGGATTTTATGAGGAAGTTGGAGAGGTGGAAGACAAAGAGAATCAGGGAATCATGGAGGATATTTGATGATCTCTACTTTTTGTTATGGTTGGAATTATGAGGCTATTGTGTGTAATGGTTTTGATATTAAAAAGAAGTGTATATGGAGTCGTGGAGAGCAAGCAATATGACCAAGAATACTCGAGTATGTAGGCCGTGTTTGAAATGAGTTCAAAAATATTTGTACTTCGTACTGATCTATTATAAATGAAGCCCATACACGACCTATATCAATGTGCCAGAGTGCTAGACCGAATCATGCCAAGCTCTAAAAGTATGTTACATAAGAATATTACTTCATTAGTCAATAAATCACTGTATATGTATATAGTACAATTAAAATATCTTTTAAATCAAATACACATGTAAGATCTAAACTTAAGAAAAAAAAAGACACCAATTGATGTAGGTGATAATACTTTATTACTGGTAGGTAGCAATTTGCTTTTCAAAATATTCATATAAATTAATTTAAACTAAAATAAGTCAAGTCAAGTCTTCAAAAAAAAAAAAAAAAGTCAAGTCAAACAAGAAATGAGCTAACTTAAGCAAAAGTTCAACAAAAATAAGTTTTACTTTTGTTGAAAGGTCAACAAAATAAGTCAATTACAACAAAATAAGTTATCTTAAGTTTTCTTTTAAAAAAAAAAACCCAATTTCAGTTAGTCTACTACATTTTTTTTTTTGAAATAAAAAGTGTTAGCCAATTTAGTGGTACATTGCATTTGCTTAGATGGAATTTTGAACACAGGTAATGATAAACTTTGGACAATTTAGCTAAAAGAGACTATCAAGTCATGTAACTATGACATTTTTTACTTTTGTTAGTCTGATTAAAGGTTGTCATGCAATACCAGCTCTATAAATTAACTCTCTAACAAGTAACATAGAGGCGATAGAGGCAGTATCAGCACATATATTTGTTGACATTTACCCAAATACAGCCAATTGGTAGCATACAAAATTTCAACCACCTCAAAAAGATCGATCATTCAATCCTTAATATGAAGTACATAAGAAGCAGTTACTTCATTGATTATGAGCAAGTAGTGGCAGCAATACAAAATGTGTACTTAGCAGTCATGGAAACGACTGTCAAATGTACGGAGTATTGAGTACTACATCACTGCAGAAAGCCAACAAAGTAAGTTATATGGGATATAGCTTCAAAAATATCTCATCATTACCTGCCAACCTTCAGACTAGAACTCTTGAAAGACCATATAGATCGATTTTAAACGTTTTCTATGATCATATCTGCTCTCTTCCACAAGAAACGAGCAAATCAGATAATTACATGGTTCCTTCAATAATGAACTCCTAAAACTGACTATATACAAAAAAGGAATCTGCTTGAAGGAAGTTATAAGTACTTTCCATGTCATATCTACTTCTGTAACTTATTTCAGGTAGCAAGAGCAAGTAGTTTGACATTTCCTTGACTGTTAGCAGCCATAATCATTGGGCTGTCACTCTTCCAGCAAACTGCACTGATAAAGTGTGATCCTCGATCCTCATCAGCATCATATAGTTCTGATGAATTGAACTTGTACCGAGCAACAGGCTTAGAAATAGCCTGCAAGTGAGAGCGAAATTGAATTGACCATATAATTACCAAAGATATTGCACTTGCAATACAAGTAGTTTCCATGCCTTATTTTCTATAAGGACTCTGTTCATTGATTCAAACATTATCTGTAATAAATTGAGAGAAAGTTACAATTGTTTGCAATGTCCTATAATTTTGGGATATTTGCATTACCTTGTGATAAACAAAGACTTCGTTTGATTCACTGCCACAAGCAAGGTATTCGCTATTTGCTGTGAGGCCCACAAAATTCTTTTCATTCGCATGACCTCTATACACCTGAAGCTGCAATGCAGTGGAAAATAAATGAGCAAACGAATGTAATTGATTAAGCTATCTTTTCGAAAGAATGAACATGATATTTCTGATTAATGTAAATCTTGAGCCCCACTTTCAACAAGATTTTGAATAAACGAAATACCACCACTACTGAAACTTAGGCGTGCATAAGCCCCTCAAGTCATAAAGATATTAAACTTGAGAATTTATTAATTATTTCACTTTTATCCTTCTTGAAGCTGCATATCAAAGTTTATAATTCCCAGGAGTAACTAATTTCTACAGAATAGATACTTAAAATATTACCAACTTATTTTCCTTGACATCCCATAAGCGCAAAGTGCTGTCAGTTGATGCAGAAGCAAGTTCGTTGGCAGATAAGAAATGAACATAAGAAACAGCTTTTCTATGACCAGAAAAGACATGAACAGGCTGGCTTGTATTTCTTAAGTCATAATAGTGAACATTATGATCTGCAGAGCCCACCTGCGCAAGATAACATCCAACATTAAAAGTACTACTAGAAGTAATAAAAGACACTGAAAAAGAAAAATAGAATAATACTCGTTTCTTCGTCCA
Source organism: Chenopodium album (assembly GCF_948465745.1). Lineage (NCBI taxonomy): Eukaryota > Viridiplantae > Streptophyta > Magnoliopsida > Caryophyllales > Amaranthaceae > Chenopodium > Chenopodium album. The sequence continues at coordinate 33,229,530 of NC_137857.1, read as the reverse complement.
ACATTAATTCACATTGTCCCAAGCCCTCATAATTAAGGATATGAAAACAAATAAATAAATAAAAAAAAAAAAATTCCATGCTTGGGCCATTCATATCCTTTTCCCCAGGTCACCACTATGGGCTCAATTATGAATATTTTACCATAAACTAACACTAAATTATGAAAGTCACAATCTTTTTTGGATATCCTAGCCTCCTAAGTATGTAAATATAAATTCTAAACAGAGGGAACACTTCAGGATAGAAAAGGCCAAAGATTCCACTGTGATACGTATATGACACTATGACAGTGGGGTGAAGTCCAGAAAACCTTTGAAATAAATTAGAATAAACAGTCACGTAGCTATATCTCACAAGACATCAAAAACTTACAGAGTTGAATATGAAGAGGAACACTTACCGCCACATGCATGCTAGATCCAGGATTACACTTCACAGAGCATATATTTGCATTCAAGTCAATATTAAGAGCACTCTTTTCCTGTTTGGTGCACCAAACTTTAACCTGTTGAAAAACACCCAAAATGCAATGGATCCATAATGAGCATAATTTTCACTAACTACAATATTAGCTTCCTTTCAAAAACATGCATGCAACTAATTTCATCACAGATTCCTTTATCCTTTTTCTTTGGTGTGTGTGTGGGTTTGGGGGGGGGGGGGGGAGTGACAATCCCCAATGGATCACCACGTATGAAAATTTAATTAGGAAGCCCGGGTCAATTACTGGGATAAACAAAAATTGTTTATCACATGACATTTTGGTAATTAAATCAACAACTTTATCCAATCATCATCGCTATGGGACCTGCTGTTAAGGATAAAGTTATTGATTTATTTACGAAAATGACATGTGATAAACAATAATTGTGCATCTCAGATATGAACTTGTATTTTCCATAATTTAAATGACTTAGATCAAGTTCATTTCAAGAAACAGTTGTCTAAGTTTCATCTCCCAATTTCTTTACCATCATTAATTTCTGTTCGCGATTTCCTACTAGTAGCATTATCATCAAGTTCATTTCCAGAAATAATTCTCTATGCTTCATCTCCCATTTTCTTTTCTATCATTTATTTCTGTTGTGCTATTTCCTACTAGTAAAACCTAAGCTTTTACACTGAGGCCAATTTGAGAAGAGATCTGCCACAAGAGAACTTCAAGCTTTAAAATGGTACACCATCACCAGATTCAACAACACTCGATAATATGTAGCCTCGCCACTTGTAACTTATAAGACGAGATGGTGTTTGTCAATGACAACCCTTAATTAGTTAAACAAGAAATTCACCATGACAAATAATTCATAAAAATGTCACTGACTGAAAAGACAGGTCCAAAATCATATACCGTAAAAAAATGCATTATAAGATATGAAAAGGATGGATATTCACTTGACCTCAAAGAACATATATTTGACCTTCACGTTGGATAAATCCCACCACTTATCCCTAAAATCTTTCATTCAAATTCTTGTGAAAAGGAAGCCCTATGTATGTAAGATGCATATGCAGTATCTTGAAAAGCATAGTCCAAAAGACAGGTTAGCTTTATATACCTTGCAGTCATCCCCACCAGATACCAACAGTGAAGGTTCAGTACGTGAAAAGTCCACACTCCAAGCCCGTTTTTCATGCTCCTCGTATTCTCCAACACTCTAGCAAAGGAAGTTAGCATTATTGACATAAATCAAAGTAAAACCAAACCAGTAGCCTAAGAATGTAGAACAACTAAACAGCTTATTAGTACTATTAATACCACCTGATTAGTAGCAACATCCCAAACATTTACAATCCCCTCATAATCACTGCTGGCAATACAATGCTTGGTATACTTATTCCAACTCAAACAGCTTAATTTAGATCGTGTAGCAATGTCAACAACAGCACAGTGCACTTCTGCTGGTTCATCAATCACCTGAAGATCAATTTGTCCCCAAGGTTAGGTACTCAAGTAAAAACTAGAGCAAAAGATCTTATGAAAATGAGCATGTCCGGACAAATTTAAGGTAAAGCAAGAGGTAATATGTGTGCATGGAACACAATTCTTCAATTCATATAATGTGTTTACTCCCCAAACTTTTAAACCTTCTTAAGTTCTTATTCTTTCTTCGTCATTTTTAAGTAGGGGTAGGGGTGGGGGGTTGCTAGGGAAATAAAATGTAAAGATGAAATATGTTGAAGTATTGTACATCCTTCTCTTGAGCATGAAAAGCCTTACAGAGGAAAATTCAAAAACTTTAATCCGCTTGGAGACACCAGCAGTAGCAAACAATTCATGATCTCTGTCAAATTCTATGCTGCAAAAGGAAAAACACATATCAAAGGTGGTGAAGGGGCAATTCAGAGTAAATCATGTTGTAACTTGATAATCAATTATGGATGAAATAAGACAACAAACAAAAAGAAAGAATGAGCAACATGATGCAAAGGTCAAAGCTAGTTCTACTAAAAAAAGCATTCAGATTTAGTCCTCTCTACCACTAAATTGAAGCAAATTTCAGGGCAAATCATACACTAACAAACCATTTACAATCAGGATGACCGTGACTTATTCTGACAAAGGATTATACAGAATGAGCTGAACATTTCTAACTACCACACATAGACTTGCAGATATATAAGATGCAAGGAAAATTTTACTTTCATATTTTTAAATTCTGGTGAAAAAAGGATAGATAGAAAGACACTGAGAAAGTAGCTAGTCCCATTTCTTCAATAAAAGTTTCCATAAGCAGATACAATCTCCACATAGCATTCTAGAGCGTCCATAGCATGTCCATCACTAGCCAAATTCATAAACATTGTTTTTAGAATAAATCACTAAGCTGTAAAGTCAGCAAAGAATGACACACTGCAGTGCATTTATTAAAACAGAAGCTTCTAGCTTATAGGCTAATGACCACAATCAAGCAAAAAATCTACAAAACCAATACTTAGCATATAAACAGGTACAAGTGAGCCTCTCATCATCAAAAATCACATATCAAAGTTAACAGTATATCAATGACATGGAGCAAGTAGTTTGAGAGTGAGGAATAGCTCAAGTGATCAGAGCTTCCCTCCCGATTTTAGGAGATACCGGGATCGACTCTCACCCTGCCCTTGTGGCTCTCTAAAGTCTAAACACTAAAAAAAATGACATGGAGCACAGTCACTCGCAAGAATTAAGATTCCAAAGAAAAGACCTACCTGGAAATGATATTGGCAGCGTGGAAAACATTGCCAAGCCTCAACTCTGAAATAGGTCTCAACTGGCTGTACAATTCCACCCAAAAAAAAAATAAAAATTGGACATTTCAATAATCCAACTATGGGAGTATAAAGCAATAACTGCAAATAACAGATATAATATATACAGATATACCTGTATCGAGTACAGGAAGTAAGCACAGACTGAAAATCCTCAAGTCCTGCATGATAGCCTAAACTATTTGTATGATTCATATCTTTTCCTTCTGCTGATTGCTTTTGTTTGGCCCAGTTTCTCCTTTTTTGAAGGTAACACTCTTGCAGTTCAGGGAACTGCAGAAAATTAATTGATAACAAATTAATAAATTTCTCAATTGAATCTACTGTAATGAAGCTTCAATTTGGTCAACTTTTTAACCTATTTAGCTATATAGCTAAGAGTCATCATGCAGCTTAAAAATACTGACATACATCTTTCATATACATGCAGACTTCAGCTGAATTCAAGGGAAGGTACTATGGTTAATTATTGAACCACCATCAAGAAGTTGCAAGATCTAACATCATGACATCACATGACAGCTGAATGAATTATGGGGGTGTAGGCTGGTCAGTTAATCTTCATTTAACAAAACATAACAGCACACATGTAATTTATGTGAAGTGTAATAGAAATACTTCTGGACTTCTTTAAATACAAGCTACTACGTATAAATTATAGCGATCATCAAAATTTTCAAAAATACAAACCTGTGTCTCGACCTGCCTTTTTCTTGCTTTAAAATTTTCTGTTGGAGCCTGCTGCTGCAATTCTGAGCCTGCACGAATATTATTTTCTACATGTTCTTGAGAGCATGGAGCACCTAAATTGCCTCCTTTACATTGAAGATTTCCTGAAAATGTCTCTTGTTGTGTACCAGAACCACCAGCCACAGGCCTCTGTACTTTATCACAAAACCCTTTTGTATCAAAATCATCTCCTCTCAGTCTCAATCTAGCTGTATGACTCTTGTTTACATTCCACAATTCTGTTTTGTGCTTTTGAACAGCATCTATGTCCTCTTTGATGTACTGGAGATCATTTTGTATCTATACGAACACAATAAGATAGATTTAAAATACTATTTGCCACTAGGACAGTAAAGAAGTACAACTACATAGGACAGTAAAGAGGTACAACTACATAGGACAGTAAAGAGGTACAACTACATAGGACAGCAAAGAAGTACAACTACATTGTCTACATAGGACATTAAAGAAGTACAACTACAACTAAAAAACTAAAGATGCAACTCACATGTGACGAGGAGGAAGGACCGAAGAATGATAAGTCAAAACATAGTATTAGATAAAGTACATCATGTGTGCTTTAACACACACACACACACAATGCTACGGGTCTAATACAACAGCAGCAACAACAACAACAACAAAGCCTTAGCCCCAAATGATTTGGTGTCGCTAATACGTTGGCTAACATGAATCACCATAAGGAACCATCCCCAAAGAGGGAAAAAAAAAATTTAAAGAAAAGTGATAAAATGAAAGTGGGCAAAAAACGAGAAAAAACATAGCAGGCAAAAAACGGGGGTAGTGTAAACTCTTTATAGTAAAAACAAAAACGTGGAAAATACAAATAAAATTTGAGAAAGTTTGCTTAAAAGGGGCACAGGTAGATAAAAAGAGAGGAAAAACACTGAAGTAAAAACACAAGAAAGTTTGAGAAAACCTACGAGTTTAATACTTGGTTGAAAAAAAAGCTGGCTAAAAATATCTAGCAATATTTTGACCTTTTTCAGCTATACCACCATAAATTAATAGATACCCTATGAAGAAGCGATAGAAGTGTTAATCAACCTTGTCACAAAAGGGTGTTAAAATGTTTATATACTTTTTTAGTCCACAAGTAGCAAGTTAAGATACTTTCATTCACTTGTTTTAAAAAATAAAAAATAAAAGATACTTATATTTACTAAGCATTCAACCAAAGATATTTCTATCATGTATAAGAAATAAATTCGTATTACCATTGGTAGAGGTTAGACAGAGGATCAATGGGTAAAGAAAAACAAGAGCATCCAAATATCCAATAATGCTTCACATTGTTAACAGAATGATGCAAAGCTCCCTAAGATGACTTTTATATGTTTCTTATGCAATATAGGCTATATATCAAGGGCCTTACACTACATTCTACGCCAATGCAACTATTTCCTACTCAACTTCAACTTTTTAAACAATAATATTAGGATGTATTACCTACAAAACACTAACTCTTACAGGAGAAATAATGCATCAAACATCACATGGATGATTTTAATTTAGTTGAACACACCTGACTAAGCTCTTCCACTTTTCTTTTTCTTAAGCAGACCAAAAACTCAAGAAGAACTTGCAAGTTTGTCTCAGCCTCCTCTTGCTCCATCTTTCTCTTCTTTTCCGCAAGTAGAGACAAAAGGCAGTCAAGGTCCTTCACAGACACGTCACAATCCTGTCTACAGGTTATATCAAAGAGTGAATTCCAATTTAAGAAGAATTAAAGCCACAATTTAAGCATACAATTAAGTACATGGAGAAATATTCTAACAATTTACTTCACTCACACCAATTTGATTTGTTTTAAGAATTCAGACCGATACCAGTGGGAAGAAAATGTTACAGGAATAATCAGTTAGAAAAAAATTCCCAATGATTGGTATTATATGAAAACAATATTGTTTGATAAATTTCATTAGTTTCCAGTGAAAACTTCAATTTATTCACTTCCAAAGCAACATAGGATCATAAACCTTAAATGTATTACAGTGGCAAATTATTTATGGGAATATAATGACTTAAATCATAATGAATTCAAAAGATTTTTGGACAAGGGTAAACGATAACATCCTAGCACAATATGATAAAGTCAATTTTGCAGGCTAGAGAGTGGATGAAATGACAACGATTTGTAGTTACTGTTTACGGAAGTCAACTAACCTGCTGCAGTGCACGGCGAAGTTGTTCACTCGAAGAGGCATTTTTTGCAAATTGATAATCAGTCATCCTCTTTAATATCTGCAGAATGAGACACATTGCTTGGTTATAGATTGAATTTCAACATAAATTAGAAACAGCTTACTTGATTAACTACCATGGAGTGGAGGAAAGGGAAGGAGTCTACTAGCATTATTCCCTCCCAAAGTCCAAATTCCCTGATATAATACTTGTTCGAAGTAAAATATACTGTTCTTGTTAGCAATAATATCGATCTGGAGAAAGAGAGCAAGAGAGGAAACAAAAATGCACCATATGCCATTTAAACACCATACACCAATCACTACCCACAATGTCTCCACACGTGACACACCCGATAAAGCAGAGAATTCTGGGTATTCTTCCCATATCACAGCTATTGAGGCTTTTAAGTTTTCTACTTAGATTAGATTCATGGAAGACAAGGATAAAGCTCGATGCTAATGTTATCCTCATCATACAGCCAGATAAAGAATTACTGGTATTCCAAACTGAGATTCTGTAAAAGTGAGTCCCGCAACCATTGGTTCACATGAACCACAAGTTATAAACTTTTGATCACCCTTGCACCTGAACTATAACCTGAACTAAAACAGAAAAAATCTCAAAATTTTTATTCCTATAACCTGAACTATCTCATAACCACAAAATTATCTCCCAAAATCTCAATTCCATCAAATATACGCACTCGAGAACACTTACTTCACTCAATTATGGAATTTTCTACATAAGTCAATCAAATTCGACACGAAAAATTCTGAATAAAAATTTCATCAACAGCCAAGAACAAAGCTGCAATATCAATTGCTTATGAATAAACTAAACACAGCCAAATTCAAGCCACATTTCTCTGAAAATTAACCTAATCTTACAAAATGATCGCAATTAAACACGAAAAAACCTACAAAAATCACAGTCAAATATCAAAATAATTTAAATATAGCTCCACATAACACCATTACAAAGCAAAATTCTTATAATCAGCCTCAAAAATCAATATACATTGCACTCAGAAACAACGAAAATTCAAACTTAAACAATCAAATTCAACACAAGAAACCTCAATCATTATCAACAAAGAAACAAAAACAGAGAGAAGATGAAAGCAACGAACCTTATCAAGGGCAAAATTGGGGAAAATAAGCTTAGGAGTGAGAAAACGACCACAACAAGGGCAATCAGACTTGTTAAGAAGATGAGTGAAGATACACATGTAACAGTAACTATGACCGCAAGCAGTGAGAAAAGCGTCTTTGATAATCTGCATGCAAATAGGGCAGAGAAAATCCTTGTCGCCGGCGATGGAATCACCGCCGGTTTCATGCGGCGGAGAATCGGATTTCACGAAAGGAACTAGAGCTCCTTCTCCAATGGAGTTTTCCGCCATTGTTGAGGTTTTCCGATTTCTTCGAGGTTTGAGAGGGGAGAGAGAAAGTAGGGAGGTTTTAGAGAGAGAAGATTGACGTGTCAGAGAAGAAAGGAGAGGGAAATTTAAGAGAGAGAGAATGAATATGAGGGTGGAAACTGACCACGTTAATATGGCGGGTGAGTTTGTCTTTTGAAGAACAAGTATTTGTATTTCAATGATATCAAGATTTTTTTTTTTTTTTTTTTTGAGGGAGGAAGATATGAGTTTTGTGTTTTTCAGGTGGTTTTTATGTGTGTTTTTGTATTTCATCTCCTTTGGGGTATTTCACCTTTTATGGTATGGTAGATATGTGGAGTAATGGTTTGTATCTTCCTACCTCATCTATCCTCATGGTTGCCTGAGAAGCACCACCCAATCACCCATCAACTCATTCAAACTCGAATTTAACGGTTTAGTTCTCACAACGGTGCAGTGGCGGGAATCATTGTTAGAAACGGACTATACTGGGACAATGATTGGAGCGCGCACCTTTGATCTCGACAATACCCAAGGTTTCATAGCAAAAGTTACTTAACAAGGCATTTTTCTAGCTCTCGAGAAAGGGGTCAAGAACATATACATTTAGGGTGATAATCTGTTAGTCATCAACTAAGTTATGGGTACTTGGTCAATTCCATGGCAGATCGAGCATATCATTACAGATATAAGCTACCTCCTTAGCAAGTTTGACAATTGCAACACTCGACATATTTTTCGAGAGGTAAATAGAGCAATGACTGGGTTGCTAATGTCGATCATTTAGTTATTGATAGTATGAACATTAATTAGACTTTGTAACAATCTTCTTTAACTCTTATCTTCTCTTCAGATGCATTAGGACTTCCCCTCGTATGGAGAGTTTTCTAATGTTTCCTCTTTTTCTTACCACATAATAAAATCTTCACACCTTTGTCATGAAAAGTTACGATTATTTTGGGGGAAATATGAACAATTTACAATTATTGGATCACTCGAAAAATAAATGTGGTCACTAGAAATAGAAACAAATTTTGTTAAATACGTGGCAAATTCGTAAATAAATCAACAACTTTTCATCAAATGCGGCTCCACACTTGTTGATTTTAGTATGAAAAAGTTTGATTTTATAAAGTTGTTGATTCATTTATGAAAATATTGCTTGATTATTTTTGTTTATTTTCGAAATAAAATGAAGCTTCCTCCTGGAAATAAGATATTATATGTAAAAATAGTAGATGTGGCTGAAAGAGTAACATATGTTATTCAGTGATAACCTTCTTTCAGTTATTTTTTGAGTTTTTTTTCGGTCCATAGGTGTATGTAGCTTTCTTGTTCAAGCATTCATCACCCCTCCAAATCAGGCAATGTTTTGATCTCATTTGTAGAAGTAGCTTAAAGGTTAGTCATTTTTGAGCTTAGTATATAGTGCTCCGTATGTGTTTTGCAAAGGGTTTCAAAATTCAAATGCCTCTAGTAGCTTATGTTGTTTTAATTTATTGTACTATGCAAAATCCTCTTTAAGTTTAATGATGGCTTTATGCAAAAAAAAAAAAAAAAAAAAAAAAAAAAAAAAAAAAAAAAAAAAAAAAACGAGTGGGGATGAATGGAAAGGTGGAAAGGAAATTGAAGGAAGAAAGATCAAAATAGATAGTACAAGGAATGGACATGCTAAAATAATATCTTTTCTAAGATTATCATTGATTCTATCTTGGGTGATTTAAAAAAATCTTCCTCTTCCATGAAAAATATCTTCCTCTTTGGAAAGTAATGGTTGATACATGATAAGCCGTCGTTGAACCTACCAAAGAATAAGTCCTATCTCGGTCTCACTAGCTAATAGCAAGGGTAAGAAAGGGTCGAACCCAAGAGAGGCGTTGAATCAACCACCGAAATACTACCGCATAAATAAGCTAAGTGAAGTCAAAGTTGGTTTGGTTTGGTGTAACAAGTACTAGTTCCGGTTAACTAAACCTAGGGGAAATTAACAGTAATTAGGGGATTCTAGGGCTCAGGTTATACCACTCAACTTCATCACAAATCACGATTAGCATGTATAAACAAGGTAAAATAAGGGGTAAAATAGGGGAAATCATCTAAAGCACCCAACTACTCTCTCAAGCTAGAGGGATTACTTGAATCATGAATACAACCTACTCTCGTGGTTACAAAGCATAAAACAAGTGTTAAAGCATAATCACGATGACAAAAACATTCCCTTGACTAGAAATTCCTATTCTCATGGCATTTCAAGTCAATCAAGCATAAGAGAGCTAACTCAAGTTCATCTCTCGATCCTTCGTTGAGAAAGCTTGGATAATAGTTCTAGCAATGGCCATATACAAGAACTAAGCAATTAAACCACTTAAGCTCAACTAATTAACACCCAACAAGTACCAAATTAGCACATGCAACAAGTAATTAGTGACTACATCGAGGGTTTTACCCAAACCTTAGAAAATTAGACTACTCACAATCCATGGAGATTAAAGCAATTAAGGATTTCAACAACTCATGAACATAATTAAACTAAGAATTAAGCTAATTAACAATCTAAACATACAAGAATCAAGCAAATAATTAACAACAAAGCAAGAAGAAATAAGAGAAGAGAGTAGAAAAATATTACTAGAAGCATGAACTTGAATATCAATGGTGGAGCTTGTCTTCTACAATGATTGAGATTGAAAATTCCAAGCTAATAATTAAAATCTAACTAATGATTTTAGAGTATTTGTGTTTCTACAATTACAAACTAAGAGGAAGCACTAAAAACTTAGATGTCGTACAATAGAGTCTAAGGGGGTATTTATATGACCCTCAAATAAAAAGGACGGAGAAAACAAGAGTCGGGATTTTCTGCAGGTGCGCACGGACGTGCCAGGGGTGGCACGGACGTGCAGCCAAGGTGGCACGGACGTGCCACCCTAAGCACGGACGTGCAGATTTGGGCAGTAGCTCAGATTTGGCCAGGCTAACTGCACGGCCGTGCAGTTTATGGCACGGACGTGCTGGTTGAGATGCACGGACGTGCTGAAGCCTTGCACGTCCGTGCCAAATCGGGCAGTAGCTTGGTTTGGCTGGGACTGTCCTGCACGGCCGTGCAGGACATGGCACGTCCGTGCAGGGTCTTCTAGGCCCTTCTCTTCACATTTTCCTTGATTTTGCTCCATTGTCACGGCTTCTATCCTTGGTTTATCATCCATATGCCTTAAATGATCGTTTTTAGACCTACAATCTCAACAAAAACACTAACAACCCGTGAAGCAAGAGATACACAAAAATTGAATGAAAATAGGATAGAAGTGAACCAAAATGCCAATATATCGAGTAAACAAGGCTCAAAATCACCCTAAAATCATATCAAATAACAAGTTATCAATAAACTAATTTAGAATATGAACAAAAACTTGTAATTTCACCATTGAATTCAAAAACTAACTTATCCTTCAAAAAAACATACTTCAATCAAATAATAAAATCAACCAACTTTAATTAAATGCCAGCGAAATGATGTGTAATTCTTACTTTAAGATGACAACTACTTTTTAACGGAAGGATGAACTTACAGATAGTGTAAAGTCATATCTCGATTGTTTTTTAAGAGTAAGGTACAATAAGGTAATATTTTTTTGGAAAATTTGTCAAAAATAAGCCAACCTTTGCACGGTTAGCTCAAAATAAGTCAACCTTTTGATTAACTTAAAATAAGCCAACTTTTATGGGATACATTCCCAAAATGACTCATAACCTATTGATTAGGAAGGTAACCGGCTATTTAAGTAAATTATACCATGTGTTATTAAATTATTGGTTCCTTTTAAATTTTAAATTAAATTACAAAAATAAAAACAAAAAATCAAGAAAAATCCCTGAGCTCCCCAACGCAGAACAGCCCCACCCCACCCCACCCCACGCCGACCTCTATTCACCTACAAGTCGCCGCCGATTACCCCCACCCACCGCCAATCATTAGATCACATTCTTTCTCACCGCTCCACCGCCGTCTATGCTCCACTGCTCACTCTATTTTTACTTTACGAATTTCTGGGTAGTAGGTTTTTTTTGGGTGGGTATTGGCTTTTTTTGGGGAAGAAGAAGTGTGTTTCGGTGGTTAGGGTTGGGTTTCGGGGTAGATTCGGTGATATTCTGATGGTTAGGGTAGGGATTCGAGGGGTATGCCGGTATGGTGGTTTTGAGGTGTGTTTCTTTGTGGGTTTGCGGGTTTGCGGGTTTGGGTTAATTTCGGTCGATGAAGGGCGGCGTTTAGGGAGGGGGTAAAGGAAAGGGTCATGTAGGGAAGAAAGGAGGTCGGCCGGCGTTCAAGCAGGGGAAAGAGAAAGAGGTATGCGGTGGGTGAGGATGGGAGGGCTGGCGGTGGAAAGGGGTGGGGAAGGCGGCGTGCGCAGTGGTCGGTGCAGGAGGTGGTTAGTAGTGGAGGACTGGAGGTGGCCTGAGTATTTTTTTTTTAATTTTTTTAATAATAAATTAAAATAAATAAATTTAATTAAAAAAAACTTAAGAAAATGACTTGTATAATAAGTTGTAGGTCATTTGACCTATTTAAAATAAATACCTCTTAAACGTTAACTCATTTTGAGTTAATCGAAAGTTTGACTTATTTTGAGCTAATCACGCAAAGGTTGGCTTATTTTTGACAAATTTTCCTATTTTTTTTTTGACACACAATAAGGCAATATTTTTGCCTTCTAATCATAGAGTTTAAGATTGATGATAATTAATGATAGTTTAATATCCAACCACAAAAGTAGCTTACAATCTCACATTCACTCATTAATTCGTACATTAATGGTTGAATAGACTTGACAGTAATAAAGTTAATATCTTCCCATCATCGAGCTCCAACCACCTTTGATATATCCATGAATCCATGGTAGACAATGGGAAGATTAACGGTTGATTGAACATATATGGTGACTTACTGACTTGACATGCAAGGTTAGTAAGGCACAAATCCTTCACAACTCCATTATGGGTATGTCGGAAGAAGAAGAAGAAATGTGTTTTCATAATGAGAGTGCCAAAATCAATATTTGAAGTGCCGAAATCAATTCATTTCTTAGTGATGTCAAGACATGCACAATATGTTGGGCATGTAGGCATTCCCATAGACGCAATCTGTATCATGCACTGCGCATGACACTTGAGTACTTGACACACACAGATGAACACACCACATGTCGCCCATTCGCCCAAATGTATGTAGCCAAGGAGTATAACAAACACGTAACTTGTTTCACAATGGAGCTTGGATCCTTAGGTCACTGCATTCCTACAATTTGCTAATTTGTATAACAAAAATAAAATAAAATTGAAGAGGAGTTAATCATAGGCCGACCGAGTTTTTTTAAAAAAAAAAAAAAAAATTAACCTGCCTTGGCAAGATGCTTTGTTATAAGCTACACTTCAAAACGTAAACATCTGTCTCTACTCTCTAGACTATATAATCAAGCCAATATATAATAAACAGATCTAGTACACAAGCAAGAAGGTAACACTTCAACTAATCCGCATTTTTAAAACTTTAAGGTGCACATATATTTAGACTCTCGAGTTTACCTTATACTCTGGAAACACTAGTCCCATTATCATAACTTCGCCACCAATCAAACATGGACACCTCTTGTGACCCACATACAACAGTTTATAGTTAGGGTAACTCGGTAGCTATCCTATGGTGTTAGGTGTTACGAAGTTGGGCTGAGATCGAGTCATGATAAGGGAGAAGGGCTAGACAGAAAGAGCAAATATCCCAAAAGGGGTGCTTGCCCTGACATAGTTAACTAATGAGGCCCGCAGTTTACCATCTAAAAAATCCTTAAAAAGGTTTAGTCACTCTCACTCCACTAGTTTTGTGCCCCACTAGTTGGTGAATAGATACAAAAGAGATGAGAACAAATCTTGAATCAATGTTTTGTACACTCCACTAGAAACTTATCACAAACTAATCTTGATACCCTCAGCTATTATGGACGTACCGACTTCTCAATTATGATTGAACTTCACAGGAAACGCATCATATTCAACCCCAAACCCAAACAATCGAAAAACAGAACCGAACAGTTCGGCTGAAAGAACACACATCAACCATCACATCAGTACCTCCTCCAGGCATCCACTGGCCTGGGTTTCCAACAGGTGCAAGCACCATTCATAATGTCCATACTTTCATAACAACTGTTGTCGTTTTCATCCACAATTTTTGTTCACTTTCTCTCTAAACTTTGTCCTTCTCTATTAATTTGAGCCCACAAGAAACTTACATAAGTAACTGAAAATATCTACTCATGTGTTCCTGTGGAAACCCTTCAACATTCCAAATGATCCCTTATCGACATGCATTGCATCAATAACAGCCACAACCTGGACCAAACGGTTCTCCCAGGAGATCAAAAAGAGCTCCACAAAGGGGATAGAGACAAATAACAACCCACATTGCTTGGCATTATGCGTCATGACTCATGAGACTAAATCTCCTAACATTCTAGCAAAGTCGAAATCTGCAGTAAAATGATCTGCTATGTTATGTAAATCCAGTAATTTATAAGCTGGATCTGTATCAGTTACATTTATGACAAATAAATGTAACAGAGAAACTTGATAATTATTGGAGTTGATCCTTCCAGTTTCACTACAGGACAAACCCAAGAGAAACTGGGACACCAAATGTAACACGACTGATGCGTAAGTGTGTGTATACCATAAGTGCACTAGCATATGCATGGTCTTATCACAAAACACACAAAAGTAATCATAACTAACAAGCTTAATTGCAAATCACCCAACCACCTAGGCAAGATATGATAGGCCAACATCAAAACACTTGCCCAAAGGTCTTGTGACCAAACACATGTAATACCTACAACGGTTACAAGGCAGATGCAACGTACCTTCCCTCTCTAGTCTCCAGTTTTCATTTCGGGAACTAAAATTTTTGTTGCTTTAGCTGTTTTAACTCTTAGATCATAAATAATATTAACAACCATACATGTGTACATGTCTATTAAAATAATAGTATCAATATCTAGCCATAACAAGATTTAGAACAATCAAAATACGAAGTATTAATCTATTGCATGCTCTAGAAGAGGATGCTAGGGGTATAGCCTTACGACTCCATATTCCTCCTCAGTGTTTTTTATTTATTTATTATTTTTTTTTTAGTACTTTTGCTAATCTTTTTCTTTGGAAGCTGTTCCTCATTTAAATCAAAAAAAGAAAAAAAAAATCTATTGCATGCTCTAGTGGACGCAATGTTTAATAGAGAAGCTAACACGGTAAGGGTTTGCATAGTAGATTCAATATTTTAGAGTGACATTTCAAGAAAGTAACAGACAGCTTCAGAAGTTAAGAGTGGGGCTTGCAAAGAATGAATATATCCATGGAAAAGGAACTACGTACAAACTACTAAGAAATGTATGTGATGCAACCCCAAATGCCCAGAGAAAAAAAAAATGGGTATACAAAGGACTGCAGTATCTTAAAATACTAATGAGCCTGTAGTATAATTACAGTCTTACTTGCCTTTAACATTTATAGATTCTACCCTAATCATGAAAAGCAGGCATCCAGATTCTAGGGTAGATAGTAGGAACAGAAAAATCAAACAGCACTAAGCAAGAAACACAGAATAGGGGAAAAAAAAATCCATAAAAAAACCTTTTTATTGCATTAAATGATTTCAGTAGCTACTTTCTATCATTGTGATAAGTTCTGCTATATATGTATATTATACTGTGCAATGACTTACTTACTCTTTGCAGGAGAAGTTGTAACTGATTTCTTTATACAATCAACTAGACCTTCACAATCTTGAGGCAAAACACATCCAGAATTATCAATATCTTCTGTAGAGTGAGGAGAGCAGAGGTTCCCATGAGTTTGACAAGCCCTCATTGTCTTACAATGTTCAGCTTCATCATCTCTGATGTTTAAGAACACATCATACAAGTTTTCTGCAGCAACAGCCAATAATAAGCCAACTCATAGTCATGGATGTTTAATATGCCATGTTAACAAACTTGAAAGCAGGTTTGAATGAAGAATATGCAATTCAGTTCATATCGTACATAACTACATACCATAGAAATATAACCAGCAAATAAATTACAATTTTAAATTGCATTTTAGGTATTGGAAGACACAACAATAGGCAATACTGCAGCAACATAGTCATGTTGGAAAATGTTCAATGTTATACTCCTTGAACATCCCCGCTGCCTCCCCAACCCCAATAAAATGATTTTGCCAAATATAGCTCTTAGGGATATGAAACATATCATAAGCATTACAAAATCATAAATAATCTTTGAAATGGAAGTTGGAAATTTATGAAACATTATGCATTGTTTTGGTCATTTTGGGACTAAGGCTTTGTTGTTGTTGTTGTTGTTGTAGAATGCATTGTTTGGTGTAATTAAATTGATTCGTAATTAAGCTTCCTATCCATAGCCCTCGAGACCGCGTTTACCATTTTAAGAAATAAAGAAAAAGGGGGGGGGGGGGGGGGGGGCGGGAACCATTACTCCCACAGGTAATATTATTAACAATTTGAAAAAAGGGGCTAAAACCACAAAGCTTTTGCTTTATAGCAAGTCAATAGCAATAAGCAATAAATTTAAACAAGGAAGGACTTCCAACGGATTAACTCTACTGCCCGGATAGAGGAGGAGCGTTACAATAGGCCGGTAACAGCCATTGTAAAACTTTGTCACATCGCTTGACAAGCGCCACAATGATTGAGAATAGTACTAGGATGGGTGACCTCTTGGGAAGTCCTCATGTTGGATCATGTAGCCGACCCCACTTATGGGATTAAGGCGTTAACATGAGCCACAATAACTGAGAGTAGTACTATGATGGGTGACCTCCTAAGAAGTCCTCACATTGGTTCATGTAGCCGACCCCCCTTATGGGATTAAGGTGTTTGACTTCCAACGGATTCTCTGGCAATTTACTTTGTCTAGCTTATTAACTAATTTTGCACTTACACAGTTACACCAAGAGTGAATTGATACAGCCAAAGGTTGACAATTTCTTAAATTTTAGAAAATAAGCTATTCCCATTTCATTTATAAACATGCAGCAAAATTTGTACTATCCACCTGTCTATATAGAAGTTATGACCAATAATACTCAAACTTGGATACAGGTTTCAAACTCGAAACATATCCAAGAGTGTGACGTGAAAAAAGCTCAACTGGAGGATACTTATAAATAATGTCTAACAATACTAAATGGTCATGGATACATGGTGCACAGTGAATGCTATTATGATAGCTCAACCAACCAGTTTTCAAAGGTTTTAATAGAATGGCTGTTAAAACATAAAAGTAAGTACGATGCAAAAAAAAAAAAAAAAAAAAAAAAAAAAAAGGCAAATTCAGAAATTACCTATTATTGGCCTTCGAGAACAGGGAACTCTGGAGGTTTGAAATTCGTCTGTGAATATAAGTAGCTACAGTGATCAGAATACTATATACTTTGGGCAAAGGAATCTGATATGGAATCAACAGACTTACCAAACAGGTACAAGTCACCTCCGGTATAGTACTTCACAGCCACATCCGGCGCAGGCAACGTCTTCAATTCATCTACACAAGAACAAGAGAATACTATCAACATTTACTACAGAAACAATCAATTGTGAATCAGCATAAGGGGAAAATTCATAAACAAGGTCATTCATTACATAATCACTACAACTTTAGAAACTGCCTAATGAACACAACTAGAGAATAAGGTGCAGATGTAGGGAAAAGAGTGGAAAACAATATTTTGCACCAGCCAAACTTAAAAGCAAAAGCTGACTAACTCACCTCCTTGGACCTTGATAAACTTGTCATAAGTTTCAAATGCATGATTCTCGACACATTCAGAGAAATGATCTGCACAAAGTACCCACATTGGATACATAAGTTGTAATAAAAATCAACTTTCAAATAAAGTAAGATATAAAAGCCCAATGCTTATCACCACAACCTTTATTATTAAAAAGCAACGAGAAGTTAGAGTGAGATAGATAAAAGTAAAAAAATAATGCACCACCGTAGAAGGACCTAAATACTTACAAGCCATTCTCGGGCTGATAATATACATGCCAACCGTCATAAAGTAATAAAAGACAGCGATATGCTGAGCAAGAAAACGGTCAAACCACCAAGCATTTCCCCCCAATTCCTGCATTCCGTAAAAAAGAATATTTAAGATAAAAATTAACTAACAACAACAATAACAACAACAAAAGAATTTTTTGACAGAGCCAATAAAGCTTTAAAGACATCAATCAATCTCTCTGAAGGCATGGACACTAGAGATGACATAAGCATGTCATCCTCACATTTCAAGCCATTTTCCCCTACATTCAATCCAAGAATTTTACTCCTAGCATATGATGGAGTAGAAGCAATCTTTGCGTATTTGGAGGTTAAGTACAAGGATAAAATAAATAAATAATTAAAAAATCCAAATTCTACATACAGAACCGGGATTCATGCATCAGTTATAATGCACAAATATGGTGTGACTCAAAAGCTTTGATTGAGCTTCCACATGACCTCACCAACTACCTTAATGATTGCAACTGAGCAGACACGATTCCAGGCCATTTATGGAAGATCGTAGCACCTTAATATAGTAAAACCAACCACTCGGGATACTATTCATACTACAGTAAGAAGCATATAGACATTCAAGACAACTCTAGCACACAAACACATACAAGAACAAAACAGAAAAAGACTATTTCTGGTAAGGTCAAACAAAAGCCTGACTGTGAAAGTAAAACTGCCACAATCTCTCCTACATGTTTAACTATGCAAAAGCCTGAATGTGAAACTGCCACAATTTCTCCTACTACATTAAACACAGGCCATATTAAACGGCCACAATATCTCCTAGTTCATACAAGTGAAGATAGGCCATGTACCCACAGGCTAGTGCATACAAGTGAAGATAGGCAAGCTAGCAGATGTACAGATATCACAGCCACTCACTGTATGTATAACCAAGCAAATTCCCAGAAGAACCTACCTCCATGATCAGAAGATGGTGCATTTCATTCCAGCTCTCAGCAAAATGGACTTTCAAGTAATCAGCTCTTCTCCACCAACCAAAGCTTTCATACAGATGTAGCACAGATATAAATGCTGCCAAGAGAACAGTCATTTATCAAAACGTATAGTGGATTGTAAATAAGCACGAAGTATATGATTGCCAATAGGAAAGAGGACTTTTTAAGAAAAAATAATAAAAATAGGAATGGAGATTTATTAAAGCTTATTTAACCAAAAAGTGTATACAAACAATTTTAAAAACAAAAAAATCCACCCCCATATCAGGAGAAGAACAGAGCATCACATTTACCAATAAAATAAAAGCTTCAAGGCAACATAGTTAACTAGATTTTTTTTATTATATCGGTACTAATCAATTTCTGAAAATAAGTGAAACAAATTCAATAAGAGGGTGTGAAGGCAGTAATTCCTTCAATGGGACAATCAAGTCTCAAAATAATTTAGTTCTTCCTTTGAGTGCTATGTTACTCTGTCTCTTTCTTTGAGTGCTACGTTCCCCTATTTTTATTAGTCTATGCATATATGGTAATTAGGTATACTAAGCATGCTCGGAGTGTTTCACATGAGATAAAAGCTTCTCAAGTTTTCTATCATTGATTTGCAATATATTTAGGGAATTATCTTCAAAATATGCAAGAAATGGCCAAGTTGCCTTTCAGATTCGTTCATCATGCTATACTATGAAAACAGTATGCTTGCAAGATGCACAATCTAAATTATTGATTTCCGTGTTATAAGGCATGTAGAAATAACAATTACACAAAGAAACGAGAGGCCTCACCGAAATACGGAACTCTCGCAACAGTTTCTAGGACAAAGAACCTTGCATAATCTCTGTCACGATATAAAGCATCTAGTATCTTTATCACTGAATCCTGCAACAATTATAGAATTCAAGTAACAATTAGAAAAAAGGTTGAACTGTCCTCAACAAAATCCAAAACAATATCCAATAGGGATTATTATAGAACTAAAGAAGCCCTAGTGCAACAATGGCTGGAAGAGTAATCGTAAAACAAAGATAATAAAAAACCAAAAGAGAGTGGTAAGGGACTCTGGGTAATACTGGCAATGCTGTGCGTTATAGGCATGTAAATATCAGATGACATTCTGTGTGTGTGTGTGCATAGATACACTTTTTGTATGCAACAGAAATCTATATGATAAGGATGCAAAGGTCCAATGACCTAAATAAGATCCAGCAAGGTTCAAAATTAGTGTAGAAGACTCTCATCTCAGATGGCAGTAACATAAAAATAAACATGCAGAAAAGAACAGTTTAAAATTGCAATAAAACCTCTTATTCGAAAAGTCAGTAGTATTTAGATGAAGAAACTAACAAGGAAAAAAGATTACCGTGAGGGTGATATTAATAGACTGCTCTAACTTGATGATCCATCTCTCAAAACCATTGGGTGTTGAATCTTTCAACGGCATTGCCTCACTGTTTCCCATCTCTTCATTATCTGCTAAGGTCTTTGGTAGAAAAGACTCCTCCACTTCTACTTTCTCCTCATCATCTTGCAAAATTGTAGCTTGGACGTGGAATTTGGAAAAATTGCTACAGATGTCACAAATAGCATATTAGAGGAGAATGTATAGGTGGAAAGATACTGATCCTACAAGACAGTAATTAAGTAACTGAAAAATAACCCTCCAAAATTTGAATGAATAGCACAAGATTTTCTTTTATAACTGATAAAAAGATAGACAAATAAATGTAAAGATATTTGAATGAGGATTGCATCCTAAAGTTAAGGATCTCCATCCTTACTTGCCACAAGACTAAGATAAGTTATAAGATTAGGAGCTCCAAACAACTGAGAATAGAACCACAGACAACTTATGTAAAATATCTCAAACTTAAATAAAGACAACCAGGCATACATAACGGCATGTTGGATAACTTTTGATGTGAAATATAATACTTGGTTCAATCTTCAATTGGAAAAAAATGAAACTGATTAACAACTAAGCAATAATTATAGCCCCAAGGACTAATGCTTTAAACCCATTAAACCTTGTACCAGGTACTTCCTAACTGAAGGATTTGCACTTGAACGAAGTATTTAAGACTGTTCATCTCACTACTCCTAATACAATCATTCTTTGTTCGATCAATTAGTTACTACAAGCATACTAAGCAAAGCTTTTACCCCAACAAACTAAGAAACAAGCTTCCATTAATCATGCTACAAACCACGTCATTACTTTGATCACTAAAGGAGAACTTCAGGTAAACTGGTAAACAAAGGAGGTCTCATAGGCTCATAGCATATATGATATATGAAATACTACATATGAACTATCAAGTATTAATGAATAATGGCCACAATGAAAGATAGTGAAATTACAAATCTGGACCCCTTTTATTGAGTGCAGGACAAGTCGGACAACCTACTTCAGCATTGAAATACGAATTCCATGGACCAATTTGACCCTTCAGCCCGATTCAATAAGTTTAGCTAAATACTGAAACCTAATTAAATCTTTCATCCAAAGCTAGGACTTTGGACAGGTTTGAATCCTATGTCCAATTAACCAATTATCAAATTATGTAAAATTTTGTTACACTAATAAGAAAACTTCAGAATCCTATGATAATTTCATTTCACATAGGTGCGAGGTATTCAATTGAATACCAATATCCCAATAGATCATGTGAGATTTTAGCTTGAAGATGATGGCTTTCAATCAAATTCCATGATGAGTTCATGATCCCACTTAAGGCACCTTGTTTAATACTTTATACCCATTACCAAATTTCTGGACACCAACAAAGGTTAGACAAATCTTCTATAGTTGATAAGAAGTATTGGCTCAAAAGTCTGAAAATGATGGTTGTATAAGCAACTACAGATCCTAGTTGTTAGGCATAGACGCATAGTAGGAAATTACATGTACAAAAGTTCCAGAAATATCTACCATAAAGTTCCAATTTTCTAAGTGCTCATCGAACAAATGCTTACCAGCTGAAAGTCGGAAAGTGAGAGCTGTCAGCGGTGCATAAAGGTCAATTTAAGCTTCTTCTAAATTATGTTCCATGGTAATTTAACATTCTCAGCTGTACACTTTCTTTAGTCTTCACTAGTACTATTCCATATAATCTAATCTCTTTACAGTCCCAATTCTCCCACACACCTCCTAAATCATTACCTTGCCTACAATTTGACTTCCAGAGTATACAATAACTTTCAATTTACTAGCATTTCACGATTAATTTCCTGTAGCCAACACTGTATTCCACTATTCCCTAATGGACTGATGTAGCAGACACTCTCCTTAGTCGCCAATTATCGAAATCAGAACTTTACAAAGCAAACTATGAAAGGGGACTGCATCAAAATTATGTTACACTTCGTATCTATTTTTTTTTTTTTTTTTTGTTTTTGTTTTACTCTACCTATTATCAACTTAACAAACTACTAGCACATGTAGTATTTACTTAATCCAAAAACATTCATGACAAGATTTTCCTAAAACAAAATAGCTTAAGATAACATTCATCATCAATCTAGTAACAACAGAAAATCAAAGTTCATCCAACAAAATCAAAAACAGAAAATTCAACTTCAACTTCTTACATCGTCACACTGAAAATCTAATTTTATCCTTTAAAATCAACAACAAAATACTGCAACATAAAAATGACAATAACAATTACAAAATCTTACATAATTACACTTTAACCGCCTTTAAAATTAACTAAAAATTGCAACAACACCCTTTAAAATTGACAGAAAAACTGTGAAACAAAAAAATAAATAAAAATAACGATAAACAATGACAAAATCTTACAGACAAAATTTAAGATTATCAACAATAAAAAAAAATATAAAAATCAATTTAACATGCAAAATCCACTCAATATTACAGAAATTGAGCGCAAATTTGAGAATTACCTAGAAATTAATCGACGAGAAGAAAGACGAGTGGAATTAAGAGAATTAAATCTTCGTAAAGGAATTAAGGAGCTGAAAATGGCGGAATTTCCAGAAATCCTAGATGATTTTACAAAGGTTGTTGCAGAATTTGAAGGAAGAGGGAGAAATGCCGCCATTTTCTCTCTCCTCGATGAGATTATTTGAGGAATAAAATAAAAATGGAATGTTTCTGGGTTTTAATTACGGATTAAATAGAAGAAAGGCGGTAAACGACGGTGTTTTGATTGACGATTACTCAAATTGACGTCGTTTTACGGTGGTTTTGGCGGCGTTGTTGAATTTTCCGGTTTTGATTTTGCAAGAAAATTAGTGAGCTACGTGTTTGAATTTGTGATTGTAAGAATATTCTTTTTTTTTTTTTTTAAGGGGTTGGGCCAATGGTTTCGTCACGAAAATTAGGCCTATGCAAAGTATGGGCTCATTTTGGAAGTGGGAATCCAATCGTTATCCAATTTCTTGAATTTTAATGGATTACACTAAGGGCCTGTTCATATTTACTGAACTGAACTGAACTGAACTGAACTGAACTGATTGGAACTGAACTGAACTGAACTGAACTGAACTGAATTGAGATGAAATGAATATTTTATGTGAGAGGGAAATTAAAAGCTGAACTGAACTGAACTGAACTGAACTGATTGGAACTGAACTGAACTGAACTGATTGGAGCTGAACTGAACTGAACTGAACTGAAATTAAGTAAATGTGAACAGGCCCTAAGTTAAATCTCGTGCAATAAATGGACGGTTGTTAATTAATTATAATGAAAATCAAATTATAAACATGATATGATAATATAAGGACTCAACACATTAATTATTCAACTATGAAGTATATAACCACATGTAATAGTCATAATAAATAATTTAATATTTTGAAAGCTTATTTCAAATTTTATGTAAAGCAAATGTCTTAGATACAATTCTTAATTATGGCAAGAATACTTTTTCTTAAGAAAATATTTTTGGAAGCAAACTTTTTAATATGACACTATAAGCCTGTTAGTTGTCCCTAGGGATGGCAACGGGTCGAATCTGGACCGGCTCCAGATGGATCCGGATTCAGATCCGTTTTTGTATCTAGGATCCAGATCCGACGGGTCCACGGATCCGGGTCCGGATCCGGGTCCAAAACGGGTTCAATATTTTTTGCCTAATTTTTTGCAATAAATGTAATGTTTGGGTCAAAAAATTTATTTTAAACTTCCGTTGGGGGTTATTAATTTCAACCTTAATTAATGTTATACACCTAATGTAAAAACACAAAGTAACTAACTTATACACTTATATTTTGTAATAAAAATTATAAACGACGGAAAAAAGTACGATGCTACATATACGATGATATATTCAATATGAGCATCCAAAATTCATCTCTTGAAAGGGCTAATCTTTATCACTAGTAATAGCATCAACATTTTAAATAAAGAAACAATTTTTTTTTTTTAATATGTAAAATAAAAAACGGGTAAACGGATCTGGATCGGATTTGGGGCGTTATTATGATGGCCTCTGCCTTTTTGAGGAATTTAAAGAAACGTAAACTACTAAATATATATGAGATATTTATCAATAATTACACCTACTTCTCGTTTCATATTTTAAGATATACGAAGTGTATTAAGTTTACAAGATTTTGAATTTTGAGAGATGTGTCCAGTTACACCTCTCTTAGAGTATGCCACAACTTGATCTAAGGGCATGTTCTTGATTTATTGAACTGAACTGATTGAAGCTGAATTGAACTAAACTGAATTACTTATGAGAGAAGGAAATTAGGAACTCAACCGAACTGATTGGAGCTGAACTAAACTGAACTGAAATTACGCTGAAGAGAACAGGCCTTAAGATGAATCAAACTCTAAAAAAACAAGATTTTGATGTTTTTTCTATGTACAGTATAATTTAAATACATTTAATTCCTTGATTTTTTTAAAAAATTATAAGTCTTGGAAAAAAAAACTTATTATCATAAACACTTACGCACTTGTCTATAAAAATTGTCACAAAATATTAAGAATTAATGTTTTGACAATGTTAGTTGAACTGAGAAATCTCTATACCACTTTTTTCATGATTTGTTTAAATTTTAAACCGTCTTTTAACCATTTGATTTAACTTAATTTAAGTATCAAACCACTCCAAATTAGTTTGCGAACAGTCTTAGCCCTGACTAGTGCCTCGGAAATCTCAATAGATTTAAATAAGGTAAGGAAATAGAGAGAGGGATAGGCTAGCTTAAGTGGTTAAAAACTTCATTTTCAATTCTAAAAGATTATGGGATTGGTTCTCACCCCGCCTTTGTGGCTTTATTAAAAAATAAATAAAAAAACATACCCGTAATAAAACATTTTTATTACAATTGCATGCATTTTAATCATAGGATCTTATTGCCTTAATTTCTTTGGTCTTTGATGTGACATTGTGACTTGTGTATTCTACGTTTAAGACACTTGAGTTTTTTTGTCGTCACAGAATTTCTACCATCTTTGTCGTTTCTTTCCACTGGATTAAAGTTGCAATTAAATATTTAGATTAACTATAGTAAAAGGGACTAGTTGTACAATTTGCAAAATACAACTGGTTTCAACCTACTAAGATTTAGTCAACCTTTTGTTTTATTTTAATTTCTAGATTAAATAAACTGTTGCACATAAATACATAAACGTTTGATCATATTAACATCTTACATAGAAGGAATATACTCAATATAGTACCAGTACAATAATAATATACTCCCTCCGTCCCCTTTTGATAGTCCCTTATGGGCAAATTTTAGTCCCAAAATGTTCACCCCATTTGCTTTTTCCAACAATCATTAATATTAATATTTAACTTGAATTCCCTCCAATTTGCAACAATACTTGTGCAAATTTAGATTTCCCATGTAAATTTTGTTTTCCCATGTACTTTTATTACTTTCTCTCTCTACTTTTTGCACATACAATGTTAATTTACATTTTCAATGTACTTTTACTATTCTTATTTGTGTTTATTAATTCCCGTGAAAAATGCCAATAAAGGACTATCAAAAGGGGACAGAGGGAGTACTTTAAATCAATCCTATCACGGAATAGTTGTTTAAGTAAGATTTTGTTAAATTCGATATATGTTTTTTGAACTTAACAAACATTTCATTTATTTATACTAGTATAAGAATTTGTTTCATTCTAATTATCTGATTAAAATTTGGAATTCATCCACAAAATTTCGATTGTTAATGTATATGGAGTAATATATTGTTGTGGAGTGTTATCAGACTACTTGTAGTATCTTACTTGTAGGCTCGTAGCATTATCCTTAACTAGCATTTGATGATGTAAAAAAAAGTGTAAAAAACACATTAATTTTAGCTGACAAAGATTTTTATACCAACTCAATTAATCGATTCTTTCCATTGGATGTATGGTGCAACTAGAATGAAAGAAGACTAATTTTACAATTTGCAGGCTAAACATCATTAACAACTGGTTCCAAACTTTCAAATACTAAAGTTTTAGTCAACGATTTATCATATCATTTTTTAATTTAGAGTTTAATTATTTAAATTATTTATCCTTATTTATATTTATTTAACATGAAATGAAAGTTGTAAAATCAATGCCATAATTATTTGTGTAAATTTTTTAAAACTTATTTTGTTTGACATTAGTCAAAATAAATTGAATATAAGAAGGTATTTAGAGTGACACAATATACTATCAACTTTTCTTAATTAGATGCCGCTGGAAGTTCGTTTTAATTATTATACGGAGTATTATCAATGCTTAGGCTTGCACATCCAAAGGACCAAAGGAATGTCATATGCGTATGAAGCGCATTGTCGTGCATAGCTTAGGCACACCCAATTGCATATGAAAAAAAAAATGTATGCTTGACTTTATATGCGCTACTCCACTCGACATTAAGATAATCCCAGTTGGATTATAAAAAGTCATAAAATAAAAAATCAACAACTTTCAAACTTAATTAGCTCAAGATATAATTTTCTGTACATTTCATTAAATAATAAATACTAAAACTTATATATGTACGTAATTGACATTGACATCGACATCGTACATGAACAATTGAACATGCTATTAGATCAATTTATTATATGTTTCTACTTTCACCACTTGACATTAAGATAATCCTAATGAAAATTTACATCAATATATACAAAATCAGAAAATAAAGACAGAGACAACTACCAAACTAAAATTTAGATATCCTGTCATATAAATATTTAAACTTGACATCAACATCTTACATCCTAATATACTATAGTTAACCATACATGATGCTATCCTTTTTAATTTAGGTAGAACAACTTCTAATCAAAGTACCATGCACTTGAAGTAACACGTTATTTATTAAGGTATATATGAAGCCATCTGTATATCTCAAAGCTTCAACCTTACTTTGTTGAGCTATCACGAGTTATATACACAAATATGGTTGAAATTATAAAGTTTTTACATAAATACTTGGTCATACCCTTTTTTTAATAGGTGCCAAGATATAAGTGTAACTAGTACTTGTCAACTTTAGAATTCTACAAACCGAAAGCTGTGATTAAGCTGTATATCACATGAATTGGCTTGGCTGCTATGTATTCTCATCAACTAATTGACTGCTCAATTAGGTAACACAACATCACCATCGATCGAGAGAGAGTTATCTCAATGAAGAAGCTTCGGTGATGATTTACATCCTCCTTTTATTTATTTTTTTTGAACGGTTATTTGAAGTCTACGTCACTAATGCATAAATTATACAGTCCATAAGTACAGGGCCGTCCCATACAATTTGGGGGCCCTGTTATAGTTTTAAAATAAGGCCCTAAATAATTTAATTTGTAATTTTTATTATAAAAATTTTCCTCTATTTTTCCCAAGATTTTCATATTCAGAGGTATATTTCTAATTCTAAGAGGCATAGTACCCAAAAAAAAAGAAAAAAAAAAAGATAAATAAAGGATCAAAAGAATCTACATCAATATTTCTACAAAAAAATTAAAAAAAACTACATTAGTAAACATGAGAATTTCTTTATTTTTTTCATAAATAAAATCAGATTTCTGTTCTAAAACGAAAACAAAAACTTACCCTATTATTCAAATACGCATACCTCATTGCTTCTCATCTTTAGCTCTTATCCCATTAGTAAACAATCCACAAACAAGAAATTATTGTATTTTACTTTATTTCCTTTTAGATCAAATTTGTTTCTACTTCGTAATATTGAGATTTAGTGAAAATATATTGGGTGATTTAAGGAGTCTAAGAAATTAATTTTCCCATTGGAATTTTTTTCTCCTAAAATTCATCTAATTGATTAAAGAGGAGGCAACGTGAGTATGAAAAAATTGGGTAAAACAAATAATAAAGGAAGAACTAAAAATACATTGAACATGGAAGGTTTTACAATATTGGGAATTGCAATGTAAAAGACATTGATTGGGGTAATTAAAAGATGTACGTAGTAATCAGGAGCATAATTAATTAATAAATGCTGTTTTGTTGTGGGCTAATTTGACGTTGACTATGTGCAGCGAGAGAAAGAATCAGTGACCTTTTTTTTTTCTTTTGGGCTTCGCGAAAATTGGGCCCTCGGTTTTAAGAGGCCCTGTGCTAAGGGTCTGTTTGCACATACCCTTAGCCGGCCCTGCATAAGTATTATAAATATTATGGATGGTAAAAGTTGTTTAAATTTGACATACAGAATTAATATATTGAGATAAATTTAATTAATAAAATCTCTAGACTATAATTTTTCTCATCAAAAAGAATTCTTGGGCTAATTAATTTGATTATGTGATGTAGTTAAAATAAAAAAATGATTGAAGAAAAAAAAAAGGTAAATATTTTATATCATACTCCATACAAGTATTACAACTAAGAGGTTAAGAAGACATATTTTCTCATAAATCGGCCACTTATTATGTTGATTGGGTTATGAAATCATCAAATAGCTAACATTTGTAACCTAGCCAATGATCATGAAGCAAGTATTTTTCAACAATACAATAATATAAAGTAAAGCATCTTCAACTCCAATACTTTTGTAACAAGTGTGTCCCTACTTGTGGCTAAAATCAAGAAATATCATCTTTGTTTTTGATTCAAGACTTAACTTTGATTGTAAAAGAAAAAAAGACATAAAATTAATACGCATGGTTCACATATTGATATGCATTTTAACAACTAAAGACATCAGATATAAATAGGTCATTAAACTTTACTAATCATATATTTGTAGTAATATTTGCCCTCTTACCTCTACCACGTATCAAGCGAGCTAATAGGTCCCACAGTCGTCCAGCTCACGAGAAAGACAACAACAAGGTCAACAACTTTGTAGTCCATGTACTAAAACATTGCAAAATCTAACATCATATTGGTCTCTTTATCCCGGAATACTTCGTAACATCTGCTACATTTATTTTCATATTATTTGCAACGATTTAATATTAAATATAGAGAAAAAATATCTAATTGTTGTAAATAATATGAAACGGATGTGGTATTATTTTGACATGAATGTTAACTAGTTTAATTAATTATAGTTATTTAAAAGATTTTTATATAATCAAATAATAATATTTTTAACATCAGTTGTTATATTATTGATAGACTACTTGAATTGAATTGTTATATTGATGGGTGGCTTATTATAATATATACACCGTAGTTTATATAACTTGTTATATTGTTGAAAGATAAATATTAATCTCAACTAAGATTAGTTGTTTCTTTTTTTTTTATTTTTTATTTTTTTTATACTTAAATTAGTTAAGAGCAATATACATAGCTAGCACAAAAACTTTGTTAGGAATACATCCTCCCAAAGCTATTTACAAGATCAATTAATAAACATAATAGTACGGAGTACTTTTTAAAATAAATTATTATTCAATGTCTCATGTTAATTGATTGATTGGTGGTTAGTCAACTTATTTTGACTTATTTCATACAAAACAAGTTTAGATTAATTCAAGTAAGTTCAATAAGTATAAAAGTTTTCAAATTAGATTAGTTCAGATAATATACACAAGCTAAATCAAACACAACCTAAGTTCCTACTGTAATTCATTACCATAATAAAAATATACATAAATTCCACATAATTATATACTCCCTCCGTTTTTAAATACTTGCTCCATTTCTCTTGAGCATGAATGTCGATGCTAATTTTTGATCAAAAATATATTTAATTATCAATAAGTATAAATTCTAACAATTGCAAATTAATAATCTATTCACTGAGACGATTACAACAAGTACCCAGAAAACTATATTTTTTCTTATGTATAAATCACAAACATTATTCAAAGTAGGACGAATGAATAGTGTAAAAAATAAAAAAAAGAGCAAGTATTTAAAAACGGAGGGAGTACTTCATATGAGTATATAAATACCGTATAAATCTTTAGTATAAGGTGAGTTGATAGCAAAATTATCAATCAATTCAAATATCAAACAATGGTATTCTAGTAACTTTCCAAAAATCCCATACAAAAATGGAAAACGAAGAGAGAGAAAATCATAACCTTCATCAAAATCAACATATTCTTCATCAAAATCTACTATCACCAAAATCACATAAACAAACCTTACAATATGAAGATGATGAATTAAAAAGTCTAAGACTTTTTTTAACATGGGCTTGTGTTGATCAATCAAACCCTTGGAAAACAAGCCTTTCTTGGTCCGTTTTCTTCTTGTTTTGTATTGGTGTTCCAATTTTGTCTCATTTTGTATTATATTGTTCAACTTGTAAAGATGAAGATCATCTTCAACCCTTTGATTCCATTGTTGAGCTTTCGCTTTCGGCCATTTCTATTCTTTCTTTCCTTAACCTTACCAAATTTGCTAGAAAACTTGGTCTTAGGAGGTTCCTTTTCCTTGATAAGCTCTATGAAGAGAGTGATCGGGTTCGGTTCGGGTACTCCATACAACTTCAGGTACGTTCTCAATCATCTAGTCTTATTAATTTTGTTTAATCCCCTGTTTTTTTGAACAGGGGATTTGAGAATATTTGATATGATATAAAATATACTGTTTTTTTAAAAAAAAAAAAAATTAAACATGCAAAATAATACGAAGTAAGGTATTTATTCTTCATTGCACAGATTTTATACTGATATATAAAAGTTGGGATATGAATATGATCATCATAACTTTTATTCCTTTTTTGTCCAAGAATTTGGGTTTATACTCTTGATCAAATTTAATTTTGTTGTCATAATATGAATGAGAGAGAGTGTGATTTAAACAAGTGTTTAATTTACATGAAACTAATGAAAATTAAATATTTTGATGTTCTTAAAGATTGTCATGGTTATTGATTAATGCGATATAGTCTTATGATTGATGAAAAAGATATTGCAACTGTTTGATTTTGCTATTGATTAAGGTTCTACTTCGTAGATTGAAGTTTATCTTAATTTGATACGTGATTATTTTTTAATTTTCTAGCTGGTGGTCGGTGGTATTCCTCCGAAAACTCTGGGTCTTAAGTTGGAAATCACAGTTGTTAGTGTGTATTTGAAGGAATTGAGTTATATGTTGCCATTGAAAATTTAGACTGGGATTTTGATCGAGATTGATAACATAGTGACTAATTTTGATTGTAAGGAGAATAATAAGTGATAAAGATGGACATTATTAATAATAAACAAATCCATGTTAATTAGAGTTTTTAAATTAGAGTCCTCAAAATTGAGTAAAACTTCGTTCATAATAAAATAATGCATCCAATTTTCATGTTATGAAGTATTTTGTTCCAAGTTGATCAAATGCGCACAAGTTTTGTAACTTTTTTTTTTCATGGCAACATGAAAAAGTCACTTTAAGCACACCTTAAAAGTAAGAGATATATTGAAGTGAAAAAGGATGATAATTTACTTTCTATTTAAGATTAGTAATAGTATATTCGATCCATATATGCTCCACATATTTCTATATGATTGAACATCACATACTTGACCATGTCGGCATAATGTAAAAAAAAAAAGTTGTGTCACCTTATTAGAACGTATACGTTCGACTGATTCGAGATCATGTAAGAAATTGCCTTCTTAAGGAGGTAGTAGAAGGATCATGGGTATATAGTAGTTTTCGGCAACTTTAGCGCAAAAAAGTAAGGTTTTTTCTAGCAAAAGCAATATGCAAAAGAGTAAAGCATCTTAATTAAATCGTACCTTTGTCGTTTATGCTTATCATCATTCCATCAACCTCATTGTTTCAATTGATAGCATCATAGCAGGAAATATAGAAATTAAAGAATGCAACTTTTTAATCAAAGTCATTGTCATATCCATCCAAAACGAACTACTCGTACTATTTTGATTAGCTAGATAGATATTTCTTCTTCTTCTTAGGTTTAATGTTACCTTTTTTTTCTTTTAATTTGCTTCTTCTAGTGGTATGGTGGTAATAAGCCGAGCAATCCGTTTAAGATTAATATTCAAACTTGACACGGTTAAAATCAAATCAACTTAATTTGACTCGAGCTACTCCAATGTATTACAAAAGCTTAAGAGTCTAGTTGAGTCAATAGTAAATTTGTTTCATCTCAAACATTGTTGTTTTGTTTAATTTCATTGACACGTGAAAATCATAATGAAAACTTGAAAAGTCTTTAGAGTTTTGAACTATTGACTTTAAATAATATCATTTTGAATAAAAATTGAGCTATCATACATCATAATTTATGTCAATGCTAATTATGGCCAATATTCCTTCATATAAACCATTGAATAGCTAACATATTGCATGTTAAAATGATCAGAAATTGAATTAATAAACATTATTGAATCCTTTGTTATTTTTTTGCAGAGATCAGTCAAAATCCTCTGTATGTTCGTGGTACCCTGTTTCATTGCTGATACAGCCTACAAAATCTGGTGGTACGCCACAGGAGGACCTAAAATCCCTCACTTTGGCAACCTAATATTGAGCCACACCATTGCCTGCTTCTTGGAGCAATGCTCTTGGCTATATCGAACCTCGATCTTCTTCCTAGCTTGTGTACTCTACCGCGTTAGCTGCTACCTTCAGATCCTTAGGCTCGAGGACTTCGCTCAGGTGTTCCAGCTCGAAACGGATGTTGCAATGGTTTTACTTGAGCATCTAAGGATCAGAAAGACTCTGAGGATCATTAGCCATCGATTTCGAACTTTCATTTTGTTCACCTTGTTACTTGTCACTGCTAGCCAGTTTGCTTCTTTGCTAGTCATTACCAAGTCTGATGGCGGTAAAGTTGATGTCTACACTGCTGGAGAAGTGGCGGTAATTTTCTATTCTTTTATTTGCTACGTACATATATATACTTCCTCTGTTTTTTATTAGTTTATTACAGTATTTATTTACTAGCAACACGTACGTACGTTCCTTTTAGGAAAAAGTCATATTACTTATTATTACCACGGCTTTTGGCCGGCTTTTAACTATGTAGCTCTGCTCGGTCACCCTAGTAACCGGAGTGTGCATATGCCTAAGAAGTGCAGCAAAGATCACACATAAGGCGCAGGCCATTACATCCTTGGCTGCTAAATGGCATATTTGTGCTACGATAGACTCTTTCGATGCTGTCGAAGGTCAAACTACTCCAATCACTCGATCATTCTCACCTCTTACGTTCCCCTACTGTACACATACTGAGTCCGACGAGGAGGAGGGCGATGGCGACGATGACCTTGATAACACTAAGATGGTTCCTGTTTTTGCAAACACTATTTCCTACCAAAAGAGACAAGCCTTAGGTAAGAATACTTTTTACTCCGCTCCTTGTACATACAGTATGATCATAACTAACAAGCTTGGTAGAGTTGGTGGGGTTGTGACTTTAAAGTCACGAGTTTAAGCCCCACTAACTACATTTGCTTGGGAGTAGAGAAATTCCCTTAGCTCTGTATGTATAGATATAGTCGTTATTTTTTTTAATTGTTTTGTACCATCAGATTTTAGCTAGAAATGTTAGTAATAATATTTTTGTATGTTTGCAGTGACATACCTAGAGAATAACAGAGCTGGAATTACAGTGTATGGATTCATGTTGGATAGAACATACCTCCATACTATTTTTGGAGTGGAATTATCCTTGGTACTTTGGTTGCTTAGCAAGACAGTGGGTATTTCATAATTAACAAGTTTTATGAAGAGAATTGACAGAGTAATAAACAATGATTTCCTCTTGATTGGTCACTCTGATTTGATTTCTATGTCCCTTATGTCCAATGGCATAATGAAATGGTACATATCTACATAAAATGCTATTTTTTATTACATTGATGTACAATTAGAGTATTAGGGGGAATTTTGTATGATTTTTTGTTTGGTACGATTTTAGATGTTATAGAAAATGTATGTTTAATGTAATTTGTATTAGAATAGATCAGAATTACGGAGTAAATTGTTTGGTTTCAACATGGTTCACTCGGAAGGAGAAAAAGCATATGAACGCAAGTACTAATTTTGTAAGGCACGGCAAAATTATTACTCGTAAATGCAAGATATATCTATTTACTTGTATATGTCTATACATATACTATATCTCCAAATTTTTATTTTTGTTGGTTGAAGATCTTTACTTGAATATATAAGGTGATGCTTCAAATCTTGTATGCATAGCATCCCAGTCATGACAGTCGCATTTTAAATCCAGCATTTAGGATTATTTGGAACACACCTTGTATATGACATCATGGTTGTTAGAAAAATGAAAGTTCAACCACTACCCTATAATACTAATACTTGGTATGGGATTTGAGAAAAAAGAAAGGAAAAGACAACAAAGTGACAAACTAATATAAGTTCATATTAATCAAGACAAATTAGAGCACGGTCTTATGAGAACACGTTATTAATCCCTTGCCGTACCTCAATCCTCACGTGTTTTTTGGTCCGGTATTTGTGGGTCAAACACTTTGAGAGTGAGGGGAAGGGTATGAGATCTCCACCCTCAAAGTGTCATTAGTGGGGATTGAACCCCCAACCCAAGGTTGGAAGGTTACAATCTTTACCACTAGACCAAGCTTAGATTCGTTACAAAAGTACATGTGTCCATATACCAAAGTGATGCAAATAATCTTTATACACCCTACGTTCCATATACAGTTGACATGTTTCACGTTTTTCATAACTCTAACTCCCAAATTCTCTTATACGTAGTAGTTGATTTGGAAGAGAGGCTATAACCAATTAAGGGCCTGTTCTGATTGACTGAACTAAGCTGAACTTAACTGAACTGCACTGAATATTTTATGAGAGGAGGATACTGGAAACTAAACTTAAAAGAAAATAATTTGAAGAAAACAGGCCAACGGCTATCCATCCCTAACTCTCGTTAAAGTAGAAGGATTACTTAGGCAAAAGGTCAACTTTGGGGATCGGTTGTGAAATTATTTTTAATTTAAGAAAGAAGAGTCCCGCCCCGCCTGAGATAAATAAGCACTCCACCCTTCACCGGCGACTACAACCTTATTAGGGGATCAACAACTCCAGATCAATTTCAGATTTCAATCAATATTTAAAGGTATTATTCTCTTGAAATCCTTCATTTTTTGCGAATTAGAATCCTTCAATTTTCACAACTTATTGCGATTATTTTGTCAAAATACTCTCAATTTACGCTACTGTGTATAATTTCATCACCATTGATGTAGATTATTGATCAATTTCTTGGGATTTGTGTATTTTCTTTCATATTTCTTGTATAATTTTGATTAGAATAACATCCATGGCTTCAATATCCTCGATTTTGTTTTAGTTTAGAGGAAGAATTTATTTTTTAGGGATTGCAATTGAACAATGTCGATTACTGACATTTGTATTTGATTCTTTAATTTGATGCTAATTTATTGTTTTTTTTTTTTCTCAAAGTATCAAAATTTGTCAAGGTTTTATCTTGGAATATGTTCTATTGGTAAGAAAGATGTTATATTGGATCATTTGTATGAGTTTGGTTTATGGTTGAATTCATATTTGTATGCAAATGCAATAGAAGTTTAAATGAGTAACTTTTGTGAAATTACTGCAGTATTTTGTTTGGTATCATTAAATATTTGTTAGCCTAGTATATTTTATCAATTATACACTTTCCCATAGCTCTAAAGTGAACCAATCACTTACTGAAATTCCAACTTCCCTAAGGAAGTGATGCTAATTTATTATTATTATTTTTTTTTTAGAATAACATCCATAGCTTCAATATCCTCGGGGTTTTTTTTTTTTTTTTTTTTTTTTTTTTCAAATATATATATAATATTTTTTAGGGATTTTAATTAAATAATGTCGATTATTGGGCAAATATTAATATTTGATTCTCAAATTTGATGCTAATTATTCGTATTTTTCTGTCTCTATTATTTAAAATTGCCAAGGTTTTATTTTGGAATATGTTCTATTTGGAAGGAAGATGGTGTATTGGATGAGTTTGGTTTATGGTTGAATTTGTTTATGTATGCAATAGAAGTTTAATAGGGTAAATTTTCTGTGAAATTCAAGTAGTTTATAAAGTTTGGTCTCATGAAGTATTTGTTAGCCTAATTTTACTTAGGAGTGATCATCAACCAAACAAACTAATCCTTAATGCGCGCGATTTGTGCCTGTGTTGTTTGACTTGTAATCTTCCTAGTGTCTGTTGTATTCTTCTGTGGATGATAAATTGTAAAAGGCCTGATAGATACTCTTCAAGAAATATATGTTTAGATTTTCAATAAGGAGAGTACATTTTGGGGAAATTTCTTATGTAAGTGACTATATATATACAATTTCAAAGATAGGGTTATCTCCCGCAATCTACACAGCCCTTGGACATGATGTTGAATGGTAAAGGTGTCCGTTTATGTGTTTGTATTAATAATTTTTACTTTGTACTTGTGCTTATATATGTTTCCATGTTGAAATATTGACAGTCCGGTGCAGTTCAAATGAACCTAGGTAGAGTTGTTTGAGATATCTGGGATGGGTAGACAATCTCTTGTAAGTATACCTAGACAAAGAGAAGGAAAGGATAGAAATAGTTATTTTATCAGGTGTGGTTACAAATTTAAAAATAGGTGAAGTAAAGGGGAATAGAAGTATGCTCATAGTTTCCATTAAGGTTTTTTTTCTGATATATGGTGTCATCCACATGGATCCTTTGCCTCATATGTGCTGTTATTATATATGCTACATGTTTCATCATCACCTTTAGGTCCAGATATCCCAACTCTCAAATCATGTCATACAGGTTCCTTTTAACTTTATTTCATTTGTTGACTCTCTTCTATATGTGATAGATATGTACTCAGTATCCTCATATGTAACATGCCTATTAATTTTATGTGTCCTTTTGAGATAGTCTTTTCATATTTAAGATTGAAATATATGAATTATGATTGGTTTTTGAGCTGGCTTATTGGATATTTGGATTCTAATGTCATCTTCCCATTGATGAAGGGTGTTTTTATTTATTTTTATTTTGTAATGCATTTTTTATGTCAAACATTACTTTTCCTGGGAGATTGTTAGCTCTTTTATAGGCCAATTCTTCGAAACACCAACTTGGTTCGCAAAGATGACAATTTGCAAAAGCAATGTATGTTAACATTAAGAAGTTTTGCTGAAATGATCAATCTTTCATATAAATTATTGCTTTACTAGGTTGGGATTGTCTTTTTTTTTTTGTAATATTTATGTCTAAGGTGTAGCCGTGTAGGTGCTTACCTAGGGTATAAGTGGTCTGTTGTTTTGATTTGTGTCATCCTTGGTATTTGTTTCATTGAGGGTACATTTTTTTTTCTTCTCGTATTGTAATAACTTTGTTACTGAGGATCTGCCAATTGCTTGCGTGCGTCGGAAATGAGTGCATTATTTTCCAGCATCTAACTTTGAATTTCTTTGTACAGGACTAACAGGAGATAAATGGCTTCTACTTTCCGTGCATTTTTGAACAGTCCTGTGGGTCCTAAAACAACTCATTTTTGGGGCCCTGTTGCCAACTGGGGATTTGTTGTTGCTGTATGTTTCGTTACTTGAAAACATATAAATAACTTTTATTGACTAAACTTTGGAACTTATCGTCTGTGTTTCTGATGGAGCTGGCAGGGGCTTGTGGACATGAATAAACCTCCTGAAATGATATCTGGCAACATGAGTGCAGGTTCATATTGTTGTTGTTGCAAAGCAAGTCTACACTTATAAGCATGTTTTGATAGTCAACTGATTAACACTGTTTGTTGGTGTTTCAGCAATGTGCGTTTATTCAGGATTATTCATGAGGTTTGCATGGATGGTTCAGCCTCGTAACTACCTACTTTTAGCTTGTCATGCTTCAAATGAGACTGTTCAACTATACCAATTTTCCCGGTGGGCAAGGGCTAATGGGTAAGGGTTTAAAAGCATTTTGTTGTTCTATAACTCTTTGTTTATTATATTTCGACTTTGATTGTAAATGCTTGCCTTTTATTTTGGCTCTGTTTTCCAATTTGCCTCCTTAGCTGCCCTCTTTTAATCTTCTATGAAGTTAGTGCTTTCCCATAAGAAGAGGATTAGGTTATCGCCATTAGACTGTGACTTAGTGGAAATTTTCTATGTGAAACATTAGTAGGCTCAAAAACACATTATTGCCCAGTTTTGATAATATTCAATGGAGCCGAGCTGGGTCGGGCCTTTTTGGCTTGCCCAGTTATTGAATATTTAGAACTTCAGAAGTTGGAAGTCTGGTTGTAAAGTGTGGAATGGTCTATATGAGTAGTCCAGTTGGAAAACAGATTCGGTCTCATATCATTTGTTATCAGTCTAGGGAGTCATTGAACATGGAAGTAGCAACATTTCAGTAGCTTTGATTTTGGTGTTCATCCCCTTGGTGTTGGAAGTTCTAATCAAAGGTGTGGATTGCTCATTATTTCATTTCAATTTTAGAAAATGCAAAGATTGCAAACCACATTAATTAAAAAATAATTAAGTATGCCCAAGCCATTTATTAAAAAGTAATAAAAGTATGCCCAACCCATTCAGATGGGCCAAATTTTGTGATACAGAGTATCTACTTGGTTCTTGACTGGTTGACCAAACTGTAATAAAGTACGGAGTTCGGAGTACTTGTATTTAGTAACCTCTTGATCATAAAGAGTGGATATATTATAGTGGGGGTTTTTATATACGGTCTTGAAATTGCTAGATAATTTCTAAACTGAAACCATCTCCGAATCCGAAGATATCCTGACTGGGAGATCTAAAGAACTGGCATTCGTCTTACGAGTTATTAATCATTATTTTTGCTTACCATTATTATACTGAACGGATTGAACGCTCCAGCTCTAGGGCCTCTGCAGTGATTACATGTTAATATATTCTTTTGCTCTTTTAGACTGGGTTTAATCTAACATATTATTGATCTATTATGCTAGGTACTTGTCACAAAAGAAAGACGAAGATACACCATCACAGTGAGATCTTCATTTGGCGCTTTTGTTGCATTATGTATAAGTGATTGAATCATATGCTTGTACACCAGCTTATCACACACTGAAGAAAGATGATCACAATTCACAAACCTTCAACTTTGGCAACAGATACTTGCTGCTAACTCTTGAACAGTGCAGCTTTTCTAACATGTTTGATAGAGTTGAAATATTCAGAATTGTGTTATATTTTCGGCCGACAAATGGCAATTACCTTCCTGCTGGCTACTATAAGTAGGAGAGGACCTTTGCTATCATACAGTACTTAATAACCACTTAGATCCATTATTTATAGCAAATTCTGACATGAGACGCCCTCAAGCCAAGGGACGTAAAATGTCACTTTAGTTCATAAGAAACTAATACAGAGTAATGGTTACCGTCCTTACTCCGTATGCGATTTTGATCGGTGTTAAAAAAAGTTCTTCGATTTTCGTGCACAAAACATGTTTTTCAAAAGTATAGGGGGGTACTTTGGTTCTTTGGGTCCAATTTGAGATCAAAATTGGCAAAAAAAAATGATCGAAAATGTCTTGTTTTGTGTGTTTCACGCAATTCGAGGTATTTTTAAGCATGCAAAACGAGGAATGTTCAATCATTTTTCGTTAATTCTGATCTCAAATTGCATCTGTAGGGCCAAAATATCACCCTAAACCTATGAAGAACATGTTTTGCGCACCAAAATTAAAGAACTAAAAAATTCCCGTTTGATTTTTGCGACAGGTGGTAAAAAATAATTTTTTTAATTTTTTATTAGATGGTAAAATAAAACTTTTAAAAAAACATGGTGGTAAAAAACAATTTCATGAATTTTTTGGTGGTAAAAGTCAAAATTTCCATTATTTAATGAATAATTTTTCCAAGTACTGACGGCAGCCTCCCTCTGGTAGCCCCCATCCCCTCTGCCCACGCTCCCTTGTTGGTCGGCGACTCTTCCCCCGTCGGTGAACTCTATCCCGATACCCCAAGCCCCACCACTCCCTCCCCTTTCCTTGCATCGATCCCCTCCCCTTCCCTTCCCAACCCTAAAATGCAACCCCCAACCCCAAAATCCTCACCTAAAAGTCCAAAACCGCCCAAACCCTAAAAGAATTGCTTTCTCGTGGGGTTTTGGGTGGTTTCGGATTAGGGTTTTGGGTTTTGGGCGTAGCTTGGGGAGGAAGATGGCCAGGGGCTCGATTTGGGTTTTGGTGGTTGTGTTTGTGGTGGGGTAAGGGGGGTTGTCGAG
Organism: Chenopodium album; assembly: GCF_948465745.1. Classification (NCBI taxonomy): domain Eukaryota; kingdom Viridiplantae; phylum Streptophyta; class Magnoliopsida; order Caryophyllales; family Amaranthaceae; genus Chenopodium; species Chenopodium album. Next base: position 33,189,239 of record NC_137857.1, on the reverse strand, counting down.
GTAAGAGGCGCAAAGGGTGGGAGGCTAGGTGCTAGCCGAAAAGGTGTGTCGCACGACGGCGAGGAGGTGGTATGGACCGGTAGTGGAGGGAGAGGGAAGGTGGTGGCTAGGCTGGTGGGGGTGCCATTTTTTTTAAAAAAATAATTTAATTATTAAAAAAAAAAATCTAAAAACTAAACATGGTTAGTGAGTTTTTATTAAAATAGTCATTATATCTGGTAATTAATAATTCAAGTTTACCAAAATTAATACGATTTTTCACAATTTCCATAAAGAAAATTAAAAAGTACACTGTTACCAAAGAGAATTTATCAAGAATTATCATTGACGTCTTTTGAATTCTTTGCGTCTTTAGATTCTCTTAATCTCGCGATATGATCTTTTAAGTTTTATCCAACAGAATAATCACACTATACCGAAAAAGGAAAACACCCCCCCCCCACTATTTACTGCAAACCTGCAGTACTAAAAGGAAATTTGTGAGGTGCATTTAGGGGTGTTTGGTTCGCAAAGTGGTATAGGTTTGGAATTAGGAATAGGGTTAAGATGGTATCGGATTAGAACTTGATACTTAATAGCATGTGTTTGGTTCAATTTTGGAATGGAATATCATCCCCTTAATTTATGTATTTGATACCTAAGGGAATAAAAGGAGCCAAATCCACCTCCCCCCCAAGGTTTTTAAACCTCATACCTCATGGGTTTGAGGTATGGGTTTTGAAAATCATATTTTTGACAACCAAAAATATGGAATGGATTTTGGTCATTCAAAACACATACCACATACCTATAATACGCAAACCAAACGCCCCCTTAATCTTCTAAAATAAATCAATTGCGACAAGGTTTTTTTTCAACATCTTCGTAAAAATAAAGGTTAGTCTTTTTAAGATTTTTTTTAATAATTTGTTAAATTGGATTTGAGATTCCAAGTTTAAACCAAATTTAGATTCTGGCAAATTTGTTGATTTTTAGTTTGGGTCTTTAAATGTATGGTTGAAAGGTGTAATTGTTGTAAAAATAATTGATTTTGTGGTCATCTATAGGTCTATACACATTTATTTAATTTCAGTTCATTTCAGTTGAACTTCAATCAGTTTAGTTCAGTTCAGCTCCTAATTCCCCTCTCTTATAAAATATTCACTTCAGCTCAGTTCAGTTCAGTTCAGCTCCTATCAGTTCAGTTCAGTTCAATTCAATTCAATTTATTTCAGCTCCAATCAGTTCAGTTTAGTTCAGTTCAATTCAATTTAGTTCAGCATCAATCAGTTCATTTCAGTTCAGCTTAGTTCAGTAAATGTGAATAGGCCCTTAGTGTACTAAGAGATGTTATCGTTGTATGGTTGAAAGATGTTATTGTTGTATAAAATGTATGGTTTAAAGCAATTATATGTACTATGGACTAATGGACTAAGAAGGGAATTTTTTTTTTTTTTTTTTCGGGGTCAAATGAAATTTCAGTAAAGAAATGAAAAGTATCATTATTGGTGATGCTTAATTGCTTACTTCTAATGTGAATTTTTAATGTTTGGATTGGTTTCTCTCATTACTCTTAAATTTATTCTACTACTACGGAGCATGTTCACTTCTGCTTAATTTCAGTTCAGTTCCAATCAGTTCATTTCAGCTCCTAATTTCCTTGTCTTATAAAATATTTTATATTTAGCTCTATTCAGTTCAGTTTAGTTCAACTCCAATAAGTTTAGTTCAGTTCTATTTAGTACAACTGATTAGTTCAGTTAATGTGAACATGCCCCAAGTCTGCAACACAATGTACCCCCCCTCCCCCCACAAATATTTAAGGATCATTTTAGCTCTTTAGGTCCAATTTGATGTCATAACTGAAAAAAGAAAATTTTGACTTTTAAACCTCAAAAAAACCACTTATTATATTTGTTTTTTCCACCTATACATAAAAAACCTTTTACCACCTTTTGATAATGTAGAATAGTATTACCTTTTACCGTTAATTGCTTCCATTGTTCTAAAAATAAGGTAATAAAAAATAATATGATTAGCATAAAAAAAAATAATTGAAACGCTTTTTAAGTGACAAAATGGTAAAGTTTTAAGTCCTTGCTAAAATTGATGTGAATACACTTCAAGTAGAGTCCCTTGGATTGTACAGTTTCTCTTGTGTCCGAATTTTAGTAGTTTTTTTTACTTATTTAATTTCATTAACAAAATCACAAACATACATAAAAATACTACAGCCGAATAGGAAGGAATACCTTATTCAAAGCTTTAATGGTAATCAATAGTAGAGTAAAATAAATTAATGATACATGGTCATATTTATAAGCATAATTTCGTCGTTATTCATAAAATTCTACAGTAATTATAATATGTGGTGGGTTGCTAAATGTAATATTCTATTGTCAATATAAAAGATAATTTTTTTTCAAAAGAATTATAAATTATTTATGTATATTTTCATATCCAAAAGAAATCTATCCAATCTAATATAATATGGCATCTAATCTAATCACAATAATATATATTAGACGAAATCCGTGCGATGCACGGTTTGTTTGAATTTTTTAAATAATTTCTTAAATATATATATTTATGTGCTAAAATTTGTTATATATTTTAATAAAATTTGTTATTGATATCAAAAGAATATTTAATTAATTTAAACATGAAAATATCATTACACTGAAAAAATTAAATCCTCTTTACACACACACACACACGCAAACAGAGAGGGAGAGAGAGAGAGAGAGAGAGAGAGAGGGTCAAATGAGAAGGATGAGAAGGATTTTATGTGCATAATTTTTGTATTGAATTGAATATGCATATGTTTCGAACTAAATGTGCAAAATAAATATTTGACAGAAATTTGATGTGCATAAATTTTGAACATAATGTGCATATTTTCTATTTTTCCAGAATATTCAAAATTTTTATTAGTTCGAAAATCAATTTTGCACATTTAGTGAAAAAAATATGCACATTTAGTGAAAAACTTTTGCACATTTCTTCCTTCGTATTCTTTTCATTTTAAGAAACTTCTCATTGGATCTCAACCCTACACACACACATATATGACACTTGGCGAAAAACTGAGATGTCAAGTGTCGCTGTCTCATAGCCTGGCTGCGAGACCGACTTTATGTATTAATGATAAAATGATATGATATTAGATTTGTGCATATTCGGTTGTTGGTTGAGCAATGTAGATTGTCCTTAGTAATATCTAACTAATTGTCATAACTAATACCTACGGACCCCACTAGATTAATTACAAGAAAAGTTTGTGGAAGATTATAGGTTGCAAATAACCATGCTCGAGGACCATAATTTATGAGATATTAATCATATTATGAATTAAGTTTGGCACGTATCTTATTGACACCATAATTTCTTCCAAGTTTGACATTTATTTAGGCCCCTCTTTTATAAGCTATATTTATATCTTTACACAAATAATTCTTGATTAAGATGAACTTTAATTACTTTATTGTACTTGTCAAAAAAAAAAATTAAGTTATTGTAAAATGGGTTAAAATTCACCTAAAATTATATAAAGTTACCCTTATATACTAGAAAAGTTACAATTTTCCTAGCATATATTTTACGCTTAAAAAACAATTATAACATATTAGATTAATCACATTAACTTTTATAGCATGTATCCATTAGAAATGACGCATTGAAAATACGAGGGAAATTCTCATTGGTAACACTATACTTTTTAACTAGGTTAGTTCCCGTGCCATGCACGGCAATATTAAATATTTGTACTTATTATTAATTAAAACTAAAATTAATAATTAAAAAATACTTTAATGAATTTTTTTTTTTTAAAAAAATATACTATAATAAATTAATTATGAAATAACTTGTTAGCTAGATAGATATTTACATACACGTATTTAACAATATCTATATGTTTTATATTTCACTAACAAATTGGTATCATTTTTTATTCTTCTTATTGACCAATGAATTTTTTAACACTGTGTACAACATATTTGACCCGTAAATAAATTTCTATTTTAAGGTTTTTTTTTTAGAAAATAAATTGGTGTTGTAATAAACATAGTACATTACACTCATAAGTCATGACTCATATGTCTCATGTTAATTGTGCAACAAAAAAAATATCTTAGGTAAACCAAAACGTTTATTTTAAGTCAACCATAGCATTAATGATGAATTTTAACTAGATATTTAACTAGTTAGTTTTTTTTTGTTTTTTTATTTTTATATTTATTTACATTTAATTTAAAAATAATTTTTTATAAAAAAATTAACCCAACAACCATCCAACTCTTCGCCACCTCGGCGCCCAACCCACCATCGTCTGTGCGCCGTCCTCCCCCACCCCCTGGCGACGCCCAACCTCCCCCAACCCCAACCGGCGATAGGCTCCCCCGTTCCACCTTCTCTCTTTCCCCGCATCCCAAAATGTCCCTTTCCCCCGACCGCACTAACCACCCAAAAAACCGGCCCTCTTCCCCGACGACCCCATTCCGCCTGTTCATCGGCCCAAAAATCCTAAACCCCACCCAAAAACACAAAAAACCCAAACCCATTTAGGGTATTGAAACCAAATTAAACCCAGAAAATGGGTTTAGTTTTCAGGTGGTTTTGGGTGGGGTTAAAGGTTCTTGGGCTGCACGAAAAAGGGAGGGGAGTCGTCGGAGAAGGAGGTTAGATTTCGGGTTGGTTAGTGTTGCGGTCGGCGGTGGCCATTAGGTGGTGAAATGGGACGTTTCAAGATGCGGGGAAAGAGAGAAGGTGGGGTGGAGGATGTTGGGCGTCGCCAAACGAGGGTGGGGGATGTCGGGCGTCGCAGACCGATGGTGGGGGAGGTTGGGCGTCTTTGGCCGAGGCTTGGCCGCCGGCAGGGAGAGGGACTGCCAGTGGCTAGGTTGGGTGAGGGAAGGGCTAGGGTTGATTTTATTATTTTAAAATAAAATATTTTTATAATAATTTAATTATTAAAAATAAATAAAACTTAACTATAGTCAAGAATTTTTATTAAAATAACACTTATCAATGGTAATCAATAATTTAGGTTTACCAAAGATAATAAGATTTTTCTCAATTTACCACTAACAAAATGAAAAAGTATAATGTTACCGATGAGAATTTCCCAAAATACTATCAAACTCATTAAAAATTAAAAGTTTTCCTCAAAGGGATTAAAATTACCATAAAAAATTTTAAAGTTACCCTCAAATCGATCATCTTATAGTATAATTAATGTAAGGCCGCCTTATACAAGACTTATTGCTATCTTAGCTTTATGGATATCTATATCTATATACATACCTTTTTTTTTTTTTTATTAGGGATAACTATATACATACTTAGTATCTAAAAACTCAAACCACAAGTGTCAAGTGTTATCTCCCACTTAATATTTTATTTATAAAAAATTATTTTTATTATTAATTTTTTTCAATTTAAGTATTGAATGAATGATGTTCAATTTCTTTCAAAATATCTACAAGTTAATACTTCCTCCATTTTTTAATTGACACTGTTTGACTTTTACACTATTATTCACACATTACACTTTGACTCGCATTTACGATTTATAGATAAAATAAAATATAGTCATGTGGAATCTTGTTTAAATCGTCTTGATATGTATTTTTATTAATATCCACTTTTTATAATTTTATAATGTTGATATTTAGAGTTATTAAGCGTCAAAAACATGCATTGACAAACGTGATAATAGAAAGGTGTGTTAACAAAAAAAATATAAAAAAATTAAAAAATATATATCACTGTTATGATGTTCAACTTTCCTCCCAGCTCTCGAATTCTTTACTTTTTTCTCATATAAAAATTATAAAATTATTGAAAATAAATCAATTGTGAACCCGATATGAGTTATATTGAAGACAATACATCTGTTGTATGATGCTTGTTAACTCCAATGACGCCGTTTGTGTACTCCACCGGCCACCATTTGTATATTGCATCGACACGGATGATTCTAATGTAATTTTATGACTTTTGACTACCACAATTTTCTAAAATCGACGTCTGAGATTATTTGTTTTTAATTAGTAATTTTAATTAAAAAAAATAATATTTTAAATATATTTTTATCTTCTAGAAATTATTTTTTACTACTAGAAATAAAAAATATATAAAATAATTATAAAAAAAAGAGTTTAAAATTACTAATTAAAAAGGAATCAAAATGAAAATAATCTCAACCGTCCAATTTAAAAAAAAAATTATGGCAGTCAAAAGTCATAAGGCAACATTAGAATTTTCAGCATCGACAACTACCGCAGTGGCGTAACCAAAAAATTTATTGGGGGGGGGGGGAGATTGATTAACAAGGCATGTATATAATAGGTTAACTTAATACAATTTGCGATTAATTTTTTTCGAAGAAAAAAAAAAGAATATAGCTAGCAAGATTTGAACTTGCAACCACATATAACCACAACCACCTTCTTATTTCAACTAAACCAACTAGGCTAATTGCAAAACATTAATAACTTTTGTAATCATTTAAAGAATCAAGGGGATGGCCGTGGCCTACCTTAGCCCTCCCTTGATTCCGCCCCTGACCTACCATATCATTGAAGTTTCTCCATTGAAGCATCCTTCGTCTTCTTTCCTTGATCTCCACCCACCTTCCACCAACGCCACCATTTCACTACTAGAAAAAGGGTCATTTCCGACGGAAAAATTCCGTCGGAACCACCCCGAAATCCGTCGGAAAACCAGTTTCCGACGGAATTCCGTCGTAACCGGTTGTCGGAAAACCTTTCGTAGGAAATCTGTCTTTTTCCGACGAAAATTCCGTCGGAAACACTTTTCCGACAGAATTTCCGACGGAATTTTCCGTCGAAAGGGGTTTCTCAGCACCAAGAAAATCCGTCGGAAATTTCCGACGGAATTTACAATTCGGTCGGAAATTTCCGACGGAAATTCCGTCGGAAACTGGTTTTAAGAAATTAAAAAAAAAACGCCGCGCCACCAGTACGGCACGGCGTTTCAACCACCACCAACCACCAAATAACTCCCAACCACCAACCCCTAACCTGTCCCGTTACACGACCCACACCATCAAAACCCTTACCCACACAAACTAGCTAAGAAAACCACCTCACCACCCACCTAAAACCACCACTGCCGCCACCACCACCAACACAAACTGTCACAACCCAAAACTTAATCAAAAAAAAAAAAAATTAAAATCCCAACACACTTCACCCTAAAAAATTCCAGCCCACTTCACCCTAAAACCGAGCCACGTACACTCCTAACCGACCCAGATATGACAAAAAACCCAACCACCATGGCACCAAGCCACCACAACCACACCGAACACCCAACAACCGTAAAAAAAATAAATAAAATAAAATAAACTACCGCCACCCCAATCAACCAAAAATAAATAGAAAAAAGAAGTACAAACCTTGAATTTCACCAACAAATCCACGAAAATGGCTCGAATTTGGGTTTTAAAGGTCAAATTCGACCATGAAAACTCTAGATCTAGAGTTTTCATGGTCGAATTTGACATGAAAAACCTTACTTTTGTTCAAAAAATTAATTAGGGCTTCACGATTTGGTGTAAATTTTGGGTTGTTGCCAAAAATTAATTAGGGAGAAGAAAAGGGGGCGAAAAACCAAAAAATTCATTAGAACAGAGGAAAAAGAAAGGGGAAAGGGAGAAGAAAAAGGGGCGAAGAATAGGAGGAAGGAGGAAGAACATGAAGGATGAAGAAGGGGCGGAGGAAGAAGGAGGAAGAAAAAAGGGGCGGAGAAGGAGAACAGGGAATGAGGGAGGAGAGAGAAATGAAAGGGTAAGGGTGAAGGGGCGGTTTAAATTAGGGTTTCAGATTTTTTTATTTTGTTTTTTTTTTAAAAAAACCCAAATCCGTCGGAAACATAAATTATTCCGTCGAAAACTTTAATTTCCGACAGAAAAATCCGTCGGAAGTTTCCTACGGAATAAAATCCGTCGGAAAACACTTAATTTCCGACGGATTTTAATTTCCGTCGTAAATTTCCGACGAAAATTCCAGATCCGTCGGAAATTTCCTACAGAAATAAAATCCGTCAGAAATTAAGTGTTTTCCGACGGATTTTCATGTCCGTCGGAACCATTCCGTCGGAATTGACCCTTTTTCTAGTAGTGATTTCCACCATCATCATGAAACTCATGTATGTCCATCTCCTTCCACTGGCGATACTACCTGTTAGGAAGTAATTTTCCCTAGAGTTGTATTAACGTTAAGTGATGTTTATATCTTTCGTCTATTAGTCTTTCCCTGAGATAGGGAGATCAGACTTTTAGATTCTAGTATTATTTCTTGAGATAGGGAGATTATTAGTACCGTGTACCTTTTCAATTATTTTTTTTTTTTTTTTTTTTTTTTTTTTTGTAAAAAGTGATGTTTATATACAACCTAATTAGCTACATTAGGGCATAAACTAACATTAGCCCAAAAAGCCTAATACTCCCTCCGTCCCCTTTTGATAGTCCCTTATGGGTAAATTTTAGTCCTAAAATGTTCACCCCATTTGCTTTTTCCAACAACCATTAATACTACCTCCGTTTCGCATTATCTGCAACAAAGGGATATTATTTGTGAAATATAAAATATTTTTTTGTTGCAGATAATGCGAAACGGATGTAGTATTTATTTTTACCAAAATTCCCTCCAATTTGCAACAATACTTGTGTAAATTTAAATTTCCCATGTAAATTTTGTTTTCATATGTACTTTTATTACTTTCTCTCTCTACTTTTTTGCATACATAATGTCAATTTACTTTTTCAATGTACCTTAACTATTCTTATTTGTGTTTATTAATTCTCGTGAAAAATGCCCATAAGGGACTATCAAAAGGAGACGGAGGGAGTAGCTTTTTATTACCTCTCCCATATTCGGTGGCATCGTCATCGGCCAAAACAATAATAATAAAAAAAAAAAACCCTATAAAGGTGAAATTAAGGGCATTGACAACTCCAGGTGACCATAAATATACTAAGATGTAATATATCAACCTTGAACATGAACTCATTCTTTAATTTAATTTGAACAGAAGTTGCTCAAAATTGACAAATTTGGCTGAAATTAGAATGACATTGGGGTAATGAAATGGTTTATGAGGCTAACAAAAAGTAGTGTAATTGCTCGCCTTCTTTGTGGTGGTTGTCAGCAATAAGGGCGCGCTCTGATGGTGTATTGATCTTGGTCGCGGCGACATGGAGGTGCACTGGTGTCGTGTACTTTGGATGGGTGTTGCTTCATTTGTGTCGTTAACTTTGACTCAAACAACGTTTGATAAACTATACAGTATTGCTACCCCTTCATTTGTCCTATGAGTGGGAAAATACAGGTCATCAACGGCGAAATTACTTTGTTACTCCTATTAATAACATGAGCATGTCTCTTTTAAGTTTTAACTCTAAATATGTTTTACAAGTCAATCATAAAAATTAACTTGCATTTTATCCTTTCCTCGATCTCCCTAGTCACCACATAGTGACATAGCTACTAAGGCCCTGTTCTTTTGAGCTTCTGGACAGAGCAATGCAGAGCAGAGCATAGTTAAGGTTCCACACATTGCAGAGTAGAGCAGATTTCAGCAGAACAGGACAGAGCAGAGCAGGTCTAAACAACAGGGCTTTAGCCTGCTCATGGGCCGAACCGGGTGGGGTAGGGTACTGATAAAAAAAAATATTACTCTCTCCGTCCCTAAATTACATTCCTCTTTGGAAATTTACACGGGAATTAAGGAGAGAAGAATAAGACAAATAACAATAATTAGATAATGCAATAGGAAGTACAAAGATAGAATAGTTATTACTCATGACATGTCATCAATCCTTTGCAAAAAAAAAAAAGGATCAATCACATGCTCTTAATTGAAAATTTTTAAACAATCATATTCATTGTAATTTGGCACAAGGATTATGAGTGAGATTAGGTAAGAATGAGTGAGAAAGCATTAAATATAAAACAAAAAAAGAGAGTTGATTTCCTAAAAAAAACTTACCAAAGATAGAAAGGAGGAATGTAATTTTGGAATACCAAAAATAGAAAGGAGGAATGTAATTTAGGGACGGAGGAAATAGCCTGTTTCGAGCCAAAAATTATTGTCTTTTCTAACCAAGCCTAAATTATAACTAAAAATGAAAAAGATGAGTTGTCCAAAATAAATAAAAAATAATTAAAATATTGGCACGTGTCAAATGAGCCTGAAATGTGGCTCAAAAAACTACACATAAGCGGAAAAAATTCTAGTAGGACCAGGCCGGTCTGAGATCGACCAGCACTCTGTTCATTTCACCTTTAAAAAAAATAATATTAAGTATAGTTTTGTAAAAATAAGTTCAGTTCAGTTTAATTAATTGTTGTTCAGTTATAATAAGTCCAGTTCAGTAAAATTCAGTAACTTTAAAGAAGAAATATAATAGAAATTCAATAAAAATAATTTCAGTTTAGTAAACCTAATTTCATTTCAGCAAAAATAAGGTATAGCGAACGGGGCCTAATTCTAATTAGTTGCAACTAATCTCGCCAGTGTTATCCATCTACCACTCTACTTGATCCAACTTAATTAACTCTTGCCACCCAACCACAAACATATCCTTTCCTCTCTTCAATAAACACCCATAACTTACACCGTACCTAGAACTGCTACATGCTAATAAATACGTACTAAATTATTTTTAAAAATATTCAATTATTCACCACCCCAATGCCTACAATTCTACAAATGTGATCTCGATTTAACCATGGTACTGGCGTTTGCATTAGACTCCTATACGTGATAGCAAATCGTCTAATTAGGTTGGTCTTTGAAGTAGTGTAATGTAAGTAGGAAAATATATGGTTGCTCCATCAGTCCATCACATCACAGCTCCTTAATTAAATTGCATTTGCTGTCTCGTATCAATATGTATTTTTAACTCAAGTGATTAATTAGAGCCGCTTTCCTGCCTCCCGATTTCAGGAAGTTTTGGGATCAATTCTCACCCTTGTCCTTGTTGCTTTCTAAACATAAAAAAACTAAGTCAAAATACTTTTGAGAATTTTCCATTCTAATAATGCCCCCAAGTGATTGTATTTCATTATTTTGATCATAAACCTTATCCAAGTGAATAAGAATCATGAACATTATGACTCATTATCCTTCTTATTACCCTATATTACTCTATTATCTGCTTTGTCAAATGAATAACTTCCTTAAGAGATCACTTTACCATAGCCCAAATTAGTACTAGGATGATGAAGTGAATTTAAGTGATGTCATATGTCACAAACATATAGGAGCGAGTATTGTTCACTTCATCATTATAAAGTATTGATTGGCTCACTTGATAAGGTTGAGGTCCAAATCTTGCTAAGTGAAGGTGATTGGTAGTAGGGATTTTCTTACCCTTTCTTACACTCCCAAGAATTTAGCTTGCAAACATTAGATTAAAAAATTTGTGAAATTTATAATCAAATCAGAACCCTCCCAACCATTTAAAATAAATAAATAAATATGTTGAATGATTAACATAAAGATCTATATAATCTATAACCGGCTAGTACTCCAAATGTCTTGCCCAATAAGGCAATAATAAGTTCACTACTCACTGCTCACTGCTCACTGCTCACTGCTCACTACTCACTACTCACTACTCAATTAATACATATACCAACTTTCCAAGACATATATACATCTCAAAACACCGATAGCATTTTCAATTGAGACAACTTCTTTCTCATATTTATCGTTATATACGGATATGCGACACGCCCGTCATCGAGAGAGGAAGCACACCTTAATTACAAGATGTTTCATTACAAAATTATATACTACTCCGTACGTATAAAAAATAGTCGTTTAATCTTATAAAATGTTTAACTTTCTCTTCTTTCACTCATATGAAATACTCTCATATCTCACGTTTGAGAAAATAATGCTTCAACAATTACACAAAAGCCCAATGCACTATTCATTAAATAACGACGTCAAATTGTCAATACAATAATTCATGCAATAACTCAACAATAATATGGGGTATTCAAATTTTTCTTCTAATACAAATATAGTACTTTATACAACAATTCATTCAATAATGTCAAATTGTCAATATAATAATCCTTTCATCCATACATATAAAATACTCTCATGTCACATGTTTGAGAAAATAATGCTTCATGCAGCAATATGGGTATACTATAATTTATTCAATAACTCAACAATATGCGTAAAGCATATCTCTTACGAAGTACTTCCTCCATTTTCTTTTACTTGCAGCACTTTTCTAAAAAGGAAATGTCAGAGCAACTTCAATGGTAAGCTAATTGTCAAATTAGCTTATTATGCCACATAAGCTTCTAAGCTAATTGTCATATTAGCTCCAATGGCTAGCTAATAGCTTACTATTTAAATGGATCACACCTCCTTGATTTATGTTGATAAATTTCATTTTATTTATTCAAATTTGTTTTATTTAAGCAAGTTTTTTTCCAAGCAAATTAGCTTAACAAAGCTAATTGCATTTTCTAGCTCCAATGGTTAAGCTAGTAGCTAGTGATTATTTAATATTGCAAGCAAGTCCCTAGCTACAATCATTGGAGTTGCTCTTACAATACTTGCAACACACCATAAAAGGAAAATTACTTTAAGGGAAAATTATATTATATCCCTTATTTAAATCACGTGGCCCACTAAATTACACATCTAACACTCACTCATCTTATTTTAAAGACTTAAAGTTTATTATATCATGTAAACTCCACCTTTCTTAATTACCGCGTTAAAGGGTGTGTTGCATCTAAAAAAAACGGAGGAAGTATTAAGTTATTTCTAAATAATATATTTAATTTATACTTTATTTTGTTATAATTTTTTATTACTTTCAATTATTATTCCACCTATATCTTATATACGAAGTATATATACAAGTATATATATTGAAGTAACTAGTGCTTGAATAACCCAAATCTAAAAACAATGAAGATTGATATGCTGAACAATAAGCTACAGCTATTGAATATAGTAACTATCTTCGTAGCAACTGTTCTAGTAGCAAAATTTATACTCAAAACACTCATATTCAAGAGCAGCAAACGCCTACCACCAGTAGCGAAAGGGCGGCTGCCACTCATTGGCGGAGTGGTTCGCTTCATAGCGAATCCCGTCAAGATGTTCAAGGAGGAATATGAAACCAATGGAAGTGTATTCACTATAAATGTGTTGCACAAGAATATCACGTTTCTACTCGAACCCGAGGTATCGGCTTATTTCTTCAAGGCCGGCGAGAGTGAGCTCAGTCAGAAAGAAGTGTACGGGTTCACCGTGCCTATATTTGGACCAGGGATCTTCTATGACGCCGAGTACCCCGTGCGCATGGAACAGTTTCACTTTTTTGAGGATTCTATTCGACTCAATAAACTACGTGGCTTTGTTGACTATATGACCGACGAAGCTCAGGTCTTGTTATCTCCTTTTTTTTTTCATTTTGTTTTTTCTTGTCAAATACGTCCACGTGATTCATTTATGGCTAATAAAAACTGACCCGAACTGGAAAAATGAAACGGACCAGACTAGACCGGAGGTTCAATCTTTAGATTCCAATTTCCGGTCTTCAGTCTAGTCTGGTGTGATCCAAAATCTTTTAAAACTGATTTTATTTTTTTTTTTAAAATTGATCTTGGATTGAACAAGTTTATAGCTTTTAAATAATGGATAAAAACCTCAACAACAATTAATTTTTTACTTCATACACCAAATATATTTATATTCTGTGAGCTATTTTATGTTAAGATTACATCAAAAAAAAAAAAAAAAAACAAAAAAGCTATTTTATGTTAAGAAGTTTATTAGAAGAAGGCAGTAAATATTCTATTTTCTTATATTAATTCCCTTTTTCATAACACTATAAAAATATTTTAAATGCTAAAAAAAAAAATAAAAACCTAATGTTACAGAAAAAAAACACTAATGCATCACATGGACTTTTGCAATATTTATGTACTAACTGTAAGTTGATTTATTTTTTTACTCCTGTCAAAAAAAAAAAAAAAGACTTATTTTTTTACTACTCCGTAACATGTAAAAACCATATGTTATTACAAAAAATTTCTTTAGTCATGATATATATATTCATACTATTGATTTTAGCAATTTAAAATTACTATAAATTAAATTCATTAATAGTTAAATTTATGCATTGACAAGCATGTCAATCAAAGTGATGCGCTTATTTTGTTATGGAGAGAGTATTATATATTAAATGCTCACTTTGGTCATCCCCTTCTTATATAATATTCCAAAATTATATGCAATGTCTATTTTTCCGCTAATTAGAAATGGCCAAAACATTACTTTTACCTCTAATATTTTTTACTCTCTTCGTCTACAAATTAAATTCTAATTTTCATTAGCATAAATTTTTAGAAATAAGTTGGTTAGATTTGATTGATTAAAGATAAATGCTTATAACTAAACTAGTAAAGTTAATTGATTAATAGTGTAGAAGTAAAGATAGCAATGATGTATTGATTAATAATGTTAATGACCATGTAGGTGCATTTGTGAGTACGTGCACCCACCAACAAGGTAAAGTCATGCAATTGTGTTAATTAGAGAGAGACAAAATTATAAGTTGAATTTTTGATAACATTTATTGTTCGTTGTTTATAAAGAAAATAAGATATATCCATGTGCTCGAATATAGTTATATATTATTGGCTTCGTTTAATACAATGAGAAACATTTGTGTAAAATCATTTTACCATGATCTTAAGACCACATTATGATCTGAATTATTGTAAGAGCAAGGTTAGCGTCGTCTCATCTTAAGACTTTAATTCATTGTCACATCAGCTTTTTAGATTAAATTTATTTATATTTCTAATCTATAAATATGTTAAGACTCCTTAAGACTCGATAAAATTTATCTCTTCAATCTTTTAGACTCTTTTTTTTTTTTTTTTTTTTTTGACAAAAGACTCATTTTTTAAAATATAAATTAAAATTAAATTATTAAAGTTTTTTTTTAAAAAAAAAAATAAAATTAATTGAGTGTTAAATTGAGTCTGAAGTTGAGTTTTGAATTTTAAGACTCCACTTCAGATTTTATTAAGACCAAACTTCATAAATGCTTAAAAATAATAAAGTCTCGTCTTAACACCGCAAAATTAGAAAATAATGATGTCATCTAGAATCTTAAAAGCTAGTTAAAAATAATTCTAGTTTCTCGCTTTCCAATACTTAAACCACCTACAAAGTAGTCTTATGGTGACAATAACACGATTCTCGTTTCAATTCCACGTCATGCAGATCTGTTTTTCCAAGTGGGGAGATAGTGGAGAGGTAGATTTGAAACAAGAAATGGAGAATCTCATCATCTTAATAGCCAGTAGATGCTTTCTAGGTCGAGAAGTACGCGAAAATCTCTCAGAAGACGTAACTGCCCTTATCAATGAAATCAACATTGCAAGCGGACCTCTTACTACGATGATCCCTCATCTACCCATCCCAGCGCATCGGCGCCGCGATAGAGCTAGAAAAAGACTTGATGATATTTTCTCAAAAGTAATATTTTCTCGTAGGTCGTCTCCACAATCCGAGAATGAAATGTTACAAAGCCTTGTTAACTCCAAGTACAAAGATGGTCGTGCCACAACCGTTACAGAGGTCACAGGTATGCTCATTACCGCCCTCTATGGCGGTCAACGTTCGAGCTCTACAACAGCTACTTGGGTAGGTGCTAACCTTATTAATCATAAGAAAAGCTGGTTTGATGCAATGGAAGAGCAGATTCGGTTGATGAAGAAGTATGGCGACACAATAACTTATGATGTACTATCTGAAATGCATGTATTGTATCGTTGCATCAAGGAAGCATTGAGGCTACACCCACCATTTCCGATGTTATTGCGTCAATCTCATAAAGATTTCACCGTGACTACTCGAAAGGGTGACAAGTATGACATCCCAAAAGGCCATATAATCGCCGTGTCACCAATTTTGTCTAATCGCGTTCCACATATTTACAAGAATCCTGATAGTTACGATCCTGAAAGGTTCTCCCCCGGAAGAGAGGAGGATAAGTTGGCTGGCCCGTTCTCTTTCATATCTTTCGGAGGAGGAAAACATAGCTGCCTCGGCGAGTCCTTTGCATACTTGGAGTTAAAGACTATATGGAGCTATTTGATTCGGAACTTTGAGCTCGAGTTGATTTCTTCATTCCCGGAGACCAAATGCGATGACATAGTATATAGTCCTAAAGGAAATGTGATGGTACGATACAAGCGTAGGAAGCTTGTTGTTGAGTAAACATTGCATTGAAATGGATAATGTTTGTAATAATGTTATGTGTGTGCATGCATACATATGCAATTCATCTTCTATATTGTGTCATATGTCTAATAACAACATCCAACTTTACATTAGTGTGTTTTATATTTGTATCTTATGGTTGCATGACAGAAACGTTGTAAAATGATGCAAAACAAAGGTGTAATAAAAAGTTGTAAGATTTACGTGCTCAATTATTTTCGTCATTTTTCATTGATATAATTTCCCTACTTTTTGTTTAGTATATCAAACTTATTTATCCTCTTATTTATTTATTTTTTGTTTTATACTAAGTTTTTCTATATCGATTGATTACTTACACTGACGTTGACTGGGGAGGTTGTCCCGATACCCGGCGTTCTACTTCGGGCTATTGTTGTTACCTTGGGGACAACCTCGTGTTTTGGTCATCTAAGCGTCAACATACTTTGTCTAAATTGAGTGCAGAAGTAGAATATCGAGGCGTCGCGCGCAAATGTTGTCTCTGAGGCATGTTGGCTTCGTAATTTATTACTTGAGTTACATTGTCCTCTTCGGCAGGCTACTATAGTTTATTGTGATAATGTCAGTGCTATCTACCTTTCTGGCAACCCAGTTCAACACCAACGCACCAAACATGTGGAAATGGATATTCATTTTGTTCGAGAAAAGGTTGCTTTGGGAGAAGTACGGGTTCTACATGTTCCTACTAGATATCAGTTTGCGGACATTTTCACTAAAGGCCTACCAGGAGAACTATTTCTGGAATTTGGATCCAGTCTTAGCGTACGACCTCCTCCCGCTACGACTGCGGGGGTGTGATAGATATTATATTTAGGATAATATTAAATGTATATTTTGTATGTTTATCGTATCTAGGATTCCTAATGTGATTAGGCCTAGCATTGTAAACTCTATATATTTGATCAATGGTACACACTCCAGATTGAGGAGTTTTCCCGATATCTAACAGAGATTACTAAAGAAATTCAATAGACATAAGCCGCTGTGAGAAAGTTAAGAGCACAAAAAAAAAAAAAAAAAAAAAAAAAAAGAGAAAGAAAGAAGGAGAATGTGATCATCAATAACATAAAAAAATTGAAAAATAAATACTTAATAGATTCAATTTTTAATTTAATCAAAACATATAGAAATTTTTGTTTGTCTATGCACATTATACTATATTGCCTAATACGTACTGAAAATTCTATTAGCATCCTATAGAGGTAATTTTAAAAAATTACTGTTAGATCTTGCTCTACAAATTCCGTCTAAGACATTAGATTGCATATTCAATTGCTTAAATACTAGTGTATCGCTAGATCTTGACATACTAACCTTATGTCAATATTAATAGCTAATAAAATGTGTAGACTTAAAATTGGATACTCCATATTGTATACTATAGATTTATTATTATGACTCAAATTTTTTTTGTTAGTATTAGATTAGCATTTTACAAATTATTATTAGCACTGACAAATGAATTATGGATACTAGTTTGGATCCCGTGCCATGCACGGTTATTGTGAAAAGTATTAATATTAATCACTTTGACAATATTTAACAAAACATCTTGTATCACTAATTACATTTTAATGAAAATTATTGTTTACACAAAGGAGCAAAGTACACCCAAAAGTATTTCTTGCTCAATTGATAATTAAATGAACAATATTTATTAAAATGAGTAAAAAGTAATAATCTTGGTACACATTGTACCGAAGTAAATATATAAGTCTCTATCACTTTTCTCGATTTAACCTTTGCACAATTTACATACACCACATTGACTAATGTTTGTGATTTGTACATGAATTTTAATATAGTCATATGAATACTTGCTAGAATCGTCTCTATGTGTAGTTTTTATTCAATTACAAAATAGAGGGGTATAATCTTTCATACTTCAAACCTTATTTTACACAGTGGGTTTAGTGGGTTTCGCGGCGTGGGGTTAGGGTTTTGCGATGGTTAGTGGGGAAGGTGGCTGGGTGGCTTTGGGGGTTGGGAGGGCCTGTCGGCCATTTTCTGGGTGGGGGAAGGTGGCTGGGTGGTTTTGGGGGTTGGGAGGGCCTATCGGCCATTTTCAGGGTGGGGGAAGTGGTAGAGGGAAATAATCGGTCGTTGGACAATTACCCTAAAACCAAACAATAATTATACCTAAACCAACCTAAGACAAGTCTAGGGTAAGTAGAGGATCGTATCCACAGGGAATGGGTAAGTACACCGAGAGTATGAAACGGTTGCAATCTAGTTCGGTCACAAATTGGGGGTTTTGATTAGGTAACTACTATGGAGACAAACACTAGGGGGAAATGGGAATCGACGCCAACCAAACCAATGGATCAAAACACTAGGCAAGCATGAACACAAATTGGGTGATAGAGAGGGCACTCAATGTTGCCTTCTTTCGAAGCCACAACACTAAGCATTCCTAAGCCAAACTCAACTAACAAGATAGGCCAACCAAGTCTTAACAATGAGAAGTAGACTACTAACTCGGGTTTGTCTTTCGATCGGTCCACGAAAGCATTAAAGCACAAGCAATTGAGATTTCTCACCTAATTGTTGCAACTAAGACTACTACATCATTCAAACAAGGAACCGTAATCAAGAGGAATTTAGCATAACCATATAAGAAAAGGCTCACAACTAGACTCCATCTCTCAATGCAAGCATAAAAGTGAATACATGAGCAATAAGTGGCCATCCAATTACACATGCAATTAACCAATTCTTTAACAATCAATCATCAACCCAAAATGAACATGCAAGCACAAACATCAATTAACTCATGGCTTGGTTGGGTCTTCACCCAACCCCTAGCTAATTAACTACTCATTAAACATGGTGAAGGATATCAAAACAACAAGTTCCAATTCAAACATTAAATTAATAAGTTCAGAGGAGTAGTAGGAATAAGGTAGATTGGACATGCAACAACAATTAAGCAAGATCAAGAGAGAAATTAACAATTCAAAGTAAATAAAAACTGAAATTAAAGAGTAAGAGATAGAGGAAAGAGATTACTTAAAATGCTTCAAAGTTGAGAAATTGTTGAAATCAAGAGAACAATCTTCAATTAATCTATTACAATGATTGAGTTTGAGAAGATCTAAGCTAATTAATGAGGGTTGAGAAGAACTAAGGGCCTAAGAAAACTAAAGGGAAGAAGATCATCTTCTCCAAGGAAGAAGATGCAGAAAACTGAAGCCAAGGGTCGTATTTATACACCCCGAAATAACATTGTAAAATCCGCCCAAAAAGTCAGGTCTGCATGTAGGAGCGCCCGCTCCTACATAGAGGAGCGCCCGCTCCTCAGGCTGGAGCGCCATCTCCTGGATCTTGCGCGCCCTCTCCTCCTGCAGCAATTTGAGGCAGTTTGTGGAAGATCAGGGAGGAGCGCCCGCTCCTACTATGGTGCACGCCCTCCCCTAGCTGGGAATAAAGAGAGGCAGATTGTGGCGCTTGGGGTAAGAGCGCCCTCTCCTAAGGGGTTGCACGCCCTCTCCTCTTGTGCTTTGCTTCCAATATAGTTCTTCATGTTCATGCTATATGACCAATTTCTCCTTGCATCTACAAACACGAACACACACATAAAAAAGAACGGGGAAGCCAAAAGTTGTAATCATCCACAAAAAGGAGTCGGAAAAGGGGGGGTAAAGAGGGGAAAATGACAACAAAATTGTGCTAAAAATACCATGATAAGTGGACAAATAAAACACTTATCAGGAAGGTGGCTGGGTGGTTTTGGGGTGGCTGGGATGGATTTTGTTTAATTTTTTCCTTTTTAATTTTTTTTAATATTAGGCCAATCATGCTGACATGTGGTGTTTTAAAAATAATATTTACCTTTTCAGCAGGTAACCAGTTTTGGGACTGCGGGAGGAAAACTCAGTGCATAGTTAGGATTATTAAAAAATAAACTTTAATTGAGATTTTTAGAAGTAAATCGACAATGGTTGGAATTATTAAAGTGTATTTTTCCTAAAAAAATCTTACTCGTATTATTATGGATACCCCATATTGCTATGTAAGGCCCTGTTCTTTTCACCTTAAAAAAATATTAAGTAAATTTAATTTTTGTTCAGTAAAAATAAGTTCAGTTCAGTAAAATTAATTTCTGTTCAGTAAAAATAAGTTCAGTTTAGTAAAATTCAGTTTTCTTAAAGAAGAATTGTAATAGAAAATCAATACAAATAATTTCAATTCAGAAAAAATAATTTCAGCTCAGTAAAATTAATTTAAGTTTAGTAAAAATAATTTAAGTTTAGGAAAAATTATTTCAGTTCAGTAAAAATAATTTTAGTTCAGCAAAATTAAGGTGAACAGAACGGAACCTAAGTTGGATTTATCATAATAATAAGGGCATGTTCATCTTGAAAACAAATGGAGCGCATTTTTTGAGAGGAACTGTAAAAAAATTTCTCCCACCTGTTTGGGAGCTTTACGCCGCTGTACGGCTGTACCCCTCCCCCCTTCACTCACTCCTCCACTGAATTCTCGTTGAAGCGGTTTCAAAGTGAGCTTTCTTTCCTCCATTGAAGCAGTTTTTGAGGTAAGATGTTTATGCTCTTTAAATCATCGAATATCAATTTCGCGATTTAGGGTTTATCGTTAATTTATTTCGATTTAGGGTTCTTCTAATGTGGTTTATTAAATTATTGGTTTATTATACAATTACTGAAAGATTATCACAATGCTAGGATTTTGATATTCATATTCTGAAGAGAGGCTATTTAATTTGACAATTGAATCCAATTTGGTTGCTAATGTGTTGCAGAACCCTATAATTTTAGGACAGGACTATGAAAATGGAGTTTGTTCAGATTATTTCTTGAGCCCATTAGCTTATTTCTGGTTTATACTAAGTTTGTGATTTTAAGTATGATATAAGGAGTGATTTGTTGATTCAAGTTTGAATCTTTTTAATGAGGATTTGTTTGTTTTTTGGAATGTGGAGTGAGAAAAAGAAAACTAATACTCGTATGATGGCTGATTTCTCTTTAAGTAAGCAAGGAAATGATAATAACGCCGAACCAATGGCATATAATTCTTTAACAATCTTGAACAAAAATGCATCCGATTCACTAACATCTCTATCTGTTTGCATTGAAAGGATGAATAATATGACAATTTTCCTAGGTTAGCGAACAAGCTTACACTGATAGCCTATATTATTCATACAATCTCCTTGAACATCTTTTTTAGTGTTACCCCAATAGAGCTTAGGTGAAGCAGAATGATTGTCATTTTCAAATATTTCTATGATGCTCATTTTTAGAATAGGAAGAAAGCACTTACATTTGATTACTCTATGTTTGTATAATATGTAGAGAAAAGAAGGAAGAGTGAAAGTTTTATTTGGTATTCCAAAGTTAGAGCAAACTGCATTGTAATCTTTCCTCAATCTATCGGTCTCTCCTCACATCATATCAAAACAAATAAACTTCTTTTTTTGTGTTTCAAATTCTTTCAAGTCTAAGCGTGCAAGAGAAGAAACTGTTTTTTTCGGGATGTATTTGTTTAGGATTGGCAAAGGGGTAGAGGTGATGGTGAATCGGATGTATTTGTTCAGGATTGGCAAAGACGTTTGTGTCATTGGTTCTCCATACTTATCATTTCCGCTCTTTTGTACTGTATGCTTTGTCTTATACTAGCTTTGTGACTAGATTGAGAATAAGTTCGTGTTACTTGGATTAGGAAACTTATATCCTCACTCCTTAACTCATTGGATATGTACATGGAAGACTTCGACTTTTTTTTTTGTGTGTGTAACATTAAGGATACTGAGCTGCGGTCCTCGTGGATGAAAGTTTTTTGTAATTTTAAGGAGGGATGTGATAAATTTACTCCAATCTTTAGTGATTTGCCTTGGTTTTGTTCTTTTGGAGTTTGTGTCTTTATTGTGTGAAAGCGGTTTTGTTGCTCACATGCTGGCTAACGTAAAAGTGGTTGGACCTTCTGAGTGCCAAGATTGTCAAGTTTAGTTTCCCTTTTTTAGGCTGACTTTTGATGTGCTACCCTTTATCTCGCCGAGATCGAATTTGGTAGGGCCTTGGGAAAAGGGGGGGGGGGGGGGGGGGGGAGGGTGGGTGGGTTATTATTGTTATAATTTTTATAAAGTACTAAGACAAAATGAGAAATACTTTCTCATTCTTCTTTCAACTTATTTTTTGTGATCTTTACATTAGTATATCCTAGAAGCACCTGAAAGGCTCTTGTAGGACTATGAAATTTAACATGGAAATATAGTGAGCTGGAAAATATTTTTGGCTTTATGGTATGATTGAACCTTAAGTGAATCCTTTGCAGTTTATATATATACCACGGATATGCTTTAAAGGCCTATCAGGCTTTCATTTTGCCAAAGGTCAAGGGAACCCATTAGGAAGTTCTTTAAGGTTTGCTGTGAAGGCAGCAATTTGTTGGAAAGCCTAAATGATCAGTATTGCCTGGGGATTATTTCTGGAAAGTACAGAGTTGGCTTAAATTTTGGGTTGTATGCAAATTCTTCCTTGTTAAGAAGAACCAACCTATTTATCCAAGCTTCCTTCCCATACTACACCAGTGGCCTTTGGTTGAAAATTTTGCACTCTAGATAATTTGTTTGCTTATCTTGGCAATATTTGTGCTATTAATTTTTCACCTGTAACGACACTCAGGGTAGAAAATCTCAATATAGCTATTTTAAGGAAGGTATTTCTACAATAATTATGCTAATTTGGTGTTTGGGGGAAGTTTTGGAGTTTTTGAAAAGTGATCACATCACAAAAATTAAAGAAGGAAGAAAACTAGGCTCTGTTTACAGTTCACTAATTTGAAAGCAATGCTTCATGTTTTTTTTGTTGATAGTTATATGTGGAAATGATATATCTTTATAGCTATATGGTGGGCTTATACTTACTGTATCAATTGTTCTGCAATTTGTAAAGCAGGCTAAGCCATGAGTACAAAGATCCGTGTAGTGGTTAGCTCTTTTGGCCGTCCATTTTTGGAAAGCCTTCCACCTCATACACAAAAGATTTCACTGCCTGAAACTAGAGTATTATATACTGTTCTACGGTCACCTCACATTGACAAAAAGTCCCGAGAACAATTTGAGACAAGGGTCCAGAAATGTGTACTGGACATAAAAGCTGAGAGGCATGAATTGCGCCACAAGCTGTTTTGGTTAGCACGTCATCGTATGTTTGGAGGTCAAATGGAAGTCCAAGTATTTTCTAAGACTCGTCTAGACCCTAAGCTTTTGCCTCTCCCGCAAAGAAAGCCTTAGTATCTTTTCTGCTGTCATCTCAGTGTATGGAGCTCTCAATTTTATTGGTTAAATTCTTGATTTCAGATCTCTTTGTAGCTTTTGTTGAGACCAGATTGTTCCAACTACCTGTTTAAGGAAGCTTCTTTTTTTGGTTTCTTGTTATACTTCAACAAATAATTCTTGCACTGTCAGATGCTTGTGTCGTTAAAGTTTTATGAATGGATATTAGAATTTTGTACATCAGTGGAGTTTACCTATAAGTTGAAGCTAGAACTATGCCAAATTCTGGCTATGAAATCTCTCATGGATGTACTGGTTAATCAATTTTTGGCTATGAGAAAATGTTACAGGTTTGTTACTGGAGAACAAGTTTGTCTACGTATTGGGAAATTGCCGGGTTTTGTTACCCCTTGTGCTGTTCTTTGGGTCAATGATGATCAGATCATGTAACGAGGTCTTGCTGCTCTAATACTGTGTATTTTCTTCAGTTCACCAATCTACTGAATCTAAGCAGAAAGCAACTGTTAACATAGTTGGGAAAAATAGTTGGATTGGATTATGCAGTTTTTTGTCAGCAAGACTTGCCATGTACGAAGTAATTTTACTAGCAAGGTATACGAAGTATTTGTATACTCTTTAGATTATGTATGCTAGAACTTAAGCAGGAGTAATGATATTTACTTCGACTCTTTGAGATTTCAAGTACTAAATTACAACTCCCTCTGTCATAAAATAACTAGGGAAATTATCAATGATACCCTAGTGGTTTTGGCTTTTATCAATGGTACACTTCATTAAACTTTCATTATCAGTGGCACTCTTATAATTTACCCTTAATTACCCTTAATTAAATGTTTGTTTAATTAGGAGGGTTAATGGGCTAGGCAACGCGAAAAGACTTAAATGCCCCTTTTAATCTCCCTCCAAAAATCCCAACATTTTTCCCTCCTTTTATTTCTTTCCTATTTCATATATAACCTTCACCCCTCTCTTCCCTGTTTCCATTTCTTTCTGAAATTTTCTCTCTAATCTACAATTTTTTCAAGGGTTTTATATTAATGGCTTCTTCTGGAAGGGTTTCATCTTCAAGCAATTTGAATGGGGGAGTTACATGGTTTAGAGCCATGAATTGCAATTGTGAACCACCAAGAGTTGCGGATATTAGATTTTCAAACTCCATTGCGAATCCTAGAAGGCCATATTATAAGTGTAGGCTATGTGAATTCTTTATGTGGGTAAGTGAAGACCAAATTTCAAGGGACATAGGAGGGAGGCAAGGATCCATGGCTAGGTGTTGTTCATGCATTAAGGGTAGAATTTACAGAGTGTATGCACCTGATGAATTTGCTGATTTCATGTACATGGTTGTGAAATTAGCTCTAGTGATGTATTTGGTGTTGTTGATTGTGGCTTTGAAATAGTAACCTTTTTAAGATAGTGGTTTGAAAACATGTACTGAATTTGTAGTTGAAATTAATGGAAGTTGTTTATCTTCATGTTATATTGCAACATTTGTCTTTAGTTTACTGTTTTGAGAGAGCACAAAAATAAGCAAATAAGTACTAACATAATCATATATATATGCAAACAAGTCATGCTGTATTGCTTCCCAAAAAAACAGCTAGTTCTGCTAAGTACTTTACAGAAGTCATGCTGCATTCACAGCTAAGTACTTTCCCAAAAAAAAAAAGACAAGTTCTTGCATTAATAAAAACTGGTAAAACATGTTCAAAAACTGATTGAATACATCAAAGTCAGTCCTAATAACCTACTGCTGCAGCAACCAAACAGATTTCAGGGAGATTGGGACAAGTCCTGTGGTTGGCTTGGCAATTGTGAAGAAGAGATCTCTGTAGCAGCATACATAGCTCTAGCTTCCTTTGCTGCATTTGACTGATCCCTTGATCTTGTGTTCCTAACAACCATTGCCTTCACTGACTGTAACTCCTTTCCAGTTAAACCACCCTTGCAAGTTGCTTTGTTGTGGCCTAAATTCCCACAATTGCTGCATTTCACTGTTCTAGACCTCTTCCTTGGTTGGTCTTCACCCTCTTCTCTTTTCCTGTTTCTACTTGGCCTACCAACACCTCTCTTCATCTTTGGTGGGTGGATGTGCCGAGGGTGGGTAGCATCAATAGGTGGTCATTGACTTGAATTAGGAAATGGGTGAATCACAAAATTGTGCACTTGCTTGTAGGTTCTAGCAGAGTACCATGAGCTCACATAATTGTATGGATCAACTTTGGCATGTAGCATTGCCCTCACTGCATGTCTGCATGGTATACTGATGTGTTCATTTTATATATATATTTATCCCCGTCCCTTGGTCGTAATTAGTAGTGTTTTTGGCTCCTACGAGCCACTTTTATTACTAATTTGTGTTTTCCAGTGCTTTGGTAGTTTTGCTTGAGTTTTGTAGGAATTTGCGTACTTGGAGCAATTTCCCGGGTTTTTCGAGGAGCATCTACAAGTATTGGAAGACCGCGACCGCTTTCGATAGCCCAAGGCCGATTGGAGGGATCAAATCGGTGATTAAGGGCTCGGTTATGAAGATTTGAGGACTTGGGCCAAGTTCGGAGGCCCAAGAGTTGGAGATTTCGAAGCCCATGAGCATCGCCCAAGTCCACTCTCTCCGCCCGGAGGCGCGCCCGGTCGGGCGGGCCAAATCAACATGCACCCGGTGCACGCGCCCGGCCGGGCGCGAGAAAGCTTTTGGGGAGAAAAAGGCGGGCCCGGTCGGGCGAGCCCTTGCCCGACCGGGCGCGTGTCGTTCCTCAGAGACGATTAGCTTTCCGTTTTGTTTTGTTTTAGCGTTAACTCTTGCTTAGTATTAATGTAATTCTATTAGGCAAGATTAGGAGATCTTATCATTATTATTACTCTAGTTTAGTTTTTTCTCCCCCTTCTCTCTACTTAACTTTCTCTCTCTAGATTTTATTTCCTTTCCTTGTTCCTCACACTCTTGTAATTCCGCCGTCTTGGTACGATTTCTCCTTTAATTAATCTCAGTATTTTACTCTTTCCGATTTCTGTTATGTTTTGTTTAATTATTATGTTTTGTTTAGTTTTGATTATGTCCGAGTAGTTTAATTCTAGGGTTTATGGGGATCCATAATTAATATGAAGGGGTAATTTATTATTATTGATTATTGACTTTGCATAATAATTTCTTATTGAATTGTTCTAATTCTTTGCAATTGGATTATGAATCGAGCAGATGTAATTTGATTGTGAATGTTTAGCAATATTGAATTGATGAATCGAGCAGATGTTAATTCGATATTAAAGGCTATTTTCAATAGGAACTTAGATCTAGTAAATTGCGAGAGCCTGTTAGATCTATGCTGGTTAATAAATTGCGAGAGCCTGTTAATCATGTTATTTGTGCAATGTTGATTGATTGATTGTTATGTTTTATCCCAGAATATTAATTATTGGTGAACCTGTGACCCTAGACCTTCTTATATCTGATTTTCTCCTTAAACTTAATCTTCGTAGTATAGTTTCATATTATAACAACAATTTGGTTACCTTGATAATTTAGACTATATTAGTTAATTAGGAGTAGAAAGACCAGTTTCCCTGTGGATTCGACCCTACTTCCCTATCTACTTTAGTTAGAGGATTTAGGTATTTCTTTTGATTAGGTGATACGACTTTAGCCTGTCAAAATTTGGCGCCGTTGCCGGGGAAACGGTTTTATTTTTATTTCTAATTGTTTTTATAGTTTAGATTATTTTCTTTTTTGCCTCAAGGGACATTAGTTCTTTGAGGTAGTACTAATATCTGTTTTTTTTTAGTTCTTTGTTTATGCCCAGGTGTTCCAGATCAGGTTACATTCCATTCGATCCTGAGATCGAACGCTCGTTTCATAGACAAAAGAATCTTTACAGGCAGATCTTAGCAGATTCCGGGAGTAGTGATATTCCTGGAAATCCATTACCTTCCTCTAGTGATTCGGAGCATTCTTCTGATTCAGAACTAGAGATGGGTACACCACCACCTCCACCACCTCGTAAGCTTAGCGATTATTCGCAACCATCGCTGACAGATTTTCCGCATCTTTCTCCTACGCCCGATCTCGAGGGAGTCCAGTTCGAGATCAAGCCCCAATTCATTACGATGATAGAAAGGAAGCAATTCAGTGGAGCAAAGGGTGAAGATCCTAATCTTCACATTGCAGATTTCTGTCAATACTGCAATACTATTAGGCAGAATGGGGTAACGCAGGATCAAATCAGGGAGATTCTTTTTCCCTTTTCTTTATGTGGAAAAGCTAAATTATGGTTTAATGGTTTGAATAGAGTTGCACTTGGTATTACTAACTGGGAGACTCTTGCGTTGAATTTTTATAATAAATATTACCCTGTAGAGAAAACAGCTTTATTGAGAAGCGCCATCCAGAATTTTGCCCAAGAGGCAGATGAAGCATTATATGAAGCTTGGGAAAGATTCAAGGATCTGCAGAGGGAGTGTCCCCACCACAATTTGGCGAAGTGGCAGTTGATTCAAGCTTTTTACAATGGTTTAGGAAATGCATCTAGGACAATTTTAGATTCCGCAGCTAGCGGTAGATTTATGAATTTAAATGTTGATGATGCAGGTCAGGTTATCGAAGATATGGCAATCCATAATTCCCAATATGGGAATGCTAGAGGCTTTGCTAACAAGGGCAAGCATCATGTTGATTCAGTCACTTTATTGCAAAGCCAGCTTACTTCTATTTGTCAGAAACTAGATAATCTTACTACTAACAATCCTAATTCTGTTGCTAATGTTTCTGCTGTTTCTAATAATGCTAATGATGCTTTCTGTGAAAATTGTGGAAGTATAGGTCATTTTGAACAAGATTGCAGGAGTTCAATGGAGCAAGTTAATGCTTTTCAAACTTACAAGCAAAATAACCCATACTCCAATTCCTACAATCCTGGCTACCGGAACCATCCCTACCTATCTTACCGTAGCACCAATGTTCAAAATCCTCCACCTCCACAACAACCACAACAAGCACCCCCTCCACAGCAGAAATATTACCATCCTCATGCTAATCAGAAACCCCCATCACAGCCCCCTACTACATCTTCTGACCCTGCTTTATCAGAAATTAGGGCAATGCTGACCAACATGCAAAAACATATGGAGAGTAGAGACCAACAGATTGACTCTATTATAGCCCATAATAAAGTCATGGACACCCAAATAGCACAATTGTCCTCTACCCTTCAATCTCGTCAGCAGGGAGCTTTACCAGCGCAGGGAATGCAACCAACGGATCATGCTAATGCAATCACCCTAAGGAGTGGTTCACACTATGATGGGCCCCAAATGCCCAAAGAGGATGAACCTGAATTATCTGACATTGCTAATCCTGATTCCTTTGTACCAATTTCCCCTGCAGGGCTGCAGGGTAAAATTCCTGATGCTAATATTTTTGATGATTCATTGCAGGGTACAACCCCAGGGAAGGATGCACCCCAGGAGAAGAGTAGGGAAGCACCACCAGTTATCAAGCTACCTTTTCCCAACCGTCACTTGAAGACTAAGTTGGATAAACAGTTTGGTAAGTTTTTGGAGGTTGTTAAAAATTTGCAGGTAACAGTTCCTTTCACAGAATTTATTACTCAGGTTCCTGCATATGCTAAATTTATGAAAGACATTCTGACTAGGAAGAGGGCCTTTAATGAGGTAGAAACCGTAGCATTCACTGAGGAATGTAGTGCACTTTTACAGAATAAATCCCCTCCTAAATTAAAGGATCCCGGTAGTTTTTCTATCCCCTGTCATATTGGTAATGTCTTCATTGATAAAGCATTATGTGATCTAGGTGCTTCTGTTAGTGTAATGCCATCGTCTGTTTGTGCTAAATTAAATATGGGTGATTTAAAAGTTACTAATATAACATTGCAAATGGCAGACCGTTCTGTTAAATACCCCTTAGGTATTTTAGAGGATGTACCTGTTAGAGTTGGTAAATTTTTTATCCCCGTTGATTTTGTTGTTCTAGACATGGCTGAGGACACGCAAATTCCCATTATATTAGGTAGACCTTTTCTCCATACTGCAGGAGCCATTATTGACGTCAAAAATGGTAAACTAACCCTTTCTGTAGGCGACGATAATATCACGTTTAATTTAGGGAAAGTTTTAAAAGGTCCAATGCTTGAAGAAAATTGTTATTTGATTGATGTGCTTGATATAATGGATGATATTTGTGAGGAAAGCTTACCACAGGTTCTTGCAAGGGACCCCTTGGAGGAAATTCTTTGTGGAAATTTGTCTGCAGGTGACATGAGCGTATGGAGCAAGGAGGTGGACGATTTAGAAAGAGCTCTTGCCACCGAGGAATCTGATCTTAATGATTGTGTGAAGGTAGTAAATTTGGTTCAGGAATCAAAACCTGCAGAGGTGAAGAAACCTGAACTAAAACCTCTCCCTTCCCATTTAAAATATGTTTTCCTTGATGAGCAGGAATTGTACCCTGTGATCATTAGTACTGCACTGGATGACCCACAAATTTCTCAACTTTTAGAGGTTCTCCGAACCCACAAAAGGGCAATAGGGTATAGTATTGATGATCTCAAGGGTATAAGCCCTGATTTTTGTATGCACAGGATACACTTAGAGGACAATTACAAGCCCTGCGTTCAACCCCAGAGGAGGTTGAATCCTAATATGCAAGAGGTAGTCAAGAAAGAGGTTATGAAGTTACTTGATGCATGTATCATCTATCCTATTTCTGACTCTAAATGGGTAAGTCCTGTACAGGTGGTTCCTAAGAAGGGTGGGATGACTGTCGTTAAAAATGATAAAAATGAATTAATTCCCACTAGAACTGTTACAGGGTGGCGTATGTGCATTGACTATCGTAGACTAAATGTCGCCACTAAAAAGGACCACTTCCCTCTTCCCTTTATTGATCAAATGCTTGAGAGGTTAGCAAACCATAAGTTCTTTTACTATTTGGATGGGTATTCGGGATTTTTCCAAATCCCGATCCACCCTGACGACCAGGAAAAGACTACATTTACATGCCCTTATGGCACTTTTGCATATCGTAGAATGCCTTTTGGTTTGTGTAATGCGCCTGCTACTTTTCAACGTTGCATGATGAGCATTTTTTCTGATTTCATAGAGTCTATCATGGAAGTCTTTATGGATGATTTTAGTGTTTATGGTTCCTCATTTGATGCATGTTTAATTAACCTAGCTAAAATCCTGAAAAGATGTGAAGAATGCAATTTGGTTCTAAATTGGGAAAAATGTCACTTTATGGTGACAGAGGGAGTAGTCTTGGGTCATATTGTATCTGATAAGGGCATACAGGTGGACAAAGCTAAAATTTCAGTGATTGAGCAATTACCTCCCCCAGTTAATGTTAAGGGAGTTAGGAGTTTCTTGGGTCATGCGGGGTTTTATCGCCGTTTTATCAAGGATTTTTCTAAAATTGCTAAACCACTAACTCAGCTTTTGCTTAAGGATGCCCCTTTTGTTTTTACTGACGAGTGTCTTGAGGCTTTTGACAGGATTAAGCAGGCTTTGATATCAGCACCCATCATATGTGCTCCCGATTGGAACCTTCCATTCGAAATTATGTGTGATGCAAGTGACTATGCTCTAGGAGCCGTGCTTGGACAAAGGAAGGATAAAGTTTTGCACGCTATCTATTATGCAAGCAAAACTTTAGATGAGGCCCAAGTCAATTATGCCACCACGGAAAAGGAGTTTCTTGCTGTTATATATGCTTTAGAAAAGTTTAGATCATATCTTGTTGGTTCTAAAGTCATTGTTTTTACTGACCATGCAGCGTTGAAATATCTAATAGCTAAGGCTGAATCCAAGCCAAGGCTACTCCGGTGGGTTCTTTTGCTCCAAGATTTCAATATTGAGATAAGAGACAAAAAGGGAGCAGAGAACGTAGTGGCAGATCACTTGTCACGTATCAGGTATGATGAGGGTAAGGATTCTCTTCCTATAGATGATTCGTTCCCCGATGACAACCTGGTTGCAGTCGTAGAGAATCACCCTTGGTATGCAGATTTTGCTAATTATTTGGTGGGTGGTACTCTACCTCCTGACTTGTCCTACCAACAGAAAAAGAAATTCCTTTCTGATGTTAAACATTATTTTTGGGATGATCCTTTTTTGTTTCGTGAGTGTGCAGATGGATTATTTCGCAGGTGTGTTCCCGAATGGGAAGTTCACGGCGTCCTTACTAGTTGCCACACTTCACCCTATGGTGGACATCACGGCCCCTCTAGAACGGTGGCCAAGATTAACGAGTCAGGCTTCTTTTGGCCTACCATGTTTAAAGATGCTAACACTTTTGTGCAGGCTTGTGACTCTTGCCAGAGGACTGGCAACATTTCGCGGAGGCATGAGATGCCCCAAACTGGGATACTTGAAGTTGAAATATTTGACGTCTGGGGTATCGATTATATGGGGCCGTTCCCATCTTCCAATGGGAATTGTTACATACTTGTGGCCGTCGATTATGTGTCCAAATGGGTTGAAGCCATAGCATCACCAACAAATGACTCCAAGGTAGTCATCAAGCTATTCAAGAGAATCATATTTCCCAGGTTTGGTGTCCCACGAGCTATTATTAGTGATGGAGGTTCCCACTTCCACGAGAGACAGTTGGACAACTTACTTAAGAAGTATGGTGTATATCATAGAACCGGGCTTGGTTACCATCCCCAAACTAGCGGTCAAGTTGAGGTCTCTAATAGAGAAATCAAGGCGATTTTAGAGAAGGTAGTAGCCAAGTCTAGGAAGGACTGGAGTATGAAGTTAGATGACACACTTTGGGCATACCGAACGGCATTCAAGACACCAATTGGTACTTCACCTTATAGGCTAGTTTATGGTAAGGCATGTCATCTTCCCGTAGAATTGGAGTACAAAGCTTTTTGGGCAATCAAGGAGCTTAACATGGATTCTAAGGCCGCGGGCAAGAAGAGACTTCTCCAACTCAATGAGTTGGATGAGTTTAGATTGTCGGCCTATGACAATGCACGCATCTACAAGGAGAAGACCAAGAAGTGGCATGACAAGAGGATCCTACCAAAAGAGTTTACACCGGGTGATAAGGTCCTTCTCTTTAACTCTAGATTGAAGATTTTTCCAGGAAAGTTGAAATCTAGGTGGTCCGGTCCCTTCACTGTCACAAAAGTGAACAAATTCGGTTCGGTGGAGTTGGTGAATAACAAAGGTGAAGAGTTCAAGGTCAATGGTCAAAGACTCAAAGTGTATCATGATGGTGCTACCATTAGGGATGTGGAGGAGACTCTCCTAACTCCACTTCCTAAATGAGCTCAATGGAGGTAAAAAGGTCGTGCGGGACCTAGATAAACCAGCGCTTTGCGGGAGGCAACCCGTATTTTACTTGCTTTTTTTTTGTTTTTCTTTCTTTTTCTTATGAGAGGAGAGAGGAGGGAATTTAATGAGTTTTATGAGTTTTTGGTACAGTTTACAGGAAAGAGTTAGTCAATTTTTGAGGAAGAAAAGTTCGTCAAAACTTGCTCTCGGGCCCGGCCGGGCGGAGTTTCGCCCGACCGGGCGCGAGAGTTGACGTATACGGACTAAAAATTGGCCCGACCGGGCGGAAGGTCGCCCGACCGGGCGCGAGAAGAAGATCGAAAATCTTGAGAAATTGGCCCGACCGGGCAGTGAGACGCCCGGCCGGGCGCGAGGCGAAAGGAACCCAGGTCCCTCTGATCGCCCGATCGGGCGAAATGGCGCCCGACCGGGCGCGAGAGAGGGAGCTCATGACGAATGTGATCGCCCGATCGGGCGAAACGGCGCCCGACCGGGCGCGAGAACTGAACTGAGTGCCAATCAAGATCGCCCGACCGGGCGCCCTCTAGCCCGGCCGGGCGCGCCTTCCCCATCTCTTTTTCTTCCCGTCTTCTTCCTCTTTTCTCATTTTATTTCTCTTCCTTCGGCTTTATCTCTCT
Organism: Chenopodium album; assembly: GCF_948465745.1. Classification (NCBI taxonomy): domain Eukaryota; kingdom Viridiplantae; phylum Streptophyta; class Magnoliopsida; order Caryophyllales; family Amaranthaceae; genus Chenopodium; species Chenopodium album. The sequence goes on along the minus strand of NC_137857.1, from coordinate 33,155,741 downwards.
AAAAACTCTAAATTTCCTCTGACTTCTCTCTAAGATTTCTCCTCCTTCTCTTACCCAAATCCAAAACTTCTTACATTTTCTTACTCCTCTCTTCATCCTCTACATTCCTACATAAAAAAATTCTACATTTCCACAAATTCAATTTTCGACTACTACCTAATGGCGGCTAAAAGGGCTCGAAATTTGCTCGGGGGTAGCTCCAGCTCGTCCCAACAGTACGATCCAGCTCTTCAACTCGCTCAGTGGCCGACGATCAAGATCGCGACGGCGGAGCAACGGGAGAAATTGGAGGTGCTCTACGGAAGAGAGGTAATTCCCTCACGGTGGTTACACCGTCCCACTTTAGAAGCTTTAGGTTTATATGGTTTTGTTAGGAGATTTTTAAACGATATTGGTATGCGTAAATTTGTAGATATGCATTATGCGACATACCGTGAATTAACTTGTGAATTTTTGTCTTATCTTGTTATTCAAAACCATAAAAGTGGTCCTAAATTAATATTTAGGCTTAACAATAAAAATATCACTCTTTCTTTTGTGGAATTTTGTAAATTGTTTGAACTGGAACCGGAATTAAACAGACAATGGCATGCTGAGTTTAAAATGGAGGATGTGTATTTAGCTTTGACTGGTATTCCTCATGTTTCTGCACAACATGCTAGTGCTAGGCCTATCCACCACCCCGTCCCTAAAATGTGGCAAAGATTTGCCGGTGTATGTTTCCTAGGTAGAAATGAACCCCATAACTGTCAGACCAATGAACTAGCTGTAATTGGCCATTACATGTTTGGGTATGAGAAATTGAACATAGCCCGGTATATCATCTACCACCTAGGTAGGCACGCTACGGCCAGCAACCACCACACTACCCCCATCCGTCTTGGTGGCCTTATCACTAGGATAGCCATCAAGAAGGCCGGTTTTGTAGAGAGTGGACCCCACCGAATGACTAACATGGGACCCGACACCTACATGACCTCTAGGTACCTTGAGGAGCTTGGGTGGTTGCGGGTAGACGAGAACCAGGTCACCCATTGGTGCATTAGGACAGGGACTGAACAACCCTTGCCCATTTTTCCTTTGCCCAACCCAGACCTGACCGCCTTTCCCCCAGGGCAAGAGTCCTACGCTTACGCCCTGTTAGTTGCCCATGCTAGGGGTGAGGATCCACAGCAGGCCCAGGCTCAACCACAGCTCGTAGTTCAACCCATTCCACAGCCACCATCACCACCCCGACAGTCCCATTCCGTCCCTCACGGTGACTCTGACCCAGTTTGGGACTTGCAGAGTATTGGCCAGGCCATAGGTCGCATAGAGCAGACCCAGACCGAGTTCAGACAGATGATTGGTTCTGTCGACCAGAGGCTAGGCTACCTAGAGAGGAACCAGGGTAGGGGACTCTACCCCATTTATGATGATTATGCTCGTCGGGGCAACATTCCCGACGATGCTGTTTACCCAGACTGGTTCCAGCCCCCACCTCAGGGATATGATAGGGATCCCACTGCCCATGGTATTTACACAGACTATTCCTCGTTCCATGGGTACGGCCAGGACATTCCTTTTGGGGGACCGCCGGGGGGGACTTTTCACGCTAACTATTTTGGTGGTAGCTCTTTTGGTGCAGATGGTGCAGGTTCCAGTGGTGGAGCAGGTGGGTCCTCTCATATGGACCAGGATGAGGATGAGTAGCCAGCTGGGCTACTTTCGAGCCAATGAGGACATTGTCCGATCTTGGCTTGGGGGAGGATTTTTGGATTTGGTATATACTTTTCTCTTTCCTTTTCTTTATTTTTGTTTATTTTTGGTGTGTTTTGTTAGTTTAGATTTATTGCTTTTTAGTTTAGGTTATTGCTTTCCTTATATGAAAAATACAAAAAAAAATTGAAAAATCAAAAAAATAAAAAAATACGAACCAATGAACTGTAAATCATGCTTCCCTGTGCCCCATACTTGAGAAAAATTGTTTTGATTCTTGGTATTTGATTGTGAGCATTGTGGATTTGTTGATCATGATTTGAAGTTTAATTGCTTGGATTCCTAAACATGCGTCAATTTTGTCCAACTACTTGTGAATATAGTGCTTGACTAGTTGATTTGGTTAGGAATGTGTGTTAGTTCCTGGTATGTCAATGAATTTGAGTATTGATTTGCAACTATGAGTAGTGTTTCATAACTCATTATTATGCACATGTGGAGGACGAAGGCATTTGTTCTTTTAGGTAGCCTTCAGATTTATTTAGATACATTTGTTCCCTTCTTGCTACCCATGTTGTTGCCTTGACTTTTTATTGTTTTTGGCCACATTACAAGCCTATTTTGCCCCATTGGTTACTAGTCCCAAGCTTGGCTTGGGGGAGCTATTAGTGAGTGAGGTGAGAGAGAGTTTGTAGTGTGCACATTATTTGCACAACTTGGGCGGTTTTAAGAAGTTATTTGTTCTTGATCGTATTTTAAAGCAAGATGAGTTTAAAAGTTGAATTTTCTTGAAAAAAAATAAAATATGATGATATGAAAAAAAAAAGGAAGAAGTTCAAAAAAAGAAAGTGAACTTCTAAGAAAAAAAAAAGAGCAAAAGAAAAAAAAAAAGTGTTTGATGTTCAAATGTTCTAAGTGAAGGTTGATCAAAAGAAAAAAAAAAAATTGAGTTTCGTTGTAAATATTTGAGTTTGAGTTCAAAGTTTGTTTATTCACTCTTGTTCTATATTATCATATTTTTATGAGTGAATTTTTGTAAGTATTGGGATTGTTTTTTATGATTGGAGTATGTTTGGTGATTTATGTTGGAGTTAGTTTTGTTGGAGATGATTATGACCATTATTTTTGGTCATGTGTTTATTAGGATATGGATCCCTTAATGCATAGCTTTTCTCTCACATATTCCCAAATTTATCCTACCCTTTTCCCTAACCTTACATTAAAAGCTTTAAAGACCTTTTGACCTTGTGCATAGGGTTGTGTAAATATGAAAGTGTTGTTTATCAATGCAAGTTAAGACTTGACATATTCCGAGTCGACTATTAGGTTGAGTGTATGTCTTTTTAAACACACGAGTGTTGTGAGTTTGGGAGGGCATTGTTCACATTAAAGGGGTTGGGATGGAGAGCGATCGAGTACATCTTTTACTCGCCACATAAATGAGAGTTGAGTGTGTGAGCACTAGTCTTGAATTCTATATGCTCTTGTGGTTTGCTCTATTTGACAATTGTTGGGGATGAAGGGTGATTAGATGGATAAGATTGGTTGATTTTGAAGCATGTTCACTTGATTTACCTTGAATCGTTTGTGCTTGATTTTTGTATTGGGGTGAGGCATGTTTTATTTGTTCATTGAGGAGCTCTTTGCTTAGGGACAAGCAAAGGTTTGGCTTGGGGGAGTTTGATGTGTTCATTTTATATATATATTTATCCCCGTCCCTTGGTCGTAATTAGTAGTGTTTTTGGCACCTACGAGCCACTTTTATTACTAATTTGTGTTTTCCAGTGCTTTGGTAGTTTTGCTTGAGTTTTGTAGGAATTTGCGTACTTGGAGCAATTTCCCGGGTTTTTCGAGGAGCATCTACAAGTATTGGAAGACCGCGACCGCTTTCGATAGCCCAAGGCCGATTGGAGGGATCAAATCGGTGATTAAGGGCTCGGTTATGAAGATTTGAGGACTTGGGCCAAGTTCGGAGGCCCAAGAGTTGGAGATTTCGAAGCCCATGAGCATCGCCCAAGTCCACTCTCTCCGCCCGGAGGCGCGCCCGGTCGGGCGGGCCAAATCAACATGCGCCCGGTGCACGCGCCCGGCCGGGCGCGAGAAAGCTTTTGGGGAGAAAAAGGCGGGCCCGGTCGGGCGAGCCCTTGCCCGACCGGGCGCGTGTCATTCCTCAGAGACGATTAGCTTTCCGTTTTGTTTTGTTTTAGCGTTAACTCTTGCTTAGTATTAATGTAATTCTATTAGGCAAGATTAGGAGATCTTATCATTATTATTACTCTAGTTTAGTTTTTTCTCCCCCTTCTCTCTACTTAACTTTCTCTCTCTAGATTTTATTTCCTTTCCTTGTTCCTCACACTCTTGTAATTCCGCCGTCTTGGTACGATTTCTCCTTTAATTAATCTCAGTATTTTACTCTTTCCGATTTCTGTTATGTTTTGTTTAATTATTATGTTTTGTTTAGTTTTGATTATGTCCGAGTAGTTTAATTCTAGGGTTTATGGGGATCCATAATTAATATGAAGGGGTAATTTATTATTATTGATTATTGACTTTGCATAATAATTTCTTATTGAATTGTTCTAATTCTTTGCAATTGGATTATGAATCGAGCAGATGTAATTTGATTGTGAATGTTTAGCAATATTGAATTGATGAATCGAGCAGATGTTAATTCGATATTAAAGGCTATTTTCAATAGGAACTTAGATCTAGTAAATTGCGAGAGCCTGTTAGATCTATGCTGGTTAATAAATTGCGAGAGCCTGTTAATCATGTTATTTGTGCAATGTTGATTGATTGATTGTTATGTTTTATCCCGGAATATTAATTATTGGTGAACCTGTGACCCTAGACCTTCTTATATCTGATTTTCTCCTTAAACTTAATCTTCGTAGTATAGTTTCATATTATAACAACAATTTGGTTACCTTGATAATTTAGACTATATTAGTTAATTAGGAGTAGAAAGACCAGTTTCCCTGTGGATTCGACCCTACTTCCCTATCTACTTTAGTTAGAGGATTTAGGTATTTCTTTTGATTAGGTGATACGACTTTAGCCTGTCATATACCAGACAGTTGCCAAGCCCCACATGAGCATATTTTTTGGTTTAGGCTTAGAGAGAACTGAGACCTTCCCTCATGTATCTCATATTCACTTGGACTTGACTGGAAGGCTCTGTAGGTGGAAATTGCTTTGCTAATGTCCCTGGCCAACTTTGCAATCTTGGGGCATAAGTCATTATCCCCCCAGCTTTGTGCTCTGCCATGCCTTGAAGCAATCCTAACCATACACACTCTTCTAATTCCTGCTAATCAACCATATACGATTCATAAGTAATCCTAACCATAAGAGTTGTGTATTAACTGAAAAAAAAAAAATTGTACCTTCAATAAGTGTCAAAACAGGTCTGCACCTGTCAACTCCCAAAGTGGAGTTAAAACTCTCCACAAAGTTAGAGGTGTTTGAGTCATTGCATACATTAGGATCAAATTTGTGTTTGCTCCATTTTGATTGATCACCTAAGTTTGCAAACCAGACCATAACATCCTCTCCTCTTTCCTTTTGCAATCTTTCCATTGCTTTCCTGAAGGTGAACTTGTTTGTGGCATTGCATGCCCTCCAGAATAAGGTGTGGTGTACATCAAAGGGCCTAGGAATTCTTTCTTGTAGTTCCTGCTCAAGTATCTGCAGCAGTATCTCCTCTTAGCATCAGGCCACACATCTTTTAGGGCTAGATCAACACCCTGTTAATACAAGTAATGTCAGTGCAAGTAGTATATTATTACAAGTGCACACAAAATAGTATACAAAAAAATGGTGAACAAAGTGTATACCTTTTGTCTGTCAGATATAATTGTCCAATGTTGCCTGTTGGATTGCTTCACTATGTTGTAGAGATGCCAGAAGAAGTAAGACCAACTTTCCTTATCTTCAACACTCACAATGGCAAATGCTATTGGGTAAATTTCATTGTTGCCATCTGATCCAACTGCAGACAAGAGTATTCCACCATAATTTCCCTTTAAATGAGCCCCATCAACTCCAATCAAGGGTCTGCAACCTGCCAGAAAACCCTTCCATTGCCCAGCAAAACTGATAAACACACTTGTAAACAAATTCACCCTAGGAATGCTCTCACTCAGCTGCCAAGCTACAAATGCCTTTGACTCAAGATTAGTTTGGCAAATCATGTTAGCATACCTTGGCATCAAGGAGTAGGACTCATCATGTCCACCAAACAGTTCCTGAATCACATACCTTTTCAGCCTATATAAAGAAGCTTGTTTCATGTATATCCCATATCTCTGAAACAACAATTCATTCAATGCTTTTCCTGGAATATCAGGGGCAGCCCTAATATCTTCCATTACTTTTGGGGCAGCCCATTTCACAGTACATATAGGATTATATGTTTCCAAGCCCGTACAGTTGTGTACATCAGGCCATAATTTCTTGATAGCCCAAGTTTTACCATCAATTAACCTACTGGCATGCAATCTCCACTCACAACATTCAACATAGCATGTCACTGTGTATCTAGTGTTATCTGCAGCTACAACATGCAGAGCAAAACCTTCTTGGACTGCATAATCTTTCAAAGTCTCTCTTAAGTGTGCCTTGTCTATGAACAACATCCAAGGTCTAAGAACAATCTTCCCAAATTTCACATCCTCATACATTTCACCATTACCGTAAAGCTGTTTAAAATAGTTATCATCATCATCATCATCTATAAATCCAGACTAGAATCCCTACTCCCAGTTGTCTTCAATGTGGGGAAGTTGTCCTATGCCTTCCCTCTCATCTTCTGGCACATCACCATCTGGGATCACTTCACCATCTGAATCATCAAGCTTATCTCCAAAGCCTCCACCATCAGCATCCTCACTTGAGTCACTAGAATCACTGGGATCATCCCCACCATCACCATCAACATAAAAAATGACTTTCCTTGTAGCAGTTGGTTGACTACCTTCCCCACTCTCATTTGGCTTTTGCAACTCTCTAGCCTTACCCTTAACCCATAGCCCTTTCCTAACAACTGTACTCTTAGGCATTTTTCTAGTAAAAAGTGTGGGATTAGTGGTTGGATTTGGACCTCTTGTGTTTGGACTAGTTGACAGTAAAATGGTGGGTTGCTTGGTATTAGTTTCAACAGGGGAAACAGTGTGTGGGGAAATGGGAGATGGGGTAACTTCTCACCATCAGACACTAACAGCTTTGCCTTACCCTTACCCTTACCCTTACCCTTTCCCTTGCCCTTACCCTTGCCTTTACCCTTTCCCTTTGTTGTACCACCAACAGAGCCACCTACTTCTTCTCCCTCAGCATTATCTAGAGACTTACCCTTACCCTTTTCCTTGTCCATGTACTTTTCAAACTCCTTTCTACCCCTTCTATACTCTTTTTCAGTCTGCTTAGCACTATTCTGTTCATACATGTCTTCTATTTCAGTGAAAGTAGCATCTGGATCATAGTTTATAATCCTAGGGTCTGAGTCTTCCAATGAAGGGATAACTAGAGAGGCATGCCTTGTTGGTTGAGGTTCTGATTGGTATTTAAGCACCAATCTCCTCCTGGGTTTCAGTTTACTCCTAGTAGAAGGAGTAGCTTCAAGAGGGTTGGCTTCATGATCAATCTCAACTGGAGGTTCAAGAACAAGTGCAGCATCATCAAGAATTGGTTGATTATCATGTTGAGGTTCATTGACAAGTAGTTCATGTTCAATTGGTTGATTATCAGGTTGAGGTTCAATGACAGGAGGTGGGTTATGGATAGGTGCAAGTACATGTCCAATTGCTTGCATAGCTCTTTCAGCAGCTAGTTTGTTCCTCCTAAATTCAGACACTAGATCATTGAGGGAAGTTGAATTCACAACAGTTCCAACTAAAATCTCATAGACATTAGCTTGGGGAAATGTCCTAAAAAACCTTACGATACCACATCATCATTTATTGGCCAGTTCTTACCTCTATAAGCATATGCAAAAATAGGGTTAAGTATAACTACTCCTTTTTTCTGTAACCTATCCTCAAATTCTATGACTAAATCCATTAAGTTACACTCATCAAGGTCCACCTCAATGTCAATTCTATGCATCTTGTACTTAAATCGAAACACAACCCTATCATGCTCAATCATTCTGCAAATTCAGTATAAAATCACTTTCTTTAGAAACTCATCATGAATAACACACTCAACACCAATTTAAATATATGAAAAGACTGAAATTTAAGCAATCACTGAGCATAATTCATAAGTTACACTGTTACATGCACACAATTGCAAATTACACCATAAGTTACTGTTACATGCACACAATTACACCATTAATATATAAAAAAAATTTAAAATTTAGCAATCTAACAGGATCATATGTAAATTGAGCATAATTCAGATCTAAATCCTACAACAATTTCAAATTCTCCACAAAAGCAAACACATTTTGCAAACATGTATACATTATGTAAAACCTAACAAATCTCAACCAAAATTCCCAAAAATCATTAAAGAAGTGAGAACTAACCTTTAGAATTGCAAAGAAAAGGCTTCACTCGTGCGTCAGTTAGGGTTGCTCAGAGGAAGAAGAACAGGGGAGGGTGCAATGAAGTTGAATGATCAAAAAAAATTTGAAGTATTAAATGGTAGTGGTTGGGCTTTGGGGGTATTAATGACCAGGGGGGCATTTTTGTTAGTTCTAGTTAGCGTTCCCCAGCCCATTAACCCTCCTAATTAAACAAACTTAACGTTTGTTTAACGTTGAGATCACTGTAGTAATAATTAAGGGTAAATTATAAGGGTACTACTGATAATGAAAGTTTAATGAAGTGTACCATTGATAAAAGCCAAAACCACAAGGGTATCATTGATAATTTCCCTAAAATTTTTATGTTATGATAAAAGAGCTTTTATGTTATATTATGCAAGAGGCCGGAAATCTGGGATTCTGAATTCATGAGTTCATTGACTTGCTTACTCTATCTGTTATGTTATGTCTTCTGATCTACTCGCCTTCCTCACTGGAAAGAATCATCTCTCTCTTCTTTTGCTCACCATTTTTTATTTTCTTTGGTCAATGATAATACTTGTACTTCGTATTGATTAGTAAAATAAAATTGCGTGCAAGTAAGTTTAGATGTCCAATTGTTACAATTGTAGATATTATTTTTTTTATTTATTCCTCATGCTATTTAGCCTCTTGCTACTGACTTGGTCGCATACTGGCCTAGCTTCTTATACCACACGCACTGACGAGGCATTCTAGGAACATGAGTGGAATAAACATGGAACTTGTTCCGATCTGTCTCTTGTGGAATATTTCCATAATAACTTAAATTTGGCAAAGACTAACGCCCCTAAACTTTTGCCGGCTCTTAAAATAAAAGGTAGTGAATTTTGTAAAATTGTGTTAAGTTATTATGTGGTTGATTATAAAGTTTGTTATGTGCTTATTATGTGTTTATGTTCGTTGGTTATAGGCGTTACCCCTTCTCGCACCAAGGCATACCCTTTAAGCGATTATATTGACGAGATAATCATAGAAATATATTGTATTCCATAAATGGAAGCCACAGATACAATAATGGGTTAGTAACTTCGTAAAGTATATGACAATTACTCACCGACATGTACTCTATAAATTGGAGCTTATTAGTGCTTCATATTAGGTTGCAAAAAAAAAAAAAGTACTTCATATACTTTATATGAGTACTAATTAAGCTAGCTCTACCATTATAGTAGCTGCTCCTTCGCCTCCATCTCCATCACATCCTCATCCTCCACCGCCTCCCTCTCCTCCATCCGACTTTGTCCTTCTTGCTCTACAATGACCCAAAAGTCTGTGTCAGGCATCACGGTGTGTGACTGTCCCGAGCACGAACCAAGGATTTTCATTACATGGTGGGTGGCTTATGGATCAGTAGCAGATCTTAGACTAAACTATATGGGAGGCCAAGTTATAAAATTTAGTAACTTCTAATTAAAATTATAGATATATATAACTATTTACAAAAAACAATAATCTGACCGGTGTCAAGTTTAAAATAAATGACATCAATCGACCTCAGTTAACTATTATAGAAACTTGTTACATACAATTCAAATATGATAATTAAATAATAAATCACTATAAGAAAACAATATGCGAGTTTGACGTAAAATCTTACTTTACACAACTTATATGAGCCAATAGATGCAAACAACATATAACGATACATGTACAATATATGTCCGGTACAAAAATAATATAATATAATTATTTAAAAATACATACCATTTAAAAGTAAAAGGGAATGTAATTTGGTTGATTTGGTTGTTGCTCACATAGTCACATCTCATAGATTGTATGTTACAAGTTTGAAACCCAGTTGGCAGCTGGATAATGGAAGGAGCAATTTTGTTATGGCAAATATGGAATACAAGTTTTTAACAATAATGGGGGGATCGGATATCGATGTCCCACACCTTGTTGTTGTTAAACGAACTAGCTGCGGATTTGACACTATAAAACTTAATTGTGATGCTCTTGGGTTGGAAGGCTCAATGGTTGGGTTGGAAGGCTCTAGGGGCTCTTCTTCTTGCAGCTACAAGGAGGGTCTGAGGCTTTTGTGAGCCGATTATGGCACAAGTGAAAGCTGTAGTTTTGGCACCAAAGTTAGCAAGAAAATATGGGATCAACAAGGTTGTTAACGACTCTGATAACTTTCTCTTGTGACGACGAGGCTTAACAAGGCAACAATTCACTTAACGTACAAGATATTCATTGTTCCTTTTGGAGTAGAACTAGTACGAGTTAATCATTGCCTGTGTGAGATTAACTTGTATGTTTTGATAGACTCTTTGTCTTTTTCTTAATATAATTCTCTAGTTATAAAAAAAAAAAAAAAACTATTCATTAGTTATATTGAGTAGTTATATTATTTAATTATTGGCACCTTTTCATCAATGTTTCATTTTCTATATGTAGATTGTAGATGTTGTTCTCACTTCTGAAGTGTTGATTTTTTAATTACACTCATATAGTAATGGGTACTAATCTAGTTTGTTCACAGGTTTCTTATACAAGTATATGGTTGCCGCTGTAAATGCTAGGAAGCATTCTGATTTTTTGGGTTAGATTAGAATTATTTGCTTAATGGTCTTCACAACACATACACTTTATAATGTATATAGTACGATAAATACAGTGAAAGAAGTATGTGAGTCTAGTAGATCATAAGTATATGATAGAAGATGCGAGATAAAAAAATTCTTGGAATTTAAAGTAGTGGACAGTAAGAATGTAATGACAGTAATGAGTCAAGTTCAATAAGTCAAGATAATAATCCAAGAAATATATGGTGAATATATGACTTTATCAACAAGGGCTGCCCGGTCAATCTTTTTGATTGAATTAACTTGTCAATCTATTTTGCAAAGTCATGAGACTCCATACGTTGATATGAATTAGCTATTACTCATTCCACAAACCACATGTATCCAACATCCATCAATTCAATTCCATGACGCCGTTTTGTTAAGCTTGTTTATGTTATACAACATCGTCGAGTGGTACCAATTGGCTGTTGATTTGGGACTACACTTAGTAGGAGAACTCGTGTAGTCGTGTTTGTTCGATCACTCGCAACAACAAGAATTTTTTTTTTGCAACGAAGTATAATATTTGTTAATAGCAAAAAAAAAAAAAAAAAAAATCTACGAAGTATAACATAATTACAGAGTCAGTTAATGAAGTTTCTCCAAAACCTCAATCCTCGACTCTCAAGAATTTAGATTTTTTTTTTAGCTATAACCTCCCATTAAAAACTTCCATCATTTTTTTTAATAACTTCCACCTTTCCTTTTTTTTTTTGAGTCGTATATACACTTTTTTCAGTGCGTTTCTGGTGCAGCTAGCCGCACAGTGCGATAGGGTGTTGTAGGAGTTTATAGGTACTACGCAGCGGAAATAATTTGAATCATATTCAATTAAGCAACTAATCCCAAGAATCACATGCATAACACACAAGACACATAATCATACCTTTGAAGCGTGAATTCCACGAAGCTATTCGACAAGCAAATCAGGGAGAGAATAGAGCCCTAAGTGTTGCTCCTCTACTTAGTCCACGAGATTCGAACGAGCCGTCCACCAATACTAGATTGGTCGAGAGATTGAAGAAAACCGCGATCACCACCTTTTCGGACAACCGACCACCACACGAACCACCACCACCACGAGACACCACCGTGCGCCGAGGAGGAGGAGAGAGCCGTGAGAGAGAGGAATATGAGAGGGGTTGGGTTTCGTGTTTGCTAATTCGGGTTTGATCAAAAGATCAGTAAATTGCATACTTGCAAACCTAGGCACCTAGTCTATTTATAATCTCAATATAATTAGACTAGGGCACGAAGCCCAAACTCCTTTTAATCCTCTATATGGCCGGCCACCTAGAGTGATGAGGCCCATGATGGGCCTCGTCCTCTAATGCTCGATCTAGCCCCTTTGTGTGACCTTATAGGATCCGTCCAATTGGGTTTTGGCCTATTTTACTAGTCCAAAGATCGTAAGTACCTATAGCTATGGCAAAACGACGACCCAAATGTCCGGACTTAATTATCTCCATAATTTGATCCAATTATATATCTAGTAATTGCACTCGACGAAGACATAACTCCTTCAATCTCCCACTTCAAATTCCTTAAGTCAATACATGTGTCGATTTGATAATATGATTGCATCACATGTCGAGATCATATTAATCTACAAATCGTTACTTGAAAGTTGAGTTAGAATTACAAAACCAAATGATTACTGAGTAATGCATTTGAACGCGGCCACGTATTTTCTGAATTATTCCTCTTCAAGCGGCCATGACACATTTCTCGAGTTGGCACTTGTCCAAAGCTTGCTTGTAGGTATGGATTCCAACCATTCCAATAAGAAAATTTTAGAATCCACCATAATTTCAACAAACTGTTTGTTTCGATCCTAAGTAACCTACGATAGGTATGAGTGACAATAGAATTATTCTCTTCAACTCTTTGAAGCCTTTTATTCTCGTAGGACGGGAAGTCTCACTACTTGAATTAGCTTGCTTCGACACATGTTTTATCAAATTAGCTGATTTCATGCGCCTTCGTCTCTGATGTAGTGTTATCCACATCCATTTGTTGCTCGTCTCATCGAGATCTAACTTTACTCCCACTTGGCTTTGTAGGAAGACATTTTTTTTCTATAAAGACACTATCGCGAGCAACAAACATTTTGTTTCTACGCAATTGTAGGAATAATACCTCTGATTTAGGGTCTTATTATGTCATCTTTGTAAACATTTTACATAGATTTTATAACCCTTGAATCCTATTAGAAAAGATAACTTTGGAACATTTCCAGTCCATATTATGAAATCTTTTTCTACTGCTTTGGTTAAGTTTCTATTTAGTATATTTGCAATTGTTGTTGTTCTAATGCATATCTCCAAAACGATATTTGTAAATCATTGAATCTTGGATCGAACCATGGCAAGCAAAGTTTGATTCCTGCTTTACATATACAATGTAATTGTAATGTTTTTGGATTGTGAACTAATTCAACAATTCCTTTAGATGATCATTTGTTTTTGAGTTAAATATTTATCACAACAATCATATTGTGGTGCTAAATTGTTTATCTCAAACTGATTTTACATTTCATTTTGGAATTTTGAACATTTCAATGATTCCAGCTTTTATTTCGTTAAGTAATTATCAACATATTAACTTAAATCGTTAAAAAGAGCAATGAAATAGTTAAATCTCTTGCTAATTTTGAATTTATGGTACACTCACATGAGTCACATCATATCATAATTTTCTTTAACCGAATTTATATCATAATCCAATATCGCCATATTAAACATGCATGATACATGCCGATAAAGGTTACAATAAAATACATGTGACTTAAAACTTTAAAAGCCATGTCTATCATGAGGCTCAATACGCATCCCATATTAGTTATAATTAATTTAAATTAATTATTAGATTTGAATTATACTTGAGATAATTTTATTTGAATTCATACTTACCCAATAACTCAAATTCAAAATGATTATTTTTATTAAACCACAAATGCAACCAAAAAATTTAAAAATGTGAAAAAAAAGTCACGAACGACGTCGTTTCACATGAGTTCATCCTGAAAAAAAAAGAAAAAATTACAGTAAAAATGAAGTAAACAGTGACACTTTTTCCATTAAATAAAGCCTCTGAAAATTTCCGCCTCTCCTGTTTGTCTCTTCCTCCATTTCAAAATTTTAAAGTTAGCTCTTCTTCCAAATCACACTAAAAGTGGAGCTTCCCCAATTTTTTAATTTTTTTTTCTTTTTTTTTTTTCAATTGATTTAAGTTTTCTCGTTGAATTTTTGCATTATATATTCAAGTAAAACAATCAATTTCATTCAATTTTTAAAAATTCTTTAAAAAAAACCCCTAAAAAATGGAGATAACTACTGGCCCAATTTCTACATGCTCTAAAGAACACCAGAAAATTTATCAGCTATGGTTTCCAGTTGCTGATTCAGGTATTTTTTTTTTCATCAATTTCCCCATTTTTTTATTTTTATTTTTGTTGTTTTTTGAATTTGGGTTTTGTTGTTTGAATTAATTTTATGAATTACTGTGTTTTTATTTATTTATTTTTTCTGGGTAGATGGAGATGGTCGTATTACTGGAAATGATGCAACCAAGTTTTTTTCCATGTCTAATTTGTCCCGATCTGACCTTAAGCAGGTAATTTTACACAATTTGTCGATTTTTTTTTTTCTTTCAAATTATACATTTTCTAGGGTTCTTATTTCAGCTGAAGTTTTCAGTTGAAATTTTATGTTTTAGTTTTGATGAATGGGTATTTTGAGTTTTGATATTTGCTCAATTATTTAATTTTGAGAATTATAGTATTCTATTGCCTGTTTCATTTTGAGCATTTCACTAAAACTTTGTTAACAACCTCTAACTCACTAACTGTATGGATTATGGAATGTTAAACTGTTTGATAATGGGATTGTTCCGAATTCGATGTAAGCCAATTGGTGGTGTTGTTTTGTTGTGTATTTACTCAATATTCATTCTCTTATTTTACTTGACTGGTGAATGTTTTAGTGATCAAAGAGTATTTTGATAGGAGTTGAGCTCAGTGAAGCTTGATTATGGTTCATGTTAAATGATTATGTAATCTCCTACGAAATATTATCTTGTGTCATGAGCTGTGATGTTATGGCTTCTCCATAAAATTATCTCGGAAGATCATTCAGTTATTCCGATCTTTGTATTCCAAATGCTGTAACGATGTGCTCACCTAGGGTGACAACATGACGTAGATGGGGAATTCTCAAGTTACCGTCTATTATACAATAGGTGTTATAATTTTGTCAATCAACTTATTGTCTATTGAGTAGATGTTAATCAGCTCAATATGTAGGCTATAAAAGTTTTGGTGATCAACACATTTATTACTAAGCATGAGTGGAAAGTGATTGCTTTTTGACATGGTTCTAACATATATCCTTTTAAGGTATGGGCACTAGCAGATACCAAGAGACAAGGTTACTTGGGCTTTAAAGAATTTGTTGCTGCGATGCAGGTTGGTATATATTAGTTGAAGTCAATGCTTATTTTGTATAGCGTAGTTTAAGTCATAGGTGTAACTTATGGCACTATGTGAATTATTCACTGTTATAGTGAATATAGTGATTCGATATTCTTAGATGGAATGTTTTTTATTTTATCTTTACAGCTTATATCTTTGGCTCAAGCTGGAAAGGAGCTGACTTCTGATCTTCTGAGTAATGCAGGTAAGTGTCTAAGTGAATATTTTGTTTTTGCTCATTAAATTGCAGATTTAGCCTAAAAGTCATTGCAAAAAAGTTTTACCATTCTTTCCTACCTGTTTTGCTCAGCCACCCTCTCCCCTATTTTTGATATATCAAGTTGTTATGACTTTTGACATATTTTGTTAAGAATTTAAATGGCTTTAATAAATGATTGCATTGTACATACCATTAAAATCTTGATTTTGTTGTATCATATCACATGTCAGACCATGTCTATATGTACTGATTGGTTTGCTTGCTTCAATTATTTTTTATACTAGTATTTTTTTATTTAAATCATGGGTTATGGGTGAATCTAATCGATAATACAAGCTCAAGATAGAATTTCCAACTTTTTTTTACTTCCTTAATGGTAGTGATTTCTTAGGCA
Organism: Chenopodium album; assembly: GCF_948465745.1. Lineage (NCBI taxonomy): Eukaryota > Viridiplantae > Streptophyta > Magnoliopsida > Caryophyllales > Amaranthaceae > Chenopodium > Chenopodium album. The sequence goes on along the minus strand of NC_137857.1, from coordinate 33,139,820 downwards.
TGTTGCCTGCAGTTAGAACTTGTTTTTGTCATAATTTGTTATCCATTGCTCTTGTACTTAAAGTAAGCATTATGAACTGGACAACCTTCATACTTCTATTGTAGCATTTGCCTGATAAACTGCAAATTTGTATCCTGGTATCATACTTTATATTTCCATCATACGATTAATTAACTGTATTTTATTGGCGGTGATTTTTAGCTATGGAGGACATCCAACTCCCTATCATGGCAGGGCTGGATGCGCTACTTGCTGTGAGTATTATCTCTTAAAATTATAACTGATTTAACTCTATCTATTATCAATATATAGCTAATATGCTTGTTCTGTTATTAGAAGAAGAAGAAGACTACGACAACATATGTTGAACCTGAAATAAATGGTTAGGCCTGCTCATTTGGCACAAGTTGTAAAAAGGCTCCATCTAAGTTATTACTAATCATTTTATTATTAATGTTGAAGGATCTCCTCAACAACAGTCACCACCTACATCGAATTGGTTCAGTTCAAAGCCCTCAAAGAAGGTAATGACATGCTTAGTTGTAGCAGAAATTTCACTCATTTCTCTATATTTTCTGGTTTCAGTTGCTGTTTTTTGTTTCTCTGAGGAACTTGGAGCATGTATGCATGTGTCTTTTAAGAAGGCTTGCAACAATGCATTTGCTACCATTTGTTTTCTTGTTATAATTTTCTATATTCTTCTTATTTCCTCGAATTACCCACAAGTGTTGTTTTGCAATGTGAGTGTGTGTTATTCTTTTAAAATAGTGTTTCCAGGAATGTCTTTTTAAATATTAAGCAGAATCATTAGAAATGAATCTTTGTAATAGACTTATAAGCTTATTTTCTTGGTAGGCAATTTTTGTTTTCTTTAGTAATATGATATACTTGTGGGTATTTTTAAAATTATGTACTACGTACATACTCCATATAAGAGTTATTGATTTTGATTGTTTCAGTGATGTTTTCCCCTCAATATTATCTTGTGCCAGATACCCCTTAGTGCAGTAACTTCCATAGTTGATGGTTTGAAGAGATTATACATTGAGAAGTTGAAGCCATTGGAGACTACCTACCGCTTTCATGACTTTGTTTCACCTCCACTGGTGAGTTAGAAGTCAGTGTTTTTTTTTTTTTTTTTTTTTTTTTTTTTTTTTTTGTAAGCGGTGTGATTGTATGAATACAGTATTTATGCTGTTGAATTTGAAGTCAGTATTTTTTTTTTGCAGACAAACAGTGATTTTGATGCCAAACCGATGGTTATGCTATTGGGACAATATTCTACTGGGAAAACTACCTTCATAAAGCATTTGCTGAAATGTGAATATCCAGGTCATTTACGTTGCATACATGTGCATCCAGTTGTGTTCAGACCCATTATTTTCGGTTATCTGATGAACTATTTGCTGTCCGACTTTCAACAGGAGCTCATATTGGACCAGAGCCTACTACAGATCGTTTTGTTGTCGTCATGGTATTCTCCAGCTTGCATTATATTTTTTGTCGAGTCTGGATCCTGCAGATCAAAAGCAATGTCCATTTCTTTCTTCTTCCTTTTGTTAACTAAGTTTTGTCATATGTTCAGTCTGGACCTGATGAGAGGAGCGTTCCTGGGAACACGATTGCTGTTCAAGCGGACATGCCATTCAGTGGTCTCACAAACTTTGGCGGGGCATTCTTATCAAAATTCCAGTGTTCGCAAATGCCACATCCTGTAAGGGATTAATCTACAGTTCATTTTTACTGTCAAGCAGTCGAGCTGTTAATTTGCGTCTTGCTAATTTAAAAAACTTTCATCTTTTTTATCAGCTGTTGGAGCACATAACTTTTGTTGACACACCCGGAGTTCTGTCTGGAGAGAAGCAGAGAACTCAGAGAAGCTATGACTTTACTGGAGTGATCTCATGGTTTGCTGCAAAGTGTGACCTTATCCTTTTGTTGTTTGATCCTCACAAACTTGACATAAGTGATGAGTTTAAGCGAGTAATTTCATCTCTGCGCGGTCATGATGACAAAATCCGTGTTGTTCTGAATAAAGCTGACCAAGTCGATACCCAGCAGGTAAGATCTTTGATTTACAAATCCTTAGTCCTATAGGCTATGGATTTTTACTTATCTAAAATAACTTTTTAAAAAGGATTTAATGATTGTGGCCTATTTTATATATTGCAGTTAATGAGAGTATATGGTGCGTTGATGTGGTCGCTTGGGAAGGTCCTAAATACCCCTGAGGTCTCTCGTGTTTATATTGGGTAAGTATTGCCTTTTGGTTCTAACTTATTGGCTAATCAGATTTGCATGTTTATCTTATGTCTGAAATATCTTAATCCATGGTAACAAACTGCTGGGTCCTTTGTATACTATATTACTACTGTTAATCATTGTTGCTTAGACTAGCTTTTGTCATTCATTTAACCGACTTTTCAGGCTTCAGCTCATGTCATTTACTCCCTCCTAGTGCTTAAAGCCTTAATTATATTTTCTTCAGAGCTGAGTCCTCTATATTAATTTATTCTCTTTCTTTTGGTGGTTTGAGGTTTTGTGACCTAAGCTTTAATATGTAATTTAATGCAATTAAACATTGGAGATGTTAATATGTGCTAAATCAATATAATCAAGCCATGATTCATCTTTTTCAGTTCATTCAATGACAAGCCTATTGACGCTGAAGCAATTGGTCCAATGGGAAAGGATCTTTTTGAGAGAGAGCAGAATGACCTTCTTACTGATTTGAAGGACATTCCAAAGAAAGCTTGTGATAGACGAGTATGCCCCTTATTTTTTAAAAAAATTTTGCTCATATCTTTTCCCTCCTTGACCAGAGACTAATTTTACTGTCTTATCATACAGATAAATGAATTTGTGAAACGTGCTCGAGCAGCTAAGATTCACGCTTACATAATTAGTCACTTGAAGAAAGAGATGCCTTCGATGATGGGGAAGGCTAAAGCTCAACAACGATTAATTGATAATCTTGAAGATGAATTTCTCAAGGTTTATATTCATTTCTGTATCTCTCTTTTTTGTCTTTTCTCATTTTTCCATTTCTATCCTCACATGCTATGTACGTTGAAACTTTGCGAAACAGGTTCAGAGGGAATTCCATTTGCCAGCAGGCGATTTTCCATATGTGGAGCATTTCAGGGAAGTTCTAGGTGGCTATAGTATTGACAAATTTGAAAAGTTGAAACCTAAGATGATTCAAGCTGTTGATGACATGCTTGGCTATGATATTCCAGAGTTACTCAAGAATTTTAGAAACCCATATGAGTAAATTTGAACGAAACCCCAGAATCTGAACTTGATGGCTACGACACGTAGCTTTTGTAGATAGTTTTGTGGTATGCTTTTATTTAACTGTAATTCAATGGATTTTATATAAGAGGCAAGCCATGTTGCCATCTCCGGTGCCTATCAGGTGAATGTCCATTGCAACTGGGATAAATGAACAAACTGCTTGGTAATTTTGATGAAAATTATTTTTGGTATTCATATAAATGCTTGATTTTGAACCTCAATACTTATTTATAGATGAATGTCCTTATTTTAGAACTAATCTGCCGGAGAAGTCCTTTTGCTTGTTGATGATATTGATCCATTTTTCAGGAAATACTATTTAAAAAATCTGCCATTTGGTTCATACATTGAGATAATATAAACAAACAATTTAAGTTGTGCTTAACCAATATTATGATTTTACAAGATCTTTGGAAAGAGTATTAACATAGTTATTCTCATTGCTTAGATTATGTAGAAAATTGTTGGTTTTGGTGGTTCCATGATTTCCACAGTGCCTTCAAGCATTTTAGCAACCTTTCCCATGGATGGTCTCATCTCCGGCCTCTCCTGAACGCACCACATTGCTGTCTTCACCATACGTTCAATCAATTTGAAGTGCGTCTTACCATCATAAGAGTGTTTAATTTGACGATCTAGAATTTCCTCTATCCTCCTTTCTTCGATTGCCATTTCAAATGCCCAATGTGGCAAATACCATTCTTCACTTGCAACAGAGGAAGGTCCTTGAATTAGATTCCTTGCCCCAGTCACAATTTCCAAAAGTACCATGCCAAAACTAAACACATCAACTTTGGAGGTGATTGAGTCATTTTTCACCCATTCAGGCGCTAGGTAGCCTCGTGTGCCACGAATCCTTGACTTGGTTACAATCTGCTCCTTCTTCTTCAGTTTAGACAGCCCAAAATCCGCTACCTTGGGGCAAAAGTCATCCCCTAAAAGTATATTCTCTGGCTTAATGTCACAATGTAAGACCCATTCTAAACACTCCTCATGCAGGTATGCAATTGCTCTTGCCACACCGAGGGCAATCCTATACCTGATATTCCAATCAAGTATCGGCTTTTGCTTGACACCGGTCATTGCTGCTGTCTCATTTGTTTCGTCTCTTCCATCACACACATCGTGACCTGATCTAAAGAGATATTTATCGAGTGATCCATTAGGGACATGCTCGTAGACCAAAATCCTACGACCCTTCTCATTACAAAAGCCCCATAAACGAACCAAATTAAGATGGTGCATACGTGCTATGATAGTCACCTCACCCCAAAACTCCGCGTCACCTCCGGTGACATTTTTCAAGCACTTAACAGCCACTGGACGACCATCTTGCAACTTTCCTATGTAAACATCACTAAAACCACCGTTTCCTATGATGTTTTCCTTAGAGAAATCCTTTGTTGCTAATTTTATTTCAGCATAGCTAAACCTTTTGGGCCCAGATGTTGGCAATAGCCCAAGCCCAAGTGTTTGGGCCATATCTCGGTACTTCACATACCTCTTCAAGAAGGCCCAAAACAAAAATCCTGCACCAGCAATTTCAGTGGTAAACAGGATAATTATAATTATTAAATTTCGGGTCGTCCTGTTGGACTCTGCAGAAGGATCCGGTAAACTAAATTGGATCGGGCATGTAGTATCAAGTACTTTCGACATGCCCGTAAAGTTACTTGGATCGGTTTCCGAATAGTCCACCCTAAGATAGAAAGCCATCTCCGTACCCGGGGACCAATACCCGTTCAAGAGTCTATCTAGTTGGAGCACACAATAGCCCAACCCATCAAACTTAAATCCGAACCCGAGGCATCTTTGATTTGCCCTACACTTAGACTTGCAATTAGCCAAGTTAAGTGTTTTTACACTAGTTTGATTTGACCCACCCGAGTAATTCACATAATCGAGCCTTAAAAACTTGGTTTTACCCATATCAACAATCGGATTCTTTCTCACACACGAGTCTGACCCAGTGCTCCGCATATAACCCGGTGGGCACACACATTCGTAACCCGAAAAAGTTAACCCATCACTATAACAAATATAACCCGGCCCACATAAACCATGTATTTGACAAATCTCAAGCACAGCAATCCAAACAGGAGCCCATGTGTGCTTATTCGGGTCATAACTAAAGAAACGAAGGTTCCCATCATCACCCAAGGTAAGTCTTCGGGTTCGGTTCTGCCCGAAATCCGCCAAAGTAATCGGGTTCCCACCATTTTGTTGGACTAGCCCATCAACACCAAAACTCACAAATGGATTAGCGGCAGTCCAATACGCCGACCCATTAAAAACCAAACTACTTGACCCGTTAAAGCTAAACTTCCCATTTCTAGAAACCAAAACGGTGCCGTTTCCAAAAGTTTGATTCGGAAGAAAAGTATCAGTTGGGTGATCAAAACTCTGCCAAGAACCAAACACCAAATTCCCATCATCCCTGAGAAACAATCCGGTGGAGTTCGAGTTCACTGAAGTTGGGGTTGACCATATTGTGGGCCCAGAAGAGCCGTTGGTTAGCCGAAGCTGACCATTAGAAGTGATGATCAAAGAAGCCGATGCTTGAACAGGGATATCCCAGTTGGCAGACCAAACTACGGTTTGATCAGATATGTTGTGGTACCAAATTGAGAATGTAAATAGGTTTGAAGAACCCGGGAAATGTCGAAAGCCGGCTGCGAAGGCCGAGCCAGGGGAGATAAGGGTTTTGTTCTGAGAAGGTTGCCATGGGAAGTTTGAGGTGTTGAAGGAGGAAAGGGATTGAGCAGAGGAAGATGGTGAAGATTTTAGAAGGTTAATTATTAGGAAATTAAGGAGAATTAATTGGAATTTCATTTTTTTTTTTATTTTTTGGAGGGATTGTTTGGGATTTTGGAGGGGTTTGAGGTGTGAGTGGTTGAAGGTGTTTTAATGGCGGCTATCATTTGAATTATTGGTATTTTTTTGACATTTGACAGATTGACCATTGACTTTTTTCAATAATGGCATAGGTTAAATTATTTATTGACAACTTGGTATTTATTAATTTGATATTAAGTTAAAAAAAAAAAGAGAATTTATAAGTTTAAGTTTAGACTATAGAGTGATGCAAAATTTTGTATTTCTTTCATCCTTTAAAAATTATTTTTATGAATCCTTATCTATATATAAAAAATAATACTCTATACAAGTTTAGGGAATTTTTAGATTCGTTTTAATGCATGTTTGCTCAGATGACCAACATTTTTGAATTTCTATATGTGCGAGATGCTTTGGCTTAACATAATTCTTCGAAAAAAAATGGTCAATATGCCAATTTTCAACCACAAACCTTCAAGTCCTTAATTTTCAATTTCTCTATAGATTATACGAGTACTTTGTATTAATTTAATTTACAAACTATGGACCGAGTAGTTTTGTTATTTAAAGGCACACAGTATAAGGCCAAGGGTATTTCATTTATAGTAGCGGTGTTCTCGTGCTGGAAATGTTCAATTAATATTTAATATGGCTATTGGCTACGTTTACATTTCTAAAAATAAAAGCTTACATATAACACTTAAAAAGTTATTAAATCATTTTACAGTAATCAATTTAGAAGGAAGAAATATTTCTAATAATTTCCCTCAAAAAAAAAAAAAAATTTCTATAAAATATCTTCTGCTCATAATATTCTAAGTAAACTCTCTTGGGTCCTTGCGCACATAGCCACTGCACATAAATACAATAATTCTAAACGTATGAGTGACTCAGTAGTTTTTAATTACGAGTATAAATTCAAAGAAGGTTTTGGGTCCTTCGGTATGAATAGCCGCTCAAAGGTCTTCCTTGGTTTGACCCTTTGTCTTTCCCAAATATTCAAAAAACATGCCAGTAAGATTTTCAATAGTCAAAACAAGGTTGATCTAATAACATACTAGGAATTGGTAGTTAAAGAGCATGATCCTATCTCACATGGCACGAAAATGGTTCGACTCGACACAATTCAATTCCGTCACTAATTAAGTTGACACAAGCAAATTTCAAAAATGGTCCGTCTCGACACAAGTCACTCACAAGCCCAACACGAATATGGTTCAACTTGACACGAGTTCATCACAAGCCCGACACGAAAATGTGTATGTCAAATATAGAAGAACGATAGATGGAAGTGTAATTCAAACTCCACTGTGAATTATAGTGAGAATGCCACACTAGTATTGTTATTGCGCATGTTGTTATATAAAAGTGTTGGATGTTGTGGCATGTAAATCAATCGATCAGACAATGTAACCCAGGTCTTAGAACCCTACGATAATTTATACGGATTAATCCAATTTAATTCAATTTCTTTGACGGGGCAATTTGATTCAATCTAGAACATAACTTTTTTCAAAAAAAAAAAACATTCTTACATAATTCTATAGTACAAAAAATTAAGACCCAAATATCTTTGAAAAGTTCAAGACATCAAGGTAAGGGTGATAATGATACAAGTGGCTTTAACACACCGTTGAGCCTACGACACTATTAGAGCCAACCATTATTTTCATGAAGATTTTTATTTTATTTTATTTTGTGTGGATGGTTGTATGTACTATGTATAAATCATGTTTAATGTGACAAAAATTGTACTACCTTTGACTTGTCATTACTTTGGACCGTATTAGTCACGTAATTGTGAAGTTAAGCAGAATTGTAACATACATTTCACCATTTACTAGCAAGTCTCAAGTCACAACTATTCAACAAATGAAACTCATGGCCATCGGAAAGAAACTATTCCCTGGAATCCTTCTTTCTCTATTCGTCCTTCCAAAGAATAATTTTCAAATGTTTAAAAAACTTGAATGAAACTTTCACATGTGGGGTTTATTTATTTATTTTTTTTGTCAATTCTTATCTTTAATCTCATTCGCTTTCCCTATTTTGTGCGGATGGTTGTATGTACTATGTATAAATCATGTTCAATGTCACAAAAATTGTATTACCTTTGACTTGTTATTACTTTGGACCGTATTAGTTACGTAATCGTGAAGTTTAGCAGAATTGTAACCTGCATCTCACCATTTACTAGCAAGTCTCAAGTCACAACTATTAAACAAACGAAACTCATAACAATCGGAAAGCAACTATTCCCTCGAACCCTTCTTTCTCTATTCGTCCCTCCAAAGAATAATTTTCAAATTTAAACTTGATTGAAACTTTCGCATGTGGGGTTTATCTATTTTTTGTCATTTTCTTGTCTTTAATCTCATTCGCTTTTCCTATAAAGAGGGTATGAGGCAAACTCAACACGACACCAAACCTTTAGACAAACTTAGAGGGATTGAAGGAATACAGAGTACTATTGTATATATTACGATTACTATTCACTATTTCACTAATAAAATAATATTGCCTAATACACCCACTAAACCATCATCATGAGAGCTCATAATATCTTCTTCCTCTTAATTACTTGCAATTTTTACTTCTTTTCAGCATCTTCCAAACCTTCAAATTATCTACCTAGAGGCTCTTCATTGACTGTCGAAGATGCTTCATCGAAGCTTCTCGTCTCGCCGGACAAAACCTTCTCTTGTGGCTTCTACACTTTCAATGCCACCACACATGCCTATTACTTCTCAATTTGGTACACCAACTCCAAGGAAAAAACCGTTGTATGGACGGCTAATCGAGATAAACCCGTAAACGGCCGTGGCTCGAGGTTGACCCTAGGGAAAGATGGTGCACTAGTCTTAACTGACCGTGATGGCTCATTTGCGTGGGAAACAAATACTTCATCACTCGCGGTTGATAGAGCCGAGCTTCTTAACTCCGGAAACCTTGTTCTTAAGAGCAAAAGTGGTAAAATTCTTTGGAAAAGTTTTGATTTTCCAACTGATACTTTGTTACCTAATCAATTTTTTACAAAGAACCAAAAATTGATTTCTAGAATATCCCCACAAGTTTTTAGTCCTGGCTATTTTAGTTTTTATTTTGATTATGAAAATGTGCTTATAATAATTTACGACGGCCCTGAATTTTCAAGCAAATCTTGGCCTAATCCTGATAACAATGTCTTTCAAAATGGTAGAACAAGTTACAATAGTACTAGGGTTGCAGTTCTTGATGATACAGGCACTCTTGTATCGAGTGATAAACTACAAATCAGTGCTTCCGATGTTGGCTTAGGGGTTAAGAGAAGGTTAACAATGGATCATGATGGGAATTTGAGGCTTTTTAGCTTGAATGATATGTCCGGGTTATGGACCGTAACATGGCAAGCTATTATTCCACAATGTAATATACGTGGTCTATGTGGTAGGAATGGGATTTGTATATATACACCTGACCCTAAATGTTCATACCCTCCGTACTATGAACCTGTAAATTCGACTGATTGGAGCAAGGGATGCAAGCCTATATTTAAAAGGCGATGTAATGATACTGAATTTATTGAGATACCTCATGTTGATTACTATGGTTTCGATCTCAATTATACTCAAAACATTTCATTTAAGGATTGTCAACAACTTTGCTTAAGGGATTGTCGTTGCGAAGCATTTAAACATGCAATAAGAAGCGGGTTATGGACTTGTTACACGAAAGGTGACCTTTTCAATGGGCACAATTACATATATGATGAAAGTGTGTACCTTAGAATTCCAACAAGAGTGAAAACATCGGAGTCCAATAATATCCTTAATGTATCGCGTTTAAATTGTGGAGGTGGAGATCCGAAGATAGTACTCCTACCCAAGTCGTATAATGATGCCTCAACTCGAAGCTTTAAGTGGGCATATTTATACTCATTTGGTGCGGCTATTGGAGCAATTGAAGTCATTCTTTTCGTATCAAGCTGGTGTTTCTTTTTCAGGAAACATGGGACTTTGGGTTCTTTGGAAGAAGGGTACCGGACTATTTCTAGTCAATTTAGGAGCTTTAGCTACGGGGAACTCAAGAGGGCAACGGAGAAATTCAAGCAAGTTCTAGGAGAAGGCGGGTTTGGAGCCGTTTACAAGGGTGTTTTGGCGGATGAAAGGGTGGTAGCAGTGAAGAAACTCGAAAATGTAGTCCATGGGGAGGAAGAATTTTGGGCAGAAGTGAGCACATTTGGTAGGATCAATCATATGAACTTAGCTCGAATGTGGGGGTTTTGTTCGGAAGGGATACAAAGGCTCTTGGTCTATGAGTACGTCGAGAATGGATCCTTAGACAAACACTTGTTCTCTTCCCCCACTAGAAGCATCCTTCTTGAGTGGGAAAAGAGATTCAAGATAGCACTAGGTACCGCGAAAGGCTTAGCATACCTTCATCACGAGTGCTTAGAATGGGTTATCCATTGTGATGTAAAGCCTGAAAACATACTTTTGGACAGTGATTTCGAGCCTAAAATATCAGACTTTGGGTTAGCAAAGTTATGCCAACGCGATAGCCAAGGGCTATCCCAGTTGTCCATGATGAGAGGCACGAAAGGGTATATGGCTCCCGAGTGGACAACAAACCTTCCTCTTACATCAAAGGTTGATGTTTACAGCTACGGAGTAGTGATACTAGAGCTAGTGAGAGGGCTTAGACTATCGAGTTGGGTAGTCGACGATAATGCTAAAGAAGAGGAGATACTTGGGTTGAAAAGTTTTGTGAGATTTGCACAAGGTAAGATGCAAGATGGAGGGAATTCATGGATCGACGACTTGGTAGATTCGAGATTGGAAGGAAAATTCTGTCGAAACCAAGCAAATAAAATGGTTGAGATAGGACTTTTGTGTGTCGAGGATGACAGGAACAAGCGTCCAACTATGGAATCAGTTGCCCAAGCTCTTGCCGAGTGTGAAGATGAAGTTGCAAATATGTGACAAATACTCCTTAAAAATAATGCTTGGATACATATATATATTTTTTTTGAGCAAAATGCTTGGATGTAAGTTTTTTTGTTTTTTTTGGCCAGAATGCTTGTATAATGTGTTATTGTATGCGTATAAATTAAAAACATAAATCAAAGAAGTAATTCTTTTAAGAAATTAAAAAAGTTGTTTAAAATTATATATTGTTTGACAATAATATGTACTCCAAACGTGTTATCCTAGCTTCTAGGACATGATGTTTTTACCATCATAATGAAAAATAATACTGTATTGTAATTAAGGAATGATTTGCTTCACCTTATTTTCAAATTAAAATTTGTTGAATTTAAATTATTTTTCGATTTTTTATTATAGTTTTTCTTTACAATTTCAAAATTTGAACTAAAATAATTATTACTGATTTTTTGTTTTTTTTTTTTATTTTTTATTTATTTTTTTTTATTTTTTTTGTGGGGGGTACTGAATTGAAATTATTTACAAATAATATTTCTTTAAAGGTGAAGAGAACAAGACTTAAATATGGTTTTTTCTGATCTAACTTCAAGTATAATGTCAAAAATATAATTAAAAAAAAAACTTATTAAAAAGGATTTTTATATGAAATTTTGGGACCATCAACTTATTAAAATGACAACAGCATATTCGTGCGTGGCCTTTTCAATGTCGTCATTCGTCCTCTAAATCTTTTTTATTTATTTTTTTAAGGCAAACGGAGCATATAATACTTAGGAAATGTCCATTTCTGCCAAAAATATAATGTCCATTTCCGATCTAACTTCAAGTATAATGTCAAAAATATAATTTAAATAAAATATCTTATTAAAAAGAATTTCTATATGAAATTTTGGGACCATAAACTTATTATGGACCAAAAATATTTGGTTGATAAATGACAACAGCATATTCGTACGTGGCCTTTTCAATGTCGTCATTCGTCCTCTGAACTTATAATATATATATATATATATATATATATATATATATATATATATATATATATATATATATATATATATATATATATATATATAATATACTAGGTTAAAATCCCGTGCAATGCACGGTTGACGGTTGTTAAATATTTTTGACAATAATATTACAAGAATCCTGCACCAGCAATTTCAGTGGTAAATAGGATAATTATGATTACTATATTTCGGGTCATCCTGTTGGACTCCGCAGAAGGATCCGGTAAACTAAATTGGATCGAGCATGTAGTATCAAGTACTTTCGACATGCCCGTAAAGTTACTTGGATCGGTTTCCGAATTGTCCACCCTAAGATAGAAAGCCATCTCCGTACCCGGGGACCAATACTCGTTCAACAGTCTATCGAGTTGGAGCACACAATAGCCCAACCCATCAAACTTAAATCCGAACCAGAGGCATCTTTGATTTGCCCTACACTTAGACTTGCAATTAGCCAATTTAAGTGTTTTTACACTAGTTTGATTTGACCCACCCGAGTAGTTAACATAATCGAGCCTAAAAACTTGGTTTTACCCATATCAACAATCACTTGGTTTTACCCATATCAACAATCGGATTCTTTCTCACACATGAGTCTGACCCAGTGCTCCGCCTATAACCCAGTGGGCACACACATTTGTAACCCGAAAAAGTTAACCCATCACTATAACAAATATAACCCGGCCCACATAAACCATGTATTTGACAAATATCAAGCACAGCAATCCAAACAGGAGCCCATGTGTGCTTATTCGGGTCATAACTAAGGAAACGAAGGTTCCCATCATCACCCAAGGTAAGTCTTCGGGTTTGGTTATGCCCGAAATCCGCCAAAGTAATCGGGTTCCCACCATTTTGTTGGACTAGCCCATCAACACCAAAACTCACAAATGGATTAGCGGCAGTCCAATACGAATCCGACCCATTAAAAACCAAACTACTTGACCCGTTAAAGCTAAACTTCCCATTTCTAGAAACCAAACAGTGCCGTTTCCAAAAGTTTGATTTGGAAGAAAAGTATCAGTTGGGTGATCAAAACTCTGCCAAGAACCAAATGTTAGTAGATAAGCAAATTAAACGAAAGTACTTATCTCAATGTTGTGTAGACCAATTGACAATTGCCGCGTCGTGGTAAACCACTGACCTAAAAGACGATTCCGCACTACCCCGGTGCAGTAGACATCAAGCGGTCGCCCTCCAAGATAAGCACGGCGCCGGAATTTGTGTGCACTCACAAACCCGACTGGAATTCAAAATACTTGCCCAAAAACCGAAGGGATATATTTTAAGAGAAGGTAAGAAGTTAAAGATGGATGGTTTTGTTGTCATAGCTTTCGGAGGTGAATAATGTTGATTTATAAGGCAATGGAGGGAGTAAAAACAACCAACAATTAAGGGGAAATAGTCATCAATCAAGTGGTGTAACATCCACCCATTAATCCCCAATAAGAGCTAGCTTTAATCAACATTAAAAGGGTAACGGCTAGTCTTTAAGTAACAACATTAATCAGCAATAATGCCCATTAAATTAGCAATAAGAGGAAGCTAAAATTAAGGGATTTCAATAGCCATTAAATCCCAACCGTCAAAGGAATAAACACCGTAACTTTCTTGGTTTTACTTCAAGAATTCCAACACCAAACACCAAATTCCCATCATCCCTGAGAAACAATCCGGTGGAGTTCGAGTTCACGAAGCTGGGGTGGACCAGATCGTGGGCCCAGAAGAGCCGTTGGTTAGCCGAAGCTGACCATTAGAAGTGATGATTAAGGAAGCCGATGCTTGAACAGGGATATCCCAGTTGGTAGACCAAACTATGGTTTGATCAGATATGTTGTGGTACCAAATTGAGAATGTGAATAGGTTTGAAGAACCCGGGAAGTGTCGAAAGCCGGCTGCGAAAGCCGAGTGAGGGGAGACAAGGGTTTTGTTCTGAGATGGTTGCCATGGGAAGTTTGAGGTGTTGAAGGAGGAAAGAGATTGAGCAGAGGAAGATGGTGAAGATGTTAGAAGGTTGATTATTAGGAAATTAAGGAGAATTAATTGGAATTTCATTTTTTTTTTAATTTTTTGGAGGGATTGTTTGGGATTTTGGAGGGGTTTGAGGTGTGAGTGGTGGAAGGTGTTTTAATGGCGGCTATCATTTGAATTATTGGTATGTTTTTTGACATTTGACAGTTTGACCATTGACTTTTTTCAATAATGGCATAGGTTAAATTATTTATTGACAACTTGGTATTTATTAATTTGATATTAAGTTAAAAAAAAAAAGAATTTATAAGTTTAAGTTTAGACTATAGAGTGATGCAAAATTTTGTATTTCTTTCATCCTTTAAAAATTATTTTTATGAATCCTTATCTATATATAAAAAATAATACTCTATATAAGTTTAGGGAATTTTTAGATTCGTTTTAATGCATGTTTGCTCAGATGACCAGTATTTTTGAATTCTATATGTGCGAGATGCTTTGACTTAATATAATTCTTCGTTGTCAATCGGCCAATTTCAACCACAAACCCTCAATTCCTTAATTTTCAATTTCTCTGCATAGGCAGTATCCTATAGTTTATACTTTGTATTAATTTAATGTACAAACTATGGGCCTGAGTAGTTTTGTTATTTAAATGCACACATGACACAGTATAAGGCCAAGGGTATTTCATATTTATAGTAGCGGTATTCTCGTGCTAAAAATATTCAATTAATATGGCTATTGGCTACTTTTACATTTTTAAAAATAAAAGCTTACATATACAAGTAACACTTAAAAAGTTATTAAATCATTTTACAGTTATCAATTTAGAAGGAAGAAATATTTCTAATAATTTCCCTCAAAAAAAAAAAAATTTCTATAAAATATCTTCTGCTCATAATATTCTAAGTAAACTCTCTTGGGTCCTTGCGCACATAGCCACTGCACATAAATACAATAATTCTAAACGTATGAGTTACTCAGTAGTTTTTAATTACGAGTATAAATTCAAAGAAGGTTTTTGGTCCTTCGGTGTGAATAGCTCAAAGGTCTTCCTTGGTTTGACCCTTTGTCTTGCCCAAATATTCAAAAAACATGCCAGTAAGACTTTCAATAGTCAAAACAAGGTTGATCTAAAAACATACTAGGAATTGGTAGTTAAAGAGCATGATCCTATCTCACCTGGCACGAAAATGGTTCGACTCCACACAATTCAAGTCCGTCACTAAATTGACACAAGCAAATTTCAAAAATGGTCCGTCTCAACACAAGTCACTCACAAGCCCAACACGAATATGGTTCAACTTGACACGAGTTCATCACAAGCCCGACACGAAAATGTGTACGTCAAATATAGAAGAACGATAAATGGAAGTGTAATTGAAACTCCACTGTGAATTATAGTGAGAATGCCACACTAGTATTGTTATTACGCATGTTGTATGAAAGTGTTGGATGTTGTGGCATGTAAATCAATCGATCAGACAATGTAACCCAGGTCTTAGAACCCTACAATAATTTATACGGATTAATCCATTTTAATTCAATTTCTTTGACGGGGCAATTTGATTCAATCTAGAACATAACTTTTTTCAAAAAAATATTCTTACATAATTCTATAGTACAAAAAATTAAGACCCAAATATCTTTGAAAAGTTCAAGACATCAAGGTAAGGGTGATAATGATACAAGTGGCTTTAACACACCGTTGAGCCTACGACACTATTAGAGCCAACCATTATTTTCATGAAGATTTTTATTTTATTTTATTTTGTGTGGATGGTTGTATGTACTATGTATAAATCATGTTTAATGTGACAAAAATTGTACTACCTTTGACTTGTCATTACTTTGGACCGTATTAGTCACGTAATTGTGAAGTTAAGCAGAATTGTAACATACATTTCACCATTTACTAGCAAGTCTCAAGTCACAACTATTCAACAAATGAAACTCATGGCCATCGGAAAGCAACTATTCCCTGGAATCCTTCTTTCTCTATTCGTCCTTCCAAAGAATAATTTTCAAATGTTTAAAAAACTTGATTGAAACTTTCGCATGCGGGGTTTATTTATTTATTTTTTGTCATTTCTTATTTTTAATCTCATTTGCTTTCCCTATTTTGTGCGGATGGTTGTATGTACTACGTATAAATCATGTTCAATGTCACAAAAATTGTACTACCTTTGACTTGTTATTACTTTGGACCGTATTAGTTACGTAATCGTGAAGTTTAGCAGAATTGTAACATACATTTCACCATTTACTAGCAAGTCTCAAGTCACAACTATTCAACAAACGAAACTCATAAGAATCGGAAAGCAACTATTCTCTTGAACCCTTCTTTCTCTATTCGTCCCTCCAAAGAATAATTTTCAAATTTAAACTTTGTATTAATTTAATTATTTTTTGTCATTTATTTTTTGGAACTTTCGGATGTGGAATTTATTTATTTTTTGTCATTTTCTTGTCTTTAATCTCATTCGCTTTCCCTATAAAGAGGGTATGAGGCAAACTCAACACGACACCAAACCTTTAGACAAACTTAGAGGGATTGAAGGAATATAGAGTACTATTATTGTATATATTACGATTACTATTCACTATTTCACTAATAAAATAATATTTGCCTAATACACCCACTAAACCATCATCATGAGAGCTCAAATAATCTTCTTCCTCTTAATTACTTGCAATTTTTACTTCTTTTCAGCATCTTCCAAACCTTCAAATTATCTACCTAGAGGCTCTTCATTGACTGTCGAAGATGCTTCATCGAAGCTTCTCGTCTCGCCGGACAAAACCTTCACTTGTGGCTTCTACACTTTCAATGCCACCATACATGCCTATTACTTCTCAATTTGGTACACCAACTCCAAGGAAAAAACCGTTGTATGGACGGCTAATCGAGATAAACCCGTAAACGGCCGTGGCTCGAGGTTGACCCTAGGGAAAGATGGTGCACTAGTCTTAACTGACCGTGATGGCTCATTTGCATGGGAAACAAATACTTCATCACTCGCGGTTGATAGAGCCGAGCTTCTTAACTCCGGAAACCTTGTTCTTAAGAGCAAAAGTGGTAAAATTCTTTGGAAAAGTTTTGATTTTCCAACTGATACTTTGTTACCTAATCAATTTTTTACAAAGAACCAAAAATTGATTTCTAGAATATCCCCACAAGTTTTTAGTCCTGGCTATTTTAGTTTTTATTTTGATTATGAAAATGTACTTATAATGATTTACGACGGCCCTGAATTTTCAAACATATATTGGCCTAATCCTGATAACAATGTCTTTCAAAATGGTAGAACAAGTTACAATAGTACTAGGGTTGCAGTTCTTGATGATACAGGCACTCTTGTATCGAGTGATAAACTACAATTCAGTGCTTCCGATGTTGGCTTAGGGGTTAAGAGAAGGTTAACAATGGATCATGATGGGAATTTGAGGCTTTTTAGCTTGAATGATATGTCCGGGTTATGGACCGTAACATGGCAAGCTATTACTCCACAATGTAATATACATGGTCTATGTGGTAGGAATGGGATTTGTATATATACACCTGACCCTAAATGTTCATGCCCTCCGTACTATGAACCTGTAAATTCGACTGATTGGAGCAAGGGATGCAAGCCTATATTTAAAAGGGGATGTAATGATACTCAATTTATTGAGATACCTCATGTTGATTACTATGGTTTCGAGATCAATTATACTCAAAACATTTCATTTAAGGATTGTCAACAACTTTGCTTAAGGGATTGTCGTTGCGAAGCATTTAAACATGCAATAAGAAGCGGGTTATGGACTTGTTACACGAAAGGTGACCTTTTCAATGGGCACAATTACATATATGATGAAAGTGTGTACCTTAGAATTCCAACAAGAGTGAAAACATCGGAGTCCAATAATATCCTTAATGTATCGCGTTTGGATTGTGGAGGTGGAGATCCGAAGATAGTACTCCTACCCAAGTCGTATAATGATGCCTCAACTCGAAGCTTTAAGTGGGCATATTTATACTCATTTGGTGCGGCTATTGGAGCAATTGAAGTCATTCTTTTCGTATCAAGCTGGTGTTTCTTTTTCAGGAAACATGGGACTTTGGGTTCTTTGGAAGAAGGGTACCGGAATATTTCTAGTCAATTTAGGAGCTTTAGCTACGGGGAACTCAAGAGGGCAACGGAGAAATTCAAGCAAGTTCTAGGAGAAGGCGGGTTTGGAGCCGTTTACAAGGGTGTTTTGGCGGATGAAAGGGTGGTAGCAGTGAAGAAACTCGAAAATGTAGTCCATGGGGAGGAAGAATTTTGGGCAGAAGTGAGCACATTTGGTAGGATCAATCATATGAACTTAGCTCGAATGTGGGGGTTTTGTTCGGAAGGGATACAAAGGCTCTTGGTCTATGAGTACGTCGAGAATGGATCCTTAGACAAACACTTGTTCTCTTCCCCCACTAGAAGCATCCTTCTTGAGTGGGAAAAGAGATTCAAGATAGCACTAGGTACCGCGAAAGGCTTAGCATACCTTCATCACGAGTGCTTAGAATGGGTTATCCATTGTGATGTAAAGCCTGAAAACATACTTTTGGACAGTGATTTCGAGCCTAAAATATCAGACTTTGGGTTAGCAAAGTTATGCCAACGCGATAGCCAAGGGCTATCCCAGTTGTCCATGATGAGAGGCACGAAAGGGTATATGGCTCCCGAGTGGACAACAAACCTTCCTCTTACATCAAAGGTTGATGTTTACAGCTACGGAGTAGTGATACTAGAGCTAGTGAGAGGGCTTAGACTATCGAGTTGGGTAGTCGATGATAATGCTAAAGAAGAGGAGATGCTTGGATTGAAAAGTTTTGTGAGATTTGCACAAGGTAAGATGCAAGATGGAGGGAATTCATGGATCGACGACTTGGTAGATTCGAGATTGGAAGGAAAATTCTGTCGAAACCAAGCAGGTAAAATGATTGAGATAGGTCTTTTGTGTGTCGAGGATGACAGGAACCAGCGTCCAACTATGGAATCAGTTGCCCAAGCTCTTGCCGAGTGTGAAGATGAAGTTGCAAATATGTGACTCAACAATAATTAACTACAATTTGGTTATGTTCGAGTGCTTAGTATATACTCCTTAAAAATAATGCTTGGATATTTATTCTATTTTTTTTTTAGCAAAATGCTTGGATGTAAGTTTTTTTATTTGTTTTTTTGTTTTTTTGGCGAGAATGCTTGTATGTATGTTAATGTGTTATTGTATGCATATAAATTAAAAACATAAATCAAAACGCAAATTCTACTCTACTCCTAGGGTACCGTGTTCATGGTATTTCAGGTTTATAAAATTTATGTTATTTTAATATGAATTTCTTGTTATTTTAATTTATTTATATGTTATTTTAAAATAAATATATGTTATTTTATATTTGCAAGTTGTTTTTTTTTTTTTTTTTCCAACTTTGATCCTTTCACCGTACTCCAGATTTATAAAATTAAATTACTTTGATATGAACCTTTAATTATTTCAATTTTTATATATGTTATTTTTAAAATAAGTACATGTTATTTTAATAAATGCATTTTTTTTTTTACATGATGTTAAAGTATATAAATGAATAACATATTATTTTAGAAAAATAACACAAAGTTTATATTGGGTATAGAGTAGTGGAGTATTGTGATCCATGAGTATATAATACTAATTGAAATCAGAGAAGTAATTCTTTTAAAAAAAATTCAAAAAGTTGTTTAAAATTATAAATTGTTCGACAATAATATGTACTTCAAACGTGTTATCCTAGCTTCTAGGATATGATATTTTTACCTTCATAAGTAAAATAATACTATATAGTAATTAAGGACTTATTTGCTTCACCTTATTTCCAAATTAAAATTTGTTGAATTTAAATTATTTTTCGATTTCTTATTATATTTTTTATGTACAATTTTCAAAATTTGAACTAAAATAATTATTACTGAAATTTTACTTTTTTTTGTAATGAATTGAAATTATTTACTAAATATAATTTCTTTAAAGGTGAATAGAACAAGACTTAAATATGGTTTTTTCCTATCTAACTTCAAGTATAATGTCAAAAATATAATTTAAAAAAAATATCTTATTAAAAAGGATTTCTATATGAAATTTTGGGACCATCAACTTATTATGGACCAAAAATATTTGGTTGATAAATGACAACAGCAAATTCGTGCGTGGCCTTTTCAATGTCGTCATTCGTCCTCTGATTTTATTTTTTTGAGGCAAACGGAGCATATAATACTTAGGAAATGTGTCCATTTCCGCCAAAAATATAATGTCAAAAATATAATGTGCATTTCCGATTTTTTATTTATTTATTTTTTTTTTTATTGAGGGAATGCCCATTTCTGATCTAACTTCAAGTATAATGTCAAAAATATAATTTAAAAAAAAAATATCTTATTAAAAAGGATTTCTATATGAAACTTTGGGACCATCAAATTATTATGGACCAAAAATATTTGGTTGATAAATGACAACAGCATATTCATATTTTCCTCAAAAAAAAAAAAAAAAAAAAAAAAAAACAGCATATTCATACATGGCCTTTTCAATGTCGTCATTCATCCTCTGAACTTTTTATTTTTATTTTTATTTTTTTAATACTTAGGAAATATCCATTTCCGCCAAAGTAAGAATGCTTTGGGGAAAGGAACTCAACCGTACATATTCAGAGTTCACACCCGTATCCCACCTTGCTATAAGATGAGCAACGGCATTACATGCTAGTTTAACATGAGAAACTAAACATACATCAAAGAAATTCCAATCAACATCAATATCACCATAGACATTAAATCTAAAAGCATTGAAGACAGAAGCATTGTTACTCATTTCAAGTAACTAGGGCAGCTATCGCGCGCATAGCTAGTCATATCTAGAAGCTCTTTCGGATTGTTTTAAGATAACAAATTTAGTTTTTGGTATGTAAACAACTATGTTTATGGGTATAAATGTCCAATACAACTAACATTAATGCATGAGAGCAAATAAGTACATAATTAAATATTTTAGAGGGTATAATTGTCAAAATACTATTCATTAAAAAAACTTATACATATTAATGAGGGTATATATGTAAATACACATTTTAAAGGGTATAATTGGCATTACACTATTCATAAGAGTAATTTTCTACTTTTTATAAGGTAGGGATATTACAGATACATACGAAGTGTATACTAGTACTGTATTAGATTTATTGACGTAATTTCAGCACATATAGCCATATAGGCTAATAACATAGTGTTAAATAAAACACTTTGAATTTAGGGAATTTAGCATGTTTTTTGAGCTCATGAGATAACCCACATGTGAGTGGTGTGTTGTCCAACATCAATTGAGTTTATAAGTGAGAGTTTGTATTGGGATGTGTATTTCACACGTAGTATTAAAGAAAGAAGATAATTGTGTCCACTTTATAAGGCTAAGGGGCTACTTCCCTCATTGCCATATGGTTTTGAGGTGAAACCACCTTGATTGTGTGAAGTGAATAGCTGTGACGGGTGTGGTCCAGACCCGTTTATCATGTTTCGTCCCTTTTTTTTGGTTAAAATAGATGAATAAATTCATGATCAAAATTTCATTTACTCTATTTGTGAATAGAATATTTTTTAAATGAGACAAATAAATACAGTATACAAAATCAACCCAACAAATGAAGTTTGAAGTTTCGTATTTGATGTGCTAGTAGTGCTAGTGCTACTATTAGTGCTATAGTGCTTGCAATTGTTGAATAGACCGACTTCGATTTCTTATCATGACTTTCGATGAGTTTTATCAACGACATACATACATACGAGTACTTCCTTTGTATTTTTATGTGAATTTATTTATTTATTTATTCGTTTATTTATTTATTCGTAACATTAGTCGCATATTCCACGTTATTTACATATACAATAATAATAAACACAATTGCATTTAGATTTTATTACATTAATTTCATTAGTTTCAATGTTTCATTGTATTAATTTTTTGTAATTTTAGCTCATACGAGTTGAAAATTGACTACAAAATTAAGATTTAATTAAAGAAGTTTAAGTTGGTTTTACGTTGGAAAATGACCAAATGTGAACAGTTGAAATGGATCAACTTATAAATATGAAGTACCTGCTATTTTGGGCATTATAAAACACTAGCTAGCTTATGAAAAATCTTACATGGGCATCCTAACTATCTTCTTCTTCACCACTTTTTTCTTCATTTTAGCAACATCTTCAAGTTATATCTCAAGAGGATCTTCCTTATTAGTCGAAAATTCGCAATCGGTTTCAAACCTTCTCTTCTCCCCTGATAAAACCTTCACTTGTGGCTTCTACACTTTCAATGAAACCACCCATGCTTACTATCTCTCAATTTGGTACACCAACACCAAGGATAAAACCGTCATTTGGACGGCTAATCCCGTAAAACCCGTCAATGGCCGAGCCTCGAGGTTCACCCTAAGGAAAGATGGTGCATTAGTCTTAACTGACCTTGATGGCTCAAATGTTTGGCAAACAAACACTTCCTCAACAAGTGTTGATCGAGTCGAGCTACTAGACTCCGGGAACCTTGTCCTTAAGAACAAAAGTGGTAATATTCTTTGGCAAAGCTTTGATTTTCCTACTGATACTTTGCTCCCTAATCAACCTTTTACTAAGAACAATAAACTGATTTCTCGAATATCACCCTTTGTTTTTAATCCTGGATATTATAGTTTCTTTTTAGATAATGATAATGTGCTTAAAATGGTTTATGATGGCCCCGAATTTACGAGCATATATTGGCCTAATCCTGATTATACCATATGGGGTAATGGTAGAACTAGTTACTATAGTAGTAGGGTTGCAAGTTTTAATGATATAGGAACCTTTGTTTCTAGTGATTCGCTAGAATTTCGTAGTCTAGATTCGAGTTTGGGGGTTAAAAGAAGGTTAACAATGGATTATGATGGTAATTTGAGGTTATATAGCTTGAATAATTCGTCGGGGTTATGGGTTGTAACATGGCAGGCTATTGCTAAACAATGTAATGTTCATGGTTTATGTGGTAGGAATGGGATTTGTATTTATACACCGGACCCAAAATGTGCGTGCCCTCCATACTATGAACCCGTAAATTCGAGTGATTGGAGCAGGGGATGCAAGCCTAAATTCGAAAAGGGGTGTAATGATTCTCAGTTTCTTAAGTTACCCCATGTCGATTACTATGGATTTGATCTCAATTATACAAGAAACGTTACATTTAATGATTGTCAACAATTATGCTTAGGGGATTGTCATTGTCGAGCATTTAAACATGTAATAAGAGGTGAGTCATGGTCTTGTTACACGAAAGGTGATCTTTTTAATGGGTATAATATGGCAGATGATAGTTTGTACCTTAGAATTCCAACAAGGGTAAAAGTATTAGAGGTCAATCGAAGTATCCTTAATGTGTCGCGTTTGGCTTGTGGGGATTCAAAGGTAGTACTCTTGCCTAATTCATATAATGTTGCCTCAACTCGAAGCTTTAAGTGGGTGTATGTATACTCATTTGGTGGAGCTATTGGTACAATCGAAGTCATAATGTTGGTTGCAAGTTGGTGTTTCTTTTTTAGAAAACATGTGATTTCGGCTTCTTTGGAGGAGGGATATCATATGCTTACTACTCAGTTTAGGAATTTTAGCTATGGCGAGCTCAAGAGGGCAACCGGAAAATTTAAGCAAGTTCTAGGAAAAGGAGGGTTTGGAGCCGTTTACAAGGGTGTTTTGGCCGATGAAAGGGTGGTTGCAGTAAAGAAATTGGAAAACGTCTTTCAAGGATAGGAGTGAGCATTTTTGGCAGGATCAACCACATGAACTTAGCAAGAATTTGGGGCTTTTGTTCCGAAGGGAAACATAGGCTCTTGGTTTATGAGTTCGTGGAGAATGGATCTTTGGACAACCACTTGTTCTCGTCCTCTAACAACTCTGTTGTTCTTGAATGGGAAAAGAGGTTTAAAATTGCATTAGGCACGGCGAAAGGTTTGGCTTACCTTCATCATGAGTGCCTCGAATGGGTTATCCATTGTGATGTTAAGCCCGGAAACATACTTTTAGACTCCGGTTTTGAGCCTAAAATCTCAGACTTTGGCCTTGTAAAATTGTGTCATCGAGGTGGTCATGGACTATCAAATTTAACACAAATACGAGGCACAAAAGGCTATATGGCTCCTGAATGGACAACGAACCTGCCACTCACTGCAAAGATTGATGTATATAGTTATGGGGTTGTCGTGGTACTAGAGCTTGTGAAAGGAACTCGTCTAACGAGTTGTGCAGTTGATGATAGCCTTGGTGAAGAAGAGGTTACAGAATTTTCAACCTTTGTAAGCTTCGCGAAAACAAAATTGCAAAATGGAGAGGACTCATGGATGGAAGACATGGTCGATCCAAGGTTGGAAGGAAAATTCAGCAAGAATCAAGCTGCTAAGTTGATCGAGATAGGACTTTGCAGATTGTCAAGATGAAACTGCATCAGTAGATACCCTAGGCTATGTGTGACTTATATTTGTAGTACTCATTTAATTTAATTACATGCAACATCTAATAATGTAGATGCATTTTGATAAACGAGCTTGGGCCATACCCGTCACAAGTATCCACTTTATACGACCAAGGAGGTTCCACCTCAAAACCATATGGCAATGAGGGGAGTAGCCCCTTAACCTTATAAAGTGGACACGAATTTTTTCTTTCTTTAATGTGGGATACACATCCCAATATTTCTCTTTCAATGTGGGACAACACTTTCAGTCACATGTAGGTTTGCTCATGGGCTCAACACATTTTCAGTAGTACACAACTACATATATTTACTAGGTTTATAAGATTTATCCTGCTATAAGTGAACTATAGTTTAATTTTATGCTCATCTTACACAACTTTTTATTATTACATACATAAGAGATCATACCAGCCTACCTAGATACCTATATACTCAGATATATTGTATTATAGGAGTTAATTTTTAATTTAAAGCAGAATTTTGAAGCTTTATACTAATGAATACGTAAATTAGTACATGATAGGACTTTCCTTTTCTTAGGGAAAGACAAGGCAAAGTCTAAGAAAGAAAAATAAAACGTCAACTATTAATGTATGACTCCTAATATTTTCAAAGTCTTCGAAGTCTTTATTTTGGTTGTTTGTGGGCATTGTGGCCTGTGGAATTCTTCCATACATAGAAACTACGAAACAAAACCCAAACTTTAATTTCGGAGTATGAGTATGACACTCTTTCTTTAAGAGACCATATTGGTCGATCGATCCACACACAGAAGTATAAGAAAATTCGAATATGAGAGAGCGGTGAGTTAAGTTGCTAATCCCCGAGACCACCAACTAATGTTGCCTCATCCGGCCACGAAAAAGGCATGTTTGTACAACAATTTATGAAATCATTCGAATAGTTAGCTAGATTAGACTTGATCTGTTATGCTTGTTTATTTTAACAGGTTGACATAAACAAGATACTCCCTCCGTTTCAATATGATAGTCCCATATGGAATCAACAAAAAGACTTGCGTGAACCTGGTCCACAATAATGTTATTGTGGACCCGAGGTTTATAAACACGTAACCGACATAATATTGAACATAGTGACCCTTAATTTTAACATAGTAACCTTATTTTTAACATAATAACCTTTATTAAAACTAGTATAACGTTTAATATTATTGTAAACTTAAAGTGCAACGTTATGACTCTAATTTTAACATAGTGACCTTTATTATTCATATTAATCGGTATATAAAATATTTTTTTTTAAAAAAAATAACATCTTATAACCTATATATTACCAAAATGACTTTTATTTCAATATAGAGACCTTTTTTCTATAATAGTGACCCTTTTTTTTTTTACTAATAAAACAACTATAGTTTCTCTAATGTTAGTGGTCCACAATAAATTAGTGTGAACAACGTCCATTTAAGAATTTGTATGGAACCAATCACATTAAATAAGAAAAGAAGAATATTTGGAATCTAACTTTAAAGTAAAAAACAATTCATAAATAGTTTTGCCTTAATTAAATTTTTTTTTTTAATTTTTTTAGGAAACCGTCAACCATAATTGCATAATTCAAGGGAATAATTTTTTTACTAAAAGTCATGTCATCAAATCATAATCAATTAATTTAAGGGAAATTCCCAATGGTAACCCTCTATTTTTTTAATTTCTCAATGGTAACTTTCAATTTTCAAAATTATCAAATATAACCCCACATTAATAATTAATCATTAAATGTGACATTAGTGGGTTAAAAAAAGGGAAATTACAATATTTTCCGTTAAGTTGTGGGTGAATGAGTTATTTTGCTAACCATGGTTAAAAGTTAAATTATCATATATGTATTACTACTACTATATCGATTTATTGCTAGTGCCGCCAACCAATTTCCTGCTATAGACATTCTTCTCTTCGTAAAAAAAAACTAGCAAATTCTCCATTCAAGTTTTTGTGGAAAACGATTGAAAACGAGGGACACAACATATTCAAAGGGTTTTTTTTGGGGTCTTGGTGTTTTCATTCCAATTTTTTACCTTCAAATTGTTTAGGGCTTCAGATTACAAGTAAGTGCATTCTCTCAATTTTAGGTTAAAGTTTCAAAATTTTTGGTAGAATTCTAGGTTGGGTTTGTATAATTTGTGTCAATTTTGCTGAAAATTTATTTGATTAAATATATAGAAATTAATGGGTGGATTATGACAATAGAAATTGACGGAATTGTGAGAAAATTCTTGTAATTAGCTATTAGTTTTTATTTATAATTTTTATATCAGAGTACTCTTTTGGTCAAATTTGTGATCTTACCTGGAAATTGATAACTTGTTGGACCCAATTGAAGAACCAACGACATGTTGGTAATCAATTTACACTGCCTAACCAACTAGTGTAGAGTCATTGACTAATTGCAGTAGAAGACGAGGCTAGATAATATCAGTAAACTTTGACATAAAACAAAAGGTAGTGAATGGCAAATACAATTGAATAGAAAGGGAAAAAAATGTGTTGGCATATGTATTCTCCGATTGATATGTGTAGTGTCTTATATACAAAATAGTCATATGTTTGGAGTAATCAATGGACAAATGGCAAGCTAAATTGTACAAGTATATATTGAATGGACAAATGGCAAGCTAACTAATACAAGTATATATATATATATATATATATATATATATATATATATGATGCAACAGATGCTAATTAAGCTAACAACTAACAAGTTACTTTTTATGTTGCTACTTTAATATATATTGGTTTTCATTCTACTACAATGAAATGCTACTTTGCTAAAATAATTATTGGGTTTTATTCTTCGTTTCTACAGATAATTTAGCCTAAAATATGGGTGATAATGTAGTTTTGAGATTTCAATACTCTGGTAAAGACACTGACATCGTTGTGCAAGATGTTGACAAGGTCAATTTAGTAGACCTTATTATCGAGTATTGGGAAATAGCTGAGCGAGAACAAACCCCAATGCCTAAGCATCCTGAGTTTACATACATTCACAAAATGGAACATGTTGAGCTCAAAAATGACATGGCGCTAATGAAGATGTTTGTTGACTTATCTGGGAGGGATTTGATTTACATATGGGTGGGGGAGCTTCAAAAATCAACTCCAATAGTTGAAATTGCACAATCACTTAAAGCTTCAAGAAGAGTGAATGCCACTGAAAGTAGTGATCATATTGAACCTCAGCCCATCCACTCTAGACCAATCTAATGAACCTCGCCTCACCAAAAAACAAGAAACTGAAACTTTAAAGCAAGCCGAGGTTACATTTGACATGGCTCCTCCTCGCTCTCCTATTAACATAAATGAGTTGATTGTTGATAACATGGAATATTGGAATAACATTGAGATCACTGCAGTTGAAAAACGCTCTACATCAAGGTGATAGAGGTGATGACTGGTGTATAATTTCTGATAGGCACAAGGTAATATTATATACTAATTAATATATTAATTAAATTCTATTAATGAAAATTGTTTATAACTACTTGCTTTTGTTACACTAACTTGTTTTATTATTTGATTTTTTTTTTTAAAAAAAAGGCCATTGAAAAGGCTTGTGCAGAATTATGGCCAAAAGTTGGAAGAAGGTATTGTTGTAAGCATCTAAGTGTTAATTGGAAGAAACCCTTCTCAGGACCAAAGATGTTGCAACTATTCTGGTTAGCTTGTGGTGCATATTTAGAATTCACCTTCAAAAAGGCAATGACACAAATTCAGAAGGTTAAACCTGCTGCAAGAATTTGGTTGGCCAATTTAGGTGGCCAAGAGAGATGGACAAAGCACAAATTCAATCCAACACTAAAATGTGATGTTAACAAGACAAATTTTGTTGAAAGCTTCAATGCCACTCTTGGGATTGATAGGTGTAGACCTGTTCTAACCTTACTTGAAGGTAAATAATAGTAAAACCATGTATATGTTATTTAAAATTGTAAATTTATTAAACTACGTACTGTTGACTTGATACTTAAAATTGTATGCTTTTGTTTTTGAATTCTGAATAGGTATAAGGAGGGCCACTATGGTTAGGCTGGCTACAAGAAGAGAAATGTGTGAAAAATGGGATAGGCTTGATGTATGTCCAAACATTGTTAAGATGGTTCAAGTACTTTGTAGTGATTCAAGAACTTGTAGGGCATACTTATCAAGTCAAGGGGAGTATGAAATTGTGGATGGGAAGTCATCTCTTTCGGTGAGTCTTAACAACCACACATGCCTTTGCAATGCTTGGCAATTGACTGCAATACCATGCAAGCATGGCATGAGGGCCATATTACATGCAGGTTTGGACCCCTTAAGATTTGTGCACGAGTGGTACTCTGTAAAGAGGTATAAGATGGCATATGCTAATGGTATAAAATTAGTGCCGGATAGAGAGCAGTGGCCTCAAACCGATGTGCTAGTCATTCAACCTCCCGTGATGAAAAGAGGAGTTGGAAGACCAGTGAAAAATAGAAAAAGAGGTGAGGAAGAGCAGAGAAAAGGGAAAAGACCTAAGACTTTACGGTGTGGTAATTGTGGTGATTTTGGCCACAATATTTTGACTTGTCAGAGAGCCCCAACACAAAAGCAGAAAAAGGCACAAAGCAAGAAGAAGAATGCAATGTAGAGCATTGTTGATTGTCCCATTCAATAAGAACATTAGTTTTCATTATACTATTGCGTTAGTTTCCGCTAGTTTATTATTGGACTACTTTTGTGTTTAAGCTTAGATTTAGCTTTAATCTTAATTTAAGTAGTTTAGTTTAAATTATTTATTTAAGTGGACCTGACATGTTATATATCATCATTTACATTTTTTTTTTTTATTGTTTATCATTATCATATGTCTTACATCATATTCTACTTCATACTATTTTAAGTTGGAGTACTATTTTACAAAATCTATGTAAAGATATGGGGAAGCAGGTTTTCCATTTACTCACATAGTACTCCAACTTGATTGATTTTTTTTTTTAATTTTTTTTTTTTGCGGGAACTTGATTGAAATTCTAAATATAATTTTTATTTGCCTTTTAAGGGCCTATTGCTAGTTGCTAGTAGCCGCCACTTTTTCTTTCATTTCATGGAGGCAAAGCATAATTAATTATCATGAACGTAAGACAGTTTCTGGTTAATTGGTCAATTATCATGGAGGAAATTAGATTAACTATAATAATTAACCAAGGTTAGGACTATTTAACAGAAAAAGGTTCATTAAACATGCATATAACCTACTAATGTCACATTTAATGATTAATTATTAATTTGGGGTTATATTTGATAATTTTGAAAATTGGAAGTTACCATTGAGAAATTAAAAAAGTAGAGGGTTACCGTTGGGAATTTCCCTTAATTTAACCAATTAGAATTTAATATGTATAAAATAGGAGATAAAAACTAAGTTAAAAGTGGAATACATTCAATATAGGTAGCTATTTTTGAAACACTCAAAATAGTATGTGGGACTAACAAATTGAAATGGAGAGAGTACTGCTGTCAAATTTCAAACCGAAACCGTTTAACTGCCCGAAACCGACCGACCCAAATGAGAACCGAACCGATTTTAACCGATTTTTTTGAAACCGAAAACCGACTCGAACCGTATTTTAGTAAACCCAAAACCGAATCGACCCGAATAATGTTAAACCGTATAAAAACCGAACCCGCTAACAAACCGAACCAAATA
This sequence comes from Chenopodium album, assembly GCF_948465745.1. NCBI lineage: Eukaryota > Viridiplantae > Streptophyta > Magnoliopsida > Caryophyllales > Amaranthaceae > Chenopodium > Chenopodium album. The sequence goes on along the minus strand of NC_137857.1, from coordinate 33,109,543 downwards.
TAAACCGAACTGAAAGAAAACCGAATCGAAAAAGAACCGAACCGTATCTAACCCGAAACCGGTTCCAACCCGAAACCGTTTAAAATGGCAAAAAAACCGCTTACACCGAACTGTTAGCAAACTGCTACCCGTTTGCACCGAACCATTTAAAAACCGAACTGATTGTAAACCGAACTGGTTATAAACCGAACCGTTTATGAACCAAACTGCTTCTAAATCGAACCGTTTACAAACTTTTTTATATAATTACATGGATTTTTTTTTTACGGGAATATAATTAAATCGAACCGTTTACAAACTTATTTTTTTTACGGGAATATAACTAGTAAGATCAGTATGACTAGAGTTGAAACAGAACATAATATGTATTTATAAAATCAATGAGAATTTGTTTATAATATGATGCCTAAATATGAAATGATTCGCGACTTTATATAAAACTTGTGAACGCAAAAGGTTAGCAAGTACTATCAAATTTCAAACCAAAACCATTTAATTGCCCGAATCCAAACAACTCGATAAACAATTTATTTTTTGAAACCGAAAACCGACCCGAACCGTAATTTAGTAAACTTGAAATGGAACCGATATGAATAACGTTAAAGTGGTTAAACCATCGAAGAAACGAACCAGTTATAAACTGAACCGAAAAAGAACCGAACCAGTTAAAAACTGAACTGAAAAAGAACCGAACCAGTTATAAACTGAACCAAAAAAGAACCGAACTGTTTCTAACCCGAAACTGTTTCCAACCCGAAACTGTTTGAACCGGGATAAAAACCGTTTACACCGCACCATTAACAAATCGCAACCCGTCTGCACCGAACCGTTTACTACCCGGACTGTTTACAACCCGAACCGAATTAAAACCTCTTAAGAATAAACCGAAACCGATAACTATTTAAACCGAACCAAAACCGACCCGTGAGACAATTAAACCGATTCCAAACCGACCCGATTAAAAACCGAACCGATTTCAAACCGAAACCGAACTGTCAAACCGTTTTGACAGTGCTAGGAGGGAGTAATATTTATTGCGAGCTAACTATCCAATCTTTATAGTGAAATAACAATAAAAAGTGATTGATTAAAATTAGTATGACCACCTTTTTTGGCCAACTTTTTTGAAAAAACCACTTTTTATGTTTTTATGTTTTACTAAACCACCTTTTAAGTAGGGCTGGCAATCGGATCAAGTCGGGTCAGGTCCGTGTTCGGGTTAGCTGATTTCGGGTCAGCTACCCCCTGACCTGAACCTGATCCGTTTAACATTTCGGGTTGAAAACCTCAACCTGAACCTGATTTTTTCAGGTTCGGGTCAACCTGAAAAGGACCTTATTTGACCTGAATTTTTATTTGGGTTTAAATAAGGTTATGTTAACCTGAAATTAACCTGAAACTGATCTGAAAATGACCTCTAATTTTTCAAAGTTTCAAACCACCTAAATTTTTCTAACCCTTATATTTTCAGGCAAACAAAGCAAAGGTTCAAACATTTAGTGCTTCAATCCTAACAAATAGTCCAAAATAAAACGCATAGTTAAGTACGATACCTAATTATTAATTACAAACCAAGAGTGTACTTAACAAATTACAAACCAAGTTTCAAAAACACAAGTTCAAATTTCTAGTTCTCAAATCAGATTAGGGATTCAATATGGCTTGCAATTGGATCAAGATCGGGTCATCATGGGGCGTATCATTCTTGTTCTCCACCTCTAATTGATCCACCAAGAATTTCCAATTGAACATGATTCGTTGGACATTACTTCCTGCCAACATACAGTCACAAGTCACAAGACTAATTAAATCTCATAACATGCATTTAATTCATAAATTAGAATAATGAATAATTAAACCTCATATGATAACATGCGTTTCAGTCACAAGAAAAGGAAACTAACAGTTACAAGAGCATGCAGAATTAAAATAATTTAAAACAGAACAATTTCGAACAGATTATGCTGAAAATGAACAATTAAGAACGCATAAATTCATAAATTAGCAAAATAAACAACAAAAATACATGAACTAGCAAGACCAATTCACATAAATTCATAAATTAGCAAAAATAAACAACAAAAATACATAAACTAACAAGATCAATTCGCATAAATTCATAAATTAGCAAGAATAATTAGTATACTTGTAAACTAACAAGATCTATTCGCATAAATTCATAAATTATCAAGAAGAAGCATGAAAACAATAGTTAAATACCGTATGAGAGTGAGAAGAGAGGAGAAAACTCGAATTCAACAATGATGGAGTATTCGGATTCAACAATGTCTAATGGATTTTAGTGTTTTTGAGGACAGAGAAAATTTAAGAGAGAGAAGGTTGAAAACGGCTGAATGAAATGAGGGAAGTGAAGAGGATTTAGGGTTTTGATAGTATATATGGAGCCTCTTTAGTTTATTGGGCTGGCCCATTAGAAGGTTTTTCCGATTTTTTTTGGTTTTGTAACTTAATTTATTTCGAGTTATCAGGTCGGGTTCGGGTTGACCCGACCTGATATTGACCTGAATTTTTTTTCGGGTTAGGTGGGTCGTTTTCGGGTTGAGATATTCAACCTTAACCTAACCCATTTAATTTCGGGTTCGGGTTCGTGTCAACCCATTTAAGTTTTCGGGTCGAAAATCTCAACCCTAACCCGCTCTTTTCGTGTCGGGTTCGGGTCGGGTTTTCGGGTCGGGTCAGTTTTTGCCAGCCCTACTTTTAAGTACCTAAATTTTTTTATTGCACCACTCCTATATCAAATTTTGACGAAAATTTTAACTAAGACGTCAAAGGGGCCAACAACTTGTGTTTTTCCCTCCTAAGTCATTTATTTTTTCCCTCTTAAAAACATTCGGCCCTTCCCTCTATATAAATGTATGACTAAATTGAGTAAAGCTCTAAATATCAAACCTATTTTTGCTACAAAAATTAAATTGTAGTCTTTGTTTATTCTCAAACCCTAAATTGAAGTAATTGAAGTGGATGGTTGGGATGAAAGGGAAGGTTTTGCTGTGGTTGATGATTTGGAAGTGGATGGTTGAGATGCAATCCGTTAGATTTGAAATCGGGGTGATGCAATAAAAAACTTAAGTACTTAAATTAAAGGTGGTTTGGTTAAAAAAAAAACAAGTGGTTTTTTCAATAAAGTTGGACAAAAAAAGTGGTTTATACCAACTTTACTTTTTTTTTTTTTTTTTTTTTTACTATTTTACTTATTTAAATATTGTGTGGGTTGATTTTTGTTCGAGTTTGAGGTCTATATTGCATTATTAATGGAAATTTTTTGTGTTTCATCGGTTTTATGAAAATCATTGTATATTTTGGGTTTTAATGTGTTGTTTGTATTTAGTGAGTAAAAAAAGGATTAATGGTAATATTTGTATTTTGTTTGCGATGCGCCCCCGCCGTCGGAGCTCCTCGTCGCCTCCTTGCTAACTGTAAACTTGCTCGTTCTAGAACTCCCTGTGCTACTAGTTTATTGCATTTTCTTTTGTAATTGTTTTTTTTTTTTTGGGTTTTTCTAAACTATACCCCTAAGGCCAGGTAGTTGAGTTTCTAAGGTGTACTCATGCTTTTTCAAGTTTCAAAGCCATGCCCTTCTTATCAATACTAAAATGTACCCTTATTAATTATTATAAAGTTAATTGAGAGTGTGATTTCGTGGCTTCAGTTTTCGTTATTAGGGTTGTAGTGGTTAAGACTTCTTTCTCGTATCATTTCCTTACCTTTTATCATCTTTTTATTAAATTCATAGTTAACTTTAGGTGACATGGAAGTCCCAAGGAGGGTACCATTTATTAATAGTAGTGAGTTGAGGGGCATAATTTAGAAATTTGAAAAGGCATGGGTACACCTTAGAAACTCGACTACCTTAGGGGCATAGCTTAGAAAACCCTTTTTTTCCTATTTTACTTGTTTATATATTGTGTGGGTTGATATAACCATTGCATTTTGTGGGTTTTAATTTGATTGTATTTTGTGCGTGAAAATAGAATTAATGGAAAATATAAAATCCCTTTTCTTAAACCCGTATTATTTGTCGAGTTATACTTTTTACTAATTGTAAAATATTGTATAATACTTGGGGCCTGTTCTCTTACGTTGAAATTCAGTTAAGTTAAGTTCAGTTCAGTTCAGTTCAGCTGAGTTCAGTTCAGTTCAGTTCAGTTCAGCTCCTAATTTCCTTCTCTTATAAAATATTCATTTCAGTTCAGTTCAGTTCAGTTCAGTTCAGTTCAGCTGAGTTCAGTTCAGTTCTGTTCAATTCAGTTCAGTTCAGCTGAGTTTAGTCAATGAGAACAGGCCCTTGATGTAATTAGTAAACCGATGATATTAATGGGGTTTATACTTATGCAACTAATGTAATTATTTCAACTTAATATTAGCTCAAGACCGTTTTAATTCTGTTGTAATATCATTATCAGGTTATATAATTTGAAAATGAATCAATCAAAAAGGAAGGTGAAGAAAGACGAAATGCAAAAAAACAAAGTTGAATCTATAGCAACTAAAGCAATTACAGGAATAGATACAATGAAATCTTTCAAGGAAATCAAGAAGTTGGAAAACTTCTCATGGAGGTTTCCTCGTACATTTCGAGTGCCGAGGTGGAATGCGAGGGATTCCCCACTTCCTACCCCCATAGAACAGCATGTGGAATTTTGTATTGCCTCGAGTATTAAATGATTGTTCCAAACTCAAGTAAATCTAATTGCCTATTTTTTTGGCAAAGTGTCCGTCGATGTATCTCATGAGTTCATTCTTCATAAGCTGAAGAAGCTTCCAAGAGGCAAGAATTAAGAAATATTACCAATATGTTGAAATGGGTTGTTAAAAATGGGAATAGTAGTCACTCCGGATTACGATGCCATAAAACGAAAAATCAATGAAGGGGGCCCGTGTTAAAGTAGATTGGGAAATTAGTGTCGCGCCGCAAAGTGAATTCTGGGTGAAGGATCTGAAAAAAAAAAATACTTCTGTGCTGTGGAGTTTGTATTGCTGAATTACCTATTGAGACTAACACAGATATATTCCAACCGTTATTTGTTCAAGATGCAAGTATTCCACCTGATAACTACTCTTCAAATTCTGCTCTAGAAATAGAATAAAGTTTAGCACATGCGGTCTTGTTATGTGGGTGGAACTCCAAATTAAGTTGATGGTGAAAACTTTGAATTTTTAAACTCTTATGGCTTAGCAAAGAATAGAATAGAATGCCTGAGGTTTCGCAGATGTACCAATTTCCAAACTAAAGAGAGGTTCTATTGGATTTATGCGCCTTCGGTTAAAAAGTGGTTTTAATTTTGATCAAGATCAATGGGATTAAACTAAGGCAGAACTGAAATACGAAATAGTTAGATTAATTGTCTATTATTCTGGTGAAGTGGGTGTCAAAATATCTCATGAGTTTATTCTTCATAAGCTGAAGAAATTTCCGAGAGACATTTTATGTAAGTGGATTCAAATATCATGAAAAAAAAATACATTAAATTATTCATAAATTAACAAATTACGTAAAACAACAAGTATATTATATTATACATCGTTAATATATATAAAATTTTGTGTACAGATACACATCAGATTAAGATTAATTATAATACCCCGCATTTTCATACATATTTTCCTAATTAATTAATTAAGGATTATTTTATAAAAAGGGTATTTTAGTAAATTTATTATTTGGAGCCAAAATAATATTTGAATTTTGGCGCCAAAAGCATTTTGAAAACTAATCATTATTTTGGATAAGATTTATTATCCATTTATCTTATTTTAAAAACCGGATTATTTACATATTTTGGATATTTTAATTTAAGAAAAATAATATTTTATAAATTAATTATTATGGCCGAAAATTCCCATTTATTTAGCTAGGAAATTTGGATATTCTATGTATAGAAAATATGATTTTCTTAGTTAATTATTGGTGAATAATTGGTATTTTAATTAATTAATTATTTATTTAATTATTCTATATTATTTACACAATTATTTTTTATTCCTTAAACCGAGCAAAATCTTCCTAAATACTAGTAAGGGAATCTCCTATTTTCCTTAATTCTAATTCTCCATCTTTTTAGTATCCAATCATCATATTCTCTTCCCTTTTGTTCCTCTTGATTATTCCCCAAGTAATTCTAATTTCCTTATTATTTTTTATGACATACATACATTCCATATTCAAGTATATACAATCACCTTAATATCCAAACTTTCCTTAATTCTTTATTCACTTCTCCAAGTAATCTCTTAAACCCTAATTACCATAATTCTTCCTACATTTTCCTACCATAATTCATGCTCATACTAGCCTATAAATATCCCTTCATACCTCTCACATTCTTCACACCAATTCTCTTCTTTTCTTCTCCTCAATTTTACACAAATCATCCCGTTTATCTTTGAAGCCAATTTTCGGGCACTTCTGGTCAGTTTATGGGGTATTGACGTTTCACATAAGATTGTTCATCTCGAAAAATCCTTGAGGTTAGGCTCAAGAATCACCCGATTCGGAGTTATATTGAAGGAGTTATAGCCTCTGCAAGTTCTGCCTATTATTTCCTACGCAAATCCAATTCTTCTCTTTTCCTTGGTTTCTTATCTTTTCTTCTTCTCTTCTCTTATTCATTTATTATAATTATTATTATGGGGGATTTATAAAAAAATTATTATGAGTATTTTTAATTATATAAAATCATATTTTAATGATGTTTATGAGAAATTAATTAAAAGGTTCATGTACATATAGTTGGGGGTTTTTAATTATTTGTTAACCTTATATTGATTAAGGTTATATTTATTTGTAGGGTGTGTTCTATCAAGATTCTTGATGAGGTTCTTTTGGTGTGTTTGCTAAGCAAGAATCAAGGTACGTTAGGTGGCTAGATACCTTTGATAGTAATTGGTTTGAATAACATATTTTATATGATTTGATTGGTGATTGAATTAAATTGATTTGAATTGTGATTTTGAAATAAATTATGTTTGGAGGTATTGATAAAAGTATTTTGAATGATTGATTTTTAAATCATGTTTGAATTACTTATCGTGTTTAAATAAAGGATTTGATTTTAAAAGGGTTGTTGAATTAAATAAAAGGTTTTTCAAGGAAGAGTTATTGATTTTGAAATTTATTAATATGAGATTTTATTCTCAAGTATTTATTTAAGAGGTTTTGATTTGAAAGTATGTGGAATTATTAAAAAGGAGTTTGAATTATATTGGATTTATTGAACCATTGAAATATTATAATTAATGCTTTATAAGCATGTTGGTAATCCCACTATGCGGATTTTGGTTTATTGATAAGACTATGGACTTTGTATGACCTAGTCTTTCCTCAAGAATAGCCTTGTAATATAAGGAGACTAGCTTGGAGGGTGTGCACAATTGGGTGAGGAATTGGATTAAAAGAAATTGGTTCAAAAAGGAATTGGATTTTAAAGGAATTGGTTTATCAATTATTTTTGTTGAATCATTGGAATTGGTTTTGAATCATGGGTTTTGGAATTATTGGATTATTTATTGGAAATTGGTTTTAAAACATGTTTGCGAATAAATTAAGTTTACATTATCCTGCACTTATCGTACTTAGCATATTTTGCTAATCCGTATTTCCTATTTGTTTTGGTTCGCCCTGTTTACTGTAATGGTAAGCAGTGTTGACTATTTTTAGGTGGAGTCATGAATGAGCATATGGGAGTCCCGGGATTTGCTTCACTTAGTTTAGGAATGTTGGTCTTGTGTTTATTTTGAGTACTCATAAAAATGTTACTATTTTTATAAGTATTAATAAAGAAGAGTATTGAAGTTTCCGCTGCAAAGTATTGTTATTTTTAGTAAGTTGACTAGCCTTGCGTAATCACGCGGCGGTAACACGCCCAAGTCTATCTCTACGGTATAATTATACGTATTATACTAGTATTTCCGTAGAGGGAGATTTGGGGGTGTTACATTAATAAACCTATTTTTAAAAAAAAAAATATTTTAACAATTTTTATAAAAGAAAAAAATATGAGATTAATGGACCCAAAACTTTGACTTTAGATCTACCTCTGCTGTTGCTATAACTGTACTTTCAATGAAGGACATTAATATATTTAGGAAAAATTGTTAAAAACTACCTTTTAGATGACATTTTTTTTGTTAAAAACTACCTTATTATTTTTTTTTATGAGAACATACCATTATAATAAAAATTTTTGTAAGGACATACCACTCACCAAATTTTAAAGTTTGACCTTATATCATGGCGCTGACGAGTCACATGCCGGTCACGTGACTTCATTAAACCCATTTTTTTTTTTCTTTTTTCCTATTCTTTTCCTTCATCTTTTTCACCCTTTACCCCATACTAACCTTCTCCCTCCTCAATTCAAACCCACCTGCAATAACTCCATCGATATACTGTAGCAAAGATGCCAAAAATAAAATTACATTGAAGAAAATTATACTACACGCTAGGACTTTAAACACCACAATTAAGGTAAGTGCACTACTTATTTGCCTATTAGGTGCTTTCAATTTATTTTTTATTATTTTTTCTTTTTTTTTTGGCTTTGCATCTAAAGTTTCTCCAACAATTAAACATGGCTAAAGCTGGAGTCATAAAGAAATGGAAAGCTATAGCAAGCAAGGGAGGCAAGGGAGACCAACTACAATTTAAAGATGCTATTGACCGGTTCGAATTGGCCAAAAATATTAACATACAGAAATCCCCAATTAAACTCTAATATAGTTACACAATTTGTCAAACAACCACAACAAAGATTAAGATATTTGAATTAAGATATTTAAACTTGTTGTTTGTAATTTCTAAAAGGTTCTATTTCTGGAAGAAATTCTAATTGAATGCGTTTAGAGGAGAGATAAATTGAGGAGAGAGAAGGTATTGGGTATCATTAAGGGGAAAGTGGTGAGAAAGATGAGGGCAAAGAATAGGAAAAAAAATGGGTTGAATGTAGTCACATGATTGGTCAACGCCGTGTTGTTGGGGTCAAACTTGAAAATTCAGTGAGTGGTATGTCTTTGCAAAAAAATTTGGTTTAATGGTATGCTCTCACAAAAAAAAAAAAAAAAAAAAAAATAGTAGTTTTTGACAAAAAAATGTCATTTTCCATATATTTATAAAGTTTTAAGTGTTGATGATTCTAATCTTTCTTTTTTTATTTTTTTGACAAAGGATAAACTATTCTAATCTTTCTAAATATAATGAATTTTTGCTTTACGCTATTCAAGACCCAAATTTGGCTCATGTTGTGCTTGTGTATGTGGTATAAAGCCCAATACTACAGCCCACACGTCTCCTGGGCCAGCTACACAAACGAGCCCAGCTCAACATCTCCCTCCTCTTCCTCTTTCTGGGACGCGTGCTGATTCCCCCTATCTAAGCTCACACCGAAGCCCACCTTCCTCTCCCCTTTCTCCTCCTAACTTGGGCGCTAATGTTGGGCAGAATAGGCCACAGGTGGACCGTGGGCCTGTTCAATCAGCCACGGCCCACTCGCGGTCTATCCACTCAGCCAACCCAAGTGCTCCCCCTAGCCCACAAGTTCATACTCCAATCCCAACTCTTCTTTCTTCTATTACCACGAGAAGCAAAAATGGGATATTTAAACCAAATCCGAAGTATAAAAATTTCAACACTATGGTTTCTAATGTTACGAAATCCCCTCTCTTTCGTAACCCCATTTCTGCTCTTCGTGACCCGAATTGGAAAATGGCAATGGATGATGAATTTAATGCTCTTATTAAAAATAAGACGTGGGAGTTGGTGCCCCGTCCGCCTGATGTTAATGTTATTCGTTCTATGTGGATTTTTACTCATAAGGTGAAATCTCACGGTTCTTTTGAGAGGCATAAAGCCCGTCTTGTAGGTGATTGCAAAACACAACAGGTTGACATTGATTGAGTGGAGACTTTTAGTCTGGTGGTGAAGCCGGCTACTATCCGTACTGTTCTTAGCCTTGCTTTATCTAAAGCTTGGTCAATCCATCAGCTTGATGTTAAGAACGCATTTCTGCATGGTAAGCTTGAGGAGACGGTCTATAATTCTATATGCATCAACCCCTTGGGTACCGTGATAAAACTCACCCTGATTATGTGTGATTATTACGGGGCTCTTTATATGGTCTTAAGCAGGCACCCCGGGCGTGGTATAAAAGGTTTGCAGATTATGTTGCTTCTATCGGTTTCACTAATAGTAAGAGTGACAATTCCCTATTTATTTATCGTCAGGGGGACAATGTGGCTTATTTGCTTTTATATGTTGATGACATTATTTTTACTGCTTCTTCTGATTCTCTGCGGTGTTGTTCTATTATGTCCCTTCTTAGCTCGGAATTTGCTATGAAGGATTTGGGTCAGCTTAATTATTTTCTTGGCATAGCAGTGACAAAACATAAGGGTGGATTATTTTTGTCGCAACGCAAATATGCGGAGGAAATTATTGACCGAGCAGGGATGGCTTCGTGCAAACCTTCGGCTACACCCGTTGAGGTCAAACCGAAGGACAGTTCTACAGGTTCTCCTTGTGCCGATCCTACATTGTATCGTAGTCTTGCAGGAGCCTTGCAGTACCTTACCTTTACTAGACCAGATATATTATATGCGGTCCAACAGGTTTGCTTACATATGCATGATCCAAAAGAGAGTCATATGGCGGCTCTCAAACGAGTCATTCGGTATGTACAGGGCACTATTGATCATGGTTTGCATCTGTATTTGTCCTCTATTTCATCTCTTGTGTCATATACGAATGTTGATTGGGCCGGGTGTCCGGATACTAGACGCTCCACATCCGGATATTGTGTGTATTTGGGTGATAATTTGATTTATTGGTCCTCAAAACGGCAACCGACTCTATCTAAGTCTAGTGCTGAGGCAGAGTACAGGGGAGTTGCTAATGTAGTTTCTGAGTCATATTGGCTTCGAAACTTACTTTTGGAGTTACATTGTCCAATTAAAAAGGCAACATTGGTGTATTGTGACAATGTGATCTGAGTGCTATTTATCTTTCTGGCAATCTGGTGCATCCTCAACGAACAAAGCATATAGAGATGGACATTTTGTTTGTTCGGGAAAAGGTAGCACGTGGTGAGGTGCGTGTTCTTCATGTTCCCTCTAGGCACCAAATTGCAGATATTTTTACAAAGGGGCTCCCTCGTGTCCTTTTTGAAGATTTCAAGGATAGTCTAAGTGTTCGCCCTCCTCCCGCTTAGACTATGGGGGTGTGTTATGATATATTAGTTGTTAATATATCTTTGACTTTGTATATATTAGTTTCCTAGTTTGTAGTTGTGAATATTTTGATGTATATCTCTTAGCTTAATTAGTGGCTTAATTAGTGGCTTGATTAGAGCATGTAATTTGTATATATTCATAGTCAATGGAATGCAATTCTCACGGAAAAGATTTCTTTCAGTTCTCAAGACTTTTAGCTCAAATTATATAATGGCTGGCTATACTACTTGGGAATTCAGCAAAGTGATCTATCATTAATTACTTGAGCAACGCATTGACAATGTAGTAAATTTACAATTATCTTTAACAACATAATGAGTAAGAGAGGAATCAACAAAGATGCATAAATTAGACTACACATCACTTCCAGAGTTTCTCCATAGGGATCCCTTAGTCGGGTCGGTTAATAATCAGATTCGAGTCAAAATCGGGTTAGCTTTTGACTGTTGCAATAATAAATAAAGATGAGAAAAGGGAAAGAATAATAAAAGTTGTATTCAATCCATTGAAAATTGTACAACATATCACATATATATAATGCAAAATAAAACTAAAAATAAGGAACATGATCCCATGATCATTGAACATTCCAACATTAACCCCACTAAACTAATCCATTACTATAATGACTCCACTAACATTACGTGTTAACTAACCACTAACAATTTGAAGCAAATATTCCAACATTGATAGCTCTAATTACATAAAGTTTAATTTAACAATTCAACATTACATACTCCTCTCTCCTATACGACTTAACGCAATATTATTTGAATCTTTGAACACCTCAATGTTACTGGTAGTACAAAAGTGTAGTCAAAGCTAATAACTTTAAAGTCTTTAGAAATCAATATTGCAAGCGTTGACCGGGAGACAAATGAATAAGTCAAATTTAATTATGTTTTTTTCTTCTTATTGTTCCTTTATCAAGTTTAACATACACTAATAGTACTAAACTACGATGTAATCAATGTAATAATGCAATGCACATAATTTTCAAAGTTTGGCACAATAATTCAAAGTTTGAAACTTGATTAGAACAGTATAGTTGGACTAGCTTATAAATAATACAAGTAATCAATATTTTAATATCATTTAAACATTATTATTAGATATAATGAGAAGCCAAACCTTATTTTTCTTCATCATTTTACTCAATATATGTTGCTCCATAATAACAATAGTAGCAACTACAAATTACCTTCCTAGAGGTTCTTCCTTGAATGTTGAAGATGCTTCTTATAAACTTCTCGTCTCACCCGACAAAACCTTCACTTGTGGCTTCTACACTTTCAATGACACCACCAATGCCTATTATTTCTCAATTTGGTTCACGAACTCGAAAGAAAAAACCGTTGTTTGGACGGCTAACCGAGAGAAACCCGTCAATGGCCGAGGCTCGAGGCTCACTCTAAGGAAAGATGGTGCGTTGGTCTTGACTGACCTTGATGGCTCAAATGTCTGGCAAACGAACACTTCCTCAACAACTGTCAATCGAGCCGAGCTTCTTAACTCCGGGAACCTTGTTCTTAAGAACACAAGTGGTAATATACTTTGGCAAAGCTTTGATTTTCCTACTAATACTTTGCTCCCTACTCAACTCTTTACCAAAGAAACTAAATTGATTTCGAGGGTCAACCCTCTAGTTTTTGCTTCGGGCTATTTTAGTTTCGTTTTTGATAATGATAATGTGCTGAAAATGGTCTATGATGGTCCCGAAATTTCGAGCTTATATTGGCCTGATCCTGATTATAACATCTTTCAAAATGGTAGAACACTTTATAATAATAGTAGAGTCGCGTTTTTTGATGAGATAGGGACTTTTGTTTCGAGTGACAAGCTTCAATTTAGTGCTTATGACATGGGTTTTGGAATTAATAGGAGATTAACAATGGATTATGATGGGAATTTGAGGCTTTATAGCCTAAATAATGTGTCCGGGTTGTGGGTCATAACATGGCAAGCAATAGCTCAACAATGTCGAGTTCATGGTTTATGTGGTAGAAATGGGGTTTGTGTTTATTCACCTCAACCAAAATGCTCTTGCCCTCCATACCACGAACCCACTAGCTCGACTGATTGGAGTAAAGGATGCAAGCCTAAATTTGATAGGAATTGCTCTGACTCCCAATTCCTCGAGATGCCTAATGTTCGTTATTTTGGCTTTGATCTTAATAGCACTACAAATGTTTCTTTCGAGCATTGTAAACAGCTTTGCTTGGGGGATTGTCGTTGTCAAGCGTTTCAATACGTCGCTACATGGGGAAGGAAGTGTGTTACAAAATTTTCCCTTTTTAACGGACATAGTCCATTTCAGGCTAGCATTTATCTCCGGATTCAAAAGAGGGTACATGGATTAGAACCCAATAACACCCTTAATGTGTCGCGTTTAGATTGTGGTGGTGGCAGGGAACCGAAAATAGTACTTCTGCCCAATACATATTATGTCACCTCGAAAAGTTTCAAATGGGTTTATATTTACTCTTTTGGTGGGACAATTGGAGCATTCGAAGTCATAATTTTTGCTGCAACCTGGTGCTTTCTTTTCAGGAAACATGGCATTTCGGCTTCTTTGGAAGAAGGGTATCGAAATATTTCTAGCCAATTCAGGAGCTTTAGTTATAGCGAGCTCAAGAGGGCAACAAAAAAGTTCTCGCAAGTTCTAGGGAGAGGAAGTTTTGGAGCTGTTTACAAGGGTGTTTTGGTTGATGACCGAATAGTGGCAGTAAAAAAACTAGAAAACATGATTCAAGGGGAGGAAGAATTTTGGGCTGAAGTGAGCACATTTGGTCGGATCAACCATATGAACTTAGCCCGAATGTGGGGTTTTTGCTCGGAAGGGGTATACAGGCTCTTAGTCTACGAGTATGTGGAAAACGGATTATTAGATAAACACTTGTTTCGTCCTCCACTTGTACTAGTGATACCGTTCTTGCTTGGAAACCGAGGTTCAAAATCGCGATAGGAACGGCAAAAGGCTTGGCTTATCTTCATCATGAGTGCCTTGAATGGGTTATTCACTGTGATGTAAAGCCTGAAAACATTCTCCTAGACAACGATTACGAGCCAAAAATTTCAGATTTTGGCGTAGCAAAGTTATGCCAACGAGATAATGGTCATGGTTTGTCCAAATTATCCAAAATTAGAGGCACGAAAGGGTATATGGCTCCTGAGTGGACAACAAACCTTCCTCTTACTGCAAAAGTTGATGTTTACAGCTACGGAGTTGTAATACTAGAGCTCGTGATGGGAATTCGACTATCAAGTTGTTGTGTAGAAGATTGTCTTGGTGACGAAGGAATACATGAACTGGCAACCTTTGTGAGATTAGCGAAAACAAAGATGCAACAAGGTGGACAGGATTCATGGATGACGAAGTTTGTCGATCCGAGATTAGAAGGAAGATTTAACAAAAACCAAGCTGAGAAAATGATAGAGATCGGACTTATATGCGTGGAGAATGACAGGAATAAGAGGCCAACTATGGAATCAGTGGTCCAAATTCTTGCAGATTATGAAGATGAACTTGCAGTAGTGTCTATTACTTCAGATGATCATTTGTGATTTTATATATGTAACTTTCTTTTTTAAAACAATTATTTATGTAACTTTGGATGATGAAATTGTAATTTTTTTTTTTTTGTTTGAAAGTTATAATTAAGTAAAATCATAAGCATAGTAACACTTCTTCAGCTTGTGTACTGTTGAATGAAAGGCTTTGGTAAAGTGATCCATACATTTATCGAAAATTTCAAGCATACATTAAGAATGTGAAAATACTAGTTATCTACATGATTATCAAATTTGACATAATTGCTAGCTAGCTAGTTATTTATCGTATCACAAGTAGTACATTGTTGGCTTAGGTGGTTCCATGATCTCCACAGTGCCTTCAAGCATTTTAGCCACCTTTCCCATCGACGGTCTTGCCTCGGGTTTCTCTTGAACACACCATAAAGCAGTTTTCACCATTCGATCAATTAATTGAAAGTGCACCTTATCATCGTAAGAGTGTTTTATTTGACAGTCCAATATTTCCTCCATTTTTCTCTCTTCGATTGCCATTTCGAATGCCCACTTGGGAAAATACCATTCTTCACTAGGAATATTGACAGAATTTCCTTGAATCATGTTTCTTTTTCCGGTTACTATTTCTAGCAAAACCATTCCGAAACTGTAAACATCAACCTTTGAGGTAACACTCGTACCAAGATGGTTATACCATTCAGGCGCTAAGTAGCCTCGTGTGCCACGGACTCTTGACATAGTCACTAGTTGCTCCTTCTTCTTAAGCTTTGACAAGCCAAAATCAGCGACTTTAGGGCAAAAATCATCCCCTAAGAGTATGTTCTCAGGCTTGATGTCACAATGTAACACCCATTCCAAACACTCTTCATGTAAGTATGCAATAGCCCTTGCCACCCCAATGGCAATCCTATACCTGATATCCCAATCGAGCATGGGTCTTTGCTCAAGGCTCGACGTTGAATCAATCTCATGGTTATTATCCCCATCATTCCTCTTATTATGGGTTGGTCTAAAGAGATATTTAGCCAATGACCCATTTGGGACATGTTCATAGACCAAAATTCTTTGGCCCTTTTCGTTACAAAAGCCCCATAAACGAACCAAATTGAGATGGTGCATACGTGCTATGATAGTCACCTCGGCCCAAAACTCCGAATCACCACCGGTGACATTTTTCAAGCATTTAACAGCCACCGGACGACCATCTTGCAACTTCCCTATGTAAACATCACTAAAGGCACCGTTTCCTATAACATTTTCCTCAGAGAAATCTTTTGTTGCTGATTTAATCTCAGCATAAGTAAACCTTTTGGGCCCAGTTGTTGGAAGTAGCCCAAGCCCAAGTGTTTGGGCCATATCTCTATACTTCACATACCTCTTCAAAAAGGCCCAAAATAAGAGCACTCCACTAGCAATCTCAAAAGTGAAAATGACACTTACAATTATGATATTCCAAGTTGTGTTGTTGGACTCTCCGGACGGGTAGGGTAAACTAATAAGGGTCGGGCATGTGGTGTTGAGCAATTCCGACATACCTGTGAAATTACTTTGATGCAATTCGGAGTTGGACACTCTAAGGTAAAAGGACATTTCCGTATCAGGGGACCAATAGCCATTCAATAATTTCTCAAGTTGGAGTACGCAATAGCCTGATCCATCATACTTAAACCCAAACCCGAGGCATTTGTGATTTTCCAAACACATAGAAGAGCAATTAGCAAAGCTAAATGTCATTAAATTTGTTTGGTTCGACCCACCTGAGTAGTTAACATAATCAAGACGCAAAAATTTGCTTCTTGAAGGATCAATGTTGGGAATCTTGATCACACACGAGTCTGACGTAGGGCTTCTCATATAACCAGGTGGGCATACACATTCGTAACCCGATAAAGTTGACCCATCACTATAACAAATATAACCCGGCCCACATAAACCATGTACTTGACAAATCTCTAGCAATGCCTCCCAAACAGGGATCCATATCCCCTTCTTTGAGTTAAAAGTAAGGATCCGAAGGTTCCCATCATTTCCCAATCTGATCATTCGAATCCGATGCTTCCCAAAATCCGCCAAATAAATCGGGTTTCCATCTGTTACAACCCGCCCATCAAACCCAAAACTCACAAGCCGATTTGTAAGGGACCAATAAGTATCCGACCCATTAAAAACCAAGTTTTTCAACCCGGTAAGACTAAACTTCCCATTTTTAGTTTTTAAAACAATACTTGTATTTGTTAACGTTTGATTGGGAAGCAAAGTATCAGTTGGGTAATCAAAACTCTGCCAAGAACCAAACACCAAATTCCCATCATCCCTGAGAAACAATCCGGTGGCGTTCGAGTTCACTGAAGTTGGGGTTGACCATATTGTGGGCCCAGAAGAGCTTTTGATTAGCCGAAGCTGACCATTAGAAGTGATGATCAAGGAAGCCGTTGCTTGAACAGGGATATCCCAGTTGGCAGACCAAACTATGGTTTGAGCAGATATGTTGTGGTACCAAATTGAGAATGTATATAGGTTGGAAGAACCGGGGAAATGTCGAAAGCCGGCTGCGAAAGCCGAGCTTGGAGAGACAAGGGTTTGATTTCGCAAAGGATGCCATGGGGAGTTTGAGATGGAGAATGAGGAGATAGATTGAACAGAGGAAAATGAAAGCAGAGGAATTATTATGAAAATGAAAAAAGAGAGTGACATTTTAATGGAATATAATGGTAATATGAAAATGAGGAATTAATGAGATGATAGGATGATTGTGTTACTTTGTTTTATAGGCAACAGTACATTTGAATTGTATTCTTTGGTTGAGGGAAAATTTCATGAGAATTGACGTAAAAATAGTTTGTGTATGAACCTCGACTGTGCCACTACTAGAGATTAGTATGTCGGAATTGGAGTTTGGGCGGGTGAATAATGCCTCAAACGTAAACATAATTGTTGTACTTGTTAGATAGGTAAAATTTTAATTAATTTAGATTTAAGAATGAAATAATAGAGGTCACTTTTTACATTAATTTGGCTATCTTCTTAATTGTATGAAATAGATAACCAAATTTCATTAAAGATTAAGCAATGTAAATTCTCACAATTTAGCAACTAGTAATATTTTTTTGTCAATAAACTATAGTTTAGGCCAATTGGATCTTAATTACAAGCTAGATAGTAGTGTATTATGTACTTCAGTAGTTAAACTATAATTAAAAGGCCAATAGCAATGAATATGCTTATATAATTATATTTGATTATATTTACAGAATTACAGATAATCTTAATGAGGTAAATAAAAAAGAGTGAAGGGAGTGTTGAATAAGGCATAACAAGATGTAATTGATGGGACTACAGTCTACAGGCCCTGTTCTACACGTTTTTAATTTAGACTTTTCAAAGTCTTTTGTTTAGGCTTTAGGGTGTAGAGAATTACACTTCTAATTTTAGGTCTTTCTATGCAATTAGCAATTTTATCACTCTCAAAGTGTACAGCCCGCTAACCCGGACCGGAAGAACCTGAGAGAGGTTCCAGCCTAGTAGGGCCTTTCTCCTCGCAAAAAAAAAAAAAAAAAAAAAAGAAAAGAAAAAAAAAAGAAAAGAAAAGAAACATGCAATTAGCAATTTTATACTTCATAAAATTATGGCACTCAATGTGAGTAAAGGGTAAAAAACTAAATAGATAAAACCCTTTGATATACCATCGTATTTAACAGTGGGATATTGGCCAAAAGGTATAATTGAGGGCATAAGGTTGTATACTTGTATTTGATTTTTTTTTTTTTTTTTTTTTTTTTTTTTTTTTTTTTTTTTTGACAAGAAGGTTGTATACTTCTATTTGATTGATGGAATACATGTCAAGTACTCAATACGCCCTAAATATTCTACCAAGTCAAGGTCTATAATTAAATTGGTCAATGGTCATTTATTCATTTGCTTTTATTTTTCAATATTCGCGATGCATGTAATAGAGTATACAATACTTCCGAAATTGATGTAAATTACCATAGTACTGCTTTGATCAAGTTGTACAATTATGTGCACCAAAAAAAAAAAAAAAAAAAAATCAAGTTGTACAATTATTTACTTGAGGCAAAATATTGAATTAATGTACTATGATTGACCTATATCATTACTCCGTATGCAACAATCCATGATGTTGGTGCCTTAACTTCTCAATTCTCATGTACATACCTTAAACCCTTGGAAAATCAGGTCTCTTCTTTACCCTTTTTGTGTAAATGACATTTATATGGAAGATAACTAGATAAGAAAAGAAAACAAAAATCCTAAATTTGGAACACAATACAAATGCATCCTGATCCTAGTGCAAAGCTATTTTTACAAGAAGTTTCCCAACAAATAATATTAAGTATTGTCCTTGAAGAGTAGAGTAGTGTTCACACTAAATACCCTAGCTTGTTTGATCCCTATATTGCGTACTTGCATGTACTCACTACACCCCTTATTGTTTGCACCGTTTGATCCAAAAAGCTTCCACAAAAAGTAGGCTCATATGGTGCATACAAAAAGGGATTGAGGGAGTAATACATAAGTTACATTGTATGTTCATAATAAAATCACAAGGGGAGTAGTACAGTGCATGTGCCATCGGCAAGAGCTGAGCATACTATTCTATCCTTATTTCTTACCAACCTATCTTATCACGGTCATTTGAAGAAGCGAGATTAACTAATTACATTAGAAAGAGGAAGGGTTAAGTCTACTTATTTAATTTCTAATCCCTCATGAAAGTGTACTCAACATACTTTCATATACAGATTGCTATTGTATTGATTGTGGTACTCGATTATCCTCAATAATTGATAACATTGTTATATGTACGTACTTTTTGTTTTGGTTTTAAGTATCGCAAAGAACTTAAAATTTATTCGGAGTTCTCAACATTCCCACCCCTTCATTATCTATTAAACATGAATATAATCATCGACCACACCTTCGTTATGGCTTAGAGGCGATGAGATACATAGCTACGTACACGCTCTAGAGAAGTGAGTCCAGAGTCTGGACCACGCGGTGCATATTCACAACTTATTAGAAGCAGTCAATGCTTCACATACATAGCTATTATGCAATAACATGCAACAATGTATGCTCAAATCAGGCAACCAAAGTACGTATTATTGATTCACTAATTTACTTATTATAGCTAAGTAATGTCTCTCGCCATGAAAATCCAACCCCTGATCATTTACTTCTTCAATTCTTACGTCAAAGACGCGGTTGCAAACTTTCTCATTTTCCTTGACAAACTCTTCACTTAGCTTGTTGATTCTTCATACACTTTCAATGAATTGTACTATGATTGACATAAAACTTATAGAACGTATTTAAATATCTATCTATCTACTTTATGACAAAATTTATAGCTATTGAATTGGTTGTGTCATAAATTCTCATGTCTAATAACAAGGACAAATAAGGTAAAATTGGTATAAACCACCTTTTTGTCCGACTTTTTTGAAAAAACCACCTTTTAAGTTTTTTTTTTAACTAAACCACCTTTTAAGTACCTAAATTTTTTATTGCACCACCCCTATTTCAAATCTAACATATTGCATCTCAACCATCCACTTCCAAATCATCAACCATAGCAAATCTTTCCCTTCCATATCAACCATCCACTTCAATTACCTCAATTTAGGTTTTGAGAATAAACAAATATTACAATTTAATTTTGTAGCAAAATTAAGTGTGGTTTTTTAGAGCGTTACTCAATTTAGTCATGCATATACATAAAGGGGAGGGTCAAATGTTTTTGGAGGTGAACAAAATACATGATTTAGGAGTGAAAGTCACAAGTTGTGGGTCCCTTTGATGTCTTAGTTAATTTTTTTGTCATGATTTGAAATAGGGGTGGTGCAATAAAAAATTTAGGTACTTAAAAGGTGGTTTGATTTAAAAAAAAAACATAAAAGGTGGTTTTTTCAAAAAAGTTGGACATAAAAGGTGGTTTTTACCAAATTTACCGACAAATAATAGTCAGATTAATTAGTATAAAAATTTGTCTTACCGATTGGTGTGAAAAATGCAACTATTTACATTAATAAACCTTTTTTATGATGATTAACTAATTAATGATTTACATATGCAATATTGTATAATTAGTATTGCGTCTCATTTTGTTTAATCCAAGTATTTACATTAGACATTATGTGTTTAAAACTTGACTCCGAAACAATAAAAAGTCAAATTTTAGGGGACAAAAGGAGTATCGAATCGTCGATTAGAGAACGACTAGTCGACTATGCATGCCAGACCCATCATATACGTCTAATGCATGTTACATATATCATTTCTTTGACATCCGTACTTAGCTTTAGCCTTGAGTATGGACCACGATGTTAACTAGCTAGTTTAAGTAGTCAATTTTTGAGATCTTCCCTAATTCACTACCCCACCTAATTGCTTATTATAAATTGTAACATAACATATTATCATGCACCAATTATTTATACTAACGTACGTACGTAATTATTATTAATCACTATGACAACCAAAACTTTCATCTTCTTCTTCCTTGTTGTTAGCTCATATTTCTTTGTTCTAGCATTATCATCCTCTAGCTCAAACCTTCTTCCTAAGGGCTCTTCCTTAGACGTCGAAGACACGGTTTCGAGCTTCCTTACTTCCCCTGACAAAACCTTCACTTGTGGCTTCTACACTTTTAATGAAACCACCCATGCCTATTATTTCTCAATTTGGTACACCAATTCAAATGAAAAAACCGTTGTTTGGACGGCTAATCGAGACAAACCCGTTAATGGCCAAGGCTCGAGGATCACCCTAAGGAAAGATGGTGCCTTGGTCTTGACTGATCTTGATGGCTCAAACGTATGGGAAACAAACACTTCCTCAACAAGCGTTAATCAAGCCGAGCTACTCGAGTCCGGGAACCTTGTCCTTAGGGACAAAAGTGGTAAAATTTCTTGGCAAAGCTTTGATTTTCCTACTGATACTTTGCTCCCTAATCAACCTTTTACTAAGAACAAAAAATTGGTATCTCGAATTTCACCCTTAGAGTTTTCTTCTGGATACTATAGTTTCTTTTTTGATAATGACAATTCTTTAAAAATGACATTTGATGGTCCTGAAATTTCTAGTATATATTGGCCTGATCCTGATAACGATGTCTTTACAAATGGTAGGACAAATTATAATAGTACTAGGGTTGCAAGTTTTAATGAAGAAGGAACCTTTGTTTCTAGTGATTTGTTTAAATTTAGTGCTTCGGATTCGGGTTTAGGGGTTAAAAGAAGGTTAACAATGGATTATGATGGGAATTTGAGACTATATAGCTTGAATTCTTCGTCGGGGTTATGGACCATAACATGGCTAGCTGTTACACAACAATGTAGTGTGCACGGTCTATGTGGTAGGAATGGAATTTGTATTTATACACCTCAACCAAAATGTTCATGTCCTCCTCATTTTGAACCCATTAGTTTAAGTGATTGGAGCAAAGGCTGTAGGCCTAGATTCGATAGGAGTAGTCACAATAATTCTCGTTTCGTCGAGGTACCCCATGTCGATTACTATGGTTTCGATCTTAATGCTACACAAAATGTTACTTACATAAAATGTAAAAATCTTTGCTTAAAGGACTACCGGTGTCAAGCTTTTAAATACATTCATAGGGGAACTATGAAGTGTTTAACGAAAGGAGCTCTTTTCAATGGATACAGAGCCAAAACTAGCTTACATATGAGGATGTCAATAAGGTCACTACCATTATTAGAGCCTAAAGTTGTCCTTAATGCATCGCGATTGGAGTGTGGAGGTAAGGAGCCGAGGATAGTACCGTTGCCTAATACGTACTACGATGCCTCGAAGAACAACTTTAAGTGGGTGTATGTATACTCATTTTTAGGGGTGATTGGAGTAGTTGAAATGATAATTCTTGTTGCAAGTTGGTGTTTTCTATTTAGGAAACATGGAATTTCGGCTTCTTTGGAGGAAGGGTATCGGACTATTTCTAGTCAATTTAGGAGCTTTAGCTATAACGAGCTTGAAAAAGCAACCAACAAGTTCAAGCAAGTTCTAGGAAGAGGAGGATTTGGAGCCGTGTACAAGGGTGTTTTGGCCGATGCTCGAGTTGTGGCCGTGAAGAAATTAGAGAACATTGTCCAAGGAGAGGAAGAATTTTGGGCTGAAGTAAGCACATTTGGTAGGATCAACCATATGAACTTAGCTCGAATGTGGGGATTTTGTTCTCAAGGGAAATACAGGCTATTAGTCTATGAGTACGTCGAAAATGGTTCTCTAGACAAACATTTGTTCTCGTCCTCCAACGATTTCCTCCTCGAATGGGATAGAAGGTTCAAAATTGCCTTAGGCACGGCGAAAGGCTTGGCATACCTTCATCACGAGTGCCTCGAATGGGTAGTCCATTGTGATGTTAAGCCCGAAAACATACTCCTAGACACCGAGTTTCAGCCTAAAATCTCGGACTTTGGCTTAGCAAAGTTGTGTCAACGCGGTGGTCATGGTTTGTCCGAATTGTCCAAAATCCGTGGCACAAAAGGTTACATGGCTCCTGAATGGACAACAAACCTTCCTCTTACAGCAAAAGTCGATGTTTTCAGCTACGGAGTGGTGATCCTAGAGCTCGTACGAGGTAATCGAATGTCGAGCTGCACGACAGGCTATGATCATGATGATGAAGAGACACCGGAACTAAAGACTTTCGCGAGATCAGTAAAGAGAAAGGTGCTAGACAGAGATGAGGACGACGACTCATGGATGACAGAGTTTGTAGATCCGAGATTGGAAGGGAAATTCAGCAAGACTCAAGCTGCTAAAATGATTGAGATAGGGCTTTTATGTGTTGAAGATGACAGGAATAAAAGGCCAACAATGGAATCAGTTGTTCAAGTTCTTGGAGAATGTGTAGATGTAGCTGATGCAGTGGATGACATAGAACCTTAAAGTATTACAGAGTGAAATTTAACGAGATATTATCGTATATGATGTACTGTTTTATGTTCAAGACAATTTTAGCAGTAGTTTGTAAGGATATAATTATAAATTGTTGTATGTTTAAGTGTATTTGAGATTAATTTTTAACCTAGTCTTTAATCTGATTATTGAATGATTTATCTTCAATAAATTTGATCATGTGAAAACTAAGGGTTGCCAAACTTATATTTGTCCCTATTATAGTTATGCTTGTTGACCACACTGATTAATTGTTTTCAATCCAATCTTTATTGTTTCAATATTTTGTGTAAATTACTTACATGTATAAACTATGTTACTCGGACACGGGTACGGGTATCCGATATTGGTACGGATCCGAGTGTCCGATACGTCATTTTTAAAAATTTAGGACACGGGGACACCGGCTAAACTTTGGACTCGGGTACGGATACGGCAATAAAATTTTTTAAGGAAAAAAACCGGATAATTAGTGCAACAAAATTAAAATATTCATGAAAATTGATTACATAAACTGATAAACACATAACAAAAGAAGTCTTAGAATAAAAACTTAATATCCCAAACAATACGGACTACATAACAAAAGAGTGAAAGACCAAATGTACTGAACAATATATCAAAAGATGTTCTTCAATTCTTCACTTCATAGTTTTAAACTTCCAAAATTCCTTCAGCAGCTCAAGGATGACTAAAAAAAACACTTCTTCTCAAAGGTCATTAAATGATATAGCTTCAAATTCTGGTTCATTGAGGGAAAGGTCAGCAACTTCTAACAAGCTATCTCCATCAATATTATCTCCCCCTTTAAAACCATGCAAACAACAAAAGTTAAAATAAATAAAATGAGACGTTATTTACAAGTTGAACATGAAAATAATAAATAAATAAATGTTACCAACTTACCAATATCCCAATATTTGCTTGGTCCCTCTGTGTAATCCTTTTGCTTTCTAGAGAGCAATCGTAAGTTGTTGTGAATATAGACAAGAATTTCCAAGCGTAGAGTATTAAGCTTGTTTCTTTTGATACTTTGGATGCCCCCATATGTGCTCCAATTCCTCTCACAACAAGAAGAAGAAGCGGGTTGTGATAGCAGCTTGAACGCAAGGCTTTGCAACATTGGAGCACCTGAGCCATAATTGGACCACCATGACATGGGATCTTCATATGCCCTTGCTGCCATGACATGAGGTTCATTAAAGAACCCTAAACCCCCAGAAAAAGCTCCATATTCAAGAAAGACTTTCCGAGCATCATCGGCATTTGGGAAAAGCCTTTGTAAACACGCGTTTCTGTTTCTTGAAACCTCTTCATCTTCATTAGGAGGTACTCTTGGAGTGCTGCCTCCCCCTTGAATCCATTCTTGAGTGTAGTATTTAGGAACTAAAGAATGTGCCAAGCAATGTAAAGGGGTATTGCTTTTGTTCCACCTACTCTCAATGACTTTTTGAATAGCATCATAAAATGGAGACTGCCCTGTGAGAAAATCAGCATCTTCATGATCGAAAATAACTTTTTTCACTTGTTCGATCATCGTATCCCACATGTCATACACCAAATGTAAGACACATGAGTCTGTATCAGCAGCCCTCAAGAAGTTCATCATGGGTAGTGTAAATTCAAGAAAATAATCAAGTCTATCCCACCATCCATCACTCACCAACAAATCCTTAACCTCCCTCGCCTTAAGTTCAACATAACCCTTCCCATTGACCTTAAATTTCTTCCAGTCAGCATCCATCACAGTTTTTTCAAGAGCATCCTTTACCTTTCTTAGCCTAGTTGCCATCACTATCTTAGACCCAAACCTAGTTTCAGCAACCTTTAAGAGTCTTAAATCAGAATAACGTTCAAAAATTGTTTTGGACAAACTATGATTTTGAATAAAATAATTAATTTCATCAACTTGCTTCACTAAATCTGAAATCCATTGACACTCTTTGAAATAGTAAAGTTGTTCGGAGTCTTTCATAAGTAGGAGGAACAAACCCATGCAAGTTTCCATTGGCTAGCCTTTGACAAAATTTTCTGAAGTAAGGATTTCTTGCTAAGTTGAAAGAGAGCATACCCGTATAAAACATCATAGCACATTGTTTGTCAGCTTCTTCCCTTTCTAACACATTGAAGGATAACTCCAA
This sequence comes from Chenopodium album, assembly GCF_948465745.1. Classification (NCBI taxonomy): domain Eukaryota; kingdom Viridiplantae; phylum Streptophyta; class Magnoliopsida; order Caryophyllales; family Amaranthaceae; genus Chenopodium; species Chenopodium album. The sequence goes on along the minus strand of NC_137857.1, from coordinate 33,083,690 downwards.
TGTACCTTTTCTTTTCTTTGAATGAGCTAAATCCGAACCTTCGGGAAGAGAGATGTAATCCTGCTTTTGTTTGGCGCTTAAATTACGAGACCTTTTCTTCTGTTCAGCTTCATCATTTTCCCTCTTAATCTCTCGATATATGTCGTCTGCGATTGTGCAAGGTGAAACACCCAGGTTGGGAATTTTAAGCAAATGCCCTTTCACTTTAGAATAAGAACCACTGACTTCTTTGTTGCAATACTTGCATCTCCACTTCCTGTTACCACCTCCACCAGCAGACAATTGCAAAACTTCGACATGACTCCACAACGGTGTATCGTCAAACCCTTGATTCTTAGTTGGTCGAGGCATGAATGCTGGATACAATTATAAATTATAAGACAAAATTAAATTAATTAAATAATACAAATAAATAAGAAAGTATAAAAATTGATAATATATTTAGAAGATAATCATATATGTAATTAAAGATTATCAAAAGAAAATTAATCAGGGGAATTTGATTCCTATGTACCTTGATTCTCAATTTTGTGGAATGTTTCAGCATATCAAATTTGTGAAACATTTTATTTTGATGGGGTGTTTTATATAGAAGACTATGGAGTAAACTGTAAACCAGTAGGCAGTAGTTAATGAGGGAAGGGGAAGAGTCAAGGAGGAATAAGCATGAGTAGTCAGGGAAGAAGAAGGATTAGAAAGAATTTAAGACCAAAACCTTTTATTGTGCATTTGTGCATCACACGTGGGCTTTTCCCAAGGTTTTGGTCTTATCAAGATTTTTATTTTATTTTTAATTTTCAAAGTAAGGAAAAAAAAAACGTATCATCTATTTATCTATTAATCAAATTAATGTATTACCGATTAATCAAATTGATAATCAATAAATAATTTGATAATCAATCAATAAATTGATAAGTTATTGATCTTGTAACTTAGTAGTTAATCAATCGATAAATTGATAATACATTGATCTTGTAACTTCGTTCGACTTGATTCTAAATAGGTTAGCCAATAACTTAATATGAACAATTCCTTAGTTATTGATCAATCTAATCAATCAGTCGTAATACGATCGATCGATCAATAACTAAGGAATTATTCAATACTTAGTTATTGATCAATAAGTTAACCAATAACTCAAAATAAATAATATCTTTATTGTTGATTGTTGTTCTTATAGTCTTATAGATATTATTCACTACTTAGTTATTGATCAATCGATATATCGTGTTACATTGATTCGATTATTTCGTATTACATTGATTCTCAATAGGTTAGCTAATAACTCAATATAAACAATTTCTTTGTTGTTGATTGTTCTTATAGATATTATTCAATACTTAGTTTGATCAATCGATATATCGTATTACATTGATTTGGTTATTTCGTTCGACTTGATTCTCAATAGGTTAGCTAATAACTCAATATAAACAATTTCTTTGTTGTTGATTGTTCTTATAGATTTTATTCAATACTTAGTTATTGATCAATCGATATTCGTATTGCATTGATTCGGTTATTTCGTTCGACTTGATTCTCAATAGGTTAGCTAATAACTCAATATACTACCTCCGTTTCGTATTAGTTGCAACTTTGGGGTATTATTTGTGAGATATATAATATTCCAAAGTTGCAACTAATACGAAACGGAGGTAGTAAACAATTTCTTTGTTGTTGATTGTTCTTCCAGATATTATTCAATACTTAGTTATTGATCAGTCGATATATCGTGTTACATTGATTCGGTTATTTCGTATTACATTGATCTTAATAGGTTAGCCAATAACTTAGTATGAACAATACCTTTTTTGTTTATTGTTGTTTTTATAGAGTTGTTTCAATACTTAGTTATTGATCAATTGATAAATCGAGAATTTGTTGATTCGGTAATTTTGTTTTATTTGATTCTAAATATATTAGCCAATACTTTAATATGAATAATTCCTTTGTTGTGTATTGTTGTTCACTTGTTGTTATAGAGTTATTTGACTTATTTCAATACTTAGTTATTAGTCCATCGATAATACATTTCCTTATAACTTAGCTCGCTATATTAATCTTTAATAGGTTAATTGATTTGGAAAATTAATTGATCAACTATAAATTTTCTTCTTGACTCTACTAAATATTACAATTACTTAATTGATCTAAAGAATAAAAACAAATATTTACAATTGATTTATAACTAATAAAATAAAATCATATAAAAAATAGCGAAGATAACCTTTCTTTTTATGTCAATTGAAGTATAATTTTATAAAATTTTTTATTTAAATAATGTATAAGAGAACTGTGATTTTGATTAATAAATTAGATGTGATTTTACCACCAGTAAAGTGTCTCTATGTCATTTGAGCTTTTTTTTTAGACTAATAAATTACAATTGATTTGTACAATGGAATGTTTTTAAATTTATACATTAAAGCGTGCAAAATATAAACAATATCCTTTTTTTTTTGTTTTTTTTTTTTTTACAATAGACTACTACAGTAGTAATTGAAATTCTAATTAATATATGTTCAAAAATTGTTTAAAAATACCTGGTAAAAAACATTCAAGAATTTTGAAGGTTGTTTTTTTTAAAGATAAACTTTCTTACTTTTTGTTCGCTATTTTATACGTCATTTTTTTAAATCTGTACTCCATCTATTTTTTATATAGTGTACCATATATTTTTTTTGAGTAATATTTAATTATTTATTCAAGTTGTTATACTTCATTTGGATTTTTTTTAAACAAAATGTATACTCCAGACTCCAGTTATATATACTCTGTATTGAAGTTTTTTCACCATAATATATCAAATATTTTCTTGATAATCAGAAATCTTTTTTTTTTATTTTTTTTATTTGGCAAAGATAAAAAAATTTATTGAGTCTATTTTTAACTAATTAAGATAAATAATATAATATTTAATTTACACAATACGAAGTATAAAACCTTGAGATAACTTTCTTAAAAAAAAATACTTGGGATAGCTTGTTTGGGAAGCCAAACCATTATTATTAAAAAAACGAGTATCAGTGTACCACAAAACCTTTCTGTACCAATGTATTGGAAACCACAAAACCTTTTAAATGTACAGTACACTTCAATAAAAAATAAAAATAAATGTACATTTGTACAGTACAAAATTTTCTCCGCATCTCTTTCTTGGAAACCAGAAAATAAAACCCTAGATCTTCTTTAATGGCCGCATCTCTTCTCTGAGTTATCTTCTCCGCCTCTCTCCTCTTTCTCCGCCCTCTCTCTCCTCTTCTCAGTCTCACTCTATCTCCTTTCGTCTTCATCTCTTCTTTCTTCCGCCCTTTCTCAACTTTCACTCTCATCTCCTCTTTTCCCCACCAGCCCGCATCACCATCAACTAAGGTTTCGAGGTTTTTCGAACTCCATAAGGGCATCAACTAAGATTTTTCATTTCGAACACCATCAACTAAAGGGGTTTCATGTCAAATTCGGCCATGAAAACTCTAGATCTAGAGTTTTCATGGTCGAATTTGACCATTAAAACCCAAAACCGACGTTTTTTTGGTGTAATGTGAGGACGTGAGGTATGTTCTCTTTTTATTTCGTTTAATTTGGTTTAAGTTTTGTTTTTCAACTTTACTTTAATGGTGGTTTGTGATTGAAATTGTGGTGGTGGTAGGTAGTTATGGCCTTTTGGGTCGATCTGGGGATGAAGGGTGGTGAAATAAGGTGGGTTGTGGTAGGTGCGGAACTGCATATCTAGGTTAGATGTGTGGTTTTGTTTGTTTGGTTTTTGATTGGTGTGGTTTGGTTCGGTATTTTTTGCTTCTTCATCTTCTTTTCTGCTCTAGCCGTACCCGAGAGCCAATCGGAGTATCCGGAACGGATTTCATACCCGAGTCCGTGTCGGGTCGTACCGACCCGGGTATGAGGCCAAAAATGGCGTGTCCGAGTAACATAGTGTATAAAACTGTAAAATATAGAGGAGAACGTTTCACATGTCAATTTCATTGATAGCATTTTGTAGTCCTTCCTCCACATACTTTTAAAGATGAGTAAAAATATAAGGTACCTCCCTCTGTGTTTTAATAAGTGTTACAGTAAAATAAATATTATTGTATAATACATTGTTGGATTTGTTGTGTAAAATGTATACTTTCGTAAAATTAATTTTCTTATTATTTTTATTAACATATGATTTGATAAATTAATGATCAAAGTCATGTTTCAACATGCGTGTTTGGTCAAAGTATAACACTTATTAAAACACGGACAAGTATAGAATTATCCAATATTTTCATTATCCCTTCAACTTTTATGCTTTTTCTTAGGCTTTTCCTTAGACTAGGGCAACTAACGCGCGCGATGCGTGCACATAGCTAGTCATATCTAGTTACTCTTTCGGCTTGGTCTTAAAAACACAAATTTAGTTATTGGCAAAATTAGTGACAAAAAAATATGTACACAACTATGTTTATGAGTATAAATATCCAAGACAACTAACATTAATGCATGAAAGCAAATAAGTACGTAATTAAATATTTCAGAGGGTATAATTGTCCAAACACTATTCATTAAAAAAACTTGTACATATTAATGAGGGTATATACGTAAATGAACATTTTAAAGGGTATAATTGGCATTACACTATTCATAAGAGTAAGTTTCTACTTTTTATAAGTTAGGGAATCTTGCAATAATGACTCCATCTTTCCCACATATGAGTATATGACATAAATGGACAGCAATTAAACATACTTTTTTTTCCTTATTATTTCTCTCTTTCCACCTTTTACCCAATACTTTTTTTTTTTTTTTGACAAATAATAATAATTCATTGACTACTTATTACTTTATTAGTCTACCAACAATTACAAAATAATACCTCACATGGTAAGCACTAGGTTTTTTTTTTTTCTTTGAAACAAAGTAGGCAGTAGTTAGTGGGGTGTTATTTTATGAAATAATTAGAAAAAAAATTGCTACTTGTGTCCAAAAATAAATAATCAAATCATAGTGATATATCAAATTATCAATTGTTTCAAAAAAAATATAAAAATTAAAAAATAAATAAAAAAATTATCAATATAAGAAGTTGAAAATGAAAAATGTAGACGATTCACAAATTGAAGCTAAGAATTGTTAAGTGATCACCAAAAATAACTACTAACATTAAGGGATGGCTCGACGGGGTCCACCACAAAATAGAGTAGGGATCGCATCGATAATTGAAGAAAATGGAAAACCCCTTTTAATTCACAGATCAAACCTCCCAATTTCCAATCGATCATCAAACATAAAAGATACAAATTATACAATGGTGATTTTTGCGAAAAGATTCGCAGGAAAGGTTGCCATTGTTACAGCTTCTACTCAAGGAATTGGATTTAGCATCGCTGAACGACTTGGCTTAGAAGGAGCTTCTGTTGTTATTTCTTCTCGTAAACAGGTTACTCAATTCACTAAATTTCTTTCCAAATTCGAATTGGAATTGAAATTGGAATCGTTTGATTTTAATTTGGGTTTGAAATTTTGATCATATTTGTAAAATTTTGTTTCTTAATTTCCTCTGGGTCTTATCTATTTTGCTGATTTTATGTGAATTTCTGTAGTTCTTGGGGTTTTTTAGCTTGAATTTGAAATTGGGTTCGTTTGATTTTTGATTTGGGTTTGAAAATTTGATAAATTTTTTTTATTGTGGAGTTTTGTCTTTAATTTCATCTGTGTATATTAAATTTGATTTAATTAAACTAATTTTGTAGTTCTAGATTATTTAGCTTGGAATAATAGTTAACGAGTCTTTTGTATATATCTGGTTTTAATCAAATTTGATGATTTTTTATGTTGTTGAATTTTTAGCTTGAAATAGTTAAGTAGGTTCATTTGATTTGATTTGGGTTGTTGCAGAAAAATGTGGATGAAGCAGTTGAGAAGCTAAAGGGTAAAGGGATTGATGTTTTCGGTGTTGCATGCCATGTCTCAAATGCTCAACAAAGGAAGAATTTGATAGATGAAACTGTAAAGGTGCCTTTTTTTATCACCTTGATTTTGTTTTTGCTTTTGTTTTTTCGATGATTTCTATGTTTACATTGATTTTATGATTTTTTTCTAATTATAGAATGAATCATGGTTGTTGATTATGCACTATGATGGGTTTCGAGATATTTTATTAAGTATTTCGGTATATTAGTGCATCTAATTCAAATTTTTACTCAGTACCTATTTGATCATGAAATGTTGTTCGAAATTGATTAATGTGTCTTTGGTACCCCCAAAATGTCACCCTGACTGTGAGATAATGGCGTGCAATTGAAATAGATAGATTGTAAAGTTCTCAAAATTTTAGCTTCAAAATGAACTAGGGAACTTCTCCTGATGTTATTCTTTTATAATGCTCTCTAATCTCTAAAGGCATAAGCTTTTTTAAGGAGTGACTTGCTCGTTAAGGAGTGACTTGCTATCTTGTAAGAATATCTACCAGGATTCTAGGAATAACTTTTCTGAAATGCTATAGCTTTCCTTCTATATTTTATTAAGTTTTCAATGGCATTCTATACTACGGAGTAGTATTTGTTGCTGTCTTTCTGTAAACTGCTTTCCTGGTGAGCTCACAGAAAGTGCTTTCTTGCTTGCAGAAATACGGGAAAATTGACGTGGTTGTATCTAATGCAGCAGCTAATCCTACTGTGGATCCGATTTTAGATGTACCAGAATCTGTCCTAGACAAGTTATGGGAAATCAACGTCAAAGCTTCAATACTCCTTCTCAAGGTAATTTCAGTAAGAAGCTGGATTAGTATATTGCTCCCTCCATCCGAAATTAGTTCTCAAGTTATCAAAACATCTCACAAGTCATAATTAATGATATAACATGAAATTAAAAATCCTCCTGTAAAAAAAAAAAAAAAAAATCCACCCTTTAATTGTTAGTTGTGTTATATGTTATATCTAGTTTTCCCTAATATTCATGGGTTTAATTGAAAATCCATACTGTTCTAGCAAATGTGACTTAACTTATTCTGGACATTCAAAATTAGGACTTTGTTGAGGGAGTAAATCAGAATGTATGAGTTGTTGACAGGGCCGGCTCATAGCATGAGCACAATGAGCGATCGCTCAGGGCCCCACTTTGAGGGGGGGCCCAATCATTTTTTATAATAAAAAAAATAAAAAAAATCTAATTTAGTACTTTTATAAAAAATATATGTATATAATTAAAACAAAGCAAAATCAGAAAAATATGCTTCAATATATTTGTTCCAATTCAAGCATTCTTAAAAAATGAAAATAAGATACTAAGATAGGTATCCTTCAAGGTTTTTTTTCCCCTCTAAGCCTCTCACCTCCCAATCTTTATAACTTTGTCTCTTAAAATTCTTTGATGAACTTATATACTACGTAATTTTATTTTTTTTTTTTGTTCAAAATAAGATTATGAAGCATTAGAGAAAAGATGAGTCCAATTGTGAAAAACGTTAAAAAAAATTTAGCAAAAAGAGCAAGTTAACCCAATCTCAAATGACTTAGAATTTGTAATATACACCCGAGTGTAGTACCGTACACCCAACTAACCTAAGGTTAATTTGTTTTCTTCATTTCATGATAAAATGAAAAACGATCATCAAAATGAGAATAAATACTCATGGGTGTATGACTGTACAGGACACCTCTCCAAATGACTATCATGTATTTGTAATTAATTTTAATAAACTTTTTATTATAAAATTCACGAAATAGTTGATTGATGTATTTTTATATAATACAAGTTTATTGTTTAGGCCTTAGGGGCCCCTATTTAGTTTTCGCTCCGGGCCACAAAAATGTCCAAGACGGCACTGGTTGTTGACATGTCAAGGCTTGTGCTGCATGTGGTGGGCTATCTTTTGTATTACTAGTATGCATATTTGGTCTAACTGACTATATTGTCTCTTCTATGGAGGCTTAAGTTTCTGCCATATTCTTTGGCTCTTTGCTCTCTGCATCACATTTTCAAAATATTTAGTGCTACAAATTTTCCCAATCTCTTTACCCTTCTTCAAAACAGGTCGATTGCTCTAGTAAAAATTTGCCAATTGGAAGCGTTGAAAGCATGGGCAATATAAAAAGTCGAGCAGAAGTGGACAAGAGCCTTTTTCTCAATTGTTGCTTCCTATGGATAACCTGATTCCAAGGATTCTTGAATTTTGGTAGTCACATACTCACAATTACATGATAGCATCTAACATACTAGTAGCCACTTGTTCAGTTTTCTGCAGTTTGGTCTTACGTGTACAAGCGTGTCTTCCATTAAGTACTTATTTTTCCACATATGGATAATGGAAAGTAATTGACAAGCCCAAGTAATTACTACGTATTTTCCGTTGAATTGTGTTTTCTAATGATTTGTTTCCCCACCCCCCTCTCCCTGCTCCCTTGGGTCAGTGAGTTGTATCTTCACATTTGCTGTGCTGCAACTGTTTCTAACCTTCAAATTCTTATATGTCTTCTTTTTAGGATGCTGCACCCCATCTGACCAACGGCTCTTCAGTGGTTTTCATCTCATCAATTACTGCTTATCAACCCCCATCATCTATGGCTATGTATGGAGTGACAAAAACAGCTCTTCTTGGACTTACAAAGGTACTAGTTTCAAGTCTTACAATCTGGATGCCATATATTCTGTATGTAAAACTAATACAAAGTTTATGATTCATATCATACTCCCCTGTTCTTGAGTAGGCATTGGCAGCTGAGATGGCCCCAAAAACTCGTGTCAACTGCGTTGCTCCTGGTTTTGTACCTACCCGCTTTGCTGATTTCCTCACAAGCAATGATTCAATTGTAAGTATCATTCTAACACACTTTCACCAGAAGTTTATAATGTACACAACCTTGAAATGGTAGCTAATGTTATGTGGAAACTATAATGTCAGAGGAAAGCTATTGAAGAGAAGGCACTACTTAATCGACTTGGAACCACTGAGGACATGGCAGCTGCAACTGCCTTTCTTGCTTCTGATGATGCCTCTTATATCACTGGAGAAACATTGGTGGTTGCAGGAGGCACTCCATCCCGCCTTTAATTACATTTAAACTCACCTTTTTGTTTGCATAGCAGTTGAAACAAGATTAATAAATCTAAATGTTTTTTTTAATTTTTCATGATTTGCATTTAGTATAGTCTTATAGTTATTGAGGCCAGGGAAAATCAGAGCTCACAGTAACCCAGAAAAATTCCCTCTTATGAGCTGTTAGGAATTCCGCCACCTAAATAAAGGGTCTGGAGAGCATGATTTATGAACACGATAGGTATTATACGAAAGAAAGCCATCTCTGTTCCCCAACAATCTTTACAAGGACTGTAAACTTAGAGTGGTTGTTCAGATACAAGACTGAATATTCAGATACAGCAGACAAGAAGCAGTTGTTCTGCCTTGTTCAACTCAAATCATCAAATGGCAGATAACTTCAAAGCAGCAAACAAATCACATATCACCACAAACAAAAGCTCCTCATAAAATAGCAAAGTATTTATAGATCTATTGTACACATTTTATCGAATTCAGCCTTCATGCATTGTATTAATATATCTGATTTTGCCTATTCAAAAAATATATATATATATCTGATTTTGCATGAATGTGTTAAAATTTGTCAAGTAACTTATTACATTTCAATTGAGGAAGAAGATGAATGATTTACCTGGAAGTTGGGGGAGTTGGATTTCTTGGTGATTTTTTTTTTTTTTTTTTTTCATTCACTGGTATATCCATTTAAGGTTCTAAAACAGAGTACTGACACGAAATTTAGACGAATCCTTTGAGTTAAAGTTTGTGTTCGCAGGACTATACAAAGCTTGTATCATCACATTAACTGCTGCTTAGCTAGCTAGCACAAATAATCAGGAAAACTCATATATCTGATGCTGCAGTAATTCCTACTGTATATGCCATTTCAGAGTTCAGACATACAAGAATCAGTCCTGCATAAGCAACTGATTAACTCAAAATCAACGCGAAAGCTTCTGTACTTCTCGTCAAGGTATGTTCTGTAAGAATTGGAAAAGCTTTGATGATTTATCTTCAACATGTTCTACATGAAGCTACTATTAGTTCAAGATTTACAGTATGCTAACATGTCAGTGTCAAGCTCAAGATTAATGTATTGTTTAAGCCTATAATATACTCCCTCCGTCATTATATTTTTGCATTACCAAAATATGGGTCAAACTTGAAAAACTTTGACCTTAAATTCTCCTCGTTGGACAAAAAAAAAATAGTCATGTGAGATCTTATTTGGTTCGTCTCATTATAAACTTAATTAATATCAACAAGTTTTGACACGTGTTTTGGAGATTGCACAAAGTCAAATGGGGCAAAAATAAAAGGGGGACAGAGGAAGTATTTAACTACGGAGTAGTTGGGAGTGATAATTGACCTGTTGTCATATACAGCATATTAGCATAGTATTGGTGGCTATACAAGGGATTCGAATGGCGGCCTAACGAAAAAATATATCAAGTAGTAATAAATTTCATAGTTTATGAGTATAGAAATGGTTATAAAATAGGCTGTACCTTTTGGTATGCACCAAGAGGCCATTTAACATGTACCATTTTTGCAGCTATATATATAGGACATCCGTATCTCTAGTCCATCACTCAACTCGACACAAAAACGGTGTAGTAGTAGAGATGATGAAGAAGAATGGTTGCGTCGGTTTTGTTCTGATGCTTGCTTTTCTGCTGCTGTTAACTGCACCTCAAACCACGGTGTCTGCTCGCCAACTTCTTCCCCTTTCAAACATTGTTAACACCAAGTCTCTCGCTGATACAATATGCTATATGTGCGAGGACTATAACTATTGTTGCGGAACATGTGTTTGCTATTTCAATGTCATTGATGGGGAGTTCATATTTACTTGTGACAAAGAAATTTGTGATTGATCAACCAATACAATCCAACAATGTACGCTTGTTCAAACGTAATATAAATAAGTTGTACGATCTAGCATGATAGCTACCTTCATTAGTATTATGTTTTCCATAATAATCTTGTTCATAACTATTTGATTACCGTTTCCCCTTTTTATCAAAATCCTTTCCATTCCATTTCCATATTTCTTACCAAACACCCCCTTAGTTCTTACATTTCGATTGAGGAAAAGATGAATGGTTTACCTGGAAGTTGAGGGAGTTGGATTTCTTGGTTTTTCTATTTTTCATTGACTATCCCCTGAAATTTATTGGTATAGCCATATAAGGTTCTAAAATGAGTACTGACGATTTTAGACGAATCATTTGAGTTAAAGCTTGTGTTCGCAGGACTATACAAAGCTTGTATCATCACAGTAACTGCTGCTTAAATAATCAGGAAAACTCATATATCTGATGCCATTTCAGAGTTCAGACATACAAGAATCAGTCCTAGATAAGCAACTCATTAACTGGAAATCAACGCGCAAGCCTCTGCACTTATTAACATAAACCTACTATTAGTTCAAGATTTACAGTATGCTAACATGTCTATGTCAGGTTCAGGATTAATATATTGATTAAGCCTATAATATATTGAATTAGTTCGGAGTGATAATTGACCTGTTGTCATCATATACAAGTATACAACACATTGTTGGTGGCTAATTGGCTATAAAAGGAATCCGAATGGTGGCCTAATGAAAAAATATATATTAAGTAGCAACAATTTCATAGTTTATGAGTAGAGAAATTGTTATAAAATATAAGCTGTATCCCTTGGTATGCACCAAGAGGCCATGTAACATGTACCTATTTTGCAGCTATATATATGTAGGGCATTAGTGTCTCTAATCCATCACACAACTTGACACAAAAACGGTGAAGAAGTAGAGATGAAGAAGGAGAATGGTTGCGTTGGTTTTGTTCTGATGCTTGCTTTTCTGCTGCTGTTAACTGCGCCTCAGACCGCGGTGTCTGCTCGCCAACTTCTTCCCCTTTCAAACATTATTAACATCAAGTCTCTCGCTGATTCAACATGCTATTTCTGCGAGAACCAAAAGTATTGTTGCGGAACATGTATTTGCGATTACGAGGACGTCGATGGGGAGTTAGTATTTACTTGTGACAAAGAAGATTGTGATTGATCAACCAATTCACTCCAACAATGTATGCTTGTTCAAGCTTAATACAAATAAGTTGTATCATCTAGCATGATAGCTACCTTCATTAATGTTATGTACTCCATAATAATCTTGTTCGTAACTATTTGTTGGTTTGGGCGATATCTAAGTGTTACTCATACCGTCTTACATCATGATAGAGTATAAAACATATGTCTGGGTCTCAATTATTAACTTAAGCTTTTGATTAAGATGGTTCAACGTGATATAGAGGTCACGGGTTTGAATCTCATTCACCCCTCCTTCAAAGTGGAATTTTCGCGCCGAGTATGAGAGAGATTGTGCTGCATCCACATTTCAATCCCAGGGGGCCTTTCATATAAAAGGGAGTGATAGAGTATTAAACATTTTCATGAGCCTCAATCATCAGTTTAAGCTTTTGGTTGAGATGGCTCACATACACATCATATTAAATATCATTATATATCATTATATTGTGAAACAGTTGAGCTGAGAATTATAATAAAAATTGATTAGTTGGAAGTGATTATTGAGGTAGCTGGATGACCCCCAAAATTGTCCGTATATGAGAGTTGTTAATCTTGTTATAGCTAAGCCATAGTAATAAGATGATTACATTAAACTATGCAAAGTAATCATCGCTGGAGTACATTTTTTTATTTGTTGAAAGGATGATATCATGTATCATGGTAATGATAATGATAATGAATTACTCGTATATATTTCCTTTATTCTTAACAGTTTGACTTATTTTTCATGTAGTGTGGTCAACTTGAATGTTAACTAATTTATTTAGTTTATAAAATTTCTAGGATTATAAAGGATTGTGATCAAAATTTCATCCATATTACTTGCATTTGCTGCCCTCTCAATACCCAAAAAAATGTGGTCGATATAAAATAACCTTGGCAATACCTTGTTTGATTGTGTTAGATTTGCTTTAGAATGAATAATGATCAAAGATATCCATTGAATGAAAAATCTTGTAAAAGTCGAGTGTATTAAAATTTCACGTTCAAATGGTGCTTTTTTTTAGGAATTTTTTGGCCATCATAACAAGGAAACATAAGAGTATTTAATAAATATCCCTCTTAATTTGGGTATTTGGGTATAGACTATGAACTTTGCTTCTGATGGCCCAAAATGGATGGGCCGACCCTAGAGGCTTTGTTTAAACTTCTCTTTTAATGGCCCAATTGGAACAAAGATCATGAATTCAAGTAGCCCGAAATAAAATGTGGGAAAAAGGGGGTGATTACAGCTGATTAATTATTAGAGGGTGTTAATACATAATTTGCTATCAAATCTCGTTCATATTAATGAGTTTGGAGCTGAGTTCTTTGTACACCAAATAATTATCGATGAAATTTCATAGTATTAAACTAGTACGTGCATATGTCAAACAAAATATTTAAAGTTTGAACATAAAAGTAAAAGTATGCACAATATTATAGAAAGGAAGGAGTACTTAATTCTTTATATAGCTTAATGACTGTGACAAAATTCATATTATTTTCCATTTATTGTTGTTGCAATTATGTGAACTAACCTCTATGGCAAAACCTTGTGAGTTGTGACTTTGTGGTCAATCACATCTATAAGTCCATACCCACTTACGTACTTTCAAAGAAAAATAATTAAATAAAACAAGATAAAATAAAATTCCTTTTCTCCCTCAATTTTCAAGATTTTAGGCTGTAATAATTGATGTAAAGAGTAACCAAACCCTTTAACATACATTATTGCCGTCCAAAAAGAGAATAAGGGGTATGAGTATGTATGATTTCACATACTACTACTAACTTAGTAACTTACTAAGGGCTTTTTTGGCATTATTTCTTATTTTCAGTATACTGTTTTTTTGAAAACTAAAAACTAAAAATAGAAAACAAGAAAAAGGTATTTCCACTTTTCTGTTGTCAGTTTTCAAAATTATCATGATTTTAATAAGTCTAAATATTTTTTGATTCATTATGTGACATATATAATATACTTTTAAAAAATAAAAAACCACAGCGATGCCAAACGTACCCTAAGTTAATGAAACAAGAAAACTAAGGGCTTTTTTGGCATCATTTCTTATTTTCAATAAAAAACAATAAAACAATAAAAAAAAAACTAAGGGCTTTTTTGGCATCATTTCTTATTTTCAGTATACTGTTTTTTTGAAAACTAAAAACTAAAAATAGGAAACAAGAAAAAGGTATTTCCACTTTTCTGTTGTCAGTTTTCAAAATTATCATGATTTTAATAAGTCTAAATATTTTTTGATTCATTATGTGACATATATAATATACTTTTAAAAAATAAAAAACCACAGCGATGCCAAACGTACCCTAAGTTAATGAAACACTTTCACTGTTTTTTTAATTACAATAATAAAGTAGAATTTCACACTATGAAATGTAATTCAATAGTTAGAGTGAGTGATGACTCTTATGATAAGTACCATTTAAATATTTAATTATCCTTTTTTTAAAAAAAAATTAAAAATTTGAAAGTATAAATCAAGATGAATATATATATTAACAATATTTCACATACTTCCACAAGATGAATAATACAAAAGTTTATATAATTCAATAATTTTATTTTATTTTTTAAAGGCAGATGAAATATAAAATCATAAGATAGATTCTTTATGGCAATTTCATCACCTAACTTGTTGATTTCAATCCTGGCTAGCTAATTAAGTAATTAACATTATCACGACAGCCATGGGCAAAAACAATATGTCACAGCCATCAACAATATGAATTTTTTAAGGACAACTTTAATATCCAATAATTTTTATGAATCTTCACCTAATAATGACATTAGTCAGCTTTAAATTAAAGAGTGATTCTGATTCCATTTGGTATTTTGGTACGTAGGACATAGTCCTTAATCCTATAAGATTTTCTTGTGTGAGGTACCACTTTATTAAATCACATTTTAGGTCCTTGTCCGAAAAAAAATAAATTAACTTCATAGTATGTAGTATGTACATACAGTATAATTTTCTTTATTAACATTAATTAACAGTTATCATAGCCTTGTTAGCAAAAGAATTACTATTATTTATTCTCTTTGATTTAAAAAAAATCTCAAAATATACGTTTTAAAAGACCATTAATCAAATGTCGCTTATTATCATAAGAGAAAGTAATTACTTTTTTTTTCAAAGAAAAATACAACGATAGACTTAGGACATGTTCTCATACGTTTATTTTCAGTTCAGTTCAGCTTAGTTCAGTTCAGTTTAGTTCAGCTCCTAATTTCCTTCTCTTATAAATATTCATTTCAGTTCAGTTCAGTTCAGCTCCCAATTTCCTTCTCTTACAAAATATTCATTTCAATTCAGTTCAGTTCAATTCAGCTGATTTCAGTCAATGAGAACAGGCTCTTAGATTATGAAATTCGATCTTAAATTTTAGATATCACCTCAGTTTGTTTTTTATTGTGTGTGTGTGTTTATGAGAGAAACCCTAGAAATTTGTTTAAAGACACAAGAAGTCCTTTTGGAATCATGGATAGAATAGCATAAAGAATAAAATAAAAATTGTGACCCAATGGATTATATTAGAGCGCTTACTTCAATATATATAAATAATTTTATGGTCTATAAATTGTTGAGGACTACTACGTGATGAGAGAAGATCATAGAATATTCTTGCCAAGTCCACATATAATTAATGATCATCAATCAATGATACTGATAATAATGAACTTATAATTCACCAACCAAACTATGACCAAGTAAACATTAGAAGAATTTTAGATATTATATGTATCATCTTATACACAACGAATGTATTATATACGGAGTAAAAGACATAATCGTCTTCTCCGACCTTAACAATTTAACAAAAAAATTCAACTATCCATTGACCATTGTATGTAGTATCCATTAGAATTCCAGATACTATTAAAAAAATGAATGATAAGAAAAAGTGTAAATGTGTGATGTAGTAGTGCAAAAATTCAAGAAAAAGACATACTTTTTTTTTTCTTATAGTTGATCAAGACATAATGCTGAAGGTAAGCTAAAAACCTGTCAAACACGTCGTTTATTTTTTTTTCAAACAATTAGATACATACAATAAAATTATGTAGTGTTTGATACTTTGATTTATTCTCCCTTAATATCATCTTTTAAAATTTTCAAAAAAATATTGAAAAAAAATATTTCATTTTTCAGACTTGAACCTCGATCTCAAGTCCTCAAGTAAAATGGCATGCTTAATTACTTTCTTTGGGTTTTACTTTTTGTTGTTTATGTTTATTTATTTATTTATTTATAGCTGTAATGATTTGACCCCGTTTTCAACTAAATATAGTATATTAGAAGTAATACAAATTCTTAATATAATACGCGGATATATTATAAATTGTACTTTTATTACATATAATTGCATTTTAGGGAGTGTTTTATTTCATGTAAATAGTCAAATAAAAGGCTAAATACTAAACACTAAAAAATACTCCGTAGTTGGTAGGCTTAAAGTAGTCCAAAATTTATTGGGTCTATAATTATTCTTAATTGTCAAATTTGGCTTGTAAAAATTTTGAAATAAATTTCAATGTGTGTAGTACAATATAAGAGTGTTTAACAAGTTCATTGACCTATATAGTGTGTGTAATAATGTTTTCAGTCTTTTGTTGTATTCAATCGAGCATATTCATTCAAAGATGATATGGTATGAAAGAAAGTAAAGAAATGTCTTCTTAGTTTTCACTACGACCTAGATAACGAGGAACAAAATTTTGATTTTGTCAACTTTAAGATTGAAATTATAGCTAGAAATACCAGGCCAAGTAAATTTTAATAGTAACTATGGCAAACCTAGGTTATTCGTACTTCAATCTAAGATACATCGATACATGACATTTAAGTTTGCAAACTCACGTATTAAAAATCTTTTGTACATACTTCGTATATGTGTTACTCCGTATTATATAGGTCAATTATAGTGTTAAGATTACTTAAATACATCAAATAAATAGAAAGTTCTATATCCACATGATTATTTTTACTAATGTGCACTTACCTGATCCTATTTGGTCTAATTTAGTGTCGAGTAGTCTCACCTGTACTAATTATTTTCTAGTGCTAAATTGAAGTTTACTTGTATCTATTAACACATACATCATTAGAACTCTCATTGATCTGAAAGTTTAAATTGAACTTATTAGATAACAACCCTTATTAACCCCTACCAAAATATCATAACTATATGAACTTATTTTTACTAAAATAAGTAATAAAAACAACGTGAACAAAACATGACCTTCTGATATCATATAACCAAAAAAGATTCATGACAAACCAGCAGGCTAGTGAAAACTGAAAACGGGTTTCCCTAAAACTTGGCCTTGACCAGTAGTGGTCAGCATAAAAGGAAGGAGATTATAGTTAAGTAGAGATTAATTTTTTTTTTTTTTTTTTTTGACCCAAAGTAGAGATTAATATTATAAATATGTAACTAA
This sequence comes from Chenopodium album, assembly GCF_948465745.1. Classification (NCBI taxonomy): domain Eukaryota; kingdom Viridiplantae; phylum Streptophyta; class Magnoliopsida; order Caryophyllales; family Amaranthaceae; genus Chenopodium; species Chenopodium album. The sequence continues at coordinate 33,066,159 of NC_137857.1, read as the reverse complement.
GGACAATTGTGTTGTTAATGACTTCTCTGATCTAGGTATGTATGTTAATTAAACACTTAAACTTTGTGCTTGATGAATTATTTAAGAACAATATTCATAAACTTTGATAAACGTATACTTCGTGCATATAACATAATTCAGTAAACAGCTTTACCAAAAGCTAGTCTCTTTGACCAACAAATGTTATACGTAGTATAAAACATAGAGGACTTAAACTGGTGCATTGCTTCTTTTAAGTTTTACTAATGGAGAATCTTTGTTGTCAACATGTTGCATGAGTTTATATTAGTATAACAGTGGTATACTAATACAATTTAAAATTATTATTATATATTTATACCTTATCAATCATACTAATTTAATTTGATAATGCTTCTCAAATAATTACTACATTAAGTCACATATCTTTAAAAAATTATTATATATTTATACCTTATCAATCATTACTAAACTAATCACAAATTGTAGAAAATGAATGTTATTATGGACTCGTATGTACTATGTAGCAAGTAGAATATTGTTGAATTAATCTAAACTGATATCTCAAAATAAAAGTTGTGTAATTTTTTATTACAAAGTTTTAAAATCGATTAAAGATATTGGTGATCAAAGTTGTGTATTGACAAATGCGAATCATTATAAATTACATACTTGTATTAAAGAACAAATTTAAAGAAGTTTTGTAATACGAGTAATATTATTCTAATAATACATATCACCAACAAACATCATGCATGTAACATGTGGAAAAGTTATACCAATTGTCCAATTTTTAAAAGATAGCATCCCTAATTGGTTAGTTGATATACTTATTTTGATTAAGAATATAATAATGAATTAATGATCATCTTCTTTTTTCTATAACTGTATTCATATTAAAAAAAATTGAAAGCTTCTTTTTCTTTTTTTATATTTTATTTTTTTTTTATTTTTTTTTTATGTCACTTTAAACATGACATGTCATCTTCACAACATAGTTTGCATCTAAAAAATGCTTATAACAAGACTTGAACTCAAGACCAACAAGTCTTAACTTACAAGTCTTACCATCTTAGCCATTTATTAATTGTGTTTTTTTATCCAACAAAATTATAATTAACTTAGATAAGTTAATTGGTATTTTATTATACTATTTGTTTTCATTATGTAATGATTGACTTTGACAACTAAAAAATGTTTATAGCAAGACTTAAACTCGAAACCTACATGTGCAAACTAGCAACCGGGGCATCGCCTGGACCGCACACTAGTTGTTATTAAATAATACAAGTACTACGTCATCCAAGTCTCATATCATATTTGTGTATTCAATTTCGTTCTTAGCATTTAAAATCTAGGCTAATTTAATTGTTGAATTCTAGTAGGTCTTGTGGAGTTTCAACAATTATATTGGCACCGTATTACTTAGCTTGACTTAAATGACTAGTGATGAGTTTCAATTCTAGCTTAATTTACTAGTCGAATTCTAGTAGATTTGTGAAGTTCCAACAATTAGGCTCTGTTTGTTTAAGCTGTTGTGGTCTGCTATATTCAGTTAAAATCTGTTCTGCTTGATCTGCTTAGTCCTGCTCTACTAAGTATTAATAATATGTTGACATTTATTGTGCTCTGCTCTATTAAAATCCAGTATACTTTGCTTAATTAGAAGCTCAAAAGAACGTGTCCTGAGTATTGGGACCATATTACTTGACTTAAATAATCAGCTAGTGATGAGTAATAAGTTTAAGACAATTATGCTATGCATATGCAAATGAACCTCGAGTGGTGAGTCACTTATTACCGAGGCCTTGGGCCAAATGTCCCCTTCTTTTCCTCCATTCTCTCTCCCCCCATATATTCTTTAATTGGTTGGCCAGACACAAAGTATGCAAAGATACGCATTCCTATGACACAAAAACTAAGTTACACCTTTTTTCTTTAATTAATCAAAGCACCGAAAACCATATAGAAAGCCATAAAGATAAAGACAAACAAGGAGCAAAATTTAATGGGAACAATGGAACATAACATATTCCTCACTCTCTTTATTTGATTCTCCTAACCTTTTCCCCTATTTGCTACATTAGCATATAATAATATTTTTGTTTCAGGTTAAACGGGTTTAATGTAATAGTTTGATTGACATGTATATTTATTTTTAAGGTGTTTAGAAAGCTACGAGGACAAGTGATGAGAATTAATTTCTGGATCTCTTAGAATTAGGAGGAAATAAAGCTCTAAACACCTGAATTATCTCTCGTCACTCACTCTCACATGTATAGTTATTAGTGTGTAACAACTTTGATTACTAATAACTTTGACCATCTATTAACAAAGCTCACAAAATTGATATGTTGAAAATATATTTTGAGATAAATCTGAACATAATACTTCTAAAAAAAAATATTTTGATATGGGACATATAAATAGTACAGAAGTTAAACCGTTGCATATAACTTGAAACGAAGTGGGTAAAAACCAAGGTTAGCCCTATAATGAAGCGTATTTATTATTTAACATTTAATATGTACAGTATTATTCATTTATTGATGTCTGATATTGAGGATACTGTTATACGGTTAAGTATTAGCGCATAGCGCCTATATGTTTTAGAAACGTATAGGATGACTAAATGTACCACTACAGCCTAATAAGTGACAGGTGGTAGGTATTTTAGGAGAAAAATAATCAACGACATAGGATGACAAAAAGTACCACCGCATGCATAATAGTACACAAAAAGTACTATTAATACAACTTATACTTTAATGGTACATTATAGTACACAAAAATGTACCATTGTAGAAAAACATCAAATGAAAAAAAAATAATAAAAACCCCATGATACCCTCCTATATGCATGCTAAACATATAGGTGCTATGCGCCTAGAAGCACTCCTCTTATACGGAGTAGTTCTAAGTGGATGATTTTGAGGATATCTCAGAAATATAAATAAATTAAAGATACAAAGATGCACAATTATTGTGATTCAATAATGTCAGATTGTTTCAGCAAAAAAAAAAAAAAATGTCAGATTGTCAGATATACTGACACTTATATACTCATATACTTTCTTTTTTTTTTTGAACACGAAGTGGAATATAATTACAGTATACTCCTAAGTTTTTTAACAATATTACAGTACAACACAAGTGGAATATTAATAAATTTCAAATTTATCTTAATTAAACTAAAGTATAAAAGTCTAGAAGTAAAAGTCTCAAGGGATTTCTCTCTCGTTTAATCATAGTACTAAAAAATGAGATCAAATTACGAGTAAATATATCATTTGTCTTTAATGATTTTCTATGAGGATTAAAAAACACACACAACGTATATTTTTGTAAAAATTTTGTATATACAATCCAAAAGTACATATTCCTATATCGAGTTTATATATATATGGATTAGCCATTATTTAGAGCGAAATTTTGACCAATATTGAATTGACTGGATTGTTGAAAAACCCTAATTAAGATGTTTGTCTACTTTGTTTTTTTATAAAAACAACACGAGATTATATTAAATCAATATCCGTCAAAGTTGTAAGGCGCGACTTTGAAGAAAAAGGATTGTGGATCAAGACAAACAGTACATAGTCATCATAACCCTAGCTAGTATCCCACCTAACAACTTGGTGAGCTCGAGTATTTCCTGCACTTTTTACATGAGAAACAACAAAGAGATCAAAAGCTAAAGAAAGAGCAACAATGTCATCAATAAGAAGATACACGAGACAATTGTGCTAGCATCACTCTCCAAATGAAACCTTGTGAATACTTATATACTCCGTATCTGATTTACACAAACTAATCTTATTAGTGAAAAAGTGAAAAACTTTAGTTAAAAGATCGAGTGGACACACTGGAGTACTGGACAATCAATTTACATATCCCTTTGAATAAGCCAACAAAATCTTTTCACGGTGAAAATATTTGTTATTTATACCACCTTTTTGTGTGTTGTCATATATAGAAAATCAAAATAATTGGTGTATCAAAAGTTGGCTAAAATGCATGCATATCACTAATATCAGCATATGCATGGGTTGAAAATAGGTCATTTTCGCACCTTTAATCAATCCACTTTATATTTATTTTAAAAAATAAATAAATATTAAATTTACTCCACTTTGTATATAAATATTTTTCATGCAAGTGAAGATATATGAATAATGTTTCTTTTCCAGCAGGGGGCAGATATAAGGAATACAATTTAAAGATATTCGGAAAAGTTTTCTCATGAGGAGTGTCTTCTAACATTGTCCTTTGTTCTAACTGTAACACAATCTATATATATTACGGAGTAATTTTTATATTTAAAATGAATACTACTTTGTATATGCTTGTTTTTTTTCCTTATAACTAAATTTGCTTTTTTTTTTTTTTTATAAAAAAAAAAATAAAAAAAAAATCTACTTTGCCTTTTGCACCTTTGCTATATAGTAATACAAAGGTACTTTAGGCTTTAGCTACTTTATGTATTTTGGATAAAATGAGACTATATCTTAATGAGTTGATTACTTAATGTGTTTATTTGGTCTTCTTTGATCGAAATGATTAGTCAAATCAAATCATGATATTTTCGATTGACACTCCCACGTACGTACATGTAGGCATGTAGTCACTAAATGAGACATATTCTAAGAATTTTAGCATGACCTTCAAAATATACGAAGTATATATTATTCCATTTATTAAAATAATGACCTACAGAAGATGCTATTATGAACATAGTTAATCATATAGTCGATATAATTTTTATTTGTATTTTTAAAAGCAAGGAGACCTTTTTCTTTGTTAGTTGTTGTTTACATGAATTATACTTGTAGATATCATAACTAATTAAAGCTAGGAATAACGTAACAATGGCGGCCATGTCAAGTCGATGTATGGTTTAATTTCAAGAACCAAAATAGTGCAGTTTGTGCAGTCCTCTAAGGCTCTAATTCCTCCAATGTCCAAGACTAGCTATGACACAAAACGAATACTAGCGAGCTGAGGTATGTCGTGCTAAGACATATATGCATGCCATTTAATATATAATACGAAGTACATTTTCAGGTATTAAATTAGAAATATGTATTAGAAAAAATTACGTTCTGGTTGGAGTAATTAATTAATATATATTTAGAAAATGATTTGTATTGATCACAATGACAAATAGGCCATGAGAAGCACATAATTTGACAAATAAGTACGTTAAACACAATTTTATGGGAAGTAACAACGGGGAGCATACACAAACATTTATGTTTGCATTGTGAAGAAAGAGACATAGGGATGGAAGTAAGCATGTAAAGTGAATTGTTGTTGGTGTAGATGTGAGAGTTGAAGACCAACTTTTTTTCTCGGGCCGGGTGACCCGATTTCTCAATGACATCACATGAATAGCGTTGGAAGTGTAGATTTTAGAACTTTTTCTCGGGCCGGGTGACCCGAAATCTCAATTACATCACATGAATAGTGTTGGTAGTGTAGATTTTAGAACAACCTTTACATAGTCTTATTTGTGCTACACACTTCGCCTTCAAGACATAACTTGAGTAATTAGATTAAACTGTGATCTCATAATTATTTTAAAATTACGTGGAAAATGACATTCCAAACTTAATGTTGGTTTGTGAACAATTCGTGGTTAATGTTAAGTGTTTTAAATTTGGACGGCATGATCATTTACATGTTGGTTGATTTGTGAGAAGTAAGAAGTGTTAAATATTATCTTAATAAAATATGAACGAAAGTACTTATTATATACGAAGTATAATATATATATCAAAAAAAAATTGTTGTATGGTGTATAAATTATTGGTAATTAATTCATTTCTTAAAATTTACTAACATGATTTTAATTTGAATCATGTTAAATTCATTAAAGGATTTTCTAAGGTATGCCCATATAATGGATTGAATCAAAGTGATACTACCACGTAAAGTCAATATACTAGGATTTGAATACTGGCAGTTGATGGACATTAGAAGATTAGACTACAATATATACGCTAGCAGGTAATTAAGGACTTGAAATGATTACATGATTAATAAGTTTGTGATAATAATACTGATCAATAATCAATCAATCAATAACATAATACTAAAACAGGCACCATAAATGACACGTGTTACTTCCTGGTATTGTGTTTTTTCTCCAAACTCCTCCCTTTTCAGCATAGCAAAGTCTTTTATTTTTGGAATATTTGTATAATACAATTATAATAATATATTATTCCTAATTAATCTAATATAATATCTTTATAATTATTGTATTCCTTTTTGTTTTGTGTTCTATCTATTTAAAATAGTTACACAAGATTTTGAGACTTTTTTAATTAATGGAGAATAAATTATAATTTAGAAGGTTGATATATATGGTGGAGATTATAAACTAACGGAGCCAAAAAAAATACAATATTAACGTTTAAATTACCATTCTATTATTTTGAGACAAAAATTATCATTATATAGTTGTAAAATCTTATGAAATAATAATAATTGAGTTAGTATTCTGTTAAATGTTTCCGTAATCACAAAGTCTTATATGTGGCTAGCCACATGGTGTGGCCATTTCACATAATCACATACAAGACAATTAAATAAGTAGCATGAGGTTACAGTGATGAGTAACTGGGGTTACCTTAATATATGTAGGTTACTTAAATGAGAAAGAGGGGTTACTTTCTTAGATAAGTGGAATCATTCTTTCATTTTTTAAAGCATAAGAATAGGGGTTACTCACTTACTCGAATGAACAAATGGGGTTACTTATTTCTAAATTACTTGATTTCATTCGTATGATGAATTTGGGTTACTTTTATGGATTACGTGAGGTTGCTCCAATGAAAAAATGAGGTTACTCATACATATAAATAAAGATAACTCTTATAAATTAATGTGGTCACACCATGTAGCTAGTCACATACAAGACTTGCCCTTCTGTAATAACTTTACTATCTTATAACTTTTTTTTTCCTTTAAAAAATCAATTAACTATTACTAAAGCATGTCATGCTTACATCGATCATTTTGGACATAGGGCCTGTTCACATTTACTTAATTTCAGTTCAGTTCAGTTCAGTTCAGTTCCAATCAGTTCAGTTCAGTTCAGCTCTTAATTTCCCTCTCACATAAAATATTCATTTTAGCTCAATTCAGTTCTGTTCAGTTCAGTTCAGTTCCAATCAGTTCAGTTCAGCTCCAATCAGTTCAGTTCAGTTCAGTTCAGCTCAATTCAGTAAATATGAACAGGCCCATAGTCGCTATCCTAAAAAAACTTCTCGCCAATATATGATGTCATCTTTAAGTTTTATTATTTTTTTTAATTATTCTACTTAACTTATTTATTGGAAGTACTATAGTTTTTTAATTTTGAACTAAATTAATTCATTATTAAAAAGTCATACAAAATTTACATTGTATAGATTTTCTAGGAATAACATATATACATCATTAATGTAATATAATGTATACTATTTATAAATATTTTTCAACACCACTGATCAAAATATTTTTTTTTTCTCAATCGTAGTTTTAATAATTATTGCCTTATTATTGCATTTGTTAATTCCACATAAGTTGCTTTTTTTTTTATATTATATATTGTATATCACAAAATAATTATGAGAAAAAAGACTATTATTACCGTGCATCTATCGCACGAGCATTAATCTAGTTTTAATATAATATGATGTGGTTATTCCATGCTCCTATCTCACTTCAAAATTGTCACTCTCTAATAACTAATGAGCTTAATTACACCTAACATAATAATTTAAGGCTTATGAATGATATGATAGATCCTAGATGACCTTATCTAAACACAACATTGCTCTCCGTTTTCTTACTTAAATTAATATTTTTTTTTTGTTTTAGAATTATTTATTGAATTACCTGTTATTTTTGCTCTTAGCATATTATAATAATTAATATATACAGAGTACGGAGTACAAAGTTTTAATAATACACAATTTTAAATGATATTATTGTATTTACATGTTAGTAAAATAATGGATCATTTCCTATCTTAAATAAGTGACAACAACCAATTAATTATTAGAGTTGACAAACTTGATTATAAACTTTAATCGATCTATTTAACTACCTTACTAAAGAATTATATATGTGATCGAAGTAAAAACCTATGAAAATCTCAAAACTTCGACCCTTATTTTTTGGCCAATTTCTTGAAAAAAAAAAAAAAAAAAAAAAAAACTGGTACCTCTTATATTAATTAAACTCGAATTAACCTCAAATCATCCCTAAATGTGCCACAAACATGTAAAAGATAATAAAATTGTTAGCTCTAACAGAAAGTTGTTAGAGTTTGTTATTATTACACTATATATTCTGTAATTGTAAGATTATTCTTTAGATTCTTTCATAATAAAATTTCCTCTCATAATTTCTCTCATATTTTCTCTCTAGAATTTCATCTTCTTCTTCCGCTTTTCAACAAGCCTTGTAAATAGACTAACTATAAATCTACACGACTCAGCTCATTCCTAACTCAAGGAATATGGTAATTTAAGTTAGGTAGTAATCTATTTCTTGATAATCTTAATTACTACAAAAACTCCACCTATAATTAGTAGGTAAACCATCCTTTATTAATTTGATCCCTTGCCTCGAGTACTTTTGTACTGTACCACTAGTCCTATATTATAGTACAACAATACTACAGTACAACACCTAATAATACCAGAACTAACTACCATTTTAAGTTTAATTTATTAATGATACTTTGTGATTAAAATTAAGTTTCAATCAATAAATAAAAAGTTTAGGATACCTCTATTTTTAATCAAAGAAAAATGTTAAGAGTGTATTAAATGCTTATATATAACCCTTAGGGCTACATATAACATTACCCTTAATTAAAAGATGTTTTAATATGTTAATTTTGCACATTTTTCACTACAATTTTTTCAACTTCCACTCCATCCGTCCCCGAAAGAACGACCCATTTGACCTAATTTTAGTCCCAAAAAGAATGACCCACTTGCATTAAAACACCCACTAATTTGCAATAATATTAGTCCAAAATTAGCTTCCACATATAAAAATTTGATTTTCCATTTAATTTTATTACTTTATCTCTCTATTTTTTTAACAAACCCCATGTAAACTTCTTTCTGTTTAACTTTCTTAATACCCAAATGGGTCGTTCTAGTATGCCATTAACATTTGTATTATGTACTACAGTGAAAATTTTTCAATATTACTTAGCACTGAAATCAATAAATTAAAAAATCTCATATACAAGTTTGTTTTATCTTATGCAACCAAGAGATTGAATATGAGGTTTGGTTTACATTATTAATAGTATGAATATTCTTTACCCAATAAAAAAATGTTCTGTAAGGTAAAAAGAGTGATCAATCCTATTAATTCGAGACCTCTCACAAATTAATCAAGTTCAACTTTGTACAAGTATGTATGAATCTACTCAACATAGTCTTTAATTAACAACCAATTTTATTTTATAAGGCCTTTTTCAACTAAGAACTAATCCAGAATCTCCTGTATTATTATTCCAATTTTATTTTATAAACTGTTGAATAATTGGTAGACACTACAGCAATATAATTAAGTTTATATTTTTGAGCAACAATATTCCACAAAAGAGAAGGTAAAGTGGTAGAGAGAAGGTATAGTATGATTAATTTTCCACTTTATTTTCTTACATAATAAGGATAGAACATATCAGAAATAAAGGGATTTGACAGCCTCTTTTTCACTGTACTCCGTAATCTTTGTCTTTTTAGCTTAAAACAAATACGGACCATAAAATGTTCCATTACTCAGCCTCCATTTACTAGATTCTGGAGTTTCCCCTTGGATTTACCCATAGTTTAAGATGATGAAAAAAAAAAACACAATTCAAAAATCTAGATGATAAATCAATATAGTTAAAAATTAATTGTGATATCAATTTTTTTTTTTGAAAAAAAATAAAATAAAACTCCAATCCTTTTATTTATCATCACTATGTTTATTTTTCAGAAGGATTAATAATCATGTTGCTTGTACAAATTGATCCCGCATAACTGCAATGTACTCCGTAATAGCTAAATTAAAACGAAGATAGTATACCATTACATGATTGGATCCCCTTATCAACAAGACATTATTAACATTTTTTTTCTTCTCATTTTGACTTTATATATCCCAAATAAATGATTTATGAATCATGTATTTATGTTTTAAGATTTCCTCTAACATTTCCTCCAAAAAAATAAAGAAAATTAAAATGTCCCCTATATTACAACTTATACTCTCCCAGGCATATTAAAGGGTAATTAAAGTATTGAAGGATACAAAAACATTACAGTATAAAAAAGGTGAGAGGGAGAGCAATTTAACAATGGAATATTTGTTGACATAGAAAAAGTAAGAGAATTAGAACCTAATTACAAAAATGGAATAAAAAAATGAGACAAATGATTATGGAGTGCAACGAATATAAGTTGGGCTAATTCAATGCTTATAATGAAACCCACAAAAAGGTGACCTTAAAGCATCATTGATCAACACTTCTTAATTAAAAATAATACTCGTAGTACATCTTCCTAATACTTTATCATCCTAAAATATCCTACTAATTACCTACATAAACATTTTCAATTGACTAATTATAGGTAATTATGTAAAGGGTGCAAAATAGTTATCATACCAATGTTTTGCTATTAGCCTATCATTGTAATAGTTATAGTAGGTTAAATTTTCAATAAGCATTCATTATGAAGTCTTAAGTAACAAGTATTAAGTAACCTATAATCCTGATTCGATTCACTACTCTATAAATTGGGCATTTACTCGATCTCAATTGTTTTTATTCTAAATATAACATCCTATATATTAAGAGAGGTTAACTCCGAAACCCTTTATTAATATCGCAAATACTACCAAGATTAGAGCAATTGCTCAATCTGACAGCCTAATTAGTTCATATTACACACAACTTTCTCAAAGGAAAAGTTAAGAAAAATGACTATGTTTTCCCATTAATTTTGACTCAACATTTTAGTTCAACTTCATCCACCAACCAACCCAAAATAGAACAAAGATACACATATTTGCATGTTAAATTACTATAGCAAAAAACATAGCAACCCCCCATAAATGAGGAAGAAAAATCAATTTATTTCCAACCTGAAATAGTATTTATGATTGCATTACATAATTTTACATATAGAAGTACATATTCTACCCTCTTTTTTTTCCTTTTTTTTTTTTTTTTTTGGAGGTGGAAAAATAAAAATAAAACCCTAATCTCATATGAGAATATTATCAAAACTGCCCATACATATATTTTTTTACATAGTAGTACAAAAAAAGAAAGAGCAGGGGAGAAGTATATCATACAAGATTGAACCTTTAAAACAGAGCATTTAAAAAAAAAAAAAAAAAAAAAAAAAAAAAAAAAAAAAAAAAATTGATTTAGCAGATTTATATTTCACATAAAATTAGCAAAAACTAAAACCCACCTTAAAATTTTTTATTAATCAATATTTCTCAACCCCAAACACTTCCCCAAATTCTTTCACCAATAAAACTGACAATCTTCCTAACAGACCCCTGTTTCATTTCATCACCTACCATCTTCTCATCATCATCTTCATCTTCACCTCCTTGTTCATCAACCCGGCCCAACTCAGGCCCGACTCGGCCCGACCCATCTGACCCATTACGAGTAACATCATCATTAACCTTGATCTTATCAGAAACCTGATTATCATTATTATTATTATGATGATCGAAGCTTGTTTTGTTGTGCTTCCTCTTTTCTTTCCGGGTTAACCCCTGTTTCTTCTTCTTCCTTTGCGCCACCAAATTATCTTCGAAAGCATCGATAATTTCATGAATAAGCTGCCTATTAGGGGAAGAATCCCATCGAGCCCAGTAGCTAGTATAGCAGGTGAAGCAGTAACAGCTCGAATAAGGAGGGTGTTGCTGAAGATTACTATTATTAGTAATATTATTATTAAAATGGCTCTGTTTTTTGGCAGAGGATTTAGAAGGGTCAAAATCAAAAGGGGTAGAAGAAGAAGATAAAGAAGAAGAAGAACAAGAAAGAAGATAAGCTAAGACTTCTTTGTCTTGAGGAGAGAGAGTAGCAGCAAGTGTTAGGATTGCAGCAGGAAGATAAGAGAGAGAAAATTGATCAGAAGATGGTGTTGGAGGTGAAGGTGAAGGTGAAGGTGAAGGAGAAGGGTGGACTTGACCTTTGCGGTAGAGTTTTTTCATGGTGGAGAGAGAAAGTAGAGAGAGAAAGAGAGGGAGGAAGAAGAAGAAGAAGTCTTATCTAAGGAGTTGAGTTGGGTTGATATAGAAGAAAGGGAGAGAGGAAGAATATTGAGGTTAAGGAATGGTTGATGAGTCTTTTTTATTTTCTCTTTATTGTGTTGAGTTGTCATTGTGGACCTTTGTTTTTATGTTTTTAAGTTCTTTTACTATATGGTATGGTGTGGGTTATGTAATGTAATAATGTATGTTATGGAGGAATGTTATTTGGTTTGGTTACTTTGACCTAGTCTATACAAGAAAAGAGCTCATTAACGACGAGAAGTCCGTGGTGAACTTGCCATATACTTCCCTTGTTTTTAAATACTTGCTTTACTTTTTTTTTCCGACCATTTTTAAATATTACTCCATTTTCTTTTTTGAAAAGCTTTTACAATATTTAATTCATTTCCCACACTTAGTGGACCCAACATAATTAATACTCTCTCTCTCTCTCTCTTCCTATTCTCTCTACTACTTTTTCATTTTACAATTTTTTATTTTCTCAACTACCCCACTACCTCCATATTTTATTACTTTCTCCAATGTCTCCTAAACCTCCATGCATGGAGAAATGGAGCAAGTATTTAAAATAACATCATTTATAATTGATGAGTTATGACAGGATTTTCGGTCGCAAGTACATCCTAGAAGGGGACATTCATAGAATAACTTTTCGGTCGCGATCCCATTGCAAAAGCAAATTATGAGGGATAAAACCCCATCACGAAAGTCTATTATATATAGAATGTTTCATTGAGATTTTGGTTGAGTCATAGGGAGTTAGGTTGGGTCGTTTGTATGAAGTTGTGTATGTTTTATGACGAGCTAAAAGATCGTCATTTAAAGTGTTATATTTGAGATAGTATTAAAGTCAGTAACTAGTGGGATGTTATAAAATAATCATAATTTTATAGTGTGTTCTCTTGGACTTATTATTATAATTTTAGTTTTATTAAGTTTATATTAGAATAGTTAAGCGTCATTAAGTTTAGTTCAACACAATTCAATTATACTTTAGTACAAGTCAACTTTAAAAAGTTTGGTTCAATTCTGTTCAATTCAGTCCAATCTTCATCATCACCAAAGTAACAACAATAATAACATCGCAAATTTAATATATTTTTATTTTTTATTTTTTATTTTGACAGGATTATATACTTTAATTTGGATTTGCCTTTATGATTTTAATTCGAGTTGATCATGCTTGGCTCGAGCTTAATTAAATACAATTTGTTTGGGACTTGAATTTGATTTATTTTGATTACAAATCTTGATCGTTCAGTTAACTCAAGTTGGACTTTTCAAGACTTAAGTCAAATAAACCAAAATCTACGCAAAATGTAGGTTGCATGGGCTAAGTCAAAGGTGATTGGCTTTTTCTTTTTTTTTTTTTTTTTTTTTTTTGTTGTTTTTTTTTTTTTTTTTTTTTTTTTGGTGATAGGTGATTGATTGGCTTTAACTTTTAAGAACACTAAGTCACTAATCTATAATGTAATTCATGTTACATCATTTTCAATCTCACAAGGCAACGCAAGGTGAAGCATGCCACAAGCTCGACCTGATGATCAAAAATCTAAGTCAATAGCATATATAGATAGAGTCTAAAGACGAGGTGGATAGTTATTGAATTGGGTATACATAAGTCATGATAAATCATTTTGTTAATACTCATGCATAAACAATTATGGTTTGTGTCATTTCACGATAAGTCAGATAGTTGTCAAATCAGATTAGATTTTTTATAGCACGTATTAAGACTATAATAATTATAGTAACGGCTCATGATCTATCAAAATCTTGCTCAAAACCACATCAAGTGGTCTCTAGCTAATCTCTTTACAAAGAATGTTAGATAACAAAAGCCTAAAAAACTTATCAAATTCACCCCTTGCTCATAAGTTCCTAATTCAAGAAAATAAAGATCACTTACCAATTTAAGAAGGTGAAATACAATTATACAAGTGGTATGTTACCTTAGTATGTAAAAGGATGAAGATGACGTATGTGATAGGGTATTAAGTATAGTGAATTGGGAGCAGCCTAGCAGGGTTCACGTGCATCGCGGTATATGTTTGGCAGATTCTTATTACAAAGTACCATTCAATATTTCAATTCAATTGATTATGCCGTTATTGGTTTTTGCAGCGCTTCAGGCCAGTGTATCTGCAGGAGTTCTTCTACTTACTTGTAGGGTATGCCCTACAATTTAAGGGTGTCAATCTAATCTGTTTATAGTCTTGTTTCCAACTCTGTAGTTAATGAATATGTTAGGCATACTCGTAGAGTTGAGGATCGGATACATTTAAGCAAGACTTGTTTCACTTGGATTGGATTAGTATTGTAAGTCTGAGGATATAAGGTCGAGTTCTTTTAAATGCACGTCTGCACGTGTTTAGAATGATATCCCTTTAAATCCCTCTCCTCAATTTCTAGTGTTGGAATCTCAAAACTGGTTTAAGAAAGTGTAACATTTGTGGTTTAAGTTTAAATCCTTAAAATAGAAAGTCAATTGAAATTACGTCTTACAATAGGGAGTACACAATTACTCTTAAAAAAACTGGATGGTGCAATTCAAGTAACTTTTAAACTATACTATCGATAGAATTTGTTACATACACCCAAGTTTACCATACACCCAACTAATCTAAAGTTAGTTTTTTGTACTTTTCATTTGATGATAAAATGAAAACAATAATTAAAATACTCATGGATGTACGGTACACCCGAATGTATATATAATAACCTCTCTATCTAGTATAAGTGTATAACCATGTATTCTCATGTAAATACTACCTCCGTTTCATAAAATCTGCAACAATTTCCCAAAACGGAAACTACACATTATGTGCAACAAACTAAAAGTTACCTCTTTTAGTAAATTTTTTTGTGTCAAATTACCACCATACCCTTACTAAAGTTTACTTAGCTTCAATAAACAACATATTAACTCTTTAACCCAAATTAATTTATCCCTAATTAAAACCCTAACCCACATTCTCTCTCCTCCCTCACAACCATATCCACCACCAACACCACCAATTTTTCTCTCTCCTCCCTCTCAACCACCACCACCACCAATTTTTCTCTCTCCTCCCTCTCAACCACCACCACCACCAGCACCATCCTTATCCTCTTTTCTCTCTCTTCTCTCACCGCACCACCACCACTCAGATCCACCACACCACCACCACCACTCACATCCACCGCACCGTCTTTTCTCTCTCTTCTCTCTTCTCTCGTGGTTGGGGGCGCATTTCAGATCATGGTGGCGATATGGGGTTGCGATTCTTGACGGTGGTGAGGTCGGGTTTCAATTTGATGATGGTGGTGAGGTAGGTCGGGTTTCAATTACCCTCGATTGCCGCGCGACCCTCGCACTCGTGAGGGTCACCAATTTCTCCAACTCCAGTTCGCCACTGCTTTCACCATTTTCAAAGTCGTCGTCGTACGATTTGGTTGGATTTGGGGGTCGTGCGATTTGGTTGGATTTAGGGGTCTGCGATTTGGTAGCGTTTTGGTGGTCGGCGATTTGGTTGGGTGGGTTCGTTGGTGGTGGTAAGTGGGGGTTTTGGTTCTTTGGTGGTGAGTTGGGGTTTTGGTTCGTTGGTGGTTGGGTGGGTTTTTAGTGGTGGTGCGAGTTGGTTGGATGGTTTTGATGGTGGTGGTGCGAGTTGATTGGTGGTGGTGAGGTGGGGCTTCGTTCGTTGGTGGTCTGGTGGTGTTGGTGGTCTGGTTGTGGAGTTGGTGGTCTGGTGGTGGTCTGGTTTTGATGGTGGTGGTGTGAGTTGGCTGGCTGGGTTTTGGGTGGTTGTGGTGGAGTTGTTTTCTCTCTCATCTAATTAATCTCATGCCCTTTTGTTTTCCAATCTTTGCTTAAGAAATTTTGCCTTGGGAATTGTGCAAGCCCCTTTGTTGCAGATTTTATGAAACGGAGGTAGTAGTAAATATTTACAACCGAAGTTAACTTAGATGTTACGAAAGAGAAATGGTGTTAAACTATTCTATCTATCAATTTATAATAAGAAATAATACAGTTTTGTGAGATTTTGTTAAATTTATTTTGATACTCCCTACATTTTTAAATAATTGCTCCATTTCTCTTGAGCACGAATGTCGATGTTAATCTTTGATCAATAATATCTTTAATTATTAATAAGTATAAATTTTAACAATTGAAAATTAATAATCAATTCACTGAGACGATTCCAACAAATAGCCACAAGACTATATTTTTTCTCATGTATAAATTACAAATATTAGTCAAAGTAGGATGAATGAATAGTGTAAAAAATAGAATTGGAGCAAGTATTTAAAAACGGAGATAGTACATAATTGTTTAATACATATGTATGGAAATTAAGATATTTGCTGATTAAAACACATCAAAAACTCTATAAAAAATCCCAGATAAAGCGATCTTTAAGAGATGAAGGGACCAATACCGGAGTGAGCAATGTACAAGAATTTTAGCCTTTGTTTTTTTGAAGCAACTTCCAATTTTACCTGAGTTGGGTAGGCAGCATCTCATCTCAACCGCAACGGGCCTGTAATAACTGACGAATAACAGAGGATAAAACAGGGCCCAATTCTTTTTTAGCCTTGTAAATATGGATTGTCATTATATTTTTGTTCTTTTACGGTTTTTGGCCGACTTTTTTTCATGCTATTATTAATTAAAATTATTGAGTGAATTGTACTTTTCTAATTCTGACCGCACTACCCTTTTTTTTTTTTCTTTTTTTTTATCAGGCCAAATTTTTTTGCTGAACTCCCGAATAAAAATTGTGAAAGTGTACACATTAAAAAGTATAAACAACACTCGTGAGCTCTGACGTCTCCAACATTATTTGAAATAATCTACTCGTACAGTCGTACTACTAGATTCGTATGTTGTAGGTCCACTCTACAATTTTTCGCAATATGTTCCACTTCTCGTTATCTTACTTACGTGCTAGTAGCGGAGCCAATAATCAACACTCATGATCATAATATCGATACAATGTCTTTAAAATCTTGACTACGTCATTGCCATTAATAAAGTGTTTGCAATAATTTATACTTGTAAATGATTTTGAGTATGTGATAATAATTTTAATGCTGCCAAAGTGCCGATATTCAATCATTTGAATGGCTAAAGATTGATTTATAGTTATATCGACTTTTCGAGAATCTACAAATTAAAACGACTATATATGTTTTGGAGCCTAGCCAGTAGCCCCTCTTTCGCACCAAAAAAAATCCGCTTGCTCCCTTCTCAATTTGCAATAAATTATGATATCCTTTTCGATACTCAATCGCTAGTAGCTAATATAATAAATCGACTATAGCTAGTAAAAAAAGTAACCATGTATATAAAAAGAAACTAAATTTGTTGAACACGCCCTTAATACGAAAAGTCACTTGTAAGTTTGTAACCCTTTCATTGATCATATTTTATAATCATTTGGTTGCGTAGGACTTAGAGGGTTGGTACAGTTAGTTTATTGTACACTAGCCTAGTTTTGAGGTTGCTTGTTACTGTAAAAAAAATCCAAATGTATAACGACATCGCAAAGTGAATAGAAAATTAAAAGGTGTTAGAGGATTGTCATTTGTCAGTGGATTTGGTGAGGGGCAATTGTTAATGTAGTAATAATTTATGATTTTTGCTATGAAATATGGTTTACTACTTTACTTGATTTGGATGGTAGACTGATTACTTACCTCTAAATAAAACTATAAGATAAAATGACTTCAATGATAAGCTATAATATTGGAATATATCACAGTAAATACATACGGTTTTCGATAATAAACCATGTATGTGTGCAATATTGTAGGCAGAAATCAATCTCAGATTTTGAGTACCACCTCATCGAATATTCAAGTGTTGAACTTATCGAGCTATTTTGATACGAAGTATATAGTTATCATTAACGCGGTGTACTAATTAGAGTGGGCCGGCAGGCCCGGCACATACTACTGCTACAATATTTAAAAATTCTAATAACAACTTCATGCAGCATTTATCCTGCCTATCTCATCAGTTGGGCTTTTAAATTATACAAGAATCAAAAGGACTTAATGAATTCATATAATATTAGCTTGAAATGATTAAGAAAATCTTCATTTCTGCATACTTTTATTTATCTATGCATAAGATAACAATGAAAAAGGGACAAAAAGATGATGATAATTGAGTTTAAGCCCTTTAAGGGACCACCCCAAAACACACTTAGCATCATACACGTAGCAAGAACTTCTTTCCATAATAAGAATATGATTTGGTTTATTTGGTTCACAATGGAGCAGTTCAGAAAGTTACAACTGATGTATGTCTGTCTCATTTCAAAGATCAAATAAACCCATACAGATTGAATTATTGGAACATGAACATATCATCAAGTCAAGCCGAGTTATGTAATCAAGTAATGTGACTCTGAAGTGACACAAGAACGATGTTGATGGTATCGATCATCAAATTCACCTTGGCAAACTAGCATAAAGGAATGTGGGTGACAGGAACATGCTAAGAAGAGCTACTTAAACGGGACTTGATCCATGATTCAAGGTTCTTCAACTCCTCGTTGTTAATAGAATGTCCTAAACCTGGATAAGCCTGCAATAAACCAATCGGGTGTGGTGAGTCATGATACTTCCATCTCGAGGATGGGTAAATCTAAGAAGTAAGAATATTTTTCTGCTATGTATGTAAAGACGATCAAAAACATGTCCCAACAGTCTAATTTTTGCCCATCTCAGAGATGGATGTTTATCAATCTTGATGAGTGGAAAATAGCAAACAACTAAACATCATTAAGTACCTTAAACTCGCATGTAACACCAGCTTTTTCAAGAAAAAGAGGACCGGCTTGCCCTGCCTCGAATAGGACTGTAGGGTCGGTTAATCCATGAGACCAAAAAAGTGGTGTCTGCACAAAAACAAGCTATATAAATAACAGTTTTTACACCAAACAAGTGTTACTAAAAAAGACGGCTAAAGTGGCTTGAAAAAAGACATTGACAATGTGGAAAAAATACTTTTTGAGAAGCCAAAAGGTGGGTAGGCATGCAAGCAAGTGCTTCTAAAGTATTTTATATACTGAAGACTGAATATGTACATATGCCTTTTATATTCAGTGTTGTAGATTTCAACAAAAAATTGACTCATTCCGTGTACAATGAATCTTCAAATTCCACACGGGTCAGCCAGAATTCTTTTCCTTAACTTCGAAGTCTACGTAGAATGAAAAATGGGAAGAAAAAAAAAAGAAAGAAAATAGATTAAGTGTGCTTGGTCCATGAAAAGTCACTGCTCAGAGTGCTTAATGATCTAATGCATGATAATTAATAAAAAAGGATGCAAGTTCAGACTCGTAAAATGTTTCCCACAATAGAAACAAAAACAGATTATAGTATTGAATTGCAAGTACACGAAACTTGTACCTTCTTTGCGTCTGCTGGAAACTTTTCAATTATGGAATGATTAAAAGGAACCCAGCCACTGAAAACTGCACCACCTCCTAAAGTTTTTGGATAAAGCAATACACTAGCCAAGGTCAAAGCACCTGCAAGAATTAACCCCCACTGAATAAGTTTCCAAGTAGTTACAATCAAACCTTGAGGATAAATTCCAAGTGCGTGAAGGGATTAAGAACAGGTACCTCCTTGACTAAACCCACAAACAAATATGTTCTCAGGACTTATGCCTGAGTCAATCTCTTTGTCTATCATTGCATGGACATTTTTCACTGCTTTCAACACAGAAGTTTCATCATTTGGAGAATGCTGAATAAAAGGGAACAAAGGTACTGTAAGAATAAATATATATTCATACTTCATACTCCAGTAAAGGTACCATAAGCTTAAGTACATCTGTACATGTGTATAGTCCAGTAATATTTATACCCTTTGTCAAATTAATGGACCCCAATCCTTTATAGGCCGTTTCAAAACAATAGGGTTCATTGACTTCATTCTAGATTCTAATAAGTTAAAACTTGTACTTAATTAAGTGAATTTATCCTTAATGTTACACTAAGCTAATAATGTAGTAAATCAAAAGAGATGTGGAGCACTATAATAGTATGAAAATATGGTTCTCAGTCACATGTTCCAACCAACTGACCTTCCCCACTATTTAAAGGCAGAGGGATTATTACAAATTACATAAGTTAGCAGCCAGGAATGTCAATGTACTGCACAAAGTTGTTATCACACACAACATTATTCAACAAGTATGCCAAAATTGAGTTGGTGACTGGTGAGCTATGTATCAGACCAAAGTCAAGAAACTTCTCCCCTCTTTTCTCCAAGAAGCTAATGTCTAAAAACTAAAAGTGAGTACTGATATTGATCAGAATGGTAGTGAAGCTGACATCGGGAACATAGATGCGCTACAGACTTTTTTAAGTCTGAAGGGCATTGAATTTGTGTAATGTGTTAGTACATGGTCCAAATAATTGCAAAGTTGAAAGAACATGAGAATAACAATGAGCTGAGTTGGTTTCAGGTATTCCTTATACGAAGTATGAGAGAAAGTGTTACATAAGTCTCCAAGCAAATAGGTGAGTTTCACATTAAATTTGATCAACAAAGTGATAAATCAGTCTCGCTTTGATTATAAATTTTCATTTTATAAGCTTGGATCAATGCAGTTAACATGTATACCTTTATAATACTCCCTCCGTCCCATAAATGACATAATATAGTTCCTATTGTGTTTTTTTTTTTTAACGGTTATCAAGAAATGGGAGGAGAAAGTATAAGAAATACATTAAAAGTGGAAAAAAAACTAGATAAAAGTACAAGGCAAGTGGATAATTTAAGGGGAGAAAAAGTGAAAAGTACAATTATAGACAAAAGTTAGAGAGAAAAAGTGGAAAAGGTACAATTCAAGTGGATAATTTAAGGGTAAATTAGGAAGTTCAATGAATAAAGTTAAATAATGAGGGTATAATGGTCTGTATATACTATCCAAAAATAGAAATAGGAACAACATTTTGGGTCTCCAAAATAGGAAAACAGGAACTATGTTGTGGGACGGAGGGAGTACATAATATAGGCTGAGGTAAAGCCAACAATATATGCTCCCTCCATTTCCGTTATTAATATAATAATCCTCTATATAATTTATTTACTCTACACAACAAACGTAAATTCCTTTCAAAAAGTTTCTCTTCCTAACCATTTAAAAAATTAAACAGCTGAAAAATAAAGACTATTGGCTCTGAGTAAAGCACAAGAATGATTCTTGGTGTCTGAGAATCTCATAAACAATTACAAAAGGATCACTAGGTCGCTTGGCTTCCAAGGAGTTGAATAGAAAAAACACTCTTGGTGATCAAGGAGGCCCCTCTCTAGTTTCAGCTAGATAATTTGATCGCCTCTATTATAGATAAAAGAGTGCAAGTTAAAGCTTTAAAATTGTAGCCTTAAGAAACTTTTGAGTTCAGTCTCACATAAAGATCTATGGGGTTATGTAGATATCAGGCTACCTTAAAGGCCAATTTGAAGCTATGGAGTCTTCTGTCCAAGATTTTCAAAGATTATCCATGAGTGTGATCTCTAGGGCACAGTGTTTGAAAAAGCGCGCCTAGGCGCTGAGGCGCAAGGCAATAGGGGGTAAGCGCCTTTTTGGGTCTAGGCGAGGCGATTTTAATAAGGCGCACTTGAGGCGCACCTGAAGCAAAATTCTGCCAACTGTTTATATAGTGCACCTCACTTCAAGGAGGCGCACCTAGGCGCTGCATAGCCCTTATCGCCTCAGCGCGCCTTGAGCTTTTTTATACATTGCTAGGGCACGACTCTGACCCTTCTTCAAATAAGTGCATATTCTAGTTCTGAAATAAAAAGACCAGAAGCTTTAAGCATTACTCTATAGTTGTTGCTCAAGTTGTGTTATGATACCCAGAATCATCATAGATGCATATAGCCTTGGTTACAGGCTTCCTATGGAATTTATTGGATTCAGTGTCAAATATGTTCATATGGAGGATGTGGAACCCAAGCAAGCTTGCTTTAGGCTTGAGGAGCTTCAAGTTTTCAAAAGAAATTCTTCAACTTTTGTCCTAATGGGGTATAATAGAAAATGGCCTATATCAAAGTACATCCACAGTAATCAAGTGAGACTACTTGTGTATGAGGGAGGATTGGGGCAATTTCTTACAAGATATCATCAGTGGTCTCCTAGAGATCCTTGTGTATTGTTTATGAGTTCTCAAACAGCAAGAATCATTCTGTGCCTAACTCAGAGCCAAAAGTCTTATGTTTCAGTTATTTTGCCTCAAAAAAAAAAAAATGTTTTCAGTTAGTTTTTAAATCCGACTTCCTTGGCCAGATCAATAGCACAACTATCCTTGGAAAGTTGGCAACTGTAAGTAGCTATGTGTCCATGTCAGGAGCATTAGCCAATGCCTATGACATTCCCTTAACTTTATTCAGACAAGGCATTGGATGATATGAAAGTCGATTTTTTAAACGATTCAAAACAGAGACACATAAATGAGGCAAAACTAACAACTGAATATCAAGAATAATCTAAATGAGTAGCTTACAGCTGTCACAGGTATCTCAGGAATGTCGAACCATGAGGGCATGACAGCACCATCTGCAAAGGAAGGCAGGTTATCAGAATAGAAAAAATGTAATGACCTGTAACTCTAAAGAGGAGAAATTTCTGGATAAAAGTTCAGAATAAAATTTCAAAGGATAGAGAAAAAAACAAAATACTTCTCTATTTTACAAAATAAGAAAGAAAAGAAGAATGGCATTAGAAAGTGGAATTAGCATTTTAAATTTCTTCCATAATACTCCGTATTGTAAACAATGAAGAAAATTGGGAATCCTAAACTCCATCTTGTTTAAGTTCAAAAATGGGTATATTAGACCCTTGTAAGCAACTTCCTTAATTTTTTTATCCTTTTTCGTGGGGTAAGATCCTGATGGTTAAATTCTTTAGTTGCTTACTTGCTTTCCTAGCAAATGTCATTTAAGTAGTTTAGACATTAACATTAATCAAACTTACATAAGGATTTGAAACAGACGAGTTGCCTACATTTATTCCCCATTCATTAGGCAAGTCTAGGGGTGCTAATCGAGCGAGTCGATCACGAGCTGAGCTGCTGAGGGGTGCTCAACTCGAAAACTTTATACATGTGCTCAACTCGTGCTCGCTAAAGAATCAAGTCATAAAATGATAAAAGAGGATATTGTTCAAAAATTACCATTTCTTGGGTATTTCCTGATGACCTCCATGGACACTATACAGATGTATACAATATTGGAAAAAAAAAATTACGGAAATTAAAAAAAAAGGAAGGAAGAAAAAAAAAAAAGCAACCGCTGGCACAGTAAGCGGTGTTCAAATGGCCGACCTGCAATGGCTCTCAGCAATCATTATTTTGATATCTTGAGTTTTGAAGCATGCAAACACTATTTATTGCACACAAACTATCTGTTTGCTGATTATTAACTATTACACTGAATGACAATTTCCTATGGTCATACCTTTCTCTGTTCTCATGGCTTGGCAAAATACAAAATTTTAAACAGTACAAATTCATAGGTGCATCCTGGTAATTTGGTATACCTAGAGCTAAGCGTACCCTATGATTGCTCATTAAGATCTTCAAATGAACCAACTTTAGTGCATCTAACTCTAGGGAATTCTCTTATTGACCTAACTCACAAAGTAGCAAATAGATGATAGACCTCGAACCATGAGATTTTGCCTGAATTACTATCGACAGACAGAATAACGTCAACAATGCAACATAGCTTATCACCAAATACCTCTTCTGTTCAGATTCCAGTCACTCATTTCCCTATCCTAGATGACTTACAATGACGGCAATTAAAACCGAAGTTTAATCTTGATCATTTATCTCAACTGTCCAAGTACCCTATGCCCAAATTCTGACAGGTTAAGCTGTTCCATGAGCAACATCAAACCACATTGGAACCAATATTTGAAGATCATTTTTAAACCATTACTGCATTACACTTATTTCTTGCACGCCAATCATAATCCTCTTACCCACACACCAAATGTGAAATTAAAAGATGTAATCCAAATAAGAGAAACATCAATTCCTCTTTCACACTCAAAACACACTTCCTTCAACTCCACATTACGCAGTGATCGCAGTCTACAATCAGATCACTTAATATAGCCATCCTACATTCATATTCTGAAATCTCAATTCCAAGTGCTAATTAAACCAGAAACAAAACCAATTTAGATATGCAGCAAAGGATGAGATACCCAGAAACCAGTAATGCTAATTTTTTCAGCAAATTCAGAAACTTGATTATGAAAAAGTCTTCTCTTTCACACAAATCAAAATCAAACACAGAAAAGTCTTCTTTTTCACACAAATCAAAATCAAACACAGAATCAATAGAAATGCACACCAAAACTAGAAACTAAACACCCAGAAACAAAATTACACAAAGAATCAACAAACGATAACCAATTTCATTTACAACCCACAAACGAAAATTACCAAAATCAGTAAAAATAAAAAAACAAAATCAAGAACTTACAGTTGCAGGTAACTGGGTTTGGTGGGGCAGAAGGGAAAGACCATTTGGAGGAATTAAACTCAGGAGAAGTGAACAAACTTTTGATGGGTTCGTTGGCTGGTCCAGAATCACCCAACCCGTGAAGCCATAATATGAAGCTCTTGCTCCGACCCGCTGCCATTTGCTTCGGGTTCGGGTTAGAGATGAAGATGAAAAGGAGGGTGATAAAGAGTGAGAATGCGAGCACTGCAATTGGCTTTGCTAGTAGTGAAATTGAGCCTGCTCCTACCTTCATTTATCTCTCCTGTTTTTCCATGGAGTTTCTTCTTTTGTTTTCTTTGGTGCTTCTTCAACTCTCAATTGCAAATACCTAAATTGCCCTGTTTGTTAGGGATGTAGTGTACACGTTTAACATTTCATTAAGACTTTGTGATTAACGTAAGGATTTGCGATTAAATTACGCATTGACTAGAGTTATTACGGACTAAATGAAGGTAACGTTATACATTAGTCAATTAGCTATTCGATACGCCTTCCCAATGATCCCTCGGAAATTATGAGAAGGACCTTAATGCTTAACCTTGTCCTGAAACGTTTTCCTTAAGCTAATTTGAAATCTATGATACACAAAATCAAAATACTTAGGGAGTTTTTGAAACTCAATGTCGAAAGCTCAGGTAGTGACGAAGGACACATCCCGAGATTAAAAATGATTGTGTTAGAGCCGAATTCGCCTACTTGTTAGCCACGTTAAGGTATGTGACAATAGACATCAAAACAATTATGAGGAAATGTCTGAAACCACCTGAAATGATAGTTAAGAGGCAAAATATCACTGTAGTTTAAAGACTTTTAAACACCCAAGTAGTCTCTCGGAAGTCTAAGACGGCAGCACCCATGGAAAACACTTCGTTCTCTATTATTTACAAATTTGAAAAAGTTAAATATTCTTAAATTTGAAGGTATACGATACATGAAATTGAATAAATTTCAAGAAATAATTTCAAAAGTGACATAAACGTAGGGGGTAGCTAACAAGGTCATGAATTTAGCGTACAAGCATAACAGTCTTCCTAATAGGTCTCTAAAACACCAAAAACAAGCTTGTTTCAATGACTTTGTGACAAATCTAGTATTGACTAATGTTTTACATGGTAATATGTAGTCAAAATGAGTTTTGTAGGTTCCTATTCCTATTCAAAATAACTTGGGCCGTGTTTGTGTATAGCTTAAAGTTCAAGCTGATTTTGACTAGCTGATTGTATTAAGTAATTTGACTAACCTATTTTATCAGCTGATTGTATGAAAGTGTTTGGTTAATAACTGATAGCTTAAAGTTGTTTGAGTATGTAAAATGACCAATAAGCTAATTGTGGAATAGGTAGTTTAAGTAGGATTTTTAAATTAAATGGGTGTATAAGTGTCATTTTACCATATATTAATGAATAAGCTAATTAAAAAAGGAGCTTTTCAAAAAGAGCTTATTTAGTGGAATAAACTCTTTAATAAACTTCCCATCAATAGTCAATAAGCTAACGTTGATTAAATAAGCTGTTTACCAAACACAACCTTCATTTTTTCATTTTTTGCTCACCGTTAATATCAATCGCCTTTAAAAAATGTGTCAACTAAACAAGAACGGAATATTATCATGGATGGAAATGGGTAGGTAGTAGGGCCCACGAGGCGCACAAATCCAATTAGACATCAGAAAAAAGAAGAGAAGAGTGATACACCGGAGAATTTTCACAGGCGAACCGTTCTCTTTTGACCTTCTTCTCAAATCTGAAACAGAATCCATGGCAACTTCTAAGCTTCAAGCTTTATGGAACCATCCTGCCGGCCCTAAAACCAGTAATCCTCTTTTCTCCTTTCAATTGAAATTATATTAAAAATTTATACTTTATGCTTTTGATTTCCTTAATTTGTGATGTTATTGATTTCCCTGAATTAATTTGGTGTTATTGATATCATAACTACTTTGGATTGTTGAAAATTTGTGCCGAAAATTTAGACATTTTTATTATTGTAAGGGTTATTAATTGTTGAAAATCTATATGTTCGATTGAATTGTGCTCATTAAATTGAATTTGCTGGAGGTTTTATGGGTAATATTTGGAATCTTGAGCTTAATATTGGTTTATGAAAGCTCTGTAGAGCTTAGATCAGGATTCAATGTGGGTCTGTTTCATGTGGTTGGTGGCTCGGTTTGGATTGATTCATAAAGGGTTGCTGAATTGCTATGGTGAGAGTGGAATTGTGGTATGAAACTGTCATTTCTTCAATTGGTTATGCTAATTGCAACTAGCGTCGATACGGGTATGTATGATGTATCTAGGTGCTTTACTTAACCCGTCTTTGATAAATTTGCAAGTTTTTGTTATTATGAAGTGCATTGTGCAAAGTTCCAAAATGGTGGAATGTTTATGTGTTTGTGGTGTTTGAACTTTAGGTATTGGAGTATATGGCAGCTTAGTTGGTGTAGTTTGTGTATGTGCTACTGGGGTATCATGATTTTTTGGTTAATAACAGGAAGATGTGCCTGGAAAATCTTATGCTTTTAACAGAAAAAAGAGCCAAGGATCCTATAATATATAGAGTATATTGAAGTCAAATTTTGTCCACATAGGGTGATATTTCGCCAAATTTATCTTTATAAAAGAAGTTTTGTGCTAGATAAATGTGAAAATTAATTTAAAAATCCTTTAGTTCCAAATTCTTTGTACTGCAAATATCATGTGAATGGTGATAGCATGAAAAGTGAGAGCATGTTATTGCCCAATTGCCCTTGAGTAATGGCAGGAACTTACTGAGCAATGTATGATGCCTAGATAGCTTGTCGGATGTCTAATTCTTAGGTTATTCACTGATTTGAGACTAAATATGACTTCCTTTGATGATGAGAGAAAATTTATTAAGTTGGTTTGGCTTTAGAAGTTTATGTATGGACCAAACCCTCAGTATGCTTCCCCCCAAAGTGATCTTTTCTTTCTCTCCTAGATTTAATTATCATGGCCTTAGCTCTAATTGTATCTTTGTTACAATCATCTCCAAATAGAATGTTGGCAATTTGATAAAACAGAAGCTCTTGCTTTTCTCTTTCTTTAGTGTGTTGATGGATGAGGTATAGAGCATGCAATTAAGTGTGAACTTATGGACATCAATTAAGAGTAATCTACATAGAAGCTCGAACTACATATGTCAAGAGGACATATGAGAATTTTCTGAAGCTGAACTTCTATATATAAATTTGATGTGTCATAAATATGAGTAAATAATCTGACTTAATTAGACTCATATGATTGGTATCAAGGAATTAAAGTTGGAATGTGATAGTGAGAATATGATGGTTTTCTCATGCCTCTAGCTATTTTTTATGATCCATGTTTACTCACTCATCTGATAACTTATTTTCCATCGCAGTTCATTTTTGGGCTCCAACTTTCAAATGGGGCATTAGTATAGCCAATATTGCTGATTTTGCTAAACCACCAGAGAACATATCATATCCTCAACAAATAGGTATGTGTGTATAACTGACACTAGCAGCTAGGCAGTCTTTTTTGCTAAACTCTGTTGTTCCTTAATTCTTTTATTTTTCTGATGTCCTCTTCCTTGTACTTCTCAGCGGTCACAGCCACTGGAATCATATGGTCTCGCTACAGTACAGTAATTACTCCAGTGAGTTTTCATTTTCCTTTTTTAATGCTGCATAGAATAATATTTTTGTGATTGTGTTCTTAGTAGTTTTAAAAAGCGCGCCTAGTTGCTAGGCGAAGCAAGGCGCAGGCCAAAATGCCTCGGTCTTCCCATTCTATAATTTGTAGATAGTAAAAATTTAGCTTCCTTAATGTTATTTACGTTAGACTTTCCACAAACATTATATGTAAATACGCAACTCCTGATATGGTTCTTGTATTATTGGGTTATAGTCTTCTTTTTGGTGTTTGAAGGCCAGCTATATACTTGATGCTATGTACTGTTTACTTTAGTCTTCTTTTTAGATTCCTGTAAAACTTTTGAGAATGCACTCTACTTTAACAGTGGACGTTGTGCTATATTCATATATACAGGGTATATGTTTGCAGATTGCCTAAATGTTTAAATTCTCTCAGCCTACCTTACCATTGTAGTCCTAGGTTGATGGTGAAATGAGCCCAATAAGGCTATGACCCAATTTCATGTCTTCAGTTTTTCACTGAGCAAATAAGTTTTTTTCTTGATTAAAGGTTTATGATCTAAGTCTGTGTTGCCTGATATTCCATGGAAGTAGCCTGGTTGATTTGGGTGGAGGGCTTAATAATGCTTGCATATACAGTCACAATGGTTTAGATGTTCTGGCATACATTTCTGTTGGGCATAAATTTTGTTTGTGTTAAGCATTGTTTTGAGATGTGCAATCAAATCCATAAGGCTTATGCCTGCTATGTTTCTACCGTTTTGCGGCTCCAGGTTGTTGATGAAAAACCTACAGGCTACATTGATAATTATTCTCTCTTTATGTGGCTTCCTGCTAACAATATTGCAATAATTGTTGCAGCTTGATGCCAAACTTTGATCTTAATTTGTGAGGTTCCACCGTATTCTCTGATTTTAAACTTACACTTCTTTGCATTTAAATTTGATGTATGGATGGTGTTCATGTGCTGTAACTGAGGATATTTGTGCATTTCTTTACCCTTCAATCCAGTAACTTATGTGTGATTTATTATCTCAATGCATGTGGTAGTGGCCTATAGTATGATCAGAACAAATTTGAATTCCCTGAGCTCAAAAACTAGTCAAATGGCACACGACTAAGCATTTCTTGTTTATCATTGCTACTTGAAGCTTTTTTGTTTAGTGTGTATCAAATTGGATATAGTTTTCTCTATGCATTGAATTTGGTTGAATTCCGCCCTTAATCTTGTTCTATTCTGATATGCGGGAAGCTTAATCAGATGAATACTTCTCTTTTCAGATCAATCTGTGGAATTGGTAGAGTTCATTCTTAGCTTGTTCTTGATCCATGCCTTAATTATGCTGATGTTTCTTTTACTCCTGGCTGCAGAAAAATTGGAATCTTTTCAGTGTAAACGTGGCTATGGCTGGAACTGGTCTCTACCAACTTTCCCGAAAGATCAAGTAAGTCTATCCTCCCTCCTTTATATATGGATTTCAATTAGTGTATTATGTCTTGGAACACCAATAGCAATGAGTCAATAATATAACAACCCTGGCATATATCATATCTTAAATGGGAAGGCCAAATACTTGCAACTTAACCTGTATTTTTATTAAAATTTCAGGCACGATTATTTCCAAGAGGGAGAAGCTGTTGCTGCAAAAGAATGATTACGAAAAGCTAAAGAATAAAAAACCTAAAACACAAAAGTTCCATGCCCTAATTTGGCTTAGATCGGCATTTGTCCTTGTTTTTGCTGATGAATATAGCTGACACTGTAATGTTTTCTTTTTTTCTGTATCCCATTATAACAACAATTTTGATGGGGGCAATTCTTGAGCAAATTTGAAAAGGCAACTGAAATTTACATTTCAGTATCTTGTAAACCTGAAAATACAAGTTTCTCAGATCACAGTTGTTGGAATTGAAATGATCCTTATCTTTCATTGCTGTATTGCTTACGTATTTGGTTAATTGGGATTGTAATGATCCTCATAATCTCATATACACTGTATATAAACTCTTCTGAAGCAGGAACTAATTTGACCTCAACAATCAGGCTGTGACCAACTTTGATTTGAGACTACTAAAACCAAAGGATGGCATAAGAATATCCATTCATTAATCCTTATCTTTGCAAGCATAATCATTTGTCATTCCGATAAGTCTAGTCGATTACTTCATCCATTCGAGCCAAAGGTTGACGCAAACCGTTCTATTATTTCTATTTCTATAGATGATACATATGGAGAATTGCTTCTTTGAATCTTTTGTCCCATTTGTTCAAGTTAAGTGGTCTTTTCTGATAAGTTGATACACCATTCATGCTGTTGAAATGCTGATAAACTTTTCTTGTATTTCTAAAATTTAACAAAATGTCATTTGATATATCAAAAATTTATTGTCATTGTCAAACTCATTTCAAATTCTGTAAATCAATCTTTTTACTCATTTCAAATATACAAATCAGTCTTCTGAAGACAATGTTTATGTCATAGCCCTATTTTTAATTCAATTAACTCATTTAAAATCGATAAATCTTTGTTCAGTTTAATAGCAGTTCTTGACTAAACTTCCAAAATCAATAAAAACATTAGTAACTTCATCTACATCCACACCAATCAATTTTAACAAAATCATATTTCAAGCTCCAAAATCAGCCAAATTCACCATTAAAAAAAAACTTTAAATAAAATGTAGGCACTTATAGACGCAAAGCAGCTGAAAAAAAGCGCAGCAAAGCCTGGAAAGTGTCGCAAAATAAATAATTAATGTGACGAGAAGGGTCTCTTAAAATGGCTTTTATTTATGCCATCTCCTCTTCTCTCCCTTCTCAATCCTAAATACATTAATTAATTAATTAATTAAGATTAAGAATTACTGAAAATTAAATAAATACTAAGATTAATAGAAATAGAAAATGTAAGAAGCTCGGTAAGCAGTAACGTTGATTAAAATTAACAACAAACGGCCAGATAGCTTCTATTTTATATTGCTACAGCCATTTTGGCAAATCAAGAGATTATTAGAGTATTCATTTTAAACTCTTCTCTTGGTACAATGCAGCTCAATAATTTTCACAAATTTAAATGACATAATTTTTAGTTTTTTGGGTATAAACCCAAATCAAAATAAGATCAAAAACTCAGATTTTTATTAAAAAAAATAAATAAATAAAAATTTATGGGTAGAAAATCAAATGAAATTAAATCAAAGACAAGATTGAGAAGAAAACAAAATTGAATCTTTGCTCAAAAAAATGATGAGTGGAGCAGAGAAAGAAATAGGCGATTATTAGGGTTGGTGTGATATGTTAATGGAGTCAGATACATGCTCGTATTTATATCGATAGTTTTATGAGCGGATGCTATTGTCTAATGGGCTAGGTTAACTTGAACCTTTTATGCTCATAACTGGTGGGTTTTGGGTTGTTTAGCCCATGTATGTTTTTTTTTTTTTCTCTCTTCTTCTTCTTCTTCTCTTGGTGTTTTATCATCAATCAATACTATCTATACTAAAAGACACACCAGCAATGACACGTGTCATCTCCAGGTGTGTCCTTACCGCTGATGTCATTACTTTCCACATGTCAACTTCTTGTAAAAAATTTTCCCTCTAAAACTAATAATTTGGTGTTTAGAGAGCCACAAGGGCAGGAGTGAGAATCGATCCCATGATCTCCTGGAATCGGGAGGAAAGCTCTAACCACTTGAGCTATCCCTCACTCTCCCTCTAAAACTAATAATGACATCATTAATTTTTTTTATCAACAAAAATAAAAATTTGAAAATGCTAAATTAATTATATATTTTTCTAATAGATTTTATATTTGAATTGACTAATTATGCAATTTCTATTGGAGAATTAAAGGAAGGTCAGACTATTTCATTTTCTTATAGACATTACGGAGTATCTTTTTCTCCTACTTCATATATTTTATACAGTACAAATTACATGAATTGGGGTACTCACTCTTTATTAATTTATCAATTTATTAGATTTTTTAAAAATTATTTCTACTACGTACATATTACACACAAATAAGCTAAAAGATATTGTTAAATAAAATAATAAATTATTGTTAAACTCGTGCATCACACGAGCCTAATCTAGTATATACTAAAAGACACACCAACAATGACACGTGTCATCTCCAGGTGTGTCCTTAGTTATTTTTCTTTTTTTTTATTAAAAAAATCTACTTATTAATTAAGTAAGCAAAACATTCAAAATATATATATTTTTATACATATTTCATATTAATGTGGTAATTATTAGTATATTAAAATAAAAATAGTTCACAAATCTTTCTAAAAAAAGGTTAGTCAACTATAAACCAAAAATTACATACTTTAAATTACAACCAGAAAAAAGATTGCTCGATTTTTTTTGTCTACTTTTATTTATTTGTGTATTGGAAGCGACAATTAAAAAATACAAATATAAAAATTAACCTATCACATACTTTTATTATCCCTCAACGACTCATTTATAATTATATTAATTTTCAATCAATAATCTATAACTATAGATCACCGTGCATGGCACAAGATCTAACCTAGTTTAATAAAGTTTAAAGAGTTACAATAGATATTAATGAGAACAATCACATGATTTCTAAGAATTGACTTTCCTCCCATTGTACTCCCTTTCTTTTGAACTATCTTGTCATTTTGTCAAACCAAGTATGATAACATATTTAAACCTTTTCCTTTTATACTTTTCTAGCCAATTCCCAATTTTAAAACATTATTTGTGAGTTTATGTCTCTCAAGGCCTATCAAATACTTTCACCTGAACTTTGGAATGAATTTAACCAACAAGAAAATTCAATTGTACACAACCTTAAATAAGTTAAGACCTCAAATTCTATCCCAAGACACTTACACACCAAAATCACGAGACAAAGGATTTTCCGGACTTGCCACCAACCTAAGCAAAGACAAGTAAAGTTAAATAAAAAGAAAGTTAGGGCATGTTCTCATTTACTAAACTGAGATGAATTGAACTGATTGGAGCTGAACTGAATATTTTATGAAAGAAGGAAATTAGGAGCTGAACTAAACTGAACTGAATCGATTGGAGCTGAACAAAACTGAAATTGAGCTGAAGTGAATAGGTCCTTAATTTGACCAGAATTAAGTTAGATATACAAAGATTATTACTTCATACTTCGTACATAACAAGTCTTGATCTTTAATATCAAAACTATGACCAATACAATAACAATCGAAAGTAATTTGAAATATCTTTTTAATACGTTCGATCCGTTTGATCACAAACTTTACATAAACCCACTATTCAATATTAACGATATGACCCGAAACCATGAGACCCAAATCATCGCCGATCACATACCCGATTTGACAACTCTATTAGAAACATAGGTACGGGTGAAGACAAACCCCAAAGTTTAACAAAGGCCCAATTTTAAAGGCATGTACTTAACACTTCTCCATTCCTTAAACCCCCCAAAAAATATCCACATGCCAAACCCGTGATCCCTTCATAAACAAACCACCGTAAAAAGATGAGAGAGAAAACTAAGTAACAACCAAAAGAAACCAAAATTGTTACGCCTGTTTTCTTTTCTATTTTCCGGCGAAAAATCCACCGTTAAATCCGCCGTCGATCCACAAAACCGCCATTAATGGAGGGAGTCGGGGCTCGTTTAGGCCGATCTTCTAGCCGTTACGGCACAACCACCGTCTTCAACGGCCCCGTTAGAAAATGGAAGAAAGAGTGGGTCCCAATACCCCCTTCTTCTTCTTCGTCTTCTTCTTCAAATTCAAATCATCATCATCATAGTAGTAGTAATCATCATCATTCATCCTCTAATGGCGCCGTTAATGGTAGTAATGGTAACAGTGGGTCTCATCTTCGTCTTTACAAGTGGGCCCCTGTTAATAAGGAGAATTCCAATTCTAATTCGAATGATAATAATAGTAATTCTAAAGTTAGTACTATTGATGTTAATGGTGGTGGTGTTGTTGTTAATGGGAGTAAGGATACTTCTATTGTTGACGACGTCGTTTCTGAGGAGCCTCCCAGAAGAAAATTCAAGTATATTCCGGTAATTTCCCCCCTTTTTCTGTTTGTGGGTTGTTGAATATTTGATTATTTTTACTTAATTGGTTGATTTATGGAAATTTCTGCTGATGAATTGAGGTGGGTTTGGGTTGAATTTTTGTCTTGCAGATCTTTTTTGAGAGAATAGTTGATTGTTTTTAAATTGTTGGAGATTTGGGTGTTTTAAATTGCTTTAATTGGACCTGAAGTTGATGATTTGAGTTGGGTTTTTGGCTTGAATTTTGGGGGAAACTTTATTGGGGATAGTGCCCTAAATTTTTGAAAAATTAGGGTAATTTTAAATGCATTAATTGCACTCTTTGCTGTTGTTTTGAGGTTGGGTTCTTGCAATTTAGTTCTTGTTGTAGGTAACAAGCTGCGATCTTTTTTCCCTTTTTTTTCCAACAAAATTATCTAGTTGCCAATGCTTTAAAATCCTAAAATAGATTTGATTTGAGCTTGTGAATTTGATTTGACAAAAGAAAGAAAACCAGGCAAACGACCTACGTCGTTTCAGATGGATGGAATTCGGTATCTTTCTTTGATTGGCAAAGAAGGGATCAATGTAGCTAAAAAGAAGATTCAGGGTTTAGTACAACTTGATGAATTATTGGTTTCTTTGTACTACGTAGTATTTAGAAGCTAGGAAGGTGACTGGTTTGAAGTATACTTTTGTATTGTAGAATATGTCTTTTAAAGTAGGATTATAAGTATTTGGCTGACACTTGGCAATATCATGGATTGTGTAAGATAGCCTCTTGTTTAAAAGGTTATAATGTCCTTTGAGGTATTCAAATCTATCACAGGGGTCAGGGTGTCAATTTATTAGTATAATAGCATGTGCTTTTGATGAGGTCGTACCCTACTTAAAATAAGTATAAACTAGACTGAATCCTGAAATTAATGTGATTATATCTGTCTTCTAACACCCAACAAGTAAATCCAGAAATTTTGAACAGTTTATCATTACTCTTTACTATATATGGAATTGAATCTTTAATTATGCCTTTAGTGGTCATGGTTATTCGATATATGAGATGAAAGGACTTTTCTGGTTGCAAAGCACAGTTTGTGGGCCAGTTGTTGTACTTTGTTATTCTTTGTTTGCAAAGACCTAGGAACTTGTATTGTTGGAAGATGTTTTTGTTGTTGTTCTCTTATTTGGTCACCGGAAGTAACTCAATACTAGATTGTCAAGTATGTTTGCACTTGAATAATCCTGCTTAGTGCTTGTGCTTTTATCCTTTTGTCCTAAATTCCTAATTTCTATTGAGAAATTGGGTGATGGCGAGGAGAGGGCTCATGGAATGGATGAGTAGATTTTGTAAACTAAGGTAGATCTTCATTGTTCAAGGAGTGTTCATCCCGGGTTAAGTTATGCTGATGATCAGGGTTATTAAGGGTTTATGTGGATATATGGTGCTGCACAATTGTCCTCTTAAGTTGGCCTTGATACCCTTTTATTTCTGGTTGATTTGTAGCTCCCTTTTACATGAGTAAGCTGTACCTTGAAGGTTTAAAAAGAAGATTATAATATTTCTGTTCTGTGGATGACAATGTTGGAATTCTTATATCCAGAATTTCCCTTTTCCCCTGGCATTGAGTTGATTCCTAATAGCATTAGAAGAGATTGATTAATTTGTGATTGTACCAGTGAAGTAGTACTAGCTGCATGTGCTTATATGCATAGATCCCTTGCTTGAGGATGATGTTCTGAATTATGGTGGGTCTATAAGTCTATTAGGTTGTGATTTTTGGAGCCAGCTAGTATTTTGGAGTTCAGCTGCTTGAGTATGCAAATGTTAGCTGGAGCATGTAGTAAATGTTTGGTGTCAACAGGGAGACTTTATGTGGACAGTACCCTTAAGTAATTATTGTCTATTAGTTTTCTACTATTCTTAGGATTTTTTGTAGGAAACTAGATGGTCTACTCTTCATATGCAAAAATTAGGAGGTTATGTAATTGGTTGTTAACCTCGTTGGAGTAGGTTACTTTCTAGGTGAATTTGATTATATGTCATGAGAGAAAATAAAAGTTCTAACACAGTGGAGAAAGCAAAAATTTGATTGTTTGGATAGGCTCGGTATAAAATTCAGTTAGGAGTTTGGATTAGGTTAGGATTTGATGTAGAACTCTTGTATGATAAGAGTGTTCTTTAGGGTGTTGTAACTCAACATGTCATACATATCATTGATAGACATAGTGCATTGTTTATTAATTTTGTCTTGGTTTTTGGGTTTATTGCTGTTACTTGTGTTTGAATCCACATTCAAATAACTCAATGTGGTAGCCCCAATACTTAACAGGTCTATACCTTGTAAAGTTTGATTCAGTTAAAGAAAGAATGGTCTTATCTTCTTTCTTTTTAGTTACCTTATTTTTCTTTAATTCCTGGGATTTGGAGGATTGCTAAATTTGCATTGCAGCTTTGTGGAAATAGAGGTGTTTATTGATGTATGCTAATTTGCATGTACTAGAATGTCTAATTGACTATTTGACTGGTCAGAAGTGCTGCCTTGTTTTTTTTTTTTTTTCCCCTCCTACTGATAGAATAAAAGGTTTAATGTAGACAGAGAAATCATGACGATTGGGACTTGAATTACCTCTGATATAGCTTATAGAAGATACTGATGTGTATGCTGTGGAATGTCTCAGGAGTGGCAAGATTACTGTCAGTCGTATAAGATATTGAAATTAGAATATTCTATGGCAAAGGGGAGAGTATGATGGTTTTTTTTTTTTTTCCTATTATTATAGTTCTTCTTTACAGCCCCCTTGGCCACTGATAGACCTCCCCAGACCTTGCCAACATTGGGTCCAATCGTCCATTATTAGTTATAGTGGTTTTGGGCCATTTAATTCATTGTTTATCTCCACGTTATGGGTTGAAATGACTACTCTGTGGAACACATAGTATAAATATCTGTATATGTAGTAGCTTCTAGTCTTCTACAATTAATTGTGACCTATTGTCTCATTCCATGAATTACTGCCACTAGTGCTGCCTTTAGTTGTCTTTTTGAGTTTCTGGTCCTTTACATGGACTAGGAGTCTACCTTTTCTTCTATGGTGTATTGTGTTTGAGGGTATGTGTTACCTTATTGACCCTCTCATTTGGATGGAGGTTGAGGATAAAGGTCTTTTTCATCTATACTGGTGTGTTGTTGTTTGAGGGGATGTAGTAGTTTAATGACCCTCCCTATTGGATGGAGGTTGAGAACCACGGTCTTTTTGAGATGGCTTTGATAACACTGCAAGTACGTGCTATCATTCAATTTCATTCAAGTTAGTACATTGTAATTTGCTTGAGACTTTGATGTAGGGCAGAGACCACCCGGGGTATCATTTATAAATTGGTATTTCATTGTGTTTCATTGTCCTTTTGTGGGAGACAATTCAAATGCATGATGCATTATGCTAAATCTACTCCTTGGGATGGACTGAATAAAGCTTGATGTGTTATCTCGGAAGAACGGTTCTGTGTTTCTCAAGTACACTTTGGGAAAATCAGTAATTCTTAATTTTTGGCAATATATTTGGGTTCTATTTCTAAGGCAGTAAGGCAGGTGGATTCTCAGATTCTGTCTCTCATAGCTATCTTCTTATCAACCTTTATGATCACAAATGCACATATCTTTTGACTTTATTGTGAATATTATGGTAATGATGACTGACAAAATTTGCTAAATGAATCATATCTTTGCTAAGCACTTTGACAGATTATTTATTTGCTTTGAAAATTATGACAGATTGCAGTGCTAGAGGAACAAAAAAAAGAAACAGAAGAGAATTCTGATGATGATGATGACGAAGCTAAGCCTGCTGAAAGCGATGAAAATGCAGGAGAACAGGCGTCTAAGAGCGATGGTAATGTCGAAAAACCTGACATCAATGATGTGCCCATGGAAGAGGACCAGGTAAATTAGTTTCCACTAACTTGTTCATTTTGGTCATAATCTATCTTGAAAACTTGTATGTGCCTCCCAACTAATGCAAAGTATAATTTAAGTCTAATACGGTAATACCTTTGTCCAACCAAACTCTTGCATTCTTCAAAGTCAAATCTTGATGATTGGCCTATATCAATCTATATTAGTAGAAGCGAGTAAAAAATGTACAAAACAATTTTGAAAGTATGGTCTAAAGTACACATATAATCGCGTGCTAAAAGTTTAAACTTAAATTAAGTTAAAATAGAAGTAAATTTTAATGAAAAAGAAAGTTAAATTGTAAGGTTAACACAAGATAGATGGAATATGGTTCATCAGCTTAAATTAACAGAAGTTTTTGGTGACAAATCTGACAATAGAACTTTGGCTTTGACTGTCTTCAGGATGTCGAAGAAAACCAAACTCCACCCGCAAGACAAGATTTGAATGAATTGGACTTGAGCCTAGGCTTGACATCACATGATGAGGAGAATGATTCTGACTCTAAGACAGACCCTAAAGCGGATGTTCAACTAGAAAGAGCAAATTCCGGGGCCTGAACCAAAAGATAGCACACCTGTTCTTTGATTGTGCTAAATGCAGGTTTTTTCTCTGCTTTTGTTGCGTTGTTATCTCCAGCAAGTGAGGGAAATTGCCTGTGAGTGTATTATTTAGTCATCATCTGAATTTTTCATTAACTGAGCTGATTGTATTGTAACGGTAATTGTGTACTAAAACGATACTACATTCTTCCATTTTTCAACTGATTGATTTCTCTATCTAATTGTTTTAGTGAAGGTTTAAGAAAAACTGTAGCATGTACTATGTCATACTTTGTAGTTTGTACTAGTAGTTACCAATAGTTAATACAGCAAACATTTAGTGCTTCTTTTCACTCTGCTACATTTGTTATTTTCTCATTACCATCTTCATTTTGCCTCTTTTTGAATTGATGTTAAGGCGGAGTAACATTTTATTCAATTTTCTTTTTATAGGCAATTTTAGCTTTTAGGTAAGTTAACAGTCATTCTTTTTTCAGTACAGAGTAAGTTTTGCTCTCTACTACAGTCAGGCCTCACGTTTATCGTTTACTCTTCTCTCTACTTTCTACGAAGTATCTTTTTTCATATTTTAATGCATTGTAATTAGCAATCCAAAATGAATTTACTAAAACAACCCTTATGAATATACCTAATTAAAAGAGCTCGTATCTAGTGTTTAAGGTCTCTATTATACGAAGTAACAAGTATTAATTTTATGTAATCCAATTGGTATAAGGTTAAGATCAAATTAAAAGAACTTTTATTTAATGAAAGGTTTTAATGGATAAGTTGTCTTCGTATGATACGACCTGCTATTGACCTGCACCTGACTTTTCTATTAACAATGCCTTGTAAGGTCGTAAGGAGATGGAAGAAAGAGAGACTTATTATACCTGCTTAATTTTTGGAAATATTTGCTCATAATGTCGCCATCCAAAAATTATGGTTCATCTTTTTAGGTGCTCAAATTTTTTTCTCAATTATTGTTTGATATACAGTAGGGGCATTAATGTCATTGTCTTAATTGGACTAATAGTCAGCTTTGATCTAGATTGCATTTATAAAAATTGGGCTAAATTTAGTCGAGTTTAATTTAATAATCTCGTGATTGAAAAATAAAAAAGTCAACAAAATATGCACAACAATTGAGCCAAAGTTCTCGTGAATATGCTTACAAAAGTTCTGTCAAGTAATGAACCTAGATTGGTTAAAAAAAAAAAAAAAGTAAAGAACCAAGATCAAATATTGTAATTGTATAAATTACGTTGATTAATATTGAAAAACATTACTCATTTGGTACTCCATAATATTTTTGTCATCATTATCCATTTTGATTTTGACATCACAATTAAAAATATTTAGTCCTTAAACTCCTAATATAGATTAATAACCATTTAAAATTTTTAGTGAAAACAAATTAAGAAAATAAGATCTAGTCCCAGTACTATTTTAATTTGGAAATGTAATGGAGATTATTCTATTAGTATGAAAATAGAATTCAAAGGGAAAACTAACCTATGCATAGTCGATACTTAAACACTTCTTTTCAAAAAATATAGGGATTCAATCTTAAGTGCTGGATATCATCTTTCAAGACTTTAACCAAATAAATCTAGATATGTTGAAGCATTATCATGATAAGAAAACAAGCTAGAAGTATTAGACTAATTTTCATTGATTTTATACGATATATTACATACAACGATGAAACTAATCCGATTCTAGGACATATACTAAAATATACAACTAAATGTAGTTGCAACGAATTGAACTAATTCCTGAAAAATTGATTACTAATCAAAATTTTGAAACCACTAAATTTACATACAACCTTGATCAATCTTAATTATTATTATCATCATTTCCCTTGAAGAACAGAAGCCAATAGTCCAACTCTAATTCCATGGACCTTGTTACCAAAATCAACATCCCTGCAATAATAAGAAACCCTAGGGAATTGATCAACTTCGAAACCCATCGAAGATCTCTTCTTGGCAAGTACCTCTTCATCCCTCTCGACGACATTCTTGACACTCGAATCACGATTAGTCGTTCTCTTGTAAGGGCTAGAGTACTTAGCTTGCAAGTAGCCATTGCGCCTCCAAGGTGCAACTAACATGTTTGCTTGCTTTAATGACTCCTTCATTGCATTACTCATAAGCCTTATTATTTGTTTAAGCACTTGAGTATTTTTAGTGACCAATATTGAAGGGATCATTTCTACTAGCGAGGTGTAACGAGTTGTAGGTCGCGCTATCTCAAATTCTCCTGCCAAGAATACCTCGACTATGTGTCGAGTTTTTCCTACGTTCACGTCTATGTACTCGTACGTTCCAGCCGGGAATCGGCCGGTTTTCTCCCACCGGGACTTGCAAAGGCCTGTGTCAATTAATTTCATTAGCAAAACTACCATTTATTGCAAAAAACTTAAATACTTGACAATGTGACATTTTACTTCAAAATTATCTACGAAAATAACAAACTGCTCCTTTGATTAATTTTCTACGTTTCATAGGAGAAATTAAAGGCCAAATTCAGGATAAATCAATGTAAAATGAATAACCAATGCAACTTTTCAATTCATAGATAATCTAGATAATAATCTTTGATACCA
This sequence comes from Chenopodium album, assembly GCF_948465745.1. Classification (NCBI taxonomy): domain Eukaryota; kingdom Viridiplantae; phylum Streptophyta; class Magnoliopsida; order Caryophyllales; family Amaranthaceae; genus Chenopodium; species Chenopodium album. The sequence continues at coordinate 33,024,575 of NC_137857.1, read as the reverse complement.
TATATAGAACATTACTCAATTAATCAAATAAATTTGCATTTTTGGACACCATACCATAAATAAATGATGAGCTCATTATGTCCAACATATTGCTTCATAATGACTATTTTCTATATCAAAAACTTTTGCATGCCCCCGGTGTACAATAATTTTATTGTACATCGAACATTTTTGCGAAAAGTGACTATTTTTCTTTACAAAAGTAACCCTTTTTCTTTACAAAAGTAACCCTTTTTATTACAAAAGTGACCCATATTTTCACAAAAATGACCCTGTTTTTTTTTTTACAAAAGTGACCCTTTTTATTCACAAAAGTGACCCTTTTTATTCACAAAAGTGACCCTTTTTTTTTACAAAACAAAACAGAGAAGTAATATAGGAATTTTCATCAATAACAACTATCATTCGCTTTAAATTCGAGAAGCAAAAAATCCCAGATTCACCTGAACAATCATTGTAAATTTTTGTGGGAAACACCATAATGAAGACTAACACCGTAGCGAAAAGAAACGTAGATTAAATTGCCATACCAAATAGCCATTTTTGTGCCGCTTTGATAATAATTTGAGATGAAGCCAATCATCTACTTTTGCGTGTGGAGGTTCATAAATGTTGATAGAAACAATCGATTGAATTTCAATTATATAAATCAAATACTCAATTTAAACAAAATTTTGAGAAAAAATCGTCATTTGAGAAATTGGTTTTACGGTCAAAATTTTTTATCAATAAAAGATTAATTGTAGGTTGAAAATTTCTGAATAGAGGAAGTGATTTCTTAGGCATGGAAGATGAAGAGAAAATGAAAGAGTAAAGAAGGAGAGAGAGGAAAGTAAGAGTAGAGAGAGAAACTGAAAGAAGAAAGAAAGATCCAGAAAATGAAAAATAAGGAAGAAGGTGCAAACAGACAGATGATAACTTACTTTATTTGAGCTGATTTACAATAATGCTATTGTACACCGGGTGTTTTATAATATTTGTGTTTCTATATTCATGTTTGCATTATATTTTTAGCACATTGAAATTTATTGCAAATAAAAGTTAATATGAATTGAATGGATTAAAAAAAAATAAAAAAAAAAAAGCTTACCAGCATCAAATCCTTTGTCACGAAGATGAGCCATTAAACTACGTTTAAGGCTACTTCTTGAAACATCATTAACACTTCCATTAAAACCACCAAATAATTTCAAGGCAACATCAATTTCATTCCAAATCTTTTGTCTTGTACTCTTTTTCTTACTATTACTTGTACACTCTAACAACAAACTTTGTAACAACTCCTTCCTTTGTGTATCATTATCGACTTCATCATTGTCAGATACCCAGTTTGCATCACGAGACTCATTACCAATATCTTTATTTATATCAACCTCATCGATATCGATATCGATATCAAAGTTATGATCCATTCCATGATCACCTTTCTCGATAAACGAGTTTACGAGATCCGAGAGATCTGCCCCGCTTTCCGGCCAATACTCACTACCACTACTACCATCACATGGCCGATGCCACTTGGCGGCCTCGTCGAAGGCCGCCGCTACCCTATTGAATTTGATTGGTATTTTGGCCATATTTGTATAGTTGTTTTACTTGTCTAATATTGGACAATTAACCACTTGTTTATATAGAGAGAAAATAAGTGAAATGAATGAAGAGTTGAGATTTATAATGATGATGTTATGAAGAGAGAATGAGGTAAAAATGGTGATAGAATGTAAACATGTATGACAATTATATATATACTTGTGTTACTTAATTTTTGGTTAACCTTGAAACAAAAAATGGGACTTAACTCATAAATTATCCTTGAATTGTAATGAATGTGGACTATGAATATTCCCTTTATTTGCGTATAGGTTCATCGGTTTCTTCTAATGTATATGGATAGGTATTGGTCACCAATTCACTTAATTGGTTAATTATAAATTCACAATGTATTTTGGGGAAAAACAATATCCATATAATGAGGGATAGGTTATTATCATATGACGTGTCAGATCCGAATATGCGATGTATATATTTTTTTTCAAACACAATAAATGTTATCCAACTCAGCTACATAAATCATGATATCTCTTGTCTACAACTAAAATAATTTATACACGTGTATACGTTTGATTTTCAATATATGTTTTTCCTGAAATAAGATGAACCTAACCAGGACTAGATATAGCCTAGACTTATAAAGCCAGCTCTATACAGAGGAATAGGATGTATTTGATGCAAGATCTTTAACATCGTCATTAAGCTTTTTATTTAGTTAGGTTTATAATTTCATCTAATTGTATCACAATGTAATGAAAAACTCAAATTAAAATAGCATTATTTCATATTCGTATTTTAAAAGGAGAAGTAATGTAACAATAAGCAAGTTAATTACTTCCTCCGTTAATGGTTATTTGCAACAAAGGGGTATTATTTGTGAGATATAAAATATTCCTTTGTTGCAAATAACCATTAACGGAGGAAGTAGTTCGACTAACACTTTTTTTTAAAAATGAAATAAAATAAGGTATGTTACTCTAGTCAACTACATATTCAATTCACATACTTTTGGAAGGGTGTTGGGAGAGCTTGGCCCCTGTTCCAAAAGAGTTTAGCTTGGGAGGTTGGAGATGGTACATCTATTAACATTTGGGAGGATAGGTGGTTGCTGAACCAGTCCCTGAGAGAGCTGCTACATGGACCTCTACATTGGCTAACTCAAAACTTGTCCCTTCATATGATAAACAATATCTCCAAGCCAAATCTGGAACATCTCATCTCCTTTCCCATCCCTGATCTACTCTTTCAAAAAATCCAATCTATCTCTTTTTCCACAAATCAAGACTCTCACCTCTCCACTTGGACTTATAAGGGGAAATTTGATTCACAAAAAGCTAGAGCCTTTCTGGTTAACTCAGAGATAACCTCCTCCCCACCCTTTGATTGGGGTTTAATTTGGAAATCCTCAGCCCACCCAAAGATAAAATCCTTCCTTTGGATGCTTGTTTGGAACAGAATACCCCACAAAGCAAACCTGAACAAAAGAATCCATTCTATTTCTCCCAAATGCCTTTTCTGCCCCTTGGATGATGAAACCTCTGCTCATATCTTTATTCACTGCCCTAGAGCAAAAGAGTTTTGGAACCTTATCCCTCACCCTCATGGACTATCCTACAATGGAAACTGGCTATCTTGGCTTGATCAAAATATGAGATTATCCACCATTAATACTTGGGATCTGCCTTGGAATGCAGTGTTCTGTTTTGCTATATGGCAAATCTGGCTGAGAAGAAATTCTTGGTCCTTTTCACAAACCAACACCCCCATTTCTTCAGCAATCAATCAGTGCAGATGGGATGCTTCAGAATTGTTCTTTTGCAAACAGATTTCTGAAAGTCTTAAGCCCTCCTCCCAGCACTGGTACCCTCCTCCTCATGATTTTCTAAAGGTTAACTGTGATGCTTCCTTTGATGTTTCTACTCTGGAAGCTGGGTGTGGTGTGGTGGTGCGAAATAGCCTAGGAGAGTGGGTTGAAGGACTAGCCTGGAGAGGCTATCTTCCCTCAAGTCATGATGCAGAGCTGAAAGCTCTGGCTCTTGCTATGAACAGAATCAAAATCAAGAACTGGGATAAAACAATTCTTTGTTCTGATGCAAAAAGAGCAGTAGAGGAGATTAATTCTGTTGACTACATTCCTAACTCCTCCTCACTAATTAAACAATGCAGGGACCTGAAAATGGAGCTCCATCTGGATACGCGCTTTGAAGCAAGGACTTCCAACTCTGTTGCTGATGCAATTGCTAAGGATGCGAGGAAGAATTTAGTATGTATGAATGATATTTGTATTTTGTCAAGTCCTCCTATGTACTGTAATGAGGCTTTTGTTAGAGACCTTCTTAACTCTAGAGAGTCCTCTACTCTCTCTTTTACTGGTGATGTCCCAGATGAACGATTATGTAACTTAACTATTAACTAATTCGCATCCTTTGTTCAAAAAAAAAAAAAAAAAAATTCACATACTTCGTATAACACAGGCCTATTAATTGTATATTATAAATTTGTAATTTATAAAATCATGTACCAAATTACCAATAGTTGAAGATGACAATAACACAAGATCTAGCTGTTATGTCATAGTATATGATCTGGTGTGTTACTTCTATAATGATCTTATTACTTGAAAACAAGTAGTAGTGACAAATAAACCATGAATTTATAGTAAATAGAAATGTCTTCTCATCTTCTGATATATTAATATACTTACTTTATTTTTAATTTGTCTTGCATGAACATAAACGATTGCATGATATAGTCACAATTATTTCCTATATTTGTGGCAATACTAACACGACTAATAGAGTTGAATGCTAGTATTGCGATTTGAGAAACAATGCACTTCTGTCACTCGGATCGGAGGACAAACAACTCAACTCGATATGTGTGATTGACCGATGGTATGCTTATCCACTTTTTTTTTACCTTCATACTTGTATTCCCTACTATCTAGATTTTCTCTTTTAAAAATTTATAATTGCTTGACCAAATAGAATTTAGTTATAAGTACCTTGATATGTTAATGTTTTATTTGATTATTGAAATCACGATTAAAATTATACGTGGTCAAATTAATTCACTAAAATTGTAAAGAAGCAAATGGTGTAACTATTGACAAGTGAACTAGGTCATTAATCACATACAATTGATACAATGAGGAAACTAATTCAAATGAGGTTAATGATAAATTGATAATACATAATTATATTGGATCATTGATTGAGTTATTAAGTAGGCATGAAAATAAAAGAGGTGGTCCGTGATTATTAAACAATGAGTTTACAAATGTATGATTTTACCAACGAAGTTATAGTAAAAAGTTATACATTATGTATTTACGGGCATCAGTAGATTGATTGAGTGGCGCCACACGTACAATAAGTAGAATCGTAGAAGTTCAATTGAAGTATAATCGTACTTGCATTATTATCCAACTGAAGTACTACTGTACTAAACAAATTAACAGAATATACTTTTTTTTTTTTTTTGAAGGGAACAGAATATACATTTGAGTCTTTCATTGGGCCATTTTTTCATCTTATTTTTGTCCATATAAATATCCACTAAACCCTATGGAAGTTAGGATAATAAATTGCGCCTATTTTGGGCTTATTATAATAGAAATGCGGAAAATGGACGATGTCACATATATATACTCCGTATATATATTTTTTTTATGAAACAACATAATTAAATTTATCTGTGTCTTTGAAATATTGTGTCTATGTTCATTGGATCTTTTCAGATTATGTCCACATACATCTTGTCTAAAAGAAAAATAAACTCTTTCACTATTCAAAGCAAGCCACTCTACAGATAAGCTAATCTTGGTGATTGTCTTTAAAAATAAAGAAATAGCTTTCGTACAAAGGATTTCCTAAGTTTTATTATGCTCTGTCTTTTAAAAAATGGTTTATTATCATTAATGAAGGTAGATTTCATTATTATATTATATTATATTATATATACTATATTAAAAGACGATTCTAAAAAAGTTTAGGTGCCATGTGGCTCATTCGGTCATTCCTTAATCAATCGAGTCTTTTATTCACGTGTTTAAAAATATAACTCGGTACAAGATTTGAGCCCACAACTAAGTTTTAAAAACATAGTGTTAGCTACTAAGCTATTGCCATATTATATTTCATTCTATTAAAATTAAATATAAATAAAGATTTCAATAATCATGGAATTATTGCAGTAGCTCGGGGTATCGCCTGAGCCTAAAACTAATTTTTAATTATAAAGGTGCTTCAAGAACTGAATAATTTGGCTATTATTGAACATAACATTTCGCCATGGGATTATATTAGTACAATGTATTCTATGTTGCCAATTACTACAATATCTTGAGGATCAAGGAGTGGAGGGATAGTTAGTCCTCCATCTCCTCCTTAAGTGGCGGGGATTCGATCCTCATCGTTAAAGAAAAAATCTACTATGTATGTGACATGTAAAACTCAAATATTGATTATTTTTTTAGTGTATACTACTTTGTTTAAATAAGTACAATAGCCTTTTGGTTTTCTAATTCACCTTTTTATTTAATGATAACAAATGTAATGTCTTCATGCAATTTTCACTAAAATAATGATCTCTAACATCATAAGTAAAATCAATTCTATTCATCATCGTTTTTCATCATTTGTACCCCTTCAATAATTTTATTCATCATTGTTATATCTCATTAAAAATATTTTTTTTTTTAAAAAAAAAAAAACTTAATCTACGTATCGATATTAATTAATACTTCGTAAATTGTAAATTTTAGTGTCATTCTTAGAATGTGTCGCGTCATGTCGTGTTATTTTTTCAAAATTTCTAAACATGGGCCACGCTTACGATCCATGTCGGCCCACATGTTAGCACCGGGCTGCCAATTCCAGTCTCAACTATTGGCCCAATTCCGAATTGCATCTGTATGTCCCAAAAACAGAAACAGTAAATAAGGAATTTTTCTTAGAATTCCCAAATTACAGCCAAAAATGGAAGGAGAAAAAAACCGATGTCCAAAGTCGATCTCTTTCTCTCTCTTCCCCTGAAAAGTTGATGCAAATTTTGAGTGATCTCATCTCTTCTTAGAAAGGTAAGTTATACAAATTTTCTTTTTATGTATTTGATCGAATACTTTCCCTTTTTATCGATTGTAGAATTGATGGATGTGTATAATTAGATTATATGCTTTTTTTTCTTTATTTTTTTTTTTTGGTAATTTGGTATGAATTGAATATAGTTGTTTGCTTGAATTTTTCTTTTTGTTTGAATATTAATTTACAATAATTTTATGTGAGATAGACTTGTAATAAATTAGTCCTCAAATTTTCTGGGGTTGCAGTTATTGGGGTTGATTTGTGTTTTAGATGTAAAAGATTGCATTTTGAGTATGAACCCTGATTTTCAATTTTTGGGTATTGATTATTAATCATAAGAAGCATAGGAGTAGGAATTTTAGATTTTGACTTATTTTAGGTGGGTATGTGCTTGGATTGTGTTTTGAGGGTGGAGAGTGTTTTTATTGATGGATCAACCATTGACATTGTATGTTACACTAGCTGTCACATGCCCGGTTTGACGGTTGCGATGTTGAAGATCGTATGTTTGGATCATTTGGGTTTGCTTGGAGTAAGATTATGGTGCATTTGGTTTGTTCATTTGATTTTTGGCCGGTTGAGAAGTTGGTGGGATGTGAAATGCAAATATTTGTGGTGAATCTTTTGTGAATTCAGAGTGCTTGCATGATGTGAATAGGAATTCGTGGCAAATGCTTGGATGGGGTCCTGTGGTATTTATTTAAATTTAGATGAAAATAATCCTGATTAGGCATGTTGAAGAATATTGTGTATATAGGAAAATGTTTGGGTAACTATGTGAAGGATAGGAGGAAGGAAGAAGAAGGAAGAGAATGTGAGGTGAGGCCGTGAGGGTAGGGTAGGGAAAGAGGGATTTGGTTTATTAAAGGGGAAGGAATATGGATGCCTCCATTTCCTTTCTCTTCCCTTGCCTAATTCTTATCCAAATAAGTGACAATTTATCCGTTTTTTTTTCCCTCACATATTCTTGATCTATTCCCTCCCCTTTCCTTCCAAATCTTGCTATTAAAACGGGAAAAGCCTGTGCTTCCTACTTTCTTCCCACCTTTTTGTTTGATGGAGTCATTGAGGACTTATATGAGCAGTAAATTTTTCCTTTTTGATGTTATGTACATTGTTGACCTTTAATGATGTGTTCCAATTCATGATATTAGAGCAAGAAGTCAACAAAAACCACCAGTCCGCCTCCACCTCCATGACACCACCTTAATCTATCAAAGCCCTGGTAGATTTTAGGATTTCAAGGTGTATGCTGGGGTATTTCTTATCAACTCTTAACAAAGAAGCTGTGGACCCTGTGGTTATTGAATAATGTTAAAACAAAACAAAGTTTTTGTGTTGGGGGGGGGGGGGGGGGTGGGTTGTTGGGGTTGCCATACAAGAATTTTACATTCGTATCATTGTGTGCAAATTGGTACGAATTAGTTAAATGTGATTTCATTCTTTTTACAGCTGTCTCAGGACTCTTAGTCAAATTACTTTGGGTTGAAGTATGTAATTACATCTTTTATGTCTAGAAATTGAAATTTCAAGGTTTTGTGAAGATGTTTATAACTTTTATCCATGGAACTCAGCATCTTCTTTCCTTGTCGCTTGTCACTTTATCAATGATAATCTTTGATGACAAAACCTATTGCTTCATACTCTCTCTACATTGAGGTTTGGACGAGATACTGTGAACCCAGGTGCATATATATATTTTTTTTCCTCATTATGCTGCAGAGTGAAGTGTTCAAATTAGGGTTTTCAGGGGTCTGCTTCAGCTTGGAGTCGCAAAATGTAATTCATCTTATTGCATCAAGTGTTGATGAGGAATCTAACTGGTTAAGTAGCCTGTGGTGGCAATTTGGCAAGGGAGCTCTTCAGAGTTATAGGAAGAATAGGAGTCACCATGATTTCTCATCTCTCCCTTTATTATTTGTTCTTCCACTTCTTCGTTTATACCATGAAAGAATATTTCCTTCCAACTATCTATTCTTTCCATCAGTGTTACCGAATACTGCATTCCCCTTGCGAATTGCTTATTCGGAACACATATTGGAACACGAATATTGGTCTGCTGGAAGTCTGTAAACTTTTGGGCTAGTTTTCAACATTATTAGGTAGCATATTGCGATCTCATACTTGTTTCTTCATACCAAAGTGTACTACGTATTAGGTAGATTCCTTCACTTTTTAGAGGATTTTGATTGGCAGTAGATTCTTCATCTTAGCAGTGTTTTGTACATTGGTGACTTAACTAATACTTCCTCCGTGATTTTTTAGTTGACACATTTCTTTTATCACATTCACGTTTGCCAACATATGATTTTAATGGTTTATAATTCTTATTAGCAACATGTAAATATTATAAAAAATTGATATGTTAATTAAATTTACATTAAGGCCATTTAAACAAGTTCACATATGACTATATTTTTTCATATTTATATATCACAAAAGCTAAATAAAGTATTATTTGTAATAAGTGTCAAAAGTTAAAAACATTTCAACTAAAAAGAACATAGGAAAACATTAAAGATTTAGGGGTGGATTTTTTTAGTTGATCTTCTTTCCTTACAGTGGATATGTTTGTTTTGCTGTTCTCTTTACATCTGTGTATGCATTTTGTTGAGGGTTGAGGATTTATTTTTCTGTGGCTGTTGTATCATATGCCAATCAATTTATAGGATTTTTTTTTTTTTTTTTTTTTTTGGAATCTATCAATATCTATGGATTTGTTTCATTATAATTTGATGTACAGCAGAACTGAAGCTTTAATTTAAGATCATTTTACTCAAATATTTTTTATTTGAATCCAGGACAAATAGGAAGACATCAAACAAAAGGGAATCTTTAGTTTCGTTCTAGGATCCTTTTTGCTTTGAATGCTTACTTTTTCCTATTGACTTAAACCATTGAAATATATGATCACCTTTTCTTGTTAGGAGGTATTTTTATTGCTTGTTGATGTTTTTAAGCTTTTGCACCTTTCAAAAATTGCATTACTCATGCTTTGAACTTGCTTTAAAAAAATTTATATTAAATTATCATTTCTCATGTTATCAACTCTTGAAGATCATATTTGTTAAATGCATTTTTTCGACTGGAAATGGAGGTAATATGTTAATATGAGGTCTATATTTGCAGGAATAGGTTGGAGATCATAAAAGCTCTGCAAGGTTCGAAGAAGCAATTCATAAGGACCAACATTGTGGTTCACACTTTTGATCATGGATGCTGAACTGTTAAACTTTTGGGGCCCAGTCACATCCTCTATTGACTGGTGTGAAAAAAATTATGTTTGTTCATCTTATATTGCAGAGTTTTACAACACAATTTCAAATATACCAGCCATCATTTTGGCTGTCATTGGCCTCGTAATTGCCTTGAGTCAGGGTTTTGAGAAGAGATTTACTGTCCTTCACCTTTCAAATATGATACTTGCAATGGGGAGCATATTGTTCCATGGAACACTGCAACGTGTGTAAGTAACTTAGTTTTTTTTTCTCCTACAATTATCATTTTTTTTTATCCTACAGGTTTTTTGGTTATGATTCTATAAACATCGCATCTAATGGTATAATTTTGGGCATTTAATAGTTCATGACTTCTTTGGTTTGACTAGTTAACAGCTTGATGCTTTATAGTGCACCTCGAGTTTTTGGTTCATGTATATTGAGTTGTTTGATTTGTCAGGCAACTAGATCGATGGGATAATATTTTTGCTTTACTTTTTTGTGACTTTCTTATGCATTTTCCCACTCAATTTTGGACTCATTTTGATGAATCTTGCCCGTTTCTGCTATATTGTGCTCATTGCTTCATTTTTAATACCCTTTTTGGATTCTATATGAGATATCTGGCATTGGTAGCATCGGTCAACAGTGTATTGACACTTGAATGGGCAAAGTCCTACTTTTGGAAAGTTTGTTTGTGGTAGAAACGGCCTTTGGGTTTTCTCATATTTACACCTTTGGTATTGCTTAATTTCCTTTTTGCTTCAACTTTTGTTTGTTTGTGGTTGTGTGTGTTTCTCCTTATATTTCATGATTCACTTGTTTTTTTTGAAAAGTCATGATTCACTTGTTAATTCTGACTAAATAGTAGTCCTTATGACTGCTTGTAAAATCTTCATGGTAGTATTAACTCTCCTGAGTTTCTGATGTAGTTTACTATTAAAGTAATAATAATGTAAATTTTAATTCTCTTGTATCAACTCCTTGAAAATAAAAATGCTGTTAATACAATACTGCAAGTTAGATTTGGACCATGCGGTCTTATGCTCGTGGGTCTAGTTAAACCCAAAGCCATTGGTAAGCTCTATTAGGTGTTGGCTACAACCTTTTTGTGTAGAATAAGCCCAAGTGAGGAGCTATGAGCCTCTGAGTATGCGATGCCATTAGCGCCAAAAGAAGCTAATTTGTACCGTCCCACTCCCTCCTCTTCCTCACTAAACAGGATTGTAGCTTCTGGATCGTTTGAAAAGAATCTTGATTTATTAGTGCATGATTCATGTCTGCTGTTTGTTTTACAGGCAACAGCAAAGTGATGAAACTCCAATGGTTTGGGAAATGCTCCTTTATATCTACATTCTGTATTCACCTGATTGGCATTACCGAAGCACAATGCCCACATTCCTCTTCCTCTATGGCGTTATTTTTGCCGTTGTTCATTCAGTATTTCATTTCAAAATTAGTTTTAAAGTTCATTATGCTGTGCTCTGCTTCCTTTGCATCCCTCGGATGTACAAATACTACATCCACACAGAGGACCCTGCAGCCAAGCGTCTAGCAAAGCTGTATGTGATCACTTTATTCCTTGCAAGCCTATGTTGGGTTTGTGACCGTGTTTTCTGTGAGCATATATCTGCTTGGCCTATCAATCCACAAGGACATGCTTTATGGCACATCTTCATGGGCTTTAACTCCTACTTTGCAAATGCATTTCTGATGTTTTGCCGTGCTCAGCAGCGAGGTTGGGGTCCAAAGATTGTTCATTTCTTGGGTCTTGTTCCCTATGTGAAGATTGAGAAACCAAAATCTCAATGAGCTAGACACAAGTACACAAAGCTGGTTGAACCTCTTATTTCCTGTTCACTTGTGTACTCTGCAGTTAAGGGGCATCTCTGCCTGATAGTAACCTACTCAGAAGGGACTGTTTACGTAGGCTGTTCTGAAGTTTAGCTTGCAAACTATACCCATACTTAAATTAGTAGATGTTTACAGGCAATCTGTCAAAGCAAATATTCAGCATTTTTTTGTTTTTATGTTAGGATCTAGATTAGTCGAAGCTATGGGCAGTTTTTTTGTTAGAACTCAAGTATAGGTTCTATAGTTTACTAAGTTTATGTCGTCTTCATTCAATGGAAAGTGTTAAATTCTTGATTCTCTTGTCAGCTTACTGATACCCAGTTTCTGAAATTTCTTGTTTATGCAAGCTTTTCGTGATTTATATAAGTACAATTGTTTTTTATTCATCTACATGTGACACTGTGATTCTGATAATTTACTTTGTTTCCCTGTCTTGACGAATGTTTTGTCGATCTACTCTACTGATAGTTGCCTGCCTGGTTGAGCTTAAACTACTGAACAAGTGATGCTGAAACTCTGTTGGCAGATGTGAATTTGGCAGGGATATGATGACTTTTGGTACTGTTGGTTGGAGCTCTTATATGATGTCTTTTGTGAATGCCAAATGCTTTAGTTGTTTGTAATTAAAATCTTCATAAATGGTTCTAAACTTGAGATCACATCCCATTTATATTTAGCAACGATATTGACGATACAATTTTTATTGACTTGACTCCTTGGTAATGGCAATATCCTCCTTGGTAATGACTTGACTCATTGAATAACTCAATACCCATACCTACCCAGGCCATATGTGTAACAAATTACTGAGAAATCTAAACCACTTTATTTCGTCGAAGAAGGAAAAAAAAAAAAAACTGTACAGGTTTACAGAAAATAGCAATAAAATGTCATTTATCAATATTTTTTCCTGAGAATATTATTAAGTTGTGTTATTTAATGAAATCAGACAACTTCAGCAAACTACGGAGTACTTTTAATTTAGCTCTTTCATATTCTATTAGTCTATACTAAGATAAGATTGGCGGTCTTGCAGTAAGTTGTACGAGTATATGATATTTCCACACAGAAATTAATTAATCATCAATGTGACTAGTTTAGTCAGGATATGAATTCTACAGCTTTACAAGTTCTGATATTCCATTGCCTTCAGAAAAAGGTCGTAATAACAAACATATAGTGTCTCTTATTTTCTGTCTGAATTAAAGCAGACAATAACCAGATTTATCTGCCCCTTTCCCTTAGCACAACGTAACTCTTGTTTTCGCTCTTCTGTATCTTAGAGATCCTCTTCAAAATATCAGCAAACGCCTTCTTGTCCTGCAGAAAAGAAAAAACAGGCTTGAGGAACAGACTCAGACAAAGCATTGTTTATAATTTGGTATAGTTAACAAGTATGCCAGAGAAATATACAGCCATGACAGCTACGAAAAAAATGAGAAGTGAAGCGGGCCAAAGAAAGACATCAGAAATTCACATCATAATAACCATATCATTTAGGTTCAAATTATGTGCAACAATGAGTAGCCATTTAAACAATCAGCCAACAAAAACATTACTTGAACACGGACATCTGATATTGGTGAGGCAACCTTTTGTTTGAAGAGGAAAAAGATAACATACAAATGTATCAGCCACATTTGGACATAGATTTATAATTATAATTTATGATGATTATGTCAAGATACAAACCATAGCCACTGGACAGATTTCTAACAGCACCAAAATTCAGATCTGTGCAATTTAATCATAACATCATGTAACCAACAAATTGCCTCGAGCACAAATGAAATAATATATTAATATGTACCTCTGGTGACTTTAGTCTTGATTTAAATGTGCCCACAAGATCAGCAGTGGTTACAGGCGCTTTTTGCAACAATACAGCTCTAATTTCTTCTTCCGAGACAGGGCCCTGAGCAGGTGTGCCTGAAGTAGATGTACCACCAGCCTTTGTAGACTGTGGTGGTGTAACTTTTGGGGCCCCACCACTTTTTGATGCATTTTCCTTTGTGGCTGATTTCACATCCTACTCCCCAACATCAAAATCAGTCGAGTAAGAAAGGAACTAAAACGAATTATTGCATCAACAGTATAACAAGCGAATGAAAATGAGGCCAGGTGAGAAAGTGACTTACATTTTCAGTTTTCACCTTTTTATGAGGAGCTGCACTAGAAGATTTTGTATCATCACCATTTTTCCTCTTTCCTTTTGCCGATTTTGAGGCAGGAGTTGCCCGAGAAGATCCTCCAGGAGCTGGTTTTGCAGGGCTGCTATCAGCTGGCTCATCTTTCGGGTCCTTCAACTTAGGAGCTAAAACGGGAGAAGGGCGATCTTCCTCATCCTAACATTATATGATTGATTGGAGAGAATGCAACAAAATTTCAGATAGAAAAAGGCCAACTAGCATTGTCTATGAAGAAAATAATATGCAGCTACTATATACTTACGTCATCGTCATCATCTTCTTCATCTTTCTTTTTTTTGCCTGAGCTGTCATCTTCTTCATCTCTGTCAGACTCATTAAGCCCATTGGCCTGTCCCTGCAGCAATTTTTTCAGCTCCTTTCCTGATTTGCTCAGTCCTCCCTCCTCTTCATCAGCCTCATCGTCATCCTCATCCTAAGAAACTTTATATATGAGTATCATTCAAAAAATAATAATAATAATTCGATTTGCAAATCCACAAATAAAATCCTAGTGAACATCATTTACTCTTAAAATCAGATTCTAATCCCGCATTGAACTTCTTCAGAGTCTGGACACAGGGCCCAGTTGATTTACATATTTGTTACTGTGTGCTCAATTTAAAAGAAAGGTAAGAATCTTGGAATTGAAATTAATATAGCAAAGAAACGAAATGTACTTTTGCCTCTAGTAGCATAATGAGCGAGGGGCTGCTAAATCAGAAGCCAATCCATTAAACTTCTAATTATGCTAACCCTCCATAGCTCAGCGCAATACCAAAACCAAGTCCAAATAAAGTAACATATGAATATATAAAAGATAACTTAGGGCATGTTTTATCCACCAGATTTTTACTAATCTTAACTTATCTGAAATTAAATCTTATTAGAACTTATTAGTTGTAATTTAAACTTGAGTAACCCTTATCAACCCTTATTTTTCATAATACAAATGAAAATGAGGTGAACAGAATAGGCCCTTAAAGAAACAAAACTGCTTTAGGGCAGTTCAATTTGAGTGTATAAAATGGTTCATTGAACACAAACCTGCTTAATCTCTGGGGGTGCAGGAACTTCAGGAGCTAGGTCTTCCCGCTCCTCAGGATCATTACCAACAGCTTCATCGTCATCAGTGAAAATTTCTTCATGCTCCCAGTCATCACCTAGATGATTCCAAACAAAAGCAATTAAAAACATGATTTGTTATTGTTGTGTTTCATTTTTACCCCTAAACTAGTATATTTGATAAGAAGACCCAACCAATCATTGAAAGTGGAAGAGCTCCCTCAAGGACCCTAACCACATTACCTTCCACCGCCACAACAGCAAAACCTACCATTATCAAGTGCAGGAAGGTAATATTACTCTTAAGATCAGTTACAATGCTCCGATTAACACTTGATACCTTTAAATCAAAAGTAGGGGAATTCTTATAATAGAAGTATCTGATACATAGCAGTGCCTGACACAAGGGTCAATACACACCACAGTGATTAGGGATACATAACAGTGCCTGATACATGTTTTCAACAATGGACCCTTCCCAACCCCACGACACCCTGGAGTCCACGAGAGAGAGAGAGAGAGAGGAGGGGGGAGGGGGGGGGGGGGGGTAAGCTCTAGATAGGAAGTTGATCAAATGATCAGTTGTTGCCCAGATTATGTCAAAAACAAATAATAATGGCATGTACTGACATGCAGTTAAATGTGGCTGACGAAATGCTGATTCAGCTTAATAGCAAGAGCCATAAACATCGAATATCAACACTATCAGAACTAGGACAAAGGTAGGTACCCAGAAAATTTAACATTGACCATCTTAAAGAGTTTAGGACGATATGGTTTGAAGTCTGGAACCACAAAAAATAATAATGATGACAACAGATGTAAAACAACACAAAATCCTCACCTTTCTCAATATTATCATCTTCATCATCAAAGTCACCTCCAGCAGGGCTTTCATTGCCGTCGTCGTCGTCATCAGCTCCTTTGCTAGATCCAACTTTTGGCTTCCTATCTGCATCCTCTTCTCCTTCATCCTCTCCCTTTTCTGAAGCATTACCCTCATTTTCAACAGCTGATTTCTTGCGACCTTTCCCTCCACCACCAGTAGAAATATCTTTCACAAGATTCGCATCAAAGGTCGGGAATGCAGCAGCCCCATTGCTGGCTGTCTTCATCATCCATCTTTCGTAACCATCAACAAACTTTCTCCTATTTTTCATCTTCTCCTCTGCCTCTTCTAACGTAAGTTGCTTATATTGTGCAACCTTATTAAAGTTGTACCTGGCATAGCCACAAGTAATCACAAACTGATTTTGGATTACTAGTTTTGGAGTGGTGGGGAATGAGGGGTGGGGAGAGATTCCACGGAGAGAGAATGCCAATAATTCATGCAATAAGAAACCAAGAGCAGCCCAAAGTGTTATCATGGAATCATATTTCACTCACATCATCACATTATAAGGGTTATTGACTATTGAGTTTACTGTGAATGTGATAGCAATAACATCTGAGATATAAAGCCCAGACAGCTATAGCTGTACTGTAAAGAATAGACATGACGCGTGCAATCATTAATCACAACATACAGTAACTGTCTACACAGTATAATTGGATACTACATAAAGGACACAGTTTCAACCATGTTAAGTTAAACTTGAAATATTTGAAAAAATGGAGTTCTAAAATTGTATGAGTATAATTTATCACATACCAAGAACCAGCTGGTATTGCAACAAACTCTTTGGCTTGCAACACTAGGAGATAATATGTAGCAGATTGTGCACCTTCCAAATGACCCTGGAACTGTGATTGACCAGTTTCATCTTCCAGCATCCAAGGCTTATTCTTGAACTTCTCCTATTGAAGATTACACATCAATGTTACAATAATTCACATGGAACAAGCAGCAAGATATGTCTATAACTTGTCCAACATGACTGCACATCAAGTAACCTACAAACACAAGATGAAAGCAATATAACTCCATGTTCGCAGATAACGTGTATACTAAATGACTGCCCAAGACCATCACTATCATTACTTTTGATAGTTACAAGTTAAACGATAGATACCAAACTATAAACCTTACAAAGACATATGGAAGAGAGGAACAGTTTCGACACCAAAAAACAAATAAGATTTCAAATCAACACAGGGTAACTTCTTTACAGTGCAAAATAAGGTAATTGTCATGTGGGCAAGTCAGGGAAGTAAGACTTTGAAGCTAGACATTAAAGCTAAGAAATTGAATATCAAAAAGAATTGCAGGTTCAACACAAGTGTATCTACATACAAACAGAAGGATAGATAGCAAGGGTTTAGAACTTTAGATCTCCAATCCCCAAAACAAAAGTAAAAAGAGTGCACAAAACTGTCTGAATTTACACAGTACACAGAATGAATTATATAAAACCTTTATTGATAATAGAGTTCTGTAATTTAGTACTGATGACTGAACAATAGTAAATGATGCCAAGCGTCGCATCATTATTGAATTAAGGAAAATTTGGCAACAATGACATATAAGCAATTAATTATATACTACCTCCGTTACATATTATGTGCAACTTTTAGGTATTATTTGTGAGATATAAAAAATTCAAAAGTTGCACATAATATGTAACGGAGGTAGTAGAATGAATATATCTGGTAGCTTTACGTGTATTGGCATGAATAACAAATCGATGTTAAGATGTAGATAGATACAACATCATGCATAAGGTAGTAAATTTCAAAATTTATCCGCGGATCTAACATCTTGTACTCTCTTTGAGCCAAATCATTTGCATTATCTTGACTTTCAAGATATATTTTCAAATTAAGACCACTAGTTTGAAACACATTACAACATTTACAGCATAAGGAAAGCCTTTTAGGCTGTATACAAATATTCTGTGTATACATGTAATACATGACCCTGGTAAATACAGCTGCATTAGACTATACAAAAACAATCACAGCCCAATTCAAAAGAACATTCTTTTATATCATACTCCCTCCATCCTTATTTGTTTGCCCACTTGACTTTTCACGGCCTTTAAGATATGTCTTTAAACATAAATATCTCCAATTTTATACACGCAACAATTATAAAAGTTTGATATTCCTATAGTAGACATTGTAACGAAACCAACAAGGTCCCACATGAATACATTAATTCTTATAGATTATAGATGATTTTAAAAGTTTGACCTAAAAAATACTATGGGGCAAACAAATAGGGACCGAGGGAGTAATAGAAACAAAAAATCTCAATATAGTGTCAATCATGTCACTATACAAACACTTGAGAGGATGTGATGCAATATTAGTCTTCTAAAGTTTTTCACAGATACTCCCACCTGAAGTAGTTTTCCTTAACAAAGTAAAATATTGAGTGACAGGAAACCTTTATAAAGTTTGAAAAAGAACCCTAGATTATCTTGATAAGTGGGTAGCACAATTCATTACTAGAGCAAAATAAACACCCCCTCCTTCCCTTGACTTCATACTTACCATTTGAGATGCCTCAAAATAAACTTCATATTTGCTTTTAACTTATAGCTAATAATTACATAATACCTTTTCCTCCTATCTCCACCCCACTGATCCTTTCTCCTTTTTGTCGAACATATTGTCATTTGAAATTTCACTATACATCTAACAACCATTCTTAATCTTCACCTCAAGCCAATATGTAAAGTCTGTGATGGGAGTATGGGACGTGGGCCACAGAAGAAAAAGTAGGCAACCATTTTTTTTTTTTCCATAGATACAAGCATTCATAAGCAAGTATATTCATATACATAACAGGATTGATGTTTAGGTCACCCTTCTTACTTTACTAGTAATTGTGATAAGTATAAGTAAAACCTTATAACCATATCTTCAATTGTGCTCTGTCCATACATGCAACATTTTCAAGTTTCGACTGAACAAAAATTCTTCATGCTAACACCATTCACTTTTATTTCAACCCATTCGTCCTTCCCCCAAAAGATAACGCATACAAATGCACCAAAATGATTGCATTAGTTTCATTTTCATTGTACTTGTTCATCTAGCATCCACAAAGTTGTCCATCTACAATCACTTGTCTTGTTCAGCAAAAGCTAAACCACTCAAAAAGCACAAATCGCAGCAACTAGAAGCCATTAACATATTGCTTTCCCGGGTACAAACACATCAACAAACTCCCTCCCACACTGATCACGTACTCCCATACAAAATTCAAGGGTGCCCCAAAAAGTATCTTACCAACCCGACCACCTCTACTTCAAACATGAATCAAATGACCCAAACAGTTGTGACTGATACCGGCATTTGAAATATTGATCAACTCTCAAAGAACTCTCTAGAATAATTAATTACCTAATTACACTAGAATTTACTCTTAACTAGCCAAGAATTAATCACCCAAATTGTTTCCCCAATTCAAAAACCCTAAACATTAATCAATTAAATTGTATACCCAATCTACCACGAAACTTAGAAAGATTTACCTTCAAAGCATCGGTAATCTGGCGATTTTGAAGCCCTTCTTTCTGCAAAGTCCATTTATTCTCCGCACTCTTCTTCTTAGAGAAATTCGGCAATCCAGTCGGAAATCTCCCAATAAAGTAATTCTTATCATCGCTCGAATTCGTCCTAACATTATACTCCTACAAAATTCATCAATCAAATTCAAATTCATTGAATCCAACAGAAAATGAATCAAATGATGATAAAGAAGAGAGAGAAAATTGCGCACACGAATCAATCGAGTGATAGGGGTACCACATTCGAAGCATTTAGCACGATTTTCCGCCATAGTTTTACCGCAGTTAGAGCAAAGCGTCAAATGCTTGCAATTGCTGCCATAGAGATCGCTGCTTGATCCGCATCGACCACATGTTGGCTTCAGCATCAAATCGAACGACATAGCTGAGGTTTTGTTGCAAGAATTTCTGGAAATTGGGAGAGGATTATTGGGAATTAGGGATTATAGTTTGAAGAATTAGGGTTTGTAAGTTTCGAATGAATTTTGAGCAAGGTTTTTTTTTGTATGATTTTGGAGAGGGTATGAGAGAGGTTTGTGTTGGTATTAATTTCGTCAAGAAATGAGCTCGATTGTGGCTTTTAGGTGTAGCCGTGTAGTGGTTTTGCCTACAATATTGGAGTACAAATTTACAATTTTAGCCCCTTAATAACGAATTATGTTTGTATAAATTGTATTGTTTATTAAGGGGTTCTCTACTTCTCTCCAATTGTAAGGTGGTTTTCTAAGGCCCTTTTCTTTTGAGCTTATGAGCAGGGCCTTACTAAACTAGTGAAATGATCAAAGTAACTAGTATATACAATTATATAAGTATATTAGATTATTAGCGAATAACTGCGTCAAACTATTGTATTTCACATCTTAGACTATGAATATAGAAAATACTAATCTAGACTAATGTATTTGTACCCTATATTGACTACGTTTTAAAATACATATTTACTCAATTGCACATTTTCGATTTTTGTGAACACTAGACACAAAGTGTAATCATACTTCTCTTACCCTAATGCATAATGAGGATCAAGAATTGGCTAAAATGGTAGCAAAAGATCACTTGAGAAGGATTAATACTGGAGAGTGATGCACATGTTGTAACGCATGACTTGAGCCTTGCAAGTTGCAAGAGCATTGTTGGGTTGGTGACTCCCAAAGTTCCAATTAATTGTTGAAGGCGTACTTTGTATTTGCATATAATTGCTTTGAGTCCTAGTCTTTCACTTTATACGAGTAATGTGTATAGAATAAGACGTGCAACCTGAATCACATTTGAATAAATCAGATCAAAATAGACGAATATATATATTTCAACTTCGGTTTTAAGTCCAACAATCAAACTATAAAATAATTTCGGCCCTGTTTGGTAGTAAGCTTATTGGGGGTATATTAGCTTATTTGACTAAATTTAGCTGATTGACTAGTCAAACAAGCTAATACAAGTGTTTGGTAGTAAGCTTATTGAAAGAGCTTATTCCACTAAATAAGCTCTTTTTGAAAAAGCTCATTTTAGGAGCTTTTTCAATTAGCTTATTCATTAATTATTGTGAAATGACACTTATAACCTCATTTAATTTAAAATCCTATCTAAACTACCTATCCCACAATTAGCTTATTGGTCATTTCACATACTCAATCACCTTTAAGCTATCAGCTATTTATCAAACACTTTTATATAATCAGTTGATACAATAAGTTAGTCAAATCAGTTAATAAAATCAGCTAACTCAATCAGCTTCAGCTTTCAGCTTTCTCCCAAACAAGACCTTCATATTCTAGTTCACATAGGATTAAATCGAATACGGATGTACTACATTTTTTTTCTTCCCATTTTTCTTTTGGTTTTTGGTTATTTCAAACAAAAAAAAACCTGAAACTCCTTTTAAAAAAAAGTAGCCTCACATTAGTACATTACCATTAGTTAGTTTGTACACAGTTGATGCTGCCTGACCTTTCTTCTCCAATATCTTCTTCCCTCACCGGCGACCGGTGACCGGCTGAGAACGGCGGCGACCGGTGAACGGAGACCCACCTAAGCTGGACGCCACCGGAAAAAAATGAAAGGGAAAAAAGACTGAGGTTCAATTGTTCAAAGTCGATATTTTGCTCTCTCTTCCCTTGAAAAATTGATGCATTAGAAAGTAAAAGTTCAGTGATTTCATCTCTTCTTATAAAGGTAAGATTGTAAGAATATCATTTTTATTATGTGTAGTTGATTAGAAACTTACCCTTTTTCTTGATTGCAGAATTGATAGGTGTTGAATTAGATTATTTGCTTTTTTTTTTTTGGTAAAATTTGTATTAGTTGAATATAATTGTTAGCTTGCACTTTGACTTTTTAATCAAATGTGAGAAAGGTTTGTAATAATTTGTGTGTTAAATTTAGCCAAGATTGCATTTTGAGAGTATGATCTCTGAATTTCAACATATATGAATTATGGACATTGGTAATTATTCATAGGAAACATAAAAGGAGGAATTTTGGATATTGAACTAAATTAACCCCCTTTTTTTTTGGGTTTGTGGGTATGTGCTTGGATTTTGGTTTACTGGTGTAGGTGTTTTTATTGCTGGATTAAACATTGACATTGTATGATAGTATGATATACTCCTACCGTCCCTAAATTACATTCCTACTTCTCTCTATTATGTGAGGAATAAATGCTAGAAGTAAGAATGTAATTTAGGGACGGAGGGATTATTAAACATTGACATTATTGATCAGACATTTATTGCTGTCCGGTTGCGATGTTGTAGTCTTGTAGATAATGTGTTTTGTTCATGTGGGTTTGCTTTGCTTGAAGTAAGATTGTGGTACATTTGGTTTGTTCATTTGATATTTGGTCAGTTGTGATGTTGGTGGATATATAATGCAAATATTTGTGGTGAATCCCTTATATATTTAAGTGTGCGTTTAAATTAGTGCATGATGTAATTAGGAATTCGTGGCGATTGCTTAGATGGGATCTTGTAGTATTCAAACTTCAATGATAGTAATCCTGGTTAAGAATGTTGAAGAACGAAGTGTATAGAGGAAAACTAAGGGGAAAGAGCGAAGCATTCAAACTTGAGGTTTTCAAGCTTGTGATATAAATATGAACTTTGGAGTGCAACCAAGTGTATAGCTGTATCTAAGTGTATCAGGGGTTCATGAAGGATCTAGCTGGCTAAGCAACATGAGCAGCAAAAATTTGGAGGGGAGCTCTGAAAAATGATAGCCACTCGGCCACTCCATAATTAATTCAAAAGAGACCTATATTTTGCCATGTAATTGTAAGTTTTAAAAGAGATTCATTTTTGTGATTTCAACATAATGAACACTTGTAGGCTGGCCTTAAAGAATCAATTGAACAAAGATAACATTCTAGGTCATGCAGCCATAGAAGAGTTGGGTGAACCTGAGTCAATGTAGGAGACAGAATACCACTGTTTTCCCTTTTGTAATTCATACACATTTAGTAGTTTCTTTGCTAGCTTCTTTACTCGTAGGCTCGACATAGTTCTAAAGCTTTGGCTGAGAGGAACAACAGGAGCCTCAAAGCCTTTCCCATTTCCACCTCTTTGGCTTGTTTTACCATTAGATGGAGGAAATGCTTGTGCTTCCAACATTCTATAATTTCTATTGGTCTTAAGTACAATATACTTTATATTTTGAGTGAAACAATTTTAAGGGTTTAATGGTATGGGAAATTTTTTTTATCCGTTGTCTAAAATTTTATTCCCTCCTTCTCTAAGTGATCGTCCTTTATGCATTTTTCATTTTGTTAATTTTGTTGAGATAATAGACTAAATTGGTGGGGTCTAAAGTATTACATGTGAGAGTAAAGCTGATGGAGCCGAAGGAAAGGTGGTGTTTCTATTTGTAGGGTATTTGATTATGGGCTCCTTTAGAATTGAACCATTTCAATGTTGTCCAATCCCTGCATTTGTTTAGAGCTCATTCTTCCTACCTATTGCTCAAGAAGACATTTGTTTTCTCAGCATGACTTTTAAAGTCTGGAATCCTCCGTGACGTAACTCTTTGTGACTATTGTCCAGTGCTTTTTTAAGCTTATTTTTTTTCCTAATGTTATTTTATTTATTTTTTGCTTTTGTCTTGAGCTCTTCACTATGTGTTAAACATACATTTTTATTTTAATAGGAAAAGTAGGGGATAGCTTGGAGATCATAAGAGCTCTGCAAGGTTTCGAATAAGCAATTTATATCGACCAACTTTGTGCTTCACCAGCAATATGATCAATGGATGATGAAGTGTTAAACTTCTGGGGGACAGTCACATCCTCTATTGACTGGTGTGAAGACAATGATGTTTGTTCATCTTATATCGCAGAGTTATACACACAATTTCTAATGTACCAGCTATCATCTTAGCTGTCATTGGCCTCATAATTGCCTTGAGTCAAGGTTTTGAGAAGAGATTTACTGTTCTTCACCTTTCAAATATGATACTTGCAATGGGGAGCATATTGTTCCATGGAACACTGCAGCGTGTGTAAGTAACTTAGTTTATTTCTCCTACAACTATCATATTTTTTTTACCCTATCTCAGTTTCTTGGATATGATTCTACAACATTGCATCTAATGGTAAAATTTTGTGCATTTATTTGTTCATGACTTCCTTGTCTGGTTAGTTGACAGCTTTATCCTATCTTTTGCACCTTAAGCCTTTAATTTATGGATATTGAGGTGATTAGCTTGTCAGGCAACTTGATTGGTTGGATAATATTTTTGCTTTATTTATTTGTGTCTGTCTTCTTATGCCCCCCCCCCCCCCCCTCTCAATTTAGACTCGTTCTTACGAATTTTGCCTGTTTTTGCTGTATCGTGTTCACCGCTTCATTTATAATGCCCTTTATGGATTCTATTTGAGATATCTGGTATTGGTAGCATCATTGTTCATTTGAAAGATGTTGATTATTCCTGCATGAAATATGCCTGTTTTTTGTTCTACAGGCAACAGCAAAGTGATGAAACTCCAATGGTTTGAGAAATGCTCCTTTATATCTACATTCTGTATTCACCTGATTGGCATTACCGAAGCACAATGCCCACATTCCTCTTCCTCTATGGTGTTAGTTTTGCCGTTGTCCATTCAGTATTTCATTTCAAGATTAGTTTTAAAGCTCATTATGCTGTGCTCTGCCTCCTTTGCATCCCTCGGATACACGAATTCTACATCCACACAGAGGATCCTGCAGCCAAGTGTCTTGCAAAGCTGTATGTGATCACTTTATTTCTTGCAAGCATGTGCTGGGTTTGTGACCGATTTTGTCGTGCTCAGCAGCGAGGATGGGGTCCAAAGATTGTTCATTACTTGGGTCTTGTCCCCTATGTGAAGATCGTTAAACCAAAATCTCAGTGAACAAACACAATCACGCAAAGCTAGTTGAACACCTTTTCCGGCCCCTTAAAGCTCTCCACAGATCAAGGTGTCTCACTGCCTGATAGTAACCCACTCGAAGGGACTGTTGACAATCTTAACAAAGCCTGTTCTGAAGTATGGCTTGTCACGAAACTATCATTTTTTTTGGTGGTCCACCCGGTTCACCCTTTGGGCTAATCCGGATTCGGGATCAGTTCTAGGTGGTTAGGTTCCAGTCCCCTCCCAACTGTTACGAAACTATCATTAACCATACATACAACAATAAATGGTTACAAGCAATTTCGGTAAGGCAAATATTCATTGTTTTGTTTTTATATTAAGGTCTAGAGGATTAGTCGAAGCTATGGTAGTTTTTCTGTTACTCATAGAACTCAAGTGTAGGTTTTACAGTTCTTTATAAAGTATTGGGTTTCTTCATTTGGTGGAAAGTGTAAATTTTTTTATTCATTTGTCATTCTTACTGTTACCTAGAAGCTGAAATTCTTGCTTATGCTACCATTTTAGTGATTTATACATTTTTGCACAACTCGACTAACTCTGTCACTTTGATATTTTACCTTTTTCATGTGTAATACAAAGTAGTTATTGCGATGCTTATTTGAATGTCTTCATGTATTGTTTAACAAATAGTAAATTTGTTATCTGATTATTTACCGATTACCATAATTTATTATCGGCTTCAAAGTACAGTACTGTAGACCTGTAGTAGGTAGTCTAGGTACCATTCGTACAAGTTTATTTCCTTGCGATACGCCATGGGACACGACTCACACGAGAGTTATGTTGTATGCATGGACCTCGTGCTCCCAGCCTCCCAGGCCCCAGTACTCCAGTAGTAATTTATGTGGTCAATTAATCTGACGCTTGTTACCCGTACTAAAATGGACCAACTTTTAGAAATTAAAAGATAGCTGATCTAAATCAACCCAATAAGAATTAACCATCTTAGATGAAAAATGGTAAATGTACTTGAAAATCCAACGACCCAAAACTAAATATATGGGCACACGCTTGCCACGAGGACTAAGCAATATTTTGAATTTGGGACAAGGGAGTGTCTAGATTTCACCCTTAAAATAGAAAACTTTTCTTTTAATTTTGTTTATTAATGTTGTAATACAAAGACTTATACTCGTATTACTCTTACGCCCCGTTTGCGTTTGATAACCGATTATAAATAATGGTAATAGGATTAAATGAATGAAGTTAAATGTAAATTTGCAAAGTAAATTCATGTTCGTTCACTCCCATGGTCATTCAAATGACCACCAAATTGTCTATTTTTCCTCTCTAAATTTTCATTCCCAGCTAATACCACCTCTCAAGTGATAATTGATGATGGTAATAATAGACACATTTTTGAAGTTGAGATTGGTTCCCATGGAGATTATAGATTGAATTTCATACTAAATTACACTTTAAAATTCATTTTCATTACTGTGTTTAACGACCTATCAAACAGGTCGTAAGCATTTAATTTAAAATATCAATACAATATTGCTCATCAGTTTAAGTAACTTCGAGTGGTTAAAATATGATCTTGCCATTCCATATATTTTGCCTATTCATGTGCTCATGCATCATTCATTGATATTATTCTTTCACAACTTCCGTTATTGATTTAATCTATTACGAATAACATATAACCACTCTATTACTTGAAATTTTCTAATCTAAACTAGACTTAACTTATTATTCATACGTTATGTGATAAACTAAATTTTTAAATAAGTTGAGGAGAAAAGAGGCAAAAACGAAAACTAATGGGACTAAATATTTTTTAGTTATCACACCATATATTTTTGTATTTCAATAATTCAATACAATACTCTGTATAACTATATATATTTGGAACTTTCAATTTTTCTGTTGGTTTTAAATTTGTCTCTTTAATTAATAAATCCAAGAATTTCCGAATAATGTTAAATTTAGTAAGCTAAAAATATACCTCACTAATTCAAATACTTGTGACAAATACATAGGTCCCTTAGGAAACTGCCTTGAAACATCCTTTACTTTGTACAAAAGTGAAAGTACGTAACAAGCAAAATAAAACAAATAAATAAAATAATTGAAAAGAGAGTTTGAAAGATAGATAAAAAAAAGAGACTGGTAGTTGTAGTAAGGCTATGAGAAAAATATAAAAGGGTACTGGCAGTTGTAATAATAATATCTAGGCTTCTTATTTACTCTTATTTTTTTGCTCTTTATAAACTATCTTTATTCTTTTTTCGTTGCACTTTTTTGTGAAAAATATGGGTTGCTTAAAGAAAAACTTGTTCACGTTGTTGTTGTTGGTTGTGTTTGCTATTGGTGGCGAAAAGGCCGAGGCTCAAGTTCACCATGTAGTCGGAAATGATCGTGGTTGGGAACTCGCTTCCGATATCGCCTCGTGGGCCGCTGGCCGGAGTTTTGTTGTAGGGGACTTCCTATGTATGTTTTCTTCCAATACTTCATCTTTGTGTCTTTACACTTTCTATTTCTTCAAGTCTTTACTAAATATTGCGTTTTTGTCATTTTTGATGGAGTATAATATAAAAACTTATTATGATTGGTTTTTATATTCTATATCAAAGTTTTTGGTTAGAGTTTTAAGGTTTTGATATTTTACTAGACCAATTTCGTGCAATTAACTTGAGTTTTAGGGGTTTTGGGAGGATTGTGAAAACAAAAGAGTGTTTTATTTATTTTATTTTTTTTAAATTATTAAAGTAGTTTTGGGATATTGGAGATGTTACTTTACTTTCATCTTTGAGAATTGAAACCTCATGGTTTTATCAATTGGGAAAGGGATTGCCTAATTTATTATTTCTGTATTAGGGTTGATGCCCATGACTCAATTTGAGTAACATATATACTAATTTGGGTAAATTGTAGCCATATATGAATTTAGATTCATGTCTATTGTGTGTTGATACATGTCATCAAGATTGGTAGTTATAGACTCTACATGACTAATTTTTAATTGCTTTTTTTAAAAGTTGTTGAATAGAGAAATATATGTGGTAAATCCTTACCTGATACGGAGTGAAAAGTTTAACAAAACTTTATAAATAGTGCATGGACATTTATTTATATATCTCTAAATTGTTAAAGTTGTATTTATTTTAATATTTTAAGTCATCTTTTACTCTATTTTATTATTTGGAATTTAAACATTATTTAATACAAAGTATTCTTAATTAATTTTAATCTATATGGATTAAAAAAATTATGGAGTATATAAATGTGTGATGTTTTTTTTTTCTTTTTTGAATTATGTGTGATGTGTTGATTTATTCAATTTCGCTATAATAAATACTTAAAATTTAGACATTTATATATCTAGAACTACTCAATATTATTTTTTTTTCCTGTTCCCTCGCTAAATCAAAGTAGCTTTACTATAGCCTTGATCATTGCACAAGTACACAATATCCAACACGTTAATCGCCTATATGCAAAAATTAAAGGTATAATAAAATATCATGTAAACAGGCACAGGACATAAAAGACTACTGGTAATAATTTTTCTCAAAGGACTTGCTATATTGCGCGCTAGTTAACCAACAATCCACTTGCAAGGTTGTCTTATAATGATAAAATGATCTTATTTAAAAATGTGTATTAATATTGGTGTATGTGTAACACGTTTGGAAATTAGTCAAATTACCGACCCTAATCTAACAATAACCTTTTTGCCGTGGCTAATTAACAGGGTTTGCCTACTCTAGTGGCTTAGACGAAGACAAGATAGTAGAACTAAAAAGCAAGGATGAATTTGAGTCGTGTGATTTGAGCAAACCAATCAAAATTTATGACAACGGCTTAGATAAAGTCTCACTAGAAGAGGAAGGGATCCGCTACTTCGCAAGTACTAATCCTGAAAGTTGCAAAAAAGGGTTAAAGCTTCCTGTTGAGATCAAGTCCAAATCAACTGCTGTGATTCAATCATCATCTGTCTTGGCCCAAGAACCCACTGCTCCATCTTCTTCAAATAAGATTTGTGGCCCTACTTTTATGATCATTGCCACAATCATTTTCTATTATATTGGGATGTAATTATATTATCATTTTTATTAACTTGTTATTACTTTTTGTTTGAACTTTAATCTTAAAAAAACAGTATTATTATTGTGATTTGTTATGGTGCATTGGTGCCTAAATTGATTAGTGAGTTTTGAGCTTGTGGAACCATCCAATATGTTCTTAAATGGTCAATTTACCCGTTCACAACTTGCAGTGATTTCGTAAACTAAAGTCTACCACGTATATTTATGACAGCATATAATGATCATATATATATGGTTTCAAATGGCATTATATGACCCCAAGATATATCCCTTAGGGGATCAAGGATTTTCACCACGGGGCCCTAAACCTCAAAATTTCCTTAAAAAGCGTGGATTATAGCCTTCAATTTTGTAATTTTTTACCCTTTTTTGCGCGTAAATAAAAATTGCCGAGATGTTTACCATGGTTCCTAATATCCTCCGGCTGTTCAATTGGATCGATGGAACCATCCAATATGCCCTTAAGCGGTCATTTTACCCGTTAACAACTTGCAGGGATTTCGTAAACTCAAGCCTACCACGTACGTTTATGAAAACATACAATGATCATATATGGTTTTAAATGGCATTATATGACGCAAAGATATATCCCCTAGGGTCTTAACACTTTTCGCCATCGGGCCCAAAACCTCAAAGTTTCCTAAAAAGGCGTGGATATAGCCTTCAAATTTGTCATTTTTTTTTTACCTTTTTTCACCCGGAAATAAAAATTGCCGAGATATTTACCATGGTCCTTTATATCCTACGGGGGTCAAATTGGGTCGGTGGAACCATCCAATACGCCTTAAACGGTCATTTTACCCGTTCACAACTTGTAGTGATTTTATAAACTCAAGTCTACCACATACGCTTATGACAACATATAATGATCATATATGGTTTCAAATGGCATTATATGACCCCGAGATATATCCCTTAGGGTCTCAACACTTTTCGCCATCGGGCCTCGATACCTCTAAATTTCCTCAAAAAACGTGGATTAAAGCGTTCAATTTTTTATTTTTTTGACTTTTTTTCGCCTGAAAATAAAAATTGCCTAGATGTTTACCATGGTCCCTAATACCCTCTGGGTGTCCAATTGGGTCGGTGGAACCATCCAATACGCCCTTAAACGGTCATTTTACCTGTTCACAACTTGTAGGGATTTCGTAACCTACCACGTACGTTTATGACAATATATGATAACACGATAAAAATATAAAATACATGTTTTATGTGTCATATTTATATGATATTTGTCGTACTTTCTCCCTATATTTAATTACTTGATCGTCATTTTACTATATATTTCGATTATTGCTCTACTCGAGTTCTTTTTCTTTGTTTTGTAGGTTTTTGCTCCTAATATTATATTAGCAAGGATATTCAAGTTGGAGGTGTTGCACTTAAGACAAGCATTGTAGCTTGGTCATGGAATAAAAGTGTTATAAGTTGCTCACAACATTTGTGGTACTCTTGTGAAGCTAAATACAATATATGGCAATAACATTGTGGCACCAAGCATGGCATGGCAGCCTACTCCGCAATCTACCCGCGGCCAACTTGCCAAACACTAAAGAAGAAGAATGTGTGCAGTGGCAGATTACACCGTAGCCTACCTGCGGCTCGGGGCATCACACTGCAACATGTCTGCGGCCTCTTCTTCGATAGCGTTTGAGAAGGGTTTTGGATAGATTTTGGGCCAAATTTAGGGACTCCTAATTCCACTTAACTCCCCTAATATTCTTGGTTATATATATCCTTATGAGTTTAGCATGAGGGGGGTCTTGGAAGCCGCATATAAGAGGCGTAGAAACTAGAAACCTCAGACTTCTTTGGAGGAGTATGAGATGTAGTTTTGTACTTTCTTTTTGTTAGTTTTCAATTCTTCCTGTTTTCCTATATAAGTTTTAGTAGTTTATTCTTTTTTGTTCTTAATTATGTGTTTCTAGTCTTATTTCTAGGGTTAGGTTGAACCCTAGCCATGATTAATACTTGATTTATTCTTTTAAATTCTCAATTAATCATTATATTGTTCATGCTTAATTGATTGTGCTTAGCTTATGCCAATACTAGATTAGAAATAATTGGTATTGTTATTATTCCTTTGTTTTAATGGCAACGAGAGTTGGGTTTTAACGGATTTGAATAGATCAATTAAGGGTTTGAAGTTCATCATGAAAATAGTTGAATGGATGATTACGAGGTTAGAGTAATGTGCTTAATGCCTCTAATTTGCATGATTCCATGAAAATAGGCTTGATTGTGATTAGAGAAGCCATTGATAACTCGAAAGAGACCTTTGGTATTATCTAGGGATTACTTTTCCTTGTGAACATATAATTAATTGGTTGGGGGTAAGAATTTGTCTTGTATTGATTATGCTAGTGGTGATACTTAATTCTAGATGTTTTTATTATTTGATTTTCTTGCTTTAGTAGTATAATACTTTCAACCCTATTTTGATTGACTCGACTAGTTTTAATTCATAGTAATCCAATATTGATACTACCTTCTCTGTGGAATCGACCCTAACTTGCCTTATTACGTAATTAGGAGGTTTAGTTAGGTAATAATTTTGTTAGGTGTGCGACCGCCTATCAATATATAATGATCATATATGCTTTCAAACGGCATTATATGACAACAAGATATATCCCCTAGGGTCTTAACACTTTTCGCCATCGGACCCAAAACCTCAAAATTTCCTCAAAAAGCGTGGATATAGCCTTCAGTTTTGTAATTTTTTAACCTATTTTTGCCCGAAAATAAAAATTGTCGAGATGTTTACCATGGTTCTTAATACTCTCCGGGAGTCAAATTGGGTCGGTAGAACCATCCAATATGCCCTTAAACGGTCATTTTACCTGTTCACAACTTGTAGTGATTTCGTAAACTGTACTCAAGCCTACCACATACGCTTATGACAACATATAATGATCATATATGATTTCAAACGACATTATATGACCTCGAGATGTATCCCTTAGGCTCTCAAGTCTTTTCGCTATCGGGCCCCGAAACCTAAATATTTCCTCAAAAAGCGTAAATTATAGCCTTCAATCACTACTACATAAACGAGCAAGGTGTTAAGCAACGGTTAAAGGCTAATGCAACGTTGTAACGCAACGGTATAAGCTAATGCAACGGTTTTTGCAACAATCAACGATAATGCAACGGGTATGGCTAGTGCAACGGTAGGTAAAACAACCGTAGCATTAGGCCTATTTAAGAATATAAGAAAATTAAATAAGATTATTTATAAAATATTTCAGCAACCCGCCACTCTACCTTCTTTTGTGCGCTATTTTTTCCCCCAAATTTCAAAACCCTTATTTCTCAATTCTCATAGCCGCGCTACTTTTCCCCAATTTTCAAAACCCTTATTTCTCAATTTTTGGAGCTGGTAGCCTGCGTTATTTTCCCCAATTTTCAAAACCCTTCACTACAAGAAAATAAACTTTTCGTAGCGATTATTTTAACCTTTAGTATCGATTGTAATTTCAACAAAAAGCTTTCCCAACGAATGGTCATTCGATACAATATCCCCTGTTGCCTTAGCCTTTAGTAGTGGTTTTCAATATCGCTGGGGTTGGCCTCAATAATCGATACGAAAAACTACATCTAATCGTGGTGATTATTGTAGCGATTACAATCGCTATAAATGTTCAACTCATTTTCTTCAAAAAAATAAAAACATGCGTATGATCTTTACAAGATTCGAACATGCAACCTCAAACTCTTATATTAAATGTTTCACCAATAAGCTATGACATATTTTATGTATTCTTTGTCAAACAATATTTATATATCTAGTGTTGAAAAGGCTTTTCGTATCGATTTTTAGGATTTAGTGGCGATTGTAAATGATACGATTTCTCAAAATTATATAAATGTGTAAAAATAGTGTGGATATGTATTATTATGCTTTCCGTATCAATTTTATATGGGAAAACCATGGCGATTGTAAAAATGATACGACATCCTTAATTATTTGACAAACATACTTGCATATTGTAGCGAATGAACAATCGCTACGAAATAATCGCTACGAAAAGTGATTTTTCTTGTAGTGCTTATTTCTCAAAGCATCCAAAAAAATCAATAGTGTGAAGTTGTGAACACCTCATTATTGTCTCAACTCATCTCCATTCTCAATCATACTCATTCTCAAATAGATCTCTAAACATCAACATTTCTCCATTTTGAAAGTCATTACTTTGGAATAGTATTGTCAGACTGCTACTTGAGCATTACAGGTTCCAACTTTCTTCAAACCTTTATTTTCTTTGCCAATTTGCATGCGCAATTCAACTAGGTTTTTTTTTTTTTTTTGAATTAATTTATACCATTAAAGTTGATGCTCATCTAAATATCTAAATTTTATACCCTTAGATGTTTTAAACAATTTAATAATTTTTTTTTCTAGTGGATTATACTTTAATTTGATTTGTACCCTCTTGTTAGAAGCTGAAGTAGTACTAGTTGATAGTAGTGCGTGATTTTTTGAGCAACTTTTACAGCTAATAGTTCTACTTAAATTAAAGATCTTAGTCAAAAACAACCAAATTTTAACTATTAAGCCCATATGAAAGAAACTCATGGCTCAATGGTATCCTAAATTTTTTTATAAAATCTTACAAATATTGGAGCTTAAAGTGGTGGATTTGTATATTTTTTTTGGTAAAATTAGTGGTGGATTTGTAATTTTTTTGGTTAAATTAGTGTTGGATTTGTACTATTTCAGAGGAAGGAAAAGCGTTATATACTGGGAAATTATATTTTGCTTATATTTGTTTTCTTTTAAATAATAAATTTCATTGTTTTTTTAGATACAAAATACTCCTTCCGTATTTAATGTGAGTAAAGATTCCCTGACAAAAAAAAAAAAAAAAAAAAAAAAAAAAAAAACCATTTTACTATCCTGTGAAATCAAAAAATTGCATAAAAGCTCAAAATTTTTTCACCCACTATAATTACTCAAAGATCATAGTATACCCAAGCTTAAAAATTATAGTATACCCAAGAAACTGACATCTCTAATCTCTGTTAGGTGTTTTGTTTGTTGAGTAACATATCATCATTGAATTATTTCTTAATATTGTCTCAACATGAATCATTGTTTGAGATGATGTATGAGGGTTATTAGGCTCTTTTTGAAGAAGAAATCAATTGTGTAGTTTTTTTTATGGGTGTGACTATAATCTATAATGGTTTTCACATTAAAAATTTTCTTAACAAAGAAATTATTATGGATTTTGTTCAATGAGCACGAAACTAGCTACAATAATTGATTATTTGTAGCTAAATGATAAAGAAGTTAGAGTTTGAAAATTACTCCCTCCGTCATCCCTTTTTTCACCCCCATAGAGGTGAGATTAATAAGGGGATAAAGTTTTCTTACATCGTGCTTGCATAATGATCATATGAGCTACTTGTGTATTAGTTGAGTGGCTTCAATCATGTGAAAGACAACTCCTTTATACTTGGAATTTAGCCTCTGTACTTTCTCCTTGTTAAATTAGTTTATTGAAACCATTATATTTGATTGGTTATTTACATAGGAAAAATTTAACTTTTCTCCCTCAAACCCCAAGAAAAGTTGTTTGTCTTTGCTCTTACATATTTGAAGCAGACATTATATTGGCAAATCTGATAGCAAATCTGATAAGAAAGCTCCCATTTCCTGTTTTTCTCGTGCTGGTCTTCAGGTCTTTTCTTTTCCATTTTTCTAATTTTTTTAATGTAATTTTTGTAGATTTACGCTTGTTTGTTCAAAATTGAAGGAATTCAACTTGCTAGGTTTTGTTCAAACCACTAAAATCGTCTTGTGATTGTGTTATTTCATTTTATTTTCATGAGATTAGTTGATGGAATTTCTTGGTTGTTGAATTAAGTTCCGAAGTTCTGTATTTGAGATATTTTTTAGGGTTGGGGTTGTGTATGTAAATTGTCATTAGGTCCGTTTGAATTAATGTTATAATTTTGGGTATGAAAAATATATTGTAATGCTTATTTGATGTGTTGGTTTTTTGGGGGAAAGTATTGGGGTAGAATAAACCTTTCAACATGTAGTTTTCAAATTATATTTTTGGTACCTATTTCTCCAGGTAAGTCCTAAGAATAAGCTGATTGCATATGCTGAAGATAGTAAAGGAGATGAGATCCATACCATTCACATCATTGATTCTAAGACTCTTGAACCATTTGAAAAGCCTCTTGTGGGTGTGACTTGTGATGGAGCTTTGTTGTACATTACAATGGATAAGACCCTTCGACCAGACAAGGTATCATATTTTTGCTTTTTTTTTTCATTAACTTAATGTGTTTCAAGTATTTCTCAGAGCGGCTTCTACTTCTATGTCTACCAATTTATGCATGTCATTAGCTTCTTTATCCATGTGTGGATCGTGGGTGTTTTTTTTTGTCCGTTTTCGACAACTGATTCTTGGAAATAGTCATTTTTCTATCATGAAAAAGAATTGCGTTAGATATCATTTGAGAGCATTTAATATAATCGTACTACAATCTGGTAAGTGTGCTTTGTCTAATTCAGTAACAAGCACACCAGATTACAAAAAAAGATGCACGTTTTCTCACAATAGGCACACTTTTCTTCTCAATTATTAAAGGTTACTTTTATTTAGAATTATAAATCAACAATAATTATGTTAGTCAAATGTCTCCCTAGATGTTTGGATGGCATCTTTTAGATAAAGACCAATTATGCTACTCATTGGAGTTGTGTGAGTGAAAATATTGATCCACCGTCATCTTCTTTCCTACTTCGCAATGGTTTGTGATGTTTTTTAAGCTTCCTATGTTTCTTGTATTGTGGGAGGTTGCATGCATGTTATGTGAGCTATGAATCACTTGCCTGAACTTTTGCCATTATTGCTGCTAAATTGAGGTTGTTATACATGAGTATATTAGCACCCTATTAATCTAAAGAAACCAAGAAAGTTATTTGCTAATGGATGATCCTCTTATAAGATAGTGTGTGCTTAATTTGTTATTTTTGTCTATTTAACTTTATTTTTCTATAACCATGATAAACCAACTTCGGTCAGTTAGTGTTCTTTGTTGAACAACCGTGGAAAAAAAGAAAAAAAAACCAAGTTTCAATAATCAATTAAGACAGTCAGATTTATTATTTTATGTTAGTTTAGTAATACTAAGAAGTTTGTATACTCCCCCCTTCTGCTATTCAATCCCTTCTTCTGCCCCTTACTACCAGTCTACAACTACTACTGCCACCCTTCTGCTGCTCCCCTTTTTCTATTACTTCCCTTTGCCACTAATGCCACCCTTTTACTGCTCCCTCTCTTTTGTTATTCCCACACTCACTCTTTATACTTGAGTTATATTTTCTGTACATTCAGCAGGTTGTAACACTTACTCTTTACACATCTGAGGCCTTATTCAGACATGTCCTCCCTATTACTTGATATATGTACTTGTATAAGGTGAGAAGGAGTTGATAAAGATTGTACATAATTTATTCACGCAACTGAATAATTCATACATGATTACAAGCTTGTTGTAAAGTTTTGAAGCCTTCACTTAGCTAGATTGATATCCCCTACTCGGATTAATCTTTCTCCTTTTATAGTTGGATGCAACTTTCTAAACCTATGAATTTCTGATTTTTGTTTAAATGTAGGAAAATTGTGATATAAAAATGACTTACTCCTAAAAATATTATAGAGGTAACTCTAACTTTGTTAATGTTTACTCTGCACTTCCTAAATTTAAACAATGATAAATGAGTCCGATAGCATTGATGTTTGTTGAGACTTGACCCTAGTCCTTGAGTCATGAACTACTCTTACTGAAGGAATTGTGTCTTCGATAAGTGCAATTACTAGATATATCAAGGATCACTATTATGGAGATAATAAGTTCATTCTATTGGGGCGTCATCCTCTGTTGCTAGACTATGAGAGATGATCTTTGGGCTAGTCAAATAGCCCAAAGCCCTTTAGAATGGATCCTATATTGGTCACACACAAGGGTATTGGGTTAAGCAAGTTAGAGGCCCATTAATGGGCCTCATGAGCAGTCAATTAGTCATAAGCATGAGTGGGCTAAGTATAGTTTGAGTGGGATTAGGAAGTGGGCTTGGATTTGGATTTGGACTATTATTTAGAGATGCGATCTATAAATAATAGCCTTGCCTAGGGTTGCATAGATAAGTCACAATTGACACATAGTGAATTGTGAATCAAGCAACCATCATCCAAAAGCCCTCACCCTCTCTCTCACTCACGCACGCCCTCTCTCTCCCCTCTCACCCACGGCCGGCCACCCCTAGTGGCCGCGTGGTGTTGCGCGGTGGTTCTTGGCTAGTTGATCGTTCGTTCATCTCCGTAGAAGGTCGATAGAAGTGTTCTTTCGCGACTAACTAGCATTAGTGGAGGTCTTAATCTGTGCCCGTGGACCAAGTAGAGGAATCACGTTTGAGGTTCTTTATCTCCCTTTGTTCTTGCTCGATCGCACGTGGAATCACGCTTCAAAGGTACGATTATTTGTGCTTTATTTGTTATGCATTAGATCCTTGGATTAGGTACTGTATGAATATGATTCATGTTATTTCCGCTTCATAGTACCTATAAACTCCTACAGTGGTATCAGTTAGCCTATTGCATTTACGCATATTGCCAATAATTCTTTGATAATCCACAATTTTAATTCAATTAAGAGGGAGAAATTAATTTAATTATGGTTCGATTATTATATTTAATGTGATTAAACTTTTGGAATCGATTAAATGCGATTTAATTATGCTCAAATAGCCATGAAAGGACCGAATTTATGCCCTAATATGTTCGAATTTTCGAGCCCTAGAACCCCAATTTCGAATTTTTTCGAAAATCCTAGCCCTAAATTATGATTTTGTGCTTGATTTTGATCTAATTCGATTTGTTTTATGTTTCATAATTTTTAATTGGGTTGATTTATGCATAAAAATGTTTTATGTATGATCAAAGATTTAATTTTAAAAGTTAGAATTAAATTGGGATTAATTTTATGATAAACCCTAATTTTAAAGTTGAATGTGATTTAATTTTAATCTTATGGACTAATTTAATTTAATTAGGATAAATGTTATTTTAATTAAATTAAAACACAAAAAAAAAAAAAAAATTATTTTGGCCGGCAACCGCGGCTGGGTGGCGCAGCCACGGCGGCTGCCGACCAGGTGGTGGTCCAAGAGGGAGGGTTAGGGAGGGCGGCGGTCCATGGTGGCTGTGGGCAGCAGCGTGCAACCGTTGCACGGCTGCTGCCGCGGCTGCCACCGCTGGTGCTGCTGCTGCCTTGCGCGGCAGTGGCTGCTGCAAAGCAGCCAGCCACCGTGGCTAGCCTTGGCTGGCCACGCACGGTGGCCTGCAGCCCAGCAGAAGCAGCTCCACGCTGCTGCCCTTTGAGGCAGTGGCTGCTGTCACGGCAGCCAGCCACCGTGGCTAGCTTCGGCTAGCCAACCACGGCGGCGGTGTTGGTGGTTGTGGTATTTTCAAAAAAAAAAAAAAAAGTTTTAAAAATTTATTTCAAGATAATTATGAATTATTTTGGGATAAAATTAGTTTTATTTTGGATAAGTTAAAATATTTTGAAAATATAATCTTTTATTTTAGGATAAAATCAAATATTCAAAAGTTGTTATATTTGATATTATCCATATTTAAGTTGTTATATTAGTAATTATCCTAAATTAAAGTGGTTAATTATGGATAAGAATGATTAGGATATTCTGAGCATATTCCAAAAGGATAATAATTGATTTAAATAATGTGATTATCCCATAATTAATTTTGGATATAATTGATTTAAAATATTGTGATTGGCTAGTAATTAGGATAGAATTTCCCAACTTTGTTAGGATAATCTTTGAGGATAAATATGATTTATCTTTTGAGATTAAAATAAGATTTGATTCTATCTCATACCTAAATTAAAATATATGATATTTTATAATTGGTTATGATTAATATATGATATTATCTAATTACAGTAATTAATTAAAATATGAGATATTTATAGCCATGTTTCCTTCATTATGATCATCAGATGTTATAGTTTAGGAAAGCATGATGAGTGATTTATTATATGGCACTTTATAATATATGATATTGTTTATTGCTATATATATAGACTAGTATGGCCCATAGATTCTAAAATACGATCTGCGCATCGTGATGTATTTTTGCAATCTAAATACGGTCTGCGTACCGTTGAGTATTTTTGTAATTTATTTTATTTTATTTAAGTAGTAGATAGAATAGAGTAGAATTACAGGTTGCAGTTAATCCAAGAAGCCCATGAAGTGAAGGCCCAAAGGAGAAAGGTGGATGCGATCCATAATGATTCAAGTGGGAGCATTTACTTTATTATTTTTCTTAGGATTAGGGGCCATGCTATGTCTTATTTATGCATTCAGTATTTTATGCATGTTAGATTTTATTGATGTTTTGTGATGATGCGCTAGAGTTCACTATTTAATCACAACATAATAAATCTAGATCCCAGTAATATTGATGCAGCTTTTCCAATTAAAAACCCGACGAAAACCTTGATCGTTTGTGATGGGTCAGCACTCAGCTGAGCATCATAATATATCTTGGGAAGTGGGGGTAGAACTGCATAACTACACTTTTAATTGGTTATATTCAACAAGGTTACCTAAATAGTTTAGAACCTTGAAGCTAAGAGTAATAATTAAACATGCGATGGTTAATTATTCAACCAATAATTACAAGAGTTGTAATCAGTAAAGAGTTTACTCACCTTGAAAATGTAATGGTTGATTGTAGAGCCTCACTCTGGTTAATTATTGCACGAATAAAGGATCTTGGAATCACTTAATTCAAGTTGGGATCACTTAAATTGAATAGAGTGCTTTAAAGTTACCAATTTAATTCGCTTTTGGTACTTTAAATTTAATAAACATAATTGAATTTTGCGTTTACTTATTAGTAACATGTCGTTCTAATTTTATTATTATATTTAATCTCCTCGATTGAAAATAAAGTTGAGAAACGTTCTCAAAAAGGCTTAAAAGATAATCCATAAACCTATATCCCAATTTTGCTAAGATTGTTCTAAAAGGCAAGTTTTAGAAATTCATGTTACATGTCTAAGATTGATTTCATTCAAAATGTTTGAGTAAAATG
This sequence comes from Chenopodium album, assembly GCF_948465745.1. Classification (NCBI taxonomy): domain Eukaryota; kingdom Viridiplantae; phylum Streptophyta; class Magnoliopsida; order Caryophyllales; family Amaranthaceae; genus Chenopodium; species Chenopodium album. The sequence goes on along the minus strand of NC_137857.1, from coordinate 32,984,578 downwards.
CCAACACATCTTCATTTTGAAAAATATTTCAAGGGATATAATGAGATGGGAGGTACAAATCCTTCAAAAGACAAGTGTACAAGTCCAATAAAATCTCTTATCTTCAATATGATTGAATATAAGAAAATGATTGGAAATCTCTATGATCAAAAGTTGATCAAATAACAGTATTCTTCATCTACTTTATATAGAGTTTAATACTTGATTAAACTCAAATATAAATAATGTAGAATAGACTTAGCAGAATCATGAAAAGTGCTTAAAGTATTTGAGCAAGGTATCATTTTGAACCTAAGAGAAATGTTCTAGGTGGCTCAAACGGGAAAGGTTTAGGAATATATGAGGATTGCATTAAGAAGTTATAGGCCAAGAAATGCAAACAAGTTGCTACTTCTCAAACCTAAAACTACTTACATGCTAAAAGTTGTTGTGAACAACAAATGTTTCAAATTAAATGGACCAATTCCAATTGATTAGAAACTACCTCATATAGTTGGAAGGTAAAAGAATGGAAATGTTCCAATTCAAGAATTATATTATAGAAATTGATTTAGCATATTGCTACTTCTTGGACATATGATGTCTTGTTTAGATCACTCATTGCACAATTTGGTTGAACTAAAGGAAGAAATTAGCTAAAGGAGGAATAAATCTACAAGTTTAGAAGCAAATGTTGCTACTTCACAAGTAGAATCTACAAGTTTGGAAGCAAAAGTTGCAACTTTACAAGTAGAACCAGTATTTCACCACTAATAATTGGTTAGAATTAAATAAATGTTATTCATTCTTGTCAATATCAAAACACCATTCAATGTTAGTAATGACTAAACATCGAAGATTCAAAACGTGGAATAAATGTTATTCTATGCTTCTTTGAGTCATAATGTGTTTTGAATTGCTAAATAGGTTTAAAGTTCTATATGATAGAAATAGTTAAACCATTTCTATATATATAAGTTGTCTCTAATATGTCAATTAATTCAAATGAAAATGAAAATTGCATGCGGAAGATCCAAAGGGATGGACTTTCAATATCATTGGATTATGAATCTATTGATATATGTAATTATCATTCTAATTTGAAATTATGACTAGGTCACCATTTAGAGAAATGATGATGTGAACTCGAGGTCGAATACATATTGATGTAAGAAAACCAAAGGTTCAAAGGCTAGAGACGGACAACGAAATTTCATTTGTGATACGATCACTACTTATGCTTAATTGAAGCATGGAAGTGAAGATTTTGAAATGTTTAAAATGTTCAGTATGAAGTTCAGTATCAACTTGACAAGATAATGATTACACTACAATATGATTGTAATTGTGAAGATTTAAGTCAAGACATGTACTTGGCAACACATTCAAAATATTGCGATATGATCGTAATAATGAGAATTTAAGCCAACACATTGATAAACATCCAAGAGTTGTGAAATCATTTTACAACAAACTCCGAAAGAAAACCTTGTGAAGTGTTTATGAAGGAGGCTATCAATCTATATGAGATATATTTTGATAGTGGATGTAAGTTACCTATCTTCCAACCATTGTTCAAGGGATATACTTTTAAGATAAGCTACAAAAACTACATACGTCTAATCAAAAGTAGCAAAGGCTTCATATGTGATATGGATAAGAAAAGTTCTTATAAAGTCTTTCTACAAAGCAAGGAATAAAAGTTGTATTGAAACGTTTAATGCACATTCGATTCCTAAATAAAGCACGGGGTACTACTACACAACCATGCTTAGCACAAAATGTTTGTTGCTCAAGTAGGTGCCCTTATGGAAATTGTTCCAAAAGGTCAAGTGGGAGTAGTATAAATCTCAAAAGAGTTTGAGAAAAGCAACAAACAAACGTGGTTCAAACCATGGTTGGTTCACCCTATGCTAAATATGCCTCCTCAAAAGGCAAGTGGGAGTATAAGAATCTTGAAAAGTTCGAGAGCCTTGAAAGAGTTCAAGAAAAGTGACTTCGAAATTCTTGAAGAAATTCGAGAAGCAATCGAATAACAGCAACAATATGAGCATGATTCACCTCATGATACAAATGACAACGCGTGGTCTCATTAAGTGTAATGGGATTAATAACCATGTGTCGAAGGTAGTACATTCCAAGTGCACATCCTCTATTGTCATTTCTCATTGAAAGCTAAACAAAGTTGTTGTATGAGTTTCAATTGTTGCATAAAAACCCACAATGATGACTAGCATACGTAAAACTTAGCCAAAGAAATATGATTTCATATTGACTAAGAGTTCTAAAATATTTATTTTGGAACATTATGATTATGCAAGTAATAAAGATGATTTGACAAGTTATAACTCCAAGTGGTTTAAAATCAGGAAATCTGAAATAGATTCTAAATCTGTAAGCAAGTGTATGACACTTGAATAATTTGCCTAAATTGGGTGAAACCCATTGTAAGCAAAGCAGACAAGAAAGAAAAATGTTTTCTAACTAAAGCAAAAACTTCTTAAAGGATTCAATTAATTTATAGTATGACTATGATTACAATGAAACCTTTACATTAGTCATGTTGCAAAGATCTATTAAAGATACTTTAGTGATTTCTACCTTATGAGATTTGGTAGATGGATTTCAAAACACTTTCTTGAAATTGTTCATGAAATAAGATTTGTATATGATACAATCAAATGTTTGGAGATCCAATAATCCTAGGGATGCATAGAAGATCCACAAAGGATTGTAGTTAGCATCAGGGAGTTAATGTTCTTAATTTTGCGAGTTAGTCAAATCGTTTGATGTTCTCGTAAAATGAAGGAAAAGGTCTTGAGTGTACAAGACGTTTAGTGGGAGCTATGAAGTCTTCTTGGTCTAGTACAAAGAGCGATTATTTGTTGCTTGAATAGTCAAGTAATGGTTAATGCATTTTGTATGAAAACCTTGGAGAAGAAGATGAGTACATTTGGGATTCAAGATCTATATAGATAGGTCTCGAAGGATGTTTGAATTTTGATTAAGAAGCTTATATTGATAAGATTCTTATAGGGTTCAACATTATATTGAAAGGAGTTTCAATCCCATGTAACATGGCACATTGCTTAATGATTCAATACTTTAAGAAAGGTTGGTGAAATTAAGATTTTGAGTGATGATCCTTATGCAATTTGCAAAGGATCCATCATGCATGTCATGGACTATACTCGTCTATTTGATTCACGTGTTCTTAGAACAAGTGATGGTAGATTTTAATCGAAATCCAATGTAACGTTGGAATACAAATTAGAAATTCCAAAGTTCCTTGCGAAAGGGCGAAGGAAAATTCTTAGTGTATGGAGGTGAATATTATTATAAAGTTTAGAAATTGCAAAATTCATGTTTATGAGAATGTCTCATGAACTCTACTTACTAAACCCCTTCCATAACCAAGGTATGAGAGTCATACTAAGGTTTTTGGATTGAAGCAAGTTATGTAATTTTAGTTGTGTATGTTTTGAGAAAGCATATTACAAAAGTAAATACATTAGCTTGCAGAATTATGTTTATCAATTGAAACAAAGTTTCAATCTTATTTAATCGTGGTTTCAATATTAAATAAAATGTCCAAAATAATTATGAATTGATGGGCTCACTAGGTTAATGACCTTTTGAATGAAACCCCACAGGTGAACAAAATTCATATATTATTAAGTTCCTAGTTCGGAATCATTAAAGTGGACATAAATGATTTCTTATACTGAACTAGCATGTTAAGATTGATTGGATAGCGCAGTTTCATGGGCTATAGGAGTGTAGTGATACTCGGTCAATCACATGGATATGCATGAATGATGCATGATCGAACTATTGACCAACTTTGAAGTTCAAGTATAGAACTTCCGGATATATTAGTGGATTCCTTTGACATGAGTGGAACATTGATTTCATTCAATAGATGATATAACTGTGGTACATTCAAACGTCTTCCCGTAACTGGAGATTATAAAGGGTGTTTCCTGGTTATTTCAGAAGTTGAGTGGGAGCTTTGGTTGCCACAAGATTGGATAGAGTCTACCTATTAAATTAGGAATGTGTCATGTTTTGGCCTCTTGAAGAGGGAGAATTCAGAAAATGCATGGCCGTGCTCAAATGTGTTACATAGTAACCATTTGTTTTGTAATTCTAACTCGGATTTCAAGAAATGATTTGTAGATTAATATAGATTACATAAGATGCAATCATATTATCAAATCGACACAAAAATGACTTAAGGAATTTGAATATTGCGCACTTGTCTCAGACAAGTGGGAGATTGAAGGAATTGTGTCTTCGATAAGTGCAATTACTAGATATATCAAGGATCACTATTATGGAGATAATAAGTTCATTCTATTGGGGCGTCATCCTCTGTTGCTAGACTATGAGAGATGATCTTTGGGCTAGTCAAATAGCCCAAAGCCCTTTAGAATGGATCCTATATTGGTCACACACAAGGGTATTGGGTTAAGCAAGTTAGAGGCCCATTAATGGGCCTCATGAGCAGTCAATTAGTCATAAGCATGAGTGGGCTAAGTATAGTTTGAGTGGGATTAGGAAGTGGGCTTGGATTTGGATTTGGACTATTATTTAGAGATGCGATCTATAAATAATAGCCTTGCCTAGGGTTGCATAGATAAGTCACAATTGACACATAGTGAATTGTGAATCAAGCAACCATCATCCAAAAGCCCTCACCCTCTCTCTCACTCACGCACGCCCTCTCTCTCCCCTCTCACCCACGGCCGGCCACCCCTAGTGGCCGCGTGGTGTTGCGCGGTGGTTCTTGGCTAGTTGATCGTTCGTTCATCTCCGTAGAAGGTCGATAGAAGTGTTCTTTCGCGACTAACTAGCATTAGTGGAGGTCTTAATCTGTGCCCGTGGACCAAGTAGAGGAATCACGTTTGAGGTTCTTTATCTCCCTTTGTTCTTGCTCGATCGCACGTGGAATCACGCTTCAAAGGTACGATTATTTGTGCTTTATGTGTTATGCATTAGATCCTTGGATTAGGTACTGTATGAATATGATTCATGTTATTTCCGCTTCATAGTACCTATAAACTCCTACACTTACCACATAGACAAAACCAGGCTTAGTTTAAGGGATTAAAAAATTTGAAAAAATTTGCATGTTTTAGAAAGAAGTCCAAATTTGTAATTGATATGATCTATTACTGATGTTGATGAAATTTGACATATTTTTTCAGCTGCCGACTCAAGATCAAGATATGCTGCAATTAGTTCTTTTGATGGCTTGTACATGGTGGATGCCATTGTTTTAGGTATCAAAACTAAGCCATTGTTGCTACTGATATTTCTATTCCGCTAGAGCTGCTGCTGTTGCTACTTCTTTTCTGCTGGAGCTGCTACCACTTGAACTTTTTTTTTTTTTTTTTTTTTTTTTTTTGTTTTAAAAGTGGTATAATTACAAGTTATTATTAGAGAAAATATATAAGTTTTATGTATTTGGCTTAGAAATTATTTCCATAAACCATTAATCAAACAATGTAAATTAAATGCAATATGTTTTTTAATTTAATCAAAATATAATGATTGTTATTCAATTTTGTTTACCTCATTTGTATATTATTGAAGTTGTAACGAGTACAGTAATAACAAGGGAAATAATAATAATAATAATAATAATAATAATAATAATAATAATAATAATTATTATTATAAGCTGATGCAACGGTCCCAACAAAGTTAATAGGCGTTGCATATTTCTATATATGCATTGCATTAGCTCTAGTGCAACGGTCTAAGAGATTTTAAAATAACCTTAGCATTAGCTATATAAGGCTGTTGCATTAGGTCCAAGTGCAATGGTCGATCAGAGATAGTATATGGCCGTTGCATTAGGTCAAAGAAACGTTGCATTAGACCTAGTGCAACGGCCGCAGATGCAACGGTCCAATAACCGTCGCAATAGGTCTATAGCTACGGTTTTTTGCCCTATTGCAACGGTTTTTAGGGGTTGCATTTGCTCGTTTATGTAGTAGTGAATTTTGTAATTTTTTGACCTTTTTCGCTCTGAAATAAAAATTGCCGAGATTTTTACCATGATCCCTAATACCCTCTGGGAGTCCAATTGGGTCGGTGGAACCATCCAATATGCCATTAAACTGTAATTTTACCCGTTCACAACTTGTAGTGATTTCGTAAACTCAAGCCTGCCACGGACGTTTATGACAATATATAATGATCATGTATGATTTCAAACGGCATTATATGACCTCGAGATGTATCCCTTAGGGTTCCAAGGCTTTTCGCCACCGGGCCCCGAAACCTTAAAATTTCATCAAAAAGCGTAGATTATAGCCTTCATTTTTGTAATTTTTTGACCTTTTTTCGCCCGAAAATAAAAATTTCCGAGATGTTTACCATAGTCCCTAATACCCTCCGAGAGTTCAATTGGGTCGGTGAAACCATCCAATATGCCCTTAAACGGTCATTTTACCCGTTCACAACTTGCAGTGATTTTGTAAACTCAAGCCTACCACGTACGTTTATGACAACATATATAATGATCATATATGATTTTAAATGACATTTATGACACCGAAATTTATCTACAGATTGTTTTATCCACAGGAATTGGCAATAAATAAGTAATTTATCCACAGTTTGTTTTCCCTGAGAACATTAGGTTGCACTCTTTAATGAAACCGTATAATCTCAGCAAACTCTTTAAACTGAGTTCGAGTTCGTTCGCTTTCTGTGCTCTGAAAAAATTCAATTCCCTTGTCTTCTTGTAAGTTGTATACGATGTTTCCACGGAGATGTTAATCAAACATTATCTGTAGGGATGTCAGTGGGGCGGGTCAAGTAGGAGACCCGCCCCATCCCCGCCCCAATGGGGCGGGGATGGGTCTCGGTTTGGCGGGTGGTGGGGCGGGGATGGGGATAAAAACCATACCCGCCATGGGTGATGGGGCGGGGGTGGATTTTAAGTTGTACCCGCCCCATCCCCGCCCCGCCCCACCCCACCCGCCCCATTTCGTACCCGCCCCATCCCCACCTCATACCCACATCTATTTATTTTTTAAAGCAAAATTACATACTTTTATTCTATTGATAAAATAATTACATGAAATACAATATTAGTTATAATACTTTGTACGACACTTATATTATAACACAAAAATGTGTGTAGAATGTTTTATTTTATAATTCGTATTAATTATGTAAGATTGTGTATTTGAGATACGGATATTAGGTGGATCTTGGGTGGGGATTAGGCAGGTCTTTGGTGGGGATGGATATCTTAGTGGGGGTGGGGCGGGGATGGTTTTGGAGTTGTACCCGGTGGGGCGGGAATGAGGATGAAAATTGGACCCGCCGCGGGGATGGGGATGGGGATGGGGATGGGGATGAAAATATTAGGTGGGGATGGGGATGGGAAGGCCAACATCTGCCCCGTCCCGCCTCATTGACATCCCTAATTATCTGTATGACAGTTTAGGCAGCATATGAATTCTATATTCTACATCTTTACATTTCTCTTGATACCATAACCTTGGAAAAAAGTTGTTCACAAATCTAAACACATAGTGTCTTATTTTTTTGTCTGAATTAAAGTGGACAATAATCAAGTTAAATAGCCCCATTCCTTTAGCACAACATAATCCTTGTTCTCGATCTTCAGCAACTTGGCGATCCTCTTCAAATTGACAGCAAATGCTTTCCTATCCTGCAGAAAATAATTACGGGTTTAGGAAACAGAATCAGACAAAGCATTTTTAATCATTTGGCATACTTAAGTGAGCCAGGGAAGTATACGGGCATACAGCCATAACAGCTACGACAAAGTAATGAGGGGAAAGCAATAAATAGGAAGACATCAGGGTTCCAAATCTTAATTCAAACATATCATTTTGGATAACAACAAAAACATTATAATTGATCATATAAAACTACTGAATACAAATTCAAAATTTCAAACTAAAGTAATTTGGGAGGCAACCTTTTGTTCAGGGAGGAAAGAGATAACAATCATAACACTAATGTGTTACAAGTGTATTCTGAGGAATTGCTAATATATCAAGATAAAAAAAAATTCATAACTTCTAACAGAACCATACTTCAGATCCTTGCAATTCAATCATAACATCATGTAACCAACAATGTGTCTCGGGTAAAAAGGAAATAATATATTGATATGTACCTGTTCTGTCTTTAATCTTTCTTTGAATGCATCCACAAGATCCCTAGTGGTTACAGGTCCATATCGCAACAATATAGATCCAATTTCCTCTTCTAAGATAGGGCCCCGAGCAAGCGTGCCTGAAGTAGATGTACTAGCCTCCGTAGACGATCGTTGTGTATGTAGCTGAAGCAGGAATGCCTGAAGTAGATGTACCACCTAGATGATTCCACACAAAAGCAGTCAGAAGCATGATTTGTTAATGTTGTGTTTCTTAATAAAATTGACAGAGCACCCTCAAGGACCCCAATTACACTACCTTCCACAGCCGAAACCGAATAACCCTACAATTGCTAAGGGCAGGAAGGTATCAATACAGCTTTAAGAGATGTTACATGACCTTAGTAATACTTCACACTTTACTCTGAGCTAAATGTAGGTTATTTTCATATAATAGTGATGTCTGAAACATAACAATGCCTGACACAAGAGTCTGAGTACGTGAGTAACATAGCTTCATACACTTTTTAGTAGGGTGCAAACACAAACACTACTAAGGGCCTGTTCTCATTGACTGAACTCAGCTGAACTGAACTGAACTCAGCTGAACTGAACTGAAATGAATATTTTATAAGAGAAGGAAATTAGGAGCTGAACTGAACTGAACTGAGCTGAACTGAATTGAATTTCAACGTAAGAGAACAGTCCCTAAGACGACATTACAATGGATTCATTTGTTCGCCCCCCTTCAAATTTCATTCACTTTTAGGCAATGAATAACTGAAAACTGTATTGTACAATTTTAGTTCAAAATTAATAGGAAGCACCATCCAGCCCAATATTTTGACAACAGAAATCGCGGTAAGCCGTAAACATATTTGATATTTCTTTCCAGGGCAGCAACACATCAACAAATTCCCATTCACATAGTTTTATACAAAATTCAAGCAAGCCCGAAAAGAGCAACTTATCAAGTTATCAACCTGACCACCCAACTTCAAAGTAGACAAATTGATCACTTGGGTAATTATTGATAACCTAATTACAATAGATTTAACTCTAAACTAGCTAAGAATTTATCAAACACATTGTTTCCTCAATCCAAAGATTAATAACCTATTAAGAAAAGTGATCAAAATACATAAACAGAAATTCTTGTACAAAATTCAACAATCAAATTAACTCAATTCAACTGAAAATAATCAAATTAGGATAGAGAAGATTAACCGCAATTGTTTGATCCAGATGTTAGCCTCAGGGCATTCAGCATGAGATCGTGCGACATCGCTGAGGTTTAGAGGCAGGATTTTCTGGAAATTGGAAGAGGATTATTCAGAATTAGGGATTATAGTCGAAGAATTAGGGTTTGTCAGTTTTTGTTTAAGAGATTATTTTGCCGCGAAAGTAGGTTGAGTAGCGTCAAAAAAGGTGGCAAAGATTTCATGAACTATACGTGAAAGTTTTGTTTATCGGCTAAACTCATGTCGTTCCTTGGACTTCCTACTCTAGTACTCTATGAAAATAATTATTTTGGTAAATATAAGTATTTGTGTTGCTAGTTGGTAAACATTTTGGTAAATCCAACATACATTTTGTTGATAAAAATTGGTTAATACGGAGTACTTTTTTTTTTTTTTATTGCACAGATAAAAATTGGTAAACACTAAGTATATGTGTTAAAATTGATTTTAATAATCAATCTTTAGCTAATGTCCAAGAATAATTCAACCTTTCATACTTATCGAATTCCAATACGGCTAAACAAAATAGGTTAGATTATTCCTAAATAACTGATTAAAGGTTATATTATTCCTAGATAAAAAAAATTAAAGGTTAGATTTTGCTTGGTAAATAGATTGAGAGTTTGAGACAAGGCCAGGGAGTATAATTAAGTACAAAGATAAAATTGGTACGATTATTTTGAAACATAAAATAGTAGGCGGACATGCACTACTAAGATCGTGTTTTGGTCCTTCTAATAAATGACAAGTTTAGAGTCAAGGTTCATATGAATCATTAAATAAATTCAATAGGATTAATAATAATTAAAGTAAATTCCAACAAAGTTCAAATTTGTTCATACCAGATAAATAGCAATACGACAACATTTGATTAGATTGTCATATTAAAGTAAACTTCAACAAGAGTCAAATTAGTTCAGCCGAGGGGGAAAGAGGGCGATCGACTATCCGAGTAGATTGTTTGTACTATTCCCTCCGCCCCTTTCTCTAGTTCTCATTTTGACTGTGCACGTTTGTCAATGTAACAATTTGATATATTAGTTATTGCTTATTAGTAAAAAACATAACAATTGATTATTAATAATCTATTCATCGAGATAAATCAAATAAATTCAAACATGATTTTCAAAAAAAAGAAAATAAAAATAAATTCCAACATGACTATGTTATATCTTATACTTCCTCCGTTTTCTTTTAGATGCAACACACCCTTTAGCGTGGACGCGCGGTAATTAAGAAAGGTGGGGTTTACATAATATAATAAACTTTAAAATAAGATGAGTGGTTGTTAGAAGTGTAATTTAGTGGGCTATGTGCTTTAAATAAGGGATGTAATAAGTTTTTCCCTAAAGTAACTTTCTTTTTATAGTGTGTTGCAAGTATTGTGACATTTCCTTTTAGGGAAATGTTGCAAGTAAAAGAAAACGGAGGAAGCATATTAATAGTGCAAATGGAAACAAAAGGGGCGGAGGGAAGTATAACATACTACCTCCGTTTCTTTTTAGTTGACACGTATTCCTTTTTAATAAGTTTTTTTTTAGTTGACACGTTTTCTTTTTGGGTAAATTTTTTACCTTACATTTACAAGCTACCCTACTTGCTTTTTCATTCTTTTCAAACTCAATAGAGCATACGTAATCTTACGGAAAAAAAAAAAAAAAAATCCCAACTACCAACAAAATCAGAAAATCTACTCGTCAACATTTCCGGCTGTTAAATATCCTTGGCGTGTTATACTCCTACAACTCCACAAGTCATTCTCCTGCTTACAACATTAATTCCGAGTTAGGTACCATTTTTCATACGACACTTTCCTCACTATCTTTCCTCCACCAACCTCACTCTCTCTTTCTCTCTCTACTTCGCCGGCAAAAATGGCGACGAAATCCTTCATCGACGTCTCACCGGAATCCGACTTCCCTATCCAGAACCTTCCTTATGGTGTTTTCAAGCCCGAACCCGCTTCACCTCCTCGACCCGGTGTTGCCATCGGCGGCTTTGTGCTTGACCTCTCTCAAATTTCTTCCGCCGGTTTATTCTCCGGTCCAATTCTCAATGGTTCCGACTGCTTCAATCAGGTCTTCCTTTAATTTTCAATTGTTCAATGATTATGATTTTGGTCATAATTTAGTCATGCGTATTTGATGTCGTTGTTGGATTTTGTATGTTGTATGGTTTAATTTGTTTATAATTGTGCTAGATTTTATTTATGAACCGTGAATTTGTGGAAATTGTGCTGTCATTTTATGATATAGATTGTCGAAATTGTAGGTCTTGTATACGACAGGTGTATAGTAATTTGTATGCACGGTAACGTATTCAGTCACTTCAGATAATGTAAATGTAGTCGTCTTTTTGCGAAGTTGGCTCTATGTGATTTGGGGTGATGAAGTGTTATGAGATTAATATTGTGAGTGCTGTGACTTTATGATCAAAACGGTAGGTCTTAGATACAACAGGTGTATTGTAATTTTTACATACTAGCATACTTGGTCACTTCAATTCTAGAGTCATCCCTTCGCGAAGTTGACTTTATGTTATTTGGAGCGACGGAACCTAATGTATACTGTATGATACATTTGGTGTACAGTGTTGAGCCCATGAGTAAAGCCACATGTGAGTGGTGTGTTATCTCACATTGGTTGAGTTTATAAATTTGAGTTTGTAATGGGATGTGTATCCCACATTGAAGAAATAAAAATGTTGTGTACACTTTCTAAGGCTAAGAGGCTACTCCCCTCATTGCCATATGGTTTTGAGTTGGAACCTCCTTGGTCGTATAAAGTGGACAGTTGTGTCGGATGTGGCCTAGGCCCGAAGCGTTGGGTTAAGGATGATATACTCGAGTTTATTAAGCAATTTATTTATCTAAGTGCAATGTTTTGTGTTGAAATTTTAGTACATAATTGTCTCTAATGGTGAATTCTGACCAATAGATGATTTGTTTAAATTTTAATATGGAAAATTCTATTATCAGTGTAATGGACGGCTTCAACAATGAGTTAAAAACTTAGAAGTATGATTCTTTTCCCTTTATTAGTGGAATTTGATTTGTATGTTCTTTTTTTGGTGGGATCTTGAAAAGAGATGCTGATTAACAACTTCTTATTAATGGAAATATTGGGTCATGTGATGTGCAGAACTCGAGCTGCTTGAAAACGGTTTTTCTTTGAGATGCATGAATTTATAGTTAGGAAAATTTCACATTTGTTACCAGGGAAAGGACCCTAATTCACATTTGCTACCCCTTTAATTTTTTTATTTTATGTTACTACCACACAAACACACTAATTATTAAAATCACTACCACTTAACGGAATCTGTTAAGATTTCCGTTAAATTTATTAAAAAAAAATAAAATAAATTAAAAAAAATAAAAAAAAAAAATTAAAATAAAAAAAATTAAAAACCACCCACCCAAAAAACCCTAGCCCTCCCCGTCAACCACCCTCCCCCCTCCCCCTACCGGCGGCCAGCGCCCAAGCTGCAGCCGCCGCCGGCGATATTGGTCGGAATTGAAACCCTTCCCCTCCCCACCCAAAACTAACAACCCCTAACCCTAAACACCCTGCCCGAAACCACCCTAAACAAGTTTTAGGGTTTCGTTTAGGGTGGTTTTGGTGGCAGGGAATTGCGATTGACGCGGCTAGAAAAAGGAACGGGGGACGAGGAAGGGGAGGGGGGTCGATTCGGTGGAGGGAACGGGGTTGGGGGCTGATTCCGGGGGTAATTTTGGTTTCGGTTTGGGGTGGTTGGTCGGGCAGCGAGAACGGGAAAAGGGGAGGGGGGTTCGCCGTTGGCTGCGTAGGGGTGGGGGAAAGGGGGGGGGGGGGTACGCGCCGGCTGAAGTTCTGGGCGCCGGACGCCGGCAATGGGGGAGTGAAGGGGGTGGCAGGGGAGGGGGAGGGTGGTTTTTTTTTTTATTTCAATTATTTTTTAATTTTTAATTTTTTTTTTATTTTTTTAATAAACTTAACGGAAATCGTAACGGATCCGTTAAGTGGTAGTGATTTTTAAAAAACTCTGATTTAGGTGGTAGTAACATAAAATAAAAAATTAAAGGGGTAGCAAATGTGAATTAGGGTCCTTTCCCTGGTAGCAAATGTGAAATTTTCCTTATAGTTATTTGTTTTTGAATGATGATAAATTTGAACTACTAGGAAACTCTGTTGATAATTTGCGCTCTACATCTCAATGTCATGTGAAAAATTGGAAATCATGTCAAATATGACATGCAAATGCCACATCATGTTCTTTCTTCCAATGCCGTCAATCATTTTTGTTTCCTTTTTGTTTTAGCTATTTCTTCTATACTAGTGCAAACTGCTTATAATAGCTACTTTGTTATGAAAATAGCCTACACTCAATAAATTTATGGCAATGGGACGACCTGCGTGGAAGGAAGCACGTGCAACCATTCAGAAGCTACTATCAGGTATGCGGGATCTCCTTGTTTCATCTACCTACTTGCTTGATCCATATTAAATCCAATTTTCTCAATAAAAGGGACATAAGACTTGTTGGAGTTCCAAGATTTCAACCTGCAAGATTAGGCTGGGAAATATTTGACCTATTGTTTTTTTTTTCTTTTATTTTTTGCCTTTAGAAAGTGAGCCAACATTGCGTGACAATGCAAGTTTGAGGCAGAAAGCACTTATTCCTATGGTAAATTGCTCCTGTGACCTGGCAATTTTAAGGTAGACTATTTTCTGTACCTGTATAGCAGTTCTAAATATTTATAACCTCCTTGTTTAGAGCAAGGTGGAGATGCTTGTACCTATGACCATTGGAGACTACACTGACTTCTTCTCATCCAAGCATCATGCAAAGAATTGTGGGCTCATATTCCGCGGCCCAGAAAATGCCATTAATTTGAATTGGTATGACGTGTGATATTCCTTAAGAAATTCTGTTGTTAAGCTGGCTATGTTGCTCAATGATATGATTGAAAATTGGGTAGGTACTATATTCCTATTGCTTATCATGGGCGTGCATCTTCTGTTGTCATCTCCGGAACTGATATAGTGAGACCAAGGTCTGATTTCTAATTGTATTTCTGATCATTTTACTTCTCATTTTTTTTTCAATCGCAGAAGCAATAGATTTCACTGCTGCAAGGATTATTAAATATAATTTGTATGCCCATGAAATTTGATACTTATACAGTTATACTTTCCCCCCATAAAAATGAAAAGAAATGTGATACTTACATATTGTTGGTTGATTTGGTTCATTTATATCATGTTGGTATGCAACATCCCATCAAAAGCTAGCAGCATTTATTGATTGAGCTCTTCCTCCCTTACACACCTCTGCAGGTATCTAGATGATATGTCATACAATTTCTGACCTATTAATTTATCAAATGCATCATTCTGTTTTTCTTATCAGAGGACAGGGACCTCCAGCTCCTAACTCGCCATCTCCTTACTTTGGGCCCTCACGGAAGTTGGATTTTGAGCTAGAAATGGTATAAGCTGTAGCTCTCTTCTCTACTTTTACTTTACACAAGCATAATATTTTCAGAGTTAAGATACCATAAACTGTGGAATAAGTTTTACTAAGATACTTCTCTTTTGGTTGTGGAAGTGGTCATGTTTTGTGATATCTTGCTAATCAATAGTCGGCCTATGTGGGTTCTTATGATACTGCAGGCTGCAGTAGTTGGTCCAGGAAACGAATTGGGGAAGTCTATTGACGTTAATAATGCTTCTGATCACATCTTCGGGCTTGTTCTGATGAATGACTGGAGTGGTAGATCTATTGCTTGACTTTATTTTTTCATCTGGATTTTCTCTATATGGCAAAAAACATTGTTTAGTCATATAAGAATATTCTTCAAATTTACTAGAAAATGTTTTCCACAGCTAGAGATATTCAAGGTTGGGAATATGTGCCACTTGGACCTTTCCTGGGGAAGAGTTTTGGTATGTTTTTTTTTTTTTTTTTTATTATTTTATTTTATTAGTTAATTTGACTTTACATATTTGGAGTTTATGAAGTAATGAAACATATTTCTTTGTTTAGGTACAACTATTTCTCCATGGATTGTGACCCTAGATGCTCTTGAACCTTTTGCTTGTGGTGTCCCAGAACAGGTACTTGATGAATTAGTTATCTGGCCTTTACGTGATTTCGATTTGTATCAAGGAGTGAAGAGTCTGAAGAGACCTGAGAAAGATTTATATACGAATTTGAAAATTGTCATTTCAACTTTTGAGCTTTCTTGTCTTCAAATTGAACTTTTACCAAATACGCATGTTGATGATTAGTACACTGATTTTGTACTACTGTGTAACTGTAGGACCCTCCCCTATTGCCATATTTGGCTGAGAAGACATCGAAAAACTATGATATACAATTGGAGGTATTATGTAGCTCTGATATAATTTTCAATTCTGACATTGATCCATTCCTGATTCCTATGTAGTTTTGCAGTATCCAACATCCTTATGTTGGCTGGCCTGCTAAATATTAGGTATTGAGTTCTAGCTTTTCATTTTTATTTTTAAATGATTGATATTTTTGGTTGTTAGGTTCAACTCAAACCTGCTGGACAGGAGCCTTGTGTAGTAGCAAAGAGCAATTTTAACCATTTGTAAGTATGTCACATCCATTCTTTGTCCTTTCTTCTGTTTGTGGCTTCCATTTGGTAAGTTGTATATATTTGTTATGATTGTAGTTATAGAAAGCTTTTAAAGGTGACACCATTATTTCAAATGCGATACTATTTGGGAAGCTGATAATTACAGATACAGAGGGATAAAGTGACTTAAAATTGCAAATTATGCCATTTATCTGTTACTAAGTTTTTCTGTGGATGCTAGGGGGATATCTACTGTTGTTTTCCTATTTTTCCTGCTACTGTACTAACTGTAAGAGTGTAGCCTCATTTTTATTGTTCTTACTAGTACATATGATGTTATCCAATACTAATTGTCTTTTGATGATTTAACCATCTTGTTTGTGCAACTTATTTTCTCTTTTGGGGTTTAGGTACTGGACGGTGACGCAGCAGCTTGCTCATCATACAATTAATGGTTGCAATTTAAGGCCTGGTGATCTCCTTGGGACTGGTACAATCAGTGGTCCTGTAAGTGTTTTGTTATGGTTCTTATACAGCTTTCCAGAAATTGAATCTATTGTTGGTAGTTGTGCTAAATTGTTGGGAGATTTTGATCCTGTTTGATTTGCTGACAGGAACCTGATTCTGTTGGATGTTTGTTGGAGAAAACATGGAATGGACAAAAGCCACTCTCTTTGAATGGAACATCTAGGACTTTCCTAGAAGATGGAGATGAGGTCATTATTACTGGTGTTTGCAAGGTTTGTTACCTTCATAATTCCCATACCTTGGAAATTTTCAAATACGTTAAATAAAATTGGAATTGTGCTTTTATGGAGGTCATTGCATGAATGCATCATTGAGACATTGACTCATTGTACATTTGCTCTGAAAAATGCACGCATGCACATGATCATTAAATTTGAAGTTGCTGTTTGAAAGCAACTCTAAAAACAAAGTGCCCAAAATTCATGAACTTGCAAAACATAGGCTGAAGTATTGGATGATTTCATGATTTAGAATAAATCCTGAATCATGATTAGTCGAGTGCTTGGTCACAGGCAGTTTACTGCAGATGTACTAATTCTGAAAGTATGTGTAAATTTATTTGAGATATCTTGGAACAACACAGCAATAACTCCGGTAATCTGGTATATATGTTCCCTTAGCAAAAACTCTGGTATTATGCTCCCCTAGCAAAAACTCTGTATCTTGGAAATGTTTAGTTGCTTGCTACTTTGCTAGTATTGATATTCTTTCTTTTCTCCGTATTAAAATAGTGTCAGTCAAGATCAGGGACACTGAGTTCACTTTAATACTGAAAATAAGTTCAATTAAGTTTAGGTAAGCTTAGATAAACTCATATTAGGACCAATAAATTTAGAAAAGAAGAATATTTTCAACTTGGTTTGGACTTTGAAGCACCTAATATCTTGTCTGTAACACAGTTGACAGTATCCATATCGACCTGCCTATCCTATTTTGGGTTTATAACTTTATATGTAGGATCTCAAGTCACAAAGGTCTACCTAGTAGTCCAGATGAACCTAAAAGTTCGTGTTAGTGAGTCAGCATGCACTCATAGCATAATAACCTTAAATGTTCCTGGAAAAATGTTAATCTTGGAGGTTTCTATGCAGGGAAATGGTTACAACGTCGGATTTGGAACATGCTCTGGGAAGATTTTGCCATCTCTCTAAGCAATCCTGTTGAATTTTGTACTAGTGACTATATTGCCGAAAATAAATGTCCTTTTTGTTCAGAATTCCAGCACTGCGTTTAAACTGATCAACATTCTTTCTACAAGTAATCAGCAGGCTGACGCATCTGTGTATTTGTAATATCAATTGTTCATTCTGCGTGCCTCAAATCCTATTTGAATTGGCCTCTTTGGTTGTCTAGTATTTTCTCAAATCCCTACAGTTGTAGTGAGGTGTGTGTGGATCTCTAGGCCTTTTTCATCTTATCTATGCTTCATTTTAGTAGCAGGTGGGTTAGAAGGCTAGTTACCCTCCCTAAAGACCCTGATAGATGGAATGCGCCTGCCAAGGCTGCGATTAAATCACTCCTCCAGGTACCAAATTCTATGCATCCCATACCGTAAGTCCATAACCATCTACGTAATATACGACCATAATCAAATCTCGAGTACACCGTTGTTACGCATATGGCCATATGGGTGATGGTTATAGTGATACATGTTTGTAGGACCAAACATTACTTCATTATGACCAGGCACATGTATAAATTATCATCAATAATATATAAGGTCAAAAAGCTTGATTGTTACGTCTTCCATAATTCAGCTTCTTCCTTTTTATCTAGTTTTCTATAGTCTTCTACATCATTTTCAGCCCACTTTTTCTGTTATCATCATTCTCTCTCAACTTTTCTCAGCTCACAGTCGGTAGCCATGAATTCCAACAGAAAAGCTCGTTTCTCACCATCTTCAACATCAACTGTCACCTACACCTTCCGAAATGACAACTCTACCCTCCCCAAATCCACTGAAATCCCGATCAAGCCATCCGCCTCGCCTCCCATCCCCATCACCGTCCATTTCCATGATCACTCAGCTGCTGCTTCTAAGATACAGGCAGCCTACCGTTCCTACGTGGTCCGAACCCTGCTGAAGAAGATCAAAGCCGTCGAAGCCGAGGTTGATAGGCTGGAGAGGGTGATCCAACTGCAGGAAACTGTGGATGCAGTTAGGAGCAATGAAAAGGAGAAGCTGAGGATTAATGAAGCTTTGATGGTTCAGCTGTTGAAGTTAGATTCTGTTCCTGGGTTTAACCAGAGTGTAAGGGAGCAGAGGAAGAATCTCAGCCGTCGGATTGTGGGGTTACAAGAGGTGATGGATGGGATTTGTGGTGATCACAGAGCAATGGACGGTTGGGATTTGTGGAGGGATTGGGATGAGGGGTTTGGTGGAATTGAGGAGAGGGTTATTAGAGAAAGAGGCGGGGAGGAGTTGGAAAGGTATTGTGCTCATAACTTGGGGTTCCGATGTTTAGAAAGGTTTTTGCGCGATTATTGAAAAATACAACACCATTATGTGTTCCGTGATTCCCTTATCTTATCCACTTACTCGCAATGTATCTCATCTGCCTGCAAAATTGGAGACGACAACAATTCAATATGCATCTCCTTGATTGGGAGAAGTAATTTGATCATATTGCTAGTAGCATGAAATCGCGATAACAAAAATTTAGTGTGGATCGCTTAAAGTATAGAGCAGCTAGCATTTGACAGCAATATACTAATTTTGTATGAATCTTGCTTACAGTTTTTGAGAAGCTAAGATGAATGGGCTAGTATACTAAATGGTATAGTTAAGGATGTTTTTACATGAATTGTTGTTTTATTTTTGAATTTTAATCAACCAAACTTTGTAATGAACTTATATACTACAATTGTAACAACAATAGTTGCTGTATAAGATGGATATTTGTGTCTAAATCTATGTAAAAAGTAGGACTTGTATAATTTTGAAGTTCAAGTCAAAAAATTGTTTACAGATGCCAGAAATGAGGCAAGTTATCTCCTTTTAAATATAAAACAGGTGTAATATGTTAACACACAGAATTTTAGCAGTCAAGGTTGCTGTGGTGTAGTGGTTATCACGTCAGTCTTACACACTGAAGGTCCCCAGTTCGATCCTGGGCAGCAACATTGTGGTGTGATTTTAATTTCAGTCCATTTTAACTAATTCTTTTTTTTCTTAAGTTTTACACAAAACCAAAACAAGACATCTTAAGACATGATAGTGAAGGATGAATTAAGGCATGAATGAGAATATGAGATTGGTTTGGGCACTAAGTAGGTTTCCAAGGGACCTAGGAAAGCAACTCGATGTCTAATCTTGCATAGTACAAAATGAATTTGAAGGCATATATAAACAAAATCAAACAATTTTCGAATATTTTAGGGGTATAAAATAGTCAAGTAATATTAGAGGATGCATTCCTGGGTCATTAATGTTGTTAAGAACCATATACAACCACAATCATGCTTTCAAAAAAAAAAAAAAAAAAAAACAACCACAATCAAATGAATCAATGACATAAGGGCTTGTAGTGGCCCTATTTTAAGGTAGGTAAGTCACATTATTTAGGGCCTGTTCTTTTCAGCTTAAGTTCAGTTCTTAATTTCCTCCTCTCATAAAATATTCAGTTTAGTTCAGCTCACTTCAGTAAATGAAAGCAGGCCCTTAGTTGGCTAATATGATGATATAAAGGCAAACTAGATGATTAAAGCCACCAAATGATCTCCCAAGGTCTCGTGGGGTCCATGTAAAGCACCTTGTGCTCTTCCTTTTTGGGACTAAAAGAGTTGAAAATGGACCAAAACTAAGGGTATATTCCATGATTTGGAGCAATTTCGGGGGGTTTTTTTTTTCTTTTCAAAATTGAAGTGAATGTTTAGGGGTGTCCCATGATGTCTTAAAAGTTAGTTTGGAAGCATAACATATCTATCCATGATTGTATAAGGGCCTGTTCACTTCAGCTTAATTTCAGTTTAGTTCCAATTAGTTCAGTTCAATTCAGTTTAGCTCCAATCAATTCAGTTCAGTTCAGCTCTTAATTTCCTTCTCTCATAACATATTCAGTTCAGTTCTTAATTTCCTTCTCTCATAAAAAATTCAGTTCAACTTAGTTCAGTTCAATTCAGTCCAGTTCGGTAAATGTGAATAGGCCCTAAGTCTCCATTTTCCTTCCACATAAAGAATATCACTTAATGTATTTTGTGAATTAAAAAAAATACAAGCATGTAAAAGATATCCTTCATCACCAACAGAAACAACCCTTCCTTCCCACAATTACTTTGCATCATTCTCGGTTCATATCATGCTTTCTTTTTTTGGATTTTCCCTTTGTTTTTCCAATGCCCCTCTTTAACCCTATTTTTACCTTTATAAAAGAAAATTTGTCAAGATCTTAATACCATTAGGTTGGATCCTAGCAAAAAGAATGGTTATATTTATACAATCTTACTTGTGAAAAGTCTCGATTTAGGATCCGTTCTCATACGATTATTTTCAGTTTAGTTCAGTTCAATTCTAATAAGTTCAGTTCAGTTCAGCTCATAATCTCCTTCTCTTATAAAATATTCATTTCAGTTTAGTTCAGTTTAGTGTAGCTCTAACTAGTTCAGTTCAGCCGAGTTCAGTGAATGAGAATAAACCCTTAGGTCGAAATACAACTTAAAAAAAAAAGGAGGAAGTAGTAAACATGAAAAATTATTCGTTGCACCAACTCTGACGGTTGCCTACCGACAAAATAAGTGTTTGTTAACCACACTTCCACATTTCACTGCACACAAAACCTCTCTTTCACTTTCCCAAATTCCATTCTTTTCCAAAAACAAAATGAAGAACAACTCTGAATTCAGAGAAAAATACGCTTACCCAATTCTAGGAATAGCTACAATTGCTACACTTCTCTTCCTCAATTTCAGCAATCAACTCACTTTCGAATTTCCCACTGTTTTTTGGCAAAAAAACATGGGTTTTGTCGGGGTAAATTCCACCAATTTCATCATAATCAACAGCCATGATCAAATTGATCAAAGGGTGTTTGTTAATGGGTGGAATTCTTATTGGTTGATGGAGGCTAGTGTGTGGGACCCATCAAGATCAAAGGTTTCTAGAATGCTTAAGAAAGGTGCTCAAATGGGGTTGAATGTTTGCCGTACTTGGGCTTTCAGTGATGGGCCCGGCCCGAATTCCTTGCAGATTTCTCCTGGGGTTTTCAATGAAAGAGTGCTCAAGGTATCTTCTTTGGTTTCTCTCTTCTACTTTTGCGGATTGTCCTGTTTTATCTAAATTGAGCTATTTGTAGTAATGTAGCGTTTGTTTTTGTGTATATATAGTTTAAAGGGATGATATAGACGAAATTTGATTCCACGCTGTGATAACTTCTTTCGAGACTTAATCAACTAAGCTAGATGCCATCCCGAGTAATGTAGTTTTAGTACTAGTAGTATGGTAGTTTAAAGGTTGGTGAATTTTGTAGAGAAATAAGGTATTCATTTGTAGGTTTAGAGACTTTTAGGTTATTTGGTTTGTTACTTAGAAATGGTCAAAAAGTTTCTTACATTAGCTTTTAGACCTGTAAGAGGAAGTTCTATCCATAGTTAATGTTTCCAAATCAAATTGTATGAGTTCTTATTATAGCTTTTACACCTATAATGTTTTGGTGTTTTCATGATTGATGAGCTTATTCTTTAGCAGTTAGGCTCATGCTATCATGCTATGTGCTGCATCAGAAGTAATGGGAATGCTACTAAACGTGTATACTAGGGTTCAATGTCACTGACCTGAATAAATCAGTAGATTGATTGAACAACTTTAGAATGATACAATTGCACTTTAGAGAAAAAATATGTGGATTTTTTGCCTAACTCATATTTGTCTGATTAAAATGCTATGGTATTGGGTTTTTAATGCAACAGGGATTGGATTATGTGATTGTGGAAGCAAGAAAGAATGGTGTCAGATTGATTCTTAGTCTAGTAAACAATCTGAATGCATTTGGTGGTAAAGCACAATATGTGAAATGGGCACAAGAAGCTGGAGTAGTAAATATCTCGTCGTCAGCTGATTCCTTCTTTGCAGATTCAACAATTAAAGACTATTATAAAGCTTACATCAAGGTACTTGACTATATTCTTGTAGGAGAAGAGCCCTTCTGACTTCTGTCTTTTAATAGCTGGCATGAACAATTTTAAAGAACTTGCTATATGTGCTTTGGTGTGGTGATATCATAACCACTAACCAGCATAAGTGCAAGTCTGTAATAGTGGTAGAAGTAAAGTAGGCTTGAAAATGTACCGTCACCAACCTTGTTGCCGATGTGCTAAAAAATATTGCTGTGAGGGGATTAAGAAACAGGTGTTTACACTTTACGCACATGGATTATTGCTTTAACATATATCTTAAGCAGAATCATGTTTCTCAGTGACTCATCATCACTTCAGCTATAGGTATCACAACCTATTTATCTCTTGTCTTGGTTTCTGAATGCTATAGGCCATTGTAACGAGAAAGAACTCCTTAAGTGGAGTTAGATATTCTGAGGAACCAGCCATATTTGCATGGGAACTTATAAATGAGCCGCGATGTGATTATGACTCCTGTTCTTCCATTCTTCAGGTAAGCTTCCTATCTTGTGTGTGTGTGTGTTGGGGGGTGGATAAGGATGGGTGGTAATCTAAGACAGATCAGGATTTCTCTGTAGGGGTGGCATAGTGTGGCAAGCTATGGCTACATTTGGTGAGAATTGTAACCTGATCTTTGATCTCATGTCTAAGTGAAGCAGTGACTTGCCAAACTGAGCCACCCCTGATTCTGTATTACTTTTTCTTGGTATTTCTGGCCTTTTGACCTTCCTTTTTCATTGAAATGATTGGCCCTAAAGATTTATCTCATTCAAGTTATTTGATTTTTCATCAATTACTTATGCATCATGGTTTTGATAGGCTTGGATTACTGAGATGGTTGCATATACAAAGAGTTTGGACCAAAAGCATCTTGTTACCATTGGTCTTGAAGGTTTCTATGGACCCAAACCTGTTGAAAAAACAAAAATAAATCCTGGAGAATGGGCCGCCTCCCTTGGAACTGATTTCATACAGAATTCAGCTATTGATGGTATCGACTTTGCTTCAGTTCATGCATACCCTGATAGCTGGTTAGTGAATCGGATCTTTGATAAAATTGACTGCTTGAGTCTTTAAATTTTTTAAATCTCATTCCTTACTCTATTTGTTAAAATGTAGGATGCCACACGCAAATGTTACTGCAAAACTGGATTTCCTTTCACATTGGTTGGATTCTCATATAAGTGATAGTGAGAATATCCTGAAGAAACCTGTTCTGTTTACTGAAGTTGGCTACCCATTACATGTGAAAGGTGAAAATGTTCATTACGGTGATAAGCTGATGAGAACCGTCTATGATAAAATTTTTGAGTCTGCCAAGAAGGGTGAAGCAGGAGCTGGGTCCTTGATATGGCAGTTGTTGGTTGAAGGAATGGAGGAATTTGGAGACAGATTTTCTGTCGTAGCATGGAAGCACCCTTCTACCTATAAGCTGATTGTAGAACAATCGTGCAGGCTAAAGAGTATCATGTGGAAAAGGAAATCTGCTGGAAAACTCAATGGAGAAGATCCTTGCTCCAGTCTTGTGCCGTAGTGGACTGGCATGAATAGGAACTTCAACTCCTCATGTACCCTTGTAGAATCCTAAACATGCTGACTTGGGTATGTACACCTGAGATTTCACTCCGACTAAAAATATGGAACTTTTTCATACAATACTGATGCTGACACTTGGACAGGTTGGATACGTAACAGTGTCTATCACCAGTAACCTAGTCTTAGTAATATGAAGCCTGAAACTAAATATGCAGAATGAATGGCTGGTCTTAGAAGCTTTTAGTTTGAAGATGCCAGTTTTGATGAATTCAATTAAAATATTGGCTGCCTAATCGTCAAGGAGAAAATCATAGAGAAGGCAGAAGAACATGTGTGCATCAATGTGAATCATAGGCATGTATTTTTTTTTGTTCCCTTCTTCTGTTTATCTCTTTGAATTGTATATAGTATAGTGTGGTTCCAAGCATACCTGTATATGTTGGAGGCTTGGTTTCTGTGAGAGCTTATATTGTTCACATATGTTTATGTCTTGGGAAAGAGGAGAAAATTTTGTAATTGATTGATGGTAAATGTTTCAATCTAAAGTGATTTAAGAGCACTGGTGTTACTGATGATTTGCGCTGCCTTTACTCAGAAAAGCAGTGATGAATTTGAGCTTGAACATGGTTTATGTGAAGCAATGTTTGCGATGTGAAAGTAATCACCATACTTTGTTTTAAATGGCAGTTTGTATTTGCTTATTTACATGTATTTACTTTACGTTGTTCTCAAGCTGCAGTCTATTTCTGCATTTCTGTGGTTTGATTTTTTCGGACTGTTCAATGCTCCTCAAGAATATTGTTGAATAATTCGACACATAACTCGTGCAAATTCAGAAAGCATCTGATTCTGATCACAAGATCTCATATGGGTCTGGACATGGAATTTGATAGAGTTTCATCTGATTACATCATTATACTAATCAGTAAAATTTAGATAAAACTCCATCATCAAATTAGCATTATTTTATATGACCTATATTAATTCTGTCTTTGCAGGTTCAACAAGAAAATCAAGGTGTTAAACCAGTACAAAAAACTGCTGTCAAGAATTCACTCAACATTTGGGAGTTTCAATCAAGATTCATGGAAGCCAAAATAGAAAAGTAAGTAATTCATCTCAATTAAAAACAAATAAACATGACACACAACATTAAGATGATGAGAAATCAGCTCGAAACAGAACTAAAAAGATGATTACGAGGCAAAGTACAAACTGTCCATTTGATTGATCTACATAGCACAGCTGCACCTGCACTTTGACATACACTTCTTGCAGTCAGATAGCTTCGGGTACTTATCGTTGCAATCACACCTCTTCATACACTTAGTCTTCGACATCCCTGCCCACAGGCATTTTCCCATACAGCGTAGTGCTGTTGTACAAGACGGGCAATCGTATTTCATCCTTCTCAGAATACAGACTTTGCAATCAGAGCTGTCATCCGGACATGCTGATGCTGGTAGTATTGCTAACCATAAAATCAGAAACACAACTAACAGGAAAGATTCGAGTCTTAGCTTTGCCTTGCCCTCCATGTATTCCTTCTCTTAGTAGCGAATAATGGAAGACTCTAACTAACCTCTCTAAAAGATTGCTGTATTGCTTCAGCAAACTTTGTTTCTTTCACTCTAGGAATTGAAAGAGCTTATTATAGAGCATGGATGCTGCATCTGTAGTGGGCATTTATGCATTGCTTGACTACCATCTGTAACATAGATAGAGGGGTTGCTTATTTCTATGCAGATATGGCAGCTATTTCACAGTAATGGGGTTTGCAGATCATAAATTACATGTAAAATTTGATGTTCGCCTAGATTATCAAACTAAGTATATGGTATTAAACTCTGATCATTATATTAATTTTTTTTGGGTGGTTAGATAGCCATAAGGGGGGGGGGGGGGGGGGGTGGGGGGTCCTAGGATCTTTTGGATCCGGGAGAGAAGCTCGGCTATTCCTCATTCTCTGATCATTATATTAGTGAATGCATGTAATTAATTGTCCATAAGTCCCGTCTATTCACTAGTAGGTTTGGAGATTGAAAGTTTAATGGCTTGTTGTCTTCGACTAAACTATAGAAGCAAATTTTAATTAGTAGTAAACTAAGTAAAATTATGTTGCATATGAGAAATTGAAATTTAGAAAAGAACAAGTACTACTTTTACGAACTCAAAAACCGCCTCCAAATGTTTTAGGAAATTTTACTTTATTATGTTCAACAAAACAATCTCTTAAAAGGTTTAATGGTGTGAAAATGTAGGCAAACTGTTAGATTTCTCATTCATTATGGTCCAAAACTCTTAATTGATTAAGATTAAAGACAAATTTGTGCACATCTAGATCAACATTGATCCTGTCGTCCACAACATTTGTTATAGGTTGTTTTGTGTTACTACGTAATTTTTAAATGTGACCAAACACTTTTTTAGCTTTAATACATACTTTGCATCAAACAGTTTAGAGTTTAGACTTAAGATGAAACTTATGTTTGAATTCATTGATTGCAAGATTTAATACCAACTCTCAACCTCCAATATTGGTTTGTGTGATCCATTATCAGTTTGCAGCGACAGAGCTTGTGGCTGTGGTCGAGTGTACTGTCCAATTTGTTGCATGAAGTAAATGCTTTCTAAAGGGACGTCTTTACTCTCTTTAAGATTAAAACCTTGTTCTTTACGAGTTTTTTTTTTCTTTTTTCCTTTCTTCTTCTTCAAAAAACGTCGCTAAGGAACGCTATCAGGGATTCAGGGTGTTAGATACCCATTAATTTTATTTTCTTTTATTTATTTATTTATTTATTTTTTAAAAAATTGTATTAATACAAGAAGGCATGCCAAAATTATGAGTCGATCATTGTAATAATATTCATTTCAAATTAATATTTTTACTTTTAAATATCTTATCTAGTGCCTTCAAGGTGCTTGTTAGCTTTTGCCATTTTAAATTATAAGTGATTTATTATTTTATGGATGCTCAATCTTTTTTTTTTTGTCATCATTGCAGAGTTATTTTTATTTGAAATTCGTTAAATGTATGAATGCATGAAACCTCATACTTGTATTGATACTTATTTTGTTTACACCTTTGTCAATTGATATTTTAAGATCAAACTAAACTTATACACTCAAATTTATAAGTTTTACAACACTTGTGTTTTTTTCAAAACTGATAATCATGATTCAAGTCCAAAATTCAAATTAGGGATGGTTATGAGCACGTATTATTTCAATTATACAAAAATATATAATGTGATAATTAATGGCCAATTGATCATATTGGTAAATAAAAAAGACCTCTAGCGACAATTTGGTAAAAAAACTTACTCCGGTGACAGTTTGGTAAAAATAGCTAACATTATGTGACAATTTGGTAAAAATAATAAACTACGGCGACATTTAGACCAAAAACCCTATTTTTTTTCCCGACAAGCTCTTTAAAAATTCCTAATTTAATTTGTTTTTGTGTTCTTAAATTTATTTTTCTCATTAAAATTTTGAATTTACATGTCATCCCTTTTTATTTCCAAGCCCTTTAAAAAAAAATCATTAATAAGGGGTATGAAACTTAAGTGAAAATTGATACTTAACGTTTTATTCTTTCTTCAAATTGTTATTTCCGTAAAAAGGGTTGGTAAAATAACAAGAAAAACGAACTAAATTAAGCATTTGCTAGTATTTTATCGGAAATTTTTGTATTTTTTGGGTTAACTGTCGCCTGAGATTATTTTATTTACCAAATTGTCGCTTAAGGTTAGTTATTTTTACCAAATTGTCGCCGGAGTAAGTTTTTTTACCAAATTGTCGCTAAGGGTCTTTTTATTTACCAATCTGATCAATTGGCCGATAATTAATAAAGAGAGAAAATATGTTGATCAGTGTTATGATTTCAATTTAATCATAAGTTTGATAATTCATATATTTTTCTTGTTAATAAAACCCGTTTATATCTATGAATTAAGGATCCGGTATTACAAAGTTGCACTGAACCATTATCATTGGTAGTATTTGTAGCACCACGTCAAATTAAGGCTACAACAAATAATGTCAAAGTAACTACTCCTAGTATTATTGTTGGCCGATGGAGAAAGAGTCATTTTCTCATTTATTGATACACATGTCTTAGATAAGTTAGATTCATCCAAAAATAAAACCATTTAATTAAGCTTTCAATAAAGTCCTCACACTCGTCAAATCCTCATCAAACTCTAGCCAGTATTGGGCTATAAGCCAGCAACTTCATTTAGAGGTACAGTGGTGCTGTGGTTCACCGTGCTCCATACAAAAGTTCTATCTTTATTTATGCATCATTTTGACTTTTATGCTTATCATAATTTTAAATAATAGAGTATGTTAGCAAACGTAAAGTCAATGTCATGCAATTAATTCTTAAACGTGGATGTACCATCAGTGTTATTTAGACATTATATAAGTTTCCCTTCTTAAAGCATAAAAAGTCAGGATCATAATTCTCCTCACTACAAACTTAAGTAATTTCTAATAATATTAGTCAATTAGTCCTGAAATTAGTGTTGGTAATTATGTTAAGTGATGTTGATAAAAGAGCTAATCACTCTTACTCAGATTCATCATCACCAATCTCTTTACTTTTACTATTATTGATGTCATATGGTTATTGCTATTTCTTTGTCACAAAGTTGCCAAAGGGCGTACCAAGGCTAATTTCACTTGTTGGTGTATTCTACATTCTTTTTATTTCCCCTTGGTACTTCCCTTCATCTATTTCCCTTAGAGGGCTCGCGTCTTTCTTCTTAACTTGGATCTCCTCTTTCAAACTCGTACTCTTCTCGTTTGGTAAGGGTGATCTTATCCTTTGTGATAGTTATGTTAAGTTTGTGGTTGTTGCCGTTTTCCCTTTTAAAGTTAGGAATGAAGCCATCAGTACGTGTTTTGTTAAAAAAGGTACCGAAAAGGATCAGATGTACACAACCTTATTTTCTGACAACAGTAGTCTGTTATCGGAAAATGTATTGCAAATACTAGCACTAGCAATGTCAATATCAATTTTTGCTCTTTCTTTACGTGATGTAGTGATGTTCCTCCAAGCACTTATCATTGTCATCCACCAAATGTTGCCACATTTAGAGCCAATACCTATATTGAAGCAGCCCAATAGAGCTACATCACTTCAAAATTTCTGGGGCAGGAGATGGAATCTAGTTTCTTCCGATATTCTAAGGCACACAATATACAATCCAGCTCGTAACATACTAGAAGTTTTCATCGGGGTTGGTCCAGGAGAAGTAGTAGCATTGCTTGTCACCCTAGTTGTATCCGGGATAATGCACGAGATAATGTTCTACCACATGACTTGTGGGATGAAACCGACTTGGGAGGTGACCAAGTTCTTTGTTCTACAAGGAATTTTTATGGCTCTTGAGATGTTAGTCAAGAGGTTTTGGGTACGAACCCTAGGGTGGTCATCGATCCACCCGGTAGTTTCTGTGCCATTAACGCTTAGTTTTGTGTTAGCAACATCATATTGGCTTATTTTCCTCCCTGTTAGGAGAATTGCAGGGACAGGATGTGATAAGAAGGGTTTCGAGGTAGTTAGGAGGTAGCCTTAATAATGAGCTAGAAAGATGAAAAATGTGTTAAAAGTTTGAAAAAGATTTTTTTTTATTAATAGAAAGTTTGAAAAATGTGTTTATATTATTTTTTTTTAAGAAAGAAAGGTGTATGATAAAAAAAAGGAAATAAATTATTAATAGAAAATTTTGCACCAGAAATTGACACATGTCATTCGTGGTGTACTGGTGTCTGTTTTAATAATATTTGATTGATGATACGTCAAGTTGTTCTAAGCAATATTGTATGCAATTACAATGTATCAATTAGGTGTTAGATCACTTATTAGGGAGCTTACCTTAGATCCTAATGGTTTAGACTTCGAATCATACCAACTTACCAACTTAGGTAATTTCTTACTCTCCCTTCTACTACCAAGTATCCGACCTATAATATTGAACAAAAATAATGCCAATGCTGAACTAAAAAAACGTGAGAGTTGAAATGTGGTTAAGCAAAAAAAATAAGAGTATATATTTGCAATAACACAGTCTATGACATTAGAAAAAAAATAAAAAATAAAAAAAATCCCTAAAACAAAAAATCCACTATTCTTTAAGTGAGCCAAATAGCAGTTTCTAAATCTAAGTACTCTTTAAAATACTGTCACCAGAGATGACTTGAATCACAGCACCATGTGAAGACTTGGGGAAGCTTGTCAACATGTAAGACAAAGATAGTTGAATAAAAACATTCTCGTCGTTGAGCTCCGAATCAACGTGAATGGATAGTGTTTCCAACACCTTTGCATATTTTAAGATAAACTGTAAAAATTCAATCACTAGTTTGCTACCTTTGTTACTAACTAAACCAAAAATTTTCACCATCTTAAGGTGTCTTAATAAACAATTGCAGCTTCTATAATTGGGATTTAACTCCCAATAGTTCTTCTTTTCATCATAATCATAATCATAATCATAATCGACGCCTTTGCACATCACCTACAATAATGTAAATAAACCATGATGAGGTTCTATATATGTTGTTTGGGTACTAAAACGATTACCATTTTAGTCTAGGTTATTCTACCCATATAAGCCCAAAGGATATAAAACGTCTAAAAGACCCAAATAAGTCAGATGCATTAATATGGCTTAAACGACCCACATTATTAAATTGACCCAAAACCCGAATCAACCCGACCCGAGCCATACCCGACCCGAAGTGGAATTGACCCGACCTTGATCCGAAACCCGAAATGACCCAACCCAAAACGACCCGACCCGAAGTTGACCCGATACCCAAAACAACCCGACCCGAAGTTGACCCGACCTTTAACTTGAATTAATTGACTCAAATAGACTCGAAACCCAAAGTGATCCGAACCAAAATTATCTTATTCTTGAAATGACCAGAATCTATTTAAGCTAAAGATTTGACCTTAGCAAACCGAAATAGAAAAAAACTGCAATCAAATTGACTAATTTACGTATTTCGAGTATTCCATTTCTTCGGCCTTTTATCTCAGTAAGTTATCAAAAATTCGTATAAATATTGAAAGTTGGACCCGAAAATTGATCCGACCAAAACTTGTCCCGACCCAAACTTGACCCGAAGTGTTGACCCGATACCCGACCCGACCCGATTATCAGTCGACCTGAAATGACCCGACCGACCTGAACTTGACCCGATAACCTTTTGACCCGAACTTGACCCGACCCATACCCGACCCGAATGACCCATTTGCCAGGTCTAATCTAAGATGACCGTACTCCTCCACTCTCTCCCCTAAACTCCTCTCAAAATATACATTGTTTGGCATCTAACTTAGGCGTCGGAGGTTGCGCCTCGGGGTCCACCCCGGGGCTCGGGGTTCATTTTACAGGTCTTTTCAAGGCCCAAATCCGAGGTCCGATCCACATCAAGCAGCCCTTCAAAACCCGATTAGCTCATTTTTTGCTGAAACATATGTATTCACTTGCTTCACATGATATATATAGTTCTATCGTATATAATCAATTTTTTAAAATATAATATACAAGTGTAGTAGGTTATATTTCATTCTTCAAGTGAAAATGCTATCTGGCTAATAATATCATAAATCATCATAATAAGTCATACTATTTTTTGACATTTGCTACCACTAAAAACACCTCTCTTCAAATTCGGTACCAGTTTTAAAATTTTTTTTTTACTTTGCTACCACCTAAATCAGAGTTTATTAAAAATCACTACCACTTAACGGAATCTGTTAGGATTTTCGTTAAGTTTATTTTTTAAAAAAAAAGTTAAAAAAATAAATTAAAAAATTTTAAAAAAATAATTAAAAAATAAAAAGTTACAAAAATAAAAATCAGCCACCCAAAAAACCCAAGCCCTCCCCGTCAGCCACCCTCCCCCCTCCCCCTGCCGGCGGCCAGCGCCTAAAGCTGCGGCCGGCGCCGGCGATTTGGGTCGGAATCGAACCCCTCCCCTTCCCCACCCAAAACTGACAACCCTAAGGTCCCTAATCATCCTAAACCCCAGCCCGAAACCACCCTAAACGAGTTTTAGGGTTTGGCTTAGGGTGGTTTTGGGTGCAGTGGCAGGTAATTTCTTCGTCGCGGCCAGAAAAGGGAACGGGGGACGAGGAGGGCCTGGATCGGGTTTCGTGGGGAGAGGGGCTGGGATCGATGGGGGTTTCGACGGGGAGAGGGGCTGGGATCGACGGGGGTTTTCGAGGGGAGAGGGGCTGGGATCGAGGGGGTTTACGAGGGGAGAGAGGGGCTGAGATCGAGGCTGCTGGCTCGAGTTTCAAGAGGGCTGGGAATGCGACGTCGGCGCCGACAAGCTGGGTGGTCGGAGTTGCGGGCAGCAGGGGCTTAGGCGACTATGGCGGTGGCTTGGTGGCTGGGGAAGGACTGGTGGTTGCGGCGGATTGGCAGCTGGGGGGTGGAAAGGAGTGGTGGCTGGACGGTGGTTGTGTGGTGGTAACGGAAATACTAACGGTGTAAGACAAGTGGTAGTGATTTTTAACAAACTCGGTTTTGGCTGGTAGCAAAGTTAATTTTTTTTTTTAAAAAAACTGGTACCGAATCTGAAGAGAGGTGTTTTTAGTGGTAGCAAATGTCAAAAAATCCTAAATAAAATATGAAATTTAAAAAATACATATACATACATACATACATACATACATATATATATATATATATATATATTGAATCAAATAAAGACTTCCTTATAAAAATTGCATTATTGTCAAGCTAAATTTAATTAGCTTAAATTTTATTTGAATTAAATTTAGACCTGTTCTAGCTTTCAAGTAAGTTTATTTGTCCTAAAAATAAATTAAAGACAATTCCCACATGTAATCAATGTTGTAAATTGTGCATGTACGTAGTATATGATGATAGCATTACAAACTACGAGTAATCAATTGATAGAAATTTAGGTACATACCTTAAGTAGTTTTAAAGTTGATGTCATATTAATGGTTAAGCTCTCCTACTCGAGGCAATTTTGAAGCATGCTTGCTAGTAGTCCAGGAAGTTCCCATTGCTTAATATTGATATTTAAAGTTAAGACTCTTACAATTGAATTGTTCGATTTCCGCAAAGAAAACCTATTGTTCATCCATATATGAAATGTAAATTCATTAGTATGCATTATGCAACAAATACTGAAATTAATAAATCAAGAAAAATGAAATGGCTAAAGTAATTGAAAAAGTCATTCACCTGAAGACCCCAAGTCCCTAAAGTAAGTTTCTTCACATTTTTAACACATTCATCGCCATATAATTCTTCGTCATCAGTACTATCACCCTCATCTTCTTTGTCATCATCACTAGTATCCTTTTCTAACCTTTTAAAGCGAAGTGTATAATCATTATTATAAAATTTTCGAATTTAAAATAGACTCTTCCAAGTAGCACCTCTGATAGTACATAAACCCAGTAATAGTCAATACTTGAAGAAAAGGGGCCGAAACACTTAACATGTCACCACATTTACCACTCCCAAACTTGCAATTATGAAGCACCAATTGCCTCAAAGTTGTAGAAACTATATCCAATCTTTTGAATCCGTCGCAAGTACACAATTTCAAGTACTCTAATAATGAAAATAGTATAGTGCACCCGGGTGCACCATGCGCATGGTGCACCCGGAAAGAACATTAGACATATTTTAAAGAACATGGGTAAAAAAAAAGAACATGCTAGTGTTTGAAAAAGAACATACCTGTGTTTGACAAAAGAACATGTTTGTGTTTGACAAGAACATGACATTACAAAGAACATAGAGTCTATATAAAAAGAACATGTTATTTTTCATGGTTACTCGGGTGGTTGAACGTGTTTGAAAAAGAACATAATATTTGACAAAAAAAGAACATGCTTGCATTTGACAAAGATAGAGGTAATCATTGGGCGGGCCAGGCCAAAGTTAAAAAATCAGATCACTTCTCGTGTCGGGACAAGTTTTGGGCCAAATTTTTTGTGCCCAAACCCACCCAAAATAGTCCGGCCATGCGGGTTTTTTGGGTCGAGTAAAAGAATCAACTAAAATGCATAAAAACGTATTCCCAAACCCGCTTAAAACATCAAATTTACGGGCCGGGTCCAACCCGATGTGGGGGCGAAAAAATTCTGCCCAAAACCTGTCTAAAATCGGGGCGGGTCGGTCTAACTTTGATCACTTCTAGCCAAAGAACATAAAGTCTTTACAAAAAGAACATGATAATACATTAAAGAACATGTTCTTTTTCCTGGTTACTCGGATTTTTTTTTTTTTTTTTAATACATTAAAGAACATATTGTATATTGTAAATAACATATATTTCAAACTCAAAGAACATATTTTTTTTTGAATAGCAAAAATATTTCATTAATTAAAAGTCATACTACATCTACAATAGAGATTCGACGTTAACAAATGCACAAGATATTGAATCAAATAGAATTTTCCTTCATAAAAACTACGATCGTCGAGTAGATCTTGCACTGCGGAGCATCTCCCGCTTATATCGCTGAAAATTACAGCCTTGTTGGAGAGACAATCTAACGATCCTTTGTAGCCGTGAGGATGTTTTCCTTCTGATTCATCTGTCCGTATTCGATAACTTGATAACTTTTTCACCAACGAAATAATTTCACGACAATCCATTAGATCTGCTACCATGGATTCAAACCTAAGAAATTTCTCCCTCGAAAAGAGGAGATAAACCTTGTCTTTCGAAGGAGGTCGAAAACCCTTGTCTTTCGAAAGGAGGTCGAAAAACCCTTGTCTTTCGAAGGAGATCGGAAACCCTTTCTTTCGAGGGAGAAAAGTTCCTCCCAAAAGGAGGAAGCATTATTATAAACCTAAAAAAACAATAAAGAAACAAGGATTGAGGCTTTCCACCGATTAAAATCGATGGAAGCCCCTTCAAAATTCAATAATGGAGGCTAGGGTTTTGGAGAGAGAAAGGAGGAGAGAGAGGAGAGACTTAAACTCAAAGAACATATTAATCAAACTTAAAGAACATATTATGCTCACATTCTTTATAAATATCTATAATGTTCTTTTTTTTCCCCATGTTCTTTTAAATATACCTAATGTTCTTTCCGGGTGCACCATGCGCATGGTGCACCCGGGTGCACCAACCATACATTACTCTAATAAAGGATAACCTAAAAATATTTTTTGCATCCAATCATCTGTGAATTGATCATTAACTTGTTCTATGGACAAACTCATCAATAACTTCCAATTAATCTCACCAATAGATTGGTGAAAGCTAACACCGTGTAAAGTCAAGCTGGTTAAAATCTCGTTTCGAAACAAGAAACGAGGCAAATGAATACGAGGAGTTTATACCTAACAGTAATTTAAGCTTCTTTACTTTACGATGAAGTGCTAACCGTATCCAAGAATCCAATTTCTGCTCAATATACTTAAAATTAAGAAATATGCACTTATAATTAAAATCAAAGCGACACCTCTCGAAATTGCAGGGATTGTGATAGTTGAAGATATGATCGACATAAAAAAAATAAAAATAAACTTGTGATTATTGTCCCATGATCGTTTTAAATCAGATTGCCGGAAAACAAGGGAAGAAAGAGAGGTCCAAAGGGATGACCAACCTTTCGAGACCAACCCGGCTCGATACACGGCATCGTAGGTCGGAAGATGAGAAAAAAATATGGACAAGAATTGGGTCCGGTAATTGGGTTATTCGATCGCTTTCTTTCGAATCTTGATCTTCTCCAAATCTTTGCTTTTTTTGAGGTTGTTAATAAATTCATTATTAACTTATCTTTTGTATTTAGGGTTTTGGAAGATTTTATAAGAGAGGTTGAAGATTGAACTAGGGTAGGTTTTGGGATGGAAATCAGACCGATTCTTAATTTATAGGATCTTATTTTTGCTACAAAAAAAAAAAATATTTTTTGGGGTGATTTCCCAAAATAATGTAATAATATAAACTAATTCCTTATATACATTGGTTTAAAATCTATTTCCCACAATACCGTCCACCTAGGCTCGGTTTTAAGGTTCGGTATTTGCAAGCATAAAACCGCTAACATTATTGGCGGTTTTAACTATTATAGAACCTCTATTGGTATTAGCGGTTCTTTATGTAAAACCTCTAATACCATTAGCGGTTCTATATAAAGAGTTGCTAGTGAGCTAAAGTAGAGGTTCTATGCATAGAACCTCTAATGGTATTAGCGGTTCTATGATAGAACCTTTAATAGTATTAGCGGTTTTATATATGATAGAACCTCTATTGGTATTAGCGGTTTTATACTGTTAAATTTCAAACCTAGGAACCGATCCTATGTGGACGGTATTGTGGGAAATAGTTTTAAAACCAACTTATTTAGGGAATTAATTTTTATTTTAGCATTATTCAGGGAAATCACTCTATTTTTCCTTTTAAATTACTGATTTTCATTAATTAAAGTTTTGTTTTATTAAACTAAATCTATTTTTGCTGAATATAAATTTTTGTTTTTTTGTTTTTTTTTACTAAACTTAACTTATTTTTGTTAAATTAAAATTTTTTTTATTTACTAAACTTAAATATTTTTTTAAGTTGCAAAAAAAAATATTTTTGGCAGTTTCACTATCAAATTAACTAAAATCCTTGTGAAAAAAAGAAGTAACATAGGATGATAAACCCTAAAGGAAAAATTATAAGCTTTCTCATTTAACTTAATAAAATTTAGGAAAAATTGTCAAAAATAATACGACCTTTGAGCGGTCCGCCAAAAACAATTCAACCTTTTGATTATTTCTGAATAATACAACCTTTGGGGGTTATTCGCTAAAAACAAGTTATGACCGGTTACTAACCTAATTAATAGGTTATATGAGACACGTGTCATTATCACATTGGTTTGAAAATTTAATTTGATTTTAAAATTTTTTTCAAAGGTTATTAATATTATTATTATATATTTTTTTATTTTTTTTAAATTGAAACCCACTAATCTCCTCCACCAACCACCCCCTTCCCCCGACCAATAGCCCCCTTACCACCCCGGCGCTGGTCGCACCCAGATACCTGGCGT
Organism: Chenopodium album; assembly: GCF_948465745.1. Taxonomy (NCBI): domain Eukaryota; kingdom Viridiplantae; phylum Streptophyta; class Magnoliopsida; order Caryophyllales; family Amaranthaceae; genus Chenopodium; species Chenopodium album. The sequence continues at coordinate 32,947,382 of NC_137857.1, read as the reverse complement.
AGGCGCCGAACCCCCTCCCTCGCGTGTTGCTCCATCATCCACCATTCAACTTTCGAAGCCCCTGTTCCTCCTTCAACACAGCACTGCAATTCAAATCGCGCCGTAACGCAATCTGCTCACACCATCAACCCGCAACAACCTCCACCTCTGCAGCCAGCAGATCGCACTCCATCTGTCGCCGCCACTACTGCAGTTCCTCGCCACCTCACAGTCGCATTATTCAAACCGCCATTTCAACCACCAACTCGCCCTATTACAACACTCCTCACCTTGCCAAAAACCTAATCGAAACCCTTAAATCCATCACCCACCCTCCAAAACCCTAATCGAAACCGTCGGTGACAGTTGGGGACATCCGGTTAGGGTTTTTCGAGGGTGCGGATGGATTTTAGTGGGTTTACGTGGGTTAGGGAGAAGGACATTGGGTAGGGGATTGTTTGTTCAGGGGAAGAGGGAAAAGGGGAAGAGGTCGACACCGGCTCCGGAGGAGGATCTGGGCGTGGTTGGTGCCGATGGGCAGGGAATGGGTGCGCCAGAGGAGGGAAATGGGTGTTAATGGTGGTTGGTGAAATGCTTTTACAAAAAAAATTATTTTAATTATTTAAATTGTTAACCATAATTAAAATTTTAATTAAGAGTTAATTAAAGTGTTAAACGAATTTATCAAGTAAAAAATAAAAAGGTTAACCGGTCATCAAGGTTGCAGGTAAAATATCCTGTTTAAAGCGGAAACCCTATAAAGGTTGTATTATTCAGAAATAATCAAAAGGTTGACTTGTTTTTGGCGGACCGCTTAAAGGTCGTATTATTTTTGACAATTTTTCCTAAAATTTATTACACATGAAAAGATTCTAAATTGGCTTCCATCCTAAAGCTAGGTCAGATCTTGAGTATTGCATCTCATGGCTTTAACCAACTGAACTAGTTGCATCGATTTGGGTATCCCAGACCTATCGAGATGCTTCTTTGCATAAACCAACAAGGGTTGTAACTCAATAGAGTGAGTGGTCACCCTTGTAAGCGCGAGCAAGAGAATAACAGAGCTGGCAAAGATAAAAGGGTCGCTCATAATTTTTATAGCAAGTTTTAATCATCTTCATAAAACATCTGCGATAGTGTGTGTCTAAAGTATCATAAGTTCATATTGAGAAAGTCAAATTTCCATCAGTGTAACACCCTCGATTTTCATCACCTATAAGTAAATAAGAAATAATTGAAATTAAACAACAATTTTATAAAAACGCAGAAGGTTAAATCTAAATCAGAGGTATTTCCACCGCACTTTACAATATATCAAGTGTAAATCTTACAAATTAAAATCTCAATGATTAAAACTCAATAAAATAAGTGAGCTACTTATGCAACTCAACAAATTTGTCATAAATAAAGCCAATAAAAACATTGAGCTTCTCTAACTACAACACAATCTCTTAACCTACTTAGTCAATCTTGACTGATCACCATTATTATTAATAATAAGTGTAAAGAATGAGTCGTTATAGGGGCCACCATAAGAAGAGAAAGGCCACAAACACTAGTAGATAGTACAACAATCAAACACACATGTTAACAAAAGTTGCTGATTAAATGTCACTTATCCTAATATATTAAAATATTCGCGAGAGTGAGGGATAACTCAAGTGGTTAGAGCTTCTCTCCCGGTTACAAAAGATCTTGGGATTGATTCAATTCTCACCCACACCCTTTTGGCTCTCTAAACACCAATAAAAATAAAAATAAAAATAAAAATATTCGCATTAGATAATGATACTTGCTCAATATATTAAACAATAAAGCATGAAAGTACATTACACTTATTCTAACTCCATTCGATCAAGTAACATACTTTTGTGCACAAAAACGTCAAATAATTAATTTATACCAACACCAATTAAGTAATATGCAATAACAAATTAAAGTGATTAATATCATATCATCCAATAGAAAAAGATCCTTTAAAAAAACCCTAAACTTAATGTGAGGCAAATATCAATTTCTAAGTACTCTTCTAATCTTGTTATTAGAGATGACTTGAATCACAGCAGCTGGAGAGGATCTCGGGAAGCTTGTCAACATATAAAACACAGATTGTTGATGAAAATACTCGTCTTCGTCTAACTTTTTTGGTTTGTATCCGTGATGGGGCTTCTTATCAACGTCAATGGATAGTGTTTCCAACACCATCGCATGTTGCAAGATAAACTGTAAAAATTCAATCACTTGTTTGCTACCTTTATCATGACATAAGCCAACTATATTCACCGTCTTAAGTTGTCTTAATAGACAATTGCAGCTTTTGTAAATGGGATTTAACTCCCAAAAATTCTTCTCTTCATCATAATCATGTTTGACGCCACTGTAATTCGGCTACAATATTGGAATAAAGTAAACAAATGAGCATCTATATTCACATGTTATATATTTAATTCAAAACAAAAATATTTTTTTGAAAAATTATAGCAAGTTATTTCAATTTTCAAGTGAAAAGGCCGTGCATAATTGTCACATGTCACCTCCTTTAAAACAGGGAAAAAAAAAAAAAAAAACCCTCGCATGCATGAACAACAAACCTTAGGAAATTACATAATACTTATACCATAAAGCTAAAATTAAGTACATTAACTTTTACTTGAATTACACTTAGATCAATTCCCATTGCCAAGTACTTCTAAAAGAATTTATCCTATATACATAAAACCATTTCCATATTTAATCGCATAATTGACATGTACTTCATTCAAAAAGAATAATATCAGTATAAATAAGTTCACCAGTTTAGTAAAAATCAGTAAAATTAATTTCAGTTTATAAAAATAATTTAAGTTCAACAATAATAATTTTAGTTTAGTTGACTAATAGTTTCAGTTTAGTAAAAATAATTTTAGTTCAACAAAAATTAAGGTGAGACGTGAAGTTGACACAGCCTTAATCTAGTATAGTTTATTATTAAAAAAGAGAGGATATTTTATAGATCTAACCATTATTTATCACACCTTAACTCTCAAATGAGTAAGATAAATATGTAGCATAATCAACGGCACAAACTAATCTATTGATAGCAATTTAGGTACATACCGACCACAACGGTGTATTAATGGTCAAGCTCTCCAGCTCGGGGCAATTTTGAAGCATGCTTGCTAGCCCGGGAAGTTCCCATTGCTCAATATCGATATCCAAAGTTAAACTCTTACAATTGATGAATGAAATAGATTGATATTCCGCAACAAGAACCTATTATTCATCCATAAGAAATGTAAATTAAATTCACTATTAGTCTAATACCTTGAAGTACAAAGTACATAATTAGGTTAAGAAATTCGAAGAATAATATTATAAGCTAAGATATAAGATAGGAGAGTACACATTTAATTGTAATATACTAGCTATTATCGATCTCTAAATTATTATATACACCCAATGCATTGCGTATCTATAGGTATGTAAAAAAATTCATTCAAGACAAGCATATACGAAGTATAAGATGATAATAATAATAATAATAATAAAAGCTAAAATGAGGTACTCACCTGAAGAACCCAAGTCCCTAAAGTAAGTTTCTTCACATGTCGAACAGTTCCTAGGATCTTTATCGACTTAATGTTAAGCTTATTATTACGAGTATTTTCTTCGTCGCTACCATCATTATCATTATCACTATCATTATCACTATCACTATCATTATCACTGTCACGGTAACGGTAACGGTCGTCCATATTAAATCCAAGAGTAACCTTGACCAAGCACGAAAGATTCATAACACTACACTTTTTATAGTACATGTACCCTGAAACACTCAATTCTTCAAGAAAAGGAGCCAGAATTTGCAACATCTCACCACATTCTTCAGAACTATAATCATAATCCGAACCCGAACTTAATCCGCAATTATGTAGCACCAATTGCCTCAAAGTCGAAGAAACTATTTCTAGTCTTTTGATTCCTCTGCAACTAGCCAATTTCAAGTACCCTAACAAAGGACATCCCACCAATATTTTTTGCAACAACATATCCGTCAAATCGGCTTGTTTTATGGACAAACTCGTCAATGATTTCCAATTAATCTCCCGAGTACAACCCTCAAAGTTAACACACTGTAAACTCAAAGTGGTTAAGACCTCGTTTCGAAACAAGAAACTAGGCAAACTACACGATGAGGCCCTGAAACTACTGCAAAATAATAATTCGAGGTTTTTTACTTTATGATCAAGTGCTAATCGTATCCATGAATCCATTTTTTTTCTTATGATACTCATAATTATCAGAGAAACAATTATAATTAAAGTCAAAGCAACACCTCTCAAAATTGTTGCGATTGTGAAATCTCAAGACTTCATCAACATATAAAATAAACCGTTGAATATTCATCTTATTATCATATGATTGCTTCAAGTCAGATTGCCGGAAAACAAGGGAAGGAAGAGAGGACCATATCAAGGAAGACCAACCTTTCGAGACAAACCCGGCTAGATACATGGCGTCGAAGGTCGAGAGAAAAGAAAAAATATGGAGAAGAACGGAATCCGGTAATTGGTTTATTCGATCAATTTCTTCGGAAGGTTGTTGTCCTAGTCTTTGTCGTCGTCGTCGTCTTTGCCTTTTGAAAAGATTATTAGTTGTAGGCCGCCATTGATGTTGAGGCCGATGCCGCCATCGAAGTTGAAGCCGATGCCGCCAGGCTAACCATTGATGTTGAGGCCAAGACCGCCATCTATGTTGAAGCCGATGCCGCCATAGATGTATTTTTTTATGTTGAAGCATAAGGGGTTTTAAGGCCATTGATGAATGACTGTTGTTGTAATTAGGGTTTATGAAGAGAGAGGATTTTATATGATCATGATGGACTATTTGGAAAGAGGATGAACTATGATCGAAATCAGGACCGACTCAATTTCAAGTTTTTTTAACCTTGTTTTTGCTAAAATAAAAATATAAATTATTTTTATAGAAATTAAATTTTTTTCAAGGTTCCGTATTATGCACGATGATTTTAAAAAATAGAAGTAGCAACTTTTCTATATAAATTGTTATTTTACACACAAAAAAAAAAAAAAAAAAAAAAAAAAACCTAATAAATATACACACTACTTTGATTTCAATTCTAATTAATAAATATATACACTATTTTTATTATTATTATTATTATTTTTTGACGCATACACTATTTTTATTATGAAAAAATATGAATACTTTTTTAAAGTTAATTATGTTCATATTTTCTATTAAAGTCATAAATGTTTGTGTAGAAAGGTATATATAATCTTTTTTATTTAAAGAAATTATCTTTGTTATTCACCTATATAACAAAATTAAATCATTATTCGAACTAAATTATTTTATTGGACATATTGTATACAACAAATATACATGTACATTGAGGTAACTTATATTGAATTTAGGGTCACTTTTGATCATTTCAAGGTAACTTTATCACAAATGTACAACTTTACATAATATCTTTAGAAATGCATGAAAAATCAATCTTATATCAATCAAGCCGACCACTTTTAACTCTTTACATGTAATCATTAGGATACTACAGATAAAATTTCATGTTGGTTTGTGATTTTTAAAAACAAGCTAAGAATACACTAGGGGCGCGTTTGGTTCAAATAATGGTATGGATTTGGAATGAGGAATGAAACCAAGGTGGTTTGGGTTTGGAACTTGATACTTGATTCCATTTGTTTGGTTTTGAGTTGGGAATGATATATTTTTCTTCTAATTTGAAGCTAAAGGTATGGGTATGGCTCATACCCACCTCTCCCCTTGGGTTTCAAAACCCCATACCTTGGGGGTTTGAGGTATGGGTTTCAAAATTAAATTTTATAAAAACAAACAATAGGTATGGGTTTCACTCATTTTAAACTCATTCCTCATACCTTAGATGCTTGAACCAAACGCCCCCACCTAGGATGAGAATTGCTAGGATAATTAAATTAATACAATATTTATTACAAATGACAAAGACGATATGACCAAGAAGTTGATAACTTTTTTTTACACCCAAGATTGCTCAACGATAAATAAACAAAAATAACACCACACACACTAATGTGGTCAAATATGATCATCATCCATAAAGCCCACAGGTAATAGCCCTTTCTCCAATTGCCCATCTCTTGGTACCCTATAACGATAAAAACATGCCGCAACAATATATATCACAACATTTACAGCAGCTAATGAAGCTAGCACCCAAAAATAGTTGTCTAATCGACTAGTGTTCAATGTGGTTTGAAACCAATTTGTTCCCGTTCTTTTCTCGCTAATCTTCCCAACAACTTCGACTAACACAACACTTCCCATGACCCCGAGGCCAAAGAAGCCCCTCGCAAATAGATTAAAGTACTTAACCATGGATTTAGGGGCTTGATCCAATGAGAGCCCGTAAGCACTCAATCGATGAATGCCATCATGACAACCAAGCAACACGAATTGAAACAAAAGCCAAAATACGGTCATAGGTACTCTTTCGTTTGGCTTGTCAATTAAGTCATGACTCTTTACAACACCGAGCCTTCTTGTCTCTATCTTTGCTGCTGCGATGCAAGCAAGTGTGGCGTATATCATGGCAGCCGCGATTCCAATTCGTGAAATGTAACGTCGAGTAAATGAGCTTGAGGCCATTGTTGGTAAGAAGCCTTTAGTGAAGCTTTTCCTAAAGTGGTCATAAAACCAATAGAAGAGTATAAGAGGGGCTTTTGCCTTTCCTACTCTACGGTCCAAGTGATTCGCTTGCTCGAGGAAGTAGGTAGCCCCTAAGGATGATACAAAACCGCAAACAATGAAAGTCATCCAAATGGGAATTGTGCGTATAAATAACTTGGTTTCCTCTACTTCTGTTACTTTGCAAAGGCTCCATCTTTTTGTCACTTGTTGCTCTAGCATGGGCTCTGCTTTGATTATAGCAGCCTTGTCGAGGCACCTGCACATAGCAAAGAGTAACATTACGAATTGTGTGAAAATTAAACCTTATGCAACACTTTTTGTATACTATGCATGCATTGCTATGTTAGTTTTAATTAACTAGCTAGTTAATACAAGACCTAGTTTTCAGATATATTTTGCATGTAGAATTTATACTTTATCTATTTCATATTACTCGTTACAATTTGACATTTGCAACTAGGGCCTATTCATTTACTGAATTGAGTTGAACCGAACAAAGCTGAACAGATTGGAGTTGAACTGAATATTATTTGAGAGAAGGAAAGTAGGAACTGAAATGAACTAAATTGAACTGAAAATAAGCCGAAGACAATAGACCCCTATTCCATATATTTATTTGACCATATGTAGTGATTGATGTGTACGTCACATAAAATGTAGTTATCTGAGATCTTGTTTTATTCTCTCAGTATATTTTTATTATAATATTGACTTTTTACTGTATAATTTTTTAGTGGTTGAAGTTTTGCATTGACAAATGTAAAAGTCAAAGTGTTGCAAGTAAAATGGAACTGAGAAAGTGTATTGAGATAGGTATAACATAGAATAAGTCAAATTAATTTTTAACCTGAGGCCCTTGGTATGAGGCAATAATTCCTGGATAGAGTCGTCGGAGTTTTCATAGAGCTCATTTGTATCTTTTGGGCGCGAGCAAGAGATCTTGGAGGCAGCAGCGAAAAGAACCCGAAAAATTGTAGTCAAGGGGCTCCCTTGTGGCCTAGGAGCAGGGTTTCCAACCCCTAAGCAAACCCTCAAGATTAAGCAAAAAAAGAAAGAAACCACACCAAGTATGGCACAAATTCCAAATAAAATAGCCCATGGCTTGACAAAGGCTGCTATCAAGAGCGCGGCAAAGGCAACCAAGTGAGTACGACACCACCCTACACGACGTGTACTGCTACTAGCAGCAGCCTCCTCTGCTTGCTCCTGCGCAAAGGGCGCATAGCAAGCAGAGAGAGCAGCCATTCCCAACGCGGTGAACACGAGCCCCGAGTAGAATAGTTGTTTTTGCTGCTCGCCAATGCATTCAGGCTTGTATTGGGTGCAATTTCCATTTGACTTGCCCAATACAGGTGGAGTTGACATCCATATTAGACCAAGTCCCTACAACATTATTCAACATTTGGTACAAGAAATATTGGTTAAGTTGACCTTAACTTAATTAAGTCTCAAATAACTTAAAATACCAAATAAAAATAAAAAACTCCTTACATAATATCTATAAGAGAGAGAACTAGAATAATTAATACAAAAACATTATTACTTGTATTATATAAAACCTACTAACTGATGATTTGGATGAGAATGACAACGAAAGAGTTGAATTATTGATAAAAGACAAGTTAATGACAGTTATTTGAAAGGAAGACTCTATTTGTTTTAGAAGTTTAGTACTTCCATCATGGCATCATCACCACAATTATTATTATATGGTCCGAAACTAATATTATCTCAATAATATGGTAATCGTCACCCTTTTTACAAACAATTAGCTAATGGGTCAAACTAATTCATAAACAAATTCTTATATAATGTTGGCCACATCATATGATAAATCATCCGGGTTATTTTTTCAATGATACAAGGATTATTCGGGTTGTGTTACAAGGGTTACTTTCAAATTACTTCGCTTTTAACAAATAGTCTCATGGTGTGAACAATCGGATACAAAACGTAATGTTCTCAAACATATATTCAAGAAATTGAGAAATAAATCAGATATCTTACCAATTGGTTTTATGATGGAATACTGCTACACTTGTATATGGCCATTAGACTCCTAAATTTTTATTTTCTTGTGCAATTAATTCAACAAAGGGTGGACTAGCTTTAGATCATGTGAATCTTTAATCGTAAATTATATACATAGACATAGTACATACATGTTAGCTAATTAATTAAACTGAAGTTCATTAGCTAGCTAGCTAGCTAGCAACTTAGGGTCTGTTCACATTTACTGAATTGAACTGAACTGATCGGAGCTGAACTGAACTGAACTGATTGGAGCTGAACAAAACTGAACTGAGCTGAAATGATATTTTATGAGAGAAGGAAATTAAGAGCTAAACTGAACTGAACTGAACTAATTGGAGCTGAACTGAACTGAACTGAAATTAAGTAAATGTGAACAGGCCAGGCCCTTAGTTATTTGAGGAAAGAGAGAATCGCGCTACATAAGAGTAGAAATAATTAAGATGACTTACAATCATGGAGGAGAAGCTGCTAAAGAGGACGACAAAAGAGTTGCCTAGGAAAGCATCGGCGAGGTAAGTGAAGACAATAGGCAGAATTTTGATGAATCCCATCCAAATATTGATAATTGCAGCTGCATGAATTAATTTAAGCTCCCATACATCGGTTAAGTACACCATCATCAGCCACAAAATATACCCGGAAAACAAATTCACCCATTTCTGCAAACGTACTGCATACATATTCAAAGGAATGAAATAATGGAGTTAGTTAATCAAAGTTAGATGTCATATATATGATCAAGAATGAACAAACTAAAAGTGTCACAACATTCGAAACAATCTTTGAGATAAAATAGATATAAAGTATTGTTGGTATGAGGGAGAAATTAAGTATAAGTCGGGTAGCTAGGAAAGTGGAATAATAAAATATTTGTGAAAGTGGGGTTATTGGGGGAGAGAAATTATAAAATAATAGAGTAATAATAACGGATGTAAAAGAGAAGGAGTGTTGCAATTAATACAAAACGTAGGGAGTATATAAATAACGTACACAGTACTTTAGTAATCCGTAAAGACTTATAAGGTAATACTTCTATCTTATATTCAAGCTTATTCATGAGCTTTTTGAGCTTATCTTTAGATTTTTTCAATATTTGAGTATCGAGTGAATTGAGAGTTGATAGTCCTTCCTACGGTGGCTTTACCCTCTCAATATATTGGATGTGGAGAGACTCCTATCACCCATAAGCATGATGAAATGAGTGGTTCGATGCACAAGTTAATGTTAATGCCTTTGATAACAAAGTATTATTGTAATATAATACCTAAATTTAAGTTTATGAACAAGTATAAGATTAAAATTAACAAATTATTAGATGTACTACATACTCAATATGCCAATATACTCCATAGCTCCACTTTTTACTAGTCCTGCCAAGGTGGTTTGAGCTGAAGATAATGATATAGCCTTCAAAATGCCCTTCTTTCACCTAGATAAAACACATAATTTTTTTGTAATTAATTGGCTAGAAGCCTAGAATAAAGCAAAATCACCAAATATCAAATATACATTTAACAAAAAAAAAAAAAGTGAAAATTTAGTTATAGAATATATTTGAACAAGATACTAAAAAAGAAGAATATGATCATAGCAAAAATGAAAAAAGAAAAGAGACAAATTAAAGAAGATAATAATAAGCTGAAAACTAATTAGTATTTACCTATATCGATAGATTGGTGTACAGAAAATTTAGCAAAGGAGGTTATTATATACAAGTGTATAGGACCCTTAAATCAGTTAACAAATAATTTCTCCTAAGAAAAATAAATGTATAATAAGGAGGCTGCTAAGCAACCATATCTTAATAAAATAAAATGTAATAAAATAAAATGTAACAAAATAACTACTTGCAATGCAAGTCGCTTTAATGAAAGTATTATTAAAAATTATAGATTATGTATTATTGCTAATGTAATAATTATAATCGTCTTACGTGAGTTGCCAGTTAGCCACCTTATTACTACAACAAAAAAGAATCAAACATATATATATTGACCCAACTTGTCCAACCTTTATGGTCATTTTATACCCAAAACATTGTTGTTGTAACTTGTAACAATAATAACATCACGTGCCAAATTCGTACGTTCGTTCCAAGTTTTTTTTTTTTTTTTTTTTTCCTGATTTTTTAATTTAGTTTTTTCTTTTTTTTTTTTTCTTTTTTTTTTTTTTTTTTTTTTTTTTTGGGTAGACTTCATTACAGTTTTTCAATAGATAAGTTAAAATAAAATATAATAAAATTGATGAGTCTTTCTTTCAAGTGTTTTGCAACTAGAATGGGCTTGGCTAAAGGGGCTTGTATATGTTGTGCTTTTAGAGCCTGTTCATATTTACTGAATTGAGATGAATTGAAGTGATTAGAGCTGAACTGAACTAAACTGTATGATATGAATATTTTATGAGAGAAGGAAATTAGGAGCTGAACTGAACTGAACTGAAATTAAGGAAGTGAACAAGCCTTAGTCTTGGATCTAAAAGGGTAAGAAATATGGTTTGATTTTACGATACAACATTTTCGGGCAAAGGATAAAATATCACAACTATTGTAAATGATTAATATCCTTTTGTAAAGTGATCTTTTAATTTTAAGTCGTTAAGACAATGTGATCACAACTTATTATTTCAAATAGATCAATCGTGTTGTATAAAATTTCAAATAGGGAATACAATCCAAACTAGATAATTTAAAACGCTAACACAACAACATGAAGGAATGTAAATCAGTCATATGCATAATGCAACAAGTCAATCAAAAATCATCATCCATGAAGTTGAATGCTCCTTGCACCATCTGCTCTAATCTGGATTCCCTATATCGATATAAGCAAGCCACCACAATATAGACAACAAGATTAACCGCGGCTAGTGTAGCCAACACCCAATAATAGTTGTCTAATCGGCTTGTGTTCAATGTACTTTGAAACCAATTTGTTCCTGTTTTTGCCTCACTAATCATCCCAACAATGTAAACAGAAACAACACTTCCCATGACCCCAAGTCCGAAGAACCCCCTAGCGAAAAGATTGAAGTACTTAATCATGGAGCTAGGGGCTTGATCGACGGAAAATCCATAAGCACATAACTTTTGAATACCATCGAGGCCACCAAGTAACGCGAATTGTGGCAATAGCCAAAATATAGTCATAGGTATTCTTTCGTCTGGCTTGTCAATTAAGCCGTGATTCTTGACAACTCCGAGCCTTCTTGTCTCAACCTTTGCTGCCGCGATGCAAGAAAGTGTAGCATACATCATCGCAACTACAATCCCAATCCTAGGTGCATAACGGCCGCTTAAAGCAAATGTCCCAAGGAAGCTAGTGGTGAAGCTTCTTCGAAACTGGTCATAAAACCATAAGAAGAGTATAAGAGGGGCCTTTGCTTTCCCTACTCTAGGATCCAAGCGTTTTGCTTGCTCGAGAAAGTAGGTAGCTCCTAAGGATGATACAATACCACAAACAATGAAGGTCATCCAAATGGGAATTGTGCGTATAAATATCTTGGTTTCCTCTACTTCTGTTATTTTGCAAAGGCTCCATTTTTTTTGTTCTTGTTGCTCTAGTGATGGCTGTGCTTTGATTATAGCTGCCTTATCGAGACCACTGTAATGTGCAACAAATAGCAATACAAGTTAAGCGAAACTAATAATCACTTGATCACCTAGACCATTTTATGAACCCTAATGCATGCTCTACAAAATTTATTTTTCTTGCTTTTGTGACACATACATACCACTTAAATTTACAACAAAATGAGGGGAAATTGGTGGTTATTGACTATACTCTAACTATAAAAAAACACGAGTAAAACAAATAATTTCAGTTACATATATAATTTGTACCTTATAAGAGTAAGATTAACTTATCCACCATACAACCAGTTGTACCTTAATATATACTAGTATAACAGTACATGTGAAAACATACAATAAATTAAGCAAAATAATTTTTAGATATATATAATATACAGTATTAGATTAGTATTGCATAGCTTCATGAAATGTTTAAGAACTTAGGACTTAGGTCAACTTAGGAACTTAAAGACACAGAATTAGTAATAGAAACAATACAATTGATTAAGCAGAGGAGAGTTTATTTACCCGAGGCTCTTGGTATGAGGCAATAATTCTTGGTTAGGGTCAGGTTTTTCATAGAGCTCATTCGCATCATGAGGCCTTCGACAGAAGCTCTTGGAGGAAGCAGCAAAAAGAACCCGAAAAATTGTAGTCAGGGAGCTCCCTTGTGGCCTCAGAGCAGGGTTATTATTATCATTGTACCCTTTCGTAATCCTCAAAATCAAGCAAGCAAGAAAAGAAAGCACACCAAGTATGGCGCATATCCCAAATAAGGTAGCCCATGGCTTGACAAAAGCAGCTACTAGGAGCGCGACTAGAGCAACCAAGTGAGTGCGACAACCCACAATACAACACACACATTCACAATCACAACTATCATCAATCACCTCTAAATGTTCCCGTGAATAGGGTGCATAGCTAGCGGTATGAGCCGCGATTCCCACTGCAGTAAAGGCAAGCCCCGCGTATAAGAGCTGTTTCTGCTGCTCGCCGATGCATTCAGGCTTGTATTGGGTGCAATTTCCGTTTGACTTGCCCAACACAGGTGGTGTTGACATCCATATTAGACCAAGTCCCTACAATTATTTTCCAATAATGTTGATTACAACATCATGTTACTTAAGTTGACCTTAACTTGTGTCTAAAATACATAGATAAATAAAATAAAATAAAATCAAGGTTCTATTGATGACTAAACCCCATGTTGTGCGCATAATCATTGAAATGTTATGACGGAGTCATATTTCAAATGACCACTATGGTAATATTCTTTGTTAAAAAAAATTTGTATCGTCGATGTTTAAAGCAATATATGATTAATTACTTACAATCATGGAGGAAAGGCTGCTAAAGAGGACAACGAAAAAGTTTCCGAGGAAAGAATCAGCAAGATGAGCGAAGACAATGGGCAAAACTTTGCTCAACCCCATCCATATATTAATAATCGCGGCCGCATGAATTAATTCAAGCTCCCATACATCGGTTAAGTATACCATCATTAGCCACAGTATATAGCCGGCGAACATATTGACCCATTTTTGCAATTGTACTGCGTTTTTCAAAGCAAATAAAATCTAAAAATTAACACCTCTAGTTAGACATGATATAAAAGAACCATATATAATTTACATATCAAACATACCGTATATGTAATGTATAAATAAAAGAAATCAAATATACATACTCAAGTTGTTGAGATACTCCGCCATAGCACTTAGCTTCTTTATTTTGGTACGTCGAATTGAAGTTGATCAATAATATCAGAATCTAATGTACATTGAAATCCACTACTTGAATGGCTTACTATTTGATTGTCCTAAGAAGAAGATGAGCAAGCGTACCTTAATTTGGTTATTCTGCTGAAAAGATGATCATGTAACACGAAATGAAATGTGTTGGGTTGACTAAAGAAAAATGATCAAAGGTATTTAGGTATTATATATTGGTTGTACTAGCTAAGTACATGAAACTAGTTTATAGTTATATATATCCTTCTGCATAAGTTCCAGGTTGTATACTTGTATTTGTCTAGTGGTTGTACTTATATTAATGAAAAAAAAAAGATAAGAAATCATGGGGCAACTAATTAATTGACCCAATATTGTTACTTCCTTCGTTTCTTAAGATACATCACTTTCTAGTTTCTATGAATGAAAGTTTCAATCTAAATGCATTGTCATCTTTTTTAAATATTGATTTTTCTTTTTCTCTTATATCACTTTCTATAAATTATACATATATATATATATATATATATATATATATATATATATATATATATATATATATATATATATATATATATATATATATATATATATATATATATATATATATATATATATATATATATATATATATCTTTACTCCAAAAATTGCTTAGTCTGCATACGTAATATAATTTCTTTTTAAAAAAGAAAAAAAAATACCTCTAAAAGAAGAATTGAAATAGTATTTATAATCTATTGCGGACCTAAAGGTTTTAAAGCATTACATATTTTTTTGACAAGTTAAAAGCATTACATAAGTTCTTACTTTATCACTTCAAAATTGTATGTCTCAAGTGAAAAAATTGTAGAAAACAATTTTTTATCCCCATGTTCTTGAATTAGTATCCTCAAGTTCCAAGTTCCTTTAATATCTGAAACTATTCAACATATTAGTTCATCAATCTCCTCTACCTTGGTTCCCAAGAGGGCTCATTATTGGCCCTTGTGCTCAAAAGACCCAAATAAGCCAAATACTCAACAAAGGGCCCATTATTGCACACTCGATCATATGCCACAAGCATACATATTGGGGCCAAGGCAAAGGAGGTCATACTCATCGATTATTTAAAAGGATCATCCACCACTCTCTCTCCTCTAAAAGCATACATATTGGGGCCAAGGCAAAGGAGGTCAAACTATTAAATAAAATGGATGTTCAGTAAATTACTGAACATCCGTTATAAAGTGACAATAAAATGTGTAAAAGTTACATTAAAACGCGCAAAAGTTACCCTGACATATATAAGAGTTATTTATGCTTCATTGATAAATTTGACAAAAGTGACACTAAATTTAACAAAAGTGACACTAAATTTAACAAAAGTGTACCCGATGTACCGTAAATTACTGAAAACCGGATGTATACAAAAGTTTTTCAACTCTCAAATTATACGGCTCCGCCCTGAGGCCCATCCCACTGGCTCTACTTGCGGTTATCCATTTTGCAGATTCACACGAGACCCAAATCTGAATCCTACGAGCAGCCTGTCAAGTGTCAAGTCCTAGATATTTTTGTCCAAACAATGTCAAATTCACTCCTTTCTACATTAGTCAACTGATATGACAACTTCTTTTTTTTTTCTTTTTTTTTTTTTTTTTTTTTTTTTGTACAATTGAAAATAGATTAAGCTTAGTTTATTTTGGTATGAAACTAAAGAAAAACAATAATATTCACTGGTTAACATGATTGTAAGAGGGTTTTCCTTTATTATTGTTTGATTATAGGAAAACATATGGAGTCGAAGAACAATGGAATTAGAAGGGAGGGGAAGGATTGAAGAGAGAAAATAGAGAAGTAGTGAAGATCATCAAAGAGGAAAATGTGATGTGATATGCCTTCTTTACAAAGCAAAAATGATTTTCTATTCCTACTCTAAAAACTAACTTTCTACATGTTGAAAAAATATTTTCACCATTTAACAAAACAAAGGAAAATGGACAATGAAGGAAAATCTAATACGAAGATCGAGTAACTTTCAAGATCGACTAATTAAGTGGTAAAGTTTTACCCAATTTTTATAGTAAGATAACATGTACAATAATTTTATTTACATATGGGTTGTTCACGGGATCTAAAAGAGGTTTTTGTTAAAGTCCGGCCTACTTTCCTAAATTATTGGAAATCTTCTTCTCTATTATTAAGGCCCTATAGGACATCGAAACATGAGCTCTAGTAGATGATTGTACTCGATCTATTTCAATTGAATATAAGACGATGATGGAAACCTCCTATGTAAAATTAAGTTGTTCCAACTCCATGTCGGCATCTCCTTCTAGAAGATGCAGATTATTCCAATTTAATTACAAAGTCAAAACACTAGTATGTCAATTGAAATTAAAGGTTGTCCTTGTACTTCGTCCAATAATATAAGGATCAAATTAAAAGGACAAGTTTGTGATTGGATAGTTTGTAACTTAGCAAAAAAGAAAAGAAAAAAAAACATTCCAAGTTGTATTTGAATAGTCAAAACAGTGCTGTAATTCCTGAATTGACAACGACTTTAAACGGCTAACAAGCTGCAAGTCAACCTCAAGGTGAATTATGCACTGCATATGAACATGGGTATAATTGCATGAAACACGATATAAAGTTGTTATGTCGAAAAAATATATATATAAATAAATAAAAGCTACTTAGTATATAAGTAAAAATTTAAGGAAAACTTAATTTTATACTATACTTCCCTTGAAAACCTTCGTTAATTGTTATATTGTGCACTCCATCAACTGTGTCTAGATATAGTAAGTATGCCACTATCTCAGTTTTCTTTTATGCTTTCTTTGTAATTACTAAATTTTTGGATCAAAATTCGATATCTCTTCCAAGATTTTTTTAATAATGCTTGATGTGCATATCATAATGTTGCATATTTTTCAGTAGAAATCAATAATCGTTGATAATTCCAATCCATGGCATCAATTTTCCGGGTGACAGGTAATAGTTCCATACCCATGTACTATCGATCTATCATGCATCTTATTCTTATATACTTTTTCCATCCCATATATGATATATAGATGTTCTACTCCGTAGGTACTTAACTATTCATTTGGTCAAAACTATGAGAAAATTTTCATCACGTACAATATATATTGTTGAAATGTGTACGTTTTATGATGAATGCAGGTATATTGTGGGCAGATTTCTTCGCATACTATGTACTATGGATGATGATGATATACTTGACCGATGTTTGGAAGCTTGATTTCACACATGCTGCTGCAATTATCAATATATGGAGAGGCTCAGCTTTAGTATTGCCTCTTGTATTTGTCTATCTTGCCGATGCTTTTCTTGGCAACTTTTGTATCGTACTCCTTACCAGTCTTTCCTACTCAATTGTAAGTTTTTAGTTTCTCTCTTAGGCTTATTTAATTCATCATTTTTTGTCCTAGCTATTTTTGAGTAAAACGTATGCACAGAAGCATACATCAATTCATAAAATTAATTTGGCACTCGTTAAAAAATACTTTACACACTTCTGTTCTTAAGATATTTGTCTCATTAAAATAATTTATGGAGAAATGCTCAATATTATCCCTATGCACTTTTGCCTTTTGTATAACCAATGATAAAAGGCAAAAATACGAGGCTACCATTGAGATTTAAAGAGAGAAACGCGTGGTGATCATATAGTTACATTGATTCAATTGTAATGTAGGGACTTGGACTGTTATGGATGTCAACCCCACCAGTCCTAGCAAAATCAAGCAATAATTGCACAGCATACAAGCCTGAATGTATAGGAGAGCAACAAAAGCAACTATTCTACGCATCATTGGTTCTAATAGCAGCTGGAATCGCTGGTCATCTAGCCTCTCTAGGATCCTTCGTAAACGACCAAATGGAAAAATTGGTCACGGATTTCTTTTCAGGTGCACCAGGCTCTATGTGTTGTTCCGTACTAGGCGGGTTCATGGGTGTTTTGATTCCGATTATCGGACTCATTGTTGTCTCCCTCGTCAAGTCATGGGGAGTTCAGTTTGGCGTGTGTGCCTTATTTGCATTGGCCTCACTTCTTGTTTTCTTGAGCGGAGTTTGCTCGTACAAGTATGTTGGACCAAGAGGAAGCCCCCTTACTAGGTCTTTCGGGTGTTTTTTGCTGCCTTGTCTAAGATCACTTGTAGTAGGCCTCAAGATGAGAATGAGCTTTATGAGATACGTGATGCCGATGAAAATGTTGCTTTGCTGCCTCATACCAAGCGTCTCAGGTATTGTACTAATTTGCTTTAGCCTTGTTTACTTGTACGATCTATGTTAAGTCAATGGACCAACTCAAGAAAATTAAATTGACCCGATGGTTGAAGGACCATGATTATATTTATATTTCTATTAATTGCACGTTGCACCCCCTTACATGAGAATCTGATTTTTTTGATGAAATAAATGAAATTTGAACCTGTGACTTTTTTGTTTACTAGATTAAAATTTTTGGATGTCAAATCACACAAATGAATTAGGTTATAATTGAATCATGCACCAAAATGCAATCTAATTAGTACATTTTCTAGCTTAATATATACAAGTATTGTAGTACTCATTTATCTTAATCATGCAATGTACAAGATTTTGTTAATGTAGGCTTCTCGACAATGCTGCAATAATTCTACCACAACCAACTCTAGAGCAACAAGAACAACATAGATGGAAGCTTTGCAGGGTAACAGACGTAGAGGCAACCAAGACTCTCGTACGCTCGATTCCTTTGTGGGTTACCTTACTATTTGGCGGAGTGGTATCCGCCATAGGCGACACATACTTTCTCGAACAAGCAACGACGTTGAACCCCAAATTAGGACGCATCAAAGTCCCTCTTGTCTTATTCTTAGGATTCTACGACCAAGCAAAGAGTCTCTTCTCTAAGTTCTTTGTTATGATAGCTACGAAAATTGTTGGGCGTAAACTATCACGCGTACGCTATGTTTCTCCTATAGGAGTTGCCGTGTCAATGGTGTTTTCGATACTATGTTGCATTGCTGCAGCAAAAGTCGAGACAAGAAGGCTTGGAATTGTAAAGAATCATGGATTAATTGATAAGTCAGATGAAAGAATACCTATGACAATATTTTGGCTTTTACCACAATTCGCGTTACTTGGTGCCTTAGATGGGATTCGCGAATGGAGTGTTCCGAATTTAGTAGTTGGTCAAGCTCCTCGTTCTATGCTCGGGTTGTTTAACTTCATAAGCCTTAGTATAATCGGAACCGGGTATATGGGGAGTGCTGTTTCTGTTTATGTTGTTGGAAGGGTTAGCAAGAAGGTAAGTGGGATAAATTGGTTCCAAAGCACATTGAACAAGAGTCGTTTAGACAAGTATTATTGGGTATTAGCTGCACTAAGTGCAATTAATCTTGTTATTTACATTGTGGTGGCATGCTTTTATCGCTTTAAAGATTTAGGTGTTGAAGAGTTAGAAGAGCCAGAGTTCGAAGAGACTGAAGACAACATTTTCAACCACATGGAATGAAAAATGATGTAGCCATATAGTGAATTGTATTAATTTGGATTTGTCATTTGATTTCTATACTTCATATATTTCTTTAGGGATGACAATGGATCGAATCTTTGACTATCTGTTATACTCCTCTTATATATTGAAGTGTACGGGTTTGTAGTAAAAAGACTTAATTCAATGGGTGACATGAAAAAGAAGTTATAGTACTACAAATAGTAAAACCAAAGCTCAAGTAAAGGTATTGATTCAATGTGTTCTATATGTGCTTCAATGTTAATTGATAAAAAAAAAACCGTGGATGATGATGATGTTGAACACTTGCACTGTTGCACAATCATGTAAAAATATTCCTTAACTACTCCCACTACTACTAAAGAGATAATCAAGTTTATGCTATGAGATGGAGCCATTGTTAGTGGGCATCATATCATAATGTAATTGGGCTTAGAGAACAGGTTGATGAATGAATACAATAGGCCCATTTTTCAACATAACTTAAATTTTGTATTCCAAACTAAAAGTGTCAAAATCATATCCGACCGGAAAAATATCTGATTCGGATTTTAATTTGTATGAACACAATGATTTAACATAATATAATTATAAAAATCGAGTCGACCCAACCTGACCTCACCAAACTCAATCCAATCATCCGAATTGACACCCCTGTAGACCAACATGTATACTAGAGCTTAAAGACTCAAACTAAATCAATCAAGATAAGTTGACACCAGACATAAAAATATAAAATGTTAAGATCAATTCTACATCAACAGTTTATGTAAATCAACTTCACATGAAAAATGAAACTTTCTTTCTTGTAATCTTACTCCTAAAAAAATCAAAATTGTGCCGGTAAAATCTATAGATCAAAAACAAATCCACAATTACAAAATCTCAATTACTTTCCAATCAATGTGCCACCATTAAAGATCTAAACTCATCACTCGCTTAACATACGCGCCAACAAGCGCGTACTCCCCAAGCCCCCTCGAATCCAAACCAGCATTCAATAATGGCGGCAAGAACAACCAAAACCCACTCCCCACCACAAACGCCGCCGTCAAACCGCCGGAAAACCACCTTGGTGGGACCCACCATTTTCTCTCTCTTCCATATTTTTTCACCGAGATCTCAACACAAAGACAAAATCCATGAATCAGAAAGAACCACGTGGCCTCAAAACTGGGACTCACGCGCCCAATATAGTAGTATATTATCTCGTGCATTAACGCGGATACAATAAAAGTCGCCATCACAGCTGTTAGTGTTGCCAAATCACGGCCGAAGATTCGGGTGAAGAGATTCCGTGTGGGTAGGTACACTGTAGGCCTAAGAATGCTGGTTACCATGAGATTCCATCTTTTACCCCAAAAATCTTGGAGAGAAGTTGATAAAAGGGGTTCATTGAATTGAGGTTCAAAATCTAGACCTATGAAATATTTTGCTGATTTTGCAACTATTGCTAAAAAGACCTCTAATGCAAAATAAATGTGGAGAAAATATAGTAGCCATAAGATTTTTGGATGAATTTGTGTTATTTGTTCACTATAATCATAAATTTTGATTATTAGAACTAAAAGAACAAATTTTGTGAAGTAATTCCATGGTGATTTTTCTTGAGATGGGTATGATTTATTTTGTGATTTTTGTGGATTTTGGGATTTTTGATGAGATGGGTATGATTTATTTTGTGATTTTTGATCTGGGTTTTGGTTATTTTCTTCTTTTAGTGAGTTTTTGGGAGGTTGAACTTTGATGGGTAAGCAAGAAACAGCAAGAAAAAGAGGATAAGAAATGGGAGGATCAAAAGAAAGTGGAGGTTTACCAAAAGCAAAAAGCAAGAGCTTAAAATTTGCAAGCCAAGCTATGAAAAAAGCAGTTAATCCACACAAATGAATAGAAGTAAGATTTAATGGTAACATTAGAAAAAGTGTGATTATTGGGATAATTGCTACTAATCTTGTAATGCCCTTTGGTGTAATCTTGCCTATAACATAACAATAGCTTAATGACACAAATATTGATAGCCATACCTTTCCAAAGTTTTTCAGCTCATCTTGTGCTAGCTCAATCATTGTTTCCCCTCTCTTATATCAATCGATACCGGATTCTGAATTTGTCGTTGTCGAATCGTGTTCTTTGATCGGATCGAGTCGATTGGACTCGAATCCTCTTGAAGATTTTTGGAAGTGTGGATTTTTAATGGAATTGGCGAAATTTGAGCTGGTAATTGGTGTTTGGTCATGTAGAACACTAGAAGTTAGACTAGGGACTAAAGTTGTTAGGCCAAAGTGGTTAGAAGGTGCTAGGAAATAGAATAGCAACCACGTTTTTGTGTGCGATTTCGTATAATTGAAGGAGTAGTCAAATTTATCATGGCTTTTGTCGTTAGTTGAATTTTATATTCCTTTTTAAAAGAAATGAAGGACAGAGAAACGAGCTAATGAGTGTGGATTTTATGGTTGGTTTTATGGGTTAAATATAGAAATATGTCTGGTCAATGGAATAAGAGAGTTATCATTGGTACTCCTTGTATTTGGTTTGGACTTTTATTAACGACACATCTGCTTAAGTTTTAATTATCAGGGGTAACTTTTAACTAATTAACTATAGTAAACATTCAGTTAATTAAACGCTATAGTTAATGACTTTTAATTTTGACCAATTTTAACTCTCTCCTTTTTATAAAACTATTGATTTTTTTTTTTTTTTTTTTTTTTTGTTTATAGAATTATTCAAGTTTATGAAAAAAATTTATAAGGTTCATCAGTTCATGTACATAAAATAGAGAGTTTTATATCAATTGTTGTGATTATTTGAAAATCTTATATTGGTTAAGGTTATATGTAATTATAGGGTGTTTTTTACAAGAGTGCTTGAGGTTCTTTTGTGTGTTGCTAAGCAAGTGTTCAATGTACGTTTTGGTGGCTAGATACTTTTAAAAGTGATAGATTTAATTAACATGTTTCATATTATTTTATTGGTGATTGAATTCAATTGAATATTACGGAGTATGATTTATGAAATCATACGTATTACTTTCCTTAAATAATTGCCGAGTAAGGCTTCTAATACACATTAAAAATGAAGTAAATTACATGCTTTTAAACGCAATCTTAAACAAATCTATAATCAATGAAAGTACTACTAAGAAGAATACAAAGCTCAATCCATATTATTTAGGTAAAATTCAAACAAAGAATTACACACACACACAATAATTTATTTATTTATTTTTCTTTAAAGAAACATACATGCATGATAGTTTTTGTTATGCTTATTTCAAATGAAAAGATCATAAAAACTTAATGATATTAAGACGAGGCTTGCACTTAGCTTTTAAAGGGTTAGATTTCCACATAGAAATTCCAACAGTTTCTTGCATATCAACTTGTTGTTGATCAATTCTTTCCCATTCAAAACATTGTATTAACGTCCCTAATGTTAATCCAATTATCCGCATTGCCAAATTCTCCCCTGGACAAGCCCTTCTTCCTGATCCGAAAGGTATATACTCGAATTTGATCTTATCGCCTTTAACATTATTCTCAAACCTTTCAGGCTTGAATTTTCTTGGATCATTCCAAATATTTGGATCATTTTGTATAGCCCATATGTTCAAGATAAGGAGAGTGCCACGTGGAACATGATAACCTCCCACGACACAATCGGACGAGGACTCGCGAGGTGGTAGTAATGGAGCAGCAGGGTACATTCTAAGTGTCTCTTTAATGATGCAATGGAGGTATGGAAGATGAGCCAGGTCGGATTCCTCGATCAAACGATGATTACTTCCTATATGGTGATCTATCTCAATTTGTGCCTTGCGTAGAACTTCTGGATTGTTTAATAGCAATGATAATGCCCATTCCATTGCACTAGCTGATACTTCACTTCCCGCTAGTAACAAATCCTAACAAAGATAATGGATGAGAAATATAAAATTATACACTTTACTGAACTAAACTTATTTTAATGAGCTGAAATTATTTTTACTTAACAGATTTTATTTTTACTGAATATTATTTATATTTATTCAACGTGAAGTAAACAGGGACTAAGTAATTTACCTGGACAAGACCTTTGATTAGGTCATCATTAAAAAATGAAGGATCTGAGTTTTGTAGGTTAATCAAAACCTCAATCAAAGTTTTGTTTTTCCCACCACAATCAATCACTCCTTGACATCGTTTTTCATCCACCAAATCTTGTAAAAACTTGTCAAGTTCCAAGAAAAAAGCCTTATACTTTTTCTCCTTACTAATATAATGGATCCCCAAATACTTCAAAAATGGGAAGAAATCCACAACACTTGTGGGTGCACCTATTTCTATCAACTCCTTAACCACTTCTTGAAATCTCTTTGCTTCTTTCGACACCACCGCCTCGCCGTAGATCCTCTTCCCGGCAACCATCCTCATCATGGCATTATTCGTAAGCTCGAAAAGCGCCTTTTTAACCTCCACCACCACCACCTCATCACCACCCTTTTGGTGACTTATTATTCTCTTGACTAGTGATCTCACTTCATCAGCTCGTATGTTAGCCAGTAAATGCAGGCGGTGAGAAGATAAAATCTCGGTCGCTGCAATCTTACGGTGGTTACGCCATAGAGGGCCATATGGGGCCCACGACAAGGTGGTGAAGTCATATCCTAGGATCTTGCCTGCCACGAGACGGGGTCTGTTGGCGAAGCTAATGTCGTTGTGGAGAAGACAGTCCTCCACGGCGGAGGGGGAGGAGACGAGGAGGGCACGGCGAGAACCGAACTTAAGGGTGATCACTGGACCGAGTTTTTGAGAGAGACTTGATAAGGTGCGGTGAATGGAGTTGTGGTCTTTGACAAGGTGGAGATGGCCTAAGATGGGTAAAGTAGGGAAAGGGCTTGGTGGGTAGTTTTTCAATTTTTGTAAATAAGTTTTAGTCACTATATATGGGATGGGACTACTACAAATATTGCTAAGTAGAGTAATATAGAATTATGATCCATTTTGGATTTTTGGTTTATGTATGTTAGAAAAGCCTAAGTGTGATATATATAGTGTTGTTGATTGAGGAAATATTTAAGTACTCCCTCCGTTCTACAATGATGTTCCTATTTTGAATCTTTGACTTTTTTTTAGAAAGAGAGAATTTTCTAAATTTCTCTTAATTTATAAGAATAAATATATTTTATTATCTATTATCATGTGGGATGTAGTTTGATTCGTCTTGATGAGTAGATTATTAATATCTAACTTTTATAATTTTTGCTAGTGTGAGATTAAAGATATTAGTGTGAGATTAAAGATATTTGCGGTCAAAGTTGGGTAAAAATTTACATCGATTTACGAAACAGGAACATCATTCTGGAACGGAGGGAGTATCAACTTGTTAAAAGTTTCATGAAAATTATTTTGTTTTAAGCCGTGGGAAACAAGAATAACACACTAAGTCACTAACACAGTAAAGCACTTGATGACTTTTTGGTTTATCTTTTACTCCCTTCGTAATATATTATACGTTCCATTTCTCCATGCGGTAATCTTAAGTTAAGAGAAATAATACCAAGAAATAAAATATGAGAGAAGTAGGATTAATTTATTATACTGGAGAAATTAAGGGTATGGTTAACCCTAAAGGCTAGGCGTTTTTTGTTTTCTTGTGCTTTCCCTCCTCCATTGAAGTTGCTAGATTGAGAAATTGAAATTCTATAGAATTACAACTTCTGTCCTTGTAAAATGTTGCAGCTATCCTTTTTCATTTTCTGGAAGTATATTTCGTAGATACGAAACTAATTTATGGGAAGTATATCATCACACTCTGTACAACCAGAATAAACACCAAATGGCAACAGTACATTTCCAAGTTTGACAGATGATGACTCTGTTGTTAAGCTTGAGAACTAAATCACTAATGGTGACATTTTAAACTGAGCCAGACAGAAAAAAGAAAACAAAAGCGAGGCTTTCAATGTTGCTGCTGTAGCTCATACACCTGAATGTATGCCTCTGAAAGAGCAACCATCTGAGGTAGTGTTTCTGATACATGCAAGTCCTGCACCTCATACCTGGGGTATTCACATATCCAAAAAGGCACTGAAGTGAGCCAGAAAGCATGAGACTATACAGAAAGCACGAGACTATTTTAGACTGTACAATTGATGAAAGGAAAATAAGAAATACAACAAAATACTACAGAGTAAACAAGAAACCAGGCGGAAAGGTCAAATATTGGAGGAATAACATACTCCGTCGAACTAGAATATACTCCCTCAGTCCCTTTCTGTTTGCACCATTAGCTCATTTTTTGTCAGAGTTTTATGGGTTAAATGATGCAAACAGTAAGAGATGGAGGGAGTATAAGTTAGGGTCCAACAAGTACAGAAAACACGCCCTAAATAGAACATCTTTTAAAAAAATTTGAGTGCATAATTTTTATTTGGACACTACTTCCCCCCACCCCCACCCCCACCCCACCACCCACCCAAAAAGCAAACACGATTTGGAAGTTTGATACTTGGATTTTGCTAATATCACTGTCTATATCATCACTTCATTTGGAGTATAAGTTAGGGTCCAACGAGTAAAGAAAACACCCCCCCCCCCCCCACCCACCCAAAAGCAAACACGATTTGGAAGTTTGATACTTGGATTTTGCTAATATCACTGTCTATATCATCACTTCATTTGGAGTATAAGTTAGGGTCCAACGAGTAAAGAAAACACCCCCCCCCCCCCTCCACCCACCCAAAAGCAAACACGATTTGGAAGTTTGATACTTGAATTTTGCTAATATCACTGTCTATATCATCACTTCATTTGGAGTATAAGTTAGGGTCGTCCAACGAGTAAAGAAAACACACCCTAAATATATCATCCTTAAAATAATATTTGAGTGCATATAGTTTTTTTGGACACTAATTGCCCCCCCCCCCCCCCAACCCTCCCCCACCCAGTCACCCACCCAATAGCAAACACGATTAAGAAGGTTGATATTTCCTTGTCAGAGGGGAAAAATATTCATTAAACAAATAAAAAAAGACACAATCTTTGAAGTAATCTGTGTTGGTAAAAAACTGGTTTTTATTGCTTTTCGAAGGGGTTTAGTTTTCGTTGCTGCTAGGTCCATTAGTTTTCAGCTTGGTAAATGGTCCTATGTCAGTGTTCATGCTAGTAGCTATTTGCCTACCTCTAATTTTGATTTACGGAATGAGGTGGGCTGTTTTCTTTGTAAAACTCTAATTAATTAATATATGTTTCTTATTATGTGTTAAAAAATTTTGGTGGCCAAAGAAAAAAGCAAACACGTTTTTTGTGAAGTTAGGGTTAGGGTGATACATACTCAACCAATAAAGTTATTAATAATATATATACTAAACATTAACAATAACACGAGTCATCTCTTAATGTGTCATTAAACTATTTATTTTTGGTTGAATAAATTTCTATTAAAGAAACAGATCTTATGTACAAAAATAATTCTCTAACCTTATACAATTTAATTACTTTAAATAAAAAAGATTTGACACATCATTTATTATAGAGGTTTTTAGACTTATTTCAGGAAGATAGACTTATTTCAGGAAGATAATGGTGAATTCTTAAACCTTGCTTATGCCATACGAGAGATTAAGACAATGTGTTAATTATGTCTAAAACAATGCCACTTAACAACTATATAATTGTCCTAATATAAAAAAAGCATGTATAAGTAAAGAGGCACCAGGCTAATTCAAATAAATTACCATTGTTCCTCTGACTTCCTTTGAACAAAGACTCTGTATGACCCTTCACTGGGCTTGCCATCATGGACAAAATTTGCAATTAAATCGTATTTTGAACGCAATTCTCATCATCGTGTGGTGTGGGCAGAAGGATATAATCCTTCAGCTCGAGGTTCTTCACAGGAAAATTAACTGCATAGAAACATTTGTGCATAGACATATCACTGCAAATGGGCACGGGCATCAAAAACCATATTAACATGCTGAAGTAGGCTCTGTACTCAATTATTTTTACACTCATTAGGTCTAATAAGTTAAAATAAGAAAAGGGCTAATAAAGTAAATTCAGGTAAAAAAATCAGTCCCGTAATCTTATGGCTATAAATCCATAGTAGATTTGCAGTAGCTAAATTATGGTCAACGTACCATTCAGAAGAAGAAGAAGAAGAAGAAGAAAAAAAAAGGCAAGTTCACTTGCCAAGTAGACTGACCAAGAGACACATAAGTAAATTTGTTTTTAATCAACCAACATACGGCAGAACCATAAGGTTGACAAAATACTGCTTCAGTTGAACACAAGGTAAGTTGAAGCAGCACAAAAAGGGCAATGAAGAAGTTACCAAAACCCACCTTGTAATGACAACTAGTCCTATCATGCACTGATGCACACAAAAATTATAACACGAAGCACGATACTTACCAAGGGTGGGATTCTTCTCAACAAAAAAGTTGTTTTTCGTAAATCGCCGCATGTGCATAATGATGTAAGGTGGCAATTTGGTTACACGATATCTCATCCTTGCTATTTGAGGACGCACAACTTCAATTCTGTTATGGTCTCACCGTCAAACTTCTTCAAAATGTTGAAAAGTGGAACCTAAGAAGAGCATGTATAAGCCAAGTTCATCAGATTATCAAGCAAATAAAGGAGAAAGATTTAAATAAAATAAAATAACATTGATGGTGAAGCCAGAAGACATGCATGCTGCATGCTCAACTAGAAAACAAGCAAACCACCCCCCATTTTTTCCCTCTATAATTAGAAAATGATACCAAAAGTGGAAAAGAGAAAAGATTTACAAGTGGTTTAGGGGAATGTGTTTTGTTTCACACTTTCACTGAACACATTACTTCATCTCTATCATCTGTAATCTTGACTCCTCTAAGTCTTCTACTCTTCTCTCTAATCTGTACTATGATTCTTCTCTATCTACCTCTCGTTGTCGTCTCTTGGCATTGGTAGAGGACTAGAGATGACTCACCAGCAAAATTGCCTAAGGGCTAAAAGCCCTTCGAATTCAACCAAGACTCCAGATTTTGTCACCAGCAAGCAAAAGGATTATCAGAAAGGGAAAAGTCATTGGAAAACAAATGTGTTCTTCATTGCCTTACATCAAATAATTTATCTCTTTTGTAGCTACTGCTATAACAGCCCCAGAAGAATCAAAGGACACAATCTAAGGAATACATAAGAAAATTGGCAGAGAATAATACCATTTATACAGGCACTAATGGCATTGATGCAACATCGTACCTCCTTCATGAGGTTCCTTTTTCAGCTAACAGCAAGAAATGATGTATTTGAAAGTATACTCATTGCAACATGCAGATACCACTCACTCCCGGTTTCCCAAAACCTAAATATAGCTGCAGTACCTTAATGTGTGAACAAAATGATAAACTCAGAATCCAAAAACACTCAGCAATCTGAAAATGACAGAGCAACCAAACATTAAGTACCTGAGGAATAATATTATTCTCCATAACATCTTTAAAAAGAGGTGGAGGCAGCAGATCAAGGCTAAGCATTAGAAATGGCATTTTGGAAGTTTCTTTGACAACATTAGGGTTTTCGGATCCACCATTTTGATCGTCGCCACCTTCTCTTCTCTCAGTACCTTTATTCTGCATTTCTTTCACAACCTCCAGTTCTCCCTGTAGTGCTAATAAATTTCAATGAGACACAAGCACTAACATGTAATGGTACCAAATATGTACATAGATGGAGACATTACCTGGAAGCACTGATGGATGATACTCGAGTTTTTCATTGAGCTTTTTTTGAGATCTTTGTGAAGGGTATTAAGGAGCCAAGTCACAAAATCAAGTGGGTCAGATTGTGCACCTAATCGAAACTTTTTGTTACTTGCTTTCATCACAGCTTGCAATAATTCATGGGGGCTCACCTGCAATGGTTGAATCAAATTTAATATTGTATACACTGGTGAAATACTACATTTGCAACTGAATTCAAACATAATCATGTTTATACCTGTCCCTTGAAATTTCTTGCATGCCAGATTTTACGAGTGAGCTCCCCAAAACGATGAACCAAGGGAGATGTACAATGTTGGTAGTTTTCTGGAATCAAGAAAAAGTTCCTCAAGGGTGTAACTCGCATAAGCGCTTGAATTGTAACATTAACAAAATCAGTCTCCTTAATGTTGTTAAGTCCTACCTGAAAACAAAATAATTTCAAATGGTCATCCAATCTGCTGTAATGCAGCATGACAAATCATAATATTTCTACTTAACAGATAGATGAAGAACAAGAAGGAAAAGGTTTTATTTTAGTCTGTCATGACAGCAAAAATACCAGTCCAGGCAAGTAATCGGAGCCATCAAGAGCTCTTGCCCGCAGCTTGCTTCTATCTAGCTGTTCAACTTGTTCCCTGGCAAACCTGAATACCAGAGAGATCAGCTAAAAGTAGTTATCTTCTGTCCATCACACCTTCGAGGAAATCTTAACTCTAAAAACTTAAGACATAAAACCATTAAAGGTAGCAGCATAAAGGTTTAGGCATACAGCATATATTGATGTAAAGATATACGTAGAAGGAAAAAATGAAACAAACCTGGGGTTTAGAACATGACGAATGTCATCTAAAGACGGGTCATTGATCTCATATCCATCAGATAGGCAAAAGACCTTCTCAGTCTTTAAATTAATGAAGATATGATGTCCTGCCTCCAGGCTATGAGTATATGCATGAGAGTTGGGGCCTCTTCATTGGTAATACTTACCGCAAACCAGACATGCATATACATTCAAGTTTGTTAACGAGATTGAGTAGAAATTTTCAAAATCAAAATCTAAAGCCTGCAAGGAAGCAATGTACTAAATCAGGTCTCCATAAAATACAAATGGAAAGTAGTTTAAAATGGCAATAATTAATTTCCGATTTTCCTTAGTGCTAAAATCAAGTTTTACGGACTACATATGTAAAAATGATCACAATAACTCAACACAAACTGTTTAATGAACAGTTCTTTACAAGGTTGACACCGAAGGGCTAGCTCCCTCTTCCACTACCAATATTTCAGCAGCACAAATTCCAGCAACTAAAACCAATCTACTCCGTCTGTCAATGATTGTCACATCGTTTGAACCCCTCATGATTAAGAATATGACACAATCTCACTATAAAGCTCCTTTATAATAATCAGCCATTCTCAGACTCTGAACATCTCTCTACTTAAGCAAGGTTAAGTAAGTGAATCCAACGGACATCCCAAAATCCCAAATTAGTAAACGTGAGCCATGTCAATACAAAGAAGTATTTATAAATGGAGGGAGTACAAGGTTATATATGACACAGCCATCCTAACATGAAATTTGTACAGAATCTAGTAATCTACACATATTGTGACCCACTTATAGCACACTCGTTAGAGAAGTTTAAACAACACTTGAGATTTAACAAAGAAGAACACCAGTGTCTCCTGATATCTATCCCATTACCAAGGGTGGATCTCCTAATCAACCCTCCCTACCCAAACTTATGTATGCTCATCAATATCCTACAGAAGCATCTAAATCCAAAAAGAGGTCATTATAACCTTGTAATACAGCATGCAATAACAATTTTACAAGTAATCAATCGGCAATACCTCAATTGAGAATCATTATAAGGAGGATGCCCCAGTTTCTCACGGTGAAAAACAAACATGTCATTTTCGTAAATAAACCAACAACTTTATTCAACTATGGAGCCCACAATAATAATGAAAAAGTCGTTGATTTATTCACAAAAATGCCCTAATTTTGTTTCTCACCATGAAGTTTCCCCATTATAAGTCCTTACTACAGATTCTAATGAACAGCAACAGTATGAAATAGAAAAAGCTTGAAATAATATATGAAAGAAAACAATGTAGTATTCATTCAAGTAATAAATAGAGTACCTATCTGTTAACAGTATCAAGGTAAGGGCAAACCCTCCTGAGCTCAACGGCCCGATTGCAATGAAAACCTAAATCCTCCTCATCTTCATCATCATCATCATCATCTTCAACATCATCATCTTCATCATCCTGAACATCATCAGCAACAACACCAGCATTAACCCCTGCTTCTGGAGGAAGCGGGTTCTCGAAAGCATGAGTTTTTGGCTCTTCATCTTCCATCTTCTGCCTCTTTACCTCACTATCCTTCACCTCCTCTGTTTCTCTCTTACTTCCCATTCTTTATTCTCAAGCTCTCTCGCTCGTCTCAGTGTCAGCTTTTCTGTAAAACTCCCCGGGAATTTCAATTGCGCTTATATTAAGGAATTGGGTTCCTTAGATCGCCAAACTACGACCAGAGTTTCGCCCAAAAACGAATAAAATAGTCCCTTTATTTTGTGCAACCGAGTATGTTTTTGGCTATGGTCCAATCCTTAGGGTCATAACCCAAGGGTTCATAGTGTTCTTAAGCGCCAAAAAGATGGTCGATAGTCCATAAAAGATTAATCGGCAAAAAACTATCAATTGTGAAATAAGAAATGTTTGTGCTTGAAAGGGTTTCAATTGTTTCATTGTACGAGTTTGATTTATTATCAACTAAAAATATTCGTTCGTGACGTAATTGAGAGTTCAAGATTTTTGATTAAACGTTGTGTAAATTATTTGTTACTAAGGATATTCGAATTAAATTGGCAATAGTGTCCAAATCGAGTTGTTATTTCTCTTAGCTGCCTTATGAAAGAGAGTGCGGAGTACGTAACTTTTGCGACACCCTAATCAAATTTTTCACAGAAACAGTTGATTCTTAATCCTTCGGGATTTAATTCTTTGTCTCTTTTCTCTATGGATCCTTTTAAATAATGAATTATAAGAAACTTCATAGATGGAATGATTTTTTTTACAAAGTTCTATCGTACTTCATACATTCTTAAAATTATCTTCAAGATATCACTCTTATATATTGATAGTAAATTTTTATATCCTTTTTCAAGATAAATTAGTATGGGTATTCTGAGAAGACATTTTTAATTTTCTCCACGTATCTTAACCCTTATAAAAAAAAATCTTCCAATTAATATACAAATTTAAATAATTGTAGAATACACTATACGAATGAAGTGTTGTACTTCCTCAATCAGATTTCTATATGATAATAACATATTTTGTACTTCATAAAATAGACTTTCGATCCACACCCCGTGTTACACCTGGCTATTACTCTTGGTCCCTTCCAATACAACATGCCATTATAGAAAGTGACTTCTACATGTGGAATATGGAGAGTAATTCCTACATGCCAAAGCTTAGCTTTATACTGTGCTCGGTAGAATAATGCATAGGATTCCATTACAATATTAGAATAGGGCACCCTTTTGAAAAATGTTTGGAAGACATGGTAGTTATAACGACCAACAGCAAAAAGAGGCACCAATGATAAGCAACAAGAAATAGACAAACATAAGAAAAGAATGCTTCTAAAAAGAAAAGTTAACATAAGTGCACATTTGCAGAATTGCTTTAAGTAGCTTATATAACAGCCCTTGGTACAAACATAGTAAAGCAATGCTCAAACAATTCTGAGGCTGATTACTTAAAGTAGGTTAGTAGATTAGAAAGATCATACATGGATCGGAATTACAGGAATCCGGGATTGTTCAAACTGCATAGAAGGGTAGTTTCGAGTTAAAATATGTAAGACGAAACTTTTCAGACCTTCTAATGATTTACTAAGAGTTTCTGAACATATAGTTATTAGAAATGCTCCAAAAACAATAGAAATGTCTTATTGACAGTTTAACTAACAACTTCAACACAATGTGAACCTTTACACTGTAAGTTCCACACATGGAGACATTGCTGAAGAAAAGAAATTAAAAGTGGAGCAAAGTCTAGGTCAAGTGATCAGGAAAGGTTGTTGATTTAAAGCTGCCTTTTAGTTGATCTCTTCTTTCCAACTGCTTAACATAGTCGAAAGACTTGAAGATTGCCAACCAGCAAGAACCAATGGACAGTATCACTACGAAAAATAGATGTTTACCAATCCTTTCGGATGTCAAATGTGTAGTTGATCTCCAAATAACATTTGTTGTCATCATCAACAAACTGTCGAGAAAATGAAATTGAATATTTAAATGATCATAAACTCATGCTCAAGATTTTTTGAACAAGTGCAAGATCAGTATGGTATTGCATTTTTGAAATTTGAAATGAAAACATAGTAACAAGCTGCAGTAATTGACAATTATGACACTTTTGCATGCTATTGAAGAAAATGTCAGCCAAAACTTAATTCCATGGTCCATCAGTTTATTACACAAGGTCCAGGATGCAGATGTGGTCTGACAAAAAAGGATAGCAACTGCATATTTGAATTAACACATGAATTCAATGGTTTCACAACATTTTTTTTGGCAACCATTATTTCCTATCTCACCCTCAAACAGAAGACGTAAGAAAAGTTCCATCAAGATTGATGCCTGGAAATGAATTACCAAGGTGTTTCCATGAATGAGGCAACATCAAATTGGTCAAATCATGTATTCCCTTCGCTCTAGAGCTATCTTGGTGGATAGATATAAGTAGTATATGTTTACTGATTAGCTGGTAAAGTTTCTACTGGTCACTCAAGAGAGTAGACATTGGGAATCCTGTCTACTTCATTGACTTCTATGCTATGAATAATGGATTCATGGTTAAGATTTTGGCTTAAAATGAATCTAATAAACAAGTTTAAATAGTGTATTTAAACCATTACAATCACTGTCACGTTGGCCATCCTCTAACCAACTCAGCCTACAGATGATTCTACAATTAAATGAGATAAGGATATACTCGTATTAAGTAGTGTAGTTAAATAACAGCCTAAGAGGGGGATGTTTGATACTCACCCTTGTCCTAGCTGTATATGATCCTCTAGCAAAAATTCCTGATGGGGTGGTCTCCTCTGGCATTTCATGCTTATATGGCTCTCCTTGAGGGCTAAATGTTCCGAGCATTTCTTTCGTGCTATCAACTGTCAAAAAATAGCACAGTTTCACGTAAAAAGGATCAAAGAATCCAGTTAGTCCACTAAAAAACATCAAAAAGTTAATGTATCTACCTCTAACTCCAGTTTTCCAAACAGCATTGGTGTACTTGAGGCCTGAAACTATGTTATGGTTGACCTGAAAAGCAAACTGGAGGCTGTAACGGCTACCTTCTTTCAATGTAAACCAGTTGCCTTTCACCTTTCCATTTTCTGGAATCTGAAGCAAAATATCATCTCTACCAGGAGATTTTATCGCGAGGCTCAAAATTTTTACCTCTGGTTCAAGAGTCTCTGCATTGTTAAATGATCCTCAAGAAATCAGGTGGAGCAACATTGTCAAAAAAAAAAAAAGCAGCCAGTTTCTCTAAGGATATATTACATCATACACCCTTTTCTTTTGACACGGAAAGAAACCTAACTTGTCCTCATGGAATACTAAAAAAACAGATTACTAGGCTCAAACTACACAAGAAAATACTACTCCGTACATCACACCTATAGAAGCTACAAAATGAGCAATATAAAAATGATGATTATAACTACAGGCAGAGCTTACAACCAAAAACCTTCTTATTTCATTGTTGTATCAATGTATTTCTTCAATAAAATTTAACTTAAATCAATATTATGGAACTATTCTCACATCGAAATTGTACCAATGTATTTCTTCAACATAAATGGACTCTATTAAGTGTTCATGATTTTGACCCATGTTCTACAGAGACAAAGAACTCCTTAGGATTTTGAAGGTTCCAAAGATCATAACTCACAAGCATATGCAATTAACCTAGGAAAAAGTGGAAATGATTGCAAGTGGAAAAATGTGAAAAATTTGAATCAAAGAATTATCATACTAAGATCCCTAACTAAAGTTTTTTGTATAGAATTAACTGAGGTTTAACTTTAACATAACAATCTAGAGACTCATATATGAAACACATGTATAAAAGGTAAAAATGATTTCAAATTCATTACCTCCAATTGCATTAATATCCACACTGCCAAGAAGTTGCTCCTTCCATTTCCTCAAACTTTCATCATCCTAAAGCCATGAGCACAAGACAGATACAAAATTAGCACAAAAACAATAAAACTTTGTTGCTACTACCTCTGCCAGAATCAGTTGTCGCGATACGAGTTTAGATTACACTTTCATCGTGACAACTAATTCCGACGGTCCTTAGGAAAGACTAACAGAAAACAGGAAAAACCTTGTCTTTCTCCAACTGGTCTTTCAATGAGCATTGTGGACCCAAATCAATCTTACTCTCTGCATCATCATCATCTTCATCATCCTCAATAGTAAGAACAGAATCTTCACTTAATTTCCTAGTTAGTTTCTCCTTGTTAGGCTCATTAAAACTAACACCCTCTTCCTTTTCTTTGACATTCAGAACATCAGTTAAATCACCAGAAATTTCTAGCTTATTTTCATCAAAACCCATGATTTTTAGAGCTTCAAAACCTTCTCAGAAAACCAAATTTAAATACAAAGAAAACCTTGAAATAAAATAAAAAGAAACAAACATTTTTTAAATTTTAAGGCTCCCCCAACCGACCCCTACAATTGAAAGGAACCCAATAAAATGGAGGGTATGTGTGACAAATAAGGGAGCAAAAAAATCACCAAATCTAAATCAAAGTAAATATTTTTTTAAGCATCCTTTACTTGGGTTTTTAATGGTAATTTTAAATAAACACAGAAAGAGTGTGACCAGGGTCAAAGAATCCTAGAAAAAGATGCAGCAACTTGCAAAATAACAAAAATGGAGAAAAACCCAAGAAGGATAAGCCTAGGGGAAAGTAGAGACACCAAGAAAGGAATGAAAACAGAGGAGAGAGAAAGTTAGAAAGTGCAAAAAAAGGTTAGAATTAGTCATGTGGTGATCCGAAATTCAGGAATAAATATGAGAGAAGATAGTGCAGGAGAAGATCATGCAAGCCACTTTTAAAGCAGGACAATTCCTTTTTTATTAATATCTTAACAACTCTATTCACTTTACATGTTACTTCAAGTCTTCTAATTATTATGATCAAATCTTCAAGGTTTCCAATTTTAATGTACTATGTAATGTAATCTTTTCCTAATTCGAAAAATTTAAAACGCTCTTAGATAGTGAGATATGTCGAGAATATAAAGGTAAAATTTTTACTAATATCGGAGATCAACTTATCATTGCTCCTTCTAACCAACAGTCTAACAAAACTGTTACAAAGATTGCCTAAAATAAAGGTTAAGAGGAGGAATAATTTAACTCTGAACTAGTTTTATTTTGGTGCTTTGTGTTAGATGACTAAACACTTTGACAGTCATTATTTGTATACACCCTTCTTGTACAAGAATTTGTAGTTCTGTTGTTGCAGCTCATTAAGCTTAATGGTTGACTTAATAATTTGCAATGATTAATAACAAGATAACCGGAGGTAGGTGGCATATCCCCTCAAGTGAGCGGTATGTATGGCAAACAAGCCTTTATTCCCCCATGAACAATTAAGAGAACCCCACAGACCTAATCAATGCACAACTAACTACATACAGATCATTATGATGATTTGCGAGCGAAAGGAAAACAGAAGTATAACTTCATACTTTTTTATTTCTCTTGTTGTACCTAAAAGGAAATATAATCTTGTATCAATCACGACTCTCTATCCTGATCGAAAAAAAAAAAAAAAAAAAACTTGGTCTATGCACTAGTTAGATTAACATTTTCAAAAGAGCGTGCCAAAATTGAATTATAGAGTAGGAAATCAGTTCTTATGACTCGAGCATAATGAATACATAGAGTATATCTCAAACAATTAGACATTATCCCTGTATTAGAATTGTTTTAATAAAATGAAGGGTCCATAATATCCTATAAGGGCTATTACCAAAAATGTCATGCATGTATGCAATACAGACACTTAATGCCAAGCAAGATTACGCACCGAAATGGCTCTAGACATCTATTTGCTCTCCCATTGAAAGTTAGAATTGTTAATCAGATCCCCATTTCTTCATAATTCTCTCTTTAGCACTACTTTGGGCTGCCTCCAGTTTCATTTCTTCAAACTGTGCATCATTTCCCGTAAATGATCTTCCAGTTATCATTGATGTGACGTAAGTGAAGCCGTTTTTTGTACTTCGCAAGGCAAACAGAAGGGGATTGATGATTACAGCCAGCAGCAGGTCTCCTTTGGCAGCTACAAGGTACTGTACAATGCAGTCCACAAAAGTGGAAAAACATAAGAAAGGAAGAACACGAGGAGAGATGGTTGAACTGTACTAAAGGAAATATAAATTTTATACCAGAACAAGAAGACCCAATATAGCAAGACAAGCTTGTTGTGCTTCTTGCCAAAAGTTATCATCATTAGACCAGCCAAATCGCCCACCCCAACCAAACCACCCTCCACCACCAGCATTACCTCCTCCTCCACCAACTTCTTCTCTCTTCTTAATTTCTTGGTCCCATTTTTCGAATTTCTCCTTGTTTCCACCAAGTGCACTTTCTAAGGCTTTCCTAGCTTGCTCCTGCAAAAAGCCAAGTCAATGCTATTAGATTGCCTGCATACAAAATCACAAATATTCAAAAGATGCAGGGTATGGCACTAGAATCTTGATAGGCATAAAAATGTAAAATTTGATAGATGCCATATATACTGCAGGGAGAGATTGGATCCTCCAAGAGCATATGCCGAAAGATGCCATGAAAGGACAGTACTCTACTGTAAGATCACCCTAGAAAGTTCCATATACTACAAAAAACTAGAAGTTTTCTTTACGTAGCTTTGATACGAAAATAGAAATCATTATCAGTGGAAAAAACAAGTACACATATAGGAGGGAAACTGTCTTCTAATCAGGAAACTAAATTACAAATTATGCCTATTTTTTTAACCTATCCAATCAGAC
Organism: Chenopodium album; assembly: GCF_948465745.1. Taxonomy (NCBI): domain Eukaryota; kingdom Viridiplantae; phylum Streptophyta; class Magnoliopsida; order Caryophyllales; family Amaranthaceae; genus Chenopodium; species Chenopodium album. The sequence continues at coordinate 32,909,025 of NC_137857.1, read as the reverse complement.
AACTCATAACCTCAGCCCATGGTGATTTTGGATAAGCTTATTAGTATACTCCTCATATGTAGAGAAAATGAGCTTAAGCAACAACAATGAGATCAACCAACTGCTACTTTGTACGTAGATAGCAGCATGTCTAATACATGTATATATATGAATAACATGAAGTAGTAGACAGCCCATAGCAGAGTGTCAAACAACCAACTACAAGTAAAATGAATATGAACAATCTGAACATATAAAGATGTAATCATGATTAATCAATTATGAGATGCATGCCTGAGAATGCTGAAACAAGTCACTTTTAGAAAGCCTCCATATTTGTACTATAATTCATTCTAAAAAGGTCTGTAACTTAGAAATTACCAAGCAACATATCAAATCTTAATTGAGGGTCAACTCTAACAACAGATATATCTTGTTGCAATTGCGATTCAACCCAATATGGGCAACACCTAATGTGAGTTAGACTGTTAGAGCCCTGGAGGAAATTTGGGGCAATGTTTCCATGTGAAATGCGACACTGCCTTAAAATTATTATGGATAGTAAGAAAATTAACTATTGTCACTAAAGCCTATTGAGGAATTTTCTCCATACTTTTCTTGTTCCACATGGGACCACATCAATGGAAGTTTTCACAGTATGCTGCACATCAACAGACTAGGCTCTAGGACTCATCAGTTTAAGAGCTTCTAAGTACTGATCCAGTGTCGTTTCACAAGAGGGGAAGAAGGGGAAAAGGATACTTTTTAAATAAATAAAAAAAAGCATTTGGTTGGAGGAATTCAGCCACCAAGTCCAGCTCTTTGGTATCCAAAGTATATATAGTAATGAATAAAGGCTACACTTCTGTGATGGTCATCACCGCCAGCTAGTTGAATAGTTATATATTAAGGTACCGATAAAGAGTTGGTGTGTAATTTCATCCAAACTCTCCCACTTCCACAACCAAATATATCTATCTTTTTGTTAATTAATTTTCACTCATACACACACCTATAGGGCTATAGTTGGTTAATAAGCCAAATTGAAATTTGATCATGAAAAATGCACTCAAGTGAACCACGGATATTCATGAGGGAGATTCCGATCAAACTACCTCCCTCAAACAAGTCATCTGTGCAACTGGATAGCGCGCTAGTACAGGCTTACAGCATCCAACACTTACACAGTTACAGTAGCTATCACAGTTTTAGTACACAGGACAAAGGCAGTTACTACCTAAAACAAAAACAAGTTTTCACCTTTTGGCCACACCATTTCAACCAGGCAATAATTATGTATTTACATCAATCTATTAAGTAGGGTTTCTATAAACATTGATTAGAGGAGCTTGCAAATTCACTATATGCTACTGCAAGCTAGGTCAATATCATAATTATCAATTAAACATCTTAGAGAAAAATCATATAAATTATGTAATAACTAACTCTTAGATATCGAAGGAAAACATATACTGTACTTCGTAATTATCTCCCAGAAAATTCAGAAAAATTCTTGACCCCAAAATCCAATTGCAAGAAAATCAGCCAAATTCTATCATTATATCAAGGTATAGCAAAATCCCATTTCAAATTAAAACCACTATATTGAGAATATCAAGGTATAACAATTATTTTCAGCATAGCATATAGATTCAACAATTTGCCCAGACAATAATATCTCAAAACAACACAAAATCAACAGCAAAAAAAAGGGGAATAAAATATAGTTTACCTGCTTTCGATTATCTGAGAAAAGGCAAGAAAATCTGCCATTACAGCGTAATTGAAGACTCAAAGCAGCAAAATTTTGATGGCGAGATGAGGAAATTAAAGAAGATAAAGCTGGGGTTTTGCTGGGAAGAAGGCTAAGGTTTAGAAGTTGGGTCATTTTGGCTTTCCTTTCATTTCTCCCACTTTGGACAATACTCACTTTGTAGGATTTCTTGTTCAAGTGGGTGGGTGAGTCCTAGGCTCTTAGCTTCATGCTTGGTGTTGATTGAGTGAGTGATCCAATTCGATTTTGAATGTAACTAGGGATGTCAGTGGGGCGGGTCAAGTAGGAGACCCGCCCCATCCCCGCCCCAGTGGGGCGGGGATGGGTCTTGGTTTGGTGGGTGGTGGGGCGGGGATGGGGATGAAAACGATACCCGCCATGGGTGATGGGGCGGGGGTGGATTTTAAGTTGTACCCGCCCCACCCGCCCCACTTCGTACCCGCCCCATCCCCACCTCATACCCACATATACTTTTATATTATTTTATAAAAATAATTACGTGAAATAAATATTAATTATAATATTTTGTACTACACTTATGTTATAAACAAAAATGTGTGTAATATTAAGAATATTTTTTTTAATATTATAATCCGTATTAATTATGTAGGATTGTGTATTTGAGACACGGAAATTTGGTGGGTCTTGGGTGGGGATTAGGCGGGTATTTGGTGGGGATTAGGCGGGGATGGATATCCAAGTGGGGGGTGGGGCGGGGATGGTTTTGGAGTTGTACCCGCCGGGGCGGGGATGGGGATGAATATTAGACCCGCCGCGGGGATGGGGATGGGGATGGGGATGAAAATGATAGGTGGGGATGGGGATGGGAAGGCCAACATCCGCCCCGCCCCGCCCCATTGACATCCCTAAATGTAACCATGTAAGGATGTCACTTGGTCGGGTTGGCTCATAGAATGGTATGTGTATTATTTGTGTTTGTCGTCTTGTTGGGTTGTGGTTAGTTTTGGGCCATACTTTCTGAAAAAACACGACAAAATATGACTCAACACGATAAAGCGTGCTGATAATTAATTATATTGTATGTATAAATAGCATTGCGATACGCCGATATGTGAACTTAGGTCGGATCTAACCCGCCCTTTTGAATATTTTGGCATGATAGTTAGTGGGCACAATGGCACATAGACCAAATTTAGTCATGTCCAAGGCACCACACACGTAACACATCAAGCAAAAATCATAATTTACTTCATGAAAGACGTGTTTAATAAGTAAATGTTGCAAATATAAATAAATTGATGTCTTTGAATCAATGTGTGAAATTTTAACGAGATTTGTATACCCTTTTTTTATTTTTGTGTTTAAAGAGCCAAAGAGCTAGGTGAGAATCGATCCCAGAATCTAATGGAACCGGGAGGAAAGCTCTAACCATTTGAGCAATCCCAGGATCTACGAGCTTTTGTATACTTTTTGTGGGTCCCAGAAATGAAAAAAAAAAAAAAACGGGAAAAAAGGCGGTAATTGAAAAATTAGGGAAAGTTGCCCAAACACTCCAAGAAGATAGGGATCAGGTTGGGAACGATGAGAGGATGGGTTTTTGACACTTTGGTACATCCCATATTACCCTTATTGTGCGTTTTTCAAGGTTTGGTTGTTTTGGATCGGGAATGGTGGTAATACTAATTGCCCATAGTTACATTCTTTCCATTACTATTGTCAAGTCACATCACATCACTGTTATGGTCATATGACATCAATTATATGACATTATTGTACTTTTATGAAATCACCATTGTCAATGTTACTATATCATGACATCATTATATTTCAAAATTTCCCCATCATCAAAATGGAAACAAAACTCATTCTTGGTACTTTATAGACATCTTTATAGGTGTCTTCTGGTCTCAAACCACCTTATATGACACCAAGAGTCATCCCATACATTCAGCTCATTTTTTGAAAATTTGTCAAAAATGGACCCGAAATCATGTATTATAGCCTTCAATTTTGGATAATTTTTCACGTTTTTGGACCCGAAAAAATATTTTGCCGAGATGCTTTCCACGTATACTAATACACGTCGGAAGTCCATTTGGGTGGGTAAAACCATCCAATGTGCGTGCCTCTAATCTGTCAATTTACCCTTTTACAACTTGCACTAATTTCATAATTAAACTCAAGGCCGCCATGGACATTTATGACACCATATAATGATCATTTACGGTTCCAAACGACATTAATATGACCCCTGGGATCCCCTAATATCTCGAGACTTTCCGACACTGGGCCCAAAACCTTCGAAATTGCCTAAAAAGCTTCCATTTTGCAAATTTATGACTTTTATTTTAGCCGGAAGCTAAAAGGCCGAGAAGCCTATAGAAGCTTCCAGGAGTCCAATTAGGTGGGTGGAACCATCAATTTTGCCTTTAAGCATCCAACTTCTCCATTTTCGTACACACCTCTTGTATTGGCTATAAGCTTTCACAGGGCCTTTATGTAGCCCACTAGTGGTCGTATATGGGTCCAAATACGTTATATGATCCCGGGAAGCATGCCATAGACTTTCGTGAATGTATGACACCAGGTTCCCACACCTTCTAAATTGCTCCGTTTCATGTATTATATCCTTCAAATTTTGCTTCTGTACATCTTTTTTTCACTCAGTGAGATTTTGCATCTAACTACTTCCATGGGTTCCCAAAGGACCTTTGGAGATATGAATAGTGTCCGTAACCATCTCACTCATCCTTAATCATCATGTCTTAAGGCAAAGACAACATACCCTCAAATGGTTGATTACATGCCTTGCCCTTGGGTGCAATGCCTTGTGCACATGCGACAAGCCCTCTTGCACCATCCAACACCCCAACACATAGGCTATGTGACTTGTCTACATCCCATACTTAGCATTTTTTGGCATATAACATGCACCGCTAACCTCGTTTCCCAAAATATAGGTGTTTTAATTTTAGGGAATAGGGTGGGGGAGGGATGAATTGAAGCAATATAGGGTTAAATCTCAGTGGATCACGCTAACCTCGTTTTCCAAAACATAGGTGTTTTTTAGGGAATAGGGTGGGGGGAGAGATGAATCTCAGCGACATAGGGTTGAATCTCGGTCGTGGCAGCAAGGCCACTCTGCCATTTACAATACCCCGTCTTGTATTTAAGTCATCTGTAAAGGAATCAACCCGATGCTCAGTAGGAATTGTACTTCAAGGCGGCTCTCGTGACGCATCCATCGTGCGAGATTAGCCTACGACACGTGCCCTTGGGGGCCGATGCCCCTAATGTAGGATGACAATTGTGCGGCGGGCGCATGCGTCGCTTCTGGCCCGGATTTAATTTGACTTAGAGGCGTTCAATCATAACCCAGCACACGATTGCTTCGCGCCATTGGCTTTTCAACCAAGCGTGATGACCAATTGTGTGAATCAACGGTAATTAATTAGTTTTCACTAAATATATATTGTTGTTACAAAGGATATCATATATACTCATCATTCTTCACATGGATATTGCTTGATATAATCTTTATGTTTTTTTAGGGCTTGTTTGGCACCATTTTTGGTTTTCAGTTTCTTGGTTTTTTGAAAACTAAAAACCAAAAACTGGAAACAAGAAAAAGGTTTTTCCACTTTTTTGTTTTATTATGATTTTAATAAGTTTAAATAATTTTTTATTTATTATGTGACATATATCATATACTTATAATAAACAAAAAACCAAAAAACAGAAAACCACAGCAATGCCAAACGAGCCCTTAGTATGTATAGTTTGATTTCTTATGAATGTAATGACCTTTGAACTTTCCATTATTTTATGTTACTAATATAGGAAATAAAGTAATTTTTAATAGATAAACACCACTAAAAATGAAAAGAAGAACAATTTGTATGCACATACAACTACTATGGCATTTAACAACTACTCCAGTTGCAAAATCCCAATTAGATTATCCATTTGACAAGTGGTTATAAGTGATAGTGTGGATTTTAATTTAGTTTATAAGTTTATAACTATGAGATAAATCAATGTCCATTGTCATGGTAAATTAGTAATAGTAGGTTACTCAAAATATTAGTTTTTCTACACAAATTTTTATTCTATCGATTACTACTTGATAGTTTGTTTTTGATGTTAGGTTGTAAATTAATAAGGGAAATTTGTCAAAAATAAGTCAATCTTTGCTTGGTTAGCTCAAAATAAGCCAACTTTTGAATTAACTCAGAATAAGTCGACTTTTATAATATATTTCTCAAAATGGGTCAAAACCTGTTATATTAAAAGTTAACCGGTTGTTAAGGTAAAGCATGACACATGTCATTATGCGGTTGGTCCTTTTTTGGAAAAAAAATATTTAAAGACATAATCTAATTAATTAATGAAATAAAAACTTTTTTAAATTAACAATTTTAAATAAAATCTTGAATCATAATTAACAATTAAATTAATAAAATTAAAAAATAAAAATCTCAAACACCTCCACTCACCCACACCAGCCCTCCCCCCCGCCAGCAGCCGGCGGCCGGCGACTGCTTCTTTCCCCCGTCGTCGGCCTAACTATCCCTTTCGCAATTCCCACTTCTCCAACCTAACTTTCCCTTTCATCCCTCATTCCCTCCCCCTTCCCTGAGAACCTAATCAGTCCCCCTCCCCCAATTCAAATCCTTAATTCAACAGCCCCCAACCCCAAGACCCTAAACCCAGCCCACGAAACCACCTGACACGACACTAGCAGAGGAAATGGGTGGTGTCGCCATGTCGGGGTAGGGGTCGGGAAGCAACCAACGGGGATGGGAAATTATTAAACTAACGGAGTAGGGTGTCAAGAGTGGGGGGAAAGGGAGGGGGATGGGTCGCCGGCGCCAAGGGATGGAGGTGGTCGCCGGCGCCGGCCTCTGGTAGGGGTTGGCAGTGGTTTGGGGGAAAGGATGGCTGGGCTTTTTTTTTTTTTATGATTTGTTTTTTTTTTTTGAAGGATATGATTTGTTTTTTTTTTTTTTTTTTTAAATGTTTATAATTTTTATTTAATATAATTATAGTTAAACACTTAATTAGATTTAATAAAGTAATTTTATACAAAAAAAAAATGACCTGTTTGGTAGGTTGTAGGTCATTTGGCCTATTAAAAGAAAAAACCCCTTAAAAGTCGACTTATTTTGAGTTAATTGAAAGGTTGACTTATTTTAAGCTAACCACGGGAAGGTTGGCTTATTCTTGACAAATTTTCCAATTAATAATGGACATCATAACTAGTGCGATCGTCAAACATGCCATTTATTGGTTTATGATAGTTTAACCTAGACCTGGCAAACAGGTCATTCGGGTCGGGTTCGGGTCGGGTCAAGTTCGGGTCAACAAATGTTCGGGTCGAGTCGGGTCGACTCGGGTTTCGGGTCAAGTTCGGGTCAGGTCAAGTTCGGGTCGGGTTAAGTTCGGGTCGGGTCAATTCAGGTCGAGTCTTTTCGGGTCGGGTCAATATTTAGGATCAATTTTCGGGCCAATTTCGAGTCGGGTCAATTTCGGTCGAGTCAACTCGGGTCGGGTCTATTCGGGTCAAGTTTGTGTTGGGTCACCAATATAAATTCACTTAAAAAAAATAGTTGGAAAATAAAGTAAAATCGTTTAAAAAAAAAAAAAATCTTGAGTACCTATTACTTAGAAAATAAAGAAGCCTTAAAACAAGTAATTAACCATTTCATCCTATTCTCTTATTATTCGGGTCAATTCGGGTCGGGTTGATTGGGGTCAATCAATTCGGGTTAAAATTGGGTCGGGCCACTTCGGATTTCGGGTCATTTCAGGTCGGGTCAAGTTCGGGTTTCGGGTCAGGTCATTCGAGTCGGGTCACTTCGGGTCATCGGGTCATGCTCGGGTCAACTCCATTTCGGGTCGGGTTCAGGTCGGGTCGGGTTAGTTCGAGTTCGGGTCATTTTCGGGTCAATGATTTTGGGTCAACTTCAGGTTACGGGTCGGGTTATTCGGGTCGGGTCAATCGGGTCGGGTCAGGATTGCCAGCTCTAGTTTAACCCAACCCGAATACCCGATAAAACACAGGCCTCTCAATTGGGTAAACGAGTCCGTATCAAAAATCTATCAGTCGATCAAGAAGTCTTCCAATTGCTGAAATCAATCTAAAAAACCCCAGAACCAAATCTCAGTCTTCTTCTTCCTGAAAAAACCACAAATTTCCCAGAAAAGAGGAGAGAGAAAGCAGAATTATGGCGGAAGATCTAGTATTGGACACAGCAATTAGAGACTGGGTTTTAATACCCTTATCAGTTGTGATGGTTCTCATTGGTGTTCTTCGTTACTTCGTCTCTAAGCTTATGCGCACCTTCCAAACCCCTGATGGCAAGATCGTCAAAGAAGGGTAATTCTCTTCCTATGTAAACCATTTTGTTACTAATTTGATTTTGGGGATGAATTTAATAGGGTTAATTTTTCTGGGTTGTAATTTGATTTGGAATTGAATTTGCAGGCAAGTGATAATTAGGGCTAGGAATTTGAGATCATCTGCTGATTTCATCCCTCTTAAATCGTTTCGTGCACGTCGTACCTATTACAGCAATGAGGTCACTCTTTCTATCTCTTAATTTTTGTAATATTAGCTTTTGAATTGGAATTTGGAGGAAACTTGTTTACCTTTCAGCTGTAAATTGGTGAATTTGTTACTCCGCCCCTTTTTTTCTCTGGGGTTTTAGGCATTTTTGATAGCTTGATTTTCACTTGTTAAACTATGGTGTTGTGAGTGTGGCTCACTTTGATGGGTAGCTTGCTATGTGCAGTAGTTTAAGCTTGGTGTTGATTAGTTGAACAAAAGATGAGATCTTGGCAATTTATTTTAAATTGGAGAGAAGTATTATGCTGCATTAGCAATAGTAGTGATTCGAGCTATTCTGATTTTGGCCTTCTAAGACTGTTTTGTTTTTTAACTTGTGAATCTTGGTTGATTTCTTATGACCTGTAAGTGAAGAGTGTTGAAGATTAATTCATCCCTTGAAGTTATTGTTCTATTAATACTCGCCATAGGAGAATTGAGGGATTAGTCACCATATAAGCGCATTAAGGATTTAGGAATCAGATGCACAGCAATGGCAATAAATTATGTATATAGAAAATGGAGAAAATGAATTCTGTTGCAACTTGAAAGGATCATAGCCATGTGGACGGGATAGTTGGACAAACTTAAGGAGCATTTAAGAACTTAAGAGGGTGGATTCAGCCATATCTGGGGATTTCATTTTCACTTGAGGTGTCCAAGTATATATTTTTGGTATCAACATCTGAAGCATATTCTTGATTTTAGGATTTTATTTAGTTTTATGTCACTGCTTAGTGGGGTGATGGAGTGAGAACTGAAGTGTGGTGACTGATCATTTAGGAAAACTTCAAATGCGGCTCCTTCGTGATATATGAGAAAATAGTTTTTAGTTCTTTGGTTTGCTAACTCATACATTTGGCAATGACAAGTTGGAAAAGGGAGAGGAAGCTGGCGCCTAGGGAGGAGAGAGAAAATGGGGTGGTCCTACCATGGGAGAGGAGATAGAGTATAGTGGGTAATAGAGAGGGATAAGTGAAGTGGGTTTGTTATGGAGGAGGGAGAGAGTAAAGAAGTGATATGAGAGTAAAACCAACATTAGTGGGTTTGTTATGGAGGAGGGAGAGAGAAAAGAAGTGATATGAGAGTAAAACAAACATTTTTTCACATAAAAGTTGCCTAAAATTGAATATGTCAACTAATTTGGAATGGAGGAAGTACAGTGTAGTGAACAAAGAGGTTGCTCTTAGAGGATTTCTCACATATGCTATGATATGTGTGACCAGGGTTTTGTCCATTTTTTGATAAGGAATGAGATTTGAGGTTCAGGAATGTGTTGAAAAATCAACATCTTTATATGCAAATTGTGGCTCCTTGTTTGTTTTTCTCATCAATGATCACATACTAAATTTGAATGGCCTAGCTATCTCCATGGGTTGTATCATTATCTTTTCAAGCATCCCCTTTGTTTCGTAATAATCGCATCACTTTCCTTTTAAATTATAGTAATTGCTACACTTCCTTATTTTGTAAGGACCCACCATTATTTTCTTAATTCTCTCTTCTATTAACCCCACGTACGCTACTTTTTGTATTTATTCTATCTCTTATTAACAATTAAATATATCCCTACCAACTATACTTTATATTATTAAATTCCTCTTTTGGCCCACAGCCTATATTCTTCCTAAAACTATGTGCCACACTTACTATTGTTATTACGAAATAGAGGGAGTATCTATACTGTGTTTGGAAACATGATTGAAGGGGAAGGAAGAGGAGGAAAATAGGAGGAAGGGGAGGCAAAGAAAGGGATGGGTAAAATGGAGCTCTACTTTCTCTCCAACACTATATTTGGATAACAACAGTGAAAGGAAAGGGACAGGAGGGAGAGATTGTCCTTCCATTTTCCTTCCAAAATCTCTCCAACAATGTAGGAATTTGGTTTATCAAAAGGGAAAGAAAAATGGATCCCTCTCATTCCTTTCCTTTTACTTGCCCTATGTCTTATCTAAATAAGGGAAATGATACCCTTATTTTTCTCTTCCCTCCCTTTTCCTTCAAATATTCCTACCCAAACATAATGCATATCTCTCTCCAATTTTGAAATATGTTGTTTATTAAGGATGAAGGACCTATTGGGCTCTCCCTCTTCATTCTCTTCCTTCTCTTAACCCCTTATTCAAACAAGGGAACTTGTTTCCCTACCTCTCCCTTTCTTTCCTTCCTTAACCAGTAAGGCAGTAACCAGAGGCAATGTATTCAGTCTTTTAAGGGACCACTCACATAGTGGTTCCTTTCCATAAATATTATGTATCTACATATTTGCTTTGATATGCTTGATAAGGGTTTGTCCATTTTTTGAAAAAACTGAGCTGCAAAGCTGATATATGTGCTGTAATCATCATTTTTATACACTACACTAGTACACATGATCTTAGGATAAGGGGTGGGAGAGGCTGTTTTTCTTGATGATGTAAGCTTTCACGAAAGATTGTTTTCTTTGTTTCTAGTTCTGTCATTATTTTCAATAGCATAGATTGCAGTGTCTCTGGCTAAGTGGCAATATATTCAGTCCTTTAAGGGACTGCTCCATAGTGGCTTCTTTTATTTAAATTGTACATATCTACTAATTTTCTTTGACTTGTGAGGTAATGGTTTGTCTTTTTTGACAAACTGAGATGTGAGGCTGAGAAATGTGCCAAAATTTCAGTTTTATACGCCAAGCACAATATGAGGATTCTGGTTAAAGGGTGTCCAAGGAGAGGGTGCGGCATAGGTTGTTTGTCTTTTATGCTGAAAACTTTGATAATATCTTATTTTCTTTGTCTATAGTTCAGTGGTTGCTTTTCAACACTATATATTGCAGTGGCTCCGACAATGAATTTAGTCTATTAAGAGACTGGGCGGACTGCTCACATATTTCCTTTCCTTAAATTTTAATTTTCTCAATATCCTTGTTCTTTGGGTTTACTAGAGGTATATATTGCAGCCATTTAGGTACGCCGTCTTCATTGATATATTGATATAGGCACCCCTTTCCATGCCCTGTTTATGCTCTTCAGAACTCTGATTACGTTTAGTTCCATTGGTTTTTGTCTATTCTAGTGCATTTTAGCAGTTTGATTTAGCAAAATTTTGAATTTGTTTTTTGCATTTTAATTTGCCCCTTTTGTTTTCCACTTTATGTACCCCCTCCTCTTTTCAAGGGAAGCCCCATACAATGGAGCTGACATGTCTATTATGCATAACTATTTGCCAAATAGGAAATTGACTGAGTTTCAAAAATGCAGGAGAATGGACTTCTACATGTACCCAAAGGCCAAGCTCCACAAGCTCAAGCTCAAATGTTCTCTGACCCAAACATGGCCATGGATATGATGAAGAAAAATTTATCTATGATCATTCCTCAAGTAAAGGAGTTTCTTTAGTTTGCTCATTGAATTGATTCTTTACTTTAATTTACTTATTAATCCTTCTATTTCTATTTGCAGACTCTCACTTTTGCTTTCGTGAACTTCTTCTTCTCTGGATTTGTGGCAGGTCTGCTCTTTTTCTTCTGTTTATTCTAAAAAAATCTCTCTTCTCTGTGTTTGATGTTTGAAGTTACCTGGTGTCTTTCTTATTGTTTCCTGTGCATGTTTTATTTCTTAGCTCTTTCATCTCATGTTGAGTTCTAACTTTCATCTGTTGTTATCTTTTCTCTCGATTTTTGACCCTAGTTCTAGAAATTGCATGAAATTCTGAAGGCTTTCCTTGACTTGGAAGTGTCTTTTATGCACTCTGAAATAGAAAATGTTTTTTTTTTTTTTTTTTTTTTTTTTTTTTTTTTTTTTTTTTGTTTTTTCGTTTTTTTTGGATTTTTTTTTTTTTGTTTTGTATATATGTATAACATATCTATGTTCCATTTCATCTGTAATTTCAACATGAGAGTTTTTTATTTTTTGTTTTTTTTATTTAATTGTATATTAATTTTTTTTTTTTATTAACACCTTTTTGCTGATTTTGCAGCCAAAATCCCATTTCCTCTGACCCAGAGGTTCAGGTCAATGCTCCAGAATGGTATAGATTTGAGCACTGTTGATGTGAGCTATGTCAGCAGTCGATCATGGTAATTTGTTCATTTGAAATATACTAGCTTTTTTTTTTTCTTGCGGAAGCTGGATTTTTAGGAGAATGTGCATGCTTTCATGTTTGATTTTAAGTTGTCCATTTCCCATTTTAATTGAATTTTAATTTTCTTTTCTTTCAGGTATTTTCTCAACTTGTTTGGACTACGTGGTTTTTTCAGCTTGATTCTAGGGGAGGAAAATGGTATATTTTTATTACTGTCACAATTTTGTTCAGCTTGATTGGATCATTAAATATTTAGAGCAACCTATTCTTATATACGAGACTTTTTCCCTTTTAATAATTTGTATCTACTAATATTTATATCTATTTTATATTTAGCTATGGATGATACGCAACGCATGATGCAAATGGGTGGATTTGGCTTTGACCCATCAAAGGTATGCCTTTTCTGATAAAGATAGCAAGGGTCCATGTATGGCAAATTCTTGAGAACAAGAAATTATTGGCTCTATGGTGGTTGGGTAGCCCCTTCTCTTAAGGTGGCCCAATAGTGTAACACAGGCTTTTTGTCCGCCTTTTGCTGAAAGACCTAACATTCATGAACTACATTAGAGGGTTGGTTATCTTATTGTGATTAGTAAGGGGATTCAATGGGAAGGGGAGGTGTGAGCTAAGTATTCTGTTTTACTTGTTTGAATAAAGATCGGGTTTGATTAGGGGAAAGTGAGATAATTTAATAGGGTAGAGTAATCCATTTTATGCCCTATTATTGGTTATCAGTTCAAATATTTCCAATTTCGTAAGTTTTGGTAGGAAAAAGCAAAAAAACATACAAGTACCATCTTCATTTGTCGTTTCATTCGTTTTATTCCAAGAAGAGAGTATTTTTTTTTTTCCCTTCTCTCCCATCTTTTTTTCTTCCCTTCAAAGTTTTGCACTAAAACTCTAGAAAGTCCAATACCTGAATACCGTATGGCTTTTGTTTCATGTGTATGATACCTGGATACCCTTGAATCCTTGAGGCTATGTCCGAGTCATCTTTAACCCAGAACATGTTATTGTTCAGTTACTAATTTGTCTACCCCACTGTATTGATTGATATGATCGTTTAAAGGTATTTTTCTGATTTATAATGATGGCTTTTGCTTTTGTGTAATCATAGAGCTTGGGTGCTGAGAAAGATGGGCTCGACATCGTTCAGCATGATTGGGTCCTTCCCAAATTTGAGCAGCGAGCTGAGGCAGTCTTGAGGAAACTTGTCAAGTAATGAAATGCTCGAAGCTTCTTTAGGTGCTCAATAGAATTCAGAGAGTTCAGACTGGCATTCAAATTCTTATCCATTGAGCCAGCATATTCATCGTTTACGTTAAAAAATACATCTGATTCAGGTGCCCCTGATTTTCTAATTTTGGAAGAGTGCAGGAAATTTGCACTTTTATTTATTTACCAGATTTTTGTAATTATATGTGATGCACGATGCTTTAAGTTTTCTAATATCGGATGTCATCTTGTACAAGTAATTCCTAGGCATTTACAGATTTACTGCAACATGCAAGTGTAACTCAGCTTGATTATGTCCGATTCATAGTTCAATTAGAAGCGAAATATTACTCTGTTTTGAGGTTATTGTTTTCTCATCTTACATTAGTACTATTGGGAGGCTTTTGAGAGTTTATACCAGAATTGCAGTACTAGATTTTCCTTCATCTATTCATAACTTGGCGTTGGCATTTTGGCGTTGACTAAATACTCAAATCTTGACATTGTGTGAGATTCTCTTGACTATAGGTTGTTATGGTAAACCCCTATCTGAATTTATTATGTTATGTTCCAATCAATAATGCATAATAATTAGTTTTGATCAAATGTAACTGGATAAGTGGATAACTAGTAATCACTCTGTATAAAAGCACTAGAAGTATAAACAAAAATTCTTTTTGATAAGTTAGAATTCAGTTTTAATCAGTAAATTTAGTTCTAATAAGCAGAAGAATTGATGATAATCAGTAGAACTAGACTTGATAGCTGGTAATGCTTTAATGGAGAACCTCTTGGGCGGGTTGGGCCTCTTAGTAATGAATTTTTTTTTTTTGAATGCTAGCATTGACACGGTAAGTACAGCTTCGGGACTCTCAAGAATGGTCCATGAAATGAGGCTAGGGGTGGTAGTTAGGATGAGAGGGGGACTGTAATGGTGGCTGTAGTGAGACGCGAGGCACAGTGGGGTGGTCTGTGGAGGTGGCACGCGGAAGCAGCAGTGTGTCGGTATGGGTTGTAGCTTGCTTATAGGCTGTGTTTCTATAAGGTCCACCTTAAAAGCGATGCACGTACATGTTATAGGTGTCAAACAAAGGGTCATTGGACGTCAGCTATACGCCCTCTCACCTTATTCTTGACGATATTGACTCTCTTTAGTCTTTTGCGTTTTCTCTTTTGAAATAGACGGAGAATACCTTAGCTCTTATGCCTTGTTTCGATTTATTGAAAACAATTAAACTGAACTGATTGGAGCTGAGCTGAATTAAACTGAAGTGAAATTAAGATGAACACAACAGGCCCTTAGTAGCTCGACAAGGTGGGATACAAGATGTTGCAATGAATATTGTTTTGTTCCTTTCTCTTAAAGTCTTACGACTTTGATGGATATTGAGCTCTATTAATATAATCTCTATTGTTTTTTGGATTTATCAATAGAACTAGATGAAGAAATCAATTAATCCCAAGTCTACACTAATGTACTTTATATAGATTATAAAATTACTTGTTACCTTTGACAAATGCTACCTTATAAAAGTCACTACTTAAACAGTACTTGTATTATATTGTACAATTTCTCATTTTGATGATGGTCATTTTTTGAAATAGCCATAATTTAGTCATATAATACAATGGCCTAAATTATTGGATATTCTGTTATCCTACAAACATACTGTAGATTATTACCCTGCATAAAGTTGTGCACAAATGGAAGAAGATCAAGAAATGTAGCATCAATCTTTTCAAATAGAATTGATCGGCATGCCTTTGCTTTCTCGTCGTTTCTTTAAGAAAGAGATTGAAGGAAACTAAAGAGAGATGGTCAATAAAAGTGGGGTTTTGCTTTTCACAATAATTGAGCTAATATATGCTTATATTTCATGATTATGGTAAATTAGGGGGTACCACATTAATATATCTATAAAAGTGATGGGGTGGTTTAACTAAATAATCCCAACCAAAATTAAATTATGACAAAAACATCATACAAAAATTTCACACGGAACAAGTATATTTGTGGTAGATTTAAGTCATTTGTTATATTTTTAGGGTGGACAACAATGCCTTGACATTAACATATTTCCAAGGACAAAAAGAGTTGCATTTTTTTTGAAGTGACAAAGACTTGTAAATTGTAATTGCCTATTTTAAAAAAGAATCTAAATTGTACTCATCCAAGAGAGAAACAAGACGATTACATGTAGCGAGAAGATTCTGATAACTTTTGAAGATTGCTTGATTAAAATTCTACTCTATATTTCTAGATAATTATACGGAGTAATTAAGTTTATTATGTAGTACTCGCATTTACTATTACGAAACATTCTAATATGAGTTTCCATGGATATAGGACACCAAAGTATTTCTATAGATGCATTAAGGTTACATGCAAAAGGATGTTATCTTTAGATAGAGAAGATGATAGGATATTATATATGGATGTACCAAATCAAATAAATCCTAAATTACTTTGAAATACGCTAAGTAGCTTGACAATCTTACAAATTAATTTATCTTTCCTTTTTCATTATTCAATCATAAATTACTAGTTATCTTTAGCTTGAAAATTTTAGGTGAATTTTTCATGAGATTGTAACATTATCATTAATTACACTCCTAATTTCCTATATATATCCCTAATTTCAATTATAATAATCATAAAATTGTGAATGAATGAGTTTATTCAAGACATAATAATTGAAATAGGTTTTGAATAAAAGTTTGAGACAAGCATGCCCATCTGTTAGCTTTTGAGGTATAAAGTAAAAGAGTGTCTTTAATTAATTTGATGATTTAGTTGGGATGTTTTCGGAGAAACTTAGAATGATACAGGATATAATTTGACTAACTAAACTCAAGTAATGCCACGTATTCCCACTTTATTTAAATGGTAATTATCAAATTCCCACTTTCTTGGACAATTATTACTATTCCTCGGACCAATGGTGGATTAATGTATATACCATGAAGTTGTAAAAGAGAAAGGTTGTACTATATATGCCACAAAACTATAAAGAAGTTTCTATACCATTTAACCTAAAATTGGATGTTATAACTAAAGAAATCTCTTGAAACTTGGGAGTAGTCTACCACCTAGAGGTTCTACATGGTTAATTATACAAATACTACGTACGTTTGAAATCTCAAATGTACCTCTTGGAACTTTTTAAAAGGTCAATTGTAGAAAATACTATTAAGGTCATCATACCTCATGGACCATGTCTACCTATGATTATGAACCCATAATTAAAATTTTTCATGCATTCATGCTTAATTATACTCTGTATGAGACTCTTTCCAATTCAATGTCGGACGGTTTTATTTTTTTTAAATAATTTGTGTTTATTATTTTTTTAGTTGCCTAATAATTACCCGTACTAAACTAAGATCATCCCTCATTACCTCAAAATTAAGATTTTGTCACAAAGAAAAGGACTAGGAGGTCAAGTTGAAATCTCCCCCCCCCTTCAAAAAAAAAAAAAAAAAAAAAAAAAAAAAAAAAAAAAAGGAGGTCAAGTTGAAAAACTTAGAATCACTAGCTATACATATTACAATATTAGTTACTCTAATAACAATTAATAAATTAATTAAGAATAATACTGGAAATAACTTATCTTGAAAACCTATATAAAAAAAAGATTATATATCATACTCATTGTGAATAATCAATAAATCAAGAGCAAATAATGAATAACGTTTATTTTCACCAAATAAAAAAAATAATGAATAACGTTTATTGAAATATTGAAGAATTATCACCACAAAAATTAATCCCTTAAAGCCCACCATTAGTTGTGAAGTTCTCTCGTACATCAATTATTCAAGTGGATGAGTGGCCCTCAACATTACTAATTATAGTATTAAAAACCCAAAAAAAAAATAACTTTTTTAAGTTCTAATTTGATAATATTAATCTAAGATTATATAGTTGGAATTTCTTTCAAAAAAAAAAAAAAAGATTATATAGTTGGAATGGTCCTTATTAGTCTTCCATATAATTTATTATTTTTAGAAAGTTTACACATCTTATATTACATGGCAACTGTATATATAAACCTAGCTGTCCTTGACTAGGGTAGGGTCCCATTAACAAACATCATGGGTTCCATATCTTATCAAATTATTAAATTTTGTGGGGGCAAATTAATAACACATTTGAATCGGAACATGAGAGTATATATATGGCACAACAATAACATAAAGTTCCATCAATGATCGACCAAACATAAACGCCATACGAAATATGGCGTCTTAGGTTAAAGGTTTGTAACGCTCACACATGCCATGTCGTTATATATGCATGTTTTTTGACCAGAACTAGCTCGATCTTATTATCTGATTACTTGACTAATTTTATTTTTACGTTGTTTAAATAATTAGTAGTTGTTTAACGTATCAAGTTTCATTACCTATTGACTTCGATTTGGATCACGATTCAATTCTATGAATAACTAAATGCTTTATAGATTTTTTTTTTTTAAATATATTTATATATATACCAAAAATTGCTGGTAACAATTTGACTTTTAACATAATCATCGCAAAAAATTTGACCATTAATGTATTTAATAATCTATTTACAAAAAGTTAATATTATTGTGAACCTACACGATAAAACATAAAATCAAATTAATCCAACAACAACTACACTTATAATATTTGTTTTATGTATTAGTAAATTAATTATACCACCAAAAATATATCATTGTACAAGAGAGAAACTATTTCAATTATTTTGGTTCAGATATAGTAAAAATGTCGAAATGGAAAGAAAACAAAGTTTGCAATATGGATGTATATTGTTTTGAGCTCTTGTCAAAATCATTTATTAAATTCCTTACGTAAATTAAAGAGAAATGTCCATGTTACGTGCACCCACAATTTTCAGATAAGTATTAGATAAAGTTATGCATATTTATAAACACTTGATACAACTTGTCAACTTCTCACAATCGGAGATCTTAACTATAAATTCTTACATACATTTGGGTTCATTTAAAAGGAATTTTTTTTTTTAAATTTTTATTTTTATAATGATTATTGCTTGCATGAAATGAGCAATAATCAAAATAAGAAATAACAAATATCAACAAAAAAAAAATAAAATCCTCAAGTGCATGTAAGAATCTCTCATAATCTACCGTGATACGGATTATATAACTTAATTATATTTTTAAATTGATATTGTACTTTTTACAAAAAGAATTTATTGAAGTTATTAGTCTTCAAGTTTTTTAAAAATTGGTTTACTGAATATTCCACGTATGCACATTAAATACTGTGCATATACCTCCACCATTATATTTGCGAGCCAAAGACAATTAGTTTATCTCCATATACATAATGCATGTCCATATCAATGTAACCCATATTATTCTTTTCTTTATTATTATTATTGCTAATAATCAATCTTTGGCTCCATTGAAAGATACATTGCAAGATTTGCAACTCACATATTGTACTAATTCTTCATATACATAATTATATACTACGTACATTATTTAATAACCACAAAACAAAACTGATTTGTACGTGTCTGAATCCTTAATTACAAGGATTCTACCTAACAAAATCTCCTAATTAACCTGTACTTAATTATATTCTAATTGAAACATATAATGACATTTAATAGTGCAACTCTCATGTGTTTTGATTGTTATATATTCGTGTTGATTAAGGTTAATCTGAAATTATGTTATAATCCTGTTTTTGATTCCTTAGTGGCTTCAATCATAATGGCTTTTTAATAGGGTTTGTAACTTTGTATGGGGTTATACCTTTTTATGTGGGTCCATCTTTCACCGCCCCTAAACTTTTGGGATATATGACTTTACAGATCAATATACCTAAGCTTAGACAGTTGGGCATGAGTGGTAAATTAGAAAGCGAAAATTAATTTAGGTGTTCTTTTAGTACAAAGTTGGGAGAGTACGTACCTTAGCTTATAGTATATTAGTGGGTGACATAAATAATTTTATGATGCATCATTTGGTTGCCATCAAAATTATTACTCCCTAGTTCACGATATATGTATGCTTTGAGATCTTCAATATGATCAAACTCCATGAACGTTAATAAACACACTATGATTTTATACTACGCCCGCACCAATATCAATGAAGTCATTGCCTAATAGTAAGAATCAAGGATTTGGGTTCGATAAGATTTAGATTTAATTCCTATTTCTTACATTTGCAATTTGTAATTTATAATCCCTAGCTTGCGGCTTATCTTAATAGAAAAAAGTAAATCAACTAACATTTAAGATAATTGCATGTGATGAATCATATATATACTCGTATTATGTTCTCTTCTAACCTTAAGTCCATAATTTTTTTTTTTTTTTGACAGGAACCTTTAGTCCATAATAGTCCCATATATCCCTGAAAACTTCAACTATTTATAGAAAGATTATATTCACTCGTCGGTATAACAATATCAGATTCGATTAGCATCCAATCACTTATTGTTACTTCACTACTATGAACAACTCAAGTACATCCAAGACTTTCCTTCAATATGTAGATATAGATGGAAAAACAACCACGAATGAGACGTACAAAATTGGTTAGAGCTCCTAATAAAATTAACCTAATTACATGTTAACAAAACCTAAAAAAAAATCATCTCCATTAAATGTGGAATTTTGGTGGCCGTTCATTTAGTTCAAAGATTAAATTGATGGTGGGTAAGGCTATAATTTAGTTAGGGAGAAAGCAAGAAAAAACTGAATAGGATCTGACGTGGCAAATCAGATCATAAGTGTGCTGATTAGGAAACAGATTGGATCATGGGTCCCACAATTAGCAACTTAGGAAAGGGCGGTTCCTAAAGTCTAAAATGATAAAATCTATTGATTGATGATAGCTCTTGAGGAATATACATTTTGAGTGTTTTGTCCAAAATGTACACTTATTTTCTTTGTTAATTTATAGTTTTCTGTTACAAGTAATAAGTGATAGAATAGGTAGAATATGACTAGATGTAGACTAATGGAGAATTTATCATGGGTTTTAACCATTAGTTTAAAATATTTAAGATTCAACAAGACAGGTTAATCATGAGTTTAAACCATTTATCCAGTGTACTTGATTCTACCACTTTCATAATTGAAAGTATGTCTAAGGTTTCGTTCTCTTCACCTTATTTTTGCTGAACTGAAACTATTTTTACCGAAACAAAATTATATTTGCTGAACCTAAATTATTGTTACTGAACTTAAATTAATTTTACTGAAATTATTTTTGCTGAACTAAAATTATTTTTACTGATTTTCTATTATAATTCTTCTTTAAGAAAACTGAATTTTACTAAACTGAAATTATTTTTACTGAAATGAATTTAATTTTACCGAACTGGACATATTTTCACTGAACTAAAATTATTTTTACTTAATATTATTTTTTGCTGAACAGGGCCTAATTGATGATTTGATGTTGCTATAGTACTAACATCTGTAGCATATATTACTCAGATATTAATGTTCGTTTGATTCATGCTTGAAGTTTCTACTTTTACCTTATACATTTCGTTGTACATATATCATATATTTTTCTTATAATTTTAAAATAATATATATACTCTAAAGTTTTATTAATAAAATTAAGCGTAATTGTCCGGGGTCCTCCATCTTAATTATGTACCATTTGTTGATTCTTTTGGTCCCACCTTGAGCACCGGCCGACAGAGTTTAAGCTGTTTAATTTGCTTCTTTCTTCATTGCAATTGGTCTTTTGGAAAGTGATCATCAAGACAGCTTGTAAATGACTTCGACCTTTAATACTCTCAGTAAACAAAATTTTAGCCGTTAATGATGTTAATCAGTATTCATCTTATGTACTTAATCTTGTCTAGGTTAAAATAACACTCATATACAAAATATTACTCGTAAGTATTTCAAAGATGTTTGAAATAATGTTGTCGCATGTTAAGGTGATATAAATAGCAAACTTTCAAAATGGTAATTGTTTGTGATTGACACTACTATTATACTTTTATCAATACCTGAGTATTGTGAATTTGTGATATGGAGTAGTATGTATGCAAACGCTACAGCTATTGTGTAGTTTCTACGTAAACTATCAACCAATCAATTAAAGCCTTAATCTTATAAGCGGAGTTGATTAATTACATTATACTAGATTGATTAAATTTGTACGTAACTATCATCTCACTCAAATGAAGAGGTTATATTATACGTGTAATGTCATACGAGCGCGCTAGTTTAATCTTTCTTAAACAAATCTATATCTATAAGCGTTTCTAAAACAAAATATGTTTCACGTGTCACCTTTCTTAAGTTCGACATGTCAGCAATATGTGCCACATGTCACTACAAACATGACATGTCACCTTCACAAGTCACAACATGTCAACATGTATTAGGTTTGCATCTAAAAAATACTTATAACAAGACTTGAACTCAAGACCAACAAGTCTTAAGTTACAAAAACCATCTTAGCCATTTATTAATTGTGTTTTTTTATCCAACAAATATATAGTTAACTTAGATAGGTTAATTGGTGTTTTATTATACTAGTTGTTTCCATTATGTAATGATTGAATTTGGCAACTAAAAAATGTTTATAGCAAGACTTAAACTCAAAACCAACAAGTGCAAACTAGCAACGAGCCACACACTAGTTTTCTTTAATTAGTTAAATCACTTCTTTATGAGAATTAATGAAGAATATTTGGTCACCTAATAATGTTAAGGATCTGTGATTTCGTACATGTACCAACATTGTTTGCTACCCCTAAAACATTGATTGTGTCATGCAAGTGTATGTGAAAGATTCTGTATAACATGTGCATGCAACAGGCACCCATATTGCAAGCAACTCTAGCTTTCCAATAATTCTAACAAATCGTACATGATTAATTAAATTTGCTCTTAAATCAAATATAAATAGTAGATGTAGAGAGTAATAGAGAATTCAAACAAATTAAAGCATCATATAGTAGTATATTTTGTTTGATTCATCAAACATGTTCATACAATTACACCACAAGCTTACGATCGATCTATTTTCTATACATGTTCATACATACATGATAACTTTAGACTAATACTCATCTATTTTGAATATTTTAATGGATTATTTAAAAAGAAGAATTATTAAGCAATTTTCATCTTATGCTAATATATGATGCATGCGTGTTAAAATATAATTAAGGCCCTGTTCTTTTGAGCTTCTGGACAGAGCAGAGTAGAGCAAAGCAGATTTTAGCAGAGTAGAGCAGAGCAAAGAAGAGCAGGGCAGAGTAGAGCAGATTGAAGCAGCTATTTTTAAGTACTATTTTAAGCAGAGCAGGGCATAGCAGAGTAGAGCAGATTGAAGCAGAGTAGAGCAGAGCAAAGCAGCTCTAAAGAAGTGGGCCTTAGTTTTAAAATAAATAGAATAATTGATTTGAGAGAAAAGAAAAAAAAAAACATCAATGATGCTTTAGTAGTTAATTGTAACTCGTCTACATCACTACACATTCCTGACAATTTATATAACGAAATGAAGATAAATAGAACATAGAGATGTGTCATTGTAACATGCATCATATATTGTACATTAAACCTTAGGTTTTGTTATTTTTATTCCCGTTGAGAAAATGTAAAAAGACTAAATAAAAACAAAGTGGAAATTATTCAAGGACATGAAAACCTAATAAGCCTACCAATTACATGCCTAATTGGTTACACTTAGGCCAACCCCACATTTTAAGAAAAGGATGTTAGATTTACCTAGATAGAAATGATATGATCTTCAATTCTCCACTAGCAGTACTAGAGGTGTCAAAACCACACCCAATCTGACTTAAAAGATATCCGATTTAGATTTTGACTTATACAGACACAGTTTTTTAATTTAATACGAAGTATGACTCAAGTTTAAAATTGCCCCAACTCAACTTGACCTTATGAAACCCAACCGGGACATCCGAATTGACACCACTATCCTCCACTCCTCCCACCTCCATGTCAAAAAAGAGAGACTATAACTTCACAGCTATTTATTTTTGTTTTTTTAATTAAAAATCATTAATTTTGTTTAGAGAAAAAGAAAATAAAAATAAATATATTCCATAAAACTTGATAGAAGGAGAAAATACAATAACAACTAGACAAGCTAAATGGCCAATTGCAAATGTCAGTGATTTGAGGTGTCAATTTGCTAAGAATCTTTCTTTTCCAGCAGTGACCCCACATCTCTTAGCTCACCTCCCTCTAATTTTAATTAATCTATGCATTAACATTGCTGTTAATACTCCTATATATACTCCTCTCTTACATTTCATCACCTCATCAATTCATTTTCATATTCTTCTAAGCTTATCAATATTCTTTGCTCTCATTTTATTTCCCTATTTTTGTTCATTCCATATCTATTTTCTTTTCCTACAAATGGCCACTGAGGTACATCTCCTACATCTTTTTTGTGCTTCACAACGAAAATTTTCGTTCTTTTGTTGTGTTAAATTTGTACAAACATTGTTTTCGTTTGCATTTAAACAACCTTGAACGTTATTATTAGGGTGTTACATACTGGTTTAAAACTGTTATGTGCCTATATTTACTCGATTTTTTTTATGCATGGTATTTCTAGCAATTCTGATCTCGTTTGATCACTAGAAATTCATTAGTGGTACACAACTCTTAATTTTAATGATTTTATCTTAGGAAATGTTCAAAGTTTTTCAAAAATTTTCTTCTTTTTGTGTACTTGGTTTTTACATTACAAACTAACACGATATGATATGTTTTAATGATGATCAATACAATATATATAAATCAGACAGATCTGATGTAAGCTAAGAAATTTCATGTTGATCGTCATCTTTCTGCTTGATCATTTGAATTATATTGTTGGATCATCTCATTCAGATTAATAAGATTTCATCAAATTAACTATGTTTGGTTTAATCATCCTCCTTAAGCACGTACAATGATACAAGTGCTAACAATAATATTATTATATTAAGATAAATATAAACAAATGAGTATAAAAATGCGATGAGGAGTTATATATATACACAAGTTTTAAAGATCTGTTTTTGTGATTGATCATTGCTTTTATATCAACCCATACATGCTTGATCATTCAATAAGATGAGTTTTTGGTCAAAGGTTTTATAAGTTCTTTGTTTGAATTCTTTTGATAATAAGTGTTAACCATTTCTATAATTCTATGATAAGTGATTTAATACATGCACTATAAAGAGGATTGTGTGTAAAGATTAATTTTATATGAACATTGAGATTTTTTTGATGAATCAATTATCGATATGCTTGACATTCTACTACCTCTGTTTCTTATTATTTGCAATAAAAAAATATTTTGTATCTCACAAATAATACCCATTTGGTGCAAATAATTATAAACGGAGGTAGTATAAGATGGATTTTGCTAGTTTTGGTATGAGGACAATTTCCAGCTTAAAGATTTAATTTCGGTGTTGTTTTCTCCTGCGCACAGGTTGCAGCAAGCACTACATTGCCTGAGGTTCAGGCACCTGCACCAGTTGAGGTGATCAAGACTGAGGCCCCAACCACAGAAACCGCGGAAGTTGTAGAAGCACCAGTAGCTGCAACTGAGGCACTACCTTCTGAGGAAGCACCAGCAGAAGTTGCTGCTGAAACCGTTGAGGAAGCTGCTGAAGTCCCAGCAGAAACCGAAGCTCCAGCAGTAGCAGCCGAGCCAGAAAAGGAAGCCGAGGCAGAGGTAAAGGCAGAGGCAGAGGCAGAAGTAGAGAAGAAGGAAGAAGAAGCTGCCCCACCAGCTGAAGAAGAGAAGGCTGCAGTTGAAGAGACCAGCGAAGTGACCCCCACCGAGGCCACTGAAGCACCAGCAGCTGAAGAAGCTAGCAACGTCGAGGAAGAGAAACCCGCTGAAGCACCAGCAGCAGCTGCAGCAGAGGAGACCACCAGCACTGAGGTTCCAGTTGAAAAGTCTGAAGAGTAAACTTGATCAAAAGGGTGTTTAAGATGGTCTTTTTTCTCTAAATATATCTTAGGGTTGCATTTGGGGTTGATCAGTTTTTTTTTTTACAAGAATTTTATTTACTTACTAGTATTACCATTGCTATTAATATTTATTATTTTAATTTATATTGAGGTAAAAGCTTTGGTTGGGTTTTTTGAAGATCATTATATATATACACATCAAAGCTATTGGGTTATGATGTGCCCTTGCTTATGAATGCTGGGTACAAAGTTTACAACCCAAAGAGCAGGAATTTGAGAGTTTGATATTGTATTGGCTTTGGTAATGAAATAATAATGATATTATTATAACTATAATTTTGAGGTTACCTGTGATACATTCTCATTCAGAAATTAATTTATGTTTTTGTTTATCACTGGGTAACTCTGTTATGAAGGTTTTGATAACTTTTTTTAAGGCAAACTAAAGTCTCGAGCAGATTTAATTTACGAATGTAATTTAAAACTAAAACATTCATCGAATACTGAAAAAAGAAAGCTTCATGATGAAGAAGATAGAAAAGAACCAAATGAAGGTCGAAATACAAATTTTAAGGCTTTGTTGAAACTTCACCTCAGTCAGGCAGCCTGAGTCCTCCTGAATTTTGCGACTATTCAGAGTTTTTTCAATGTTCTGATGATGAGAGTGAGCAGAATGTCAAAATAAGGTTTCAAGGAAACAAAGACTATCCGAAAAGAAAGCTAAAAACCAGGGAAACAACAAATCAAAGTGCCCCTGAACCATCATAAGTATAATGATGAAGGAAAGACGAACATAACAACCACCAACCTCCGATCTGCAACCCACCACAAGCAGGATCAATAAAGACCAATTTTATACATGCCCTTACCCAAGTAGTGGTATTTTAACAATACTTCTATGTTTAAGTTGAGATCACCTCACAATAGTTCATACAAGACACTCCTACAATCACACCAAAAAAATAAACACTATGAATTCCAACTCATACACTAGACAAGCTAGAAAAGTCCCATCATTCAAAACTTTTATTTCAGGTTGAATATTCCAACTTTTAATTCATTCATGAAAATGCTGTACAACTGGGCGTTACAATAAAACAGCCAGAGAAGTTTCAGAGCGGCAAATCTTTATCTGAGTGAACTTTTTACATAAATAGTTTGCAGGTAAATGTTCATACTGAGTATTACCATACTTTGTCAAAGCAAGAGCACCAATTCTGTGGCACAAGCTTGCACCCTAAACTTGCTCTAAGAAATATGTACAAATTCTAAGCCAAAGTCTTCATTTATGTGCAGATCCCACCCCAAAATCTAGCTGATGTCATCAAAATCACCTGTCACCAAGTGCCAAAGCTGCAACCTATATGTTCTTGGGTGATCAAAAGGAGGCGTTGTCGCATGACAGTCTTTGATGGATACGGTGGGATACAAATTCGAAAAAAGCATGTATGAGATGAGGGCAAACAATTTTGGGAATCCAAGGATTTGTAGATGCACAGTCGAGATGAAAGACCACGGAAACCCTCAATAGGAAGGTACTTAATTGATGTCCAGAAGAAAAGAAGAGTCTTTTTCTGCTCAGCGTTAAATTGTCCAACCACCTGAAAAGATTTACAGAGTTAATTAGTACTTCAATAGACAGCATATAAATTGTGTAACACTTGATCAAATTGCATCTAGAAAGGGTGAAGAAACTTCATAATACTTGAATGTTAGCAATTTATGAATCAAATAAAACATTCGTACATACAAATCCAAAATCTTAATCAATAGACTAGAACAAGATTCTATTTATTTTTTTTCAACCTTAATCTTCCACAATTTATCCAAAATCTTTACCATCAGAATTTCCCATTTTCTTTATTTCTTGATAACTTTATTTCCTGACATCTACATATTGCCAAAAGATTATCAATGCTTGGAACTTTATTTCCTTACATCTGCAAATCGCCAAAAGATTATCAAAAACTCCAGACATGTCTTATACATTTAGCAGGGCATATGCCGGAAAACAAAGAACGGGGAGAGAAAAGGGGGTTAGCGATGGGTGAAAGCTACTCTGGTTCCCAAACTGTTCGGAGAAGATATTCGCAGCATTATCAAAATAATGTGCTTTAATTAGGAACTTGTCTAAGCCTATCATATTTAACACATACATAATATAACCTCAATCGATCTCCCATTGACACCCTTCCGCCCTCCACCCCAAGAAGGACATTAAGGTGGGGTGGGGGTTGGGGGGGGGGGGGGGGTGGAAGAGAAGTCTCACACATACAATAACTAAATCGTTTATATATGTAAAGAAGAAAAATAACACAGTAAGAAGTAATAATAATCAGTATACAATTCTACTACATACCTCCCAAAACCATTTTATCTGAGGATCAGATTTTTTATAGCCATAATAATCAGTATGTGACTTCCAAT
Source organism: Chenopodium album (assembly GCF_948465745.1). Taxonomy (NCBI): domain Eukaryota; kingdom Viridiplantae; phylum Streptophyta; class Magnoliopsida; order Caryophyllales; family Amaranthaceae; genus Chenopodium; species Chenopodium album. The sequence goes on along the minus strand of NC_137857.1, from coordinate 32,881,050 downwards.
CTTCAACACATATCTCACTTTCACTTCCATGTAACATCCAATCAAGATCTTCCAGCTCCAAGCTTTTAAAAAAGGTTTCACGTAGATTTGCTTCAGAAAGAATGTCAGCAAAACCTTGAGCAAAACAAGATACTTGTTCAGAAATAGATGATACAAAGTGATGCTGAACAATAAGGTCAACATAGTCCTTCCTGTTCTTGCTGTTCACAGAAATGTCTTTTCCTCCAGGACAGAGTTCTACAACATTCCTTTTCCCCAGCTCTTCAATATCAATACTAAATGTTAGCCCTAAACCATCAGAATCCACAAAATCAGCATCCATCTCCAATATTTGTTTGGAGCTACTATAGATGCAAGGATCTGTGTCCCGTATATCTTCGATGGAAACTTGTCTTCCTGCCAGTTGCAAGAAAAAGGCACGATCCAGAACAACACCAACTTGAATTTTATGCTTCAGAGCCAAAGCAATTACCCGCCCTGAAAATTGGAAGTATCGAAGATGGAGAGGATGTACCTTCGATGCTGCACGATAAATAAAAAGAATAGTTGAGAATATATATCAGATTTATATTATGGCTTGCCCCAAAAAAGAGGTACTAGAAAAGATTTGAAAAACATAAGAAAACAATTTTTTTCCCCACCTAAAGTAAGGCAAGCATAATTTGCATAAACAGTAAGGAGTAACACAATAAACAGGCTTAACACATCGAAACAAAGAAACCAAGCTCAACGCATTAATTTATCAAACATTGAGCAAGAACTCCATATGTGCTGGAAAATGATACCTTTAAGTAGGGATACATTACAGAGTAGTATTGACTTAATATTTTATATGCATGCTATGATTAAAAACCTTAAGTTTACATATATTGTGTTAAGATTATCTCTAAGATGCTAACAATATGGAGGTGAGCTACTTGAGTAAAAAAAATGATTCACACTAATGACACGTGCAAAAGGAAGTTCCCTCTCCTAGTCTCTTGCCTCAATATCTATATTGAATACTTTCATTCCTCTAGTTTAGTCCTCAACCCCCACCATTACTTCACTGCTTTCCTCAACAGTTACTTTTGAGGAGGCTGCAAAGACCAACTCTGTTTTCCAGACAAAACTTCTAAAATACTTTCCAGTATACAACCAATTTTAGATAACTATATAAATTGAAAAGGTTATTCTTTCATTTATAAAATCAGAAAAAAGAGAGAGGAAGGGGGGGGGGGGGGACACTAAAACCAAAAGCCACCCCCCTCCCATATGACATCAATGTCAACATCCAACTCCTTCACTCCATTCACCAACATCAGAATTCTGCAAGAATCCACTATCTCCACCAACAGATATGCTCTAAACTAAATCAAAAGAGTTGCACAAACAGCACACATCGGATGTTGTTGTTTGCTAGAAAAATCCTCCGGAGGCAGCTGATGTAATCCTCAGATTTAACTCAGTTATTAGGAGAATATAAGAAAGGGTGAGCGAGCATTGGTCAAGGAATGAAATTTTGGATATCTTCCAAAATAAGGGACAAAGGTTTTAACAGGATGGAAAACACATTTACATTATAAATTTCCTACTTATGCAAACTATTTTCCAGGGTAAAATTTTATATCCAATAAAAACAGAGCCTTACTTAGCTACTCAGCACACAAGGATACCTAATGATGAGAGGACATGGTGAAACACTATGTCATTCACACACGTATTTAAACCCTTAGTCCCTTACTACCCTACATCTTCACAATTCAGACCAAATGAGAAGAAATTTCAATGTGTCAAATAGTAGAAAATACATAAAAAGTTGGGTGTTTCAAGCATAGATAATCGATCATCAGTGAGGCGTATGAAAAAGGAAATATTAACACAAGAAACAGGGACTCTCTCTGTCAGACTTCACTCAGGCAGATGCAACACTCCACCACAAAGATATACAGTGATGGACAACATTTATACACTGATGCAATATGAACTTAGTGTGCAATCAATCAATGTGACATAAATTTGCTAGAGTTTTAAGACAAGTTTCCTTGTGCTAACTCAACTGATGAAATCAAAGACAGTCTCTTTATGGAGACAATGTCAGGCACCATTGCTATCAAATTCAATTTATGGTGGTCATTGTTTACAAGTGAAAACGGGAGTAGAGCATATGAGCTAAGCAGAATTTTTTTTAATTCCAAATTGCACAAGAGACTACAAACACTTGCCTTTACTAGGGAAGAACCTTCGACGGTCCAAAGGGCAAGAAGCAAAAAGAGCTTTTTCTGGATCAAAAATTGCTTGGCATACTAAGCAAAACCACTCCCTTAAAACCCCAGGACCTGTAGCTTCTTCATTTTTGAATTCCATAAAGAGACCAGCCTGCAGTGTAGACGGGATTGCAGTAGATATATACTCAAATGATTCAGCCAGCAAATTGGACCTGTCAATCAACATCTCGAGCAATTCATCATAATCTTCTCTCACCTCCGGGAACAGTAACGATACTAAATGCCTCCTTGATTGAAAATCCAGGTCATCCTTATGCTTAAGAAGCCAGCTATGGTCATCAACACGCTTGGCATACCTAACAATAAGGCCACACAGTGCTGTCTTACTTTGTCTCAGTGTGGTCCATAAATGGCCTTCTGATTCTGGGTTTAGTAGAGAAATACTATGCAACTCCTTTAAAATAGCAAGATACTGAGACCACCCAAGTAGATTAGCTTCCACAAACTTTTTTCCCTTCACATTTAAGCAAAGTTCCACTTTTTTAAGACATTTGTCAATCCAACAGTGTAGATCATTGAAAAGATTATTGAGAAGATCATCAAAATGGTTGATTTCTCCCTTAGCCCGATATGGTCGTTCTCTTTCAATAAAAGTTAACACAGGTTGCAGAAAATTAGAGAAATCGATCACATCTCGATGCAAAGGCCCAAGGCTTGAATCTGATACAACATTCAGCTTTAAGTCCTTCACCAACCTTTCCCCTACTTCCTTCAAGAGAGGAAACACAGATCCAATAGGGATCCCATACAACTCTTCAGACCCATCATTACCATACACTTCCTTGAATACATTCGTCACCACAACGTTCACCAGCATTGACCCAAGAGTGCTCCTGCAATGTATATACAGCAAGTCATCTTCCGTCGCCAGCTTCCTAAGCAATTCACAGAACACCAACACCGTCTTAGCACAATAAGCTCTCTCACTCCCAGTCCCTTTCAAACTCTTGATGAAATTCACAAATGACCTGATACATTCCTCCGCACACTCCTGATTCGCCCTCTCTTTCGACGCATAAAGCATGACTAAACTCTGAGGAGCACAAGAAGTCATAAAAATCTCACAATAATCACACTTATCAATGCTCCTATTATTAAAATCATCGGCATAACTCTCCTCCTCCTCCTCATCATCATCATCACCATTATTCGTTCCTTTAATTTTACGAACATCTCCTTTCTTACCATTATTAACAAGGTTATATCTATTATCAAGTGAAAGGGTCATAAAACCCTTCAACTGACTCTTAATTTTATTAGTATAATAAGTAACATAATCCGTATCAACATTTCTATAACTACTACGAATATCATGAATCATACCGCCAATTACCACCCAAGCTTGAGGATGCTTGGCGCTCCGCATTCGTCCCACCATCTGAAGCACTGAATCATTCTGAACGTTGCACTGCTTCAATGTCTGCTCCCACTGCAACTGCTTACCTCGATAAACTAATCTTTGCACCGAACTCGGTATCCCCGTAACATTCTGGATTTTCTCGTGCACGATTTTAACTGTATCATCCAAATTCGCGCGCAAAATAAGGGAAGTTCCACCAGAAATCAATTTGACAAAGAATTGCAGCTGATGCGACCCCATCAAATCGCAGTTAATCCCACTCGATTCGCCTCGGAAGAAAAAATTATTACCCTTAGGTAATCCATATTCAAGGTGATCATCATGAATTGCGGCTTTTTCCTTGCAATTGGTATTCGAATTCGTATTTGTATTCGAATTCTTGCAAAATTGAGAGACGGGAGAATCGTAATCTTCCAGTTTGCGCTTCAAAGGAGGACGATCAGATTGAAAGGGCTGGTTTGTCGGAGTTGTACCGACGGATGACATTGAAATGCAAAATTCAGCAAATTGAAGGACCAAAACGACGACGATGATGATGATTGATGATTATCATTCGAGAAATTGGGATTGAGAATCAAGAATGATGGAAAAAAAAAATTGAAGATTGATAACCCTAGAATTGAGAACCGAGAAGTGTATAAGTTAGGGTTTAAGAGAATTGGGGAATTGTAATTGGAGTGATGGAATTGAGTAAAATAGGAAAAAGAGTGAATTTGATCAATTTTTTTGGGTGCTGATGCGTCGAGCTTACATGGCAGAGACCAATTCACCGATGACTCAGCTCCCTAGTCTCCCTGGACTTAATCCGCGTCATTATGTTACAAGCCCGTATGATTAAAGGGTTTTATTTAATTATGGGATTTTTTAATTGCCTTTTACGAATGACCAACAATTGGGATACTGAACTGAACTTAATTCAGCTGAACTGAACTGAACTGAAATTAATATTTTATAAGAGAAGGAAATTAGGAGCTGAACTGAACTGAACTGAACTGAACTGAATTTCAACGTAAGAGAACAGGCCCTAAGTACCCGTAGTTTCTTATTTCTAAATTTTTACATCTCACACATTTACCTTAGTTTAAAATAAGTCGTAACCGAGAAAAATACAAGTTGATCTTCATGACACAGAAAAAGTGTCTGTCTAGTGGTATTTCAGTAAATAAGTCGACAACGTGTATTAAAGACCTGTTCTTTTCAACTTAATTGCAGTCCACTTTAGCTCTAATCAGTTCATTTCACCAATCATGTCAGTTATGTACGGTATAACTCCTAATTCCCTTCTCTCATAAGATATTTAGTTCAGCTCTATTCAATTCAATTCAGCTCCAATCAGTTCTGTTCAGCTCAGTAAATCAGAACAGGTTCTAAATGTATCCCACAAATGGTGATTTATGTTGTGTATAAAAAAATGGTGATTTATTTACAAAACTAACATGTTAATTGAGATATTTTATTAATTTATTTATAAAAATGTCATTAAATAAACGATTTTTGTTTATCATATTAACTTGGACTCCCTCGTCAAAAAATATTTTAACCCTGCAAACTTAGGTACCAGTTAATGGCTGAGGTCGAACTTAGCCAACATTAGCTGAGGTCACCGCCAAATTGAACATTTAGTGTAATAAAAATGATTCTAACTAAACCTATTTTACAATAACTTTGTATTTTTCAATAATCAAATGTTTATTTTCATGCACTATGATGTTCATTCTTATAAAATAAATGTTCATTTTCTGCCGTATGATGTTCATTCTTATAAAAATAAATGTTCATTTTACTTTTTAATTAATACGAAGTACAACATTTGTGTTTGTTCATCAGTTGTATAAAATGTTCGTTTTATAATAAAGGATGTTTAATAAACACTATCATTAATAATGTTAGACATTAGCATTTTGTTCATTATTAAAAAAAACATATTATTGATTTATTTAATTGGTATTAAATCATATAGCTCAATTATATAATATCCATTCAAGAAAATTGAACAAATCAATGTACTACCTCCGTTTCTTATCATGTGCAACAAATGAATATTTTATGTCTCACAAATAATACCCCTTTGTTGCATATAATAAGAAAACGGAGGTACTCCCTCTGTCCCTAAATTACATTCTTACTTCTCTCTATTATGTGAGGAATAAATGCTAGAAATAGAAATGTAATTTAGGGACGGTGGGAGTAGTATTTAACTTGAAATTTTAAAAAATGTTGATGAATAAACAATAACATCATAGGTTTATTGTTATTTACTACTAAAATGTTCAGTTATATAATATTAAATGTGCATAACTTGTTTTTTCAATTTCATAGTCTCTTTATTTTATTCTTATATTATAAATGTTCATTTTTATTTTATGCAATGTTCAGAAACAAATGTTCATTTATTTTCTAGTAAATATTCATTTTTTTTCGAGTAAATGTTCATTTGCGGGACACGACCTCAGCCAGCCTAGTAAATATTCATTTTTTTTTTCTAGTAAATGTTCATTTGCGGGACACGACCTCAGCCAGCAATGGCTGAGCTCTAACTCAGCCAAATATTTGCGCTTAGGCACAATACAAGTCTTAGAACCATAAGAGCAAGTTTAGCCCCAAGTCTTAAGACTTGGATGTGACATCATTTTTGGTGGTCCCCATTGAAAATGATGTCATCAAATTCTTGTTAAGACTTACACAAATTTATCACTTTAGCCCTAAGACTTAAATATTTGACATATTATATGTAAAAAAGTCTTTAAAAAAAAAGGATAATAAAAATAAAAATAAAGTGGGTGAAGTGGGTCCCAATCTCAAGTATTAAGGGTCTGTTCTCTTACGTTGAAATTCAGTTCAGTTCAGTTGAGTTGAGTTCAGTTCAGTTCAGTTCAGTTCAGCTCAGCTCAATTCAGTTCAGTTCAGTTCAGCTCCTAATTTCCTTCTCTTATAAAATATTCATTTCAGTTCAGTTCAGTTCAGTTCAGCTGAGTTCAGTTCAGTTCAGTGTAGTTCAGTTCAGTTCAGTCAATGAGAACAGGACCTAAGTTGAGTCTTGAAATTTCAAGACTCAACTTGAGACTTGTTTGAGATTTTTGAAGAAAACTGGGAAAAGTTTTAAGTATAAATCTTAAGACTCAAAATGATAATGTCACCCCAAGTCTTAAACTTGCTTTATGGTCCATAAGTTCCTAAGAGTAACCCATTATTCACATAGGAACACTTATCTTTCCCATACTTCCATCACTCCCATAGACCATAGTCCCATCATGATCCCATCTTACTTTTCTTGTCCTTAAACCCTTAAACCCTCATCAAATCCCAAAATCATCTCCCAATTTCAGCCATGGAAACCCCAAATCAAGCTCATCTTCAAGAACAACAGTCATCCTTACTTCCCATTGACATAATCACTCAAATTCTGCTGTATCTCCCTCCAAAACCTCTTGCTCGCTTCAAATCTGTCTCAAAATCCTTCCTTTCTTTAATCAACGATCCAAAATTCATCCTCAATAACATCAATCAATCTCTCTCTTCCTCCTCCAATCTCTCTCTTGCTTCTCTTTCTCAACCAAAACCCCATAATCATCTCCATATCCTGCACCTTAATGCACCAGATTCCTCCAACCCACCTTCGATTTCCAACCTTTCTCTTCCATTTCACCCTAAAACCCATGATTCTGACCTTATTGGGTCCTGCAATGGCATTCTCTGCATTTCTGATTTCCCTGATTTTCTGGGTCTTTTCAATCCTACCACTAGAACTTTCCAGAAGATTCCACTGGGTTCTTTTGGGGTCCAAGAGTTCAGGGAGTCTCATTGGGTTGATTTCGGGTTCGGGTTCGACAAAATTGGCAATGATTACAAGATAGTAAGGGTGGATCAGTTGCATAGTGTCAAGCAAGATGAGGGTTTTGCTCCTAGGGAAGTTCAGTTGTTTAGTTTGAAGGCAAATTTGTGGAAGAAAGTTGAGAACTTTCCTCATTTTCTCTCTCATCCTAAGTCCCATGGTAATTTCCTATGTAATTCTTTGCATTGGATTGCTACTACTTCTGATCCTGTTGTGTTTGATTTAACTGGTGTTTTATGGCGTGGGCAATTGGATGATTTTGTTTATGATTATGTAATTGTTGCATTTGATCTTAGTTTAGAGAAATTTAGGGTCTTACCTTTGCCTGATTATGAGGAAGGGAAGAATTTGAAGGTCCCTCGTTTGTCTGCTGGGGTTTTAGGGGAATGTTTGTTTGTACAGGTTGAACATGGGGCCCGCTTTAAGCGTTGTGTTGATGTTTGGGTGATGAAGGAATATGGGGTGAAAGATTCTTGGACTAAGCTGTTGAGTTTTCGACATGAGGAGATTCGCGGTGAGTTGTTGCCGGTTAAGATCTTGATGTTGTCGAAAGGGGGTGATGAGGTTTTGATGCAGCAAGGGAAGGATTGTTTTTGGGTGGAATTGAAAACTGGGAAAACTAGGGATGTTCCAATGGACGGTGGTTTGCCTTTTAAGTTTGGGTTAGTTTGTGGGCATAAGTATACTTTTGGGGCGGTGACTTACGTGGAGAGCCTTGTCTGTCTTGGCTGCCGTGATGGATGCGTAGAGAGTGAGCAGGCTAGCAATGGTGGTAAGCAAGATGATGGAGGTAATACTCTAAGAGCTTTCTGATTTGACTGCTGTTAGAAACTGCTGATTTTGTAAATATGTGTCCTGAATTGCTAATGCTACTCTTTGTTTTAATTGCATATTTTCTAAGTGATTGGGAACTTGAGTTGTAAATTTGTGATTGGGTATTGTATTATTTATCAAGTACAAAAATAAAACGATTGGACTTGCCGCTTGTTTTAAGCTGGGACTAAATATGCTGGGAAGCTTTGAGCAATTGTGAAGGCCACTAGTTTGGTAGATCATGAAGCACAAGATGTGCAACAAATATATGTTACTGTATTTCAGTTTCATAATCATAGTTTTGGCTTCTTGTTTGTTTTGCGGTTTAAAGTTGTGTATAACTTTCAGTTCCTTGGTGTTTGATGAGGAGCTTTGATATTGTCGTGGACCTTTCCTTCTTGCTAATATGAGCTTGTTTAAAATATGGCTGGCTGACCACCCACTAGTAGCAGAATTGCAGAAAAGAGATCTAGGAAACTGGACAATTTTTAGAGTTATGTAGCCAATGCCCCAGGCCAATAATTATCTTCTATGACCCTTATTATTATCACGTGATTAAATGATGTGCACAAATCTGAAAATTTATATAGTAATATGTCATAGTTACAGCCTATAAGTATATTTTTCCTGTGATTGCATCTTTGGGTAGCACATTGCTGTGAAGGACCTTCTTCAACAAAAGATTGAGGTCTTGGATTACCTTACAAGTTTTGTATAATGAACACATATTGTAATGGACCTGTATGCTTGTTTATCTAACTTTTAGTGTAGCTAGAATACCCTCTAGGTACTGATAGTACGCACAAGTTTCTGAAAATAGAATCTAAATCTTCTATTCCACGTATATGTCCCACATTTGCACCAAATATCTTATAGGTTTGTATTACTAAACATGCCCCATTACATGTTACGTAGTATATAGACTATATTACCAAATATCTTTTGGAGTACTTTTTAATGTAATAACTAGTGTTTAGCCCGGGCGATGCCCCGGGTCGATACGTTAATAATTTTTTTTTTTTTTTTTTTGAGGAAAGATACGTTAATAATTAATATAACATAGTTTTCATATATTATATTTTTATGTAGATAAAACTTTACTTTTAATATTTTGTATGTACATAATAGTGTTAAATATTTTTATCTTAGATTTAGTCTAAAAAAATTTTGACATGTAAAAGTACAAATAAAAAGACTCTCATGGTCTACATTAAATATATTTGAGAAGAATAAGTTAACCATATTATTAGATAGAAAGTTGGTATGACTTCTTATTTATTTTTCAATAGACTCAAGTTCGATTCTCGACAAAAACACTTTTTTCAAATGACACGTGGCATTCACATTTCTAATTGGGTGATGTGGCATGCTCTTGGTGGAAGAGAGGGGTGACACGTGGCGTGTATCCTTGATTAGGAACGCCTTTTAATATATAGTATAGATAATATGTATAAAAATGAGTAAAACAATCAAAATGAATGGCATACAACTAATGCATAAAGAATGGGATAGAAGTTTTGTTTATGAAGTAACTCCTGTGATATGGTATACCTTAAGGTGTTCCTCAGTTTGAGTGGAGTTCATTGTGTTTTCTATTTCTAAACCGCTGTTGTTGTTGAAGATTGTTCTTCATAATTGGATTGTGGTAGGTCTTAAGTAAAAAGAAACTGCGCTAATTCAGTAACTATAAACTATTTAATGATGTTAACGCTCAACTTTTATGGGAATATGCTTTATTCTTATAATCTTATTGAATTATTCATTAATAAAATTCACTTAAATTACCGAGAGTACTCAATTCAAATACTCGAGTTGTTTTTTGATGTTTATGTTTCAAGTTTTGGACTGGTTTTTTTTTTTTTTTTTTTTTTTGAATGGTTGGACTGGTTAATTTAGTGGTCAATACTCAGGTCCTTGGGGTGATTGGCTGATTGCTGGGAATTGCTGCTGTAAGTTTTTGAAATTTAATAATGTTTGAGTCAAGTTGTATGATGTTTGAGAAGTACTATATTAGCTGTATTAAAAATAGATCTATTGCATGGAGACTATATAAATCATCTGTCTCATGTTTTATATCCCTTTGACATTTCAGGTGCTGAAGCCAAAAACTGAGCAGTGGATTGCAGCAGCCTTGAATTTGTCTATTCTCACCGTTGTGAAAGAAGCAATAGGCCAACAGCAACAAAAAGCCTGTGTGGTGTTCAACACGGTGCTGTTTGTTATGTTGGTAGCACTTATTCATATCGAACCTGCACTATAGCAATCTGTGACATATCTAGTGGAATATCAGACTTGCATTATGTTAAGCTATTAATATGCTGAGTTTATGTTTTGGACAGGGGGCATATAATGTTGATATTGAGGATTCAATTAGCTGCTATATGAAAAGAAATTTTAATTGATCTCAAGTGTTTTCTTGTTTTTAAATTTTACTCCTTTTCAGTCAAGAAAATCTCAATTACTCATATACTATGTATCCTGTTATTATATACATTGTCCTTTGTTGGAATAAAAGCTCATTCCCTACGAGTATCTAATCATTACTTTGTTGAAGGACCAAATGCCTAGGAATTGCGTACATCTGCAAACCGATACAGTAACTTGTGTGATTTTAAATACAGAATATTGATTTATTATGTGAGACTGTGAGAGTACTTAATCAAGGGTTTATCTAACATCTTTGCCTGGAAAACTCAGTTTTGGCTTACAACAGTAATCCATATGATATATAACTAAATAAGGAAAGGGTTAGGGTAGGAAAGAATAAAAAGAGCTGTTTCTTCAAATTTGTCAGGTGCTGAAGGTCTGAAACCAAGAGGTGATGAACAAAATACCAGTTCTATATTTGTTAGTCGGTTGATTTGGTTCATATACCCAATATACTGGACTGCAACTTATTACATCGAACTGATAGTATCAGACTTGCTCTATGTTTTCCTATTAGCATGTTGTAGCTTATGTTCAATGAAACCTGCATGACTATAAAGATTTGAGGAAATCATTCCTGCAGTTTGTTGACAGAGCCAATCAACTCAAGTTCGTTGATTCTTTTTAGGGTGAATTGCCTTAAAACTATGTCTGAAACAATTTAGTGCAATGATGTCTATATTAATTAATCCACTACTGTGGTTTGACATGTCATATTTAACCTTAGATTCATTCCGTGCTCTCTTGATAGCAGAATAATTTTCCAGGAAAAAAAGTTGTACTTATATATCTGTAATGAGTAGACTCAGCAGGAGTGCTACTGATGCGCTACTGATGCTACTGAAGACCTCTGTTCTTAATAAACTTCTGAAAATTGCATTCCACACACGTGCAATTTTGTTGAAGTTTGCTGTGTTTTATAAGTTTGTTTCTTAATGGCAATTGGAGGTCCTTGGGGGGTGCTATTGATGGTGAGTATCCATCACTTGATGGTTTGTCATTAGTATGGACTTCGGATGATTATCAGTTTTTATGTATGTATGTATGTATGTATGTATGTGTGTTTTTGTTGCTCCATATTGGCCAACAAGAATAGCACAGTTGAAAAGACTGATAAATCAGAGGAAACTGATTAGCCTGAAAAAGTGATTGTAGAAGCTTAGTAAGTTTTTGAAGAAGTTTTGGTTGATAAAGATAACTCAGAGAAACATCCAGAGAAGACAAGGAAGATATGCAGAGTGCAAGCCCTCAGAAAGACTCATCCAAGGAGGTATATTTTTTCATACACCTATTTATAGGTTTTTATTTTTGAAGTAGTTTCAATACTTATAGTTCCTGTATCTCTGTATGCATGCTTGCTTTCTGTTATTCAGTCTTTCGTATTTTCTTTAGTTAAGATTCTGAATTGGCTTCTGTTGTCCAAAATTTGAGCTGTGTTGAACTCAGCACTCTGCAGAGCTCGTGTCAAATGCTCATGTTGTTACAATTTTCGTTCTTATCATGATTAGGAGGTTTGGGTGGAAGAATATAGAACAAAATTCCAGTCTGTAGTTAATTGAGCTGCTGTTGCCTTCCCTAAAATATACGTAGTCTTGGTTCATAGGCTTTTTCCGGTGCATTATGCAAAAATCCTGCCTGTATTATGCATTGCCTTATCAAGTGTTATATTTGTTTCTAATCTAGGATATTGAACCATGCAGGAAAGATTGATGATACTGAACAGAATCAGAAATGGGGTGGTGAGCAAGGCACATCCATGCACAGGAAATCAAACTGCAGAAGATAGCTCCAATTATGGTGAGAAGACTAGTGGTGAAGCAAAAGCAAGCAAACCAATTTGTGTGCTTTGTTTTGGATAGATTTGTATGCACACGATGCGTGTTTTATATTTTTAATTTTTTTGTACATCAACCATTCTAATAGAGTAAATAAAAATTAGTGGTATATTAGGTGAATACCATAGCCTCACTTGATGGGAAGATAATTTTAATGTGAATCAAAAAACAACTCTAGTCTATCTATAAATAGAATAAGTCTGCAATATATTATCAGAAAAATAGATTTGGCACAAATTATAAGCTAGGTTTAGTACAGAGAACTGATCTATTTTATCAACTTTTTGAGGGGGGTGGGGGAGACACTTGTTCTTCTTACTCCACATTATTTAATACTTTGCATATTTTCATTCTCTCATCTCAATTAATTAACAAGATCTACAAATACTTAGCTACTTCTCACCATCAATAATCTCATAAAATTCATTCAAGAGAATGAGAAGTTTATTTTGAGACGAAAGGAGTAATCAAATCATTACAAGCTTGTTTTGCACCATGTTTTACTTCCTTCACAACAATACAGTACAATATTGTACTGTCACTAGCAGCAATGCCTTCAATCAGTCTACTAGAGGCACAAGAGATTCCACCCATGACTCTGCATAAAATCCTAGGGGTTCACACGGCAACCCCTCGATTTTAACCTCACGAATCTGTTGAGACACCAGATCATAGCAAATGATCTTATCTACTTCTTTCTTAGTACTACAACCTTGAATTTCCTTCATCCCGCATATAGGCATAGGGCAAAGCATGACATCAAAGGATGAGGGTGTATTCTCGGGGCACACGAGTGAGCAACGAAACAACCAAGACCAAGACTTCTCCATACCATCCTTGTTCAATGTCCATACATCAAAAGAATCTGTTACTACATGTAAATGTCCTCTCATAACAGCCAACCTCGAGGCTTTTTGACCAATTTCTTCAGGAAGTTTCATCTCTTCGTACTTTCGAGTATAAAGATCAAAACTCCTCATCATTTTTTCATCCGTCCAGTGCAAAGAGTTGTCCGCAACGACACATCTTGAATGACGTAAACTGACTTTCCACGGAGGTTTTTGAATGATCTCCCAAGAATTCGCTTTCATGCTGTAAAGTTGTGTTTTCACTTTTCTCTTGTCAATGTTGTCCCGAGTATACTCATATTCGATAAAACTAATAACCTTATAATCATCACCAATGCAATCATACCCAAACATATTATGTCGTCGTACTAATTGATAGCCACGAAATTTGGATCTCTTCTTCTGTTTTGGTAATTGCTTTAAGGCTCGAGTTGCAGGATTATAAACAACATAATAACACAAACCTTCGAAGCACACCAAGCCGTTGCACGAACCAACTAGATTATATCCATCCTCGAAATCATCCTCCTCTTTTGAATTTGTGTTCACGGGGAAAGAAAGTCGAATGGCAGGGCGTTCGGGGTGATGGAAGTCGAAAGAATGTAGCAAACCACGACTTAAGAGAATGACAGTAACATTAGAGTTTGATTTGGAAAAGTGGATATTAACGAAATCTTTGCTATCGATTAGGCTTCTCCATGATTTCGAAACACACCTAAAACGTAGAAGAGACTTTACGGGTAGAATTGACAAGATTTCTGTGAGTATCTCCGTTGGAAGATGAACATACTTCCTAATACAACGATCGATATATGCCTACAAATTAACAATAATTGAATTCTTGATCAAATCGATCTATGTTAAGGAGTATAATGCAAAAAATATTATAATGCAAATTTCCGCAATAACGAGCATTCAATTTCAATTCTTGATCAAATCGATCTATGTTATAATACAAAAAATGTTATAATCCGCAATAATGAGCATTCAATTCCAATTCTTGATCAAATCGATCTATGTTATAATGCAAAAAAAATGTTATAATGCAAATTTCCGCAATCACGTCTAATAATCATTGAGAAGTATTAAAAATAAGATGGAATCAAACAAGAGGAATAAGGAATAACAGAAATACCTTGCTTGATTTGTTATGCTTGCTTGATTTGTTATGTTTTTTACGCGGCATGGCAGCAAACCGACACGGCAACAATGAATATACTCATATACCTAATTATCCCAATAATGTTAATTCTTCGGATATATTAGGAATTCCCCTCAAGAGGAGGACTTCCTAAAACTCTAATGTAAAAGTTGAAATTAAAATGGGCTTGAAATACAACTCCGATCGTGAATGAATTTCCACAAAACCCTATTTGATTAAGAATCGGATTAGGTAGTTTGACCCAATGTAGATACAACTTACGGAGTACACTTATTTATTTATTTATTTATTTGAAGAAAAAGTACTTTTTTTTCCCAATTTATAAGATTATATTAGTAAAACTTATCCCACACAAGACTTATCTCATTGGTTATTTGGTATACACAAGACTTATCCTTTGCAATCTGTATTAACCATTACGAATCCAAACATTGACTCATAATTTACAGAAACAATAGAAAAGACGAAAAGTGCAACAAAATGAACATCAACATAATTAAAGAGGATTAGCCATTCATATAATATATGTTTGTTAATTTATTCATAATTTTTTATTTTATGAAAATCCAAACAGCCTCGACCCAAATTCAAATTTTGAATAGTTTAACTAAGCATTCTAGGATAATTACAGACAAGAATTTTTCAAGACCAACTCAAAACTTGGATACAAAACACGATCCTCCCTAGGGTGCACGATCAGCCCTTGTCAACTGATACACAAGGATGAAGTAAACTACATACTTGTATCAAGCAACAACAATGGTTCAAGTCTCACGAGATACCGACCGGTCATTACACGTACCAGCAATTAATTTCCCTTCAATATCACAGCTTTTCCAATCTTCCCTCGCTCTAGCTAGTTCATCAGATCATCTGACAAGGGTACAAGAGATTCCACCCATGGGAGTATAGCAGGAGATTGAAAAGGCAAACCTGGGATTTGAATCTTCGTAGCTTCTTTTGATTTTAAATCGCAGCAAATAAAGTTTTGTCTATCTCCCATCAGTGCTAGTAGAATTTTGCAACCATCCCTTGAGCAAGCAACACTGAGGCCCAAATGCATTCTACAGAAGGAATTATATAAACTGTTCCACTGCACAGAAGGACAACGAAATACTCGAGTCCAAGAATCTTGCACACCATATTCCTTTAGTACCCATATATCTAAATAAAATGTTACTACACACAACTGTCCTCTTAAAACACACAATGTAGGTGAATCGCCAGGACTAACTTTCTCATGAAGAGGTACTTCATAATACCTGTGGGTGAAAAGATCAAAACATTTTATAACTTTATGATCACGATCCATCCAATGCAAGGAGCTGTTAACCACACTACTAGGGGATAATACAACAGTATCCCAAGCCCAAGGGGGGTTCTGAATGCTTTCCCATGCATTAGTTTTGTAACTGTAGAGAAAAGTTTCCCACTTAGGCATACCAGCATAAGCCACTCGCAATCTTGCACACCTTAAGATCTTATAATCATTGGAAATGCAATCATAACCAAATCCTAGTGGAGTACGCAATTCCATGTACATATTTGTCAATGTGATTTTTGGCAAGTTTTTGCAGGCTCGGGTGGCAGGATTGAGAAGAGTAACCTCATCAGCTTGACATGAGAAGCATAGTAAGCCATTGCATGATCCAACTAATATTCGGAGATGATTATCGTTATCCGGGTAGTATAGTTTGGTGGCATGACATGGGGAATCACTAAAGTCGAAAGTATGGATATAAATATATCCAAAAACAACGAGGGTCCCTTCCGAGTGTGCTTGGAGGGATCGGCTTAGATGAAGTTTGACAAAGTCTGGACTGTTGATTATATTGTACAATGACTTGGAAACACACTTGAAACGCAACAAAGGTTTAACGGGCAGACATGAGAGTATCTCAATAAGTAGTTCCAAAGGAAGATAATTAGTCTTCTCTAACTTCTTCATATCCATTTCAATATGGCTGCAAAACAAGGATCGAGCTTATTCTAATCCATCTAAAAACAAAGAATAAAATAAATTAAACTATATACATAGATAACCTTGAGAGAATCTCAGGGGGTTGCTCTGAAGGATGCAAAGAAGAATCATCAGCCGTTGCCACTTGCTCATCCATTCTTATAACAAAGATTGCAATTCAAATATATTAGTTTACCGTAATCCATGATGAAAAAACATCAATAACTTAAGCATGTAATACATAACAATAACCTACTCAATAACTTAATCATCTCATCCCTCTACATCAGTAGTACATAACCAAAAAATGATATAACATCATCTTTCCAGCTAATCCACCCCCTAAAAGCATTCTCACTAAAAACTAAGCGAATTGTTACTTAGCAACTTTTAAGGCACTCTTAGTAAAATTTTCTCTAATTAATCTGCAAAAATCACATGATTTTGACTTTAAAGGTACTTCCAATTTAAATTCTTACTTGAATTCAAACCCTCTTTAGTAAGTCATCACCTTTCATTAGTCCATCAAGCACCAACAAAATAAACACCACTTGAAATCGTAAATACCCTCCTCTCTCATAATTACATTATACACTCGAGTGTAACGTAGAGCTATGTAATCCTTGGAGGGTTTGAATGAGCCTAAAACAGAATTGGTTGTACCTAGAGCTAAGTCACCCGAGTGTATAATCAACACTTTCAATTCCACTCAAAAAGGGTTCAAGATTTCAGTTGGATGACGGGAAAGTAAAAAGGTGAGACGGAACGTTTGGCTTCCACCATTGAAAATTGTTTTCCAACCATTCACAAACCAAACAAAGAAAAATGGCACAAAAAAAAAAAAAAAAAAGGAAAATCATTTTCAATAAAACATTTTACCAGTACATCAAACCAAACGAGACAGAATTTGGGATTCTTCATCTTAATTAGACGAATTTATGGAATTTATATTTCGTCAAGCAGAAGCTCAAATCTCGATTACTTTACAAGAATTAGAGTAGATTTTTCACAGAAATTTGATTTCTTGAGCTAATTTCATTATAATTCAACCAATATACAAAACTATCAAATTGAATTTACAAAATTACAATCAATATTCAAAATCAAGCAAATAAACAAAAAATCATCAAATTGAATTTATAAATTAATCATTAATATTGAAAATCAAGCAAATAAACAAGATGAAAATCAAGCAAATACAGTAGCAGTTAAAATGTAAATCTGAAATAAGCAGACTTACCAAAATAAACGAATAATTGAAAATCTGCAATCTTGAATCTACAAATTCCGCACCCGTTCTTGCCCAAAATCTGAATTGTTGAAAGTCGAACCCTAGAAGCAATTACAGTTGAAACCGCAGGGAACCGAGTATCAATGTTCTGCGAGTACTTAAATCCTTTCTAATACACTTCCTAAAAGAAATCCATTGTAATAATGTATATTTGACTGATTTTATAAGGCAAAAGCTAACGAATGTCAAAGGTGTTGGATAAAACAATTAGAATTATAAATATTATACTCTCTTTGTGTTTTTTTTAAGTGATATATATTGACCGGTACATAATTTTAGGCAATTTAATTAACTTAAATAAAATAAGAAGTAAGTGGAGTAGTGGAGTATTAAAAAATTGTTAAAAAAAGATAGTGGGGTTAATAGTTTATTGAAAAATAATATATGTGAGAGGAAAGATATAATAAAAAAAAGTGGTAGTGGGTTTGGGTGGGGACCATGAGAGGAGAGAGATATGATATTTTAATGTATTGTTTTCCAAAAAAGGAAATGTGTTACTTAAAAAATACGGCCGGAAATGGAAAATGTATCACTTAAAAAAACACGGAGAGAGTATTAAAATGAACATTAATTTCACCAATCAACTTGTAATTTTGTCATGTATTTCCAAATTAACGGAGTACCACTCTAGGCAACATTTTAATTGCTTATCTACCGTTTGTTTGCAAGATCCTTTTTATGTTATTACAAAATTAAAAATATTGATACAAAAAACAATACATAAACTGATAAGCACAATAGAGTAAGTAAGAAATTATATACAAGTATTTTTTTTATCCTCCACTTTGAAATAAACGCCTGAAATTGTCTTTTGCACTATTTTACTCATATGAAACAAACTTAAAATAAAATTTACTTCATTTCTACACACTAAAAAACATTGTTATTAAAATCTCGATATACGTCTTAGAATCTTACGATTTACGTATGCATACGATTTGATTTACGATTCTACCCGATTCTACATATCTCTCTTGATTAGCGAAAACCCTACAATTTTAAAACATGCCTATAATGGTTTTTATAAGTATATATTGTCAATTATTGGTTGCTTAGTGGATAAACAACTATTTTTTTTATATTAATAATTAGGTTTTAAACTTAATATTTAAATATTTTCAATTAAATTTGGATATGACGTTTTGATTATGCATGTCCGTAGAATCTTACGATTCTACGATTCGATTTTACAATTCAATTATGAGAGGCTCTTCCGATTCAATGTAGAATCCCGATTTTAATAACCTTGCTAATAAAAGTGAAACTCAACTCGTCTTGTGTGTTGGTTAGGTACATCATGTGACCATTTATAAAAGAAAAAGTAACCTCTATAATTCTAATCAAGTAACCCCTATAGCACTGACCGAGTAACCGTATAACATTGACCGAGTACCCCATATAATGACTAGCCACACAATGTGGTCAGCCATATATAAGATTTTGTGATAAAAATAACTTAATTTCATCCGTCTTAAAAACAAAAATTAAATTTCATAAAAGTAAATTCAATTCATTACAAATTATTTTAATTCAACAAAAATTAGATAAATAGAAAATCAGCCAGAGTAACCCTGTTCACTTAAGGTTGTACTTCTTATTACTGAACTTTTTTTTTTTTTTTTTGAAATTTTAAAGAACTTAAGGTTAAAGTTGCATTTATCAACAAGTCGGGAACCAAATAAAACAACAAACAAGCCATAATATAGTTGGCATCCACAAAAACCGCAAAAAACTGTTATCTAATGTCACTAATGCAGCAGCAGATAGTTTACCTAAGCATTCTAGGATAAATACAGACCAGACTTCTGAAAGACCAACTTAGGCACAAAACTCAATTCTCCCTAATGTTCATCATCAGCCCATGTCAACTGATCCTCAAGGATGAAGTTATTGTACTACATACCAAGCAACAAAAAGAGTTTAAGTTTACCAGCAATATCCATTTATCAGCAATAAATTTCCCTTACAAATCACACAGCTTTTCCGATCTTTCCTTTAGTTCATCACGTCACCTGACACGGGTACAAGAGATTCCACCCATGGGAGTATAGCAGAAAATTTGGGTGGTAAACCAGGGATTTGAATCATCCTAGCTTCTTTCGATTTTAAATCGCAGCAAATGAATTTATCTCCCAACATTGCAAGTAGAATTTTGCTCCCATCCTTTGAGCAAGCAGCACTGAGGTCCAATTTCCACATAGACAAGGAATTATACAAACTGTTCCAATGCTCTGAAGGACAATGAAACAGTCGAGTCCAAGAACCTTGCACATCATAATCCTCTAATATCCATATATCCAGATAAAATGTTACTACACACAATTTTCCTCTCAAAAGACACAATGCAGGTTTATAACCAGGACTAATTTTCTCAGGAAGAGGTATCTCATAATAACTTTGGGTGAAAAGATGGAAACATTTTACCTCTCTAAAATCACAACTCATCCAATGCAAGGAGTTGTTAGCCACAATACCAGGGGTTATTACAGTCTCCCAAGTCCAAGGGGGGTTCTGAATGCTTTCCCATGCATCAGTTCTTAAACTGTAGAGAAGAGTTTCCCACTTTGGTGACGCCGCAAATCCAGAACTAGGCATGTTGCGAACAGCTGCAAAAGGACTTGGCTCCCGTAGTCTTGCATACCTTAAAACTTTATAATCATCAAAAATGCAATCATAACCAAATCCTAGTGGAGAACACAATTCCATGAACATATTTGTCAACGTGACTTGTGGCAACTGCTTACAGGCTCGGGTGGCAGGATTGAGAAGAGCAACCTCATTAGCTTGACATGAGAAGCATAGTAAGCCGTTGCATGAGCCAACTAACTTTCGAAGATAATCAAAGTTACCTGGGCAGTAAAGTCCAGTGGCATGACATGGGGAATCATTAAAGTCGAAAGTGTGGATACCAGTATATCCAAAGACGATTAGGGTCCCTTCCAAGTGTGCTTGAAGGGATCGGCTTAGATGAAGTTTGACAAAGTCTGGACTGTTGATTATGTTGTACAATGACTTGGAAACACACTTGAAACGCAACAAAGGTTTAACAGGCAGGCATGAGAGTATCTCCTCAAGTAGTTCCAAAGGAAGATCCTCCATCCTATCTAAGTTGATCATATCCATTTCAATATAACTGCAATAAAAGGTTTGAAGTTATTGTAATCCATGTAGCAAGGTTGCAATACAAATACACTTCGTATTCGTTTACCATAATCAACAACGGGAAATTCCCAATGGTAACCCCCAACTTTTGCTACGCACCAAATGAAGTTCGGTGGATCTCCTCGCAGTGCTACTAGAATTTTGCTTCCATCCTTTGAGCAAGCAACACTCAGGCGAATGAGGATTGTGAAGCCTGTATGCCAACTAGAGGAGTTGTATAACCTGCTCCACTCTCCAGAAGGACAGTGAAACAATCGAGTCCAAGAATCTTGCACACCATATTCCTTTAGTATCCATATATCAAAACAAAATGTTGTTACTATACACAACTGTCCTCTTAAAACACACAACTTAGATGAATTGCCAGGACTAATTTTCTCATGAAGAGGTATCTCATAATACCTTTGGGTGAAAAGATCGAAACATTTTATCTTTTTATGCACATGATCCATCCAATGCAAGGAATTGTTAGCAGCAATAGCAGGGGTTAATATAACAATCCCCCAACTCCAAGGGGGGTTCTGAATGATAACCCAAGCATTAGTACTTAAACTGTAGAGAAGAGTTTGCCACTGAGTTATTCCAGCATTAGACATCTGCAATCTTGCACACTTTAAAACCTTATAATCATTGGTAATGCAATCATATCCAAATCCTAGCGGAGTAGACAATTGCATGAACTTATTTGTCAACTTGACTTTTGGCAAGTTTTTGCAGGCTGCGGTGGCAGGATTGAGAAGCGTAACCTCATTAACTTGACATGAGAAGCACAGTAAGCCGTTGCATGAGCCAACTAACTTGTGAAGATAATCAAAGTTATCCGGGCAGTAAAGTTCAGTTGCATGACCGGGGGAATCATTAAAGCCGAAAGTGTGGATACGGGTATATCCAAAGACGATTAGGGTCCCTTCTGAGTGTGCTTGAAGGGATCGGCTTAGATGAAGTTTGACAAAGTCTGGACTGTTGATTATGTTGTACAATGACTTGGAAACACACTTGAAACGCAACAAAGGTTTAACGGGCAGACATGAGAGTATCTCAATAAGCAGTTCCAAAGGAAGATCATTAGTCGTCTCTAACTTCTTGATATCCATTTCAATATGGCTGCCAAGGATCGAGGTTATTGTAATCCATCTAAAAATAATGATAATAACAATTCAAACCATTTACAAAGATAACCTTTGGAGGATCTCAGGGGGTTGCTCTGAAGGAAGCAAAGAAGGATTATCAGCCATCTTTACCACTTGCACATCCACTCTTGTAGCAAGATTGCAATTCAAATATATTAGTTTACCATAATCCATAGTGAAAAATAAACAATAACCTAATCATGTCATAAAGAACAATAACCTACTCAATGACTTAATCATTTAATTCCTCTACTAAATTACTTCTAGAGTAAATTGCTAATTGGTAAATTTATATTGCAACCTAAATGAATTGTTCTCTAATTCATCTTTGAGAATCACAAGACTTTAAAGATACTTCTAATATTTATTTTTTACTCTAATTTCAAACTTTAATCAGTAACCATCACTTTTCATTAGTCTATCAACAACAACAAAGCTTTAGTCCCAAAAAGATTTGGAATCAACTAACAGAAATCATCATAAGGAGCCGTTCGAAAACGAATAAGACTATAATTTAGAAGGCCCTACTACCTCCGTTTCATATGACATTTTACCTCCCTACTTTATGTCAAATCGTTTTAAATAATATGAAACAGATAGTATTTAAATAAAGCCAGCAATCCTGCACCTTTGATCCACCCTCTTCTCTCGCAATTACATTATACACCCGAGTGTACTTTTAAGCTAAGTAGACCTGGGAGGGTTTAAAGCTAAGTAAAACAGAGTGTATAATCGACACTATCATTTCAACTCAAAAGGGGCGAAAGATTTCACTTTACAGAACTTGGCAAAATTCATTTAGAGTTGACGAATCTATGGACTTTAGATTCGTCCAGCAAAAGCTCAAATCTCAATTATTTTATTTAATCAAATGAATTGGAGTAGATTTTCACAGAAATTTCTTGAACTAATTTCATTATAATTCAAACAAAATACAAAATCAACAAATTGAATTTACAAATTTATCATCAATATTCAATATCAAGCAAATAAACAAGATCATAATCAAGGAGATAGAGTAGCATTAAAATCTAATGCTCAAATAAGCTGACTAACCAAAATCGATGAATAATTGAAAAGCTGCGATCTTGAATCTCCAAACCCTTTCTTGCCCAAAATACGAAATTGTAGAAAGTCGAACCCTAGACAAATCTCTCTATTTTTTTTCGTAGCTATTTGTATGTACTCCGTATTGATTCACGCTGCACTATTTACTTACTCCCTCCATTTCTAAATACATGCTCCCATTTTCATTTGAGGCCATTTTTAAATACTGGCTTCGTTTTTTTATTTGTAAACCTTTTGCAATATTAGGGTCTATTCTCATTAACTGAACTCAGCTGAACTGAACGGAACTAAACTCAACTGAACTGAACTAAAATGAACTGAACTGAAATGAATATTTTATAAGAGAAGGAAATTAGGAGCTGAACTGAACTGAACTGAATTTCAACGTAGGAGAACAGGCTCTTAATTAATATTCTTTCATTTAGTGGACCCAACATATATTCTCTCCTCCAATTTTCTCCTTTACTTAAGCTCTTTATAATTTTTTATTTTTCCACCAACCCCACTACCTCTATATTTTATTACTTTCTCCAAAACTCCAAACATGAAGAAATGGAGCAACTGTCTAAAAACAAAGGGAGTATTTAAAATATGGAAACTTGATTTGCACGGGATATATAAGAAAAAATATATTTAAAAAATGAAAACTTGATTTTGATGTTGTAATTTAGACTTGAGCTGTAATGGTCGATTTTGGATTCGTCGGTTTTGTTGAACCCTAATTAGCTCTGATGTATTGAGTATTAATAAACTTATTAATAATGTGCCGACACCTGCTGTGCTATGCTAAAATATGATATTCTATGCTTTGCTTAGAAGCTCCAAAAACATGGTTTTATTTATTTATTTTTATGTCGGTGGCCATGCAATGCTATTATGGGGTTTACTTTTCAAAGTTATAGAGGTTACCCGTTTAGTGTTATAGGGATTACTCGTGTTACTCGGTTAGTGTCATATGAGTTAGTGTCTTGCTCTAGAAGTTGCATACATTGTTCTGCTGCAACCTGCAAATAGTTATTTGCTGAGACCAGTTGCACAAAAACGTGTTGTACATTTTTTTTTTAATGATTAAAGATGTGGAAAATGTTTGGAGGGTAGTCTCTAAAAAAATGTATAATTGAAGGGTTGGGGATTTAGAGTACTATAGTGAATTGTTGATAAAGGAAATGTATACTCATGCTAATGCATGACATATATTATACTATGTAACAAAAAAAATACTCATGAAACAAAGTGAAATGTTAGTACGTAGTGTTTTAAAAAAATGAAATATTGGGGATTTTGAATGCTATAGTGAATTGTTGATAAAGGGAAATGTATACTCGTGCTAATGCATGTCATATGTTATACTAAATACCAAAAAAAAAAAAAAAAAAAAAAAAAAAAAAAAAAAAAAAAGTGAAATGTTAGTAGTAGTCCCTTGAAAAAAAAAACAAAAACAAAACAAAAAAGAAATAGTGAATGGGTAGTTATTGATTTTTTAAAAAAAAATTTAAAAAAAAAGGAGTGGGATGGGGATTGGTAGTTATTTTTATCTTTTTTTTTTACAAAAAAAAAAAAAAAATCTAAATGCATGAGAGTTGAGGGATGAGGTTTTGGAGGCTCCTCATTCACTGACTCTACAATTATATATTAGAAATAGTCTAAAACTATGTGTTGAACATATTGTAACACTTAAAAAACATGGAGGGAGAATAGAATTCACCGTTCTAACCTTTGTTGGTATTTTATACAAATTTATAATATTATTAAGGATCTTGCTAACAATCGTCCCAAGACGTTAGATATGGATTAATTATATTGGTTGAAATAGTATTAAGTTATGAATGCATGAAAAAATCACGTGTCGTTCGATGTAATTAATGTTAGCTTTACTCTAATATTTCACTTTTAATTCTCTTATCTAACGCCCCGAAAGCGCTAATTAGTTGTTGCCTATTATATTAAAAATAGTTATAATTAGCTTAATGTATAATTTCCAAATATCTTTTTATATATTTATATAGTTGGAATAATCCGAATATTAATTTATTGATAGTTAAAGATATTATTAGTCATAATTTCGCGTTGACATTTTAATCAATTCATGACGTCTAGTTATTTATCCGTATAAAATAACATTCCTTGAATATTATTTCATTTCCATATGTCTGTAATTAGTCTTAAAAAAAATAAAATAATCTTAAATACTTACTGTACTTTTGTACACTTAAAAAAGTGAAAACCATATAAATTACAGATTTACACTCATTTACTTGGATTATTTGGGCCAAATCTTATTGTAAAGCACATTATACATATGAGGCAAGTGGGTGTTTCATAGGTTTTCGGTTTGAGGTATAGGATTGGAATAAATAAAAGTCATAATTGATGTTTGTTTAAGAAAAACCCAATTTCTAAACACATACCTCAAAAAAGTTTCAGGAGTACTTCATATCACAGCATCAGTTATCATCCAAGAGATAAATTGCACGCCGACATATAATTTTCTTGTGTAAATTCATTTTGAACCTCATGTTTCATTGATAAAGCTGTGTTCACTTAAATCTATCTATTATGTGAACAGAATGTTTAACGGTGACCATGCAACAAATCGTCTGTACTTCATCCCAGATCATCAGTTATCATCCAAGAGGTAAGTTGCAAAGCAGAAGCACAGAACTATCTAATTGCAGTCAGATAGCTGAATGACACGCTTCAAGATTAACAAACATGGCGACATAGTGCACCAAGGAGGCAAGGAGGATATACAATTTCAACCCTAAATGATGTACAGATAATCACAGAATGCTTTTTACATATTATCTCCAAGAGACATACACAAGCTTTTCATTCAGGGATTTTTTAAAAAAACAAGTATACACTACACAGCGGAAACGATTTTGATATAAACTCACTGAGAGGGCTTTCAGCCAGTTCTCATTATCTGAACCCGATTAGATAACTTCACGCCACAGCCAGCAGCAAGCCAACATTGCAGAAATGATGTCAACAATCTTTATCAGTACATATTATTTTTGTAAGAAAATTTCAACCAATAAGAGACACCTTTTAAAGAGCACTCCTCCCCTGCCACAACGCAATAATAGTTTTTTTACAGTCAGACACTCAGACCTTGTGATGTAGTTCAGAATCAAAACAAGACCTCATTCATGCCTTAATACTACAAATAACATCATACTTCAAAGTAATTGCAGGATAAACACTGCAGAGTAATCTCTTTTACCTTTTAGTGTTCCTTGCATTCACTTTTCCCCATTAAGTGCATCAGCCTTCCAAATTCTCATCGACACTACAGAAAAGGAATATAATAGAGCTCAATTTGTAACTAGTTAGGTAGACATACGTATACACCACACACAAAAAACCAACCTACATGGCATATAAATGAAAAGAATGCAAGCAAACTCTCACAATTTACCTAAAATTTATTCTTCGATGCACATGTTTCCTCCTCCTTCGCCTCATCCTCTTCTTTGTTCCCTGCTGATGGTCTAGAGCTTCACTGCCAGGACCCTTCAACATAATAAGGTTCTCTATACATACTTGAGTGTCAAAACATCTAGGGAAATCGCAGACCTTAACATCTTTGATCACCATAGTCTGCAAGTCAAGTGAAACAACCCTCCAAGTATTCAGCTGCAGAAAAAGATTCTGTCGATTCAAAGAATAGGCAATGGGCCACTCGAGAAACATAAGCTGTTGTGATTGCTTAACTTTGAACAGCCTAGCCCATGACTCCGCCACACCATATTCCTTCAAGACCCATATATCTGAGTTTTCCAAGTCATTCACCATAAGACATAAACACCCTTCAAGAACCCCAACACGTAAGTTGATAAGCTGTTCCTCAAACTTAGGCTGAGGAACCTCAATAAAGCTGTTGTTACCAAGACAGAATCCAATAATCGAATACCGCTTTTCATCCTTATGCATAAATTCATGTACCCAATGCAAAGTACCATTAACAAGAACACCATCTTCACGATAGGAAAAGAATGGGGAAGGAACATCTGGAGCCCTCACCCATGAATCTGTTTTCAAGCTATAAACCATGACTTGGCTCTTGAAAGGACCAGTTCCCTCATTGCTTTGCAAAATCCTAACAAACTTATAGTCCCTAGAATCTTTTTCATACCCAAACCCAAACGAGTAGCGATGAGACAAGCTTGAGGGTTTAGGCAAAAAGGGGAGTTTCTTATAGGTTCGAGTCGTGGGATTGTACAAGAGGATAGTAAGGTGCAAATCATAATTACAGAGGCAGAGCAACCCATGGCAAGAACCCACCACATGGGCAAAACCCTGACTACGAAAGGGGTTATCCAACTCGGTGATCCGATCAAAAGTGTCGAATTCAGCAGAAGAGAGATGGGGAGCTGAAAAAACGAATCGGAGGTTCGGATTCGATTGAGCCAGGGTTTGATCAAGATGAAGCTCGGTAAACTGAGGGGAGCTAATTAGGTAGTACCATGACTTGCATACACTCTTAAATTGCATCAAGGGTTTCGCACTCAATCTTAAGAATAAATTTATCAACAAATCAAAGTGAAGGTCCATAAATTCCGTCATTTTTGTTCAAAATTACAATAATTCACATAATCTGTTGTTATTCTGCACAAAAGAATCAAAATTCAAGCAATTTCAACAGAGAATTAACAAATAATATGAAGATGAAACAGGTAAATCGAGAAAATGCATATAATTTAATTTTTTTTTTGAATAAAAATGCATATAATTAATCAAATTGAATAAAAATTGAGCAAAAATGAAATCAACACATAATTAAAAGATAAAATTATGCATATAACTAATTCAAACAAGGGAATGAGAATATTAACAAACAATTCAAAGATTAAGCATAGGAATTGAGAAAATTATGCA
Organism: Chenopodium album; assembly: GCF_948465745.1. Classification (NCBI taxonomy): domain Eukaryota; kingdom Viridiplantae; phylum Streptophyta; class Magnoliopsida; order Caryophyllales; family Amaranthaceae; genus Chenopodium; species Chenopodium album. Next base: position 32,853,014 of record NC_137857.1, on the reverse strand, counting down.
GATAATTGAATCAAATTGAATTAAATTGAGTAAAAAGGGGAACAAGGGATTGCAAAAAATTGAAATGTAAAATTAATTCAGCTTTCTGCAAAAAAAAATTCTAAATTGGAGCAAACCCAACAAAGATAAGCAATATAATTGAACAATTGAGCATAAAAATAAGATTCTTAGGCGCTAAATTGAATTGAATTTGAGGAAAAAATTATAAAAGGGAAGACGTAAATGATTGACAAAAAGTCAATGATTTAAATCGAGAAAAACAAAGATATTCGAGGAATTAGAGACTTTAATTAAACTTACAGAAAGTGGAAGATGGAATTATCAGAAAGATTACCAGAAATCGATCAAGTTATTTGAGGAAGAGAATACAGTTGCATGAAACAAAATTGATACAAGTTTTAGAATATTTGTAACTGTATTCATTTTTCAAGTCTTTTTTTTTTTTTTTTCTTTTCTTTTTCTTTTCTGTACTTTCTTTCAACAAGAATAAAAAATTTAACTTCCTTTCAAAAAAAAAAAAAATAATAAAAAATTTAACGTATATTCTTGGTGCGCCACTTAGCCACTCAGGGCACTCATTCATTGGTACTTGGTAGTCTGGCACCCCAAAAAAATGGCTATACTGCCCCTATTTGAGGTGTCAATTCAGTTCATTCGGAATTGTTTTGAATCGGGTAGGGTGGGCCAATTTTGAATAAGTTTCTCTCTAATTGATTTCGTATTTGGATTAGTTTGAGTTGATTGGATCATTTTTAATTTCATTATTATCAATAGGCTTATATTAATAAAATTATGTAGTAATCGTTATTAAAAACACAATGAATGGATCAGGTAGAGTCAAATCGATTCGGATTCACCTACGAAGCATTAAAATACTTGTATATAAGAAGTGATCTAAGTAGACTGTGTTTCTAGAGCTACACAAAGTATATCACCTAACCTAATTGGATCTACAAAGGGTGAAGAACCAACATTAGTGTTGTGTTGCAAAGTCAGAAAACAAAGAACAAAGTTACACAGCCTTCCTTATTTCTAGCTCTTGAACTAGTTTTGGCCATATAAAAGTGTTATACAAGATCATCCAATGGAGTTTTTGATTACCCTTATTTTTATTTTGTTGACTTTAAGGGTACAAGCCCAATTTAAATTAACAAATGATGATAATCAAACAGTTGCTTATTAGTAATTTAGTGAACACCTAAATTTTGTGCAAAGATGAGTGTAAGAATTATACTAAAACGGAAAGAGTATGTGATTTCTTGTGCGTTGTTGTTCAAGTAAAGCATGTGTACATCTATAATTTCACGTTTTCATTGTTCTCCTAGGCTATGTGTGGGACTAACTTGATAATATGACACACATAAAAACACAATTAAGGCCAAACAACCAACAACTACGTACATTTTTTTTTTTTTAGTAAACCAACAACTACATTACCACAACATGACAACCCACTTAATAGTTGTAAATTATTAGTGGGTCATCAATTACGTAGTATATGGTTTGGAGCAGTTGGAAAATCGTAAGTATGTGGAAAATATTAGCCCTTGAAACATTTTTTAGTGTACGATGATAAGGAAGAAACATTAGTGGCCACCTGAAAAACCCTTAATTAGATTAGATATGAGTCTCTGACATAATAGAAACAAACGTAATTGCTTTATGAGTTTAACGATGGAAACCACAAAAATGAATCCAAAAGAACCTCATGAGGAAGAAACACGAGTCGGCGTCGTCAGTGACGAGGAGGTTGAGCAGCTTAAGCAAAGTCTACCTAAGGAACTTTCCTTTGGTAAGCTTGAATTGATAAAATACCAAGGCTTCTGGTATGCTGTTGATACTGATTTGTTCAAGAGTAGTCTCATGTTTCAAAGACACTTCAGTGCAAGGGATAGTGATCTAATTGTCGCGAGCTTTCCTAAAACCGGTACCACTTGGTTGAAAGCTTTGCTCTATAGTGTTGTCAACCGTTTCAAACACCCTAGTAACCAAAGCCCTTTGCTTACCCATCATCCACACGAGCTTGTATATCGCCTAGAACATGACATCTATGGTGAAGCTTTTGACTACCCTCGTCCACACCATCTTAGCGAGCTACCTTCACCGAGACTTTTCAACACCCACTTGTCCTTCACCACCCTCCCGGAAACTATTAAAGCTTCTAGGTGTCGAATTTTGTACATTGCACGTAATCCACTGGATACGATTGTGTCATTCATGCTCTTCGTTTTGAAGCCACTAAAAATGATATTGGGGAACGATTTCCAGCCTACGATTCAGGATTTCTTTGAGGATTTCTGTGCAGGGAAAATATGTCATGGTCCTTTCTTTGAGCACGTGGTTGAATATTGGAAGCAAAGTTTAGAGCAACCAAACAAGGTGTTATTCCTCAAGTACGAGGATTTGAAGGAGGATCCCACCTTTCAGCTAAAGAGAGTGGCTGAATTTGTCGGTATGCCATTTTCTTGTAGCGAGGAAAGTGAAGGTATAGTTGAAGAATTGGTAGAGATGTGCAGCATCAACAACCTCAAAGAACTGGAAGTTAATAAAACCGGAGTCATCAACAAGATACACGATAAAAAGAGCTATTTTAGGAAAGGGGAGGTGGGAGATTGGAGCCATTATATAACACCTACCATGGCCGAGAGGATGAAGAAATTGATGGAAGAAAAACTTGAGGGCACCGGTTTATCATTTCAGTTACTTCCTCACCAGTCACAAGCTTAAAGAATGATACCCTGTATCAAGTTATGTTCACTCCCTCCGTTTTCAAATAAGTGCAACATATGCTTTTGTTTGTACGTTAAACATCACCCAAGCATTCACTTCCATTTGTTTCCCAGTCTTGTTATAATTTGAATAAATGGTATGTGAAATGACTGAAATATGCAGGTGATTACTAACCCATTCTGAGAGCTTCAAAAGCCTCCTCTCAACTATCAGTTTCTGTAGAATCAACCATCAGATTACCAATTGCTATCGTTAGCTAAGTAAGCAACCAAGCAAAAACATAGTGTTAAATAGATTTCAAAGACATGAGATCAATCTTCTGGCAAATTGATCGAACACATTTCAAACTGAGAGGAAATCCACTAAAACCAATATATACTGCATCACCAATTACACTAAACATATTAAGACATCTAACACAGTAGTCAGTAGATATGTAAGGTTCAAAGCAGGAAAGCTCTGTTCATAAGCCCGGTATTAGGATAAAATACTAATAAGCAAAACTATGGTATTAGCTCATAATTAAGAACAAGGGACAAAGAAAGGAAAAAGAGAGAGAGCTTCCCCTGTACTCTCCAAATCTAGCTTCTAAGAAAGCCTCAATTTCTACAAAACTGGCTGTAAGCATGATGAAGCGTGCATATCATCTCAGTTGGCTGAATTCTAGTCATTTGAAGTGCACCTACAAAAATCAAAGATATCAGATGTAACAACATATTTATACATGCAATGTATTGAGGGAGTTGCCAGATATTAAACAACGGTTTAAATCCATCAAAACGTAAACAAAATAGCAGAAAGAGTATTGTACATTTGTACATCATATCAGCACAGCAAGAATATACTCCAATATGCAACAACAAAAAAACGGGAGTTTTAGGAGCAAAAAAATCAAGCAAACTGAAGTAAACACTATTGAGATGAGAGTTTCCATCAAAGCAGAATCAAAGCATCAAAAAGTATAAATCTGCACCATATTGGGCGATAAACAAGAAGCTATACAATTCCAGACCAAAGATCTTACTATCTTAGTTAACTTCCCATAACATGACAAACTTAGAATACGCACACACAAAATTGGGTTATAGGACCACAAAAAAAAATTTGTCATCAATAGAAATGATCAGAAAAGGAATATAAGCATCAAGTAATCAGAAATTCAGAATGTGCAGTGTAAAACCAACACAACTCCAATGGCTCTAAAAAAACTACAACCCATGTTTAGCACTGAGGGTTTTCTTTTACTTTAACTGCAATGATAAGTAACTGATGCCCTCTAGTGAGCACTGCCAAGGGATGACTGATATTTCTCTTTTGTATTACAGAATAAAAAAATAAGTAGGAACTACATGTACAAGAATCACAGCTTAAAGATCAAGTACAATAACATCTTAACCAAACAATGACCATTGACCACTATTCCAGTGATAATTGTTGCACTTTGCAGCATACCTAAGATGCAACCTATGAATTTATAATCAATTCAAGTACATCCTAAACTCTATGTTTCTCAAACTCAGATATTGGTGTCAAACACTGATACATGTCTGTATAAAACTCAGCTTTGTAATCCTTTGTAATCTTCTTTGGGTAATAGGTTGCTAAACCTTCTGGAAATCAAAATATTAGGCATTTGGCAATAAGGATCTTGAGAATAAATTATCCCAGTTGACTTGAATCATAGCCATACGTCCATATTAGGTGCACTTAAGGAGATCAAAATAAAAACTGCAATAGCAAGTGCAACATATGTTTGCAGTTTTGTTGACAGAGATTTAAAAACTAAAATAGGAAGACTGTCCAAAGAAAACAGAAACAGAATAACAGAACAAGCCTCTATGTGACATCAGGTGATTAGTAAGAAGCTAAGGAGTTATGCTTATGAATTATGCATATTTAGTAATCAAATGGACAGAGAGCCAACATAAAAGTCGAAAAATAATCGATGCAATGCAGATAATTTGTTCTAAAAGAGTTACCAAAATAAAAGATGTAGGTGACTACCGGTACCTTCTTTATTCTTTTCAGATCATTTTTAAACCATTCCAAGAAGTCTCTCGTCATTTTTCACCTTCTCGACTCCTCTGCCTTATGTTTTCTTCTCCTTGTTGCTCACTATTGAGGTCACTAAAACATTCCAACATAAGAAGGTTCTCTACACAAACAATAACATCATGTTCCCTTGAAGGATTATGAAATTCACTCAAATCTTTAAGCACCATATTTTCCAAGTCAATAGAAGCAAATCCACAAAAGCAAAGCCTTACAAGCAATTCCTTCCTGCTTCTAGTATAGGCAATAATCCTATCCATTTCAATTAAACTTATCTCTGTCCTAACTCGAAGTAGCTTAGCCCACGATTCAACCACCCCGTATTTCTTCATTATCATTATCTCATATTTATCCAAGCGATTAATCAAAATGCACAAGCACCCATCTAACACCCCCACAAACACATGGTAATAGGAATTCAGACCAATCTCATTCACCGGCACTGGAACTCCACCAAAACAATGCGTATTAAGATTGAAGCTAACTATAGGACCTGGAGGTTCAAGGTTAGTAAAATTGACCCAAGGTAGATTCCCATTAACCAATACACCTGCATTCCTACAACTGAAATTAAGAATCAGGGAATAGCAATATCACTATATCAGGGAATAGCAATATCACTATATCAGTATATCAAGAATATACTCCGGTATGCAACTATTTAAGGGATTTTTAGGAGCAAAAAATCAAGCAAAACTAAAGTAAACAATCATCAGAAGAGAGTTACCATAATAATATAACTCTGCACCACATTGGGCGATAAACAAGAAGCTATACAATTCCGGACCAATGATCTTAGTTAACTTCCCATAACATGACAGATATAGAACATGCACACACAAAATCAGGTTAAAGGACAACTTCAAAATTGTACACATGAAAGTATTAACAGTTTTAAACTCCAAACCAAATTGCCACCTCCATTACCGTACCAGGAGATTTTTTTAAAGCTACTACTCAGCATACTCAAAGAAGATTAGAAAACACGAAGTATGTAAGGTTTCACGCTGGCATATTCACTTTCTGGAAACCCCAATCTGGATTAAAACTAAGGACAGTTAAACAGAACAAAAACACTAGTTCAGAAGTTTGGGTAAAGATAAAAACTAGGAAAGCTTTTCAAATCATGTATGCAGTTGGCATTTGGCAATAAGGATCTTGGGAATTAATTATCTCAGTTTACTGAATCATAACCACATTTAGGTGAACTTAAGAAGACAAAATTATCAAGTGCAATAGCAACATATGTTTGCATTTAGTTGACAGAAGTTTAAAGCGAAAATAGGAAGACTGTATAAAGAATACAGAAACAAAATAACAGAACAAGCCTCTGTGTAATATCAGGTGATTAGTAAGAAGCTAAGGAGCTATGCTTCTGAATTATGCATGTTTACTAATCAAATGGACAGAGAGCCAACGTAAAAGTCAAAAAACAATCGATGCAATGCAGATAATTTGTACTAAAAGAATTACCAATATAAAAGATGTATGTAGGTGACTGCCGGTACCTTCTTTATTCTTTTCAGATCATTTTTAAACCATTCCGAGAAGCTTCTCATCAGTCATCAGTTTCTGTAAAAAGTAAAAGGCACACACCATAGTAATGTGCTTACAAGATACCTAGCAGTAACATAAGGATTGAAACATGGGCATATGGAAGCAAATAACATATTTTTCGATAGTCAATGCACATATAATTATATAAAAAATTATAAGTAGTGTGTCAAACTGTCACCTCTTGTTCCTCCTTCCTCTTCTGTCCGCCTCGTCTGCCTTATGTTTTCTTCTCCTTGTTGCTCACTATTGAGGTCACTAAAACATTCCAACATAAGAAGGTTCTCTACACAAACAATAACATCATGTTCCCTTGAAGGTTTATGAAATTCACTCAAATCTTTAAGCACCATATTTTCCAAGTCAATAGAAGCAAATCCACAAAAGCAAAGCCTTACAAGCAATTCCTTCCTGCTTCTAGTATAGGCAATAATCCTATCCATTTCAATTAAACTTATCTCTGTCCTAACTCGAAGTAGCTTAGCCCACGATTCAACCACCCCGTATTTCTTCATTACCATTATCTCATATTCATCCAAGCGATTAATCAAAATGCACAAGCACCCATCTAACACCCCCACAAACACATGGTAATAGGAATTCAGACCAATCTCATTCACCGGCACTGGAACTCCACCAAAACAATGAGTATTAAGATTGAAGCTAACTATAGGACCTGGAGGTTCAAGGTTAGTAAAATTGACCCATTGTAGATTCCCATTAACCAATACACCTGCATTCCTACAACTGAAAGTAATAGGGTCATGATCAAGTACCCTTGTCCACGAATCGGAATTCAAGCTATAAACCATAAGTTCACTATACAAATTCCTGGTCTCCTTACTAGAACACTGAAGAATTCGAACAAACTTATAGTCATCCGCGACACTATCATAACCAAACCCATGAATAAACGTGTGTATGAGATGAGCTACATGAGATGGCTTTGGTAAATAAGGGAGTAATTTATGGGTTTGAGTTGTAGGGTTAAACAAGAACACTTCAAAATCATTATACATAAAACAAATCAACCCATTAAAAGATCCTATCATTAAAGCACTTCCATTATTAACCTTGAAATTAAGCTCAACAGCATACTGAATGTAGATTGAAATTAAGCTCAACAGCATTCTGAATGTAGATTGAAATTAAGCACTTCCATTATGAATCGAAATCGGCGATATGATAAACCGATTTACGATAAACAAAATGTAGATTGGAATCATTTGTTAGGGATTGTTGTAAATGGCGTTTGGCAAAATAATGGTTGTTAAAAAGATCATACCATAATTTGCATACAATCTTGAATCGAATAAGTGATTTTGCAGGCAATCTTAACTTTCATTGATTACATCCATAGGAAGGGTTTCGACTGTATACATTTTGTTATAAGATTGAAAATTGGGATTCAATTGCACAATGTAATTGAAGAATTTCTAAAAATTAAGGATTAATAAACTTACTAAAACTAGGGTTTACGGAGATTCTATAAAAATAAAGAATTCGAAAAATATAAAAGAAATGAGAAAAATTAAAGAGATTACCGGTGAAATGGAAATTGTGAGAAGCGAATTATGGATTATAATCGCCAATTCGCCATAGAAAAAGTGGCACCCTGAATTTTTTTTTTTAAAAAAAATAAGAGGACAGCCATGTTCAATTACTGAAATGAAATTAATAAATAATTTAAGTTCAACAAAATTAAGGTGAAGAGAATAGAGCCATACTTCATAAGTAGGCCAATCTCGTAGATTCATCATCCATGTTCAATAAATAATCTCTCTCTTTTTTTTTTTTTTATAATTTTTCATATAAGTAAAAATAATTTCAGTTCAATAAAATTCGGTTTTTTTTTTGTTTGTTTAAAATTCAGTAAAAATAATTTTTGTTTAATCCCCTTCAGGCTAACCACTTGGCTCCGCTATTTCCCCACTCTCAAGTGTGCACATCAAATGAATATATCCGTTTTTCAGTTTTTATATTAACAAAAAATAAAAAATAAAAAAAAATCAAAAAATCAGTGGGTTCAAATGAACCCACTTGAACCCTACGTGGATCCACCACTGCATAGTACAGTTACCGAAAAACAATTTCCATACCTTTAGAATCTAGAATGTTGGTCCTTTCTCTTTGAGGCTTGCCTCTCGTTTAGAATGTTGCTTTCATTCATCAATAAATCCAAATCTTCATCCCATTTTACTAGTAATATTTTATATATATGAGAAAGTCACTGAATTATTAGAGCGTATAACATCTTCAATGATAGATTAATTTCCAAGTTTGATGTGTTTATATTAGTTATAACTAAGCCAAAGTCATGAATCTTGATGAAATAATGTCTTATTATTGTCTCATCACATGTTAGCTGCTACTAAAGATGGGCAACGGGCCGTACCGTGCCGTGCCTAAATTTGGCACACCCCAGCCCACGGCATGGCCCACGTGCCTGGCAGGCCGTGCCGTGCCGGGCCGCGGGCCAAACTGTGCCCATTTTTTTTATAATTTTTTAATTTTTAAAAAAATGAACATAAATAAAAAAAAAACGATATATAAATATTTTTTAGTATAGCTTAATTTTATATAAATAATGTTATTAATTTATGTTTATGTTAATGTTAATATATTTTGTTTTGAACAACTTTATTTTAATTAAGGTTACATAACTTATTTATCTAATTATATTAAAGTTTGTATAAATAATTTTGTTAATTTAGCAAAAAACAACAATACATATAATAAAAATTAAATTACCAGTGCCGTGCCAGGCCGTGCCACGTGTCGTGCCGGCCACCGTGCCTCATGCCGTGCCAATTCCTAGATTTTTGTTCACGGCACGGCCCACGGCCCACAGGTGGGCCGCCGTGCCGTGTCGTGCCAGCGACCATGCCGGGCCGGGCCGGAATTGTGCTGGGCCCGTACCGGCACGGCCCATGCCCATCTTTAGCTGCTACGTATAAGGCAAGTAGAAAATGACATGGAACAATATGAATTATATATAACTCCCATGTCATCTTTCGGATAAAATTTATTGGGATTACGGTATACTCCGTAGTATACCTTGGTTTATAGAAAATAATAGCAGATTAGTAGATACTGATTAAAAAAAATACAGTACTTAATTCCAAACTTTGAATGGTCAGCTAGCTAGAACGTTCATCAAATAAAAATAAGCTATTTTCTTAAACTCAATCTTGCCCAAGCTAGAAATTGGACAACTAAGCTTATGGAATAGTATACACTATTTTACAGTGTATATGATTGTGATATACATACTCGTGTTATCTTATAGGTATTTGATCAATCATTGTAAACATCTAATCACACTCTATAGGATTCTAAATTATTAAATTTAAATTTCCATGAAGTACTATTGAGTAGCAGATCTTGGTCAAATATATTAGAGGTGTCAGAATTTGAGTCACTAAACTCTCATGCAAAATTAATCAATACGCCATCATTTTTTATACTCCTTCCGTGTTTTTTTAAGAGTTATAGTTTGACCGGCCAAAAAAGGAAGTGTAACACTTAAAAGAATACGGCCGAAAATGGAAAGTGTAACACTTAAAAAAAACACGGAGGGAGTAGTTTTTTTTAACTAAATATTCAATGTCTTGAAAAAAAAAAAACTTAATTTGCTAGATAGGAATAATTTGGCCTCCCCGGTGGCAGGTCTCCCTCAGGTGACAAATAATAGAGTTAATACTATTGCGTAGTGATGGCAATTTAATTCGAGTTCGATTCGAATCCGATCCGATCCGAAGAAAAAAATCCAATTCGAATCCGTTTAAAATTAGTCTGAATCCAAATCCGAATAGGAGGCGGATTGGACTTGGACCCTACGCAAAGTCCGACGGAGTCCGATCCGAGTCCGAATCCGTTTCTATGAGCATATGCTTTATAACTTGGGACAATTGTTTGCTTGTTTGTAGCAAAATTTTGTTATGTAACTTAGTACATTATTTAAATATGTTATAATTATACTTACCTTGGTATGACAATACAAGCAATTATAGGTATATGACATTACAAAATAAAAAAATTAATCGGATAATTTCGGAGGTCCGTATAAACGGACCGGATTCGGATCCGAAAATTACGAGTCGGATCGGATTCGGATCCGAATCCAGGGTCCGTTTACTAAACGGATCGGATTCGGATTTAGCCAAATCCGATCCGTTGTCATTCCTACTATTGCGTTACATGTCGAAAAATTGGTGGATTATTTAGAGTTGAGGGAATACTTGGTTCATTATTTTAAATTCAAAGAAAGAAAACAAAAATATAAATTATCATGTCATGGTTGAACTAGCTTTTAATGAGACAAGGAAAGAAATAATCAAAAAGCCAAATGAAATCAAACAAATATGAAATTTCCTTAGAAAAATATACTATATGAAAATATGAAATAAGTTCATGGTCATAAAACTTCCAAAAGACAACAAGGCAGTCCATGTTCTTTCATATTATCCAATAGCAATATCCAAATTCCATAAATAGTAGACCCCCCTCTTTCTATTATTCTCATACGTAACTAATTAATTAATTACCTAGTTAGTATATATTTTAGTTCCTCCATTATAATTTCTTCCTTTTTCTCTCAACTTCTCTCACTATTTTTTTGTAGCCATGAATGTCACAGATGATCACCATAAGCAAGATGATCATGAAGCAATCGCGAACGATGATCTTAAATCACCCCTTCTTCCCCTCAATCACAACGATGCTAATCAAGAGAGTTCAACCTCCTTAATTATGTCACTTGTCACACCTAACACGTTCTATATTCTTCTAGGACCTTTGTTATGTGGAGTAATATGTATGTGGGTGAAAGTTGGTGAATTGGAGTCAAGTAGAAATATGTTGGGTGTTCTTGCATGGATTTTTACGTGGTGGCTAACCATGGCCGTCCCTATGCCGATCACCTCCATGGCGCCGTTGTTCCTTTTCCCGCTTTTCGGAATCTCTACCGCCGATGTGGTTGCTAAGTCTTACATGGATGATGTGATTTCTCTTGTGCTTGGTAGCTTCATTCTTGCTCTTGCTGTTGAGCATTATAATATTCACAAGAGGTTGGCCTTGAATGTAAGTCCAAAATGTTTTTTTCATTTTCTTGTCACTTTTAAATTTTGTTGACACGTAATAGAAAATAGCTAGTTTTTATGAGTATAGTTAGGACGCATGTTGATTGTTTGTTTTTGTTAAAATTTTACCGATTAAACTAACTTATAGGATTAATATTAATTCCCACATTATTCATATTTGATACATTTATAGATTTAGTCTTATTTACCGGTTTACCACCATTTTGGGTTGTTGATGGTGATGATGATTGCGTGTTTTGAGTTAATCAACTATTTGCAGAATATTCAATATGAATATGTAAGTAATGTACACCACATAGTTGAAAAGTAAGATAGAAATGAAATGATACTTGTACTTTATCTTAAAAGTTGAAAAGTGGCACCTAAGTTTACAATTGTGGCATACAAACTAATTGATCTTCAATGATAATTACTCCTAAATGATCTTCAAATTTAGCTATTACTCCTTATTGTGTACTTATTTAGTTGTGTTATGTACTTAATTATATACGTAAAATATTACAAATTTAAGGCCTGTTCTGAACTGAACTGAAATTAAGCTGAAGAGAATAGAGCCTTACTTCATAACATTAAATTAACAAATTCTCTTTATTTACTTTACTTTTACTATTCTTAAATTATATTGTTGTTTTTCATTTTATGCTAAACAAAATGACACTGTTACATACATTAAAAATATATCAATTCAACTAGCTAAAAAGTATTCATTAGTTCTCAAATTCAATATTAATTGCAACTTTATGTAGTTGTTGTGACTCTCTAGCTAAGCCAATCATCTTATAAACAATAAGGATTTGGGGGAAATTGAATCAAATTTCTAGTCTTTCTTTCATTTTAATTTTGGTTATTTTTATTGGAGATATGGCTTTTCTAATTTAAATTTGGGTGAAACTACGTAGTATAAGAGTTTTGAACTAATCATCCCCTGACAAAGACATGTTATTCTAGTTGTATTCCTTAAATAAATTATGTGCTAATAAAACAATTTAGTACAACAAGTGTAGTGCCTACTAATTATAGTAAGGTGACAGCTGGTACAATGAAGTAATAAAGCCAATCAATGGATTCCATCATTATGGCTCATATACATTAATAATTTATATCCACTCAATTGATTGGCACATACAGTATGATTGGGGATGCTTGGTGATTTTACATTGGTCTATTTGTTTGTTCATAATTCCCACAACCACATCAAATTGTATGTGTGAAAGATCAAAACTAATTTTATATTGGCCCAAAATTATTTCTATGCGCTAATAGTTTGTTTATAGTTCAATAATTTAATTTATCTTGTGAATAGTTAAAGCCTTATTCAACTCACCTCAGAAAAAATAAGATTCGTCACTATAAGAAAAATCAATTTCAATTAATTATAACAATCATTACAACAAAATCAACAATATTTCATTCTATAATTAGTACATGTATTAAATTAGTCAAATACATTATTCATAGTTATCATCTGGATTATAAGTAAATTGTAAGAAAAACTGGTTTACTCATTTGTTATACAAAAAGCAAGTTCTAATTAGGGTGATATTTTTGATTTCCTATCATGACAAATGTTTGATATTTTGCATACATATATGTACAGATAACTCTATTATTCTGTGGCGACCCTGTAAACCCTCCTCTACTCTTGCTTGGGATTTGTGGCACAACGTTTTTTGTCAGCATGTGGATGCACAACGTGGCATGCGCTGTGATGATGATGCCCGTAGCCACCGGGATCTTACAACGACTTCCGACCACAAGGACAGGGCAATCCAACACCATTGACAAGTTTTGTAGGGCAGTGGTCCTAGGAGTGATATACTCTGCAGCTATTGGTGGAATTTCTACTTTAACTGGGACAGGTGTCAATTTGATATTGGTTGGGATGTGGAAGAGTTATTTTCCCGAAGCAAATCCCATTAGTTTCAATACTTGGTTCTTCTTTGGTTTTCCTTTGGCCGTCATAATCTTCTTCTTTATGTGGGTTATTCTTTGTTGCTTGTATTGTGAAAGAGGTTCATCAAGGGTTCTTTCTAATTACTTGGATAAAGCTCATCTCAAAACAGAACTTGACTCGCTAGGTAAAATATTCTCTAATTTTACCGACTTATTTTTTAGTGAAGTTAAATTGCTTCTAACTCCATGCCACTCCTTTTATTAAAGGTTGATTTATTTTAAACTTATAATGAATTTGATTTAATTAAGTTGTAAAATTGCATTATATAAACCCACTTAGCCACGTATTGATCTTCATATATATAACTAACTAGTTTATGTCTTATATTTGGTAAGATAATTTTATGAGCTATGATTTGAAAGTACATTTTTTTATAAAAAAAATCATGCATTCTTATTTAATACTCATTTCATTAGATTACTACATGGTCTACATCTAAGTAGCTATGTACATGTTTAAGTGAAAAGTGACAAATAATTTATTGCTTAAAGTGATAATTATGAATTCGACCACGATTCCTGCTTTCTAGTGGTAGATGGATTTGATTAATTTTAGTTGACAAGTAGGAAAGAGGATAAGAGATGCATCTTATCCAAAACTTTGAAGATGTCATACTTCGTATAATATACGTGGCTTATTTAATTATATTTATGTACAAGTGTACAAAGTACACGTATATGAAAATTGTCTTTAGAACTTATCCAAATCGATTATTTGACTATTGACTCTTGTCAAGGGATAATTTGATTGTTTATTATTTTCATGGGACGCAGGTCCAATGTCCTTCGAAGAAAAGATGGTGTTGTCCGTCTTTTCGGTAAGTAACATTTTCTCCATTCAAAATTAATTGATCACGCAAATTAAAATGATCAAGTTACATGTATAAATTAAAATGCTAATATAATTTAACAATTAAAATCAAACTGTATAAGAGAGTAATTTTTAAATATTACCTCCGTTACAAGTTATGTTCAACGATTAGACATTTTCCCTCTCTACTTTATGTCAAATCGTTGCACATAACCTGTAACGGAGGTACTAGTTATAATTATGATTATTGTTTGAATAAAATAGTTGTAAATATTTTATAGGTAATGGATTTTTACTCTTTTTTTTAACCTTGAGAATATAGGGGTTAATAGTGCTATGGATGACAAGGAACTTGACAGATGAAGTACCTGGATGGGGAGCTCTATTTAAAGGAAGAGCTGGTGATGGCACTGCTAGTGTAAGTACTTGCATTGTTATGTCATGTAAATACTTTAAACTAACATTAATAACCAAATTTTATATTTTTATTATAGCCCATTATTAGGTTTTCTTTTAGTTTTGAGATCATACCTAATTAACTATGACAGTTTAATTTCATCAATAAAATTACACGTCTAATATGGCTATCTTACAAAAACGGAGTACAAAATGACTACTTTTACGTGCATACAATTATATTTGGTGGACTGTATAGTATTTAGGCAAATTCTCCCACGTTGTTGACATGTGCTTGTCTCAATCAAAGTAGTTTATAATTTATTTGATCACAAAAGTCATATGAACTTGTTTTTTTAGAGTTATAGAGATTAATGTAAGTTCACTACATTTGAAATTGGAATAGAGATATGTGTATATATAAACACTACATTTGAAAGGAGTAGTGAGGCTAAGTTTGTAATATCAAAAACGGTAAATTAAAACTAGTCATATAATTAACATATACTTTGTAATATTATTTACATGGATAGAAGATAAAATATTAACTTACTAATTACTATGTTCATAAGAAAAAAGAAAGCATGCTACCTCCATGCTAGGTTTAATCTTAGAATAATAAATTTTTATGTTGCACAACCAATATATGTACTTCGTATATAGCATTACTCTTAATACCACTCAACAATCATAGCTTGAGCTCATTAGGCTACATTATATTCTACATATATGTATAGGTGTTGATGGCAACTTTGTTATTCATAATACCAAACAAGAGGCAAAAGGGAGAAAAACTAATGGATTGGAACAAATGCAAGAAGCTGCCTTGGAACATAGTCCTCCTATTAGGGGCCGGTTTCGCTATAGCTGAAGGTGTCCGCACAAGCGGCCTTGCAGATGTCCTGTCCAAGGCGTTGGACTTCCTTGAGAGCGCCCCATTTTGGGCGATTGCCCCGGTGGTGTGCCTCATTGGTGGAGCGATTACTGAGTTCACCTCCAACAACTCCACTACAACATTGTTGATCCCGTTGTTAATACAAATTGCAAAAAGCATGCACTTGCACCCACTTTTACTCATGGTCCCTGGTTCGATTGGAGCACAATTTTCTTACTTGCTTCCTACAGGAACACCGTCGAATGTTGTTGGGTTTTCTACTGGGCATATTGAGATCAAGGATATGCTTAAAGTTGGCTTCCCTTTGAAGATTTTTGGCACCCTTGCTCTATCTGTTCTAATGCCTACTCTTGGTAAGCAACTTTTTTTAAACCTTCTACTTCGTATTTTAGACTTTTAGTTCATGACTTAAATTGACTTATTTGCTGTTAATTAAAACTATGTACATGACTAAATTTAGTGGCGGATTTTAAAATTTTAGCGAGTTCATGACAAATTGATATGTTTTTATGAAAGTCAAATGATTATTATATAAGAACATTTACCAAAGATTAACATAATTACCCAAAATTTGTAAATTCAAGTGGGTCAATTGACTCTACTATTAGCAATGTAGCTCTGCTAGTGGATCAGTAAAACCAAAGTTTGGTACCCTGAAACACTTCTTGCATGTGTAAAGTTAATGTGTGGTAAGACTGGTAAGTTGGACCATGGCATGTTAATGATTGTGACAATTCTAGTTTAATATAGTATGCAATTAGGAAATTAGATGTGCTCTGTATTATTCATGGTCTAGTTTTTTTTTATACGTAGTAGTATGACATGTACCAAAGTGTACTTCCATGCCCTGTCTATAAGTAGCCTATTAAATGTGCTCTGTATTATGAAGGAAAAAAAGACTAATTTCCTTTCTAACAAATTTCTCTTGAGCAGGAGCCTATGTTTTTGGAACCGATAAAATGGTGAACTAGCCATTAACTTGGCGCAGCCAATAAGCATCGTAACTTTGATCAGCTATTCACCGGTATATTACTTGATTAATGGTGGATGATGTAGGGCTTAAGGTGCTATATCGATCCAGTGTATATGGCCAGTGTTATATATTAAGAGCCAAAGATGCATATTATTCCAGTGTATATGTACTTATTTACCACCCTTGCTGTAGTGAGGAAAATTTATGCCTTCCGGTCCTTGAAGCTATGTTTGATATATAACTCATTTCATCGACTAACTTTAATGATCGGGAAGTTATTTTGTAATTTTTCATACTCGCCGTGAGTAGTAGGATCAGATTGTAGCTAGCTAGCTGTGAATCTTGTGATCTTGGAGGATCCAAGAATTGAAGAATATCTATCATAGAAAAGTTGTAAATTCCAAGTAATCAGTTATATATATCATGATTATTTTTATTATAGTGGGACTTATTTTAGTTAGATTATTCCTTTTCTCTATATCTATATATAAGTACTAGTATAATCTTTTGAACATCAAAACATAGTGGCAATGAGAGAAATTGGAATTCATTGTTTAAATATCCATGAAAACATACAATAAAAATCTAATATCTATCATTTAACTGTTGTGTCACAAGTTTATTCTTGTTCATTCAAACTAATAAAGTTCAAGCATAATCCACAATATACTACAAATAAAAACTGCAAATAAAACGACAATAAACTTATTTTTTTGAAATAAGTAACAATAAATTGAAATAAACAAGGCTAGGACGTCTAGCAAAGCCTAAATTTTTTTGGACTTAAGACAAAAATGAAATCTAAACTAAATAAAATACTACGTAGAATACTTGATCTTTAAAATGGATGGGATATTCACGAGTACTACTTTCACTCTTTAATTTCAGTTGTACTTGTGTTAAAGGTGCACCGTACTTTTCATAGAAAGATTATTAATATAATTACATACTTGTACATGGTTTTGCAATTGATTAAGGTGTGCAAGTGCAACTGTACCAATATGTGATATGCTAACAAATACGTAGTATTTTTCTAAGAATTAAACTAATCTGTCATTATTAAACAAATTATATTGAAATGTATCTATTAAATGTTCTGGCGTGGGATCCCATGCATAGGAGACAATTTCCACTTGTGAAGGGAATCACACGATGACTTTTGCATAAACCAAGGATCCAAAGGAAAGATCTCAAGCAAATTCTATGTTTATATAATAACACATACCCTATAATAATTTATACCATTTCTTGATCTAAAACTAATCAAATATGAGGATGGGTCATCAACTCTTCTGCCTTTTCTCTCTTCTACTCATCACCGTCGTCTCTGCCGCTGAAGAGATCCCCCCTCCGGATCTACCTGGAGGCTACAGTCCAATAACGAACCTAAGTGACCCACATGTGATTGAGGTGGCGCAATTTGCCGTCAAAGAACACAACAAGCAAGATGAAGCCCACAAGGTCAAGTTGTTGAGCATCCTTAAGGGGTGGACTCAGGTTGTTGCCGGCATCAACTACCGCCTTATCATCACTGCCAAGACGCTATGCAGCCACGCCGATGTCCACCATTATGAGGTTGTGGTGTATGAAAGGCCATGGCAACATTTCATGCAACTCACCTCATTCAATCAAACTACAGAATAATTGATTGTTATAATACTCCTTAATGTGTAGACTTAAAAGTTACAACCGTCAGATTAAATTTAAACCATGCATTGTATTTCGTTCTACTAAATGTAAACACATTCGACTATAATCTTTCATTTTTGTATTAGTTGTACACTTGTACGTATAATAAGAGTTTTACCTGTCTAATTTGTCAATGCACGCCTGCACGGAGTATTAATTTTGAATACCTTATAAAGTCATTTATGTCATTAATGTATGTCTTTATTTCTAATAAAAGATAAATTTATGATTGTAGACTTATATGTGTTAGATGTTGTATATATAGGGCTAGGATCCTGTTATGAAACCTTTTGGGACTTTGAATTTGATTAAGGAACAAGTTCCCTCTAGGTTTTCTCCTTGGGAGGGTTTTTTGGTTCCCTCCAGGGTTTCTCCCTTGGGAGGGTTTTTCTAGCCTCCATTGCTAGATTTTCTCTATTTTCTTGAAGGTTTTCTTTCAATCTTCTCCTTCTCTCTCTTTCTCTTCCATCTCTTTTCTTCTGGTCTCAATTGTAAATTTTTGTAAGGGCTTCCATCGGTGTTTTTACCGGTGGTAAGCCCCAAAAAAACTTTTTAATTGCTTTCAATAAAAGATCACATCTCTATGATGGAGTTTATTCTATTAGGTTTAATTTATTTGTTCACCCAAACAACTATTCATATGTGGATCTCAAGCCGAATTAGTGCTAACTCACATATTGTATTGCTTCAGATGAAGATTTTTATAAAGGCGATCGTTGATCGAATCTGCGATGTAACTAGTTCTAAGGTGAATTGTATTTGTATTGGAATTTTAAAATTTCCTCGGAATTGTTTGTAAGTGTCGTTTGGCTATCTTTCATTAATGAAATCCTTTTCTTCTTGTCAAAAAAAAAAAGGAACAATGCAAAACTAAATGAGAAAGCAATTAAAAATGAACAAAATAAAACATACAAGATTTATAGTGGTTCACTCAACATGAGCTACATCCACTTTTGGGGAGATTGGAACTTGTATTACTCTTCAATGGAGGAAGAATTACAATGGAGAAAGATGGTGTTCTTGGTGAGCTAAGTTTAGGTCTATGTCTCACTTGTGTTTCTCTCTCTTACACTCTACAATGAAAAACAAGAGTATATATATAGTGCAAGATGATCAACGGTTGAGATTACATCCCGAGCAAAAGAAATCGAAGCGCTGGAACAGGGGCTCGATGGTTTGACCGGACCTACCCAAAGTTCGGTCGAACATGGGGTGGTCGGTCAAACCTCTTCTTAGGTTTGACCGAACCTGCTCTAGAACTTAAAAGAGCATTAGTTCTGCCAACAAGGTTCGACCGAACCTCTAAAGTTCGGTCGAACTCGCGCTGCGCGGACAGCACTTCGTAAAACAGTCATAACTCCCTCGATTCTTAACCAAATCAAGCTTATGACCATTCGTTGGAAAGCTCTTGAGACGAGCTATCTCCTCCAACTTGAATCATCTCAATATCACTTCTAGATCTTGAGATATGATCATTTGAAGTCAGCCTTTACCATGCTTCTTTGCTTAAAGCTCCAAACACCATAATATTAAAGCATATATGAACATGGAGCATTTGAGGCACACATATAACAGATCCGGTTCTAACCACCCTCTATTTGTGAAATGAAACAATCAATTATTTTCTCACTTGACAAATGCGCAAATATTTCTTTACTCATTTGTCAAATGAGCATATAGCTCGTTGCTCATTTGTAAAATGAACAAATATTTCAAATAAACGCTAGAGATAAAAGTCAACAGATTACTACTTTGCTCGGCTCGACTCAGCTCGTTAACATCTCAAGATTAACATTTGCAATTTTTCCTAAATACTAAAGTCATTAAAAATATGAGCATAATCTATCCATGTTCATGTAAGATTAAAACACAGTAGTCTCATAAAATACAATTAAAAGAGTTGACTTAGGAATGAAAACTAGATTCCCATGAGTATTATTCGTTAGAAGTTACCTTCACACGTTCTTAAAATTAATTTGGACAGCTAGCATACTACAACTATGAAGTTGACCTTATAGTCTTATACTATACCTCTATAAGACTATAACATGGAAAGACAATATAAAGAGGGATGATATATTGATCTTATAATAACGAAATCGGAAAACAAAACCTACTAGTAATCGCATTTGTATAGACTTTTGCAAACAAGCTAATTCAATGGCTGCACGTAAGTTCGCATTTGATGCAAAGCCACTGATCTTAGTCGTACTACTTTTGCTTGCGGCATCAGGTTTGTACTAAATTTGTATGAATTTAATCACTTCCTTTTATTCGTTAATCTGTACGCTACTTATTCAATATGTAACGGATATTGGTATCATTAGTTCATTACTGAAATAGTGGTGGTTGGCAATTTTACAGCTTGGTCTTTGGGGCCATTCGACTTTCCTTGCGTCGAGAGACTTGGGTTATGTGCAATTGGAAACGAATGCTGTGAAGGACAGTATTGCGCTGTATGGGGCCCTATTCTTGGTACATGTTGTACCCTTTCCGAGTATAGTACACAATTTGGCGAATGCCTTCAGAGTTGATGAGGGTCGCATGGTGTGTGGGCGACCCGACTTTGGCCAATAAACGAGTTGAAGTTTTAATTTGTTCTTTCTATTTAAATGTACACGAATGAACTAAAAAAATACCCTAGCAGTGTCCTCTATATTTATTTCTCTAGGGTAATACGAGTTTTATAGGTCTGAAATAGCTAAATTTCTCCGAAAATTTGGTTATTTTCGACCTTTTTTTTTTTTTAATTTCTTTATATTTTTGTTATTGCATGAATTCAATAAAACTACACTCTTTAAAGGTACTAGTTGAGCCATCGCGCGCACGTGCGCGATAGCCCAATAAACACGAATTGAGTTTAGTTAATGGTATTGCTAAATAAATGTGTTGTATGAATTTAATTTAGTTAGTGTGGGTAAAGGCTAGTATGATATTATTTGATTTTGTGTTAAAAATGGTTATTAGATGTAGTTAAGTAATTAATGGTTTATATTATGTAGGTCGTAAAATGTCATAAATTTGTGACTTGTGGTCTAATCTCGGTTAAATTTTAATTTTAGGGCCTATTCATATTTACTGAACTGAGCTAAACTGAACTGAACTGATTGGAGCTGAACTGAACTGAATTGAGCTGAGCTGAAATGAATTTTTTATGAGAGAACGAAATTCGGAGCTGAACTGAACTGATTGAAGCTGAACTGAATTGAAATTAAGTAAATATAAACACGCCCTTAGTAATTTGGTTTTATCATTTTTAAAAAGTTAAATTTCATAGTTAATTTTAGTCATCAATGACTATAACTATAATTTTATGTTAGTTACAACTTTTAAAATTTAAATTCTAAAATTTGGTAAATCCGTATCTTAAGGTTTTTCTCTAAAAAATTTAGGCAGTGGCGGATCTAGAAATTTCATAATGGGAGTCCAAAATTTATTAAACGTTGATATAACAAAAAAAATGGATATTCTTTATAAAATCAAATGTTGACTCATATTATTAAAATTTTAACAATATAATGCATGCGAAATGTTTTTTTTTTAGTTCTTATATTTTATTTAGCTAAGTTTACATACATCATGCCTTCCTTTTATATTGCAACATAAGGTAAGTACATCTTCTTTTATTGGACAAATATCAATGTAAAGATAACAAAACCTCAAATGACTATATTTTCATCGTGTGGTTACATAAGACTTATGATAAGAGTTTGTGAATATATATATAGCATTAAGAGTACAAACGTTACAATGTTTATAAAACAGAAACAATGTATCATTTAAGTTTTTATATATGGATATGATATATCTAGAATTTCTATTACTTTGTTTTTTGTGTTAGGAAACCACTTGAAAATGGGAGAGCAAAAGCTATTAGAATAAGTACATACTTTACTTAGCCTTGAATTTTAGCAATAGCATTAACCATACACTCTCCTAAAGAATTATGAAAAAGCATTTGTCAATATTCTTGTATTTTTAAATCCTAGCACCCAACCTTTTAGTGTCTCTCTCCTTAAATTATATACCGAGTACTCTCACCTCTAACCTCAATTTTCTTTATGCAAAACTTTTGTGTAGAACGGACTCACGTGAGTCCGGACTTGAGAACAATGCTGCTTCTTCTTCATCCTCAACCTTTGAGTCGATTCATTTACGCACCTTCGAAACTTTCATTATCTCTGTCATGTTTCGATTTTGGGAGAAATTCATCACATATTCCATCAATTTGGTCCGAAAATTCATCACAAATTTCATTGATTTAGAATCATGAACAGATCTAGAATCCAATTTAGCTAAATCATTTAATTATCATCCCACCTGCCTCTTGCTTCGATGGGGCTTGAGATTGCTTCATCAGCCCATATAGAACTTTAGAGACCTCAATTTCAATGACGTCTTGTGTTGATGACATGACGCCGACGATTTCGAAGACGATTTCTGGGGCGTTGTTGTTTCGGTCCATTAGCCGCCTTCTACACCGGAATAGAATAGTGTCAAATCCAAAGAAACACATACAAACATCACTGGAGAACAAGGGGATGAATATGGGGATGAATATTTTTTTTTGGTGAAAATATGGGGATGAATATGGAGATGAATAGAACACTGACAATATGCAGTGTGAATTGAATCAGATGGGCAAGGTATTAGATGTTCAATGTCAGGTATTAGATTAGTTTGGTCATGTATTAGATTAATATTAATTGGTTTAATATTTGTCAGGAATTATAAATTTTTAGTCAGGAATAAGATAATTTTTATCAGAAATAAGACTATTTTAGTCAGGAATAAGATAATTTTTTATCAGAAAAAAGACTAATTTAGTCAGGAATAAGATAATTTTTTATCAGAAATAAGACTATTTTAGTCAGGAATAAGATAATATTTGTCAAGAATAAGACGATATTATTGATTTTTATTTGCCGAGCTCGGTCTCACGTGAGTCCGTTCTACACAAAACCTTCTCTTTTCTTTATATCTTCATCCCTCTTTCACTTGCTAATTATGGTTTTGCATATTTCATATAATCTTAGATTGTCTACTTGCTTGAGTTTTTTGGATTGTCAAAAAAATAAAAAATAAATAAAAAATAAAAAACCAACCATTACTCTAATAATGTTTAATATTTCCTCTTCAATTTTACTTTAAAAATGGTCTTAAAAGTTATTTATTTATTTATTATTTTTTTTTACTGTTGTCACTTAGTTTTTATGGTTTTGCTAATATGATAACGCCAGTTCCAACTTACTTCTCTCCCCTTCTCCTTTTTATCACTTATCTTAAAAAATTTCCATCTTTTCTTTCCTCCTTGATGGCATGTATCCTCTCTATTAAATTTTTCCTTCTTTTATCTTATTTTCCCTTAATATCTTTCCCTTAGCTTCCTTTCTACCACCTTGTACTTTTTCTTACCTTCCCCTTACTATTAATTTTTATAGTTTGAATGTTTTAGTAAGCCCCTTCATCTATTGCCCTCTTTAATAAGATTTTCTAAAGTGTTTTATAATTCTTTCCTTATTTCACTACTGACAAGGCTTTTAAAATGTTTTCACCCCTCCATCCCCTTCTCGTTCTCTCCTTTTTTATAAATTTGCAAATCTTATAGCCGTTACAGTCAATTCCTACTTACATATTCTTTCCTTTCCTCTCCTCCTCTCTCCCAGTTGCCTTAAGATTACTTTATCTACTCTAATACTTTAAAAACAGTCCCTTAAATTACTCCACAATTATTCATCCTCCAGCTTTATTCCATACTATCTCTTTTTTTCCGCACATTCACTACCCTTCCCTCCTTAATCATCAAGCTTATGTTCTTACACCCTTTCCCTTATTCCCTTTTTCATCTTCTCTACAGGATTACAGCCAAAATAGAAAGAAAAAAAAACAGCTATAAAAGTTTTAACGAGCCTCATCCAAATTAGCACCCTATTTCAATCCTTTTCTCGCCACATTGGTCATTAATTTCATGATTAATTATGTGAATACAACAAATATTTTCTTAATTGATTACTTTCGCCTTTTTAAAGTTTATCTCCATTCTAACAATGTCACTTATAAAAGAAGCATATGTAATTTGACCATGTCACCAATTCCATCATTACACAAAGTTAATGAAGTTACGAAATTCCAACAAGCTAACATTAATTTTTTGATTTGATAGGAGTGAGAATTCTAAAACCAATTGTTAACGTTATAGTCCAATCACAACCAATATTTTAATCGAAACATGTTTATACCGTTCAATTTCTTGATAAAAAAAATGAAGTTGCCCATATGTGAAGACATCACAAGATTCAATTGTAACAAAACTGAAACACATCAATCATTAACAAACCATCTTTATCTAGGCTATGTAGGATTTGAACCCACATCTTATGCAAGATAGCATAGTGATTTACCAATTAAGCTAATAGCCTTCATATACATCAATTGATATGCAATTCTAGATACCCACATGCCTCAAAATACATACTTCGACATTAAAGTTTAAGCAGTAAAGTAAATTAATGCATTATCATTTTTAAAGCAAAAAATAAGGAGCTAAAGGACTCATAACTTCTAACTTAAGTAATATAGTTTGATAGTCATATAATCCATCAATAATTACTTGAACTTCTTGTAAGTTGATAGCTAGTGTTGCCTTGGCTAGTCGGTAAGTTTGAAAGGAACAAAAGAAAAAAAACACATAGTTCAAGAAAATTAAAGAAATAACCAATGTTCAATGGAGAAGGAGCACCGATACAATTAATTATCGAGAAGCTAATTCTAATACAATTAATTATCAAGATGCTAATTCTAATATACAAGTATGTGCTTCAACCACAAAAGGGATAATTATCAGTGACAACAAAAAAGAATAAACAATTCAATAAAAAAAGCAAAATGGAAGAAAATTTGCTCCTAAACAATCAAAGATCAAATGCAATGCCCTCCTTAGGTATAAAGCAATGTCTAGTTGTCTACACAATAATAACCTTGTGAGGGTCAACCATTCACAATTCATAATAACCTAACAACCTGATGCAAACTGTATTTGCAGATTAATGAAGACCTACAAAACCAGAGTTACATATACGCTAAACCAACGTACTACGAATAAAAAAAAACAAAAAACAAAACAACTACAAGAAAAGAAACGGCACAATCAACACCTTGTTTTTAGCAAGAAAAGACCGGAATTTGGATCACTAAGTTATGTATCAATGACTTTAAAATGTGGGAACAGATGAATAAGGGGACATCACACACATGTCAGATCGAACTAAAGCATCATATATATACACAATAAAGACAACTTGTGTACAAAAAAAAATATGAACATTTGTTGGGCCTATTGCTAACATAAACACAACTTGTGTTACAACACATGAAACCTGGGGAAAAAGTTTAAAAGAGGAGTTGGAAATTAATCACCTGAATGTAATAGTATGTATGAGACTCTCAGATTGGTGACAGTGACAGAACACTGATATTTCTTCTACCATGTAGATTTCTAAAAAATGTCATAGATATTTGGAGTGACCTAAAATGTCAAAGAGAAATAAGTTATAGATGCTAGAAATCATAAAAATAAATAGCAACTATCTCATGAAATTGTAAAGCCACGAAAAGAAACCTTAAGAGAATGTAGCTTGCATCCTCTTATGCACCTCCAAGTCTTCATTGAACCATACACTGTATGAAAGAATCATTATCACACATGAAACTTCCTCGAGTTCAATATTTTCATTAATTTCCTTGGAAATTGAACCACTTGTTTTGGCCTTTCCTAGTTCCGACCTCTATGTCAAAGCCAAGTTCAAAATCTGAAGCACAGGGCAATAACATATACTCTGTATTATTTATTTGCCTAGATAATCCAATAAGCAAGATATATCCTGCAAAGGACTTGAATTGTGAAAACTATAATTTCATGAGAATGTATAGGAACACCAAGTAAGCGACTGGTAAAAAATAATTATAATAGAACACAACAAAGTTTTTAGCACTTTTATATTTTCTTATCTTTCTCCCTTCTTCCCTCTTATCTTCCTGATTATAGACTTGCCTTTTATAGGGTTCTAATACTGCATACATTTTTTTTTAAATAACATTCTAATACTGCATTTTGTATAACTATAAGTTAATCAGATTAAGATGAATCCTAAAAAGATGGAGGGTGGTTTGTTCTATGTGATTTAAGTTAAAGAATGGTCCACTTGTATAACATATATGCACTAGTAGAAAAAACGAATTAGGCACCGGTTCAAACCCCCCATAACCCACCAGTTTTGAACCGGTGCCTATTTGGGGGGTGGCAATACTCCACTAAAAGGCCACCGGTTCAAAACCGGTGGCAAAAACGAATATTGCCACCAGTTAACCGGTGGCAAAGATGCTAACCGCCTTTTTTTTTTTAATATTTAAAATTAATGCCACCGGTTAACCGGTGGCAATACCATGTATATAATTTTTTTTTATTTTATTTTTATCATTTTCACTTTAAATATATATATATATATATATATATATATATATATATATTTTTGACAAACACTTTAATTATAATCGAAAGCATTTAACTAAAAAAAAATTTGAACATCAAAATATAAATCGAACTATTTCAATCATTATAATCGATTACTTACAACATTTAATAAAAAAAAAATTACAATACAAATCATTATATTCGAACAATTACAACAGTATAATCAAAAAAAAAAATTACAATATAAATAAAAAAAAATAAAAAATTACAACATCAAAAATGAAAAAACCCCATACAACATATTATTCTTCGATTTATATTCTTGCTTCTTGAAATATACCTGCATTAATTAAAACAAAAAAAAATTAATAAACTGACGAACCCAGCTCTAAAATAAAATTTTTTTAAAAAAAAAACTGAAGAATTGAACCCAGAAATCCCAAAAAAAAAAAAAAAAAAAAAAAAAAACCAGAAAACTGAAAATTAAAAAAAAATCCCAAAAACGCATGCATGAACCCAAAAAAAGATTATTTTCACCGAAAATTAACCCAGAAAAATCGAAATAAAATCCGAAAATCGATTTAAATCGATTAATGAAACCCAGAAAAATCGAAATAAAATCCAAAAATCAAACACAGAAAAATCCAATTAATATCCAATTAAACCCAAAACTTGATTAATTAAACCCAGAAAAAAATCGGAAAACTCAAAATAAAAAAAAATCCCCAAAAAACACATGCATGTACCCAGAAAAATCGATTTCAAACCCAGAAAAATTAAACCCACCTCGATTAAAGTCGGTGTTGTATGTTGATGTCTTCGGTAGTGTTCTTGATGGTCTTCATGGTGGTCTTGGGTGTTGGTCTTCGGTGGTGTTTGTGGTGGTAGAAAAGAAAGATAAGAGGACGAGAGAGAGAGGAGATGAGATCGAAGGAGAAGAACAGGAGAAAGAAGAAAAAGAACAAGAGAAGAGGAGATCTGAGGAGACGAACAAAGAAGATAGAGAAGGAGGAGAGAGAAAGAGAAGGAGGAGAGAGAAAGAGAAGGAGAACGGCTGATGAGATAAGAGTGGTGAAGGTTAGGGTTTGGGAGGGTATATATATGGGGCGGTTTTTTTTTTAAATAATAAAGCCACCGGTTTTGAACCGGTGGGATTAATAAATTACCCACCGGTACACTGTGAACCGGTGGCAATTCCCTTCCCTCATTTTTTCCCACTTTTTTACCCCACCGGTTTTAAAAAACCGGTGGCCTTAGGGCGGTGCCATTCTTCTTTTTCTCCTAGTGATGCTAACTCTCTATGAGGTATTTTTAATTAGCCAATCAATCAACGCAATTATGCAATGCCTTTTTCAGTGGTGAAATAACTGAATAATCTTAATCATCTACGGATTTTACCATAATGATTGTGCTACTTTTGAGAAATGATGCTGATAGAATATGTTTACTAGACTAGCATCAAGATATTAATATTCCGTTGAAAAACTAATCATTGGATTGTGTTTCATTCTTTATAAAAAAATGTAACTGAAAAGTCTTCATTTGTATATGTAAGCGACATATCTTATGTATAATAATGAAAGACGGTTATCCTCTCCTTCTCTTGGAAATACTGTTTAACTTAAGCCCTATTGTTTTTGTTAGTAGTTTATGATACATATATTATATTCACGTTACTTATAAAATATCAAAGATAGTTACAATGAGTAGTAAGATCAACTAAAACTCAAAACATTTTTCACATTAGTATCTATTGATACTACAATTTTGTACCTCCTTACTAAAATTATATGTAACTTGATAAAATCAACTACAACTTCACACATGTTTTTAATGGGGTTCTCTAAACCTTTGTAATCAAATGTTATGTATTAGTAGTTTGTCAAAAACAAATTTATAAATCAAATCTATCTAAATCTATAAGTATTCAAAAACTCTAACCAGTAACGGCACATGTTCCCATCCCATTACATTTATGTAGCTTATTCTCTAACCCAAGTACCAAATGTTTTATTGCATTTATTAATCTTTTAAGTCTTTCTGTAAGTCTTTCATTAAACTTATACTTCATCTTCACCTCCCTTCTTCAATTCAACTCTTTCCTTTTCTCTTTTTAATTTTAGCCTTTCCTGGCCACCTCCTTTTTCCTCGATATAACCATCTAACTCTGGATCTGTTGGGGAAGTCGCATACGAAATACATATGCACTTATTGCATAGAATTTTTGTAAGACTAAACTGAATTGAACTATTTTATGAGAGAATTAAATTAAAAACCGAATTGAACTGAACTGAATTTGAAATGTGTTGTGGAGAACATCCCCTTAGTAGTTAGTACTGTAAATAAATGGGATTGTATAGTTTAATTTTTAAAAGATATATAATTAATTTTTATTTAATTTATAAAAAATCATTTATATAATTCAATTGACAATTTAAGTTAAAGTGGTATACTATAATATTATATTCTCTACCATAAATTATAAATACAAATTATGTAACCTTCTAATATTATTATTATTATTATTATTATTATTATTATTATTATTATTATTATTATTATATCTCAAAAACTAACAAAGTCATACAACCTATAAAAAGTTAGTGGGTAGCCGAGATACAATCTGGGCCCCCCACTCCTCTAGTTATAGCAAATCCAATCCTAGTAATTATTATTATTATTATTATTATTATTATTATTATTATTATTATTATTATAGCTATGTCAATTATAGTTGTTGTTTAAGATTATTTTGTTTTTGAAATAATTATTTAGTAACAACAACTGTTTGATTAGTTTTAATTTTTGTAATTATAACATAACCTAACAAGTCCGTTTGTATTTGGGGTTTTAGGGTATAGTGTGCAAATTGCTAATATAAATACGTAATTATTCGACTTATACTTAGTATACGCTAATATAAATAGTTAATTTTTTTCTTAATATAGGTCGGTATAGGATTCGTTACTGATTTAATTAGTAATTGATTAGTATCTAACACATTTGAATTTGTACATGATCAGTGGAAAAATATGATTTTACTTAAACAATTGTTCTTGTTACTAAATATATACGTATCTATGTATCAGCCAAGAAAGTCGCAAGGACTGAAAATTAATTAACCGTTCAAGTTCAAAATCCAGTTTGGAAATTTTTGGAAATCTTAATACGAGAAATGAATGACATTATTTCAATATAAAGTATATATTATCTAAATTGATATCATATACTGGAATTTAATTAGCCGTTCACCGTCAATTGTTTAATTGGAAAAGCAAGATAGATTAGTGAAATTCATTTAATTAAAGTAAAGAAATGATAGAAATAAATCGATCATGGTGGATTGTTGATTGCCCAAAATCGAATTTGTTTGTCCAGTAAACATGCTCGCAAATAGAAAATCTGATAACTTCATCTGAGTAACCATTGTCGGCGCTGGTTTTCGTAATCTTCACCGGCGTCCTGTTCATCTTCTCCGACGTCCTGTTCATATTAACCTTGTATAATGGTTATGATACCATCAATGATAAAGTAATAGAAAAAAAAAAGAAACAAAACAAAATCATTTGTGCATTACATGTGGTTAGGTGCTAACTTTTTTTGCCAACCATTTTCCTGCTTTAGTAGCTTCTTAGCGCCATTGAGGGTGAAATTTTCCCCCCTAATATTTCCTCTTCTTTTTTTGGCTCTTGCTTATGTGGCAGCACCTCATTGGGAAAGTATGTCGGTTCCACATACAATGAATGTATGTGTATCACTGTCCGACTCGTCGCTCATTTGTAAAATGAACAAATATTTCAAATAAATGCTACAGATAAAAGTCAACAGATTACTACTTCGCTCGGCTCGACTCAGCTCGTTAACATCTCAAGATTAACATTTGCAATTTTTTCTAAATACTAAAGTCATTAAAAATATGAGCATAATCTATCCATGTTCATGTAAGATTAAAACACAGTTGTCTCATAAAATACAATTAAAAGAGTTGACTTAGGAATGAAAACTAGATTCCCATGAATATTATTCGTTAGAAGTTACCTTCACACGTTCTTAAAATTAATTTGGACAGCTAGCATACAACAACTGTGAAGTTGACCTTATACTACTTGTCCAAAAAAAGAAAAAAAAAAAAAAGAAAAAAAAGTTGACCTTATAGTCTTATACTATACCTCTATACCATGGAAAG
This sequence comes from Chenopodium album, assembly GCF_948465745.1. NCBI lineage: Eukaryota > Viridiplantae > Streptophyta > Magnoliopsida > Caryophyllales > Amaranthaceae > Chenopodium > Chenopodium album. The sequence continues at coordinate 32,822,203 of NC_137857.1, read as the reverse complement.
ACAATATAAAGAGGGATGCATGATATATTGATCTTATTATAACGAAATCGGAAAACAAAAGCTACTTGTATAAACTTTTGCAAACAAGCTAATTCAATGGCTGTACGTAAGTTCGCATTTGATGCAAAGCCACTGATCTTAGTCGTACTACTTTTGCTTGCGGCATCAGGTTTGTACTAAATTTGTATGGATTTAATCACTTACTTTTATTCGTTAATCTGTACGCTACTTATTCAATATGTAACGGATATTGGTGTCATTAGTTCATTACTGAAATAGTGGTGGTTGGCAATTTTACAGATTGTACTATGGCTTGGTCTTGGGGGCCATTCGAGTTTGCTTGCTTCGAGAGACTTGAATTTTGTGCAATTGGAAACGAATGCTGTGAAGGACTGTATTGCGCTGTATATGGCCCTAGTATTGGTACATGTTGTAGCACATCCGAGGTTAGTGGAGGCCCTTTTTGTGTGGAACAGGAGGCCTAGTATTGGTACTTGTTTGAAGTTGGCATCCTGACTTTGGCCAATAAACGATTTAAAGTTGTACGCTAATTGTTTTAATTTGTTCTTTCTATTTAAAAGTATACGAATAAACTAGAAAAAATCCCTTGCAGGGTCCTCTTTATTTTTTCTCTCTAGAGTTTTTAAAATAAATGTTTTATAGGTCAGAAATAGCTAAATTTCTCCAAAAATTTGGTTATTTTCGACCCTTTTCTTTTAATTTCTTTATGTTTTTGTTATTGCATGAATTCAATAGAACTACACTCTTTAAAGGTATTAAATACCGTTATTGTGGGTTTATGTTTTTGTTTTTGAGTTTAGTATGGTACAAGTTATTTCATGGGTAAATATTTGTGCGGGGTTGAAAAAGAGGTTAATCATTCGATTACAAGTAGATGAATCAGACGAAAATTTGCTTCACGACTACAACCGATTCATAGACCCCATCGTCAAAATATCCTATAGATCACAACTTTATGAAATAGGGTATGAAGAATGTACGAATTACAACAACGATTGTAACTCTGCTAAAAGGATGTTTTTATTTGATTTAATTGTCATGTATTTAGGGCATGTTCTCATTTACTATACTGAACTGAAATGAAGATAAACTGAAAAGAACAGGTGTTTAATAGATTTAAGTCTCTTTGTTGAATTGATATCTTACGATTTTTTATTTATGAATCAATCTTTGATAAAAAGGAAAAATTGCTCCCATTAATCTGAACTTTGCCTTATCCGCCGAAAATAATCTCAACTTCAGTTTATTATCTATCACTCCCAACTTTGGGGGGTATTAATTTTCGTTGCACCCAACAGGTCATCTAACCTGATGTAACCCAAAAAGTGAAAGGGGAGATGAGAATCGAGTTAGGAATGAGAAATGGGAGAGAAATAGGGAGGGAAGGGAAAGAGTGTGCCCCGAATGACGTCATGTGGTAGTTGGGAGGCAAGAAGGTGGTAACTTTTGATGTTTTTGAAAATAGAAGGTGGTAATTTTCAAAAAAAAAAAAAAAAAAAAATAGAAGGTGGTAATTGCTAAAATGGACATAATAGAAGGTGGTAATTATCAAATTTTCCTTATTTTTATTATAGTGGGACTTATTTTAGTTATACTATTCCTTTTTTCTATATCTATATACAAGTACTAGTCCAATCTTTTGAACATCAAAACATAGTGGCAATGAGAGGAATTGGAATCATTGTTTAAATATCCATGACAACATACAATAAAAATCTAATACAAGTATCTATCAATTAACTGTTGTGTGACAAGTTTATTCTTGTTCATTCAAACTAATAAAGTTCAAGCATAATCAACAATATACTATCGATAAAAAACTGCAGATAAAACAATGATTTGATCTGAACTTATTTTTCTGAAATAAGTAACAATAAGTTGAAATAAACAAGGTCGGGAAGTCTTGCAGAGCCTGAAATTTTTGTGTTAAGACATAAATGAAATCTAAACTAAATAAAATACTACGTACAATACTTGATCTTTAAAATGGATGGGATATTCACGAATACTTCTTTACTTGTATTAAAAGTGCACCACGTACTTTTCATAGAAAGATTATTAATATAATTACATATTTGTACATGGTTTTGCAATTGATTAAGGTGTGCAACTGTAGTACCAATATGTAATATGTTAACAAATTTTATTCCTAGAATTAAACTACTCTGTCATTATTAAACAAATTATATTGAAATGTATCTATTAAATGTTCTGGGATCCCATGCATAGGGGATTTATCTACTGTGTCATTCTTCAAAGAAAGGCTCACGGCGGTGAATCAAGGGTTTGTCGAATTTTTATGCGTATTTTGGGTACCTTTTTGGTGCAGTTTTAGGGGTCTTTTGGTGGGTTTCGTGATTAGTTTTGGGGTGTGTTTTTGGGGAGGTTTTTAGGCAAATTTATAGGGTTCAGGCGGCTGTTTTCAGGCGACGGGTTTAGGTTCGAATTGGTCAATTTCATGAAGGTTGCAGGCGACTTTTTGGGGAAGATTTTTGGCGATTTTTTCGGCAGTCGCTCTTCTTCTCCGGCATCAAATTCGTGACCCATCATTCTGGATGTTCGTTGGCTAGATGGGACATTGATGAACAATCTTGAAAATTTTATTTTGTGATTTTTTTTTTTAATAATTTTGATGATTAATTATAAGCTTATTTTCAAAAAATTATAATGTTATAAAATTAGTTTTCATAATTTATAATTACGTATTGTTTTACATGTATTAAAAAGAATACATAACATAAATACATTTTTAATACATTACGGACATAAAAAATAATTCAGAACGAAAATGAAAATACTAAATACGGACCAATCAGATTTCGCCATGTCAGCATATTGTGGTGTCCTTTTTAAAGAATGACATTATAGAATTTTTACATGCAGAGGAGACAATTTCCACTTGTGAAGGGAATCACACGATGACTTTTGCATAAACCTAGGATCCAAAGGAAAGATCTCAAGCAAATTCCATATTTATATAAAAACACATACCCTATAATAATTTTTACCATTTCTTGATCTAAAACTAATCCAATATGAGGATGGGTCATCAACTCTTCTGCCTTTTCTCTCTTCTACTCATCACCGTCGTCTCTGCCGCTGAAGAGATCCCCCCTCCGGATCTACCTGGAGGCTACAGTCCAATAACGAACCTAAGTGACCCACATGTGATTGAGGTGGCGCAATTTGCCGTCAAGGAACACAACAAGCAAGAAGCCCACAAGGTCAAGTTGTTGAGCATCCTTAAGGGGTGGACTCAGGTTGTTGCCGGCATCAACTACCGCCTTATCATCACTGCCAAGACGCTATGCAGCAACGCCGATGTCCAACATTATGAGGTTGTGGTGTATGAAAGGCCATGGCAACATTTCATGCAACTCATCTCATTCAATCAAACTACAGAATAAGTATATTACTCCGTATTACATTTAGACATACCATACCGTAATAGGTTAAATTTAATTATGTACTTGCATTGTGTTTTGTTGTACTAAATGTAAACATATTCGACTATAAATAATTTTCATTCTTGTATCAGATGCATTAGAATCAAATTTAAGAATTTCACTCTTGAAAGCGTCTCATAATTCAATTTACAAAGTACGGAGTATTAATCTTGAATGATACTTTATAAAGTCATTCATAAAAGTCATTGATAGATGTCTTTGTTCTAATAAAAAAGATGAGTGATTCTATATATATGTGTATTTGATGTTATGTTCTCCAATAATATATTTATTATCAATCCATAGCAGCACGTCTTGTGTGTGGCTGGTCACACCGTGTGATCACTTATATAAAAAACAAAGTAACCTCTATAATATTGACAAAGTAACCCCTGTAACATTATCAGAGTAACCCCTATAACACTGACCAAGTAACCCTTGTAACACTAACCAAGTAACCCATATTACACTAACGAAGTAACCCCTATAACAATTTGCCACACGGTGTGGCTAGCCACATATAAAACTTTGTGATCCATAGAGTTGTGGCATGGATCAATTCAACAACATTACCAAGTTAACGTGTTGGTGCAATTTAGAGGAAAGCAAAAGAGCCAAACAGTTGAGTTTGTTATATACTCCACGTACAATATTTTCATGGGTCGGTGATTTGTAAATTTTGTTGTCATAGTATAGCGCATATTAAGGTAATGGGGTTTCCAATTGCAATAATGAATCATAATATTTTGACTTTCTATGTCGCAAAACAACCTCTAGTCCTCCAAATGTCAACACGAGTTATCAACTACTTAATTGATTGAAATCTTAAGAAGTGGTGAATAAATATTAAATCTTGTTTGTCACGTAATTTGTGGCTTCGTATACACTAATTTTAAAAATAACTTAAATTAGTCATCAAACAAAATAAATTCACATATTCGCACCCTAATTAAAGACTAAACTTAGCTACTTTACAAGGGTAAAAAAAAAAATCAACAAAAAAAAAATTATGTGGAAACTTTGTGATTTTTTTGATGAAAAATATGTGGAAACTAGGGGTCTGTTCTCTTCATATTATTTTCAGTTCAGTTTAGTTTCAACTTTTAATAAATTCAGTTCAGTTCAGTTCTTAAATTCTTTCTCTCATAAAATATTCAATTCAGTTCAGCTCCAATAAGTTCAGTTCAGTCAATCAAAACAAGCCCTAGCCCCTAGGTTTGAGAGAGTTCTAAAAAAAAAAAAGAGGCGACAAATGAAAAAATGATGAATCCTACTGCAGTGTTATACTACTAATCTACTATCAATAGATTTTCCAATATGATTTAATCTCATATTTCTAACACTATTTGTTAAACTACTATCAGCGTTATACTACTATTTGTTCGTGACTTCAGTTTCTAGCTTAGTGCTATGAGTTGGTACTCGATCTACACAGCTCAGCTAGCATTAAATTTCAAGTGATTAGAGTGTAAGACTAATAATGTGAACGAATTGAAATATAATAATTAATCAATCAATTTATCAGTAAACTTTGAGAGTGACAATTGAATGAATTTTTTTCATAACAGTACACAATGAATTATACAAAATTACGAAGTACTCAATCCATGCATCTAGTGGGCTTATAATAGATTTTATTGTCTTGGGCTGTTCATTTGGGCTAATGAGACAAATTGGTTATGGAACTCACCTCATTTTTTTGGTAGTATATTTTAATACTCTTTGTTCGCCATTTGGCTTTTTTAAATAAGTTGTTATAGGATTTATCTTAATGTTCCAAATTTCCCACAAATACTAGGACAGAACTAGTAGATTTTGGAATTGTTTAGGTTGATTCCGATATGGTTCAAAATTTTAAAATGGGTTTCGGATTCAGTTTCAATAGATATGGCCGGGTACCCGGGTTTGCTCATTCCTAATTGTAGTAGTAACTTGGCGTCAATGGTAGGCATCACTCCCGGCCACTAGTCCCCTATACTCATTCTCCTTCCCTTTTATAGTGATTGCAAAGTCAAATTCGCACATTTCATTCATTACATCAAATTAGATTTGTCCTTTCTAATTATTGATCTTCTTATGTCTTGTTATACTTTGCTCGTGCAACGTACATGCATATTGAATTTGTGGTCCGTATAGTACAAGAATTAATAATCGTAGTACTTTGACATGCGACAAAAATGATATGAAAGAGAAGACTTTTTTGTAATCGGTAATAGATCAATCATAGATGTCTGATTGGTTAATAAGTGAGTTATTAAAAATATATTTTAAACTGAAGATAGAAATAATGTGGAGTACGTAATTAAAATTACATTCGAGGACAACTATTTTCATCTTAGATTGTACTTGTATTAAAAAAAATTTAACTCGATGCACTTAGTTTTTACTAGTGAGAAATTAATTTAGACAAAAATTAGAATGAATATGTAAATGGGAATGCTTGATCAATAGGTATTGAAAAATGAATAGCATTTAAGTCACAATTTTAAATTATTTATAATTTGATACTCTGTAAATCTCAAATTGGAAACTGTGTTTAATTTTCAAAGGTAATTGAAGATTTTCAAGCTATAACAATCCTCCAACTAGAGACACGTGGACAATCAAGTGAATTCTTAGCTAGTGTGAACATAAAACATAATCAAGTAAAGTCACTACAATCATACTCCGTATTATTTAATTTATATATTGATATTGTATAAAGTATTTCTTTATATACGAAAAACTCATAAGAGTGAAGGATAGATCAAGTGGTTAAAGCTGCATCTCTATTTCGAGAGATGTTGGGATCAATTCTCATTACCTGCCCTTATAGCTTTCTAAACACCCAAAAAAAGAATATACTTCTACAAAATACACTAGAGGGAAGGACAACTCAAGTGAGCAACTAAGGGTTCGTTTGGCATCGTTGTGGTTTTCTGTTTTTTGGTTTTTTGTTTTTTAAAAGTGTATTATACATGTCACATAATGAAACAAAAATTATATAGATTTATTAAAATCATGATAATTTTGAAAACTGACAACAGAAAAGTGGAAACACCTTTTTCTTGTTTCCTGTTTTTGGTTTTTGGTTTTCAAAAAAACAAAAAACTGAAAACAAAAAATGATGCCAAACAAACCCTAAATTGTTTTGAAATTGTCATGTGTTCAAATGTGATTTACGTTTGCCTTGAATTAAAAGTAATTACGCGTGGGATACCTCTGTGATTCATCGCCTATTTGACTCTATTTCTGTGCAAAGGATTCTTTCTCTGGAAAGGCCTTTCAGTGTCATGGATGATTTCGTCTACTGGAAATTCTCTAGGGATGGGAGTTTTTCCACTAAGACTGCTTATGCCATGCTGGTTCGGCAGTCTATGGATGTGGTGGCTAGTGTTCCAGCCTCTGATTCATGGTGGAAGCAGTTCTGGGGAATCGCTATGCTTCCGAAGTTTAAGGTTTTTGTCTGGAAATTGTTGCATGATGCCTTGCCTCTCACTTCTATTCTTTATCACCATGAAATGCCCGTCACTCCTGTGTGTGTCTTCTGCTATCAATGTTGCGAAACGACTTCGCACATTTTCCGAGATTGTGAGTTTGTTTCTGATCTGCTTGTTAATGGTCCTTTAGGTTTCTCTCTTTCTTCGTTACAGGAAGCTCCTTTCCAAGATTGGTTCACTGCCACGATTACAGGGTTCAAGGTGTCCAAGGATTGGTCTAGTCTCTCATACTTTGTTTGCTTTATGTGGGCAATTTGGGTCTCTCGTAACAGCAAGATTTTCCAGAATGCTGTGGTTTCTCCTAGCCTAATTCTGTGTTTAGCTTCGACTTGGGTTTCAAGGGGGGAGGATGCGCTTGCTGTTTCCGAGATTCGATCTTCGGTTCATTTGCCCCGGGTGTTTTCTTCTCCCTTGGATAAAGGTTGGCTTCGGGGCTCAGTATTAGATACTTTTGACTGCTATATTATTTTTGATGGAGCTTGGAATGGTGATGATAATACGGCGGGTACTGGGTGGATCTTCCGAGACGTTCCCTCGGATTTGGTCTTGGGAGGTGGGTTGAGGGCTACTAGGGCTGCCTCAGCATTGCAGGCTGAGCTCCAAGCTTGCTTAGGAGCTTTCAGAATGGCCAAGCGTCGGGGCTTTGATCGGGTTTTAGTCTATACGGACTGTGCTCAGGTGGTCTCCCTTCTGTCAAGGCCAGGTGGTATGGATATTTCTTGCGTGTGGCTTTTGGAAGCTACCAAAGATGCAATCAACAGTTTCTTGGCCTGCAGGGTTCAGAAGGTTCCTAGGTCTTGGATCTTATCGGCTCACTGGCTAGCGGGTCATGCTCGCCGTCGTCTGTCTATTTCGCGGTCCTTTTAGTGTTTTATTTGTTCTCTTTGTCAAAAAAAAAAAAAAAAAAAAAAAAAAAAAAAAAAAGTAATACTTTCAATGGTAACTTGTTTCATCTTTCATGTGCCATTAATTCATTTATATTTATAATTCAAATAATAAATCAATACTCCGTGAAAAATTGGACTAGATTATTTCATTTACATTTTATATATTAATAAAATTGACCAATAAAAATCTTACTTATTTTAAATTTCACCTCACAATTGTCCATTTTCCTTGTTCATCCTTCCCTACTCCCCATATGGCTATATATACAATTCAACCCCTTAACCACCTCTCACTCTACATTTAAAAAAAAAACATCCAATATTTCTCTCGTTGTCTCACCTAAAATCTAGAGAAAAATGTCGACCCGCACCACACTCTTGGTTGTTCTCTCTCTTCTCGCCGTGATCATCTCCGTCGCATCGGCAGCTGGGTTGCGCGGCGGCTCAGAAGTCATAGGGGGGTTCAAGCCGATCGAAAACTTAGGTGATCCTTACGTTCAAGACATCGCAAAATTCGCGGTTAAAGAACACAATGATCAAGAGGATTCTCACCTCGGAATTGTGAAAATCGTAAAGGGTGAAGAACAGGTTGTCGCCGGTAAAAACTACCGGCTTACGATCGCTGCTAATGATTCTCATAATTACGAGACGGTTGTTTATGATAAGCCGTGGGAAAAGTTTAGGAGTCTTACTTATTTTAGGTCCGTTAGCCTTGTTTAATTTAGATTTTAATTGAGTTTTATTTGGTTTGTATTAGAAATGTTGTGACAATAATGTTATGCATGAATATTATGAGTAATATTATAATATCATAATATGGAATGGTAGGGAATGAATTTCGTGTTAATGTTTGTATTTATTTTGTGCGTGGATTTGAATGTTACGATCAAACTAACAGTTATGACATCGACCAGGTTTAATCCTCTAAACAGAACTTCGGAGCTTAATTAATTGGAAAACTTTTGTATACATCCGGTTTTTAGTAATTTACTGTATATCGGGTACACTTTTGTTAGACTTAGTGTCACTTTTGTCAAATTTATCAATAAAGCATAAATAACTCTTATATATGTCAGGGTAACTTTTGTATGTTTTAGTGTAACTTTTGCACATTTTATTGTCACTTTATAAAAGATGTTCAGCAATTTACTGAACATACGTTTTATTTAAAAGTTTGTGTAATTAATTATGGCTTGAGGATTTGGAATGGAATTACTCCCTCTATTTTTATTCAAACATCTCATTTCGACAAGACACATATGCCAGTGTAAATTTTAGTCAATACGGCGTAATTAATATCTTTAATCATTGTACTCCGTATAACATTGTAAAAGTTTATATTCGAAAATTATTTATTGAGACCATTCCAATAATTATTCCATGGGTATATTTTTCTTAAATATATATAAATCTCTACTCTGTAATAACATTATATTGGTCAAATTGAATTATTATCCAACTTAGGTTGTTTTAATATCACAAAGTATTGGGTGTGACAAGCCGCACCCATTGTTTCGCGCGTCAATACCTTCTCTTTCTTAAATAAAATCCTTTCCCTATCAATTATTTTTCATTGTATCTTCCTTTGTCTCTACCAAAGAGCGTCCATCAATGGTAGCTACAACTACAACAGATTTTTCAATCTCCTCCTCATCTAAAAAATCCTAATTATATATACTAGCAATATATTGATCGAATTGGGGCTTTCTTATGTGATGTATAATTATTGAAATGGATTGTCTCATATGATTATATGTTGAATTGTGAGCATTTTAATAACTAATGCATCTATTTTTGTTGAGAAGTGAGCAATCTATGTTATGCCCATGACCTTTAGTGCGAGATCATCAATGTAGGTTTCACCATTGTTATACATATCATCAAACAAATTATACACATCCTCAAACAAGTTATACATATTCTCCATTAAATAATTTATATCCTCCAATAATTTATACATGACCAGATGATATCCTCTATTGGCTAGATGATATCCTCTATTAGCTATATGATATCATTATGGTTGAATAAAAACCTCTATTGGTTATCTGATATCATTTATGATTGTGTATATCCTTTATTTTGTTGTATGATATCCTCTATTAGCTATATGATATCGAGGCTGGATGATGTCCTTGATGATTATCATATAGCCAATAGAAGATACTATCCAGCCAGTATAGGATATTATCTAGCCAATAGAGTAGAATATCATTCAGCCAGCCAATAGAGGATATATCAAAATCCCGTTGGACTGATAAAATATCTTCTCCATTATTATTAGCAAAAGATATTAAACATAAAAGACTCAATTCTTGTTTTTTTTTTTATATTTTTTATATATGATAATCTTGTATACTACCTCCGTTTCTTATTACTTGCAACAAATGAATATTTTATATCTCACAAATAATACCCCTTTGTTGCGAGTAATAAGAAACGGAGGTGGTATTATTAATTAGTATACAAATTAGGTCCAAATTTCATTAAATCTAAAAATCACATCATATTAGATCATGTGAACTAACATAGCATTAGTTGTGAAATAAAAGTGGGTAAACAAGACGAACAAAACAAGCCTAACTTAATAAACCACGACCCTGATGGAAAATTAAGGTAAAAAAATGGAACAAAGATTAGTGCCTTTATCATTTTCCATTTCAGGAAAGGTAACACCAATACTTAAAAGCATACTAATAAAATATCAATCCACTCATCACTAAAGTCAACACCGCAAAATCTAAGTAGTGTGCAAGCAACAACAGTCTACCGATGGGGGGTCCAAGTCCAACCCATTATTAAGCAAAATACCAAACTATGACCCCATTTTCCATTGCCTTCCCCCATCGTTTCATGTGCCAAGTAATCCTTTATTAATTATTGCCCCCAAGTGGCGTAAAAAATAAATAAATAAATAAAATTGCACCCAAGTTGTCATATCCTATAAAATTTAATAAAACTTTAAGGATTATTCCGTTAGTGTTATTGGATTTTTTTTTTTTTTGTTTTTTTGGGGGTTTTTTTTTTTTTGAAAACGTTACTTCGTATTGGAGTTACTTTGTTCTTTTGCAAGCAGGTACATTGGTGGCTTGTTGCACGGAAAACATATTGAATATGTTTTTTGTTGATGATTATTGGACTAATAATAAGGTAGTTATTGATTGTTTTTTAGAAATATCAGTCAATGTGCATACTTGAGCAAATGCACAGATTATACTATACGCGAAGGAAAACAATACAAAGTGAAATGTTGGTAATTATTGGAATTCCTTGAAAAAAGATAACATACAATAAAACTTAAGGAACCGAAATTATTGCGATTGATAAAAAATATGATGTATACATTTTTTTGTTTCACAAAGTTTCAAATGTGGCCAGGTAATTTGTTTAGGTTACTCAGGTGGTCAAGGGTTACTCGGTAAGGGGTCACTCGATCGAGGGTTACTCGATCGAGGGTTACTCGATCGATCAGGGGTTACTCTGTTAGGGAATATTCGGTTGATTAGGGTTTACTCGATCAATTAGTGGTTAATCGGTCGGGGGATATTCGATCAGTCATGGGTTACTCAATCAAGAATTACTTAGTCAAGGATTACTAATTCAAGACTTACTTAGTCAAGGATTACTCAGTAGGGTATGGGTTAGTCGGTCAGAAATTACTCTGATTGGGATTATTACCCGGTTAGTGTTTAGTGTGTGTCAGTCGATCACATGGCGTGGCCAACCAAAATGAAATCATGCTATTTTGATTTTGATAATTATTGTATTATATAAAAAGGTGATTGTTTAGTGATTTATAAAAAAAAATAAAAGAGAAACAATTGTTATTTTTTAAAGGACAAAAGTGGATGTTATTGTGGTTGTATTTTTTATTTTAAATGAAGTACACATAGTTTTAAGATTGATTTTCAAGTGTAAAGCGGAAAAGTTAGGAAAAAATGTGCATTAATAATATAGATTTCTTATAATATTGGAGTTTTTAAAAACCAAATTATTGGTTGATATATTAAAATACGTTTTTTTTCTTTCTAAATTTTAATCTGACTAAAATAGATAGTAGATGAATTATGATTATAAAAAATAATAAAAAAGAGTAAAGAGAAAGTTATTTGGAGATTTATTGAAAAATATAAAGAAGAGTAGTAGTGGAAGTTATTTGAAGATTTTTTTTTCTTTTTTTCAAAAAAAAATAAAGAGGTAGAAGTTATTTGGAGATTATTTTTGTCTTCCAAAAAAAAAAAAAAAAAAAAAAAAAAAAAAAATTGGAGATATTTTTTTTTCAAAAATAATAAAGAGGTAGAAGTTATTTGAAGGACAGAGCACCGGAAAAAAAAAAAATTGCATGAGACATTAAATTATATATTAGATAGTATGATATATTTTCATTCAAAAACCTTTTAATTAAAGTATATTGCACTCCATCGTTCCCTTTTAATAGTCACTTATGCCATTTTTGATGACCCAAAATATTAGTCACATTCTACTATTTGCTATCAAAAGGGGACGGAGGGAGTATTATTACGTTTTCGATCATTTTACAGAAATATTACAAGTATCAAAAACACAAAAGAAATATATAAGGAGTATCTACTTTGACTACGGGCATAATTTACCCTTTTTTTTTTTACTAATAATACATATGTTAAAAAAAAAAAAAAACTTTGGATTAAATCATACATATTCATTATATTAACCAACATTACAAATATTAATTGTCTAATTTGTATATAAGTGCATATGCTAGTCAAATTATTACAACTATAATTACAGGAAAAAAAAAAAAACCATGAGTTTGTGCCAAAAAAAATTTTTTTAAAAAAAAAAAAAAAAAACAAACAAAAAGGGAGATTGTTAGAGCATCTCCATTGTTAAACAACAAATTGTTCCAATGGTAAGTTACAACATATTGTAGTTTGTTAAAAACAAAATTTTTAAAAAAAAATAATAATTATACACATGTTACAATATGGTGAAGTTTATTTGACTCTTTTTCAATCAAGTATGTAGCTTGTTTGGGCTATAGTTGCTTGCATGTTGCGCAATTTTTTGTTCTCCAATGGTAAGCATGTAGCTAGAAACTTTATTTAAAATGCAAGCAAGTCCTTATAATTGAATCATTGGAGATGCTCTTATATATCAGGTATTTCGTACACCTATGAGTTTTTTTTTTTTTTTTTTTTATCATTTTAATGATACTCGTAGTTTTATTCTTTTTTGACAATTACCTTTAAGTTAGTTGAGTGTACCCACGGTACACGCTAGTGTATATAACAATTTTAATAAAACATGGAAATCCTAAAATACTCCTTGTCATTTTTCTTTTAAAAAAAATAAAGAAAAAATGTGGGACTGGATTCCATCTCCCAAGTATCCTATCTCCGCGTTTTTCCCTCCCTATAAATAACCCCTCAACCACCACCCACTTTCATCCCATTAATCTCCATCTAACTTTCTCTCCTCAAATCTAGAAACTTTTTTCAAAAAACTTCCCTATTTTTCTTTCCTAAAATCCAGATAACAATGTCCAACCGCAACGTTCTCCTCGTTTTCTCTCTCCTCGTCGTAATCTCCGCCGTATCCGCCGCCGGAAAACGTACCGGTGCCGTCCTCGGAGGCTACAAACCGATCAAAGACATCAATGACCCCTATGTTCAAGAAGTCGCCAAATTCGCGGTTGCGAAACACAACGAACAATCGAATTCTCACCTCGGAATTGTCAGAATCATCAAAGGTGAGTCGCAGGTTGTCGCCGGAACTAATTACCGGTTTTTAATCGCTGCCGATGATCATCAACAGTACGAAACTGTTGTTTATGATAAGCCATGGCAACATTTTAGGAGTCTTACCTATTTTAAGAAGGTTTCTGCTTAGATTTTTAGTTTTCTATTATTGGTTTTAATCGTGAATTTTCGAGTGATCTGAAGAATCAAATGAATAATTGTTGTACACAAAAAAAAAAAAAAAAAAATGTATTGATTGATATAGTAGTATATGGGAATAAGATGGAATTAATTTTGTGTAATTGTTAATTTGTTTCTGTATGTAATTTCATTTTAATTACGTATTTGGGTTATGGTTTTATGTAATTATTCCATGGTTTAGAATTCTCGTGATACAATGATGTAGTCGAAATTTGATTGATTTATGGAATAATGAGTCTCGTGATTAAATGATGTAATCGTGATTTGATCGCCCCCTATTTTTTTTTAGTACCGTGTCTTTAGATTTGAAGAAGAATGAGTGAGGAATGGAAGTAACCGACATAGTAGTAGGAAGGAAATACAGAATACTTACCCAAAATGCTACGTTTTTCCCTGCTCTAATTTGTCTTTTCATGAAAATGTCACAAAAAAAAAAAAAATTGTCTTATCATGAGAACTTTGGGTAGAAGAAAGTTGTGCGGTTAGGAATTTAGGATGCAATTTCACAAAATTTTGCGTTTTTTTAGGATTTAGACTTTTTAATACGGAGTAAGTTATGTTTTTCAAAGCTGGTGACAATGTCAATTTTGTTACGAGCCTAGGTTAAGAAATCGACATAATTTTTTATTTTTTAAAAAAAATTGACATAAGATAAGTTTTAAGGTAATTAAATCAACTAAATTAAGTTGACACAAATCACACTATAGAACCTAACTCAATAATTTCAGCTAAATTAAGTTGATACTAATCACACACTTAGGGCGTGTTCAGCGCTAACTTTAGAGTAGCTTTTAGGTACTTTTAGTGGTTTACTTAACAAAAAATGTGAGTGTTTGGCAAAGTAATGATTAGGGTAGCTTTTAGTGGTGGAGGGAGCTTTTATGAAAAGTTAGAAAAATTAGCTTTTCAAATTAGAGTTAGCTTTTGAAGTAGCTGTTGAAAAGTTAATCTATAGTTTTAAAGATAACATATTGATCCTAATATGTAACAGCTAGTCAACCGTTACTATACCGAACACTCATATTTAAATTATTTATCTTCACAGCTAACAGCTTGTTGACATCTAACAGTTACCTACACAGCTAACAGCTGCATCCACAGCTATAGCTACCTTCACAGCTATATTTTGCCGAACACGTCCTAACTCATCAAGTCATCAACTTTGACTCTGAGGCTTTCTTTACTAGGAATGTCATTAAGATAGGGCATGGTGGATGTTGGTCTTTCCATCTCTATTGATTTTTCATAGTGTTTTATAAAGAACTATAAAGTATACTTAATTGATCAATAACATATATAGTGGGGAGGGTTAGGAATAGGGATGAGGGGAGTACAAACTAAAATCTACCCCTCATTGACACCCCACCATTGGCTCATTAAGGAAACCCCCCTTGTGAAGATGGGTCTCCTACAATCCTATTTAACCCGTCTTATTAGCATTTCTACTTATTATTATTAACATTTCTACTTATAACATACTGTACTACATACCACTATACTAGTACTACTCTATATTGAACATTGGCACTCTCCAAGTTGCTATTGGAGGAGCAAACTTCAAAGATGAAACTCTACCCCAATAATAGAGCTCATAGATTTTTTTTTTATTTTATTTTATTTATTTTTTTTTTTTTTTTTTTTTTGGGACTAACTTTATCTCTCTACCTGTGTGACATGTACGTAAAGAACTATAGTACTTGTTTGGTAAACCTTCAAAAGTGCAGCTAATAAAACTTTATGAGAATTTACAAATGGGATGGTTGCTTAGTTAACAACAAAAATTGAAAATAGAGGAAGTATCAATTAAAGGATTAGAATTTCCCATGAAACATAGAAGATATATTACCATCCACACTATTTAATTAGAATTTATCGAAATTTCAAGTACAATTTTCTTTATACACCCGGGTGTATCAAACACCCGGAGTTATTTGCTCGTTTAATCAACAACTGAGCAAATAATATTTTTGCTCATTTGTTGGTTGAATGAACAATTGACTCCGGGTGTATCGTACACCCGGTTGTAAATAATAGACTCTCAATTTCAAGTTCTCTTTGATAATCAAATAAGATTACAAAATTCCTAGAAATTACAAATGTGATGTAATTTCTGATTGTAATATATAATTTTCCATAGGAATTAACTTCTCAAGTAAACCAAACAAGTCCTAATTAGTACTGTAAAATTTTTTAGCCCGCATATGGGTAGTTCTTCAACTTGGTGGGGAGACGGTCACCAATGGGCCCTTTCAAGAGCATATTACCAAACTATCATTAAGCATGCTTGCATTTGATAAGATAACGTTAGGTGCTAGCTCAATGAAACAAATGACAAAGGTATGGTTATGTAATTTTGTTTTGCATCATCCATAATCCATATATTATCAATAGCCTTGACAATAACAGTTAATAAGAACTTTACGATTATCAAACATCGCATTTAACAATAACCCATCGCACCAAAAAAGCAATATACAATAACCCTTTACGATTATCAAAACTTGTTATAGTAATAAACAACTCATCAGTTCCTACATTACAATCAAAATAAACAAGGGATAACTACATCAGTACATCCCAAATGGATTAACCATAGATATAAGTAATTAGACGCGCCAACCGAATCAAAATCTGGCAAACCCAGATAACAAAACATAACTTTTATCCTGTTCATTCTTTTGACTTCTTCTTTTTCTTCTTGCTCTCACTAACAGCTGATACATCCTCACCATCATCTTTACTCTTCTTCTTCTTCTTCTTGATAGTTCCATCTTCCTTCTCACCGTTCTCAACAGCAACAGATTCTTCTTGTTCTAATCTCCGCTTTTCTTTCTTCTTTTTCTTCTCAGACTTAGTTTCTTCCAACCCACTACCATTTGTGGCAGCAACATCATCATCCTTGGATTTCTTTTTCTTACTCTTTTTTACAGCAGAGTCAGGCTGATTATCCAAGTCCATATCATCATCACCTGTGCGTGTTTTTAAACTGAAAGGTTAGTAGCCTGAACAATATCCTCTAACCTCAGGAATCAACTAATTCAATACAATAACATCAAACAAGACAAATGTGTGATACTCACCATCCTTTTGGGTTTCAATTGCTGCTTTCATGACATCAATATTTTTCCGAGGTGCAACTCCCTTGTCATAGAAGTCAAGCCTTTCCTCTACTTGTTCACGTAGCTTTTCACCAAAAACAGTAGAACCCTTCTCTGTATCAATGTAATCATGTATCAAATTCAAGAATCAATTTGCCTCCTCCCAACAGGAATTCAGCTTGCCGAGGGTATAAGTTGCAACAGGAACTAACCTGAGAAACAGTCAATACGAGAGGCAATGGAACACTTGTTTGCAAGATAACGTGCCATCCGGCCCTTGTTCCGAGAAGATGCCCGCCCAATGAAAGACGAATGGAATATCAGACCATACTTGGGTGTGTTTCCTCTTGTTTTCAGGGCCCTAAACAAAGAGTAACAATTAGAAACATTTCTAATGCACAATGATTCTTCTTACTCGGCAAATATGATGATCACACAAGTTGTAACATTCCATATTTTTCCAAAGGTATAATGTATCAAACTAAAGTGTAAAACCAACCACACTAGTAGCATCTTACCAAAAATATGCAAAGATGCCAAGAGTACCAAACATCACCAAGGATCAGGAAATACCTGAAGAGTGCTTTCTCAGCACCAAGAATTTGCAGGGTGGAAGAAGGGCACTTTGCCAGATTTGTAAGACTACCAGCATGGGAGATCAATCTTGCTCCGACCATCTCACCAATCAAAGAGGTCAAGTTTGGGGCTATGTCGTTCATTTTTGTGACCAAATAATCATAAAGCTTCCTCCTATACTCAGAAAGATCCATTACTCTTTGAGCAAATTGCTGGACATTAATCAAGTCAACTGGAGACAATTCTTGTCCTGCAGGAAAGCCAGCATTATTAGGATGAATTTTCCACTTTTGTAATTTTTAAATGCACTTGTGAAATAAACTTTGACAAACAATGAATATATTTACCCATAGATGCTTTAGCAGCTTCAATAATCTCCTTTGCTTTATCCTCATCACCAACAACTTCAGTCAAGGCAGATAGCTTCTCCTCAGACAACTCTGACTTGTTTTCAATATATTTGGCCAGTTTAGCATAAAGATAGTTGTCATTGACTATCTTAACTAGCTCAGGGAAATGCCATGAATACCACTCCCTGCATTAAAGAGGGCAAAGAGATTTTAAAAGAGCCCTAAAATCATTCAAAAGAAAGAGGGGCGCGGCGCAACACAGAACACAGTGTAGGTAGCATGTGGCTAACCTGACTCTCATTGAAAATGAGTTAACATCTTTGTCAAGGGTATCAAGCAGAAAGATTGCTTGTATAACCATGTTGTCAACACGGTTAACATTGAACTTGACCTTTGCCCTGCTGTAGCTGTGTCCTAAACCCAATTGAGATTTCTCTAGGTCCCCAGGCTACATAAAATGGGAAGTGCAAAACATCCTTCAGACAAATATATCCATAACCAGTAAATAAAAACAAGCTTACAGGGTGCAACCGTGCAAGACAAAGTCCCTAACAAATTCAAACGGGAAAAATTCACAACCTTAAGATTCTTGATGTAATGCTCAAAGTGTAATCGAACACCACGGAGAAGCTCCAACATAAATTCATTACTTCTGCAAGAAATGTTAGTCCCTTCAGAAATACTAGCACCAAGTTTAGAGTCTGCTACTCCAACAATAAATTCCTTGGCCTTTGAATTTTGAAAGCTTAGCTCTAAGAAATTTCTCAGTTCATCAGTCATAATACCTGTTCAAATGCAATGTATAAATTAGTTCAGCTTCAGTCTCCTTAGAAACCAAAGCTTACAAACCATTCGGCACAAACAAGGTAATTGATGAGCAACAAGCTGGAGCTTAACCATTTACAACAAATGCATAACTAATTTATGTCACAACTACATTTCCTAAAATCAAAAGCTAAGCCCTGTACTCCATATATTACAAATAAAAAGAGTTAAGGATTCAAGACATGACAATTTTCACTGTTATAAATTGAGTCATTTAATGAGTGACTCAATAACACAGAACCCATCTCTCAAAAACCAAGCAGCACATAAAATCAGTCAAAATAATCAACAAAACCTTACAGTAAAATCAAACATTTTTCTCAATAAAAGCACAAAAACATCAAATAAACACCAACAACAAAACCCCAGAAACAAAACAAAACAAATTGAAAATAAAAAGAAAGAAATCCCACCTTCAGAAACAGCATTGCATTGATTAAGAGCATCAAGAGCAGATTCAAAAGGCTGAAAAGCAGTAAGCTTGACAACTTTACCAAAACGATTAAGGTCAGAAACAGAGTTACGAACAGCTTCGGTGTTCTGCCCAATTTCATCTAACCCTTCAGCATGAAACAACCCATACCCAGATGAGGATTCGAATAGCAAATACGTCGTCATTACTACTTTCTCTCTCCTCCTTTTCACTTTCTCTCTCTTCGCCTCTGTAATGAACAAGGAAGAAGAAGAAGAAACAGAGAATGGAGGTGGTGGGTTTTAGTTTTAGGGTTTAGGGTTTTCCTTTGATGAGTGAAGTGCGGAATGAAATTTAGGGTTTTATTATTTTAATTTTTTAGTTAACCCCATTGTAATTTGTGATCAATAGACACATTGAGTAACCACCAATCCTTTACCGAGTAACCTCTGGTCAATCGAATTAACCCCAAACCGATTCAGTAACCCTTAACCAATTAACCCCTAACCGTCTGACCGACTAAGTAACCCCTGACCAAGTAACACCTGACCAAATAATTTCGGTCACACGGTGTGGCCAAAAACCACATGTGAAACTTTGTACAAGGGTTATTGATTTTGTTTATATATGTTAGATTTTGTTTGCTCTAGTTATATATAAACATTCATGTTTATTGCACTATATATATATATATATATATATATATATATATATATATATATATATATATATATATATATATATATATATATATATATATAATTTGGTATACACGATCTTTTAAAATATGGATACAAAATTACCAAACAGGTTACTGAGATGATAATATAACTTTAAAAAGTAAGATAACAAAATTCATTATTCATTAATGGTGTGTACGGTGTATGATGAGTCAAATTTGAGCTCATAGTATTAATTCGAAGTAATATGGTAAAAAGTGTGCTATTCTACGCAAAATTGATAATTAGATTGATGACCAAAAAAAAAAATTGATCATTAGATTGGTTGGTTTTATGCTTGCTAAGACTTTGAGAGCAAAATTGAAATACAAAGTAGATAAAATGTGATGAATTTTGTAGCTAACTGTTCCTTTTTTATAATATTGCCATTAGTCATGTAACATATATAGTCAAATTAGAATTATATAAATTAAATAACATTAATGAGTTAAAATTGACTATAGTTAAAACCTCAACCTCCACTTTTACCTCCTAACCATCACCATCACCGACACCACCCAACCAAGGATGTGGGGTTGGCTTGATGGTAGCACTCCCATCTCGTAACCTCGAGGTTACGGGATCGATCCTTGCCCCCAGCATATGCTGGAATTTCCCCCGCCCCCCGTTGTACCCGCCCTTGTGACTCATATGAATCAAAAAAAAAAAAAAAAACCGACACCACCCAACCACCACACCGTGTACCACCTCTCCAATGGGCAATGGCTATCACTTTCTTTCACCGCTGTCACTTTCCTCCTTTAAAATTCCTTCATTTCTCTCCATAACAACCATCCATCTCACAAATCTCCTTCCTTACTTTCGCTCTTTCAGATTAGGTAAATAGATTGGTGATTAGGGTTTCAAGTCAACGAATGGGAAGGGTTGGGGTTTTGGTCCAAGTAGGGGTGGGGTTGGGGATACGGGTCGGGTGGTAGGGGTTTGGGTTGGGGTTTTGTGGTGGTGGTGGTTTTGGGTGATGAGGTGGTATTGGAGGAGGTATTAATGTCTTTTTCATGTTTTTTCACTAAGGGTTTGTCCTCATTGACTAAACTGAGCTGAACTGAATTGAACTGAATATTTTATAAGAGAAGGAAATTAGGAGCTGAACTGAACTGAAGTGAATTGAATTTCAACGTAAAAGAACAGGGCCTAAGTATAGCTTAATCTTACATCAAATTGACCTCATTAAGGTCATTTGCGAGAAATGTTTTTTTGTTAGGGTCATTTTGTATAAGAAATAAAGGGCACCATTTTCGTGAATAAAAGTTGGGGGCTGTTATTGTAAACTTCCCTCATTTTTAATGTATTTTGTAACTTGGTTAAAAAGAAAAAGAGGTTGATATGTGCCGTCCGATTGTGCTCATGCTAAATTATGAATACGAGCGAATTGCAAAAATAATTTATGTAAATGGATTTAATCCTAGATTTTAAATCACTTTTCAAAACTTTAATTTAACCAACTAATGTAATTAATCATCCACAAAATTTGAATATAATGTACATGCGCAATTCATGGCCAACCAAATGTTTTCTTATATGAATTGTGTCGTGATCATTTTACGTTAAATCATACTCCCTCCGTGTTTATTTAAGTGTTACAGTTTGACCGGCACATAGTTTCAGACAATTTAATTGACTTAAATAAATAAGAGGTAAGTGGGGTAATTGGAATTTGGAGTATTAAAAAATTATACTCCGTAAAAGAAAGATAATGGAGTTAGGGCCTGTTCTAATTGACTGAACTGAACTGAACTGAACTGAACTTATTAGAGCTGAACTGAAATGAATATTTTTATAAGAGAAGAAAATTAGGAGTTGAACTGAATTGAACTGCACTTATTAGAGCTAAACTGAACTGAAAATAATCGTATGAGAACAGACCCTTAATCGTTTATTGAAAAGTCACGAATGTAAGAGGAAAGATATAATAAATAAAAAATAGTAGTGAGTTTGGGTGGGGACCATGAAAGGAGATATATATATAATATATTAATGTAGCTTTTTGCAAAAAAAAAAAGGTGTAACACTTATTAAAACACGACCGAGTTTAATAAGCGTAACACTTATTAAAATATGAAGGGAGTAGTATTTTGTATTGACATATTGGGCTTGTTTGGTAAATGGCTTTTCATTGGCTTTTAGCTTTTTCATTTGGTCAAACATCCAAAATTTATTTTTGGTAAATGGTTTTTTCAACCAGCTGAAAAAACTGGCTTTTAAGCCAAAATGAAAAAGCTATTTGGAGTAGCTTTTGGCTACCTAAGTTACTAATAACATCCAACAGCCAATTTTACTAAACATTTTTTTAGACTAGTAAAAAGTCAAACAACCAACAAAAAAACCAAAACAAACAGCCAGTCAAACCAGCTGACAGCAAACAACCAGCAGTCAATTGCAAAATAAGGCCATTGTCTAAATGTCTAATCGTCTTCCTATGCAGCTCATGCCATCCCAATCCATGCTCAACTCTACCGAAAATTCGTACTCCGCAGTAAGCTAGAGTACTAAGATGAGTAGTACCTACTTACCCAATAAAATATTGGGCTTGATTGGGGTTGGGGTGGTTGACCACCATTAAAATATAAAAACAATGCAAAATCCCTCAAATATCCTTCCTTTTCCTTTCATGTGCAAACACAAGATATGCGACAAAAAATTAACTCACTCTGATTGATGATAAAAAGAGATATACTCGTATTATTATTATGTACTTGTATTGTATCCTTTTTGGTTTCAATGCACCACTGATTATGTTGATCGATTGCAACCACAAACCCTAGGAGAGAGAATATCCTAGTACAAATTTGGGGATTTCCAGATTCATTCAACCCCATTTCAATTTTTCAACTTTTTTGAACAATTCTCAAACCATGAAGAGTCTTTTCAAATCCAAGCCACGAACTCCGGCGGAGATTGTCCGCCTTACTCGTGATCTCCTCGTTCAATTTGATATGGGTAGTGTTCGTGAAAGCAAGCGCGACGAGAAGGTATATTTCAATTTGATTTTTGTTTGATCATTGGATAATTGATGAGAAAAATTATTACTTTTATGATTGATGATATATAGTTAACGAGAAAATTGATTTAAGATTGATCAGTACTTTTCTGATTGATTTGCAATTTTTTTTTTATAGTAGCAGAAATTGTTGGATTTAAATAGCATTAATTTATTGTTTTGTGTTTTTGTTGATCAAATTGATATGCAATATTGTATTTGTCTCATTAAGTTTATTGTGTCTGTTATAATTTAGATTGAATCAGCTTAATTTTTTTTTTTTTTTTTTTTGGTTCGTGCTGTATGGCAGTATTTAGGATCTTAATTTTTACGATTTGATCTTTTTATGTTGATTTTTGTGCTAAACGTTTGAAAGTTTGGACCTTTTTCGCTTTTTGGCTTGTATTGAGGCCAGTCAAGTTGGCCCTAGATGTCAAAGCTGTCTAGAAATGTCAGCAATACCATTTCATGCATTTACCTTAAAGCTTTTGCTCTGTTTATCTGATACACTGTCAATGGTTTTCCGTTTTGTAATTCACTTGTACATTTGTTGTGTAGCTTTGTAAATGATTGGATTTGTTCACTTATTTGTGAGCAGTCTTAGTGGATTTATGGAGGGGGGTTTTATTTTACGTGTATTTAGATCATATGGGCCCATCTATCATCTCTTTTCCAGCAATACTTATATGAAGTTAACAATTTCGAGTCTTTGTATATCCCAGGCTCGCGGTTGTTATCTTGAAAATCTACCAAAGATTCACTAAGTTATGAATTTGGATTGCAATAGACTAAATTAAAAATAGCACATTAATTGTATGCTCTTCGTATTTATTGTGATTTGTGAAGTACTAGATCTGTAGAGGATCATTATGTACAAGATTAAGGCTCAAAAGTGATGCTTATCTTATGGAATGCTGCTTACCTTTTTTCTTTTGTCTTCTATTTGCTGCTTTATCACGTTATTTAGATGAGTTTCTTTGTATTTATTGAATGCACCTGTGCTAATGCACGGGGATGTATCAATTTACGAAGGGAATCATTGTTAAAAAGTTTCTTTAATTTTGCTATTGAAATCTTCTGAAAATATTTTGGTGCTTGATTGGTATCGATTAAATATATTTTCCCTTCTCTTGCATGATTGGTATGTTACCAAAAGTGTAATAAACTTGGTTGCCTTTTATGCGGTATGACATGGCGGTTGATGTGGCATGGTGAGAGAAAACATTTGGGGTTAATTTTCCTCTCGTTAATCCCCACTTTTTCGAGATATTTCTTATATGGAGTTTTAACCCTTGTTTTGAGGTTTTAAGTAACAACTTATTGTTTGCACATTTCTCCTCCAGATGGTAGAGCTAAGTAAGTACATACGAGAATTGAAATGTGTTTTATATGGAAATAGCGAAGCAGAGCCAGTTGCCGAGTCTTGCACACAGCTGACCCAAGAGTTCTTCAAAGAGAACACATTACGCTTGCTTATCAATTGTCTTCCCAAATTGAACCTGGAGGTATGTCATGTGTCTTTTGTTGGATGGAAAATTGGACATCTGCGTATTTCCCAGCTCTCATTAAAACTTTTGCCATTGGAGCTCAAATATTCAATAATGCCCAAGTTTCACTTGATGAGATTACTATTCAGAAACCTGCTGCTTTCATTTTTAGGATTGTCCCCCACTGCCCCTTGGTTTTTGCTAATTTTATAAGGGTAATCTTTTGTAGGCTCGCAAAGATGCCACTCAAATTGTTGCTAATTTGCAAAGGCAACAAGTGCAATCTCGTTTGATTGCATCTGATTACCTGGAAAGAAACATAGATCTGATGGACGTTCTAATGACAGGGTATGTTATTGGGATGAGAGAATTGACGCTAATACTTTTGAGAATTTCCTCTAGTGTGTGATAATTTTTATTTGTTCGGTTTTATTTTCTAACTCTTTGCATAATGTATCATATAAGTAATATAACTACTTGGGGTGATTAGACTGTCCACAAAATTGTTTCTTATCTGTGATTGGTTCTTGAAATTTTTAATTATTTAGGGCTTAGTAAATTTAATGAGTTACTCTTTATAATATCATGAAAAGATTTCCTTTGTAGTTTAAACCTAGTTTATGATTCCTGATTCTTGTCTGATTCTTGCCTGAATACTAATTGTGCAGATATGAGAATACGGACATGGCCCTTCATTATGGTTCCATGTTGAGGGAGTGCATACGTCATCAAGTTGTGGCCAAGTGAGTTCTTTAGTAATGATTGTTCAATTTCATTGAAGAAAAAGTCGTCCTTAATTCTTGGCTCAGAGTTGACTTTGCTTTATTATACTTCCTTTGTTTTTTTAGTTGCTACACTTTTATTTTCACGGTCTCCTAGACAATTTTTTAAGAGAGATATAGAAAGAAAAATAAGAGGAACCCATGTGGGTAGGAGAAATATAGAGAGAAAGAAATGTCAAAAACGGAAAGTGTTGCAACTATTAAAAATTTTGCCACTGTCTTGCTTGATTCATGTAGGATGGGAAATTTTCAAAGTAGGAAAGTGTAGTAATTAAAAAACGGAGGAAGTAGAAACATTTTTCGCTCCATTATTGAATCTTCCGTTTTCATTATTTCCGTTGACTATCTTTAATCCCCATTTGAGCGACATGGTATATTTATGATCTCCTATAAGACTTGGTAACAACTAATTATGATAGCCATAATATCTTACATGCCAAAACTGCTATTCACGAGCAACTTTAATATGTATCTATCTTCCCGGATCAAAAGCTCCCCCCTTGAAATTTGTCCCTAATGGACATATTTGACTTTATTGACCTTCCAGTGGACATTCTTTTGCTTGGATGATTAGTCTGCCATCATTAAATTCTATGTCATGACTCATGACTATCTATCTTTGAAATTCATGCATTATCTGTTATTCTTTACAGATATGTATTGGAATCAGAGCATTTGAAGAAGTTCTTTGAATTTATTCAGCTCCCAAATTTTGACATTGCTGCTGATGCTGCTGCAACTTTTAAGGTTGGGCATTTTTATCTATGTAGATCCTTTCTTTCTTACTATCTGATCGCGAGAATGAATATGGTTTCTTAATAACGTTTTTATAAAATGGTTGTTGTCTTAGAATTTAAGGAAAACTCCAGGTACAGGTTATTGTGTATGCTGCTACACATGTGTTATGTGTACTTGGAGTTCTTCCAGATCTTTGTTATATATGTTACATACTTGTTTATGTCCTAGCTAGAGCTAGACTTAAAATTTCAAGTATGCTACAGTTGTTGACACTGTTATGGCCATGATGCAGGAACTCTTGACCAGGCATAAATCCACTGTAGCTGAATTTCTTACTAAGAACTATGATTGGGTAAGAAATTATACTTCTCTTTCTTTTTGTATGTTGGTTGTAAAAATGGCCAGAAACTGTGTTACTGCATAGCATGTACCTTAATATGAACAATAACACAAGTTAGATCAGTGTTACTTAATTTGTTAATTCTCTTATGAACCGATAACAACATATTACATGATATAAAAACTTTTGTATACATCGAGGTAACTTTTATTGAATTTAGGGTAACTTTTAGACTTTTTTGGGTAATTTTTATTAATAAAGCATAAATTACTTTATATTTATATCAAGGTAACTTATATATACTGGGTAACTTTCATTCATTACAGGATAACTTTTGATTATTTTAAGGTAACTTTATAGTGGATGTACAATATTATATGGTACATCCGATTTATTTAAATGTTTGTCTACATGATAATGGTACATTTTGGCAAAATTTACGTCTTGTACGAGTTGTACCCTATGTTGTACTAGTGAATTAAATAACAGTGAGTTAGATATGCGGAGTAGTTTCTAGTTTGAGAATCTTTCAAACATAGAATTAGTGTTGGGAGATTATGGGCTTATTGAGTTCAAAGTCTCTAAAAGGAAGTCTTCGGAGTTGCCTTATCTTACTGTTGATTGATTTTAGTTGTTTTAAGCACTCTATTCATCTACCAGTATCTTATTTGAGTTTCGTCAGTGTGGTACTGATTTTTTGTGTTCATTACATGTTTCAGTTTTTTGCAGAGTATAACACAAAATTGCTGGAATCTACCAACTACATTACCAGAAGACAGGCAGTCAAGGTATTTAGAATGGAATCAGTAATTACTTAAGTGGTTTCATGGTTACACAAGAAGCACAACTGTTTGGGAAGTTGTAAATTGGGGAACTTTGTGTTTAAAAAATAAAAAATAATTAAAAAAAAGACTCCTTAAGAAGTTCCACTTCTCATAAAAGGGGGAAGTTTTTACCTATTCCCCCTAGTTAAGTGGAATGGTTTTTTGGAGAACTCATAGGAATTGCATGTTCTCTGAACTTGTAATTTCTTAAGATCGACCAAATGACCACTAGTATTTTTTAGAATTTAGTCTACTTTTTCTTGTGAATTTGTGTTATCATTTGGTACATAGTGTGGTAAACTTTTCTTTTTCAAGATTGGATTAGTGCTAATTTAATTGCTGCCACCATGTATTTGCTGATCCTATTTTTGTGTCTTTCAGCTCTTAGGAGACATGTTGCTTGATCGTAGCAATTCTGCAACCATGACGAAATATGTGAGCTCCAGGGATAATCTACGGATACTTATGAATCTTCTAAGGGTAAGTAATACTTGTTACTTAATTTTGTCTAAGCCCCCCTCCTTAACGGAGTAACCCCAGTCCCAAAACCTATCCCAATAGAAAAGATACTAGGTATTAGAAAAGGCGTGTAATGGGGGTAGGGGTTGACACAAATCTGTTATTTGGAGTCTTCGTGAAAGTTACATGGTCCTATAGCCTTGATAGTGTATTCCCTCAATGTTTATTGTGGTAATGCAGGAGTCGAGCAAAACCATCCAGATAGAAGCTTTTCATGTTTTCAAGGTTGGTTTCAGCAATTTTACATTCTTATTATGAGTATCTGCTTTTACTGTGTTTGATCAGTTGTATTTTCCAAATAGCTATTTGCTGCAAACCAAAACAAGCCAGCTGACATCGCTAACATCCTTGTTGCAAACAAGAGCAAGCTTCTTCGATTGCTAGGCGAGCTCAAGACTGATAAAGGTATTTTACAAATTTCTTCCTTCCCTGAAGTTGGTATGTCAACCATGTTCCATTCAGATCTTGGATCTGTTTTTCACAAGGATGGCTATTATTTTAGATTACCTTCCTGATTTCTGATTTATGGATTTGATGATTTTGTAGAGGATCAACAATTTGATGCAGACAAGGCTCAAGTCATGCAGGAAATCGCATCACTTGAACCCAAAGAGCTTGCATAAGCTATTTTAATTTATTGTTTGTGTATTATCATTTTCCATTGTATCCCCGGCTCTTTTTATCCTTCCCTTGAGCCCTTTTTCCAAAACATAAACCTGTGGATTAAGCAGCACCGTGGTGTCCTCTGTTTGGCACTAGTATCTGATCGTTTGCTGTTCCTTTTTTTTTTTTTTAAATTTATTTACCCCTTGATCCACAGATGTTAAGTAGAAGGTAGCTTCCAGTTCTCAATTTCTTCTAATTTTGAGTCAATTGAGAACACCCTTTGTAAAAAAACGTTGAAGGTAAATATGGTTGATTTGACAAGTTCAAAGTGCAATACATTTAAGCACCAAATGATCTTGTCTTGGTTTGGTCTTGTATCTTTTACATGCTTATATACCAAGGCTGAGTTCAATGCATTGGCTGATTAACTAATACTTACACGTTAAACAACTGACAATGATATGTTGATTGTGTTCTAAACGGTTAAGGGAGCGGATGTTTAATCTAAACCCAAGTTTAACGCGTATTTAGGATAATTCACTCTCTGTTAGTTGTCTAATTTTTGCGAAGCGTATGTTAGTTGAAAACTAGCGTTTCATGAGGAAATAGAAGATTGAGCCGTGAGAAGTCGCGGAGTAAAAGTGCAAACCAGCATATTTTTTGCAGATAGGCATATTCCAAGGTTGGTGGGGGTTATTCCATGTTCCATGTTATGGCCCTTTAGCATCTCGAAAATTCTGACCTTTTTCTGAAAAATGGAAAAATGGGGAATTAAAAAATGAGAGGAAAATAAAGAAATGAATCAAGTACTACTTGTAGGAACTAATGACCAAAATGGGTGGTAATCCATGTAAAATGGCCATTTTCATTCTTTCCACCCTTGCAAGTGTTTGGTTCATGCCTATACGATTAGAAGTTGAAACTTGTTTTAGTTTATTTTTTCAACATTTTAATAGTTATGTAGTTGCCCTATATTTGTACTAATTGTATTGTCTTTCATAGTATGTGAAATTGCAAGGTGTTGGGATTATTTCCTAATAATCAATACTAGTTAGATTACATCTTATTATTAACAATTTATTCAATAATAATGATAATAAAAATTTAAAACTACAAGTATATACGAATATACCGAGACAAATCTAGAAAAGAAAAGCCCAAAACAAAGGCCAAAGCTGTGATTGAAAAGAACGAAAATGCAACATTACGACTTTAAAAAACGAAAGTTACGGTATAAAAGGACGAAAATCTAATGTTGCGATTAAAAGAGAACGGTAAAGTATATGCCATGATTGCCCTTCCTCTTAGTGAAACAAAACAAAGGGTGTTACACAAATAGATGACTGAGTCACACACAACACCAGAAGGATCTAAAGCTTGCAGCATCAGTCATCACATCACCAATTCACCATTCACAACTCCCTTGTAATTTCAGAAAAAATGGCTACCAATGGTATTTCCTCCTTTAATTAAATATATTTCAGTTGTAATTTCAATGGATTTTCTTAAATTTGTTCAAAGTTAACTTTATCAATTTTGGGTGTTAAATTATGATCAATAGAGCAACTTTCAAAGTTTCTTGCGAGTGCTGTTGATGCTGCCCAGAAAGCTGGCGAAGTATCTCTCTCTTTCTCTACAATTTGTATGATTTTTCAATCAATTAAAAAAATGGAATTTGAATTTTGTTCATATTACAGGTAATTCGGAAAGGATTTTATCAAACCAAAAATGTGGAGCACAAAGGCCAGGTTAATCTAAATCTACTTTGAGATTCTGGGTTGTTTTTAATTTTTGTCAATGTTTTTTTTTTTTTTTTTTTTTTTCCTTCTGATTTTTCATTAATTTATTATAGATTCAGTAAAATTGTAAGAAATTATGAATGTTCTGCCAAATTGTGATTTTTTCGGTGATGTAGCATTGGCATTTTTCCTATCTAATTTGGTAGATTGGAATGAATTGTGCTCTGGATAATGGACGTTTTTCGATTTAGTAGAAAATTGGTGTATATATAGTAATCTGTTCTCTGTAGTGTTATTCTTGGAAAATTGGAATTTGAGGCATTTGTAGTTTTAGGAATGATGTTGAAGATAATGTAATCCTTTAATTTTACAGGATTAATGTGATTATTTGCTTGCTTAGTTTCCAGTGATTTTCACCATTAAACAATGAAGTGGAAAATAATAATGTAATTGTATCTAGTTAAATTTGTGGCTAATGGTTTTTTTACATTGACAACTGTTGTACTAGTAGTCTAATTGCTACTAAAGAATCTATGATCTGGTGGTGTTTGAAGGCAGTGAGAGAAGGGTTGACATTTTTTTTTTATTTAAGTGCTACATTCACTCAATGTACACTATGAAATTTGCTCGGAGTTTGGGGAGGAACTCCTTACGCTAGCAAAAATGTCGTGGATATACACCTTGCCTTGGGGATAAATCAGTGTAACCCCGAATGTGGTAATTGGTTGGCAATTAAATTGGGCTCTTGAATGTTATAAGCTGCTTAAATTTGCTAACCTGATTTTTGAGTTTACCATCCACTTTAGTACTACCATGTATCAATCTGCACCTTTCGGAATGTGGCCTTTTGGGGATGGTGAGACAGTGTATAGTGTACATGTCTGTTTGTGCATAATGTCTTGTGTTTCGGGTAGTGGGTCTATAATCTTGCTGTTTAATGTAGACGGTATAGAAGAGTTATTCATTAGAATCAGAGGAAATAATTTGGTTAACTGATGTTAGCGGCTCAAGTTAGCAATTCACTATTTAATCGTGGGATAACTTGCAGGTGGATTTGGTGACAGAAACTGACAAGGCATGCGAAGAGCTTGTCTTCAATCATCTCAAGCAATTCTACCCTGATCATAAGGTTTTTTCTTTTTCTAGTTCTCCTTATTTCCCCTACTCTGAATGTCTTATGTTGATTGCAGGATCATTTATGTCATATATTTAAATTTTTATTTTATTTTATTTTTATTTCAGTTCATTGGTGAAGAAACTACAGCTGCCTATGGTGCTACAGAGCTGACAGATGATCCTACATGGATCGTTGATCCACTTGACGGGACTACTAATTTTGTGCATGGGTAAATAGTTACAACCTTTAATTTTCTTGCTGAAGTTAATTCTTTCTAAGTTTAGTTGTATCCCTTGATAATCTCAGGTTTCCATTTGTGTGTGTCTCTATTGGTCTCACCATCGGAAAAGTCCCAGCTGTCGGTGTCGTATATAATCCAATTATGAATGAGGTGAGAACCGCCAATCCTTGAAATTCATGATACGGTTAGACTGTGTGAGTTGGTTGAACACTTAAAGAAACCACAATTGACCTTTGTATGTCCCTTTGACCACTCTACACGCAGGAAGTTTTTTCTTTTTTTGCAATATAGTAGTTGAAGTTCAGATCAGAACTTGTGTAAGTTTTATGAACTGACATTTGGCTTTTGGCTTTTTAGCTTTTCACCGGTGTCCGAGGGCAAGGAGCTTTTCTGAATGGGAAACCCATACAAGGTAAGTGTACTAATTCAGTTGCTAGCTTCTTGATTTCATGACTTTCTTATTCAGAACCTAATCTCTCACCTTCGTGCAGTTTCTTCAAAAGATAAGCTTGTCAATTGTCTCCTTGCTACAGAGGTATTTAAAAAGACATTTTTCATTTTATTTTTTGGAATTGGATGTATACAGCTCTAAGGGCTAAAAAGCTAAATGCTTATTTACAACCCTAAGGTTTGTATATAACATTACCATTGATTAAAAATTACAACTTTTTCATGTGATTCCATAATTACTTGTGATAATTTAGGATCATCAGTGTTTCTTTATCAATTTCTCTGTTCTGTTTGCCGAGGCTTGTTAACTTTTTATCTTCGAGAACTATATATATATGAAGTGGTTTTAGAAATATTTCTTGTGTTGTGTCTCCTGAGTTTGATACTTGCAATTCATTATTGCCTTATTCTTATCAAGATTATTTTATAAGATTCAACTTATGATTGATTGTTCCATTTGTTGGAGCAGACTGGTACAAAACGCGATAAAGCCACTGTTGATACCACAACAAATCGAATTAATTCATTGCTTTTCAAGGTATAGATCTGAATTATATATTGTTGTATATGGAGAAATAAGCATTTTGTGTAAGATAAATAATTTTCTCCTGTTTAATTTCTCCTGTAATCAGGTGAGATCTGTACGAATGTCAGGCTCTTGTGCACTGAACTTATGCGGTATAGCTTGCGGAAGGCTTGATCTTTTCTATGAGTCTGGATATGGGGGTGCATGGTATAAAATCTTGTCTTGTCCTTGCTTCTTATCTATCTTATTATATTCAAAGACCAGTTTTAACTCAATTAGGATTAGCAATGCTGAATATTTATGAAAAAAAAAATGTGCATGTTTTAACAGTTTTCCCTTGTGTCAGGGATGTGGCAGCTGGTATCGTAATTGTTGAAGAGGCTGGAGGCTGTGTTTTTGATCCGTAAGATACAAACTTGTCATGTTAAATTCTTGCATTTCTTGTTATTTCTTTTGTTTTATTGATTTCCTCTTGCCATTTAAGTTAAATATAAACCATAGATCATGTTCTATCTTCACAAAGATGTGTTGGTCCTTAGCGTTAGCCTGTTAGGGGAGTGTTGACCAGCTTATGCTTGTCTTGAAAATCTAAGCTGAAGATGTGTTTAGTTCTCGTAATTAGTACAGCTTCCATCTTAATTAATACTTCGTAGTTCATAGGCCACATTTAATTTGGGGTAATTATAAGCTAAAACGTCACATTTATTCTTCACTATTCAATGTATTTCCATCATGCCAATTGCCAATGCTGTCTGTACGTTATAATCTTACAAAGGTATCAGAGTAATATGAGAAAGCTCAAGATTTCACTTGCTTTTTTGGAAAGTGCCTTATTAAATTGAGACTAAATTAGATGGTAGCCTATCATTTTCAGATAGAGATAGCGAGTAATTGATTTATTGTGGTTACTGTTTTTTTTTTTTTTTTTTTTTTTTTTTTTAATTTCAGGTTTGGTAAAGATCATGATATAACAGTCTCACGAATAGCTGCTTCAAACCCTCTTATTAAGGATTCATTTACTGAGGCTTTCCGACAAGTTGAATGATAGAACAAGCTAGCAAAACATGAACAATACATTTATTCTAAAACTGGTGTTGCACCTTCTTTCTGTCAACACCGGCATTTGGTATGGTCATTTTTTTTTCCTTTGAGCATTTGATAACTGTTAATTCTTATTGTTTACAGTCTAAAATCTAATCAATGTTCCTAATGTATTGAAACCGTTAAGAATCCTAAAGAAAAGAGTATGTCATACTTTCCAGCTCTTTGTCTCCTACTGATATATCCTCTCTGGATTGCATATATTCTTTCTCTGATCATACATTTTCGCCTCCAAAAGAAAAAATATTCTGCTAAATTGTAAAGAAAGCTTGTGTTAGAGACCTTAGAGGTGGCTCAATGTACACGTTCATGCTTCATGGGCCTTGTTAATGACTGCTGCTATTTTGGCTTGCTGCAACCTTGGTCTTCTTACTTTTCTTAAGTATTTCCAATACTAACGCAACAACCCCCCATGGTGCAAGCACACCAAAGATAGCGGCCCTCGCATCTATACCAGGTTTGAGGATAGTGAGACCCAAGCTTATGTTGAAAAGGCCGAGGACTACCGTTGCCTTCCCGACCAAGTGGTGGTACTTGCTCCAGTAGGATCTGTACTTGTGGTCTTTATGTGGTCTAAGCACAAGTGCAAGTACCTGAAGATTATAGATTCAAAACACAAAAAAAAAGTACTCCGTTGGTTACTAAAAATTGAAACCGGTATTTATCCTACCACAAATTAAACTAATTATTACCATATTAAAATGGGTTTTCGTAATAGTGAAGTATCTAACTATATATTAATTAAAAGGTGTTTTAAACAAAGTATAAGTGCCACGTGGCGTTCTCCTCCATATGATTTCATTACATGTCAAATGTCTTCAATGTATGATAAAAAAGTTACCCACGAGATTCAAACATACAACCTCTAATGGTAAAACTAAATGTCTTACCATCAAGCTACATCATACTTATTGAATGCAAAATGTTAAGGTGTGTGTGCGTGTGTAGTGAATGTTAATATGAATAAGCTTTACTCATAAATTAAGTGTCTTACCATCAAGCTACATTACATTTACAAAAACTTTACCCATAAATTAAAACGTACTTTAATGCAATATTATGTAATGATCCAGGATATTGTCCGGGCCCAAATAGTAGTTACCATATTAAAAAGTGTTGCATATATTTTGAAACTAACGAAAAAGAAAGTGTTGTACTCGTAACTACTCTGTTAAACGGTGAAATACGTATGTATATTACCTGAAACGTGGCCATACAAAAGAGGGCCGTCCCGATCCGTTTATGGTCGACAAAATGTCTAAGGCCTTGGACACTATTAAGCTTGAGACCAATGGCCCAGCCTGTAGCACCAAGAACATAAGCTGGAATTTGGCACCCAATATGAAGATAAAACCAAGTTGAGTCATCTTTTGGGAAAAATTCTTTGTAATGTCTTGCTATCATTATTCCCAAAGGCATCAATATTCCCCAGCCAATTATATTTACTGTTACATGCGCCTGAAATCCAAGTTATGTTTGCATGAATAAAAGAGTATAACTTCTACTTGTAGCTATATCTAGGCATATATATTTACATGTATATTTTTAATTTTTTTGAAAAAAAAAACTATTCACATGAAATTAAACAATAATAATTATTACTATTAATTCAGGCCTTATTCTTGATCTTTTTTTTGTTTTTTATTTTCTTGAAAGCTATAAATAAAATGAAAATCAGAAATAATAGTTTCCACTTTTATGTTGTCGTTAAAGTAGTTTTAAGTTCAATTTGCAATCTATATGACTTATAAAGTTAAATTTAAAATCCTAAATTATCTT
The DNA here is from genome assembly GCF_948465745.1 of Chenopodium album. Classification (NCBI taxonomy): domain Eukaryota; kingdom Viridiplantae; phylum Streptophyta; class Magnoliopsida; order Caryophyllales; family Amaranthaceae; genus Chenopodium; species Chenopodium album. Next base: position 32,787,222 of record NC_137857.1, on the reverse strand, counting down.
CTGTGTTTCCGCACTTTCTTGTTATATTAAGAAAAATATGTCCATGCTTATCACAATTTCTATGTTCTCGTTTCTGAGCATCACGTACGTATACTAATAACTTGGAATTTGAAATCCGAAACAAGACTCACATTTCTAAACGGAGTAGGTTTTTTGGAGAGGGCGATGTCTCCGGAAAGAAGATTAAGGGAAGCCATGGAGTGAAGGTTAGGGTGAGCCATATTATGCCATAGGGGAGTCCCATACTCGTTTATGAGCCCTTCTTGCCAAAGTTGATTAATCACAGTCTTATTTCTAGGGACCTTAATCATTGCTAATATAAAAATCTCGTCTTTAATAATCACGGCCTTTAGTCCGGTTACATCAAAACTCAAAGCACCCTTAGCAAGCCCCGTCTTATAGGTGGTAATAGGGGACGTGTATGCCAAAACCGACCCATTGTCACCATTGTGGTATGCCACCAAGGCTTGTGCACCGATCATGGCTTTTCCTGTAGGGTTAATGGCCCATGCAACCCACTTGGCCAAGGAGCCGGGTCCAACACCGGGGTGGCGGTAAGCCATGTCGAGTGTTCCCATTGAAGGGTTGTAGTTGTAATGTAGGGAGGAGTTAAAAAAGGGGAGTTCAACACATTTTTTATAGCCATGTGGTTTATTGAAAATTGGTGCGAATTTGTAATTGGCGCACGGAGTCGTCGATTGTGCATAAAAGGGTAGAGTTGTAACAAACAATATCAAAATGGAAGAAAACATATTTTTCATATATAAGAAAATGATATTGAAGTTTTTATAAAGTGTCAAAAATTATGGCAAAACAAGAGGATGTTACAGATTGTAATTCTACATACATTAACATTATGTTATCAAGACAGCTATAGAGTTAAGGAATATCCAGGATTATTATTGTTCAATCCATGTAATATTTTTAAAAAAGGACTAAATATAGACAATATAGTGTTATAAACTTATCATACTATTTCATGTATCAATTAAGCTACTTTGCTAATGAGAGCATATTTTATTTTACATTTGACCATGAATCCTGCTGTAGATTCGAATTGAATGATCGAAATTAAAAGAACAAAGCACACCATAAGGGTATAGCTTCAAAATTGAACATATTTTGTTATGTAAAAATGATGCACAATGTACTTAGCTTGCTTTGTATAATTGTATCTTTATTATGTGTCATCTTACACATTTTAAGAAGTATGTATACTTGTATTTATCTACAGTATTTATTTATTTATAATTTATTCATTTATTCGAGCACTTTTATACATTATCCTATCTGGTATGCATGCTTTGTATCACTCCAATGTGATTTGATACAAGTTACTTGTTGCATCATATTTGCTATATGTTGATTAGAAAATGTTTAGGATGTATGCATAGACCACAAAAAAGTTCCGTATGATGTGGTGGGTAAGAACGATGATCAGATAGATAAATTAAAATTCGTTGATTATATATATTCGGATATTCTTGACAATTGTAGGTTACTAGAGGAAAAAAAAAAGTTGATTATACCCTAATTAGGAAATCACAAATAATACATCTAGCACTGTCAAAACGGTTTGACAGTTCGGTTTCGGTTCGGTTTGAAATCGGTTCGGTCTTCAATCGGGTCGGTTTGGAATCGGTTTAATTGTCTCACGGGTCAGTTTTGGTTCGGTTTAAATAGTTATCGGTTCGATTCGGTTTCGGTTTATTCTTAAGCGGTTTTAATTCGGTTCGGGTTGTAAACAGTCCGGGTAGTAAACGGTTCGGTGCAAACGGGTTGCGGTTTGTTAACGGTGCGGTGTAAACGGTTTTTATCCCGGTTCAAACAGTTTCGGGTTGGAAACGGTTTCGGGTTAGAAATAGTTCGGTTCTTTTTTGGTTCAGTTTATAACTGGTTCGGTTCTTTTTCGGTTCAGTTTTTAACTGGTTCGGTTCTTTTTCGGTTCAGTTTATAACTGATTCGGTTCTTCGATGGTTTAACCACTTTAACGTTATTCATATCGGTTCCATTTCAAGTTTACTAAATTACGGTTCGGGTCGGTTTTCGGTTTCAAAAAATAAATTTTTTATCGAGTTGTTTGGATTCGGGCAGTTAAATGGTTTTGGTTTGAAATTTGATAGTACTTGCTAACCTTTTGTGTTCCACAAGTTTTATATAAAGTCGCGAATCATTTCATATTTACTATTTAGGCATCATATTCTAAACAAATTCTCATTGATTTTATAAATACATATTATGTTCTGTTTCAAGTTTAGTCATACTGATCTTACTAGTTTATTACGAAGTAGATTACAAGAGTTAGTGTATTAATGTATTATTGTGTTTACAATTAGGTTATTATATGCTTCTTATTTAATAATTTATATCCATGACTAGAGGCAGTAGTGTTGCTAATAGTTTGAGGCAGGGCCTGAGCCTGCTTGTTTTGCTCTTGTTTATGAACACTGATTATCCTTAATGAATGATTTGCCTTGCTATTTTAAAAAAAATATTCTAAGATTTCTAATATTTAATCCATTTAATTATATTCCCGTAAAAAAAAATCCATTTAATTATATAAAAAAGTTTGTAAACGGTTCGATTTAAAAGCGATTTGGTTCATAAACGGTTCGACTTATAACCAGTTCGGTTTACAAACAGTTTGGTTTTTAAATGGTTCGGTGCAAACGGGTAGCAGTTTGCTAACGGTTCGGTGTAAGCGGTTTTTTTGCCAGTTTAAACGGTTTCGGGTTAGATACAGTTCGGTTCTTTTTCGGTTCGGTTTTCTTTCAGTTCGATTTATATTTGGTTCGGTTTGTTAACGGGTTCGGTTCTTATACGGTTTAACATTATTCGGTCGATTCGGTTTCGGGTTTACTAAAATACGGTTCGGGTCGGTTTTCGGTTTCAAAAAAATCGGTTTTTAATCGGTTCGGTTCTCATTTGGGTCGGTCGGTTTCGGGCAGTTAAACGGTTTCAGTTTGAAATTTGACAGCACTAAATACATCTATTCTCCAAGTCGTTACACTTTTTTTGCTAAAAATGGCTTTAACCTAAAAATTAATAAATCAAGTAATTAACCATACATTAATACATATATAACCTCTAAAAATGGCTTCAAGAATGTTATTCTGCTAAAAAAACGAAAGAAAAGAAAGCTGATACTTTAACTAGACTAAAACAATGTTTGTGTACTACGTTCATGGTCCTTGTTGTTAATTAAACGATACTAAACTATGCTACGTAGTACGAGTATTTTCATCTGTTTTTCACTTATCAGCAACATCGGACTTGTTTCTTTTCTTAACAATGTACTCGAGCACAACATCAGTGACCACATATACCAGAAGCACACCCAGGTAGGCAATATCCCAACCTAGACCAGGATCAAGAAGCTTGAGACCTTGCAATATGTTGACGGTGCTTAATGCCAGTATCAAGTACCCAATTGTATGATGGTATCTGTTCCAGTATTTTCTAAGCTGATGTTCTTTATGTGGCCTTATTAGAAGAGCAGATACCTACAAAGATATTGTAAACAAAACACGAATTATATGTAAACCCTAATAAGTTGTGGCACCTTAATGAATATGTATGTATGTTATGTGTTACCTGAAGTGTGGCCACACAAAAGAGAATGATGCCGACCCATCTGTGGGATAGGTGGAAGAACTCGTGGGAGCCGTTGCTGATTTTGAGACCGGTGGCCCAACCAGCCACTCCGACAATGTAGGCTGTGAGTTGACACCCAACATGAAGGTAAAACCAAGTTGGGTCTGCTGATGGGATAAGAGCCTTCATATGCCTTGCTATTTTTATTCCAAGAGGCATCAATATTCCCCAGCTTACTACATTCATCACCCCATGCGCCTAGATCATAATTTTATTTTCATAAAACGTAGGGTGTAACATAACATATATAACAAAATTGGGACGTGCATACATATACTATCATGTAGTTTACATTTTTACAATATTATAAGTACATATCTAAGCATTATACGTATTACATACAGAATATAATATAATATTTACTTTTTGTGTTTTCACAATTATGTTTCTATTTTCACGTTTATCCATTAAAATGTTCATTCTTCTCAATTTTGTTAAATAAATTGTTTCCATGGCATGTAACATATATATGTACCTATACATTAGTTAACATAAAGGATTATTAAAACTAAAACATAAACTTACATATTTCCATGAGGAACCAAGACCTCCGGCACCACCAGTAGGAGCGAGGGCACCGGAAAGAAGATTAAGGGATGCCATGGAACGAACGTTAGGCCCCGAAAGCGGATGCTGTTGGATAGTCCCATCCGCGGAAAGGGCCCCTTCTTGCCAAACCTGGTTAAGCACCGTCCCATTATTAGGGACCTTAATCGTTGCAACCATAACAATCTCATCATTAACGATTTCAGCCTTAAGTCCCGTTACATTAAAACTCAAGTCACCCTTAGCAAGGGTGGTCGCATAGGACGTAATAGGGGACGTGTATGCCACAACGGACCCGTCTTTAGGACTACGGTAAGCCACCAACGATTGTGAACCTACCATGCCTTTTGCGGTAGGGTTAAGGGCCCATGCAACCCATTTTGAGGAGGCCCCCGGTCCCATACCGGGGTGGCGGTAGGCAATATCGAGTGTTTCCAACGAAGGGTCGTAGCTATAATGTAGGGCTGAGCTTAATACAGGGAGATCAATACAATTTTTATAGCCATTTGGTTTGTTTAAGGTCGCGGCGAATTTGTACTTGTTACATGGAATAGATTGAGCATTGGAACGTAGAGTTGTTGTAATTAGCAACATAAAAATTAATAAGTATCTTTTTTCCATAGTAGAAAATTTTTGATTTTTTTTTTTAGAGGAAAATTAGGCAAGTGTTAAATGTAAGATGAAAGAAAAAGAAATTATAGACAGTAAATCTGCATATAATATAAAGGAGAGAAGATAGGGGGAGAGGGATTTTAGGACAACTGCTAATTACCTACCACAAATGTGAAAATCAGATTATATATTTTTTTACCTAACAATATTATGTTATGTAAACAAAAACAAATTTTATTGTTTGCATTCTAGTTTATTTGGAATGTTAACATTCATAAATTGAAACAACTAGCTAGATTATCGGGTGGTTTTATTGTTACAATATGATTGTGTGGTTGAAGGTGAGGAAAAAATCTCACCTTAATTATTTGAATGGTGTAGGGTAACTACTAACTAGTGTCGTTTTAAACTCAATAAAGAAATTTACATTAGGAAGTCCTTCGTAACCAACAAATTCAACTTTTCATGAGGATATCTAATGGGGTTAATCAGTTAAAGAGAAAAAAGAACTAATATAAAGTCATTATTTAAAGGTAAAATTGGTAAAAACCACCTTGTATGTTCAACTTTTTTGAAAAAACCACCTTTTATGTTTTTTTTTTTTTTAATTAAACCACCTTTTAAGTATCTAAATTTTTAATTGCACCACCCCTATTTCAAATTATGACGAAAAAATTAACTAAAACGTCAAAGGGGCCCACAACTTGTGACTTTCGCTCCTAAATCATGTATTTTTTTCACCTCCAAAAACATTTGACCCTCCCCTTTATATATATGCATGACTAAATTGAGTAAAGCTCTAAAAAAACCAAACTTAATTTTGCTACAAAAATTAAATTGTAGTATTTGTTTATTCTCAAAACCTAAATTGAGGTAATTGAAGTGGATGGTTAAGATGGAAGGGAAAGATTTGCTATGGTTGATGATTTGGAAGTGGATGGTTGAGATACAACATGTTAGATTTGAAATAGGGGTGGTGCAATAAAAAATTTAGGTACTTAAAAGGTGGTTTAGTTAAAATAAAAACTTAAAAGGTGGTTTTTTTCAAAAAAGTTGGACAAAAAAGGTGGTTTATAGCAATTTTACCTTATTTAAAACCAATTGAGAAATGGGCCATGATGGGTCTTTGGCAAAAAAATATTTCCTTAGTGGGCTATTGGTACTACAAATACAACTCCATAAAAATTTTAAAAGAGATGTATAAATTTTAGAACCTCAAGTGTATCATGCGGTCATTCACATGGTACAATCAATTGAATACAAAGCTATCAAATAAGGGCATGTTCTCTTTAGATGATTTTTTTTTAGTTCAGTTCAGCTTTAATAAGTTCAGTTTAGTTCAGTTCTTAATTTCCTTCTCTCAAAAAGTATTCAGTTTTATTCAGTTCATTTCAGTTCAGCTCAATGCAGTCAATCAGAACAAGTCTTAAGTACTCTCGATTATTATTTACTTGTATATAATAAATGGCAACATCTCTATATGACTATATCAGGCAAGAAACTTTATAAATTTAACAAGTTGAAGTATAAAACTTTGCACATTACCTTAATATACTCTTGAGTGATTATTATAAAACACAAGAAGAAAAGGACAGTGCTGAACTGGTGGAGTTGAAAAAGCTCACAAAATTGACATTGAAATTAAATGTTATTTTATATAATTTCAAATCAAAGTATCAAACGTAACCTTTTATTTAAGAACAAAAGTTCTAATATGAACAACTACCACTTGTCTCGAATGTTTCATGATCGTGATAATAATCATGACGTTACACAGCTAAGAGGATAAAAGAACACAAAATAAAACTCTACATACTAGTATACTACAGTATTTCACATTAATATTGTCATTGTATTTGAAATTTCGACTCACTTATTATTTATTATTGGTCATCAAAATAAAATAGTTATAATTATATTAGGTTTTACGAGTATATAAAGGAAAAAATTAATATCTGCGATTTTATCACATATTTGTTTCAATGTAAATTTTTAAAATTTGTAACTTTATACTCATAGAAGCTTAATATACATAAAATCAGTGAATTTTATATGGTTAAAGATACATATTGAAGTAGCATGCATATAAAAGTCAAATGAGTTGAACTTTTAATAACGAAAATGCAGGCATGTATTTTGATGATGAGTAGCAGTTTGACAATAGGCGGTAGCTAAGAGGAAGGGGTCAGAGTGTGTATGTCACAGTGTGCAAGCGGGCAAAAGCTCAAGTACAAGGAATTATGCACTGTCCGCCACTAAATTAAAAATAGGATGTTGATAGAAAATAAAATCATACAAACTGATAAGGTTTGGTCCCATATTTTTATATCCTTAGCCCCCCAACTGTTTAATTTCCTTGGACCATCATCATTTTCCCTCCACAAAATTTATGAACTAGTAATTGTTTGACCATTCAATGTCTTAATCAAGTTGTTGCTATGATGTATAATAGTTGATCATTCTAGCTAGTGTTGTATTACTTAGGCAATCAGTGCGCAGTTGGCTTGTAAATGGTTTACTTATTAAACGGTTTAGGTTTAGCCACTTGATGTTATTATTTAGGTGTTCATATTGGTTGATTGACGTTGTTAGTTACAAAATTGTTCAATTGTTTATGGCTTAGGGCCTGTTCATTAATTTCAGTTCAGTTCAGCTCCAATCAGTTCATTTCCCTCTCTCATAAAATATTTATTTCAACTCAGTTAAGTTCAGTTTAGTTCAGCTCCAATCAGTTCAGTTCAATTCAGCTCATTTCAGTAAATGTGAACTGGCTCTTAACCAAAAGTCGTAAATAAATGTTTTTCACTCCGTATTATAAAGATAATTTTTTTTTTGTACATTTATTTGTGGTAAAACTCTAAAACGCTGACACATTAATTGTTAAAGACAATAGAAAATGGGTGGGTTAGGGATTTGGGGGTGCAAGACCTCTAGTGCTAGATGTTGATAACAACAAACAACAATACTAATGAGGAATTGAAAGGGATCGAAGATGCCTAAGCCCCACGAATAGCCATTTCAAATACATCAATCTACATCATAATTCCAAAACCATATAGGAAATCAAGACTCAAGCAAAATCGTGAGGCTTATAACACAATTAATTGAATTGTTAGTATACGATGACTAGTCACTTCAATATAAAGAATAGTATATCCCATTTTGCAAGTATAATTTTTTTATTTTTTTTTATTTTTATTTTTATGGTGTAGAGAGAACCATTCATAAGGGCATATGATGTAGACAGAATTTGATCTCATGTCTTGAGTATCATCCCTCAACATTTTAACCAATTAAGTTAGTTGATCATCCACGACAAGTATAAATATTTGAACCATTGACCTTTAAAGTTTGTCAAAGCACATTAAAAAGTAAAAATATTAGTAAAAAAATTTAACACATTGATATTTTTAAAATAAAGGCCATTTATATTTATTTTCTTAATTATATAAAGTTCTTAATTATAGCTTAGCTAGGATGGCATCAATAAATGTAATGTAAAATCAAGTGACCCATTAATATTAGGACAGCTCCAAAAATACAATAGTCTATATATTTACATTATTAACTTGAGAGGGATTGAGTACTTTGTTTTTCATCGTTTAATTTCCACTCATATTGTATTGGCTTAGTTGTCACACCAATGTTTATTGCAAGTTTACAACCAAATAATTCTTTCAAAATAATTATAAAAATAAAATTTTTTTTTAAAAAAAAAACATGTGGTAAGTGGTAATCAACTTTCAAGCAATTAATATAAATAGTATAATAAGTGATTATTGTACTGGGTTTACTAAGTAGTGGTGAAAAAAGTAATCAAGTATTCATCAAAAAGACAGCTTTGGATGCTTACTATTTTTTGTCAAAGCCTGAGAGCAATTAATCAAAACATAAGTCCAAGTCTGCGGGATAATCATCAAGCTAAGTAACTAGTTTTTTTCTCTTAAAGCTGGATAATATAATTTAATCCGTGGTGATGATATTATACTGTAGAGCGTTATGTTCAATTCATCTGATAAACATTAACCTTATTTGTACGTTAATCATTAACAAGAAAAGAAATATATCACATACATGAGATTTATTAGAATCATATTAATGCATACTATTCACTGATTAAAAGAAATTTGTAATCTAAAATAGACGTGGTTTGATCTAGCTTAGCATGATCAACAGATCAAATATTTATTTTCTGAAGTAAGCAAATACTTGCTCAAACAACATGAATAAATAAATTATGAACAAATCTTTAATACATTTAACATAATCTAGCTTAGCATAATTAGCAATGCATGAATCAAAAATATATGTTGATCAATGTAAGTTAAACAACATTTAGTTTAATCTAATGAAGTACATTTTCTAGCTTCTATGCAGTTGTAAGACTTGTAACACTTGTAAGCATTGTATATATCATTTTCTTATATATATTTAAAGTATAAGATTACGTGTCGGTAAAATATACTCCGTAGGTTTTAATATATGTTTGTGTTGTTATTATGACAAACATGCTTTATTTTTCACTTATGAGGAGTCAAAGTTGGTTCTAAGTTTTTGTGCATCATTATAAAATAAAGTTAGTGTTTACCTGTAAAAACATCTTAGTTATCACTATCATTATTTTCTTGAAATAATTATTAACCACACAATATAAAGGATATTATTGCTTAGTTTGGACTCTATAATTTCATTTCAATCTTTAATTATATTCTTTGACAAAATGGTGATGTCAAGTAGTAGCTTTAGTTTGTGTGTCACTCTCGACTTGCGTTTTTTTTTTTTTTTTTTTTATCTCCATTAATTTAATTACGTGTGCAATATAATTATGCTTTATGCATTCGTTAATCTTTATCAGTCAACCTTGAATTATCTCTTTTTCTTTTTTTCCCTCACGGGACCTTCTTAGAACTTACCTTCATATATCGACAAATTCATTATATTAAATACATACGGAGCATACATATATATATAAAATCTTTGCACCAAAAGAATAATATCAATTTTGGGCTCCTAGCCTTATATTATTAGCACCGATAAGATCTCAGTCCTAATTAATTTATTATATATAAGATCATATCAATGTATATAGACTAGTTCGACTCAATTTTAGTTTAACATGTTGTACAAAATACGAGTACTTTTACTTAATATCATTTTTAGCAAACTCTCTTTACTATGGAAGTATATATGGAATATGCAATACAGTGTCTAGCTTGCTCCTTTCACTCCATATTACGGAGTATTTACACAATTTTGCCATTCTTTATGCCCTTATTCAACTTTTTTTATTTTATTTCATATATTTATATTCACCTTTTCGGATTTCAGGTTCTCCTATCACTCGTTTTTTGTTTTAAATGACTATTTGTTAATTGATTTCTTTCAATTTAATTAATCATTCATATAAATGTACGTATTATTACTATTATTGTACACGCTAGAAAACTCTATATAGCCTCAAATCCTGATTGCTAATTAAGCTAGCTACTACCTTATTCTGTTTTGAAAGGTTCTTACATTACAATATTTGATTATGTTTAGAGTATAATTTGAAATCTTTGATCCCAAGTCTCACTATAATATTAAATATAATCGTTATAATTATTTCTCATATAAATTTCAATATAATGATATCAAAAATGTATATTATTGTAGTCCATGCAAATTATACATGTGAAATGCAAATAATTTATGTAAAGAGTTTCATGCAACGAAGGTAGTACATGTGAAACATAAGGTTTCTTGTAATAGACTAATAGTTCGTGCTCCTCCTTGTCTCTTTGATGTGGTACAGGTCATGCATTCATGCATCAAAACCTTATTTACTCAGTAAGAAAGATACTTGTGTCGTTCGTTGGTTGTTACGTATGATATCAAACCTAGCTATAGGAATATCTTACAAGATAATTTAATTATTTATACTCTTACTTATACTAGTATGTCCTAAATTGGTGCAATATTATACCTACTACAAGGCTACGTAGTAGTGTAGGTAGTACATATATACATGAAGCAAATCATAAATAAATAAATAAATACGTAGTAGATAAATATTTATTATAAAAATAAATAGAATAAAAGGAGTAAAATGCGTAGGTTTATAATGGTTCAAGCATTGAGGTCGGGGTTGGGACAACCAAATCTGCCTAATCCAATGTTGACTCTTTAATTAAGGGTGATTTACAACTCATCATGTCCTTAATTCAAACCAATGCACCTCACTATTTTCATTATTATATTAATATTTTAGTTAATTTCAGTACAAGTGTACTATATCAATTTTTTAAATTAGTATTTAATTTTATTTAATTTAGGTGTAGTGCCCTTAGGATTCAAAAATGAGAAGTGCAATCTAAGACTCACACGTTTTCACAATATTTTGCTTTTAATTATTTTTAAGCTATAATTTGTCCTTTTTATTATATTTTATAATTATTTTTGTGAATTTGTCGTATTTGTTGATACTCACCGATTAATGGATTAGCAATTTTTATCAGTAGTGGAATGAAGATATAACAAAATATATACAAATATAATAGAGCATCTTAGGCTATTAATTTTTTTTAACATTAATTACCAATATTTATATTTTAGTAATTTATTAGAATGTCTTAAACAGTACAGATTGGTGTTTTAAATAAGTACAATAGTACAGCTTAGGCTTTCTTCCAAAAAAAAAAAAAAAAAAAAAAAAAGAAAGAGTACATCTTTGGCTTGCATTTCTTTCCACAATCTATGATATTTTTGTCCATCTTTTATATAATCAATTAACATGTCCTCTTGGCATGTATTTTATGGATGTGGTCATTAGTGGAGGTTAAATTAAAGGGTTTTTTTTTTATTTTTTATTACATATACCAAAAAAAGGAAATCTAATTTAGTTTATCATTCATCTTGCCTTCTCTGATTTCTCCTTAAAAAATTTCCTTTTAAAATGTCCTTCTTAAAGCGAATACATGCGAAGGGGACATGCATGTTACGTTTATAGTTACTAAAAAAACCACACAAATAACTCTTTTTACACAACTCTTAAAACGAAAGTTTATACTCCGATCCGTAGGATGCATTGCCTTGTAATTTTAAAATTTTAAGTATTAGCATCAACTAACTACGCTTTGACAAATTGATGTTGGTTGCAAACTTGCAACTAATCATAGACAAAACACCCAACAAATTACTATTTCAAAACAATATATCTAATCACATCTCTGCTAATAAAAGTCATCAGATCACCTTAATGTTACTTACGTAGCATACTAGCTAGCGTATATAAAACTTATCCATTAACGAAAATTTGATTATATATGTTGCAGTAGTAATTACTCATACAACATTTGGTTGCACCAAAAATTAAAAGATATCCGTGCAACCAGCTATATACTTAGATTCTTTGTGATCTTAATCAACCAATAACAATCAAACTTTTTTTTAATTAATTCTTACACATTAGCTAAATTAGAAAACTAATATTGATTATGCTTCATAATGTGGTATAATTCCCCTAAAATAATAGATTATGTAGGTACAAATACGATTGGTCCCGACAAAACCAAACTAAACGATCATAGATATTTGACCTCTAAAGGTCCAAAGAGACAATCATAACACTAAAAAAAATAAGAATGCTCCAATTAATTAAACATTTGTTAACACTAATTACTAGATCAAATCTATATCAACATGTAGCATCCTTCCTGTCTAATTATAGTACTGTTTTCCCTAGTCCTAAAGCCACAAACAATAAATTATACCAATTACTTACTTAATTAACTTAACACTCCTCGTTAATTAATCATGTTCCACGTACTAGCAAGCACGTGTGAAAGTACAAAAAGGCCGGTCCAAGAAATCAAAACCGTTGGACCGTCAAATCTCACACATTTCGAGGCAAAAGCAACAGTTGACTGTCTCTAAAATTCAAGATGAATACACCGTTGGATGAAGATCAGACGGTGAAGATGAAAGCGTGTACGATAAAGATGAAATGCTAAGTTGAGTTATCTGTAAACACGTGTCCTTTAGTCCAGGTAATTGTACGGTCGTCTTAACTGACTAAATATTGGAGTTGTAAAAAGTGAAAGGTTTCCAACTACCTTCTGTCCTCCCCCACGTGTAAGGCTGTCAAGTACAGGTGATCTTCTTTGATACATTTGGATTCTTTGTCCTCTTGGTTTAGCAGTGGACAAGTTTTTAAGTTTAATCTATCTATGTTAAGACCAATTAGATGAGTCATTGAGCCAAATGAGTGTGCTGTGTGCTTGTAAGGACAGTTAAGGCTAGGTGTGTATATAACCTGAAAATTCGGACCTGAAAATTGAAATATTGTAGAAGAAACACGTATGGATAATTGAATTGAAATTATAGGTTAGTTATCGTATGACTATGTAAAAAGCATTAAAGTCGAACCAAAATATTGATATTTGAATGAAAATGGATAATATATTATACTCATATGTGTACATGACCAAACTATAGTAATCTGATCTCACCATGCATTTTGGTTGCACACTTGTTGACTTGTATGAATATATTGTTTTTAGATGTATTGGTGAAATGTAGTTGGTAAATTATTTTATACTTCATGTTTGTTGTCTCTCATTATAAAATGGGGCGATTACAAACTTTTAAACTATTAGCTGCTACGTACACACCTTAAAAGATGATTGATTTTGAATCTACACCAATGAATTTTAACGCAAAGGGTTAAGTCAATTTAAGTGCAAGATGACCATCATTATTTTGGAAGGTTTGCATATGTGATATACTTTTATATAGAGTTTTATCTTAATCTCCCTAGCTAGGCGATAGTATTTAACATTTTTTTTACTTAAAATTTCTAAATACAGACGTACATGGTCAGATTAATATTTGAAATGAGACTTATATAATATGCACAAGGTATGTACAACATAAGTAAATAATACACGAGTTAAATTAGTATTTCGTAACTTATATTAGTTCTAATTTGGACTTGTGGCTTTCTTCTTTTCATAATTACTAAGAATTTGAATTGAGTATATATTCACTAGCTCAACAGTCTTTAGTCTAGCTTAGCTTGCTGCTATAATGTGAGTTCTAACATATGTACATACTCCATTAACTATTTCCTCCGTCCCCGAAAGAACGACCCATTTGGGTTGATTACGCGGGTATTAAGAAAGTTAAATAAAAAAAAGTAAAAGTATGCTAAAAAGATAAATTTACATGGGCTTTGTAAAAAAGTAGAGAGAGAAAGTAATAAAATTACATGAAAATCAAAATTTTATATGGGAAAGCTAATTTTGCACAAATATTGTTGCAAATTGGTTGGTGTTTTAATGCAAATGGGTCATTCTTTTTGGGACTAAAATTAGACCAAATGGGTCGTTCTTTAAGGGACGGAGGGAGTAAAAAAAAAATTAATAAAGTAATAAGTTTAAAAATATTTGACTTTGACTTTAAATTTCCGTATTTTCTAATTACAAATTCCAGTAAAGTCAACAATACAAGTTGAAAATTAAATTTTTACTCAGTTTACATATTAGTCAATTGTATTATAAATTTAGGTTAGATGATAAATTTTGAATACTCTGTCTCTATTATTTTGTAAGCTACAGAGTAATATTTTAGGGGGATGCCCCATTTTCTCATGTGGGAAACAAAATTTGTTTCTCATATAGTCATATGACATTTCATTTTTGTAAATAAACCAACAACTTTATTCAATTGTGAAACCTACAATAATGAAAAACTTGTTGATTAATTCACGTAAATGTCCTCATCATGAGAAACAAATTTCGTTTCTCAATATGAAAAATAGGGAATTTCTCATATTTTAGCCTTTTAGGTATGAGATAATTTATAACTTATTACCAATTGCAATTTACAAAGCCATGATAAGAGATCAAGAAATAAAGTCATAAAGCCATAAAGGTCATTCCAAAATCAATATTCAAGGGCATATAAGATTACTTCATTACAAAGTTAAGTTGCATGCTTTTCGACCCCTTTTCCTAAGTTCACATCTAACAAAGACATAGTTCAGAATTTCTGTGCCTAAAAGAAAAAAGTTATAAATTATCGTCATACTTTTGAAGGGAGTTTCTTTCGTTGATTTAGTATAACATAATAAAACATACACAATTATATGACCAAATAAGAAATTAAATAATTAATTAAGAAAAAAAAAATCTCTGTTTAATTAAATAATCACCAAACACGCTAATTTCTCATTAGTAGTTGCTTTTAAGCTAAGAACACACCAACAGAAACACCTTCATACATTATTCTTATTATTTACAAGTAATTTAATTAATTAATTATTTAAGTACGTCTAATTTAGCCAATTTAGATGTACATATATACTAGTCCTACCATTAATTAGTCCCACCATTAATTATCATGAATAGACTGCGCCAAAGTTGGTGTTCAATGTTTCACGCCTTCTAACTTCGGGCCTATTCTCATTGACCGAACTCAGCTGAACTGAACTGAACTGAACTCAGCTGAACTGAACTGAACTCAGCTGAACTGAACTGAACTGAACTGAACTGAACTGAAATGAATATTTTATAAGAGAAGGAAATTAGGAGCTGAACTGAACTGAACTGAACTCAGCTGAACTGAAGTGAAGTGAAGTGAACTGAATTTCAACGTAAGAGAACAAACCCTTCATATTATTAAAATTTGTCTTTTTAAAAAGGCCATTTTAATCTAATTAATTTTTTCTCTCTAACTGATCCATGTTACTTTTAGTCATATTACGCCTTTTAAGAATCAAAGTAATTGAACGCAAAGTTGGCATGCAAGAGTTTATAGACGACAAACATTAATCAAAAATCAAAATGCGTCGTTTGATGATTAATCAGCATAAAACAATTGTTTTGACTTAATTAGGTGTGATTCTCTTATCTACTATAGGAGTTTAAGAAAATCTTCATCATATGATTAAATTGGGATTTGTTTGATGGTTTCAGCAAGTATTTAATGGGATCGTCTCACACAAACTTATTGTGAATATGACTCTTGTGAGTCTATAATTTTAGAACTCGGCTCAATCAAGCTCGAACGATCGAGCATAGGCTACTATGAGTATAAATGTATAATTGAGCCACTCCAATGCTCGAGTTCATCTATAGTCCTTTTAATCACTACCTTTACATCCACGATTGTTATATAATTTGGTTTAATTTTATTATAAATAAAATACGCAGTAGTAAAATTTTCTTTCACGTTTTTTCTACAAATAATATTGTCGAGTTGTCCAAAAAATATTAAGAGTATAATAAAGTCTGTCACTCATCTACGTCATATTTAAATGTTGTTGAAAATATGGATGTTGAATTATTAGAAGGACAAATATAATTACATGATTATGACTAGTGCATTTATATATTAAGTATATACTCCATACCCAAAATATTCATCAAAAGCAAATGTTAACATCATTTCTTTCGTTTTTCCAGTTGTAAAATTGGTGTTTTCATGCTCATTAATGTATTATACAATGAAATAAAGGTTTAAAATTGACAAATTAGTAATGGTGAAAAAATTAGTGTACGTCAAGGTTTTTATAATGTTTGACTCCTATTAGACAAACTTTCCTACCAAAAAAGACAGTACAAATACTTGTTACTCTCTATATTTGTCCTATGATTTAATTTAGTATTGGGCCCGTCAAAAAAAAATATTTAAAAAAATAGTAGTATTGGTTATGTTTAAATAGAAACTATCTAGTGTGTATCCCGGGCGATGCCTCGAATTTTACTTTGAATATCAACAAATATTATTTGACCTATAAAATATAAACTATATAATTAAAATAAGAGTGAACAATAATAGCTATGAAATTTACTAAATAAGTGCTCTCAAATTGATGTTTAATACAAAGTATCTAGTATATTTTAATTGAATATGAAACATGATTAAACGATAGCAAAGATGGTTAGAACATTAGTTTAATTCTTATTGATCTTATGTTCAAACCTTGTAAGCATTTTTATTGATGTGGCATATAATACATGTGAAAGGTGATGTGCTATATATATCTAATACAAACATGTGAAAGGTGCCACGTGGCACATACTCCGTTTTAGGAACGCTTTTTAATATAGAAGTATAGATTGAGGGTATGTATGTAGTGCAAAGAGCCAAAGAGCGTGTAATGTTCACATTTATTAATAGCATTACAAACTTAATTATTAAGGATCCGTTCTTTTCAGATTATTTTCAGTTCAGTTCATAATTTCCTTCCTCTCACATAAAATATTATGTTCAGTTCAGTTCAACTCAATTCAGTCAATCAGAACAGGCCCTAAGTGTATCATTTTTATTTACTCGTAAAATAAATCAAACATGCATTCAAAGAATTTTTGGATACAACCATATTTTATATGAGAGTATGAAAAGGTATTTAAATGGTTGATCATAGTAAAAATAAGTAAAATTACAAATACAAATATTAGACATGACACTATATTTTTAAACACCCAGTCCAAAATGTGATACATGCGCTATATTTTAAAATGGGGGTGGTACTTATTTATAAACACTTACTAGTTACTATAAATAATCTTGTGGATCAATTAGCTGGTATAATTTGAAAAGGGTCGGAATAGTAGCAAAATCTCATAGGAACTTTGGAAGTATAATAATACCCCGTATGATTTACATGCACTATAGTTGAATTGTTTCTTATCTCTTGTTTTAACAAAGTTTAAAAAGGCCTGCACTAGTTGCATAATAACAATCAAATACACGAATGATACACGGAGATGGAGGATAAAATAAGACAAGCCGAATAAGAAGATAGGATAAACCAAAAAACCAGATAAATTTAATTAATTAAAATACAAGACTACGACGGCGAATAAGATCACCAGCCATACTACACCTACGCCCATTTCAATCGACTGTCACATCACCCCTAAACTACAAATATCTTAAAATTGAAATTTCTAGAGGAGAGAATCATCTAACTTTACGGACGGATGATTACATAATAATTACTTAATTTAGATTTAATTCTAATATGAGACGGTTTCATAATTATTATAAGATACATGAAAAATATTGTTTATTTCACTCACAATTTAGAACACTACGTATTTAATACATATGAAGAAAAGTTATCTATCTTGTACAAGTACCTCATTGATCTACATTCAACAATTTTAAGCAAAAACTATATCTTATACGCTGTATAAATGAGGTGTGAATCGTGTGATTTTATAAATGTATTCGAGCATGTTCTCTGTTATTATTTTCAATGATAACTAAGCAAAAATTAAATACGAGGTGTACTATTGAGGTTTGTTATTTTAGTATGTCATTAAAAACTATAAGAATTTACTCGTAATAAACTTTTCAATTTACACTAACCCTATATGGCTATATATGACCCATATAGGTTAAGAACTTAAGACTTAAGAGCTAAAGACCAATGTTTATAGGAGCTTCAATCATCGATAACCCCGGGCCACAAGTTATCAATTAATCTTTGACATAAAAAACACATAAAATAAAGAAATACTTACTTGTTAGATAGCTGGTAGCTTATTGGACAAGAAGTATATTAATGACATAATTATTGATCAAATTAACATTGTCATACAAATTTTGTATGATATGAATGAGTTGATTTTTAAATACGGTATCAAAGCTTGGATACATATATCGAGCTAAGCCTCTTCTTAACTAGGTCTTTAATCACTACTGGATAATGATTTACCTTGACCAAATCAGATTTCCAACCCCGGCCCTAAGAGTATTATTGCTCTGACCTTTCCAGTTAGTTCTGAATACATATACTACTTAGTAAATAATTTAACGATATAGTAGGTGGACAACATACTTACATTTTGAAAGTAGTGAGTCGATGACCATTATTACTGTGATATTTTACTAAATCTCACATGGCATCAAAGTGATCAACTTCAATTCTCTGTAGTCTGTACTAAAAGTGAGCTAATCCTACGGATTACTATTTATTTTTATGGAAACTAGCAAAAGAAGTTGTCATTGAAATTTTCTTGCAAATATTTGTGCCTCTCCTGGCCCTAATTTCGATCCCTTAATTGCATGAAACTGATAGCTGTATACTTAAAATATTGCTTAGTTGGTTATCCTACTATTTTAAGATTACATGAATGTGATTATGTGAATACATATAGATGTACCTTAAATTGATAAAATCACTGTGCTAATGTACTTAGTTGGTTGTCTTCATAATATTTAATACAAAGTAGCATGTAACTGAAAATTTTATGGAATTACACTATTCAATAAAAGTTAACAAAAGTAAAAGTCAAACCGTTGCAAGTAAAATACTACCTTCGTTTCTTATTACTCGCAACAGAAGGGTATTATTTGTGAGATGTAAAATATTCATTTGTTGCAAGTTTTAAGAAACGGAGGTAGTAGAAAAGAATACTCTCAATATCAGTCAACCCATTAGGCCATTACACATGACATCTCATAGTAGATGAAATAGTAAAGAAATTCACCTACTCACAAACATATACGAAGTATGAATGATGGGACTCAAACTTTTTACAAGAATTCTTAATGACTTATACTCGTATTAAGGTTGATTTCTTGTACCCAAATACCCCATACAGAGTTATTATTCAAAACCTATAAAAATGGAATGATACAAGTCATAAATAAAATTTACTCTAAAATGCGAAAGAAATAGGTTCCTAAACTGACCATCAATATATACCTATACTAAAGGTGAAACCAGAAATGACACTTGTCATAACCTGGTTAAAAATTTTCCCTCCAAAAGGTTTTTTTTTTTTTTTTTTTTTTTTCAAAGCTTCTTAGAGAAGTATTTAGTTTAATACTTACTTTACAATAATATTTCTTTTCTATTTGGCAAGTATATTCATTTTTACACATTCAACAAAGATTTATATATTTATTTATTTTATGACGGGAACAAAGTCATATAATACAATAATGTAATATTATCTATAACTTTGTAATGTAATCCATGGTTATTTTTATTAGTCATGCATGCATTTCTTCCTTTATTTTCTTTAAAGATTCAAAAAAATTGTAATTACAGAACTTTCATCCTATTTTGCAATTTGATATTATTTTTTATAGTAAAATAATTGTATTAAACTAATGATAAATATTGAAATTACCGTGCATGACACGGAATCTAACCTAGTATCATACTAATGTAAAATGATCATGCGGGCCAACAAGTTGGATGGTGAGGCCTAGCAACAAGTGGTATTAAAGCTTATGGTCCGGCTGGGGCATAAACATGCAACACAGAAGAATGGTATGCCTCAATGACATGGGTACAAGATTTAGGCCGTTTTTACCAGAATAATTAATACGAGTACTTACTACAAGTAGAGATTAATTTCTAGTACCCAAATACCCAATAGTTAGATATGGTTACATAAGCTACAAAGGCTATAAACTAGAATAGTGCAAGTAACACAAATGTGAAAGAAATGGGTCCCTTTCCCCTTATAATTTGGTGTATTGTAACAAAGAGTTGAGCTACCCTCACCTTCACCTCCATCCATCCATCCACCTTTATTAAACCCCCATTTTGGCAATTACCAACCTGTCACTCTATCTTCATCACTCATCTTCTTTCTCACTCTCTCTTTCTCTTTCTCTTTCTCTCTCCTCCCAATACAACACAACAGAATCACCCCTCTTCACCTCCAGCTAATACCCAGACCCACCCTTTTCCTTTCTCTCTCTCTCCTCTTTAAACTTAATCTTAAATGGCTTAATTAAATCACATTATATATTCCCTTATATTTCCATCTTTTCTTCCTTTTTTTTTTTTTCCTATTTCTATCTCTACCATTGATAACAAACTTACAGTTTTGAGCTCATTATATTCCATCAATGGTGTCGGTGGAAGAAACCCACTCTAATTCTACCAGATTACATTCCATGTACGCTAACTTTCACTCCCCTTCTTCTCTCTCCTCTGCTTCTTCTACCCAGATATGGCGAGAACGAGGCCGCTCCATGAGAACTGTTCGTTCCACCATCTTCTGCCCTTCTCCTTCCCCCTCCGCCGGCGCCGCTGACCTTCCGCCGCCGCACCCTCCGACGGCCAGCAACTTCGTCTCCGAGAATCTAACCGACTCAGTCATGGACATCCGACTCGGTGAACTCGCTTCTCGAACTGCTAAATCGATCAAATCTTCCTTCGCTGATGATGATTTCGGTCTTCTTGATGATCTCTCCCGCTCTTTCAGCGACTACTCTGTTTGTAGCAGTGATATCTCCGGCGAGCTTCAGAGGTTGGCTGCGACGGCTTCGATCGGGCCGGGTTCGGGCCCTGGATCGGGTGAAATGGATCTAGAGCCCGAACCATGTGAAGGGTTTCTTCAGAGGGAGAGCTTTTCGACGGAGATTATCGAGAGTATTTCGCCGGAGGATTTACAGCCGACGGTGAAGCTCTGTGTTGATAGCTTATCGTCTCCGTCGGCGGCGATTAAACGGTCGGCGGCGGCGAAGCTACGGTTGTTGGCGAAGAATCGGGCCGATAATCGGGTTCTAATTGCGGATTCGGGTGCTGTTCCGGGTTTGGTTCCGTTGTTGAAGTCTACTGATCCTTGGACTCAAGAACACGCAGTGACGGCGCTGCTTAACTTGTCTTTACATCCGGATAACAAGCGGCCGATTGCCGAGGCTTCTGGTGCGATAAAATCTTTAATCTACGTGTTGAAGACCGGGACGGAGACGTCCAAGCAGAACGCAGCCGCGGCGTTGATGAGCTTGGCCATGGTGGAGGAGGAGACGCGCCTTACGATCGGCGCGTCCGGGGCGATTCCGCCGTTGGTGGCGCTTCTTATAAATGGGACTACAAGGGGGAAGAAGGACGCGCTTACGACGTTGTATAAGCTGTGTTCGGCGAAGTTGAATAAGGAGAGAGCGGTGAATGCTGGAGTGGTGAGTCCTCTTGTGGGGTTGGTGGCTGATCAGGGGAGTGGGATGGCGGAGAAGGCGATGGTGGTGTTGAGTAGTTTGGCGGGGATCGAGGCGGGGAGGACGGCGATAGCGGAGGAAGGGGGGATAGCGGCGTTGGTGGAGGCGGTGGAGGAGAGCTCGCAGAAAGGGAAGGAATTCGCGGTGGTGACATTGTTGCAGTTGTGTGGGGAGAGTGTTAGGAATAGAGGGTTGTTGGTTGCTGAAGGGGGTATTCCTCCTCTTGTTGCTTTGTCTCAAATTGGCACGGCCCGTGCTAAGCAGAAGGTCAGTGTTGAACTAAACTTGATTGTTTTATTAGGTTTTGTGGGTAATTTTGTTTGTGATTTTTATTGGTTTTGTTGCATGTTTTTGGTTGATTCAGTTGTGAAATTGTAAGGTTAGGAATGCATGATTAGCTATGGAATTGTTTGGTTAGGAATGGTTAGGTTAAGAGATTGCGAGGCCGAATTTGAACTGTTGGAGATTGTGGAGAAAATTGTGTAATTATAAGTTGAAGTGATCATATTGTGCTCAAGGAGTGTATGGATTTGGGTAAAATTGAGTAGAATACATCATGGTGTTTGGTTGTTGAACTTTAATTGTCAATCTTGCTTGATTAATGTAGAAAAAAGAGTGATCTGGCTAGGTTTGTTGCGATAATTCGTAAATTTAGTGTGAAATGATGCATTTCAACTCGAATTGGGTGATCTAAGTAGAAATGAATACGATATACTTGGTTGGGAGAAATTGACCATCAGTACAAAAATACTATCAGAGAAGTGCATTGATAAATTCTCTCTTTTATACACGATCAGGGAAGAAATTAAAGGCCGTTCTTGATCGCTAATTCTTTGACCTATGAAGCAGTGTGATCGAAAAGTGAGGGTTTTGGGTAATTATGTCATGCAATTCCCTTTAGGATTTAGAGTTTTGGGCACTTTTGTCACACAGTTTCCTTCCAACTACTGACTAGTTCATATGTGCTCTTTAAAAAGAGAAGGTTTGTTTCTAAGCTAAGCTATTGGGGTTGATTAGCGATTAATTAGGACATTATGTTGCTGGTTGTTTACTGACCTTGATGCGTTCCCTTCTTATGGACATCATCCTTTTCTCGGGTAGTTTGGGAGCAGGGCGAAAGAGATCATCTGTTTATAATCAACCTAACTAACTACGACTGATTGGTGCTTCAATTACATTTTGACTTAGGGTAGTAAAAGTGTCTGAGACAAGAAGACTCCGTCAAGATTTAAATTGCCATTACGAGTTTACTTTATAGTTTGTCAATATAATTCCACTATAGTGTTGATTCTATTTGTTTTGGTGAGGTGACTTTTTTGGGTGCGAGCAGTTGATTTACTATATTCTTATCATCTTTTGTTAATTATGACAGGCTGAAACTCTTCTTAAAATATTGAGGGAGCCAAGGAAACAAGAGGCAGCTTCGTCGTCAAGTCCTTAACAACCAACCGAAGTGGTATATTTTACAATTAACTTTGGGGTTTTGCTTCCATAGTACTGTATATATCGAGGAGGTAGAGTGATTTTGCCTTTGGTGGTGTCTAGTATGTACAGTTATGTGGTTTTTGGGAAAGGACTGGAGAAACTTATTATTAGGAACTGTATTGAGATCTTCCTCAAGCTGACTTAGATATTCATTAGTAGTTTGCAAATAGGTTCTCTGTTTATCTTCTCCAACCCTCCTCTCTTGTAGTAGTCTTTTTTCCTCTTTACGTAGCCGCCACATATTTGGAGATGGCCGAAGTTCTTTGTGAATCAGTTTTCGCTTCTCAGAAGTTCGGGCTTGACGGGGTTCTAGTCCTTCCAATTTTTTGTTCCAGTGGTGCAAAAATTTGTATGAAGCTTATTAACATTTTCGTAGTATTATTTATCGGATGTACTATCTGTATGAAGTTATTAGTGTAGATGTGCTCAGAATATGAATTGATGGAAACAAGGGGGTACTTGCAATCCATCTTTTAGCTTTGGGTTATATTTAGAGGAATTGTTGAAGTTGTACATGTGTAATGTTTGGGTGTAAAACTATTATCCAAATGATATTGTTAGGTTGTTGGGTGTTGTGAAATTGTGACTCAGATTTTTGTTGTCATCTCATCTTCAGGCAAGATTATTGATTATTGATTGTTTGTCCTGAAAATTTTTACTACTTCCTTCACCCATACTTGTATGTTTTGCAAGTTGAGATTTGGTGTGACTATATAAATGATTGAGCTCAAAATATTTGTTCAATCCAAATCTAATAAAGATCCGGTTTTGACCATGATCCTTGAGCATTTAAAATTTGTCAAAACTTAAAACTTACTACCTATGGATATTTTCATCCTAACACGAGCAAAAGGCTATGAGAGTTGGAGGATGTGAGGTTATAAAATTACACTCGGATGTAGAATGGATTCTCTAAATTATCTAAATTAGGCGCTTGTTGTGAAAAGCGTTACATTTGAGTTTGGATGTTACTAAGAGCCTGTTTTGTTCAGCTTAATTTTAGTTCAGTTCAGTTCATCAATTCCTAATTTCCTTCTCTCATAAATAGTTCATTTCAACTCATTTCAATTCAGTTTAATTCAGCCTCCATCAGTTCAGTTCAATTGTTTTAAGTAAATCGGAACATGTCCTGATTGTTTGATTTCCTATTCAAAGAGGTAATTTCTCACCACTTCGTATACCCAAGATAGTGAAAATCTTAGCTGCCGACATGAAGCTCCTGATCCATAAAATTTGCCACATCTGGTAGCTAAACTTAGCTGCAAAAGCTTGATGTATAAATTCATTAAATTGGTGATGATATAACAAGGACGATTTGAGAGATGAGCCTCATTTGCAATTAATTGGTGGCCCCTTTGTATTTTTGTACTAGGACTCCTTCGACAAGGCGGATCTCTTTGTCACCCTAAAGACAATGACAACACATTATTTCTCAAAACTTCTTTCGTCTTCACCCTTCTCACTGTTACTTAAATTCCTAAGCAAATTCCATTTGCAATCACATAAGGTATTTGTGATTGTAGATTTACAAACGTGATGAATATGCCTTTAATTAGTTAGCCCCAAAAGCTTGCGGTATTTGTTATGTGGGCTATATTTTTTGTTTTAGGGTTTATTTTCTGCGTAATAAACTTTTATAGAGTTTGATCTATCCATTAATTTGTAATATGTATTTTTCTTAAGATCAATTAAACTATCCTCACGCTTGTATATGGAGATAATTAACTCATTAATTGAACGACGTGAAGTATATGTTAATTGCTAATTTTTTTTTTTAATCTTTCTTGCATCTGCTATAACACATGACTATTTTGATACAATAATCAACTCGAAACGTGACATAAAGATTGATTATTTTGAAACTTTTAGTAATAACCATTCATGATGTATATCACATAAGCTAGCTTGAATCTCTTCTCAAACATCATTTTGAAGTTCTTGATACGTAACACCTTTAAATCCGACACTAGGTAGTATGCGGATATGAGAAGAAATGGCCAAAGGAGAATCTTATGTAGAAGAAGGAAAGTATCCGAGAACTCAAGAAATTGTATACTACCTCCGTTTCAAATTATTTGCAATGATTTGACATAAAGTGTGGATAAAACATGTTTGATTGTTAACCGAAGTCCTCTACAAATTTAGTATTTAGCATAACAAAATTTAGTTATTTGGGCTGTACTTGGGCTTTAATTCTACATGATGGGCCTTACTGGCAGTTCAACCTCTACAAATTTCCTTCCACTTATAAAGTTAGGTTTTATGCCATAAAATTCCCTATAATTTATTGCCCTCCAAAAAAACGGTATTTTAAATAGATGAATGAGGAATTTGAGATCAGTTGTGAAAAGCTGTTTCTACGAGGTTCCTTCACTCCATTGCCATGCATTGAAGCTCGGAACCATAGAAAGCACTTACGATGCAAACCTTATCGTAAGCGGGTATGCGAAACACGGTCATTTGAAGATTGCACACCAACTGTTCGATGAAATGTCTCGCAGAGATACTGTTTCTTGGAACACTATGATTGCTGGGTATGTAAATTCTGGATCTTTTGGTCCCTCTTGGGATCTTTTGATTGATATGAGACGGCGTGGGTTCGCGGTGGATGAGTACACTTTTGGTAGTATTCTTAAGGGGGTTGCTTCCAATGGGGAGTTTATTTGTGGGGAGCAATTGCATTCTATGGTTATTAAGGTGGGATCTCAATCTGATGTTTATACTGCAAGTTCACTTTTGGATATGTATGCTAAGTGTGGGAGGCTCGAGGATGCGTATTCGGTGTTTAAGATTATGCCTAACCGTAGTTCTGTCTCTTGGAATGCTATGATTGCAGGGTTTGTGGAGCAAGCTGATTTCAAGACTGCATTCGAGCTTTTCGATGGTATGGGAAAAGAGGGCGCGATGATTCAAGATGGGGCAGTTGCTCCATTATTAACATTGCTTAATGACCCTGATCATTTCAGATTAACGATTCAACTGCATTCAAAGATTATTAAGCTTGGGTTGAGTACTAACAATATTGTGTGCAATGCTCTTCTTACGTCATATTCTGAGTGTGGTTCATTGGAATATGCTGAAAAGATGTTCTATGGTGCCTTTGATGTTCATGATTTGGTAACTTGGAATTCCATGTTGGGGGCATACCTTTTACATGACAAAGAAAGCCTTGCATTTAAAGTATTTGTTGATATGCAATTGTTTGGTTTCGAACCTGATATGTATACGTATACCAGTGTTGTCAGAGCCTGTTTCAAAGAGGCACATCAGGTATATGGAAAATGTCTCCATTGCTTGGTTATAAAGCGGGGACTAGAGAGTTCCACTGCAATAGCCAATGCATTAATAGCTATGTATATGAAGTCGACTGAAAACGCTGTAGCAGATGCACTAAGATTGTTTGAATCAATAGACCCTAAAGATTCCGTTTCTTGGAATTCTGTTGTAACTGGGTTCTCACAGTTTGGCTTGAATGAAGATGCAATAAAGTTCTTTGGGAAGATGCGATCACATAATTTTGGGATTGATCACTATTCTCTTTCTGCGGTCCTGAGATCTTGTGCAGACTTAGCAGCCCTGCAGTTGGGGCGGCAAGTTCATGTTTTGAGTCTTAAATCTGGATTAGAAACTAATGAGCATGTAGCTGGCTCCTTAATTTTTATGTATACTAAATGTGGCCTACTTGACGATGCTAGAAAGTCTTTTGAAGAAACCCCAAAAGACAGCCCAATTACTTGGAACTTTATCATTTTTGGGTATGCTCAGCATGGGCAGGGCAAAATCGCTCTTGAGCTTTTCCATCAGATGACAGAAAGTAAGGTGAAGCTTGATCATGTGACCTTTGTTGCAGTCCTAACTGCATGTAGCCACATGGGTTGGGTGGAAGAAGGTCGAAATGTTCTTAAAACAATGGAATCAAAGTATGGGATTCCACTAAGAATGGAGCATTATGCTTGTGCTATTGATTTGTTTGGAAGAGCTGGTCTCTTAGGTGAGGTGAAGACCTTGGTCAAATCAATGCCATTTGAGCCTGATGTAATGGTGTGGAAAACTATATTGGGTGCATGTAGAAGCTGCGGTGATGTCGAATATGCAACTGAGGTCGCAAATCATCTGCTTGAAATCGCTCCTCAAGAGCACTGTAGTTATGTTATCCTGTCTGAGATGTATGTGCGTCTGAAGAGGTGGCAAGAAAAGGCTAATCTAACAAGGTTGATGAGAGAAAGGGGAATAAGGAAGGTCCCAGGCACCAGCTGGATAGAGATAAACAATGAAGCTCATGCTTTTAATGCCGAGGGTAACAGTCATCCCGATGTCAAAGAAATATATGCTACCTTAGAAGGACTTATGAAGGAAATCAGAATGCTAAAAGATGCCTCTAACTTAGAGATGTCTGTTGAGGAGTGGGCTCTCCTTGATCGATGCTGTGGTTAATTGCTGATGACTCGCTGACTGTTCAAGCATATATCGTGGACTTGGCAGCATAGGTAGTTATTTGCAAATTTACCTCTAGCTCATGTCCTGGAATTAGCCTTTTAGATAAAGTATAATCTGTATAGTATTCTTGCAGAGTGTAGTATTAATCTTTAGGCTTAGCATGCTATCAAATTATGACAACATGCTCAACCTTTGTTGTTTTAATTTGCATAAAATGGCAGTGACAATTAGAAATATAAGAGGATGTGGATGCCCAATTACGCTGATATACATCAAACAAGATAAAACGGGTTATAGAGGGAGATGCCTCAGTGTTGAGCACAACTCTGACGGCTGCTGTGCCAACAATTCTGGATCATGTTCAAGGTGGTGTCTGTTAAAAGGTGAGTAAAATAGCCTTTTGCTAATTTTTGATGCTCTCATAACCTGCTTCTTCAGTAGAATGAGTACTTGAATTTGAATTCAATTTAATGAATGCATAGTTATACTTGTATTGTTGCTCAAATGGGAATGCACTTGGTATACTGATAAAAAGCATATTCTTATACAAAGAATTTTGTTACTGTTAAATACAGCAATACATAAGCCTTTTTACAGAGTGCCCTGATAATAACCCCAACGAGAAGCAAATCCATCCCTGATTTTTAAAAACTTTGACTCATGGTAAAATGTCTGTGCTCATTTGAGTATATGACTATTAAGTCCAGACAGAGTATTACTTAACGTTATAATGTTGTAGCCTTGCGGATGCACACACGACTGAATCAAGTCATGCACCACATATAGTGACCATTACTAGTAAATTCAAAGGGATTCTCACGTTTGAAAATGACTTCATGATTGTAAGGTTAAAAGTGTTTTCCTAATTTGTTCTTTTGATTATCACGACTCTTCTTTATTACTTTTTTCCTTTGATAAAAAGAATGAAATATTGGCATTGTTACTTCTTAGGATTTGTGTTGGCGTCTTTTCACTTGATGTTCTTTTTATCCTTTCTAATAGGCCAGGAGTGTGAGAGGTGGTATCCATGACATATAACAGCCACGGCTCCATAAATAAGCTTTTGTGTTAAATTCCAATGAAAAAAGCACAAGTTTTGCTGTTTTTAATCACTAAAACAATTCAATTACAATGAACCACTTATCATTAAAATAAATCACAATTTAGCTCCTTTTAAAAAAACATGTTAAAAATAAGTGATACTAAAAAAGGTTTGGGTCATGCCATGGGGCAATGACATTGAATATATGTTTAGTCGGTAATATCTTGAGATATGTTTTGATTTCTAGTTATTCTCTTCATACCTAAAAATATTAGTATATGGCCTTTGTTGATAAAGTTTCATAAGTTTACTTGCAATGATATTGGTTAGTTTAGCATATTAAGTTTACTTGCAATAATTTTAGTATTTTTGAATTTAGAAAAGAAAAGCTTAATCATGATTGTTTACTAACCCAATTCCAAAGGAAGGATAAAAAAAACCAAACAAATTTAAAAAAAAAAAAAAATTGATTCTTCACGCACCAAGCAAATACATTTACTTTGAAATTGCAAGAAAGCTATCCCATCCAGCTTGTGCTTTAGATGCCTAAGTAATAATTTCCGAAATCATAATCGCATTATGTCTAGCTTTACTTATTTTACTTGATCACTACTAATCATGATTCACTACTTTTATTCTCCTGCTTTTTTTCTCCACCAAGAAGCCTAGGCTTGAATCCCTTCTCTAGCATATGCTCCACCTCCTCAATGGGTAGACCTTTGGTTTCAGGCACCAAGATGTAGATAAAAATGAGTCCAATTATTGAGAAACCGGCAAACAAGAGGAAGGTTCCTGCTGATCCCAAGGCTTGGGTTAGGGTTAGGAATGTTTCACTAACAATAAGATTAGCTGTCCAATTAGCCACGGCAGCTATCCCTCCACCAATTCCTCTGTACCTCAAAGGGTATATTTCTGAGTTGACGATCCATGGTGCTGTTCCCATCCCTGGGGCATAGGATATAATGTATGCTCCTAGGAGAATGACAGCCAAAAAACCAAATTTGCTAGGACAACCTTCTGTGAAGTACACTCTTCGCTCCTTTAGACATGCTGCTTTTAAGCCATCTGTTTTTGACACACATGCTCCTGGATACAACTGATTATGTACCGTAAAGAAGAGCAAGGAACCTAGTTAATATGACTAGTACTTTGAAAATAACAATCTACAAAGCAAAGACATTTAAAAGTTTCAGTAAGTTCACCTCATTTCCTTGATTTGCACAGAAAGCACAACCTGAGGTGCTTTTCAAACAAGTCATACAGTTCCAAGTTGCAGGATTTTGAGCAGTGGAAAAAGCAGGACAAGTGGAGTTAACTCCAAAATGGATAGATTCTGCAACACTGATCCTAGGAGCATGCTCAGCAGCTTGATAGAAGACAATAGCCAAGGCAATAAGGCATGTAATGATGCCAAACAAAGAGATGATCATAAGCCTCCTCCTCCCATACCTGTCGACAAACATCATGCTGACAATTGACCCAACTGCATTGAGTCCGGAGGTGATTAAAGAAAGAGCCATGGCCGTGCTTTTCGAGGCAATCCCTGCTAACTGCACAATTGTAGGGCTGTAATACATGATTGTATTGATACCCACAAACTGTTGAGCCACTTGAACTGTGACTCCAGCGTATAGCCCTCTTCGGAAAACTTGGTTTCCCCAAGCATTCTTTATTTTGCTTAACATGTTATCTCCAACTAATTCATCTTCTGCCTTTTCAGAGTCAACCGATGCCTTGAGTGCTTTCATTTCCTCTTCCAATTCTTCCACAGGATAGATCTTAGCCAAGATAGCTTCTGCCTCAGACACTTTTTCCTGATCCCAACAAAGACGGAAAAAATAAATCATCAAAATCTTGGAGTTGACAAAGCTTGGGAGGTCTACATTGGCTACATATGTACACAACTTCCCTATAATTGTTCGGAATTGGTGGCAAAATCTTGTATTAGAAGGTCTTTTAATATGCAGTAACTTGCAGGAAAATCAGATAACATACTGTTTACTGTTTTTTGTAGAGGCAGCTTTAAACATCTAATAATAATATGTAAAAGGTCTCACATGAGACTTGCCGAAATTACTGTTGCACATTATTCACCCATACCTTTCTGTAAAGCCATCTAGGAGACTCTGGAAGGGACAACATTAAGATAAGTTGCACTAATGCTGGTATAGCAGCCACCCCCAGCATCCATCTCCAAGTCCCCTTAACCTGATAAACAATACACAGGACCATGTGCATGTCTTAGTTTGTTTGTAAAAAAATAAATCACAGTATAACAATTTTCACAAGAACTTAAACCTTGCCAAATGTACGTAGAACATACAGATACATTACCCGAGTGAAACCAAGGTTGATAAGGTAAGATAAAAACTGGCCTCCTGTGATGAGAAGACCATTAGTGCTAACAAGGGCACCACGGATCCTGCTTGGGGAAGTCTCGGATATGTATAAAGGTGAAGTCATGGAAGCCATTCCGACTCCAAAACCAACAAATATTCGTCCAAGTATGATCACCCAAGGAGCAGGAGCAAGGGACATGATAACAGCACCAATGAAGAACAAAACATCAGCAATTATGATTGTCGGTCTCCTCCCTAGTTTATCATTTAGCCACCCTCCGAGTCCTGCTCCGATGATTGCTCCTGCAACCGCCATTGACACAATGGTTTCCTACCAAACAGATCATTCACACAAATAAATCTCAAAACTTCATTGCATTGTTACTCCACACATCAAATTTCTTCAACTCAAAACATGTTGGAACCTAACTGATGTAAAATACGTAAATAATGATAAGAGTATAAAACATATTCCTGGGCCTCAACCATCAATTTAAGCTTTTGGTTGAGTTGGTCCACTAACATGGTATCAAGAGCCAGCGTGACACAAAGGTCACGGGTTCGAATCTCATCCACCCCCCACTTTCAAGTGGAATATTAAGCGCTGGGTATGAGGGAGGCCCATGCTGCATCCACACTTCTAGCCCAAACGGGCTCTCGTGTGAGGACATATTCCTGGGCCTCAACCATCAGTTTAAGCTTTTGGTTGAGTTGGTCCACTAACAAATAACACCTAAAGAATACTACGAATATAAATTAAAAACAATAGTTTCAGGTTTCTAGTGAGTAACATACCTGCAACCATGTTTTTTGTTCCACCTCTTTAAAATCTTCTTTAATATAAAGAAGAGCCCCAGATATAACACCTACACAATCAATTTAATCACCATTATTAATTACTGTACCAATCTTCTTAAAGCATAAAACTTTGACATACGAAGTACATTTATACTATAACCACCACAAATGGTATAAACCCCGCCTTAGACACAAGCGTTACAGAGCGTGTCTAAGGCGGGTTTGGTTCACATGTACGCAACCTTACCTTTAATCAACCAAATAAAATGGAAATCGAGTAAAATTAATAAACAAGAAGGTTAAATAAAACTAACCTGTGTCATAACCAAAGAGAAGGCCTCCAATGCCAGCAGAAAGAGCAAGCCTCATAATATAAGGAGTTTTACCAATTGTTCTGAAACATTCTGTAAACTCTGTTCTATCTGCCTTCACAATTCCACCTTCCACCATTTTCTTTGCAAATTTCTGTCTTTTTTTCTTAAGAAATCAAAATATTTAAGAGAATGAAATAGAAAAAGAGGAGAAAAAAGGAGAGAAATTTGTGTAACTTTTTTTTTTTTTATAAATTTTTGTCACAAGTAGTGCGAGTATATCCTTAATTATTTGGAGTCAAAGTAAATCACTATATGACGTCGTTTGAAAAGTTGAAACCAATCAGAATAATCTGGAAGTCTGGATAAAGAAATACGGAGTAAATCAAGAAGAAATTTATTTTTTGTTTGAGGAAAAAAGGAAATTAAAATTTTATTTGATTTTTTTTTTATAGGATAATTTGTTTATTTGTTATTCTTTGTTTGATGTCCAATAAATTTCTCATAATCCGGGTGTTTAGGTGTAGAAAATCAATGTCATCTTGTAAAGTTGTACTCGTACTCTATCTTGGACTACATGAGAATTAAATTATGGATTATTCTAACAAAATTCCTTATGGATTAAGTATAAGACTATAAGATTATGGATTGATTAACTTGGTCATCAGTACAAATTGTCGATAATAACACGCTTTTTGTAGTGATTAAAGGATAATTCTAAGTACAATTCTAAGTATAGAATAGGTATAAATGTACATATATTTATTATCAATTACTATGATCCATTTCACAATGAGGTAGAAAAGGAATAAAATAAATATATATGGAATGTAATAACATAAAAAAAGGAAAATTCTATAAGCAAAGATTTATTGTTATTTTGTTATTGTTATTAATTCACATACTTTGCTGCATATATGGTCATAACTCATATGGATTAGTATTGTAGCATGAGTACTAGTTTCTATCTACAATAATGTACCAAATTGCATAATAATTGCCTTATCTATTTCATTTAGTAACTATGTGATGCAAAATACCTCAAATACTCTCTTTGTCCCATAAAAAACTCTCATTTATCTTAGGCACATAAATCTAAGATAAATGAGAGTTTATCTTACCTTAACACCACATGTAATTTACATGGATCAGGTCTCTTTGGTTAAGATGCTAAGGGATGAAATGGTCATAGATGTCAGTCTTAGATTGACGATGGATAATATTCGCCAATCTAGTAAGACATTTGCTTGGTGTAACATCCACAAAGTTCATACACAATGAGTAGACAAACATGGTGCATATCCTCGCAACCAAGACTAATATTTTTCTATTAAAAACCAACAATTGTTATTATTATTATTGTTTTTCATATATATATATATATATATATATATATTTGAAACATTTTTTCATATAATTTTAGTGTGTTTATTTTCTTACAACCTTATATATAATCCCTCTCCCTCTTTTCACTAATGCTTTTATGTCAATCTCTCTTCACTAATGCTTCTCCCCTTTTCTTTCTCTTCTATATTTTCTCATTTGCCTCTTCTCCCCTCCTCCATAACAATCATTAGATGTTCAACATTTATCAATTGTATTTTTTTTAAAGAAACATTTGCTTATTTTATTAATTTCTAGCTAGTCACAACTAACAATAAAATAAAGACTAGCAATAGCCCTTTGTTGACAAAAGTTGTAATTATTGCATGAATTATTGATTAGGATAGCATACTAATGTTGATCATATTCTAATTTTAAACAAGCAACGGAATTTTACTTTAGAAAAATAAAGCTTAATTTTAATTGATTACAATCGATTTTCGAGGGAAGAATATATACAAACATTTTTTTACAAAAAAGAAGAAAAAAAAGACGCATTTGATGAAGAATTTGATTCTTCACGCAACCAAGCAAATACAATAACTTAGACATTGCAAGAAAGCTATTCCATCAAGCTTGCGCTTTTGATGGCTTAGTAAGAATTTCCGAAATCATAGTCGAATTATGGCTAGCATTGCTTATTTACTTGATCATGACTATCAAGATTCACTACTTTTGTTCTCCTGCTTTTTTCCAACACCTATAAGACTAGGCTTGAATCCTTTCTCTAGCATATGCTCCACCTCCTCAATGGGTAGCCCTTTAGTTTCGGGCACCAAGATGTAGATGAATATGAGGCTGATTATTGAGAAACCAGCGAACAAGAGGAAGGTTCCTGCTGATCCCAAGGCTTGGGTTAGTGTTAGGAATGTTTCACTAACAATGAGATTAGCTGTCCAGTTAGCCACGGCAGCTATCCCTCCACCAATTCCTCTGTACCTCAATGAGTATATTTCTGAGTTAACGATCCATGGTGCTGTTCCCATCCCCGGGGAGTAGGATATAATGTATGCTCCTAGGAGAATGACCGCCAAAAAACCAAATTTGCTAGGACAACCTTCTGTGAAGTACACTCTTTTCTCCTTTTGACATGCTGCTTTTAAGCCATCTGTTTTCGACACACATGCTCCTGGATGCAACTGATAATATATCGAAAAGAAGAAACAACAGCCAAATTAATTTGACTAGTATTTGACAATAATTACTTTATAAACAAAGACATTGAGAAATTTTAGTAAGTTTACCTCATTTCCTTGATTTGCACAGAAAGCACAACCTGAGGTATCTTTCAAACAAGTCATACAGTTCCAATTTGCAGGATTTTGAGCAGTGGTATAAGCAGGACAGGTCAAGTTAACTCCAAAATTACTAGTTTCCGCAAAACTGATTCTAGGAGCATGGGAAGCAGCTTCATAAAAGACAATAGCTAAGGCAATAAGGCATGTAATGATGCCAACCAAAGAGATGATCATAAGCCTCCTTCTCCCATGCCTGTCTACAAACATCATGCTGACAATTGATCCAACTGCATTGAGTCCGGAGGTTATTAAAGAAAGTGCCATGGCAGTGCTTTTCGAGGCAATCCCTGCAAACTGCACAATTGTGGGGCTGTAGTACATGATTGTATTGATACCCACAAATTGTTGAGCCACTTGAACTGTGATTCCAGCATATAGCCCTCTTCGGAAAACTTGGTTTCCCCAAGCATTCTGTATCTTGCTTAACATGTTATTTCCACCAACTGATTCATCTTCTGCCTTCTCAGAGTCAACTGATGCCTTGAGTGCTTTGATTTCCACTTCCAATTCTTCCGCAGGATAGATCTTAGCCAAGATAGCTTCTGCCTCAGACACTTTGTCCTGATCCCAAAGATAGGGAAATCAATTCATAAAAATCTTGGGTAAACAAAGCTTTAGAAGGTCTACATTGAATACATATATACACAACTTTCCTATAATAACTGTTTGGATTTGGCAGCAAAATCTTATATGAGACGGTAGTTTTTTTTTTTTGAGGACTGAGACGGTAGTTTAATACTTAGTAACTTGCAGAAAAACCAGATAACATTTTACTGTTTTTTTTGTAGAGACACTCTTAAACATCTGATAATATATTTGTATAAGGTCTCACATAAGACTTGTTGAAGTTAAAGTTGCACATAATTCACTCGTACCTTTCTGTAAAGCCATCTAGGAGACTCCGGAAGGGACAACATCAGTACTAGTTGCACTAATGCTGGAATAGCAGCCACACCCAGCATCCACCTCCAAGTCCCCTTAACCTGAATAACAATACACAGGACCCATGTACACGTTTAAGTTTGTTTGCAAGAAAATAAATCACAGTATAACATTTTTCATAAGAAAATAAACTTAGCAAAATATATGTAGCACATACAGATGCATTACCTGAGTGAAACCAAGGTTGACGAGGTATGATACAAACTGGCCTATTGTGATGAGCAAACCATTAGTGCTAACAAGGGCACCTCGGATCCTGCTTGGGGAAGTCTCGGATATGTATAAAGGTGAAGTCATAGAAGCCATTCCGACTCCAAGGCCAACGAATATTCTTCCAAGAATGATCACCCATGGAGCAGGAGCAAGGGACATGATAACAGCACCAATGAAGAACAGAACATCAGCAATTATGATTGTTGGTCTCCTCCCTATCTTATCATTTAGCCACCCTCCGAGTCCTGCTCCAATGATTGCTCCTGCAACCGCCATTGAGACAATGGTTTCCTACCAAACAAATCATCCACAAAAAAATCTCAAAACTTTATTGCATTGTTGCTCCCTCTCAAGTTGTATATCAGAAATTGTTTATTTAAACGAGTTTATATTATCAGTGTTTAATCCTAATAAATTATGTTTATATTTGAGCATAGGACATCAAATTTCTACTACTCAAAACATTCTTTGAGTAAGTAATTTGATGGTCTACACTCTAAACTTCAATCAAAAGAGTATTAACAGGTTGGTCATGTCCATTCTAAAATTTCACTCTAATGTAGTCAGATTTTGCTCATTTGAGCAGTTTTATAAAACTCTAAGCAGCTTGAGTTGAGTTTACATCAATCAATTTAAAATTCAAATCGAGTCAATTTTAGACACGTAAAATAAGTTGGAACCTAAAGCAACATACGTAAATGACACCTAAATAATGCTAATCCGTATTAAAATAAACAACAATACTTATAAGTTTCTTGTGAGTATACTTTGGTATCAACGAGATAAATTCTAAGCAACAATCACAAAAATTAAAAACAAACCTGCAACCATGTTTTTTGTTCCACTTCTTTAAAATCTTCCTTAATGTAAAGAAGAGCACCAGATATAACACCTACACAATCAAAATCACCAGAATTCACCATAAATCTTCTTCAAGTATAAAAATTTAACATAAATTTTATACATTAGTTATACAATAATAACCACCACACATAATATAAACCCCGCCTTAGACACATGGCGTTACACACCATGCCTAAGGCGGGTTTGGTTCACATGTACGCAACCTTACCTTTAATCAACCAAATAAAACGGTAATCGAGTAAAGTTAATGAAACAAGAAGGTTAAATAAAACTAACCTGTGTCATAACCAAAGAGAAGACCTCCAATGCCAGCAGAAAGAGCAAGCCTCATAATATAAGGAGTTTTACCAATTGTTCTGAAACATTCTGTAAACTCTGTTCTATCTGCCTTCACTATTCCACCTTCCACCATTTTTTAGCAAATTTCTGCTTAATATTTTTAAGAAATCAAAATATTCAATATTTCAGTATGTATTTAAGAAAGTGAAAGTGAAAGAGAAAAAGAGGAGAGAAATTTTCTGTAACTTATATATATTTTTTTAAGGAAAAATTGATTCTAATAATCCCACCTTTGGTCGGTTCGCTATTAATAATCCCACCTTTATATGACATTTGCTTCCATTGATCCCTAACTTGTTGGTAACCTGTTTTAATAGGTTAAATACTACGTGTCACTTTGTGGTTGGTTGAAAATAAATTTTGTTATAAAAATTAAAAAAAAATTAAACATAAAAAAAATAAAAAAAAAAACTCTAAAAAATAAAAATAAAATAAAAACCCAACCCTTTGACAGTCCTCCCCGTAGCGTCAGCCAACCAAGATAACTCCCCCGCACCGACCATCCGAACCCCCGAACCCGCACCGGCCGACCCAGTCCCTCTCTCTTCCCCTCCCTACCCAACGAACCGCCTCCCCTTCACCTATAACCACCACGATTACCGCCGCGCGTTTAGGTGCTCAAAATTACCCTTAAATAACACTCATTAGATTTGAAGGTGAAACCTTGATTGGGTTGGAATCCATTTGACTGAGGAATAACCCAGATCAAATTTGGTTGACTTTGATGAAGAAATTAGAAGATTTGATAAAAATCCAGGAATTAAAAAAGGAGGATAAATTGTGGGAAGAAAGCAAACTTGAGTCTCTCGCAAAATGAGATTAATATTGGGGGAAGGGGGCGGTAATCGTGGTGGGAGGGGGGTTCCAGTTGTGGGGGAGGGGGCTGCCGGAGGGTGGAGGGGTTGGGGAGGAAAGGTTGCCGGAAGCGTGGGAAGGTTGGCGTTGGTGTCTGGGGTGGCTGGGTTGTTTTTATTTTTTATTTTTATTTTTATGTATTTCTTTTTCTTTTTATTTTTTCTGCCATTTACATAGTGCCATATGTCACTTAAACCCAACAAAAAAAAAAAAAAAAAAAAAAACCTAATGTACAGGTTACAAGTTAGAAGGGACCAATAGAAGAAAATGTCCTACAAAGGTGGGATTATTAGATAATAATCGAAAGGTGGGATTATTAATAGCGAACCTGCCAAAGGTGGGATTATTATAATCAATTTTTCCTTTTTTAATGACATGTAGTGCGAGTGTTTCTTAATTATTTGCAGTCAAAGTAAATAATTTAATATGACGTCGTTTGAAAGTTGAAACCAATCAGAACAATCTGGATAAAGAAAGAAATTATAAATTTATCTTACCCTTCATTTTTTTTTTTTTTTTTTTAGAAAAATAATACGAGTGATTAGGTGTAGGATTAATGATGTAATCTCGTAAAGTTGTAATAGTACTCCATCTAGGACTATTATTAGAAGATTAAATCATGGATTATATTATCATAAATTACTCATTGATTGAGTGTAAGATTAAAAGATTGTATCCGGGAGAAATTATTGTATGGTCTAAGATAAGAATCAATGTTAGTCCAGTCCACATACAATTGGATTGATTAACGGACACTATTTATGTTTGTTTGTTCAAATTGTGTTAAACTTGAAGCAAATTGAGTTTAAGTTGAGCTCTGTTTTCTTCTTGATTAAAACTTATTTGTAGGATCTAATTATAACTTAAATAGACTTTTGTTAAAATTTGTTATTAATTTATTATACATAATGTTGTGACACAATAGAGGAGAAATATCTTTTCAATTACTGATTTACTAATTAGTACATCAAATTTATAAGACATGTTAACAATGCGGAGTATATTTATAATAATAAATTAAGAAAAAATAAAATACTCTAAACATGTATGGAATGTCAATTGTATAAATAAAGAAAACATTCATAGCAAAGGGAGGGGTAAATTTTTTTTTTTTTTTTCCTGAAAAAATATCAAAAGACAATTTAAAATCATTTTGATAGACGTCATAAGTATAAATTTTCTAATAAAAAAAGTTTTAGAATTGAACCTCAAAGTTGTAACACGACTCCTTTATTATTCGACAAAGTTGTACACATCCAATGAGTAAAGATGGATCAATGTATAAGTCAAAAATATAAGCGGTATAATAATGTAATAAAGGTAAAAAAATGCTTTAGAATTTCCAAAAAGAATGTGAGAATTTCCAAAAAGAATGTGATGAGATGCTTTAGAATTTATGTAGTATATGTAGATTGACGTGATTCAATTGGTATATGTACTATGAAATTGTGGATAAGGATTATTACTCTCATAGTCTCATCCAGGTGGTGGTGGTGTATTTACATAATTTCATTACATAATCGAATTGGAGTTATCGAATAAGTTGAAAGAATTTTGTTGAAAAAAAAAGCTAAAAAGGTTGAAATTCCCAATTAAGAACTTTGGAATGTACCTATTCCGATAATAACATACCAATATACCATGGTTGTGGTGTCAAAAGTTGGCATTATTCATCGTAATTCCCAAAGTTAGTAATTAAATAAAATGAGTTGCCATGCGATAAATAGTTAATTGGCCATTGCATATGATGAATATGCA
The DNA here is from genome assembly GCF_948465745.1 of Chenopodium album. Taxonomy (NCBI): domain Eukaryota; kingdom Viridiplantae; phylum Streptophyta; class Magnoliopsida; order Caryophyllales; family Amaranthaceae; genus Chenopodium; species Chenopodium album. Next base: position 32,747,393 of record NC_137857.1, on the reverse strand, counting down.
AAAGAAGATAAGATAAAATACAACAACTTTTATAGATAACCCCGTTCAATGCAATGACGGTTAGCATTGATATAAACTTGCTGATAGATAGTAGGTTTATATTATCACGTGAATATTCTGTAAAGATATATCTTGTGTAATTTAGGCCCTGTTCTCTTACGTTGAAATTTAGTTCAGTTCAGCTCCAAATTTCCTTCATTTATAAAATATTCATTTCAGTTCTGTTCAGTTCAGTTCAGCTGAGTTCAGTAAATGAAAACAGGCCCTAGGTTATCAAGGAGAATTACACTATTCTATATGTTTTAATTAGGATTTCCTCTTCTTTCAAACCCTATGATAATGGTTGAAATTACGAAAAAGAAACTCATGAACTCTATCAATAAATGAGTAATTGTATTATATATATATATATATATATATATCATGCACCTTCAAATAAAAAACTAGTATGTAGCCCGGGTATTGCACCGGCTAATACTTTAATTAGACCTTGTGATTATCAATTATATACATTTATTTTCATGATTATAACATAGTTTGATTTAGATGGTTAAGTAAATATCTTTCTTATAAAAGGTTGGGTGTTTGAATCTCCTTATCATCATTTTTCTATACGAAGATGGAGTATACTTGATTGAGTAGTGATGATGTGACATAATGAGAGATGGGGTTGGTGACGTGGCGTGATTTACGTGGCATAGAGAGTTTCTTAGGAACCAGATAACAAGCTAAATAATAATTATAGATTGTGGGTGTATGAAAGGCAAGCTTACTTATCATCGTTAGCATATAATAAGGGTTAAAGGAATATGTGTACACAAAGATCAGAAAACTTATAAGAGTAGTACATAGTTTGACATTTAAAGTACATATGAACATATCATTAAAATCCGAAAAATAAAAGGCCAACGAATCAGTTCGAAATCTACTATTATAATATTTGTAAAAAGACTCACAAGCGTACAAACTTCAACACTCCATACTTCCATACCAAAATTTAAATTGCTAATATATATGACTATAGTTTTTTCAAAAATTTAGGTTTAAAGGTTATACACAAAGATAATCCGTGCATAGTTTGAAATCTAAGGTACACATTGTAAAATCAGAAAACTAAAAGGCCAACGATCCAACACTAAAAGTCCACTCTGATGAATCTTATGAGAAGACTCAGAAGCCTACAAACTTCATTACTCCACACCAAAGACTATGTAGTCTACGTTATTGTCATAAATGACTAATGGTCTTTGTTAACATGCATGTGTACTGTTGATGGCAATGGTACCTAACCTACTGCTATTAATTTTTAGTCAATTCAAGCAAGTGACTCATTTATCCTTAGACTTTTCTATTTTAATATATAGAAAAGTATTAAGATCAGAATATTGTTAATTCTGAACCTTCCGTTGGTGATTTTAGAATATTCAATTAAATCAAATTAATTTGTCTTTCATCACTTGCATCTCTATTGTGTATGTTGTGCAACTTGTATATGATGATAAAGTATTAGGAAGTAAAAAAAGTAGGTGAGTGTAAGCAAGATATGATAGAGTAGTAAGGCCCTGTTCACTTCACCTTAAAAAATAATATTAAGGGTCTGTTCATATTTACTAAACTGAGCTGAACTGAACTGAACTGAATTGATTGGAACTGAACTGAACTGAACTGAACTGAACTGAATTGAGCTAAATGAATATTTCATGTGAGAGGGAAATTAAGAGCTGAACTGAACTGAACTGAACTGATTAGAGCTGAACTGAACTGAACTGAAATTAAGTAAAAATAAGTTCAATTCAGTAAAAATGAGTTCAGTAAAAATAAGTTATCTTAAATAAGAATTATAATAGAAAGTCAGTAAACATAATTTATGTTTAGTAAAAATAATTTCAGTTCAGTAAAATTAATTTAAGTTCAGCAAATATAATTTTGTTTTAATAAAAATAATTTCAGTTCAGCAAAAATAAGTTGAAGTGAACGAAGCCTGAGAGGATAAGAGTGTAAAAATCTCTAAATAGTGTGAGGCAATAGGAATAAAGTATAACTAAAAGTTTGTCAAATTAAAATAAAATAAAGAAAAAGTGAATCAAACTTCATAGAATACCCAAAAACAAAATGAATATGATAAAACAATTATCCTGCATTCCTACATATCCATTTTATTGTTTTTTGTGACAGTTGCTATACTCGATCTTGTGCAACCTAGGATATTATATACTACGTGTCTACGTATATGAAAGAATATCTTGGTCAACCTACCATGTAAAGTTGTAAGTAACATGTGAAAATAAAGATTTTAGAATATTATTTCAAACTAGGAAATAAATCGTATCAAAAGATGCATATCTCAAAGAATGTAAGTAAATATCAAATTGAATTTTTATGTTATAAATAATAGTTGAAAAACAAAATTGTAACTTACAAAGATTTTATCAAGACGTAATCAGTCCTTGAAAATTTCAAACTCAAAGTTGTTGTGTTGTGTGATTAGTGGTGCCTTAGAAGCGAATCCCACCACCACCCCTACTGTGGTCAACGTCCCTCAAATCCAATAAAACTATCTACACAGCCCGTTCACCAAAACTTGAAAACAAAAAACCACTCAAGAGCTCTCAAGATTTATTTATTTTTTCGATTTGTAGAAAAGTGGTTTATATTTCTTCCTAATCCAAATAATTGTTACATTAATTATTGAGTTGTGTTACATAAATACTCAATTTGGTGGGGAATATGCATGCCAAAAAATTGACTTAAATTACGGATATAAACTCCCCAAAAAAGTTAAAATCAGTAAAAGTTAATTTTAGACGAGAGAAATACTCCATATTTTTGTTGAGAGTAAAAAAAATAATAATAATAAAAAAATAAAATTGACTAGTAAAGTTAAAGAAAGTGAAACTACATCCTAATCATACCCAGCTCCTGGCCTTAAAGAATCAATATCCGGAGAATGGTAAATGGCAAGAAAGGGTGTAACCGGCAAGATCCGACTTGAAACTTGAAAGCGAGTGATTGTGTCCTTAGCATATACTAAACGTCGCTCTTCAAACCTTCATTCATGGAAAGCTTTCTATCTTCTCTTCTTCTTTAACATGACTTGTTACAACGGGATGGTACTTACTTTCATACAGGTGCTGCATGGCTGTCGTCAGCTCGTGTCGTGAGATGTTTGGTCAAGTCCTATAACGAGCGAAACCCTCGTTTTGTGTTGCTGAGACATGCGCTTAAGGAGAAAGTCTTTGCAACCGAAGTGAGCCAAGGAGCCGAGTGACGTGCCGGCGCTCATAATTTTTTGCCAGCACGTAGCTGTGCTGTCAGTAAGAAGGGAGCCGGCGCCTTTCGAAGTACTTTCTAGTGTGCGCTTTAGTTTTCAATAAGGACTTTAGGCTTTTAAGATAGAAAGGGCTTTTCTCGCTTGTTTAGTAAAGTCAAGTTTTTGGCCTTATCTTGCAGGTGGCGACGACGTCGAGTTGGCGGCGGAAAAGACTCGGCACATTTTCGAGCGATAGAAAACCCTAGTGGGGATAGGCCGTTGATTTAGAAAATCAAGTAAGATTAGTGTGTGTCTAAGCTGTCTTAATTTACGTTCCCAAAAAAATTGGGTTATTAGCCAACACTGTAACAACTATCTAGTGACTGTTAATAAAGGAAACAAATTAGATAAATGAAATTATAACCACATATTATTCGTCATAAATAAAATTAAAAATTAAATATGACACTCCACTTTACTTAATTGGCAACTACAACCAATTAAACTACGGAGTATTTTCTATATATATATTTACATCCACTCTCCACCTTTTAATTTGTTTCAAAACTAAACTCCCTCTTTTTTCCTCCTTTTTTTTTTGCATATTTTGCTCCGTTTTATTTTCAACTACTTTTCAAGATAATATTAATAAGAAAAACATAAGATTGAAGAAGAAGAAAAGAAAAGAAGAAGAAAACTACTCTTTTTCATTGCTTTGAAAGAAGGCTGGCGTTTTCTTAGGTAAGTTGATCTTTAATCTTAGCTTGCTACATAATGATCTAATAGAAGTTATGCATATACTCTTAATGTGTCATGTGTATATAATTTGATCTTTCCAAGTTTATGTATGGTCGTATGAATCTAGGTATGTAGTTCAGTCGAGTTTAAAAGTTTTTCCTACACACATAAAAACGTGTGCATACGCGGGTTTATTATAATGAATAATGATGTACGAGTAATACGTAGGTATGTATTAGGTAATGATGTACGACGGTACGAGTAATACGTATGTATTTAACTTTATATAATTATTTTGGTAAAAGATATAGAGATGGTAAAATAAATGGGAGTAACATTTTTTATATTTCATCTCTTTTTTGGTTTCATAAGGTGAAGGAAAATTAAATCCCAAATTTCCAATATAGTCATATGGTTTGTAAGGTAAAGAAATAATTCTTTTTTTCCAAAAATATCTTTCTGTTTCAAGCATTTTCGTATGATCTTCTTTAAAAAGGTGAAATTTGTGGTGGTCTTTTAATAATGATATGGCCATATGGGACTATATAATGACTTTATGGTTATTTAATAGTTTTCATATGACTTCTTTAAAAAAAAGTTTTCATATGACAAGCAATGTTTATTAACACAATTAGTTTCATTCATATGACAAGCAATATTAATTAACACAATCCGTTTTCAATCATATGACAAAGCAATACTTATTAACACAATTTTGTTACTTAACTTGAAATAATGACTTTCTTTTTTAAAAAATTATTTATACTCTAACTCAATTACATCTAGAATTTATTCAAAATATCCCTCAACTAAACTTGAAATAATGACTTTCTTTATTTTTATTTTTATTTTTTATTTTATATATATATATATATATTTTTAATTCTATTCGAATATAAGCAAATAAGGATAGCAAATATAGCTATAAAAATAGGTTTAAAAAAATCCAATTAAAGTTACCCCTTAAAGATGTGAAAAGGCAATAGGAAGTTTGCTTCATAGGGATTATCTACTTTGTGTTTTTAGTTTGATTATACTATAGTAATAATACAAATTAAATTCTAAAAACATATAAACTTTTCTCTTATGGTTTGCTTCAATATTTTCAATATCGTTTTTACAAAATCCACATACAACACTCACTATTTGCATTGGCATTAATAACTATTCAGACACTGTCGGAGAGAATATAAAGATGGGTGATAAGAACGAGCCTGTTCACTTCAGCTTAATTTCAGTTCAATTTAATTCACTAAATTCCTAATTTCCTTCTCTCATATTATATCCATTTCAGCTCTATTCAGTTCGGTTCAGCTCCAATCAGTTCAAATCAGTTTAACTCAGTTCAGTAAATGTGAATAGACCCTCAATACGTATGAATTGAGTGACTTCAAGTCTAAGATTAATACCGTACTTGTGAAAAACAACAATACCTTAGAATTTTTAAATATTTTTATATAAAGGAAAATATCAAACTTTAACGAAGAAAAAACAAAAAGAAAAAGAGATGTGGCACATTATAACGTAAATCACGTGAAGTTTCATTTTCAATAGCATTTTAACAAAATAAAATCAATAGATAATGAATTATGTGAACTTATACATAAAAAGTATACGATGTACCATAATGTATAATGAATTTTTGTATGGTATGAGTAATAGAAAACCAAGGTTGACCACTTATATAATTTTTTTAGTTCATACAATTTTATTTGATATTTTTTTTTTTTTACTATTATTTAATCTAATTATTTATTTTATTAAGGTAAGAAGATAAATTAGGAAAAATTTTGATGTAATTGATGAATTGGGATCCACAGAAGACAAAATCACATGATTTGTAATTTTGTATAAAGAGTATTTCTTTTTTTCCTTTGAAATAAAAGTTGATGGTATGACCTATAATTTTCCTTAATACTATAGCGGTCCCCTTATCTACGACTGTTTAAGTCTTTATTCTACTAGTAGCCTTTACTAACTAGACACCTGTCGCTCACAATTCTAAAAGAAAGAAAATGATACTTGTATATGCAACTATTAATTAAGTATAAGAATTTATAAGAGTATGGTCAAATATTAATAACACCTATTGATAAGCAATTATAACATAATTTTCTAAATTATTACGTAATATTCCCTCGTCTCTTTATTAGAATCTCAAACATTTATTACTAAGGGACTGTTCACATTTACTTAATTTCTGTTCAGTTCAATTCAGCTCCTAATTTATCTCTCTCATAAAATATTCATTTTAGTTCAGTTCAGTTCAGTTCAGTTGAGCTCCAATAAGTTCAGTTCAGTTCAGCTCAGTAAATGTGAACATGCCCTAATATAATAAAGAGAGATAAAACTCTAATAAAGAGACAGACTAATTACTGTATTTGAAGATAGATTTGGTTTTTATAGTTAGCCTTGGCCTTAGGAAGTTAGGATTGGTTTTAGTGGCGGTTTGTAGTTGTAATGTTACAATAATATTTTGATGCGGGGGCGATAGTTTAATATGGGTTTTCTTGAAAGTTTACTAAATTTTTAAAAAGCCTACACTATCTCTTTTTTTTTTTGAGGGGAAAGCCGAGCCAATGCATTAATTAATGGACAAAGCGTCCGAGAGTACATAAGGAGAAATCGTTGCAGGGCAATGGTTGACCCAAACTTGTTCTACACCAAACGGCATTAGCTTAGCAAGATGATGTGCAACAAAATTGCCATCCCTTTTGACATGAGACCAAGAGCAAGACATAAAAGCACTACACAAAGACAAAATATTTTCAAGGACACCATCAAGATCAGATAAAAACACAGCCTGCTTCGAGAGACGATTGACGAGAATCTGGCTGTCAGACTCTAGTATGACATTCTTCACTCCATACTTATGCGCCAGCTTTGCTGCTAGAAGAAGTGCCTTCCCTTCAGCGAGTTCAGGGCACCACCAAGCACGGACTCTCCGAGTTGCAGCAAACAGAACCTTCCCTTCGTGGTCACGACCAACCACCCCCATACCTACCCACCCTTCATCACTCAAAGAAGCATCTGAGTTAATTTTAATAAATCCAACAGGGGGAGCAATCCATTTGTTGCTGCTAGATTTTGGCATGCTTGCCCCCACTGCATACACCTTCTTATGATAGAGTCCGAATTCCTCAACAGCCTTGTGAACTCTCGCAAGCAACACATTGTTTGGCGTTGTTATATCAGTGAACACCTTATCATTTCTTTCTTTCCAAATCACCTAAGCAAGGACAACAGAGCGCTGCTGAATTTTCTTCCCAAGAGTCCCCCATCGCACAATTAAATCGCATAGCTCCTCGTTCTCCTTCGGTCTGGAAGCCATACATTCACTGTCCAACCACAAATCTTACACTCTAGTGCAATCAAACAGAGCATGAGCTACGGTTTCAGCCTCCTCCCTACACCACGGGCATCGAGCATCATCAATTAAATGTCTGAACCGCAGCAAGTCCCTCACAGGAAGAGTGTTCGTACAGCAACGCCACATGAAATGCTTTACCTTCGGAGTGACATCCAAACCCCACACCTCAACCCAAGCTCTATGGAAAAGGTCAAAGTTGCAGCCTTTACCCAGCATGTAGGAAGTTTTGGTCGAGTACAACCCATCCTTTGAGAACGCCCACGTAATGGTGTCTTTCGAAGCTTGATCATTAAGGGGGATTGAAAAAATGCACTTTTTATCCCTCTCATTAAAAGCCTCAGAAATTAACTCTTCCTTCCATTCCATTCTCTCAAAATCGATCAAGTCACTAACATTAGTAAGCCCCTCAACCTCCGTACTCGTGATCAAACTTCCTTCCTCATCCGCCACCCAAGGGTCTCTCCAAATGTTCACCATAGTACCATTTCCAATCCTCCAAATCAAGCCTTCTTTCAGCAAGGCCTTCGCACTCCATATAATGCGCCATGAATAACTCCCTGCCATACCCAGAGAGGAGTCAAGAAAATCACAGTTAGGAAAGTACTTTGCTTTCATGACCCGACTGTAAAGAGAATTCTCATTGTGAACTAGTCTCCAAGCTTGTTTCCCTAGCAAAGCAACATTGAAAACCTCCAAGTCTTTAAAACCCATGCCCCCTAAACACTTAGGCATACACATAGCTTCCCACGATTTCCAATGTATCTTCCTCTGCGAGCCCGTATGACCCCAAAAGAACTTTGCCATAGCCGATTGTATACTCCGAATTACCGAGCTTGGAAATTTGTACACCCCCATTAAATAAGTCGGGATAGCTTGAATAACCGCTTTTAAAAGTACTTCCTTCCCGGCCCTCGAAAGCAATTTTTCTTTCCAACCCTGCAACTTCTTCCAGATTCTGTCCAAAAGTGCTCTAAAGATGTCTTTCTTCGATCTCCCCGCTATCGTAGGGATTCCCAAATATTTGCAATGGTTATCAACCGTGCGCATACGCAGAAAATCCACTAACTCCTCTTGTTGCTCCATGCTCACCCCTCTACTAAACGACACTTCCGACTTTTCAAAATTAATTTTCTGTCCGGATGCTACTTCATATTTGTTGAGTATATCAACTATCACTTCACATTCCTGTTGAGTCGCTCTAGCAAAGAGTAAACTGTCATCTGCAAACAAGAGATGAGAGATAATGGGACCACTTCTACTAGCTTTTGCCCCATGTAGTTCACCACAATGAACCTTATTCTGCAACATTTGAGAAAAAGCGTCGGCCACCAAAATAAAGAGATAAGGAGATAGTGGGTCTCCTTGCCTCAAACCCCGAGAGGGGACCACCTTGCCACATACACTCCCATTAATAATGAAAGAATATGTAACCGAAGACACACAGTGCATCACCAGATTAACCCACCTTCCATCAAAACCCATCGTCAGGAGCAACTTCCTCAAAAAACCCCATTCAACCCTGTCATAAGCCTTACTCATATCAAGTTTCAAAGCAATAGTACCCTTTTTACTCTGACTCCGATTTTTCATCGTATGGAACACTTCAAGAGCAATGAGAGCATTGTCAGTTATCAAACGACCCGGGACAAAGGCACTCTGATTTTCAGTAATAACATCCGGTAGGATAGACTTTAAACGGAGCACAATCACTTTTGAAACAAGCTTGTACAACACATTACAAAGACTTATAGGCCGGAATTCCGACATATTAGTAGGTGACTTAACTTTTGGGATAAGAGCAATATTAGTGTTGTTTACATGGTTCAGCGAGAAAGTACCACTTAACACATTACTAACAAAATGAAACACATCGTCACCAACAATATGCCAGAATTTTTGATAAAATATAGCATGCATACCATCCGGTCCGGGTGCTTTACAGGGGTGCATTTGTTGAAGCGCCATAAAAACCTCTTGCTTTGTATAAGGACGAAGGAGGGCTTCATTATCTTCCTTCCCTATAATCGGCCTCACGTGCTGCAGAACTTCATGAATGCTGCTACTAGACGGGTCAGAAGAAGAGAATAAATTGGAATAAAATCCACTCACAATACTCTCAAAAAGGTCATCATCCTCCTGCCATACTCCTTCCTCGTCGTAGAGCCCTTCAATTGCATTTCTTTTCCGTCGATGGGAGGCTTTGAGATGGTAGTAGCTTGTGTTTTTATCTCCATCTCGGACTTCCAAAACCCGAGATCTCAAATACCAATAGGCTTCATGTTTGCGATGCAAATCCTCCAAGGTTTGTTCGAGCTGCGCACTCCTCTCACAAGAAGCAGCTATGACCCTCTCCTCTTGGACTGATTTTAGAGCCAACTCCACTTCTTCAATCTGCTGGCCCAACTTATCAAATTTATCTTTGCTCCAAGATTTTAAACTACTGCCAGTTGCTCCTAACTTCCCAAAGACATCATGCTCACACGCTGACTGCCACGCATTCCTTACAACAGCTTCACAAGAATCATCAAAGAGCCAAGCTGTTTCAAACTTTAACTTTTTGGCCCCCTTGCGCCTTCTTCTTGCTTTCGGGAAAAGTCTTAGAACAATAGGCGCGTGGTCAGAGCAAAATTTCAAGAGGTGTTCGACAGATGCACTAGGAAAAATTCGGCTCCAAGAAGAGGAAGCAATAAATCGATCGAGTCTTTCACGCACCCTCGTTCTCATCGTCCTCCCTCTCTCCCAAGTCCACCATTGTCCCTTGTAACCAAGGTCATGAAGATCACAAGCATCCAACACGTCTCTAAATCCCCCAATCTCCCTCCTCTCTCTATCCGCTCCCCCTTCTATCTCATTATAGGATAATATTTCATTGAAATCACCACCAAAAATAATAGGCAAATCTGTCTCATTACACAAATGTTGGATTAATTTCCAAGTTTGGTGCTTGTTAGCCCCCTCCGGCCAGCCGTACACACCGACGAATCTCCATCTTTCGTTTCCTTTCACTAAGTCACCACAGATATGATTTTGAGAGTAAGAAACAAGAGCAAAGTCAACATCATCCTTATTCCAAAACACACATAATCCACCAGCTTTGCCAATGCTAGCCACTCCAAATGCATTGGAGAAGCCTATTCTTTTTTTCCACTGCTTCTTTGCTTATTTTAGTTTCCGAAATGAAAACTAAATCAGGGCTCACCGCTCTACTCCATTTACGGAGTCTTCGAACTGTCCAAGGGTTTCCCACACCCCGACAGTTCCAGCATAAAAGACTCATTGCAAACGACGGGGTTGGAACTCACCAACCTCCGTCTCAAAAACAGATGACACAAGTGATTCGGAACTACTCTTCATTCGTTTCGTAACCCCTACATTGTCTTCTGTGCTATCACCATAAATAACTTCACTACTTCTTTTAAGAGCCCCCCCTCCTGACAAATATTCTCCACCATCCACTTCCATCACTCTCTCATCATCCTCTCTTGCCACTCTTTTCCATCCTCTCTTCCCCTTCTTTTGACCATCCACACCAAAAACAAACGGATCAGCAAGTAGAATTCCCTTCCCACCTTCCCCATTTTCCACCAGAACCTCACCCCCAGACCCTACCTGATCCTCCTGTCTAGGAACAGCCCCCCCTCAGCCAACACAATCTGCAGCTCCCCTGTCTCCCTCCCCTGCTTCTCAGAGCCCACAACCTCGCTGGATGCAACATTCGACTTATCTTTGTGTCCAGGGTCCACCAAACTTCCAGTATTCTCAAATAACACATGAGTAGCAGGAACAACTTCCTTGTCTTTGGTTACAAAAAGCTGCTTTCTACTGCTCTTAATCTGGTTAAGTTCATCAATATGTTTCTGTAAACCTTTCCTTGGCGAGGCACGGAGAAAAATACCCCAACCAAGCTTCTTTGATCTCTCCTCTTCCGACACCACAGTACAATCCTTCTCCGAGTGCCCTATGACACCACACGCAAAGCAAAAAAATGGCAGTCTTTCATATTTAAACTCAACCCGAACTTCCTCCCCTTCCTTATCCTTTACCCACTGGAATCTGCGCAAGGGTTTGCCAATGTCCAAGAGCAGTCTAACACGTCTGTATCTTCCAAGTCCTAATTCATCCTTCTCAATTTCTAAGAAATCGCCAAGTTTCGCTGTTAGGGCTTTAATGTAGGCATCATACCTACAATTAAAAGGAAGATTCAGCACTCTAACCCAGAATGGGGACTTAGTGAGATCAACACTGTCAGGCCGTTCATTCCCTTCAATTTCATTCAGAGCAACCAAAATGTTTTCCCAACACCATGGCCTCCCCTTCAAAACTTTCTCTTTATCCTTCCAATGGAAAAATTGAAAGGCAAACAAATTAGGGCTAATTACCCTAATCACCATATCATTGGTCGGAGCCCACGCCTTCAGCATAGTTCGTTTAAAGGCTTCGACATTGAAAGGTCTGGACGTACAAAGACGCCCTATCAGTAAAAGGTCAAAACTATCATTCGATTCTTCACATTCAACTTCACCTAAGTCAATCAAGCCTCCTTCATCATCAGCAATTCGAAGAGAAGAACACTTCTCAGCCAAATCATCGGTCGTTACCGGAGATAGCGCAGACATATCGGAGAAAAGCCGCTCGCGGCGGAGAGACGTCTTTCTTTCGAGGAGGGTAACCCTTTCTTTCGAGAGACGCCTACACTATCTCTTAGTTTTTATCAATGATTATAATTTTTGCCTATAAATTTTCATCTTTTGGGTTTATACTACTTGCTTTAAGAGTTTTAGTTATTAGGATTAATTTTTTTGTTTAATGTATTTATGTTAGGATAGATTTAGTAGTTGAGTACAAATATGATTAGGAGATGTATTAGTATTAGGATTCTTATTATTAAGGGTCTGTTCACATTTACTTAATTTCAGTTCAGTTCACTTCAGTTCAGCTCCAATCAGTTCAGTTCAGTTCAGCTCTTAATTTTCCTCTCTCATAAAATATTCATTTCAGTTCAATTCAGTTCAGTTCAGCTCCAATCAGTTCAGTTCAGTTCAGCTCAAATCAGTTCAGTTTAGCTCATTTCAGTAAATGTGAACAGACCCTAAGTCTAATTAGGATATGATTATTAATTTCCTATCTTTGGATGATTTCCACTATATAAATATGGGTGCATATCAATATTGAAAGATTTGTCTTAAGAATTAATTCTTTAATTTGAGCATTCCGTTTGATTGTGTGATCATATTCTTGCGAGTATCCTTTTTACTTTTTGTGTAATTTCATAAGTTCTTGTTAAAATTTAGTTCTTGTTTGTTCTTGAGAGATCCACATCATATTTTATGCTAGTTGTTTCTATAAGCTTATATTCTGATTTTTACTTTGTCCAATAATTCAATCGAATTATGTTAATTGAAAATTTATAATAGTAAGATCTTCAAGTAATTTTTATGAAGGATATATTCAATAATAAGGAGTACAAATTAATGATGAAATTTGTCTATCTTTAGCTAATTCAAGAACTATATGTTATTTTCCTTTCAAAAAAAAAAAAAGAACTATATACTACGTATTATTTTGAGCGGATATTGCAATATAAGTTTTCTTTGGTAATAATCAGGTGAAGAGATTTTATTATACAATAAACAAGTATACTAATATTTATTAATGGGAACATGTGACATATGTCCATTCAAAATTATAATCAAATCATCCACTTAAGGGAATTATCTTTTTTTTTTTTTTTGACGGGCACTTAAGGAAATTATCAACTTGTAATAACATAATAAATTTTTGTGATCATATCATATCTTCAAAATTAAACCAAAGTTCATTATTTTTTTTATTATGAATCCAATACTTATTTATTTATTTATTATTAGATACATATACGTCCTTTTGCTGTGGTAACGTATGACACTAGCTAATTCTATATATATGCTTACTTTGTTCACTTTTTTATTTTTATTTTTATTTTTTTTTTTATTTTTTTTTTTTTTTTTTTTTTTGTAAATAGGGTGAAACGTTAGCCAAGAAACACCCAAGATATTACGCAGCTTTTCTTCTGATTTTGAATAGGTGAAGAGATTTAAATTGATCTAGCGAAAATGGTAGAAGGCGGTGTAGTTAAGGTTGATAAGTCGGAGTTTACAGAATGCTTCAAAACAGTTGGAAAGACTCCTTACATTATGAGGCTTGCTTTATCTGCCGGTATTGGTGGTCTTCTCTTTGGATATGACACAGGTACATAATAGATTTACTTTTACTATGAACTTTCGAGTTATGTACTTAATTTCGATATTTGTTACATTTTTTTACTAAACGGTACGTGTTGTATGTTGTAGGGGTTATCTCTGGTGCTCTTTTGTACATTAAGGAAGACTTTCAGGAGGTCCAGCAGAAAACATGGTTGCAGGTACTTACTTGTTACATACATACTTCCTCTGTTCCTAAATAATTATGTACGTCGATTAATCTCTTTTAGGTGGATTTGTGACTCTAAGAGATAATTCTGTTGGTCTAGGAAACTATTGTGGCAATGGCAGTAGCAGGGGCGATTGTAGGAGCTGGAATTGGTGGTGTTTTGAACGATAAAGTTGGAAGGAAACCGACTATGATGCTAGCAGATGTCCTGTTCTTGGCAGGAGCCATTGTCATGGCTCCGGCTCCTTGGGTGATCATTTTAGGAAGGATTATTGTAGGTTTAGGGGTTGGAATGGCATCTATGACATCGCCTTTGTACATATCAGAGACGTCCCCTGCTAATGTCCGTGGTGCTCTTGGTGCAACCAATGGTTTGCTCATTACTGGTGGACAGTTCTTGTCTTACCTCATTAACATCGGCTTCACTAGAGTATGTTACTTGTTTATATTACATAAATAATCCGTAACAATTTTTTGTTTATTCAAATTCATCTTTATCCAACAAAATATGTGTGATATGAGCATTGAGTAGTAACAACTTTTGGATGAATTATAAAGGTGAAGGGAACGTGGCGATGGATGCTTGGAGTAGCAGGTGTACCAGCAGCTATTCAACTTGTTTTGATGCTCACACTACCCGAGTCTCCTAGATGGCTTTACAGAAATGTATGTAAACTTTTTATTTCATATAAGATAACCTATGATTTTCATCTTTAATATTCATAGATTGAGTCTGAACTTCTTATTTAATGAATGGACAGAATAAGTTAGATAAGGCAGAGGAAATTCTTGGAAGAATCTACTCACCAGAGCAAGTGGAAGAAGAGATGGCATCACTCAAGGCCTCTATTGAGCACGAGATAGCTGACAGAAAGGCGGTTGGTGAAGGCAATGCATTCTTCAGAGTGAAAAAGGCATGGGAAAACATAGTGGTGAGAAGGGGACTTATAGCAGGAATCACAGTTTTAGTGGCCCAACAATTTGTGGGGATCAACACTATAATGTACTATAGCCCTACAATCGTGCAGCTGGCAGGATTCGCGTCTAACAGCACTGCATTAGCCCTGTCTTTGATTACCTCAGGGCTCAATGCAGTGGGATCCATCATAAGCATGATGTTTGTGGATAGGTATGGGAGGCGGAGGCTCATGCTTGTCTCAATGTGTGCCATTATCACTTGCTTAGTGGTGCTGACCGGCCTCTTTTATGAGGCGTCTAAGGCTGCCCCTCTGATTAGCCAAAATGATACAAAGTTTTTTAATAGCACTTGCCCTGCTTATGCATCATCTCCAACCGCGGCTTCATGGAGTTGTACGACTTGCCTTAAGGCGTCTAAGGAATGTGGTTTCTGTGCTAATGGTGTTAACCAGGTATGTACTATGTAGTAATTAAAATCATTACGCATTCAACATCATTATATTGTGACAAATTGATTTTCATGTATCATACTTATGTTGTTGATGTGTTAGTTTGTTACTTAAATTTAATTTTGACACTTTTTTGTGTTCTTGTGAATGTATTGTAACAGTTTCACCCTGGAGCTTGCGTGACACAAACTGATGCAGCCAAGAATGCGTGCCACGATAATCATAGAGTTTATTTCACACAAGGGTGCCCTAGCCGATTGGGCTTCTTAGCCGTGGTATTCCTTGGACTATACATCATTACATACTCTCCAGGAATGGGGACGGTACCATGGATCCTAAACTCCGAGATTTACCCATTAAGGTACCGAGGAATATGTAGTGGCATAGGGGCCGTGACCTTATGGTCCGCGAATCTTATAGTTAGTGAGACATTCTTGACACTGACGGATGCCTTAGGGACCGAGGGGACTTTCCTCTTGTACGCCGGTTTCTCTACTATTGGCCTTGTTCTCATATTCTTCCTTGTACCGGAGACTAAAGGGCTGCCTATCGAGGAAATCGAAAAAATGTTGGAGAAGGGTTATCGTCCTAGCATTTTGGGTAGGAATAAGAATGACAAGAACACCGTACGAGATCTTGAGAATGTTTGATCATCACTTGTTCATGTCAATAGAATAAAATTTGGTGTTTTTATTCTTTTGGGAGATAGAGTGAGGGGGTTGGAGATTCGTAGTATGAATTTTAATATTCTAGCTTAGATTGTTTGCAATCAAGACAATTAATTAGGATTGTTTGAGTAATTAGTATTTCGCCTTTTCATGGAATGCTAAGTTTGGTTATAATAGCTATTAATAGTGATATTAGTTGTACATAGAAGGGAGAGGGGGATAATGAGAATTTCTAATTAATAATGAGAATTTTATTTGCAAATCTTCTGTTTATCTTACACTTGTTGATGATGTTGTTGACCTGTGGAAATTGTGTACGTATTTGTCTATTATATCAACTAGCATAATGCCCGTGCGATGCACGGTTTATAAATTAAATTATAAAACCCGTAGGAAAAATAAAAATAAAAACAAAGGTAGTTCAATTACTAATAAAGGACTTGATTACTAATTATGGTCAATAAAAAAATAATTAAAGGGACGTGATTTGAATAGTATTTTATGTTATTTGAATTTCTTTTAATTTTTTATAATGTTATTTTATTAATTGAAAAGTAATTGAATAATACTCCACATAACTATATAAGAGAAATGGACTAATTCATTTATATCTCCCGTTGAGAAAAAACTTAAATTTTCTTATCATACCATCCACATCAGTTGCTACAATCAATCTAATATATACATGTTTTATTTACCCGTTGCACTCACCAAATCTATAGACACAATAATAACCTTATATCTGACCTACCAGTACATATATTTTCCTAAGTTAAGCATTGTGCCAAAACTATATATTATATAATAGTCATATAACCAACAGCTGATTAAATACTCCATACAACACAAATACTTAGTATAGGTATGGTCATATGGATACAAATAATTTTATATAAATAAAACGTACGGTGTATATATTAAGATTTATCCCTACCTGAATTATAAAAAGGTTAACAAAACTCTTATAATAGTGCATGGACATTTACTTTTTTATATTATAAAAAAAATATGGAGGACCCGTGTTATAAAATATTATATTATATACATATACTTTTTTATATTATAAAAAAAATATTATATTATATACACATACTATTTTTACACGAAATATATTAATTTTCATACTATACGTAATTACATAGAATGCAAAGTAACGTACATGAAAATAGTATAATACCTACATTCCAATAATATAATTAGAACTTTAACAATGTGATTTATTCATAAGTAATAGCATTGTTAATACGAATATTACAATTTTAAACACGAGTAATAGTTATAATACATTTTATATCTATCCTTTCCCGTCAAATGTCTAATTCAATTTAAATTTTATTCTTCTTGTTTAGATTGGTTTTTGGTTCAATTTTTTTTACGTACATTGTAAAAGGCATTGTATAAAAAATGAAAGGCCTATTAAAATTAAATTTATGTTCAAGATTATATATTTTTTTTCCAAGACAACATTCCGGCTCAGCATTCAGTATTTGTTAAGGAGTACAACAAACGATAAAAGTAATTTTTATACTATTTTGTATCTTTATCAAAAACTTTTGTATTCATCTGATAACTTGTATTTAATTTAGGATAACTTTTATAATAGTTGCACAATATGTTACTGTACATCTGTTTTTTTTTATTTTTTTTTTAAATGTTTGTATTGATTTCATAATTGACCTCAAACTAAATTCTACGATTTTATTTAATTTTCATCAAAAAAAACAACATTAGCCTTACAAAATACGAAATATTTGTTTCCTTAATTATGCACTTTAATCATATTGCTTCAAATTAGTTATTATTCTTTAACTCTATAAATAAAGATTAGAAAGACGTTAAGGATTATTTGTAGTATTGGAAAGTATAAATTTTATTATTAAAAATTAAATCAATATTTATGTTAGGAAATCATGAAAATCTTATGCATGTATAGAAACTTGCTTTTATTGTTTAAAGTTGAACAAAAATAACTATGCTTGTATATGTAAACAGTAATTATATAGATATATTTTACACATAAGATAAGCCAATGAGAGAGTGACATTTGTTATCCTCACATTGAGGCGCTTGTCTTTTAGTATAATATATAGATAGATTTGGCTTTTATCTTAATTATAGATTGATGACCTAAAATTTACATGATCAATTGTTTAAAGTCCTTAACCCATTAAATATTTGGAAAAATTGCTGGGAATAATCCCACCTTTAGGGCGTCCGCGTAAAATAATCCCATCTTTGACATATTTTTAAATAATCCGACCTTTATACTCAACCCGCTCAGAATAGTCCCAACCGTTCATCTAACCTGTTATAACAAGTTACATGACACGTGACGGACTGTGATTAGTCAAAAAAAAAAAATTAAATAAAATAAAATTTTAAAAAAAGTTAGATTTTTTTAAAGAAAAAATAAAATTAAAAAAAAATAAAAAAAAACCGCCCACCACCCACCAACTGCCCAAGCCACCGCCGCTGCCTGAGCCCAAATCCCTGCCCGCGGCTTCGGCCACCTAGGCCCCTACCAGCGCCGGCGCCGGCGTCGCAACCGACCCCCTCCCCTGAAAATCCCTTTCCCGTCTGGATCCCAGCCCCCTCCCCGTCCCCTTGAACCAAGCACCTTCAATTTGAAACCGTCCCAATCCCGACCACCCACTTCCTCGGCCACGTTTTCGCTCCCCTCCCCTTCCAATGTCCTTTTTCGGCCTTCTCCTCCTCTCCTCAGTCAGATTTCGACCTTCACCACCCTTCCCAGGAGGTGACAGAATGCGTTAAGGGAGGGGCGGCGACAGGCGTGAGGGAAATGCGGTCTGGGCACGAAGGAGGCTGGCGGCTAGCGGCTGGTCTGGGTCGACGGTGGGGCGGAGAGGTGGCTGGTGTTGAGGCTAGGGCTGCTGGTGTGGGTTGTTTTGATTTTTAGTTATTTTAAGAAAGTTAGTTTAAATAAGTTAATTAATGTGAATTAGTAATAATTATTTTAAGACCAATAACGTTATGACACGTGTAGATTTGGCTTAATTAAAAAAATTACCTATTCAACCGGTTACAAGTCACTTGAGACTATTTTGAGCGGATTGAGTATAAAGGTTGGATAATTTAAAAATATGCCAAAGGTGGGATTATTTTTTGCGGACGCCCCAAAGGTGGGATTATTCCCAGCAATTTTTCCAAAATATTTTGAAGCATTGATATAATTTTTCAATGCCTCAGTTAGAGCCCAAGGCTCTAAGCCTTCATGGGTTCGAGCCCAGAATATGCAATAAATACTGCAAGTACTTTATCAATATAATGTTGGCCTAATAGTAAGGGACAAATTTACCGGCCAATTTAAACGAATTATCCTGTAAAATATTTCAAATCGATATGATTAAAAAATTTAAACGTAGATATATCATTGTGCATGTGGTTGAAGGTTTAAAGATTGAAGTAAATCACACTATTTTTGTACCACAGTTAATATCTATTTGTCCATAAAACTTTTTGTATCCTGACTAACCACTTTCAATTCGTTTCACAAATTTAGGACTTTTTAGGCTCCTTTTTGGTATTACACTCTTCATAATGAAGAAGCACTAATATACATATCCAATGAAGCACTTCCTATACCCGTTTTACGCATGGATTGTATATATAGACTCGTGGGATGAACAGCCCCAACAATCCTCGCCTCAGACCAAGGATCACAAACTCATGGCCAGAACATCAAGAGGGGACTTTTAATTTGACGCAAGGGCACCACATCATCTCTAGCACCGTCGCGTGCGACGAGACCCGCCACCTGACCACCCTTCATGAGACTTTCAATACAAGACACATTAATCTTTAATCGCAAGGTGTAGGGAATATTTCAAGTATTATGATAACCCCAAACTTGAACCCCACTGTGATCATACACTTAAGTACGGTGGCGTTCCAAAGGGAAAGACAAAGAGCAAAAAGAGTCGCCAACAAGTTTTAGGAACTTGTAAACCCAAAAGACAATCCAAAAGGACCATCAACTCCATAAGGTCTTGAACCAAACAGGGTTCGGGGATGAGGGTACGAATCCAATCTACAAAAGAAAGGACCCGCCCTATAAAATAGGCCTCTACTTTGTTCTGCTCGTATTCATGTGCGCTTTTCGAATAACATACAAACATCATATTAAACCTATCCTGTTTATCTATGTTGGTTGAATATTAATGCACAAATAAGACTATTATTGGCGATCACTTGAGTTAAAATCACATTAGCCTAAACCAAATTATTAATTATCTTATTAAGCGTGATTTCAAGTACAAATTCCCTTTAAACCTGCATAAAAGGCGTGATCAAGCAATAACAATAAAATAAATATCAAGCAACATAATAATAAACAATAATAAAGAACGATGATAGCATGATAAGGCACAATAAAGCTTAATAATAATAGCAAGATCCTAGGCATGATACTAACAAGATTAATAACAAACCCTAGCATGTCACTAAGCAATAATAAAGATCGAAACTTTAAACCTAACATGGTACTAACATGATATTAGAAAGAGTAAAGGCAATAAAAGGCACCCTAAACATGATAATAGAAAGCATAAAATAACATCCTAACATGATACTAGGAATTAAACAATAATAAACATGCAATCTACATTGTTAAATAAATAGGGAGTAAGCTAATCTACTTACTTTGAAGCCTCGTACCTCTTTCTAATAACAAAATACACAAGTTAGTAAACTTCAATGAAAATAATAAACAATAATTAAATAATCAAATTAAACAAAGTTTAGACTAGTTTTGGACCAAACCCTCAGAAATTATCAAACCTTGCACGTCTAGGGCGAAGGCAACTTCGAACTTGGCTAAGTAATTCTAAGTCTTGTGAATGCGGAATATTGTTTAAAAAGCTAGTTTAGAAAGAGAGAGAGAAAGAAAGCAAATATTGCTCAAGAGAGAAAAGAGAGAATTAAGGAAGAGTTAATGAGAATTGATGATTCTGAAAACAAGGATTCGGACCCTATTTATAATGAAAATAGTCCGGAAAAACATAGAATTTGATAAGGAATAAAACTACACGCTGTCGCCAGGAATCGACTCTGTCACGAGGCGACAGGGTCTATCGCGCGGCGACAGACTTGTCGTTTGGCGACAACCTGTATTAGCGCGTTTTCTTCACGCGGAATCCGATCTTTAATCAACTTGATCTACGGAATCCGTACAGAAGATAAAATATATTTTTAAGATAATAAAACGATATTTTACTCCAAAATAAAAGTTTATTTTAAAATAATTAATTACTAAATCTAATAGTATTAGAATCAAAAAGAACCTTCCAGAAACTTCTAGAAAATTATAATTAATCCTAATAATTTTAGGAATAATAATTAACATTGGGCCCTCCTCTAGATCATTGGGCCGTATTTAAATAATTAACCGGGCTAAGTTTAGTATATTGGCCATAACTTCCTCAATATTCATCGGAATTGGGCTTATAATATATCGTTGGAAAGGTCTTTTCGAACCCCATCCAACTACACTATTATTGGACCTTAATTATGGACCAAACTAAACTGGTTTGGCTATTTTCAAATAAATAAAGTTATTTTCAAAAACAGAGAGAGAAGAATTTTAATTAAAACTAAACCGCAACACTTAACTTTCAACCACTTTCACCTAATTCGATAATGGTTCAACGTGAAAGGCATTCATCACTGGGTTTGGTTTTGGGGAGACACAAATGGGTGTCTACAGAAGCCCCCACTTTGACTGAGTTTGGAGAAACTTTAAGTTTCGAAAAAACGAAAGTCAAAGTATCGATAGGGACGGAGAATGATTCAAAATGTTCTGCAATCTCAAATCATTCTTATAACGCCGATACCTGCAAACTAATCATTAGTTAAAACAGATAAAAGAGTTAAGAAACGCGTATCTTGCACCGTCGCGCACACGTCTCTGAAAGTAACCATTTTGCTGTTTCATTTGTTGTTTGCGACAACCTCCACAGTGCCTCGTGAACGCCATCATTGAAAATGACCGTATGTCGTCGTCTTCAATATTTTTTGGTGACAATCCTCCACAGTATTTCGGGAAAATAACTGTATGTCGTCATCTTCTAGGGTGTGGCAGTATGTCACCACGGCAGTGTATCGCCGCTATAGACAATCTCTTCTTTACTTTGAGGGACCGTCGAGGTTAACCTTGCTTCGCCATCTCCAAAATTTGTGACACTACCTTGCCACGGCCGTGCTTCGCCACTAGACAACTCCTTTCTATGTTGGGACATTGCCAAAGAATCATTCTGCTTTTTGACTCTTAATACATTGTTATTATCATTGCTTTTATATTTGTGCCAATACTTTGGTGCTTTTGCCTTTGTAAACCATTATTTCGGTGCATCTATTGAACCAATATTTCGGTGCCTTATTATGAGCCAATACTTAGGCGCTTTAAGCTAAGTGAGACGATCTTTCATCAAGTCGATCACTTAATGTATTTTGCGATCAAGCTGACTAAATCATGTCAATTTTGCTTAAAAGGGCTAACTGGCGTACCAAGGAACCCAAATTACTAAAACAGGCCCACAAAACCACAAGGAGGAGCCCAGTATTCTGTCGCTACTCCAACGCTGGCCAGAAACATCTGTCGCGAGCTTTCGCTCCTGTCGCCACGCGACAGAGTCTGTCGCCTCGCGACAATTCTGTCGCCTCGCGACAATTCTGTCGTTTGGCGACAGAATCGGGGTTTTAAACCCGTCTTCTTCTTCTTTCTCATTTCGCTGCTCTACTGCTCATTTTTCACGAAAACCTTCAAAATACTCGTTCTTGCTCATTTCTCAACCAAATTCGCTCAAACTTGTTGCAAATCGAAGCTTTTCTCATCTATTTTCCCGATCTATGTAAGTTTTGCTCAAACTCTACTCGGTTTTTGACGAATTATGCATTCTTGTTTGTGGATTTTCGAAAAGTTCTTGCTTAATTTGCTTTGTTCGTTGAATTTTATGCCTTGAATTTGTTTGATTATGCTTGTATATTACCTTGGGAGTATTTTGAGACTTGTTTGACTCAATTTGGTGAAGAAACGAACGATTCACCATTGTTGGACCTCTTAAGGTCGTAAAGGACAATGTGGGTCGTTCTTTGCATTTTTACTGCTCTTACTTGTACAATTCATCACAATATTCATCATATGTTTGCAAGAAATTGTTTATTTGCTTAAAAAATGCTTCCATGTTTGATTGAAATTTTTGCTCTGTTTTAGTACTACGTACTCTGTTTTGCGAACATAGTATCATGCGGCCTAGGCGAACCTTAGATACTGTAGAGCCTTAAATTTAATTACTTTTATATACTTTAGCATGGCTAGACGACGTGGTTCGGTTCTCGGTCAAGAGACACGCGTCGAGAGGACGAGCCCACCAGTGAGGGCGAGGACGTGCCCTCTACTTCCAGGCTGGGTCTCATGCCGGATTGGGACGAGCGCACCCTGTTTCACGCGCCGGTTCATCATCTGTCGGAGCGGATCCGACGAGGCCTTGCGAGTGGGAGGACCCGTAGCCATGGCTCGGGTAATTCCACCATCATTTCTCTGTACGACAACTTCATCAGCCGCGATGAGGGACTTCGTCGTCTTTGGGAGTCGTGCGGGTTGACTCCTCTGCTACAGGCCACCCGGGCCATGTTTTCATACGATGGGGGTAACCTCGTCGTCCGAGCTTTGGTGGAGTTCTTTTAGGACACCACCAACACCTTTCATTTTCCCTGGGGTGAGATGACAGTCACTCCAGCTGACTTCAGCCTCATTACGGGGCTAGAGTTCCAGTCTACTCCTCTGCCTTTCGACGCCGGTGTCACCGTCTATTCGCCGGAGGTTCTAGAGTTGTTGGGGCCGATCGTTATTCGGGCCCAGGCTGAGGCTCAGTCGGGACAGCTGAGTTCCCGATGCATTCGTCGCTGCACGCTGGCTGCAGCTTTTGAGGATGATGCGACCACCCAAGAGCAGCGGGTGCGCATCTTTGTGCTGATTCTGCTATCAGGGACGTTTTCCCCTGATCGAGGTAGTAGAGTACTTCTTTACTACCTGTCCACTGTTCGCGACCTTCACTTGGTTGGGACGTATGACTGGGCCAGCATGGCCTACGCGGACTTTCTACTGGGCTTGCGGCGCTCCTGTCGTCACAAGGCCCTGTCTGGAGAGGTAGCTCTTTCCAGCTTCTGGAGGGTCGTAGAGGTACATCTCCTTTCTTTTTTTAGGTTTTAATTCTAAATTTAGAAGCACAATTTTTACTGATTTCCATCTTTTCGTATAGATCTGGTTCTACGAGTATTTTCCCTCTCTTGCGCCTGCGAGGCCTTCTCCTCGCGTGCTCCCCGTCGCTGCCAGTTGGGGAGGCCGCAGAGGTCTGCCGGAGGTGCTGCGCCTTCGAGAGATGATCCTCTCGGTAGGTTTCTACAACTTATACTTCTTCTTTTATCGTCTTTTGGTGTTAGTGCCTTATTTAGTGATTTTTGCAGGAGCCTAGCCCGGTCTATCGACCTTGGGCTACTTTTCCTATCTCTGCGCTGGCGGCGCAGTACTCAGCCAAGCGTCATTACTTTCTAGGGACGTACGACGCGGTGGTCTACCTAGGGGAGAGGGTAGCCATCCAGCATTCCTCAGATACTTTCGTTGTTCCTGCTCCTCCACCTCGGCATATGTTCCACGATGCCTTGCAGCGGGATCGTGCAGGTGGGCCTACCCGGGGTACTCCTTGGAGGTCTTATGTTCTCCTCGAGCAGAGCTATGAGGAGGACTTGCTACCATTGCTAGCGCCGACTCCTGTCCTTTCAGAGGAGGCATCGGTATGCTTTCGTTCATTCGGTTTATTTTTCTTCAGGTAGCCCCCGAATATTTTTCTAACTTTTATTCTTAACAGGCTGGCCCTAGGGAGTTCATTCCTCCGCGGATGTCCATACGCTACCAGGGTATGTATGGGCCGATCGAGGAGCTTATTCCGCCAGCTCCAGAGGGGGAGCAGTTTGTGGAGCGGTCTATTCCTCGTCACCAGACTCGAGCAAGTAATTTTTCACATATTATCTTCATGTTTGCTTCGTAATTGTTATTGACTTAGTTTCTTTGACAGTTTTCTCGCGAGGTGGTGACGGCTATGGCTAGGTGCATAGACGCTTTTCGCAGCCAGCTTGTGAGGTTGCGGAACCGTGCTACCTGTCGTAGCAACGATGCCGAGGAGGTATTACTTTTTGCTTTTATCATTTTTGACTTTATTTTTTCATTTGCATTTGCTAAACTTTGATTTACTTTTGCAGGGGCAGCCTATTCCTTCTCCACGCACTCGGTCGAGACCCGAGCCTAGGAGGGAGACTACTAGGTCCGACTCGAGACGTCGCCGGACTACTTCTGGTGGTCGAGGTGGTCGTTCTGAGGCCGCCGCTGTAGAGGACTCGGCGTCATCACCTGAGGATGTTCCGACCGGGCCGACCGTTCGAGGTGGGATGGGTGGTGGGACATACGAGTTTGGCTCGTCGTCGCAGCAGCCTTTGCAGCCCCAGCCTCTTTCTGTCGGGTTTCAGGGTGAGGTTAGGTGGCCTGGTCCTGAGTTGCAGTTCGCGCCGCCTGGTGGTTCAGGGGATGATGATGGACATACTCCACGGAGTAGGACATTTTTCGATACATTTGGCATCCCTCGCGACCTGCGGCCTCCGGCGCCATAGTTGTACCTGTGTTTATATATATATTTTTTTTACTTTTGTAGGACTTTGTCTATTTTAGTCTTATGTACTAGACACTTGTATATATATATATGCACTTATTATTTATTAACACATTTTATTTACATGACTTATTATTTTATAACAAGTGTATTGTGCATGTGAGTGTGTGAGAAAGTGTAATTTTTGCGCAAAATTTCCGTCATTTTTAATATTAGTGGAGGGTACCGACTCTCTCCCCCGAAAAAAAGAAATGAAAAAATGAAGGAAAAAGGTATAATTACCAAAAATAAGCCTAAAATTAATTAAGCTTAATATAATATGATAATAATAATAATAATAATAATAATAATAATAATAATCATAAGGAATAAAAGAATACTAATAAGTCAAGTCAAAATTGAATTCAAGCACGTAAAAACACGGTTTCCTACGCGTAATAGGTGTCGTTGCGAAGGAATATACTGGCGCCACATAATTCCACCTGTCGCCACGCAACAGCCTTTGTCGCTTGGCGACAGACTCACTTTCCTATTTCCTTCATAAATTGAAGTCTGTCGTGAAGAAAAACTTATAAATAGACCCCGAATCATCCGTTTACTGCATAATTTAACCAGTTTATTAATTAATTAATTAACTAGGAATCATGCCTTTAGCTAAAAGAACTTTCTGTGGGTATATGAATGAGTGGTGTCGTCTTTTAACTGCTAAAGATAAAAAAGCATTAGATACTTCTCACATGGGGGGTATGTTTGGAATCAAGGGGGTGAGTCTTGACATTGATTTTATTCATTCTGCTATAGAGTATTGGGATATTGATACTCACTGTTTTAGATTTTTCCATGATGAAATATGCCCTTTACCGGAAGAATTTGGAGCCATTATAGGTTATTATTCTACAGATCTTGCGGTAATGCCTAGGATTAGTGAATATTATTATAAAGATTTTGAATGCTTTTTTGATCTACGGGGTACGGCCTTAAAACATATAGTTCATGGGAATGTAGTTGATTTGACAGAATTTGCACATTATTTTTATGACAATCCTAATCCTGATTTTCGCGTCCATAAGAGAAGGGCTTTTCTTTTTTGCATGTTTAACCAATTACTTTTAGTTAGTGGTAAGGATAATGAAGGTCAATCAATGATTATATTTGTTATAGAACAAGTTGAGTCTGGGAGAAATCCAATGCCGCTAATTGTTGGAGAGACTATGCTATGGTTGGATGCGTTAAGAAAGAATCCAAGAGCACCCTTTCGAGGTTCTCCAATTTTATTACAGGTATAAAATAATACCATTTTTAATTTACAGAAAACCAAAAATATTTTTACACAGTAATACTAATTAAATGCATATTTTACAGATATGGCTCATGGAGAGGTTAAAGCTTATTAATCCTCCTGACGATATACACACATATGTCCCAAATTGCATAGTCCGGCGAAAGAAACGATTTTTGAAGATAGGTCGCCGTGAATGGAGCAAGGTGTTTGCTGCCGGTGATTTTACCATAAGCTGGATCGTTCCTTGGTGGAAGATTGAGGTGATGGTTGGTTGTAATAACAAGCATACTGTCGTCTCCCGAGCTTGTCAAGATTAACTTTTTATTTTCCCTGTAGAGTTATAAGACAATATGGTCTCGCACAAACCATTCCTACAGGGGATCTCCGCCGTCCTTATGAATTTCCTGTGTCACAAGAGGTTGAGCGCTTTGACAAATATTGGAATGGTAGGCCCTTATGGGAGGTGATTACCCACAAGGATCCACCTTGTTTGTCAAACAAAGTGAAACAATGGCTTGATGGAAGATTCCAGAAATCCCGAGTCAAGATTGAGAAGACTGATGTGAAGGATCGTCTAGGTGACAAAAAGGTCCCTGTTAAGGAACGCCTAGGGGAAAGGAGCGAATTCAAAACTCTTATTATGCCAAGGAGGAAAAGTTCTCATAAAGATAAAGGAAAAAGAAAGGTTGACTCTACGAAAAAGGAAGTTAGGGTAGAGAAGAAACATGGGGTTTTAGCGGAGGGGGAAACTATCTATACTAAAATAGAGTGTAGGTCTTCTAATGGTTGTCTCCTAGCAAAGGTTATGGATCAAGAGGAAGAGAATGAAGACAAAAATTGGAAGAGAATCAAGAAAGAGAAAAAAGAATAGAGCATTGCTTTGCTTTTGATTTATTAGACAAAGTTAATTTGTTTTAGTTAATTTTCAGCTTTTATTTCATCAATAATGTAATTTCTTTATTAAATTATAAAATTCATCTTTTATTTCAATTAACTTTTAATTAAAGCAATAAGAAACAATTACAATGTTTATTTTTCGGAGAATTAATTCAAGTACGGGAGTCGAATAAATTTCCAAAATATACGAAATTTGTCCCGACACTGGCAGAAACCTGGCGCTGTCACCTAATTGACTGTCGCTGTGAATTTGGCTCTGTCACCTGGCGACGGAGTCTGTCTTCTGGCGCCAGTCTTGAAATTTTGCAGACATGTGTTTTTTACTTCGGGGATACAGAATTTGAAAAAATTAAAGTGGCCGCACCCTGTATGGGTTGCCTACGTATCCTTGTTTAAGGAATCAGGCCAAACGTAGCTCTCTTGAGTATTTTACTCAAGTACTTATGGGTAGTATTTCTTAAGTTGGTCAAGGTTTGTCATATTTGAAAACTCATTACCGTCCATGTCAGTTAATTTAGCCGCGCCTCCTGACAGGATTGTTTTGACAATATATGGTCCGGACCAATTAGGCCTAAATTTGCCTCTTGGGTCCAAAACATTTTTCCTTAATGCTTTTAATACCAAGTCACCAACCTTGATATTTCTAGTCTTGACCTTCTTATTGAAATGTCTAGCCATGCGGGTTTGATAACATTGAGTGTGATGTAGAGCTTCTAGTCGTTTTTCATCGAGTAGAATTAGCTCTTCATACCGTGCTCTAGTCCATTCGACTTCATCGAGTTTACTTTCTAACGCGATGCGTAGCGAAGGTATTTCTAACTCTACAGGTTGTACGGCATCCATTCCATATACTAAGTTGAATGGCGTATTTCCTGTTGATGTTCGGATTGACGTGCGATAACCCCACAGTGCGAAGTGAAGTTTGTCAGGCCAATCCTTATAATTTTCAGTCATTTTCTCAATGATTGTTTTTAAATTTTTATTAGCGGCCTCAACTACTCCATTTGCTTGAGGCCTATAAGGGGAAGAATGGTGATGTTGAATACCATACTTTTGTAGCAATTCTTCACATTCGGCTTGAAAGTGAGTTCCATTGTCACTTATCATTTCATGTGGGACTCCGTATCGACAAATTATGTTTCTTTCGATAAAGAGTGCTACATGTTTGGCAGTGAGTTTGGCATATGATTGTGCTTCCACCCACTTTGTGAAATAATCTATCGCGACTAATATGTATTCATGACCTCCTGTTCCGGGAGGTGTGATCTTTCCAATTATGTCTATTCCCCATGTAGAAAAAGGCCATGGTGAGGTGTAGGTGTAGAGGAGAGATGGTGGGATCTGTTGTAAATTTGCATAAATTTGACATTTGGGGCATCTTTTTACATATTGCTGACAATCTTTATTCATGGTAGTCCGGTAATATCCTTCTCGCATTATCTTTTGGACTAGCATTTTGCCATTAACATGTGTTCCACATATACCTTCGTGGACTATTCTCATAGCTCTTTGAGCATCCTTTTTGCCTACACATAATAGAGCTCGACCTTTAGGCACCCTTTTGTGTAGTTCATTTCTGATAACTTGTTATCAAACATGATTTTAGGGTACTTTTAGGGCTTGTTTCCGTGTCTTTATCCACTTACTTGCTCTATCTTACCTTATTTTTATGTAATTTTGTGTATTACGTGCTTCACGAGGTGTTCGTGTTTTTGATGCACTTTTCAGGTGAAAATGACGATGATCCGAGCACCTTTGGTGATGGAGCGACGAGTGCAAGGCAAGGGGAGCATCATGCGGGACCCACGAGGCAAGGAGGAAGCGTTTTGGAGTCGTTAGAGCCCCGAGGGAGGGCTGCACGGTCGTGCATGCCTTAGCACGGCCGTGCAGCACGGCCAAAACTGAAGGAGAGTTTCTGCCCCAGACAGCACAGACGTGCAGCATTCTGCACGGTCGTGCATAGTTTGGCACGGACGTGCAGATGTTGCACGGCCGTGCAGACTGGCCTGAGTCTGAAATCGAGCTACTGCCACCCTCTGCACGGACGTGCAGAATTTGGCACGTCCGTGCAGAGTCAGTTTTGCGACTTCTCTTGTTTTCTCCGTCCTTTCTTTTTGGGGGTCCTTTAAATAGCCCCTTTGGACGTTTTTGAAGGGGGTGGCCATTATTATTCCAGAAATCTATTTCTCTTAGTTGGTAGCTCAAAAATACTCCAAAAAACACTAGCTTGTAATTGTAGATTTTAGTTATTTGCTTGGAAATTTCAATCCAAATCTTTGTAGAACAAGTTCCACCATTGTTATTCAAGTTGAAGCTTCTAGTAACCATTTCTTACTCTTTCTCTTCCCTCTTTCTTGCTTTAATACTTGTTATTCTTCATTGTTAATTGTTATTTGCATGCTTAGATTGTTAATTTCTACTTAATTCCTAGTTTTAATTTGGTCATGAATTACTTGAAACACTTAATTGCTTTAATCTCCATGGATTGTGAGTAGTCTAATTTCTGGGGTTTGGGTGAACCCTCAATGTAGTCACCAATAGCTTGTTGCATGTATTAATTTGGTAATTGTGGGATGTTAATTAGTTGAGTTTAAGTGAATTAATTGTTAATTCTTGTAATTGGCCATTGCTTGAATTATTTATCTAGCTTTTTCAACGAAGGATCGAGAGATGAACTTGAGAGGGCTCCTTATGCTTAATTGACTTGATTTGCCATGAGAATAGGAACTTCTAGTCAAGGGAATTGTATGTTACCGTGATAATGCTTTAACACTTGTTTCTTGCCCATAATCACGAGAGTAGGTTATGTTCTTGATGTCAAGTACTCCCTCTAGCTTGAGAGAGTAGTAGGGTGCCTTAGGTAACTTCCCCTAATTTATCTCCCATTTTACCATTGCTATGTATGCTAATCGTTATTTGTGATGAAGTTGAGCGGTGTAACCCATATCCTAGATCTTCTTAATATCGTTAATCACCTCTTAGAATTAATTGATTTGAATTAGATCGGTGTGACATAATACCAATTCCAAAAACCCGACTTAATCTAGCTTGTTTAAACACTAACATTTGGTGGTTGATTCAACGCCTCTCATGGGTTCGACCCTTTCTTGCCCTTGCTACTAGTTTAGCAGGATCGAGTTAGGTCTATTATTTGATAGGTTGGCGACGCTCTATCAAGTTTTTGGCGCCGTTGCCGGGGAGGCAAAGTCACATTGAATAAGTTATTGTTGAATGAGTCTAGATATGTGTATATGTGCATAGTTTTCTTGTTTTATTTTTGTTTATGCGTGTTTACTTTGTGATAGTCATTGCTAACGCTTTCTTTAGCTTTGTTTGACTATGCATGACACGGAGGAGTAAGCAATCACCGCTTATCCCCGTAGATCCGGAGTTGAATAGGACTTTAAGGAACGTAAGAAGGCTCTTACAAGGCACGCCGGAGTTTTCATTAGCCTATACGGATTCCGAATCGGAGGATACATTGGAGATTGAAGAAGAGATGAATGAACAAAATCAACCACAACCGATTCTACAAGACTATGACCACCCCGATGCATTCCAACTTCGGAGTGGCTTACTTCTTCCCACCACCAATGCAAACAACTATGAGTTCTCTCCTCAACTCATAAGGATGATCCAAAGTGAACAATTCGGGGGGAGTGTAAATGAGTGCCCTCTAGCTCATTTAGACAATTTCCTTGAGTTGTGCACTACCATCAAGCAAAACAATCTCACGGAGGAATTCATTTGGATGCATATGTTCCGGTTTTCTCTTAGGGACAAGGCTAAATATTGGTTGAGGTCCGTGAAAGAAGGGTCCTTGACAACATGGGAAGAGGTTACAAAAGCCTTTCTTGGGAAGTATTGTCCACCCGAGAAGACCGCGGAATTGAGAAGGAAGATCACAAGCTTCACTCAAGAGGATGATGAAACCTTGGGTGAAGCATGGGAGAGATTCAAGGACTACAAGAGGAAGTGTCCACACCACGGATTGCCTTCATGGATGATTATTCAAAGCTTCTACGACGGTCTTACTCCTACTTCGAGGACCAACCTTGATAATGGAGCGGGAGGTAGCCTTAAAAAGCTACCGGTAGAAGAAGCCGAAAGTATGATTGAGGAAGTTGCTAGGCATTATGCCTACCGGTATGATCGAAGAGAGAACCAACCAAAGAAGAAGGGTATGTATGACTTGAGTGCAATAGATCTTATTGCCTCAAAATTTGATATGTTAGCTCACAAGCTAGACCAAGCGACATCTTCTTCCGGTCCCTCTACCTCTCAACAACAACCACAAGTTATGTCTTGTGAGACTTGTGGGGGTAACGATCACATGGCCTCATATTGCAACGCTACCACGGAGCAAGTTGCGGTCATGAACCAAAGGAATGACCAACCATTCAATCAAGGGTGGAAGCAAAACCAAGGGTGGAGACCATCCAACCAAAATCAATCCAACTATAACCATCCTCCTCAAAACAACTACAACCAACCCCCTCCACATCAAAATCAACAAGCCCCATACCGCCATCCTAACCAACAAAGGCAACAACAATTCAATCAACCACCTCCTCCACCTCAAAAGACTTCCCTTGAAACCGCTCTTGAATCTTTTATAAATCAACAAGGGAAGAGCAATGCCGAGATGAGCTCTAACATTCAACAACTTCAAGCGCATAATAAGATAATTGAGAGCCAATTGGCTCAAATTGCTCAACAAGTTGGGAGCTCCACCTCCAATGCTAGTGGTCACTTTCCAAGCTCAACGGTAGTGAACCCAAAGGAGCATATCAAGGCTATCACCTTGAGATCGGGGAGAGGGTATGAAGGCCCGGTTATGAGTGAAGATGAGCCACAAAAGAGAAATGAGGGAGTTGAAGTGAGAGATGAGGGTGACTTTGAGAATGAGGTTGTAGGAGTTGAGAGAAAAGAGAAAGAAAAGAGTGGTGAGGGAGCCACAAAGAGAGATGAGGGAGTTGAAGTTGAGGTTGAGAAGCCTCCCATGAGGGTGTACAAACCACCAATTCCTTTCCCTCATAGGTTGGTGGAGAAGAAGCTCAATGAGAAGTTTTCAAAGTTTCTTGAAGTTATGAGAGGACTTCAAGTAAACATCCCCTTTCTTCATGCTATGTCACAAATGCCTACCTATGCAAAATTTCTAAAGGATCTCTTATCCAACAAGAGTAGGCTTGAAGAGAGTGCAACCATCTCCCTTCCAATGGAGGTGAGTGCAATCATTCAAAACAAGCTTCCCCGAAAGCTTGGTGACCCGGGTAGCTATGCAATACCGGTGAAGATTGGTGATATGGAAGCTATGGATGCTTTGTGTGATCTTGGGGCAAGTGTAAGCTTGATGCCCCTTTCTATTGCAAGGAACTTGAAGGTTGGTGAGATGAAACCAACAAGGATGTCCATTCAACTAGCCGACCGCTCGGTTAGATTACCATTGGGAATTCTTGAAGATGTGCCGGTACAAGTTGGAAGAGTTTTTGTACCATGTGATTTCGTAGTAATGGAGATGGAAGAGGATGACAAGGTGCCTCTTATTTTGGGAAGACCATTTTTGAACACCGCGGGAGTGGTGATTGACATGAAACAAGGCAAGCTCACTTTGAATGTGGGAGATGAGAAAATTTCATTCTCATTCTCACAAGCTATGAAGAAGCCTTTGTATGAGGAAATCAATAGAACCGATACTCTTGAAAGAGACATAGGAGAATTGAAGAAAGTGAATGGTAGCAAGGATACTTTACAAGCAACCCTCACGGGAAACTTGTATGATGATGGTGAAGAAGCTAAAGGGTACAAGTTGTTGCTTGACCAACCTCTACATAGCAAGGCAAAGGAGTTTGAAGTACTTGAAGTGGAGGTAAAAGAGGAGAGTACTACGCCTCCTCCTAAGGTTGAACTTAAACCCCTTCCCCCTTTGCTTAAATATGCTTTTCTTGATGATAGTGAGACTTATCCCGTTATTGTCAATGCCAAGCTTGATGACACTTCTCTTGAGAAACTCCTAGTTGTATTGAGGGAGTATAGAAGTGTCATTGGTTATACAATTGATGACATTAAGGGGATAAGTCCCACAATATGCATGCATAAAATTTTACTTGATAATGAACATGCTTCCTCTATTGAGCATCAAAGAAGGCTCAACCCCAATATGAAAGAGGTTGTTAAAAAAGAGGTTTTGAAACTCCTTGAAGCGGGCATAATCTACCCTATTTCCGATAGTAAGTGGGTTAGCCCGGTTCAAGTAGTTCCAAAAAAAGGAGGCATGACCATTGTCAAGAATGATAAAGGTGAGACCATTTCTACAAGGTCGGTCACCGGGTGGAGAATGTGCATTGATTATAGAAAATTAAATAAATCCACCCGGAAAGACCACTTTCCACTCCCCTTTATTGATCAAATTTTGGAAAGACTAGCATCACATAGTCACTATTGTTTCTTGGATGGGTATTCGGGATTTTTCCAAATCCCAATCCTACCCGAGGATCAAGAAAAGACTACATTCACATGCCCTTTTGGTACCTTCGCTTATCGAAGGATGCCATTTGGATTATGTAATGCACCTTCTACATTTCAAAGGTGTATGATGTCTATTTTTTCCGACATGCTTGAATCATCAATTGAAGTATTCATGGATGACTTTTCGGTTTGTGGTTCATCTTTTGACATATGCCTTAAAAACTTGGTGAAAGTGCTGAAAAGATGTCAAGAGGTGAACCTTGTGCTTAATTGGGAAAAATGTCATTTTATGGTAGAAGAAGGTATTGTGTTGGGTCATGTTGTTTCTTGTAGGGGCATTGAGGTTGATCGTGCCAAAATTGAGGTCATTGAGCGCCTCCCTCCCCCCACTAATGTGAAGGGGGTAAGGAGCTTTCTTGGACACGCGGGTTTTTACCGCCGGTTCATAAAAGATTTTTCTAAAATCGCTAAGCCGCTCACTCGATTGTTGGTAAAAGATGCCCCTTTTGTGTTTACTAACGATTGTTTGCTAGCTTTTGATAGGTTGAAGGAAGCTTTGATCACGGCTCCTATCATTCAACCACCGAATTGGGAGCTCCCTTTTGAGCTCATGTGTGATGCTTCGGATTATGCCGTTGGAGCCGTCCTTGGGCAAAGAAAGGACAAGAAGCTTCATGCCATCTACTACACTAGCAAAACATTAGATGAAGCACAAAGGAACTACACAACAACCGAGAAAGAGTTTCTAGCCATTGTCCATGCTATTGAGAAGTTTAGATCTTATTTGGTGGGTTCCAAAGTCATAGTCTTCACCGACCATTCGGCTTTGAAGTACCTATTGTCCAAGAAAGATGCCAAGCCAAGGTTGATAAGGTGGGTCTTGCTCTTACAAGACTATGATATTGAGATTCGGGACAAGAAGGGTGCCGAAAATGTAGTAGCCGATCATCTTTCACGGCTACCGGTCTTTGATGAAGAACTTGGGGGTTTGCCAATTGATGATTCATTCCCGGATGATCAATTGTTTGCAATCATTCAAGCTCCGGCTCCTTGGTTTGCGGATATCGCAAACTATTTGTCTTGCTCTATACTCCCTCCCGACCTCACCTATCAACAAAAGAGGAAGTTCTTACATGATGTTCATCAATATTTTTGGGATGACCCCTTGCTCTTCAAACAAGGTGTTGATGGCCTTTTTAGAAGGTGTGTCCCCGATGATGAGATTCATGATGTTATTGCTATGTGTCACTCCTCACCTTGTGGAGGGCATATGAGTAGTAACAAGACATTGGCGAAAATTTTGCAATGTGGATTCTTTTGGCCCTCAATGTTCAAAGATGTTTGGGGGTTCGTTAAAGCTTGTGACCGGTGTCAAAGAACCGGTAATTTGACAAAGAGAAGTGAAATGCCATTGAACAATATTCTTGAGTTGGAAATTTTTGATGTATGGGGAATTGACTTTATGGGACCTTTCCCTTCTTCTTTTGGGAATAAATACATTTTAGTGGCCGTTGATTATGTGTCAAAGTGGGTGGAAGCGGTTGCATCTCCTACAAATGATGCTAAGGTAGTGGTCAAGTTGTTCAAAAAAGTCATTTTCCCAAGGTTTGGAGTGCCCCGCGCCGTCATAAGTGATGGGGGATCGCATTTTGCAAAGCGGTCTTTCAAGGCTCTTCTTGAAAAGTACGGTGTTAGGCACAAGGTGTCATTGGCTTACCACCCTCAAACAAGTGGTCAAGCCGAGATTTCAAATAGGGAGATCAAAGTGATCTTAGAGAAGACGGTAGATAGGTCAAGGAAGGATTGGTCATCAAAATTGGATGATGCTTTATGGGCCTACCGCACCGCCTTCAAAACTCCCATTGGCACCACCCCTTACAAGCTTGTCTATGGGAAGTCTTGCCATTTACCGGTGGAACTTGAACATCGTGCTCATTGGGCTATCAAAACCTTAAATTTTGATATCCAAGCCGCGGGTGAAAAAAGGATGCTCGACCTTCATGCCTTGGAAGAATTGAGGTTAGATGCATATAAGAGTGCAAAGATTTACAAGGAGAAAACCAAAGCATGGCATGACAAGCACATCAACAAAAGAGAGTTCAAGGAGGGTGACAAGGTCTTGTTGTTTAACTCCCGGTTGAAGTTGTTTCCGGGTAAGTTAAAATCAAGATGGAGTGGCCCTTTTACCGTCACAAAGGTTTTCCCCTATGGTGCCATTGAGATTTCCAATGAGAGAGGAGAACCATTCAAGGTTAATGGCCAAAGGTTGAAGGCATACTTTGATGGTTTTGTTCAAGAAGAAACAAAGGTAATTCATTTGGATGAATTTGATGTCCCTCATGGTTGATTTTGAAATATGGTCAAGCTAGTGACAATAAAAGAGCGCTTCCGGGAGGCAACCCGCGCATTTTTGAGAAAAATTGATGAATGAGAGAAGTAAGAAATAAATTAATGGGATTTGTTATGACGCATATTCACCAATTATGAACTCATAACAATATCCCTATTATTTTCTCTTCAAAAAAAAAAAAAAAAAAAAAAAAAAAAAAAAAAAAAAAAAAAAAAAAAAAAAAAAATCGTGAAGTGCAGGTCTGGAAGACTGCACGGGCGTGCGGAAGTTGGCACGTCCGTGCAGAACTGGAAAAATCGAGGAAAGTTTCTGCCTCCCTTTGCACGGACGTGCAGAATTTGGCACGTCCGTGCTTAGTCTTGCACGTCCGTGCCTGTTTCTGCACGTCCGTGCACGTCGAGGAAGAGGCATTTACGTGCAGTTTTGCACGGCTCAAAACAAAAAAAAAAAAAAAAAATCACTCTCTCTCCTCTCGCCTCTCTCTCTCTCTAACTCTTCTTCTTCCTCCCTTCAAACCTTCTCTAATCTCCTCAAAACTCCATCAAATCTTCAAATATTTCCACAAAAATTGAAAATCCTTCACTTTCTAACAACAACAACAACAAATTACTAACCTTTTCTACCTAAAACTCCCACAAATTCATCAAAACCCCATAAACCCTAACTTAAAAATCAAATTGGGGGTTTCTTGAATCTTCAAATTTTGGGCAAATTGGGTGTTCTAGGAGCTTCAATCAACAACAAGGAACGTTAGTGGAGTTCATTTGCGGGTTTTACACCCACGATTCATTGGGTATAATCTCTCCAACTCTCACTCTTTACTACTTGTTCTTAGTTGATTTTAGTTGATGTTTTTTGTTGTTTTTGGTTGAAATTGTTGATTTGGTGTGTTGATTT
Source organism: Chenopodium album (assembly GCF_948465745.1). NCBI lineage: Eukaryota > Viridiplantae > Streptophyta > Magnoliopsida > Caryophyllales > Amaranthaceae > Chenopodium > Chenopodium album. The sequence goes on along the minus strand of NC_137857.1, from coordinate 32,710,021 downwards.
GTGATTTTGAGCAAAAAAAAAAAAAAAAAAAAAAAAAAAAAAAAAAAAAAAAAAATTTTGTTGATTGGTTTTGGTTGTTCTTGTTTGGTGGTTGAGACTAATTGACCTTGTTGGTATTAATTGTTGTGGACTATTGTTTGGTTGATTTTAGGAGGTGTGACTTAGAGCCTTGGTTGTGTAAGTTGTGATTATTGTGTGCTTTGTGGACTTTGTTTGGATAATTTAATCAATCATGTCTAGGAGAAACCCTACCCGAAACACCTCAACTAGGCAACCTAGGCAACCTAGGCAATTAGAAGTTGGACAACCTAGCAATGTCCCACCCATGACAACTTCCCTTGGAATCCATTACCAAAAAAATGAACACCGCATTAAACATGAGTCAATAGTAACTAGGAAGTTAAAACCAACTAAGTTCTATGACGAAGGAATTGCGGAAAGATTAGGGGTTGAGAACGATGTGAAACAAATTTTCTACTCTACCGGTATCCCTTATTGGCTTGAAATGCATGCATTAACTTATAAAAGGCTCACCGTAGAATTTCTCTCATCCCTATACGTTCATCGGGATAACAACAATGCACCTAGGTACATGACCTTCCAGCTTATGGACCATGAGCACCGCATGACAATAGAACAAGTAAACCGTTGCTTTAGGTGGCCCGTAGGAAAAAGGTTTGGCCCTAAAGACAAGCCATCTAGGAATTACCAAGCCGGTAGTTTTTGGAGAAAAATTACCGGACTTTTTGTAAGAGACCCTAGATCGGACAAGGCCACAGCCATCATTCACCCCGCCTTTAGACTCGCCCATAGGCTCATTGCTAACACTATCTTCGCTAGAGGAGATAGCGCGGGAGTTGTGTCTAATCGCGAGTTGCTTTTTCTATGGCATCTTTGCGAGGGGGATGATAGACTAGACCTTGGCGCATGGTTGGTTGATCACTTAGAGGACGTGGCCAAGGGGAAGGGAGGGATAGCTATAGGAGGCATGATTACTTTTATTGCTACTTTTCTTGAGGTTGATTTTTCAGGTCTTGAGGCTCTCCCAGGTTCAACAAGGATCGATTTAGCCACAATCAAAAACATGCAATGGGTGGAGCAGGGTAGAGGAAACACACTCATTTGGTACGTGAGTGGTGCCCGATACGCCGACCTCCCAAATCCAATGAACACCGTCATCTACGACGCATCCAACTGGATCTTTGAGTCGGATTACAATTGGCAACCGGGTGGAGTAGATGACGAGGAGGAAGAAGAGGAAGGGGAGGAGCAACCTCAAGCCCAACATCATCAAGAACACCCCCATCAACCACATGGACAACATCAAGAGGAGCAACCACATCCTCACCATTTCCAAGGAGAGCAATCCTTCCAAGGGGCTTTCCAACAACAACAAGGATTCCAATTTGGAGAACCGGAAGTTGGTACAAGCTCGTTCTCCTACGAGCAATATTTCCACCAAATGAACACCAACTTCCAAATGATGAACACAAACTTTCAAAATCTCCAAACCGAGTTCGGGGAGGTGAGGAGGTCGAATGAAACAATGACTACGGCCTTCACCCAAATGAGGGAGAGTTTTGAAGGTCTTCGTGGGGACCTCGGAGAGTTCCGGAACGCCTATCGGCAATTCTACCCGGGAGGCTCAAGCCCCCACGATCCCAACCAATGAGGTACTCCTTCTTTGCCCCTCCTTATGATTTTCATGCTTAACATTGGGGACAATGTTAGTGATAGCTTGGGGGGGGGTTGTGATTTGGATATCTTGTGAGTTGGTTGTGCTCATTGGAACTTGTTGTGTTGGTTGTGATTTGGTTGTGTTGTTTTTGTTTGATTTGTTCCCTTGCTTGTTTCCCGTTAATCCAAACCCAAAAATCCAATCTTCCCATAAATCCAAATTTTTCTTCTCCTTTTTTTTAGTTTAATTTAGTTTCTATCTTCTCCTCTTTTAGTTTAATTTAACTCTTACTCTAATTTTGTATATATGCTAAAAAAATAATAATAAAAAAAATAAATAAATAAATAAATAAATAAAAAAAATGATGAAAAAGAAAAAAAATGCCCAAGAATGATTCCTATATGACGATACCTATGTGAATTACTTGCTTGATCGTTGAGTGATGAGTAAGATTTCCTTAAAAGAAAGTGTATGCAAGGGTTCGGTACATTTAGGAGTTTATTAAACTTGATTGCTTAGGTGCATGCTTGTAATTAAGTCGATGAATGTTCAATTGCACGGTTAGTTCATGAACTTGTCTAAGCACACTTGAAGTAGGATATGTTTCAGTTGGTTTGCGGTCCCTTGTGCCCTTGATTTGCCTCCACTCTTCCCAAAGCGAAGCTTCACTTGAGATTTAGTAGGTTATTGCTTGTTAAATAAGTGGTAAAATAAACCACTCTTTTATCCTCTAGTAATTATTAATTATTAAAAAAAAAAAAAAAAAAAAAAAAAAAAAAAAAAAAAAAAAATGCCGCTCAACAGTCAAAAAAGGCGGAGCAATAAATAAAGTTCAAAATTCAAGAACTTTATCAAAAAAAAACCATAAAAATTCTTTTTCTTTTGAGGTCAATTTGTGGACGCCTCCCACATTATGTATATATTTTAGTTCATCTTGTAAAAATCTCATAGTGGAGTTTAGTGGAAGGAGTTTGTTGGTGTATCTTGGGAGGTGGACTTGTACTCCACTATTTTATAACCGAAAATAAAAATGTGCCACGACTTGGGAGTGACTAAGTGTGTTCTAATGAACTAGTAAAAAGTTTAAGTTAGCGTCCCTTTGCAATCTTGTTTAGTTGCTTCTTGGTCTCTAACTCATGTGTACACTAGTATGATTTGATTTCCGCAAATTGCTCTCTTTTCTTGCTTGTGTTCACATCCCGATAGGTTGACTTGGGCTAAAAACTTTTGTTTTCTTTGGAAGCATGTTTTGATTGTAAATAGATATTTTGGTTGTTGGAGTTGTGGGTGTTTCTCTTTGGAAACCCTCACGAGAGATGAACTCGTCCTATTAGGCGACTTATAGGTTTAAACGGCTTCTCACTTTTGCTAAAAGTGATTGTTTGGATTAGTGTGCTTTTGCTTCCCGATTTTGGCATAGTCCTTGCTCTCACTCTTCGCTACAATTTAGTCCCTCTCCTATTTATTATTGTTAGTTTGCTCGAGGACGAGCAAGAGCTTAGCTTGGGGGGATTTGATAACTTGTTATCAAACATGATTTTAGGGTACTTTTAGGGCTTGTTTCCGTGTCTTTATCCACTTACTTGCTCTATCTTACCTTATTTTTATGTAATTTTGTGTATTACGTGCTTCACGAGGTGTTCGTGTTTTTGATGCACTTTTCAGGTGAAAATGACGATGATCCGAGCACCTTTGGTGATGGAGCGACGAGTGCAAGGCAAGGGGAGCATCATGCGGGACCCACGAGGCAAGGAGGAAGCGTTTTGGAGTCGTTAGAGCCCCGAGGGAGGGCTGCACGGTCGTGCATGCCTTAGCACGGCCGTGCAGCACGGCCAAAACTGAAGGAGAGTTTCTGCCCCAGACAGCACAGACGTGCAGCATTCTGCACGGTCGTGCATAGTTTGGCACGGACGTGCAGATGTTGCACGGCCGTGCAGACTGGCCTGAGTCTGAAATCGAGCTACTGCCACCCTCTGCACGGACGTGCAGAATTTGGCACGTCCGTGCAGAGTCAGTTTTGCGACTTCTCTTGTTTTCTCCGTCCTTTCTTTTTGGGGGTCCTTTAAATAGCCCCTTTGGACGTTTTTGAAGGGGGTGGCCATTATTATTCCAGAAATCTATTTCTCTTAGTTGGTAGCTCAAAAATACTCCAAAAAACACTAGCTTGTAATTGTAGATTTTAGTTATTTGCTTGGAAATTTCAATCCAAATCTTTGTAGAACAAGTTCCACCATTGTTATTCAAGTTGAAGCTTCTAGTAACCATTTCTTACTCTTTCTCTTCCCTCTTTCTTGCTTTAATACTTGTTATTCTTCATTGTTAATTGTTATTTGCATGCTTAGATTGTTAATTTCTACTTAATTCCTAGTTTTAATTTGGTCATGAATTACTTGAAACACTTAATTGCTTTAATCTCCATGGATTGTGAGTAGTCTAATTTCTGGGGTTTGGGTGAACCCTCAATGTAGTCACCAATAGCTTGTTGCATGTATTAATTTGGTAATTGTGGGATGTTAATTAGTTGAGTTTAAGTGAATTAATTGTTAATTCTTGTAATTGGCCATTGCTTGAATTATTTATCTAGCTTTTTCAACGAAGGATCGAGAGATGAACTTGAGAGGGCTCCTTATGCTTAATTGACTTGATTTGCCATGAGAATAGGAACTTCTAGTCAAGGGAATTGTATGTTACCGTGATAATGCTTTAACACTTGTTTCTTGCCCATAATCACGAGAGTAGGTTATGTTCTTGATGTCAAGTACTCCCTCTAGCTTGAGAGAGTAGTAGGGTGCCTTAGGTAACTTCCCCTAATTTATCTCCCATTTTACCATTGCTATGTATGCTAATCGTTATTTGTGATGAAGTTGAGCGGTGTAACCCATATCCTAGATCTTCTTAATATCGTTAATCACCTCTTAGAATTAATTGATTTGAATTAGATCGGTGTGACATAATACCAATTCCAAAAACCCGACTTAATCTAGCTTGTTTAAACACTAACATTTGGTGGTTGATTCAACGCCTCTCATGGGTTCGACCCTTTCTTGCCCTTGCTACTAGTTTAGCAGGATCGAGTTAGGTCTATTATTTGATAGGTTGGCGACGCTCTATCAATTTCCTATAAGTACAAACTGGGAAGCTAAAAGTCTTAGTGCTCTTTTCGCTCTTTTGTCAGCATGAAGAAGATATTCTCCTTTGGTGACATAATTTAATATATCTATGAACCATGGTTCTTCTTCATGTTCTTCTTCTTGGATCACTTCATCGTCTTCTATAGCTTGAATATATGCTGATTTATGCCTTTTTTCTATGATTAAAGGCATTTGCTCAATTTCCTTAGGAATTCTAACCATTGAGGCTAGTCTTGCTAAGGCGTCGGCGAATTGATTTTCCTCTCTAGGTAGGTAAGTGTATTCCACTTTTTCCAATTGATCAGTGAGAGTTTCCAAATATGTTTGGTAGGGAGCTAAGCTTTCACTCCTAACCTTCCATCTTTTTAAAATTTGATTAATGATTAAAGAAGAATCCCCAAATATCCGGAGTTTCTTTACGCCTAAGGCTAAAGCGGTTTCGAGGCCTACCACGCATGCTTCATATTCGGCTGCGTTGTTGGTGACGTCGAAATCTAATTTAATGGATATGGGAACATGTTCTTCTTTAGGTGATACTAGTAAGACTCCTACGCCGCATCCCTTTTGGTTTGAGGCTCCATCGAAATATAGAGTCCATGTATCATCCTCCGTCATCATTAAACTTTCATCTGGGAATTCATTCTCTTCCAAGGGTGTCGAATCTTCTATTGGGAAATCAGCTAGAAAATCCGAGACCACTGATCCTTTAATTGCCTTTTGAGGCATAAACCTTATATCAAATTGGGCCAAATTCACTACCCACCTTGAGATACGCCCGTTAAGTGTAGATCTTTCGAATAGGTATTTAAGGGGGTCCATTCGTAAGACTACGTAAACGGTATGCACAAGCATGTAATGTCTTAATTTAGTTGTGGCCCATACTAATGCGAGGCACAACTTTTCCAATGGCGTATAGCGTGTCTCATACTCGAGCATTTTCTTACTTAGATAGTAAATAGAATTTTCCTTACTTTCTACCTCTTGTGCAAGCATAGCTCCCATTGTTTACTTTGTGACGGTCAAGTATAACCTTAGGGGTATTCCAGGGAGTGCTGGAGCTAATACGGGAGGATTCGAGAGATAGGCTTTGATCTTTTCAAAGGCTTTTTGACACTCATCGTCCCATATAATTGGTACATTTTTCTTAAGCTTCTTGAATATTGGTTCGCATATCGTGGTTAGCTTGGATATGAACCTACTTATGTATTGCAACCGGCCAATGAATCCTCGAATTTGCTTTTCGGTTTTGGGCGGTGGCATGGACATGATTGCTTTGATTTTAGTGGGGTCTATCTCTATTCCTCTAGAGCTTATGACATATCCCAAGAGTTTTCCTGAGGTAACTCCAAAAGCACATTTGGAGGGGTTTAATCTCATGTTGTATTTTCTTAGCCTTTCAAAGAACTTTTTTAAGGCTATTGGGTGTCCTTGGCGGTCTTTTGATTTTACGATCATGTCATCCACATAGACCTCCACTTCTTTATGCATCATATCATGGAGTAGGGCAGTTGCTGCTCGTTGGTAAGTAGCACCCGCGTTTTTTAACCCGAACGGCATTACTGTGTAGCAATAAGTACCCCAAGGTGTTATGAATGTTGTCTTTTCCATGTCTTCTTCGGCCATGAGGATTTGGTTGTATCCTGCGTACCCATCCATAAACGAGAGAAGTGCATGGTTTGCTGTGTTATCTACCAAAATATCGATGTGTGGTAAAGGGAAGTCGTCCTTTGGACTTGCCTTATTTAGATCTCGATAGTCGACACACATTCGAACTCTACCATCTTTTTTCGGAACCGGGACGACATTGGCGACCCATTCGGGGTATTTAGATACCCTGATAAAACCTGCAGTTATTTGTTTTTGTACTTCTTCTTTTATTTTAAGAGCTACGTCGGGTTTCATTCGACGTAACTTTTGTTTTACAGGTTTCATTCCTGGAATTAATGGTATTGTGTGTTGAGCTATCTCTCTATTAATGCCTGGCATATCTTCGTATGACCAAGCGAATACATCAATGAATTCTTTAAGTCGATTAACTAAATCGGTTCTTTCTTCTTTACTTAGTGTTAGTCCGATTTTAACTTCTCTTTTAATGGTTGGATCTTTTGAGATATCAACCGTTTCTGTATCCTCAATTATTGGTGTCTTATTTTCAAGTGTTTCCATTGCTTTAATTATTTCTTTATCATTTTCATCATTAGTTAAGCAATGCTCGTCATCTTTATAAAGAAAAACAAGAAGAATACGGGGAAGAAGACATATTATTGAATTCAGAAATCATTACATCAAATAAAGAAATGCCCGTTGGGACTTGATTGCTAACTATCCTAGGAGTAGAAATAGGAGGCGAAGGTGCTACAACTAAAGGTTTAGAAGACTCGATAGGGGAAGACTCTAACTCAGACTCTGACTCAGACGATTCTTCGAACATTGGTCCTTGTCCTGTAGTTACTGAAATCTTCTTTCCATTTGTAGTGGTTATCTTTACCGTCTTGCGCCATCCACGCTCTTGATCTTCTATTGGGGTGATAAATTCCAAGGGATCAAAGCCTTCACTTTGGAGAACCGTTTGGATAAGTGAAGAATCATCCTCCACGTATTTTGGTTCATTCTTTTCTCTTCCAAAGAGGAGCCCCATAACATTAAAGTCAAAGCAAGGGGGTGTCTTCTCCTTATAAATTGGAGCTGGGATCTCGTCTAGGATGTAACAATCCAAAAAGATCTCGAACCCAGGTTGTCTTATGCCATTTACAACGAAGGGTTCAGGAAATTCATGACAAGGATAATCCTCTCCTTCTCTTATAAATTGTCCATTTAAGGTGAGAGGATATTGATTCATGGGTATCTCCCTTTTTTGTGTGCGGGCATTCCTTCGTGCTCTTGATTTTTCCCGGGCCCACTTAAGGTCTTCGTGAGTTGGTTCAAAACCAAGTCCGAAAGTATCCAATTTAGGGAGGCCAGGTAGTCCCATATGCTTGGCTATTCCTTTCTTCTTTCCTAGAGTCATTCCAGGAAAGTGGCCTTGCTTTCTTAGGATAGCATTCGTCGTCATGTTTGAGTGGAGGTCGTAATGAAGAGGGGTCCTTTCGTCTTCCTCTATTAAGGAGACCTCTTCGCTAAAGCCCCACAAATCCTCATCATTTTCATCATGTTCCACATTAATTAGTGGATTTTCTACTGTTTTGATTCTCATGGATGAAGCATCAATGGTAATTGGAATTCCTCCAACTATGGCCTTTACTTGTTGATGAAGAGATGAAGGGACGGCCTTTAAATCATGAAGCCAAGGGCGTCCCAATAGCAAGTTAAAGGATGCCTTGATATTCACTACTTGAAATGTGGTGGCATGCTCAATTGCACCCGCCGTTATATTCATGGTAATTGTCCCTAGTGCTTGACGGCGTGAATTATCATAAGCTCTTATGCCTTGGGTTGATGGGGATAAATCCTCATCTCTTATTCCTAACATTCTTGCGGTTCTAAGTGGGCACACATTAATTGCTGAACCATTGTCCACAAGAGTCATAGGAACGTTCATCTTTTTGCATATGACTGTGAGGTTTAGAGCTTTATTGTGTTTGTCACCTTCCGGTGGTAAGTCCTTATCCGAAAAGGTAACTAAATTGATTGGACTTGGAAGATCACTCGTGAGGAAGTTAGCAAGTCCCTCAGGAGTAGTGTCCGAATCTATGCCTACTTTAGCCAAAGCATCCATGACTGCAATTCTATGCTCTCGAGATGTGGCTAAGAGTTTTCATACGTTCATTTCCACTTTAGTCTTTTTTAACTGTTTGACAACATCGTTGTCTTCTATAATAGGCACAGGAATTTGCTGAATAGAAGGTATAGGTTGTGTTGAAATGGGAGGTTGTACTCTCCCGGACCTAGTGAGGACATCTATGGGCGAATCCTCCTCGTCCCAAATGTCACTTACTGGGTATATTGTTGATAGAGGAGTCTCTTCAATATCTTTAAGGTAAACATCCTCATCATCACTGTCCCATACTCCGTTAATCGTGGCATCTTGTGGAAGTTGAACCAATTTCTTTTCATCAATCAAACGTTGAACCAAGTCCTTGAACTTAAAGCAGTGTTCTATTGTATGTCCCCCTGATTGATGATATGAACAATAGTATTTGTCCATCCTTTTTAGTGACTCAAACGGTCTCGGTTCGAGAGGTTGAATTTTACCATTCTCGGAGAGCATTTTAAACATGTTTGCATACGACGTCCCAATTGGAGTATATTTTCTATTATTTTTCCTGGGAGTGTCAATCACTTGGAGAGAAAAAGGTTTCTTTTGCTTGGGTGGAGGTCTATTTTTAAGTAACTCATTTTTCTCTCTTATTGCCTCAAAGGTTTGTGATATCAATTTTTCCAATTCTGTCAATATTGATGTCAACGCCAATACTTCTTGCTTAGTTGCAGGTTCCTGGCCATGGAATTCGAGAGCATCTTTGAAAATTTCTTCTTCAATGGTCTCGATAGGTTCTATGAGGCTAGATGGGTCCACTTAATTTTCTTCGTCGGAAATAGCCAAGGAATCCGATAGCGGTGCGGTATTGATACTTGGTTTCTTGCTTGCAGGAGGCAATGGGAGCTTATTACTATCGATCAAGTCTTGAATGGCTTCCTTTAGCCTCCAACAATTTTCCGTAGGATGACCCCTTCCTTGGTGATATTTGCAATGTGCATTTGGGTTCCAGCTAGCCGTTCTCCTTTCGACAGGTGGGTCCCCAAATGGTCCAATAGGAGTTATAAGACCTTTTGCGTGTAAGCGGTCAAATGCGGTGTCATAACTCATACCAATAGGAGTATAATTCTTCCTAAATGGTTTCTTTTGTCCTTGATTATTGTTCATTGCCAAAACTTCATTTAGATTAAAGGTGCTAACATTATTTGAGTGGGTAGATTTGGATGAAGAAGGATTGTCGTTCTTCTTATTTTTCCAGCCACTACTCCCTTTAAACCTGCATAAAAGGCGTGATCAAGCAATAACAATAAAATAAATATCAAGCAACATAATAATAAACAATAATAAAGAACGATGATAGCATGATAAGGCACAATAAAGCTTAATAATAATAGCAAGATCCTAGGCATGATACTAACAAGATTAATAACAAACCCTAGCATGTCACTAAGCAATAATAAAGATCGAAACTTTAAACCTAACATGGTACTAACATGATATTAGAAAGAGTAAAGGCAATAAAAGGCACCCTAAACATGATAATAGAAAGCATAAAATAACATCCTAACATGATACTAGGAATTAAACAATAATAAACATGCAATCTACATTGTTAAATAAATAGGGAGTAAGCTAATCTACTTACTTTGAAGCCTCGTACCTCTTTCTAATAACAAAATACACAAGTTAGTAAACTTCAATGAAAATAATAAACAATAATTAAATAATCAAATTAAACAAAGTTTAGACTAGTTTTGGACCAAACCCTCAGAAATTATCAAACCTTGCACGTCTAGGGCGAAGGCAACTTCGAACTTGGCTAAGTAATTCTAAGTCTTGTGAATGCGGAATATTGTTTAAAAAGCTAGTTTAGAAAGAGAGAGAGAAAGAAAGCAAATATTGCTCAAGAGAGAAAAGAGAGAATTAAGGAAGAGTTAATGAGAATTGATGATTCTGAAAACAAGGATTCGGACCCTATTTATAATGAAAATAGTCCGGAAAAACATAGAATTTGATAAGGAATAAAACTACACGCTGTCGCCAGGAATCAACTCTGTCGCGACGCGACAATGTCTGTCGCGCGGCGACAGGGTCTGTCGCGCGGCGCGGCGACAGGGTCTGTCGCGCGGCGACAGACTTGTCGTTTGGCGACAACCTGTATTAGCGCGTTTTCTTCACGCGGAATCCGATCTTTAATCAACTTGATCTAAGGAATCCGTACAGAAGATAAAATATATTTTTAAGATAATAAAACGATATTTTACTCCAAATAAAAGTCTATTTTAAAATAATTAATTATTAAATTTAATAGTATTAGAATCAAAAAGAACCTTCCAGAAACTTCTAGAAAATTATAATTAATCCTAATAATTTTAGGAATAATAATTAACATTGGGCCCTCCTCTAGATCATTGGGCCGTATTTAAATAATTAACCGGGCCCAGTTTAGTATATTGGCCATAACTTCCTCAATATTCATCGGAATTGGGCTTATAATATATCGTTGGAAAGGTCTTTTCGAACCCCATCCAACTACACTATTATTGGACCTTAATTATGGACCAAACTAAACTGGTTTGGCTATTTTCAAATAAATAAAGTTATTTTCAAAAACAGAGAGAGAAGAATTTTAATTAAAACTAAACCGCAACACTTAACTTTCAACCACTTTCACCTAATTCGATAATGGTTCAACGTGAAAGGCATTCATCACTGGGTTTGGTTTTGGGGAGACACAAATGGGTGTCTACACAAGGTCACATGCTCAGTCGCTTACACCGAATCGCAACCACTTGCCCAAGATCATTTCATAGTCATGGCTCTGATACCACTTGGGCCACACACACACCCCATAACTCCATATCAATACAAAATTATTTGTTTTAGGCCTAACCTGCACGGATATATCTTTAGTTTTTCCCCAAAATACCTCATACTAATAGAGTATGCTTCCACAATAGGAAAATTCGTTCTTCCTTATTTTTTCCATGTAGGATTTAAGATGAACAACCCTAACAATTAAAAGTTACATCAAGGGTCTGTTCACATTTACAGAATTGAGCTGAACTGAATTGGACTGAGCTAAAATGAATATTTTATGAGAAAAGAAAATTGGGAGCTAAATTGAATTGAAACTGAACTAAACTGATTGGAGCTGAAGTGAACTGAACTGATTAGAGCTGAACTGAAATTAAGCTGAACTGAACGGGCCCCAAGACCTTTTAATGATACAAATATTAGTATCTGTAAGACTGTAACAAGACACGAGTACTCTAATGATATTATATAGTTTCATAATATTACACAAATATACCATTATACTTAGGGCATGTTCTCATTGACTAAACTCAGCTGAACTGAACTGAATTGAAATGAATATTTTATAAGAGAAGGAAATTAGGAGCAGAACTGAACTGAACTGAACTGAGCTAAACTGAACTGAACTGAATTTCAACGTAAGAGAACAGGCCCTTAGTACCTCTAAAAACACCACTCCAACATATTTTCACATATCAAGTATGTATCCAGAATGCATCACGATTTGACATCCCTCACAGTAATGAACGTGCCAAAACTCAAAATAAAAAATTAAGTAAAATGTAAAATTGGTTGATAAAGTACAAAAATCTCAACATCCATGGAAAACCGTTGAAAGGCTAAAGATCAAAGGAAATCACTTTTTTCAAAAAAAAAAAAAAAAAAAAAAAGGAAATCACTATCATATGAATCGTGGATTGAAATCGCATTTTTGCCTCCCATCATGTGAACTGCCCATGATCTTAGTGTCCCCCCTCACTTTCTTATTTACATCAACCTTCACTTTTTTTCTTCTTTATTTATTGGCTTTTTTATCCTTAGTGCAAATTGTACGATAATAAATACAACTACAACGAAATCTAACGTCTAATTATTTTACTATTCCAATTTCCATATTGTTTGTTTCAATTGCGTGATAAAGAGGTATCAAGCGCGTTTTATGATTAATCAATTATTGTTGCAAACACAAGGCTATGTTTAATAACATGTTTTAAGCGCATTAGGGCTTAAATGATGGAAGTGGTGAAAATTTAAAGTAATTAGAGTTGTATGGGAAGTGATAATTTGAATGATTTAAAATGTTGAAATGACTTGAATGGATATTTTACTTTGAAACAAAACTGTACAATTTGAGTAAATCAATTCTCAATTTCCCTTCCATTAAACTCGATCTTTTTATTGATTGCTTAAATAGCTACACGTAATTTACTGAAGATAAAACATACATATGGCTATAGAGCGAGGGTAGCATTTTTTTTTACTTGTCTAGGAGGCATTATCTACGGATAGGCCAGGCAGCACATAAGGATAAACCAAGGAGAAGCAAGGCAAGACAATGCATATGGCAAAGTTTTATGTCAAGTAGATTAGGTGGTTATGCTCACCATCTAATTTGCTGGGATCACCTAATGCCTACAATGAATGCAAAGGTTGTTTGTCGAGGTAATTAAAGTAGGATTGGAACCATAAGAAACTTATTCAAAAGAAATCCGTTATTGTATATTTGTATAGTATAATCCAAGTGGTAGAATTAGTTGCACTTATTATTGTTAATTGATTTAAGTTGTATAGTGAACTAATTCACTGGTAAACGGAAGAGAGGAAAGGCGATGAATCCCGCACCTAAGCAACGCAAACAACATGTATGCATTACATCAACAAGTACGTATAGTACTTCACTACTTCCGTTTTCCCAACAAAAGCAAATTCTAAAGTGGCAAACAAATTCAAGGCACAAACAATTCCAAAGCAAATTCTAAAGTGGCAAATTGAAGGTACAAACAATTCCAAAGCAAATCAAGGTACAAACAATTCTAAAGTAGATAAGATCATTATCATAGAAGCATGTGTTCGATCACGGCATATATAGAAAGTGGCAAGCAACAAACAGGCTTTGGTTTAACACTTTACATACTTTTGAGCTTCAAATAATAGGTATGACATACATAGATCCTCTAAAAAGTTGAGTTGGTTCCTTCACAATATTGATATTGTATGCACTAGTAATAAGGATTAGTAGGAAGTGTTGTATATGTAGCAAGTAACCAACACAAGGTAATAAGAGATGAATTCAAATGTAGGGTCAAGAGAAATTATATTACTATCTTCTAATTACTCCGATAATGTTTAAAAAATGTGGCCAATCTAACTAACTGGTTATGTTAAAAAATAATAATAATAATAATAATAATAATAATAATAATAATAATAATAATAAAATTCACGATACCAATAATTGTTTGTATATAAAGCTCTACACAGCACCCTTAATTAGATAGATGATACGTGGGATTATTTAGAATATTTCATATTCTCTTGATGAGTTTTCTAAATAAGATTAGCTCAGCTCAACCCATTAACGTCTCAAATCGAGCTTGAGCTTGAGTCAAACCTGCTTGAATCAAGTATTGATTGAGTATTGTCTCATTACATAAGCATTCCGGCCATATTGTACTATTGATCAATTACTAGCCACTCATATTAACCAACATAAGGGGGTACCCAAATCATTACTCAAAATATAATGATGCGTTGAAAAGAAAAGGTAATCCCACTTCTTATCACAAATCATCATGTAAAGGATAAAATGTTTGTAGTTAACACACAAAATCAAGAACAAAGCTATTAATACCGTTCACATACATATCATGTTTGGAAGTTGGAACTCTCAAACTTATTTATCATATGCTCCAAATAAACAAATGTTGCTTCCAATTAATTTCTTACATCTTTTCTACCTTTACTACCTACCTTTTTATCATATGCATATGCATGAACCAATATGGCCAAATGACATAAAGATTATTGAAACTAACTCATTACACGTGTTTGGCTTTGAGTTATTTAGAAGAATATCATAACTTGTGACATAGAACATTTTCAGTAGACGAAATATAGGAAATTATTAATCTATCTAATGTACTTACTAATTGTTAATGATGATGTATCTAGCTAGTAACCACACTTAGTTGTATATGTATGTACACTTACACAATTTTGTTGTATGTTTGTTTAGATAGTTTGATGGCTATTGTATAACTATTTACCAATTGCCTAGGGGAGATGGAGCGTAAGGCCATGAGATGTATGTCATGTTTTAATTTTTGGGCTGACAAATAAAATGAACGTTGATTATTTCTCCTAAAATTCTCTACTTTACCTTCATAGTATTCAATAGTTTTTGCAAATTATGGCGTGATCTTTAGTATAAGATCCTACAAACAATCCTTGGAACATATTAATCAATTGGTACATTCTAACTTAAGGAGAGTATAGTCTAAGAACTCATTAGGAATTAAATATATGAGCATCTAGAAGTTAAAGTTATACAATGAGTACAGTATTTATATAGATGTGCATTAATCAAGTTTACTTAAGAGTTTCGACAATACATAGTAGTTTGCAACCACATCAATGGTTTACATCTACCGCGCAATGAATCACTTACATTTTAGTGGTGTTAATTTGGTTTCATTTACAATTATTTCGACATGTGCTTAATTGGAAAGAGAAAGGGATGCAAAGGAGAAAAGTTGGAATACATCAAGATTGGAGGAAAAACAGCTAATTGTGAGTAATTCTCAGTCTCAAAGTTAATGAGACATTATTGACTCTAATAATACTCCATGTTATTAATTTGTACCCAGACATATATCGGTCAATAAAACTTAAATTCTATTTTTGCATTTAATAATAACCGTAAGGAAGTATTTTGGTGTCAAGTTGATACCTAGTAAGCAAAATTTAATAACAACAAACATTATTAGAGCCATTAAAGACTCAAGCTATTAGGTAGAGGCAAAGAATTTATCGTTTCATTTGTTGCTCCAAACTTCCAAACCCTAGGTTTTATTTTTTTTTTTTTTTTTTTTTTTGACACAAAATTCTAGCTAATTTATGGATTATATCCTAAGCAAATATGGTAATTTAAGATCCCCCCCAAAAAAAAAAAAAAATAAATAAAAAAAAAAAAATTTGTCAAGAATGGGATTCGAACCCATGCCCTTTCGGACCAGTACCTGAAACTGGCGCCTTAGACCAACTCGGCCATCTTGACTTTGTTGTTCAGTTTCTTCATAAATAAACTGACATTCTTACTTTCGGTCCAATTAGCTTCTACAATCAGGTCAATCACCATCACACCATGTGCAAGTGCAAGCATGTCATTCAATGGGCTGTTTTTGTTGGGTTAATTTGTCAATTGTTATACAAAGTGGACTAAACTTTTCATCATAAACTTATTACAAACATTACCCATAAATAGGCCCAATGGCCATAATCAAATGGTCATAAAACAAAAAAGCCTTTCATCATATATTCTTTGCTTGGTCACTAATTTTAATCCTATAGGCCTAACCGCCTATTGACCATAATCAAATTCCTAGTAATGATAGATTCTAATGAAGCCTTCACAGAAAATAGAGCTATCAAATCAGGTTTGCAATCAATACTCAATAGTGGGCTTAGGTCTAACTAGCTCATGTCATAATAGACAATGGTTTGTGTACATCATTGTATTAATACAATCAAATGTGTTAACAATGTAGCAATTTACTTCGATTTTTGTCACATTCCGGTCAAATTGAGTCATTTTTTAACAGCTCTAGTAGCATATGGCTAATAGAATCAAAGATGTCCACTAATCTTTCAAAGCTTTGATTAATTGTACGATTTGACAATATATTCATCAAGTTAATTGGAATATTGACAAGATAATATGCATAACACTTCTTAGGTTTGAAATCGTTCAATAAGTATTGTAACTCATATATTACCATATTTTATGCATAAGAATTGAACTTGTTTTTTAAAGAAAGAAAGATACAATGATACAAATAGGTTTGTCTTATCCCAAGACTAAAATCTAATCCATCAAAGTTAAGAAAATAGAAAAACTTACCGTCTAAAAAGGGTTTATTTGTTGATGCTTATGTCTTGTGACCAAGAGAAGTTTTATAATCTGTAACTCTATTATTATCTCTATACATATGTCTGAAACTTTTGAGACTAGATCTTGACTACGTCTATTAAAACTTTAGAAACTGAATTTTTTAAGAACATTCCGCGTAACCTTAAAATATCTATAATAGTAAAACTATCGGTCTTGATAAAAAAAAATATGGTCTGTGTTTAGACTTTAGATATTTGGCAAGGAGTATACATTGAACTTGTTTTAGTGTTTGTTAGCCATTACTCGTATAGTCGTATCACATGCTTTCTAGTTTCTACTTTCTACTTTCTACGATGTGAATAGCCAAATAGGTGGATTATAATAAAGAAAATGACAACCTTGTCCATAATTTTCACTAGATTAGTCTAAAGCTATTTGTTTTACATGAGGCTGATAAATAATGGGCTACTTTAAAATCAAAAATTAAACCCAGCCCAAAAAAAATTATCTCCCTTTTTTTCAAACTTCAAAACCACCTATTTTCTCCATCAACCTCTTTCTTGTAAAAAAATAAAATAAAATATTTAGGGCTATTCATCATCTTCTTCAACCTTCATCATCATATTCCAAGTTTTAATCTTTCTGGTTCTTTATCTTAATTTAATTTCTCCGAATTTCATATGTTTTTTTTTTTTTTTTAAATTTTCAATTTGAAAAAGGGGTTTTGAATTGAATTGTTTTTAAATTGAGCAGTTATTAAAATGGGAAGATTGTTTATAGAATCAGTTCCAGGTCCAAGGATATTCAAATGCAGCTGCTGTAAAGTTGACTCTGCATCTCCAGACGACATCGTTTCGAAGGACTTTCAGGGGCGTTTTGGTAAAGCTTATCTCTTCAGAAGTGTGTATGTATGCTTCTCTCTCTTTCTCTTCATTTTCCTTTATTTTTTTAGTATTTGTTCTGCTTCCGATTTTCTTGGAACTTTTATGTATTGCTTTTACGGCCCATTTAATACAGTAGGTGGTAATATATAGCGATAATGATAATGAATTTGTATTTATAAATTTATGGAATTGAATTAATTAGAATTGTAATGTTGATGATCATCCTATTCCCCAAAATGATTAAAAAATAAATTAATTAATGATGTTCTTGCATACCCTATGAAATGTTATGTTGTTGAATGGAAGTGTGTTAGTGTTGTAATTAGCTTGTTTGGAGAAGCTTTATTGAAGATTAAGTGAAGGTGAACCTGAATTTGATGAATGTTATGGTACTTGGATTCAAATTGTTAATAATATGATACTTGAATACATCAATAAAAATCTCCTGCTATTTTGTTAAGTCTGCATACTTTACTCATTCGGAGTGGATGTTAACTACCTTAGTTGGTCTAAGTTTTGAAAGGTGGGATGGAACCCCGTCTTCATAACTACCCTTTGTGGTTTCTTATACACCAATACATTCAATATACAAGCTGGGATAAGACATGCAAAGTAGGTTGCAAGTTGGAAATGGAAACTCGTGGCGTTAACAAGTTTGAGATATCCTTTCACTTCCGTTTAGTGAGATGGTTATCAAGATGAATTAGCATATACTGACTAGGTGGAATTATATAGAAAGATTATATGTAAGGACGATTATTAGGTGTGCTTTGTGCTTATCACTTTATCATGTTTTCATTTTACCTCAAGTACTTGTGTTAAGTCTTGTCAAATATGAGTGTGGACTCTTAATATTTTAATTTGGACCCAAAAAATGAAACTCTTCAGTCTTCACCATATAGTTGAATTTGACATTGGAACACTTCTACCTTAGTACGAAAAATTTAGGGCATATATATATGGATGCTTATGCTCTCACCACTGGTTGAAAAAATTTAAGAGTGGGTTAAAGAGACACCCTTGCAAGTTGCAACCCTCCTTGAAATGTTGTCATGTCATCTTATCAATGTAGATGCTTTATAGTCTTGATAAGCTTTACAAACTCAAATTGTGGTGACTTGTGCATCAGAACCAACACAAGGAAGCTCTGACAAAATTAGTCTGTATCAGATTTCATTGTCGTGTGTCCTAGTAAAATTGACTGATGTCCAACTGAAGTGTTTGCATCATTAAAGGTCATCCAATAAGAAGGGTCAGAAGACTAGATTTCCATTATGCTTATGCTCAGAGTTGCAAATTGGGTTCTCACCTTCTATAGGCAATACTATCTAATTCAGTTAACGCTGTTTTGTGTCAAACTTATTGAACTTATTTACTGAAACATTTCAGAGTTAATATCTGTCTTGGGCCTACTGAGGAACGACATCTTACAAGTGGATTGCACGCTGTCAGCGACATATATTGTAGCTCTTGCTTGCAAATACTCGGTTGGAAATATGTAAGTATCAGAGTGATCAATTTCTGCTCTTTCATGCACTAGCTATACAAGCAAACATTTTTTAATGTTTTGGCCAGTCCACTGCATGTGTTGTGCTCATATTTGCAGTAGCTTTAACTTGTATCTGTAGCTGTATACTACCATAAATTTGATAGCCTACTTAAACTTTATCTTTTTTACTTCATAGCATATCATACATTATATATCATACATTACATTATACATACATTTTATATATATATATATATATATGAAAGATCACAGCAGTTTGATGGATTAAATTGTTACTTTGTCCATTTTACTTTCTGTTTGATCCAATGTAGATGGTAAATAGCTTGAGATTTGCAACTCCTATGTTGTTTTAAAATTGAATTTTTTGATAAATAGATTGAGAATCTTTTGCTAGCAAACCATGATGTCATATATTCATGAGAGGTCTTGCTCCCACTTTCCATTCTATTTGTCAATACCAACTTCATGTGTTGATGCATTTGCTAAACATCACGCTCCTACAAACTGGTTTAATAAATATCCTTGAGATGACGATAAGATTGATTTTGCTGTGGTATCAGGGTTTTTACACTTCTTGTTCTAATTGTGCATATGCAAGCTAGAATGGCAGGTTTTGTCCTGACTAACTGATTAGATTTGATCGTCTTGGAGACAGACTTTTCTGTAGTTACTAACATTGACTAAGCTGTCCACCAAGTTCTAAACAATTGTATTATGAACTAAACATCAAGGAATTATTTATTTTCGGCCTTTCTATTCAATACATTTCGGAGATACAACTTTTACCGGCTCTGCTATGAGGTCATCAGTTGTTATATTACTGAGTTAGTTTATCAGGTGTATATTAATGTATCATTGATGTGAATGCAGGAGAAGGCATATGAAGAGAGCCAAAAGTATAAGGAAGGGATGTACATTCTAGAGAAATATAGAATGCTGAAGGTTGGCTGGTAATGCTTTCAAGCACTTTCATGCAGTGCTGTAGTATAGATTAGTCTTGTGATTCTTCACACTTTAGAACATCAAGCTTGATTTATGATGCATCATTTTAGATACTGCGTTATACAAAGTATTTTAGCTTGGTTGTGAGCCAAATTATTAGGAGCTTGAAAATTTATAATGTTTTGTTTTCGTCACCAAATAGCAGGATGTACAGTTTGAAAAAGATTTGATAGTTGTCAAAAGTCTCGTATTTGTCTTTACTCTTTCAATTATACTCCCCATTTCCCCAAAGTGTTAGTATTATTCGTTCACATGCAAAGGAATTGGGGACATTGCCTATCCTTTTCGATTATGCTTGAATTTAATCCAAGAATATATTACGGAGGATACAATAGTTTGATACTACTTCCTATATAAGATTGAAGGCTAGAGCAGTTAGCTAGCTCTTTGACTTATAAACCGGAGATCTTGGGTCCATTTGAATGTCAATTATGTCCCTATTAAAAAAAAATTGTGGAAAAGTTTGTGTTAATGTATAAAACTTACTCCGTACATTGTATACTTTGCTCAAATACTAAATTTGTCTTAGTAAACTTATCATACTTGTATAACTAGTTTAAATCACAGTATCAATAAGGCGAATAGCTGAAGAATCTTGGTGGTGATGTTACTCCATCCTGACCACTTTACGTGCCCTATTTGGCTATTTGACCCTTACATTTTCTTATCAAATGGGATGAGGTGCTGATATTTACAAATTACAAGAGTATGCAATATGCATCATCTAAAAGTTTGTGCCTTTAATAAGTGATGTGGACCAGTAATTTTTTTCTATAAATTTTTATTGTTTCATGTTGAATGAATATGGACAAATACCAACAGAGCAAATGTCAAACAAACAAGTAGACATATTGCAAAAATTACAGTGATATGTGGGCCAGGTGGTCCAGCACTAAAGAGATTTGTGGGCCCACAGTCCACAGACATGAGGGTAAAATGGGCCTTGTCACAGTCCACCTCAAAGTAGTAAGCCTACTATGTGTCTTGTGTTATGTGGGGCCCCGGGTAAATTGACCCGGAATTGCATGATAATGATATGTGGAAAAAGGATCGTGTTTTTTTTGTAGCCATGAAACTAAGATAATGTATGCCCCAAATTTAAATATAACGGCTTCTTATTCACACAACTCTTCCCCTCCTTTTTTTGATTTTTAATAATTTTTTATATTTTTATTTAATAATAATCTTATTGTATTGTATTGCTCATTTTATGTGAAACGTCTCTTTGTCCCACTCCCACACTTCCTTCAATGTTCTTTCTATTCTTGTTATTGACCTTATTGTACTTGAGAGTTGAGATCCATCTAAGAATGTTACCCATATTCTTCAAAAAAAAAAAAAAAGAAGAATGTTACCCATGAAAATGCAAGTTAGGTCCTTTAGCTATAGTTATTGTACTCAAATCTCGAAAAGTAAAAATCATAATGAGATTGCACATTATGTAACTCACAAAATATGGTTAAAGGAGGGGATGCAAATAGTGTAAAAATCAAGGTAGGTTAAGTAAAAAAGAAAGGAGAATGTACGTAAAATAAATCATTTGAATTATGAGCTAGCAATTACCTTTATTGGTAAAATCTTAACAAGTTTGTTACTAAGGTTAGGGTTTGACATCCATTACTAATAGTTAGTGGTTTAGCCTCTACCATGCATGAAAAGCAATTCGCTTGTGATCATGTGGATAGCTTAGGCTAAAGATATCTATACCCCAATTTAGGTAACTGCACTTATCACTATTTTTTATTAGTAAAAATTTACTTTTAGTAAGGATTCTAAGGAATGCATGTGTTAAGTGCTTAAGGGTCTGTTCACATTTACTGAAGTGAGCTGATTTGAGCTGAACTGAACTTAACTTATTAGAGCTAAACTGAACTGAGTTGAAATGAATATTTTATGAGAGAAGGAAATTAGGAGCTGAGCTGAATTGAACTGAACTGAGTTGAAATGAATATTTTATGAGAGAAGGAAATTAGGAGCTGAGCTGAATTGAACTGAACTGAGTTGAAATGAATATTTTATGAGAGAAGGAAATTAGGAGCTGAGCTGAATTGAACTGAACTGATTGGAATTGAAGTGAATTGAACTGAAATTAAGCTGAAGTGAACAAACCCTAAATCTATTTATATTTGCTATACCTTGGGGACTATTTTGTTAGGTATGACATGAAAGAAATGATTAAAACATTTGTTTGGCAAAATACTTTTTTTTTACTAAAATGAGAAGTTTGTTTACTATACCGTACAGTTTGGCCAAATAACCTCTCAAATTAAGCTAACTTTACTAACAAATTTGGTTATATTCTTATCCCCACCAATATAATGGCCACCATATTTATTAAATCATGTGCAATCTGTTTATGTAAAGATGTCACGTTACATCATTTTGCACATACCAATATTTTTCATATACGAATTTAAGAAAATATGTTTACAAATATTATTAAACATTTAACTAACATATTAGGTTCATCATTTAGTTTTTAATCTAATCTTCAACTAATTTTATCAAAGAATTGAAATTTTCACAAAAAAATAATAGGTAAAATTCATTTAACTATATTCCTTGCTTGAAATTATTTTTAAAACCACATACTGAAAAAAAAAAAAAGTGTTAATAGTATGAACAGAATAATTCCCAAAAATAATGCAAGGAACTTAGAATCTTGTGTTGATGAAAAGGGTATAATTAGTTGGCATTTGATCCAAAAACGTAAGCATGTTAGTGACTAATTCATTGCTTATCTCCATGTGAATGAGTAAGGGCATGTGTTTATGTCCCAAGATATGTGTGAAGGGACAACAATAATTCAGTCTTCTTTCCCCAAGAGATAGAAAGTGAGAAGAGAAATTGTAACAATTCCCATATAAATATGATGAATTGATGATAATATAAATCATGTTGGTTATAGAAAAACTAATATTTCTTCCGTTCAAAATTAATATAATAGTCTAACATAAATTTATATTGTTTATACTTTTAATGTTGAAGAAGAAATTTGTAAACATTTCTCATTACAATACTAATGTCTTTTGATTAGATATTTATGAGTATTTATCAATATTTATACGCTGATCTATATACATACTCCCTCCGTCCCCTTTTGATAGTCCCTTTTGAACAAATTTTAGTCCCAAAATGTTCAACCCATTTGCTTTTTCCAACAACCATAAATATTAAATTTTTACCAAACTTCCCTCCAATTTGCAACAATACTTGTGCAAATTTATATTTCCCATGTAAATTTTGTTTTCCCATGTACTTTTATTACTTTCTCTCTCTACTTTTTTGCATACCCAATGTCAATTTACTTTTTCAATGTACTTTAACTATTCTTATTTGTGTTTATTAATTCCCGTGAAAAAATGTCCATAAGGGACTATCAAAAGGGGACGGAGGTAGTATTACTAAAGTAATAAATAATAGACACTTGGCAAAATTATGCTATATATTTGGCACATGGAGAAACGAAAAATATATTCTTGTAACTTGAAATCTTTGAAATTCTTGTAAGTTTTTTTTAGATACTCAAATTAGTGATGAAGACTATGAAAAAATGAAAAATTATCCAAAGAAAATAAATTTATATAAAAAAAAACAAGTGCAATGAATAATATTTCAACTTGGGGAAGTTAAATACATGTTACAGTTATAACCGTCCATATAAGACACTTGACATGAAGCATGATCCTACGAACTTTTTCACCGCAAATCTTTAAAAAATCTTCCAAGACTTGTTCTTTGCAATAAGCTCGCTTAAGATATGAGATAGTCATGAATATTTGAAATTTAAGAACAAAGTTTTAACAAACATAAGATCAAATTCATTTGTAAACAAATATGGGGCTTGGCTATAGTCAAAAACTAGTTTTTCAAATACGTCACCACTTGAATAAACTGATAGCCGGAGAAGATATTGAGAATATACGTTGTAATTTTGTATATGACAACTACGGAAATATTATAAAAAGACCTTTTAATTTTTTTATTTTGGAAAAACAATAAAAGATGATTAAATCGACGGAATTTATGACATGAACCATAAAACATTCAGCTTAATCCAACACAGACCCATCTAATAGCACAGCATAACAAAAGTATTAGACTATCTAAATGAAGTCACAAAAATTCTTTTGAACGGTATAAGCAGCTCACAAGCATTCTGAAGAGTTTAAACATTACAAACTCAACTAGACATTCACTACAGCAATTGAATACCTCATAAGAATATAAACAACTTGGCTGGAAAAACTATATGAGAGGAGAAGATCAGAAACACCCACTTCTTAGTTCTTTATGTACCCGCCGCATGTTGCAAGTGATGGATGTGATACTATGTGTACCCCGCGATTCAAATTTACAAATTCCAATGAACGAAGACAAAAAAAAAACAGGAAAAAAAAACCTAGATAAAATGACCAAGTAGTGTGTGCCGATCTTTGTTACTAATGTATTGTAAATCCAAGCAGCAACTCTGATCAATGCTACGACCCCCAAATTTCTACTTACTGAATTACAGAAAACGGTTCTTGCAGATTTTTGTTCACCTACAGAAACTTCGACATCCAATTGAATAATTTTCTCCTAGGCAGCAATCCCTGAAACTACACAACAAAAAACATAAGTTAGTACAAAGAGAATTGGCGTGAAATTTAAGCACAACAGCTCAGTTTATATATTTTAGGATATTAGATACAATTCAGCTAATCCTATCTTCTGTCTTCCCAAAAAACAAAAAGCTAATCCTATCTTCTTTCTGTCATTAGTAAAAGGATCAACAAGACTCACACACTTTACGTCTCTAATGAGACTCCAATAGATCAGTGATATTTAAGTGTAGTGCCATACAACGGTGGCATTTTGTGTAAATTTCTTAGCGATGTGTGTGGAAAAGGGGATGGGATTTAGGATGAACTAACCATTCAAACCGAGGAAATCCAATAAGTTCCTTTGGTACTTTAGATTATGTTAATGAAGAAGATTCCTTTGCGAGTGTACCAGTGACAAAATCTAAGGCATGTCAGCATTTGGCATCATGTCAATTACCCATATAAGTAAACTACAGATGATTCAATCAATCAATCAATCAATCAATCAAAGCCTTAATCCCAAAAGTGGGGTCGGCTAACATGAACCAAATTTGATTATTCCGTGTAGTCATCAACATAAATCTTTCTCCTCCATCCCTTACGATCCAAAACTTCATCCTCACGTAAATCCATGCACTTCATATCCTTCCTCACTCCTTCCAACCAAGTCATCTTTGGTCTCCCTCTTCCTCGTTTAATCCCTCCATGGTCCCACTCTTCCACTCTTCGCACCGGTGCACCCTCGGGTCTCCGTCTTACATGTCCAAACCAACGCAGACGATTTTCCCTTAATTTATCTACAGATGATTATAGAGTAGAAACAAAAGGGATTCTTGAACGATGGATTGAATGAAACATTAAAGCAACAAGTTCAGCACATTCAGCTAACTTTGTTTATAAGTTTTCTTAGTCTACAAGATTGTACCAGACAACTTAGTTCAAAATACATCTGACAATTAGGCCTTTGTGTCCACTCATTAACCAAAAACAGCAGGTAGTTAAGGCAAGGGTAGCCTATGGCACTGATATTGACAGATGACCACCAGCATTAAACTCTTCAAAGATAAGCAACCAAACATTCAGATCAACAGATACCAATAACCAAACTAGGCATCAAAAAAAACAAATGAATATCATATCTTAAATTTTGAAGATTTACGTTTTAGACCAACATCCACTTCAACAAACCAGGAACTCTGCTTAGTTAAGTCTTGAATCTTGATAATAGTCTACCATACCTCCTCACATAGCATCAAACCCAAGACAAGCCCCTGAGTCCTGACTAAAATCGAAGCCCCTAAATTGTGCATCTAAGAAGAGTAAGTTGTTGAAATTAATTGTATTTTCTTCACTTAGTAAATTTCATTAAAAGAGTGTTTCAGGTTATTTAGATAGAGAATAGCTTTTTCAGATAAAATTATCAATAGTAATGACATCTTTTAAAATAAATGAACTAATACAGCAAGGAGCCAAGGACTACACACATAGCTTATTATTTAACCACATATTGTACACTTGCCACTAGTGACTAAGCTAATTGGTTTTTAATGATTGCACTCCCTTTCTTTTTGCAATGATTCACAAATTATTGCTGAATCGGTGAATATTTGGAGCTCAAAATAAATAAATAAATAAATTGAAGGAAAAGTATGTTAATACCAAATTGAGAAGCAAAATCAATAAAAGAAGGGGAAAGACATGTCCAAATGGTTAAATTGTGTGTGTTAAGATGTCATAAAGAGAATAAGCTCTTACCTCTATGTTGCTATTGACAAATGCTATAACTACCAGCACAAACCAGCAGGATTATTGAGTGGAACATCTGAAACTGAATTTCCAAGTCCAAATTCAAATGAACCAGATCCCTTTAGTCCCAAAGATGGTAAAAGCAAGGATTGCTCATTCCCACCACCAAGGAAATCATCAAACTTAGCATCAAATCCACCATCTAATGAAGGAAAAGATGATACAGGTTGTGTCCTAGTTCTGATGTCTCTACCATACAATCCCATTGCTGATCCAAGATTGTTATCTTCCCGACCATAGCTAAGGCTAAGACCATTTGAGACAGAAGCACGCCCTCCACCTTGAACAGGAATGGCAGAAGTATTCCAAATGAAGTCACTATTCTTAAGAGCATCTGCCTCAATATCCCTAAAGTTCATAGAAGCATTGTTTCCCGTGATAGGAGTGTCAATGATGCTCCCATTTCCATTTCCCCACAAGCTCCAGGAAGATGAGCCAATGGTGGAAGCACTACCCCTGTTCACCCCATCAAACTCGGCAAAGCTGTCGTGTCTATTGATGTTGCCATTATGCAGTGCACTTAGACCTTGCTCGAAGTTCAACTTTGGAAAGAGATTTGCAGTTTCCCCAAAGCCTGGACTCATTCTTGGCTCATAATTCAATGCACTACCGTAACTAGAAGGGCTAAATGAAGGGAATCCACCTCGAGCAAAAGGCATGGGACTTTGGCGTTCATCAATTTTCACTCCATGTCCTCCAATCGGGCTTGGATTGTAGCCCTGTGTAAAGCCATTGAGGAAGCTATTAACTCTAGTAAGCCCACCACTACCAGCACCTAAAGGACTCCTAGTTGGCCCTGGCGATAGCTCTTTGGGAACAGCTCGTTTGACCTCAACCATTTTACCATTGAGTTCATGAAAGGTTTTCATCAGTGCTCTCTCAACTGCATCTTCTGAGTCAAAGGTTATGAATCCAAAGCCTCTTGGCCTTTGGGTGTTGTGATCATACATTACCACAACATCAGTGATGATCCCAAACTGATCAAAGTACCTTTTGAAGTCCCCTTCGGTCACAGTAGATGGTAAGCCCCCCACAAATATCTTCTTTGTGCGAGTAGGCACTGGCGATGCAGTAGGGCTGTTGTGGTTTCTGGTCAGAACATGCTGATCATCTCTAGGAACAGCCTTCTTTGCCTCAACCTGATCACATACAATATAAGGAACTGTTAAGTTAACATCCAAACTTCTCAATGTGTTTACACCTTAAATGTGTAATTCTGTTCACAAACTGATTGGCATGTTACAAGGAAGATGCTGACAAGTAAAGTATTGAAAAACAATGTGAAGTTATTAATCAGAAGCATCAAGCATAGATTACTTTGGCCACATTAAACATCATAAGGAGTCACAATCATGTTAAAACACTTCATACATGTATATTACAAAAGATATATCATCATCATTTGCCATTCTCCCTTAGTTTTATAGATTTCTTTCATTTTTAGCTTTATCGTCGATACAAAGATCAAAGATAACAAAAATGGCTATAATGAACTTACAAGTCTAGCTAAAAGTCATTCAATTGAGCAGCTATTAACTATGTGTGTGCCATTTAGATACAAACAATCAAATTATACCTCCACCATATATGCAAACAATCACAATTAGCACTTCCTATAACAAAAAGGCAACAATTATTAATATGAAGAGCATAAACCAAAAAAATAAAAGGAAGTACAATATGAGATGAGCAAACATCTTACAGTTCTACCATCTATCATATGCTTCTGCCTCACAACTCGCTCAGCAACAGCCGGGTCAGCATAGATAACAAAGCCGAACCCACGAGCACGGCCCGTTGCTCGATCCTTCATGATCACAGCCTCAACCACCTCACCAAATGTTTGAAAATACTCCCTCAGACGATCTTCATTAGTATCCCAAGAAATCCCACCAATGAAAAGCTTCCCTGGCTCCATCTTCCAATCTATCAATAATGTTCAACATCCAAAACAAAATCAAATATCCATACACTTAAAATTTCATAAAGCTTCTACATAATTCCACACAAATACATGTCCCAACCATATAATAAAACTATAATATAATCACCACAGGGTAAATAGCATATAAAACAACGGATCCAACACAACAAAAACAGCAACAATACGCTAAATCCATATCAATATATTATATCAAACAATCATATTATTATTAAAAAGTTCAGAATTATGGTTAAAATCAAATGGGTATTGCTTAAATCAATATAAAATCAACAGATCCTTCATGGGTAAGTGTTAGATCAATGATCAATCAAATCCATAATCTGGGATTTCAATAAAAACCCAGAAAAATTCAATCAAAACCCACGTAATCAAAGTTAAAAACTTTAAATTAGAAATGAAAATTTTGCAGAAATCAGTACCAGATTGTTAAATTTGTACGGGGTAAAACCCAATAAATATAAATTAATGGATCTAAGAGGAGGTTTAAAACAAGAACAAGAGAGAGATTAGGTCCTCCCCCCTTCTTCTTCTTCTTCTCTCCTCAACCCCCTCTTTTTTTTTTTTTTTTTTTTTTCCTTTGGTTTGAATTTATCGGTGTTCTTACAAATTCTGAAAGAGGAGAAAAAAATCTAATGGAAGAAAAAACAGAGGATTGAGAAAGAGAAGAAAGAGAGTATTATATGTAAAGAGAGCTTAAAAAAAAAAGGAGATAAAAATAATAAATGGGCAGAAATGGGGAGGAGAGAGAGAGAGAGGGGTAAGCTTTGGCTATCCTCTCGTGGAGAAGAGGAGACGAAGAAAGATGGTGACTTGCCAGTTTTTAAGTTGGATTTCAAAAGTTGAGTGTATGCCTCTTGCCCTCTTCTTTACCTTCTTTTTTTATTTTATCTATTTTTTTTTTTTTCAAAATTTTAAAATTTTGTTTGTAAATACAATATTAAAATATAGGAAAATTTGATTCTAATAATCCAACCTTTGCGTAGTCTAGTTTTATTAATCCCACCTTTTGATTATTCCACAATAATCCAAGCTTTGGGGGGTGTTTTAGATTATCAGGCCAAAGTGACTTGCTACCTGTTTCTCAGGTCATTTTTTTTTTTCATTTTATATTTTTTTGACAAAAAAAAATAATTAAAAAAAAAATTAAAACCCAGCCACCTACCTTCCCCGACCACCCTCTGCTGCCCCTCCCACTCTCTATTCCAATTTCCGACCACCCTACTCCCTCGCCGACCCTCCCCCTCCCCTCACCCCAAGCGCAGCTGCTGCCCCTCCTTCTCCCTTGTCCAATTTCCGACTACCTTCGAAGTTCACCCAATTCCCTAAAACACCGAAAACCTAGAAATCGAAAAAGGGCATCTTTTATTTGAGGGGGGGCGAGTTGATATTGCGGTGTCGAGAGTGGGTACATAGGCGACAGCCGGGAATTGGGAATGAAGAGAGAAATTGAGGACGATAAACGGAGGTTGGCGGTGTGTGGTCAGTCGTGGGTGGCTGGGTCGAGGGGATCGAAATTAATGGAGAGTGAAAGGAAAGAGAAAGGAAGGAAAGAGAAAGGAAGTAAGAAGGAAGGATAGGCTGCCGGAAATTATGGAGGAGGAAGGAAGTGGGGTGCTCGGCAATTGGAAGGACCGACTGTCGGTGGTCGGATTTTGCAGGGGACGGGTGGTGTCGTTCGTAGTGGTGGTCGGATTTTGCAGGGGAAGGAGTGGTGGTGACTGGTGTTCGGATTATGGAGGGGAGGGAGTGGTGGTGGTTGATTTTTGGAGGGGAAGCGGTGGTGGTAGTGCTGTCATGGTGGTTTGAAGGGAAGAAGGAGGTGGAAAAGGGGGAATTTTTCTTTTTTAAAAGTTTATTTTTTTAAAAAAAAAATAGTTATTGGACAAATGACAATCTGACACGTGGAAAGTGACCTGCGTCTTTAGGTTAAGTGACCTGCTTGGCCTAATAATCTAAGACACCCCCCAAAGCTTGGATTATTGTGGAATAATCAAAAGGTGGGATTAATAAAATAAGAATATGCAAAGGTTGGATTATTAAAATCAAATTTTCCTAAAATATAAAACAAATATAAATACCAAAAAAAAAAAAAAAAAAAAAACTCTCACCTTACCTTGAGTCCTTGACAATCAAGGTTATCAATAATGAGTGAAGTCCTGAAGTGTGGAGGTAAAATAGTGATATGACCTAAACTTTGAAATACGGAGAATGTAATTTAATTTTCTTATAATACGATATTTTATTATATAGTGAATAAGCCTCTCTTATTAACATAATTTTATGAGATTTTATGATTTGTGATTGTCAAAAATCCCCCCTCTCCCACCTAAATAAAATCAAACTCTGCATAAATGATTTGATAGATGTGGAGGTTCAAATATATACAATCTTGATTATTCGTAACAACTCCAAATATAGTATATAATATTTTCAAAGGATTCATTTCGTAAAAAAATATTTTATGAGATAAACGAGATTTATTTAATTGACACGACTAACAATTGTCATCATACACATGTTAAGAAACAAGTTGCTTGCTAACTAATGAGAAAAAACCTAGTAAAATAGGATATACATTAAAAGATAAAAGATGGGCCTTATAGGGTTCATATTAGCCCTAATTGTATGCATAAATGATAAGGAAGGAATCTTTTCATAATTCATGAGCAAATAAAAAGAAATTTCATTATATAAACTTCATATTTTGTATTTCTCTATTATTAGAAAACTTTAAATAAAATACACTACAGGTAACTAAGATACATAACCAAGCTCTCTCGAGATGCTACAAATATAACACAATTGTAAGCAATCCACACTTACTCGTGTCTCGTGCATACCCTTTAACGTGTTAGAGAATTTATCCATGAGTTCAAGTGCTCGTACTCCATTTGTTGAGCATTGTTGTACGTTACCTCATCTATTTGTCTTGTTAATAGTATTCGTAAATGAACAAATTAAAACTAGCTATTGTTTAACTTATTGTTATTTATGCAAAAATTTTATGATGAGCCTAAACTTATGCGGAGTACTTCATATTTCCTTCGTTCTCCTGATAATGCAACAATTACCATTTAAAGAAGTTTTACAAATATTGCAACATTACCATAGGTAGACATGCTTTTTCTTTATCTCTCTCCTCATCACATGAGCCCCTATCTTTATATTAGGGAACGGAGGAAGTATTAATTTATAAGTCAATCCTTAGGGTTGAGCTCAATTACACATTAGAGGATGAAGTAATTTTAAAAACGATCCAATCAATGAATCTCGGTCTTGTCAATGGCAAACCTAAATCTATCTTTTGATTGATAGAAATGGTCTTGACTTCTCGTACGAAATCATCTAAATGACAACTTCATTTGTTCAATGATTCTTAGGGCTTGTTCTCTTACGTTGAAATTCAGTTCAGTTCAGTTCAGCTGAGTTCAGTTCAGTTCAGCTCATTCAGTTCAGTTCAGTTCCTAATTTCTTTCTCTTATAAAATATTCATTTCAGTTCAGTTCAGTTCAGCTGAGTTCAATTTAGTTTAGTTCAGTTCAGTTCAATTCAGTTTAGTTCAGTTCAGTTCAGCTGAGTTCAGTCAATGAGAACAGGCCCTTAGTTAACGACATCGACATCAAATTAAAATAAAAATATAAACTTGGTCTTTAAGTACGCACGATTTCAACTCTAAACATTTCATGTTATCATTTTGAAACAAGATCTCTAGTATACATATAAAATGAGAATAAAAGAAACAAAATGACTATATATAGTATTTATTAAATGATAATACAATAAGGAAAAATACATAGAGAATGATTTGTTAATCAATTCTATTCATAGGGTTGCAATTGTTATCCATATAACAACCAATGCATCGCGCCATTGCCCTATCCAAACATTACTTTACTAATGGTAAAATACACATTATTTAAGATGAAAATATACCTTAATGTTGATTGGGTATAAACATGATATATGGTGAATCAATACCTTATTACTCATGTGATTATACATGTCTTAATTGTAAATAGACTACTTTTATAAAATTGATAAAACGCGGCACATATGACATATATATGTAAATATATTTGACTAGAATTATAAGAATAAAATGTGTATTATATTGTTTGGGGTGTTAAAAGGGGACTAATATACCCTTAATGTAAATAAGTGACATACTACTATCAAGATGTGAACATTTGAATTAATGAGCATTAGATCATAGTCTAGTAGTTAAGGCATCACCTTCGATTTTAGTACTCCATGGATTAATCCATACCTAGATAAGTCGGACACATACACTCGAACTCTTTTTATTTAGGAAATAATCAAATCAAAATTAGGCCCACTACTTGACCTTGAAAAAACTATTCGAAAATAATTTGTTCATTATTCCATCGTCTACTAGTAGAGGTACGTAGTAGCTAAAAACAAGGTTCCCTTCTTACTTTTAACAAGTTTTTGTCGTAGCTTTTATTCCCAGGCCACCAAATCACAGGATTCCCATAACTTAAGTCAGCTATCCATTGAATTGAAGATGCCAAATTATTTCGTTAATTAAAGTCCCTAGGGTTGATACCTTAAACTCGTGATCAAATTCTGCATATTTTTGTTTTCCGTTGAAGGGGTGATCAAATACTATTTACATCATTATTCTTGTGACTTTTTTTACATTAGTAATAATAATAGTGTGAATATCTTTCTTACGAGAGGATATAAGACAACGTGATAGTTATCTTTCATTTAAGAAAGCAACAAGTCCAACTCCATACGAGTCGTAATTAAAATACATCTTGTTTAGGCAAAATATAGTGAGGCATAAAAGTAGTTAATATAGTAATCGGCGGCCTGCTGCATAAGGTTGGTATTTGTACCAAAATTGACAACCTAATAATCACCTGGCAAAAAATTAGTGTTACACTTACATACTCCTATTCCTATATTTAATTAATGAAGACAACATAACATAACATGCTTTGTTTCCTTCATGTGGGAGCAAGGCATATAAATGATTTGCGTTGTCACTATACTAATCTCTTTATTTAATCTATCATTGTTTTAATGTAATATCTATTATGGATAGCTTTATACGTCAATACACCATTTTTGGGTCTTTATTTCAATGTTAATTCGGTAGACCATGTTCATCTCATATGATTTTGGATTAGTTTAATTAACTCTATTTGGATGAGATAGAACATGCAAAGTCAAATCAAGTTTAATTTTAATAATTATGTTATTTTTTACGTTATCAATGTTCTATCTATTCAACGGTAAATGATTAAAATGTCATCTATAAATTGCTATGTATCCAAGTCAATATTTAGCATCTTTTATATATTAAATGGATGTGTGTATGTGTAGAATACGAAGTATGACACTTATGACTTAAATGGATTGATTAGGTCTAATAAGCCGTAAGCCCGTAAACATAGAATGAAATCAAGGCAGGTTAATTATATCCAATTGGGTCAAATAAGTTCATTTCAACTAAAAAAACACACCCGTACAGGCGTACATTGAACATTCATGGAGTCATCATCGTAGTACATCCAAGAAGCTTGGGATATATGCAAGTTATATACAAATTAAATCATTAGATTCCTAAGAAGGTTCATATATTTAAGGATAGCTAATTATTGAGGTAAAAAATGAACTTTATTTAAATTAACTTTATAATCAATATTATATGATAATAAAATATTAACAAGGAAGAAAAAGGAGAAAGTGGTAGCAAGATGTGTGAATAGCACAGAAGGGATAACTTTGTGCCTCCACTTCCTGAAAGAGAATTTAAACAGCTAATTAAAATCCAATAAAAGATGTAAATTAAAATGTTTCCAATTAGCCCACTGTACCACATGTATGTATGTGTAATCAAATTATGCTGCCTTTACTTGCTAATCACCACAACATATATTATATTTTTCTAACCTAATATCTATTCTGATTCTTTAATTATTGGAGACTTCTTTTCTTTTTTTATAAATATAAACTAATTTAAAATATTATAAAGGCGGTTCCATTTTATGTAATATATTTGTTGAATTGACCTTTTCCTCAAAGCCTATTATATGTATACAGTACTACTGGCTTAATCTAATACGAAGTACTTTATACTTAATTTAATATAAGGATTTAATTAGATGCAATGTACCTATTTAGCTTTACCCTCTCATGTCAAATACTACTAATAAATTAATTACAGTTTTATCTGCCTGTGTCTTATTGTTTTGAACATGTGACTCATATTGCTATTTTGTTCTATAGCTCCCCTTTTTTTTAATCTAGAAGGAAACATGTTATAAGTTATAATAAAAAGACTACGAGCCTGTTCTGATTGACCGAACTGAACTGAACCGAACTGAAAATAATCTGAAAAAAACAGGCCCTACATGGTACACATAGCACGCACTACTTCCTGTAGTTTTTTTTGTTTTTGTTTTTTTCTATGTTCTACGTACTTGCATTTTGCACGATAAATCATTTGCCTTAATAAATTGAGATGACTTAATCAAACATAATTTGATGCTATTAAATTCATAGGTTTTGCAACTTTTATACTACGTATATGTGAAACATTTGTTGGAGAGGTGATCATTGAGCGGGGGCGGGCCGGGTTCGGGCCTGACCGAAGTTAAAAAAATATGTCCATTTCTCGCGTCGGGCCGAATTTTTTGTGCCCAAACCCACCCAAAATATTCGGGCCGTGCGGGCTTTTCGTGCCAATTTCTGCCCGGGCCTAAAAAATCAACTAAATATGCGTAAAAGTGTATTTTCAAACCCAAAAAAAAAATTTGGGCCGGAAAAACCCGTCCAAAATCGGGCCGGGCGGAGCTAACCTTGATCACCTCTAATTTGTTGTAACTTGTAAGAGATTATCAAGAATCCTTATTTAACATTTTTCCGTATACCAATATGATAATTTGGCCGATGGTTACCCATCAAGAGTCTTCAACATTTGGGTTTCATCTGTATTATGGTTAGAGTACAAGAGGTTACAACTTACTAGAGCTGTTAAACAGAACATTAGGCCATATATATATTAGGTAATGAATTTGTACGTACTTATCATATCTGACTAAGATTTGTTCCTTTACAGAGATAAGAATAATGTGGAAAAGGCAATTTAGGCATCTTTTTAAAATATGGGGCTAAACTTTAGGGATCAAATTCGCCTCATACAGAAAACACAAGGTTTTATTTTTATAGTACATCAATTTGTTAAGTAATATTTCATGAGTAGTTCACCCAAAGTATATACTAACTTTGATTAGAAAAAGTAAAGGCTCATAATTGAACTTTACGTAATTTCTAATTTTATAAAAATGGTGTTGAGTACTTAAGTTAAACTAGAGCCGCCTATAGTTTATTACTCGTATAGATCATGAATGTATATCTCGTTAGCCTATTAGCACAATTGTTATATATTAATACGATGATGCATGATTAATGCTACGCGCGCCATATGTATGTATAACTAATGAATAAGTTTTTAATGTAATGAGTGTGTTTATTACTCATTAAATTATCTCGATTGGTTTGGTTTGTCATTAAAATAAAGTTACCATGCATGTATATACTTATTAGTTAGTGTAATAGCTAGAGCAAATTAAATAACAAAAGTGTAGATCAATTGGTAACTCATTTGCACTGTACTCTAATTGATAGGTTGCAAGTTTTAAGTCTAAATATTCATATATTGACTAGCAACTACTCAACTAGTTCAAAGATCAATATAATATTGTCAACTAGGGAGTAGCCCGGGCGGTTGCCCCGGGTTGCTACTGTCGTAGACGTACAGTCGATAATTTTTTAAAGTCTTTTTAAAATTGTAGTTCATGGTCAAATTAAAATTGAATATTTTTTTAGTATTTTTTTCTTAATTAAACCTAGTTGTTTGCACTTATATTATTTTTTTTACATATTAATTACATACTTGATAATTGGTTAAGATGGTGAAATGGTTATTGTTGTTATACGAGGTCGAGGGTTCGATCCTTCTTATCCTTATGTTATTAAATTCAATAATGTTGGTTGTTTGAGTGATGAGGAATGCCTTTTAATTTATAGATATAGATAGGGGTGGTTGCTTCTTGCTTCAGTTTGATGCATTTAAGGACAAACAATCAATTTGATATTTTGGCAACTATGCCAAATTGCACAGCATAAAAATTGTTTTGGTGCAATATTTTCCAAATTTCTTAATGTACTAGGATTGTTATCTTTTTGAGTCAAGAATAACTTATAGCTTTGA
The DNA here is from genome assembly GCF_948465745.1 of Chenopodium album. NCBI lineage: Eukaryota > Viridiplantae > Streptophyta > Magnoliopsida > Caryophyllales > Amaranthaceae > Chenopodium > Chenopodium album. Next base: position 32,673,613 of record NC_137857.1, on the reverse strand, counting down.
ATTTGAGCTAGGAACTTTGAACAAAATCTGATATTGGAAGCGAACATAACATTTCCTTCACACAGGCTGATAAATATTTTTTTTTTTTTGCTTTGTTTTGTTATTATTTTTTTAAAATGTAAAAATAACATGCTCGTATTACGTATATTTGTAATCCAATATAATTAAAATATACTTTGTATCACTTTTAGGAGTTCTACCCACAATCAATACATTTTTGGTTGGATTTGATTCCAGTGTTTAGAAAACCAAACCAAAGCACAAATTTATATTTGTTTGAAACCTAAATCAAACCATGATTCTAAGAGCATCAACATTTATGGGGCTCCCTATAATTTCTCTCTCCTCGTCTCAATAGCTCACATCACTTTTCACTAATTTTATCACATACCTTTTCCATTTTACAATTTCATACCTACATTAACCTCTCCATCCATTAACTTTATCACATACTTTTTCCATTTTACAATTCCATACCTAAATTGAAAGTGACATTAGTACACTTTTGAGAGTCTCACCATTGGAAAATTAGACTTCACATGAATTGCTAGATTGAGAAGTGGGTTGGGTACTACCATTGAAGGTGAAATACAACTCATTTTGTATTTCAATACTCAAATTTGAGTCTCACCAATATCTAATAGGAGTACATGAATAGAAGGAATAGTTGTAAGTAGAAGGCTAGAAAGCCAATTCTTGAAAATTTTCAATTTTGTTTAAAATAAATTCTCAAAAATAACTATTTATCCCATTAAGGGCTTGTTCTCATTAACTGAAATGAACTGAACTAAACTGAACTGAACTTATTAGAACATTTTACGAGAGAAGGAAATTAGGAGCTGAACTGAATTGAAAATAATTGCATGACAACATGCCCTAATACTCCAATTACTATTAAAGATTATTGCTTTTTGCAAAGGATAATTCCGTACATTAACACATGTTCATTCTGATATCTTTGAAACTCCCTCAGTGTTTTTTAAGTGTTACAGTTTGACCGCCACATAATTTTAAGCAATTTAATTGACTTAAATAAAATAAGAGGTAAGTGGGGTAGTTGGAGTATTAAAAAAATTTAAAAGAATGATAGTGGAATAAAGATGTTTATTGAAAAGTAATGAATGTGAGAGGAAAGATATCCCTACCTTATAAAAAGTGGGAGAATACTCTTATGAATAGTGCATGGACATTAATTGAATCACCAAAATTGATTATTATTTGTGCTTATTTCAATATTCAAAGCATTTTTTAGACTCTCCATTTTTTTAAAAAATATATAATTATATGATGACTTGTTTAATTTATTTAATTCGTCTCATCAATAAGTACTTAAAAATTACTATGCAAATAGATATAATAAAATACCATGCAAATATGCATAAGACATAAAGATCCCCAATAATAATTCTCCTTAAAAGGCTAGCCATATGCGCGCATCGCGCGCGTAAGAATCCCTAGTAATAAAAAAAGTAGTGGTGGGTTTGGGTGGGGATCATGAAAGGAGAGAGATTTAATATTTTAATGTAGTTTTTTGCTAAAAAAAAGTGTAACACATACTCCCTCTGTGTTTTCTTAAGTGATACATATTCCATTTCCGGCCGTGTTTTTTTTAAGTGATACATTTCCTTTTTTGGCAAAACAATACATTAAAAATATTATGTCTCTCTCCTCTCATGGTCCCCACTCCCCACCCAAACCCACTACTACTTTTTTATTATATCTTTACTCTCACATATATTACTTTTCAATAAACTATTAACCCCACTATCTTTCTTTAACAATTTTTTAATACTCCACTACCCCAGTTACCTCTTATTTTATTTAAGTCAATTAAATTGCCTAAAACTATGTGCCGGTCAATATGTATCACTTAAAAAAAACACGGAGGGAGTATTAAAACACAACCATATTTTAAAAGTATAACACTTATTAAAACCCGGAGACATACGAAACTTGAACTATTTATTTAATGCTAACATAAAATGTCAATTGATTAATTTATCCAACCAATTTTGTTTCTCTCTCTCTTTTTTTTTTTATTTTTTTTAAGGGCTTTAGGTCTTGTTTGGAGGGAAAGAAAAGAAGAAACAAGGGAAAAAAAAAAGGACTTCTTAAACCCTGTTTCCTATCTAAATTTCGCAACTCACTCTCTCTCTAAAATCTCTCATCTTCAAACTCCATAACCATGTCTAAGCTCTAAGCTTAAAGCTCAGTTTCTCTCTCCTCTTCCCCAGAAATTTCTGGGGATGTTAAACTCTTTTCCTAAAATGAAATCCCTACTTTCCCCCAAAACTTTCTCTCTCCTACCTTCCACCCCCAAATCACCTTCCTTCCAATTCTATTTTCGGCGCCCTTTTTTCCTCCATAAAACCCCTAATTTTCTCTCTCCTCTTCCACCCTTTTCCCCAATGTCCCGTTCTCTTCGTTGTTACGCTTCCTCTTCTCGTCAAATACACCAACATCCTTCGCCGCCGCCGTCGTCTTGCGGTGAAATTCATGTTATTGTGGGCCCCATGTTCGCCGGAAAAACCACCTCCCTTCTTCGCCGCATCCAATCAGAGTGCACCAATGGCAGGTAATTTCCTGATTATTTTTTAGATATATTTTTTAAATTTTATATTTTATGCTTGAAATATTAATTAGGGATTTAGGGATTGATTTTGGTGCTAAAATTTCTGTCTTTATTATTTAAGACTTACGAAGTACTTCATCTTACGTTTTAGGGTTGCAATTTGTCTGATAAAATTTTTGTTGTTTGTACTTTTGTGAAGAAGTACTAGTATTATTAAATGTATGCTATTTTGCTATGTTATGTGAAATTGTGGAGTATAGTTTTTGTGGTCGAATATTGTTTTATTGTTATGAATATGGCTACCCTTGCCGCTTTGCGTAACTGTTACATTATCTCGACTCCACATAATTAAGGACTTTATCTAAATACTCTTTTGTATTAGTTGTATCTTTTTCACACTTGCGGAATCTATTCATAAAACAATACTACTTAATAAGCCACAACATTTGTTAGAGGTCGTTTTCGAGGAATTTGGGTTGGGGTATCATAGTTACCCTTGATAAACTACACAAATTTCAGGAACAAGTATGTTAATACGGCGTATGATAGTAAGTATTGCAGTACACATAGTAATATTAGTATGGAATTGTATGATCTAACTAGTACTCTAGATGTGCTTAATGTTTTGGAACACCCTGAAATAGAATTGTGTCCTATTAAAGTGTAACGGAGTGATACCGTTTTAGGATGGTGGAGATTTTTTTCTGGACATTCAAAAGCAATTTATGTAGCAATTCTTAGAGAAAAAATAATGTTGTTGCTATGTTTTATAGATGATGAGAGTATACAAAATAATGAATTGAACTCCATTCCATTAAAATCTTAGTTTATTAGCTTTTTAGCTGAAATTCCAGGAATTGTAGGAAGTTTTAGAAACAAATTTAGCTTGTTATAAGTGAGCATTGGAATTGGATTGTACTATGTACCACTTTTAGAAAGAAAAAAAAATAATCATTCTTTTGGGATGGCTTGGAAGAAAAATAGTGACATGTTCATCCAGGAACAGCCTACTCAGAATGCGGCAGCGTTGTTTTAGCATGTTGTCATCCTTAGTTGTTTAGGACACACCGAGATTGCTTTTTTGGCTGCTGGATATCGTTGTCACGGTTAGTGTCTCCCAGTTTTCAGGCTGCACAAGTCAAGAGATCTTCCCAAATGTTGGATAAAACATTGAAAGACCTATGTTATTCTGGAAGATTGATGGAAGCGATTGGGCTACTGTGCCGTTCTGAAGTAGTTGTGGACTGGCACACTTATGCTCTCTTGCTGCAAGAATGTATACATGGAGGGACATTTGAGTGGGGCAAAATAATTCATGCCCATATGGTGATTGTTGGGTTTACTCTCAATGAATACCTGAAGACCAAATTGTTGATTTTGTACTCTAAGGCAGGGAAGTTGGGGACTGCCTGCATTCTTTTTGATGAATTGCTAGAGAAGAGCTTAATCTCATGGAATGCAATGATTGCAGGGTATGTACAGAAAAGCATGGAAGATGTGGGATTGAGTCTTTATCACAAGATGAGACATTTTGGAGTGACTCCAGATCAATTTACCTTTTCATCTGTGTTTAGAGCATGTGCCTCATTGGCGATGCTAGAGCAGGGAAGGCAAGCCCATGGTGTCATGGTAAAATGTGGAATTGGGAAGAATGTTGTCGTTAATAGTGCTCTCATTGATATGTATTTCAAATGCAGCTGTTTAACTGATGGACATCAGGTGTTCATTAAGTCTTCCGATAGGAACGTAATCACTTGGACCGCCCTCATATCTGGATATGGACACAATGGAAAGACAGGTGAGGTTTTGGATCTTTTTGACCAAATGATAAAAGAAGGTATAAGACCTAATTATGTCACCTTCCTTGCTGTTCTTTCTGCTTGTAGCCATAGAGGTCTTGTTGATGAAGGTTGGAAGTATTTCTTACTAATGAAGAATGACTATGGAATCCAACCTCATAGAAAACATTATGCTGCTATAGTTGATCTTTTAGGACGTGCTGGGAGGTTAGAAGAGGCTTATAATTTTATTAATAGCTCACCATGTAAGGAAAACTCTGTGGTCTGGGGTTCTTTGCTTGGAGCGTGTCGACTTCATGGTAATGTTAAGCTGCTAAAATTATCAGCAATGAAATTCTTTGAGTTGGAACCTGAAAATGCTGGAAAATATGTTGTGTTATCCCATACTTTTGCCTCCCATGCAATGTGGGAAAATGTTGCTGAGGTTTGGGGTTTGATGAGGGACTTTGGGGTGAAAAAGGACCCTGGATATAGTAGAATTGAGCTCCAAAATGAAGTCCATTTCTTTTATAAGAGTGACAACACACACAAAGATACTAAAGATATTTACGAAATGCTGAAACTTTTGACTTGTGCACTAATGGACAGTGATTACATTCCTGACTTAAGTTTTGAGTAATTTTAGTCATACAACTGTCAAAGATTTTCAAGTCTCATATTTGGTGACATTATTAAAGGGTTGCTTTGCTGCTTGTATGTGAGCAATCTAAAACAGGTAAGCTTATTATCTTTTCTGACTTGTTTTGTATTTTTTGTCTATTTTTCATTTCAGCCATCTTACCAGAACCAAACTAATGACCTCTGAGTATGATTCATGTTTTCAAAGCAAATCACTTGAATGCAATGACTGACAACTTTTCTGTATCCTTAAAATATTTGGCAAGGAGTATAGGGATGGAACTTCAACTACTTACCCTAGATAAAATATGTTTTAAGAATGAGATATAAATTTGTTGAGCCTTTGGAACCTCCTCTACCAGTCTAGTCTACCCCGAAGGGTAGTCGAAGCATATTTTGTAGAGCACTAGAGCTGTATAAGAAGTGAAATTTTGGACCAATTGGGCTTAATGAATGTAATATTGCAGGGAGAAAAAGAATTAATATGTGAATGACAAATACTAATCTAAGCATCTAAGAAGTTGATAATTCTCTGAATATAAAGTTTTGATTGAATTAAATACCTTTTTCCTACTGAAATCTGAGCACCTAATCTTAGAATGGCATGGGCCACATGGCCTTACTGGTCAAATGCAACTAAGCTCGTTTAATTTTCTGCCCGTAGTTTTCATTGAGTTTGATATTATATTTTGCTGTTATGAAATTTCTTGCCTTGGATTTTTTAAGTTTTTCCACTCAGGATGAATAGAACACTAAAGTGCTCTTTTTCTGTTGTGTTATCTATGAAACAGGAATGTGGCTTTAATTAAATCAAACAAAGACACGAGATATGAACTCAATTCAATTGTCACTCATGATGGAGAAAAATTTCCATGCTTGGCTTTGCATGACTTGTCATCATTCAGACAGAAATTTGGCTCAACTGCTTATGATGAGGTTAGTAAATAATCTCTTTTGTGCATTTGGGTTTATCACTGGGAAATCGCAACCTAAAAATTAGTTTCTCTGCAAAAAAATTCTGACTATATATTTACATGCTCATTGTAGAAGCTTTAGGTTGCCAGTGAGGCAGTGATTTAGTGGGTTTGTAAATTTGTGCAGCATGTGCTAACCTATTTTTGCATATAATTTAATTTCCATGCTGACAACTCCTGACGGGTGTATCTGCAGCTAGATGTGATCGGTATTGATGAAGCTCAATTTTTCGAGGATCTATATGACTTCTGTCAGACAGCTGCTGATCATGATGGCAAGACCATTATAGTTGCCGGGCTAGATGGTGACTACTTGAGGTACTAATCTAATTATATCGTTGGCTATAGCATCTGGAACTCTGGATCCTAGTGTATAAATTAGGAGTGACTGTGAGGTTTCCTTGATTCATTACTCTACAGTCTACACCCGGGTTGCCTGTGCAATGTCATGTGCCCCTAATTCGATATGCTATACATGAATCAAGGCATATTTATATGGATATGCTTCATATCTAAATCTTAGGTGCATCAAGAATAATTATTTACTGCTTGATCTACTGTTTTTATCTGGAAAAATTTTACAGACACTACGAGTATTTTAGTGTGTCTGAAAAAGGTCACATTCACTATGATTTGAACTTGAAAATTTTACTTGTAGCTAATGTCAGTTCTGTTGCAGGAGGAGCTTTGGTTCTGTGCTCAGTATAATACCACTGGCAGACTCAGTGACAAAGCTCACTGCTAGATGTGAGCTGTGTGGCAAACCTGCCTCTTTCACATTGAGGAAAACTGATGAAAAACAGACTGAGCTGATTGGTGGAGCTGAAGTCTACATGCCTGTGTGCAGGCAGCACTTTGTTAGTGGGCAGGTTGTCATTGAAGCCGCAAGATCGTTCCTGCAACAAAAGGTTCAGTGTGGATAGCGAGGTTGTTAGGGGTTTTTAGGACCATATTATTTTTATTTCTGAACTATGGAGGAGTTTTTAGGACAATATATTAAATTTAGATCAAGGAATGCAAAATTCTACCCTTACCATGATTTTTGTAAAAAATTGCTAGAGTTTCTCAAACTGGCTTTTAAATCTGTTTTGATATCTTGAGAATTTTAGTTGTACCATTTAACATCTAAGTACATGTTCACAAAGTAGTGAATTGTTAGTATAATTAGTTTAGTGCTTGTAAGAATTGCACTTTAAGGGGTTAACCTGGTTCTTCTGATGGTCTCTTGTTAAGTGATCTTTAAATAATGCTGATAATTCTGTTTTGTATCCATCCTATCTAATTCAGTAATAACTTCTTTGTCACATTACTTGTAAATTAGTGGTTGAATATAATTGCTCTAATAGATGTGAATTGATTTTAATACAGTTACATCCATTTGGGATGGGATACAGTTAGTGGCTGAGAATGAAATGCCTCATAATAAATCATAGATATAGTATTGACCATACCTCTAATAAATGATGTATCCAGTATCCTGAAAATCTAATTTTATTTTATGCTAAAAGAATAATGCTTTATTGGTTAAAGTTTTAGGGTTGTATGACTACTTGTATCCAAGACTTTATCAAATCTCGTCCCAAAATTAAATTCTGTCTATATCCTTGAAAGAAACACAAAAGTTGAGATTTTTTTTTAACAAAACTATAACCTTGAAACTCAATAAGTTTGTTTGAGACTTTGAGTAAAGCGACCAAGTGTATCCATGTGTATTAAAGTCATTTACATGTATAAGAGCAATAGTATTCATTGGCATGCATGCTAGCCAGCCCCAATTAATTTTTATGATTGACGAATCATAAATCTTTATGGCATTATTGTAATAATAGGGAAAGTACTTGATGCCACATCATGAGCAAAGATAACGCCAACTTAACGATTTTTTCGCCGTTACTCCACCGACTACACCTCCAGTGAACTCCCTGCACTATAAAGCTTCTTGCTCTTCCTCCATTAAAGCTTCCCCGACCTCGAACACCATAGAAGCTTCCCCGACACCAACACCAATGAAGCTTCCCAGACCTCCACCCACCTTTCCTAGTCTTAAATGAAAACCCTATGAATGAAGGGTGAAATTAAGGGCATGGTCAACCCCACGGGTTAGGGGTGACCATGTCCTCCATTAAAGGTCCCTCAATTGTTCATCTTCAATTGTAACCAAGCTCATAAACTGAATTGATAGTTCTTATAATAATATAAATAAAATATAAAATTATCGATTTGAGCTTGATTTATAAATGGAACAACCTGAACATAACCTGACTCGATTTTGACCCATCCCGATTATGAACCGAACATACTTCACCCGAAAATGGTATGATTCGAATAGACATGACCCGAAATTGACCCAATCCGAACTCGCCTCGATACCTGACCCGAGTAATACTCGAAACCCGAATAGACCCAACCCGACCCGTACCCAAATGTTAATTACCCGACCCAGACCTGACCCAAACCCAAATAAGCCGTTTGTCAGGTCTAGGCCAAATTACCAAGAAAAAGATATAACATACTATAATCTTAAACCGGTGTCGTTTAACTAGTTTAGGAGCCTATTTTCAATTGTGTTGTTTCGTTTCCTTCACTCTCATTCTAGTGCTCTCTCTTCTCTCTTTGCTGCCTGGCGCTCAAACCGCCATATTTATTCCTTCAATTTATCTGCAAGGTACACTATTTTCTCTTTCCTAATTCCATTCATTTTCTTCCTATTTTTCTGGAAATTTTTTAGGTGTTATGTTAAGAAGACCAAAGATTAGAGCTTATGTGACCCAAAAGCTCCAATCTTTGTCTAAAAATCCCAGTTTTTCATTTTGTTCATCTGGGTCTCATTCTAATTCTCCTTCTTCTATTGATAATGATGATAATGTTAGTTGTAATGAATTAATTGTTAAGAACTTTAATCAAAATGGGCATTTTAATTCTGAAAATACTGATTGGGAGAAATTACTTAAACCCTATGACATTGAAGATCTTCAGAAATCACTCAATTTTCTTACACCCATTAGACTGTGTAAATTGATTGAGCTTCCTATTGATGTCCCCACATCGGTTGAGCTCTTCGAATGGGCCGGTACCCAGAAAGGGTATTCCCATTCATTTGATGTGTATTATGCTTTGATTAGTAAACTTGGTGCTGTTTCTGAGTATAAGGAGATAGATAGGTTATTGTTGCAAATGAAAGATGAGGGGATTGTTTTTAGAGAGTCCCTTTTTTTGTTGATTATGAGGTGTTATGGAAAGGCTGGATTGCCTGGACAAGCCACTAGGTTGTTGTTGGATATGAGGAATGATTATGGTTTCGAGCCAACCTTTAAGTCTTATAATGTGGTCTTGGAAATTTTGGTTTCTGGGAATTGTCATGAGGTTGCTCCAAATGTGTTTTATGATATGTTGAATAAGGGTCTTTCCCCGACTGCGTTTACCTTTGGTGTTGTGATGAAAGCTTTTTGTAAGGCTAATAAAGTGGATACTGCATGGTCTCTTCTTAGGGACATGACTAAGTATGGGTGTGTCCCCAATTCAGTCATCTATCAGACACTTATTCATGCTTTGTCTAAGCTGAATCGTGTAAATGATGCCTTGAGCCTTTTGGAAGAGATGATATTGATGGGATGTATACCTGATGTTGAAACTTTTAATGACGTCATTCATGGTCTTTGTAAGGTTAGTCGTATTCACGAGGCAGCCAAGTTGGTTGATCGGATGCTTGCTCGAGGTTTCACCCCAAATGCTGTGACCTATGGATTTTTGATGAATGGGCTGTGTAGAGCTGGACAAGTCAGTGAAGCAAGGGCTTTGTTGGGTAAAGTTCCTGAGCCTAATATTGTATTGTTTAATACCTTGATAAATGGGTATGTAATTACTGGAAAGCTTGATGAAGCCAAAGCTATTGTCCAAGAGAACATGGTGGGTTCTAGGTATGCACCAGATGTATACACATATAACATACTTATTAGAGGCTTTTGCAAAGAGGGTTTTCTGGGGTCAGCCTCTGAACTTGTGGAAGAGATGGAACGTAAAGGATATAAGCTAAATGTCACTACGTACACTACATTGATTGACGGTTTCTGCAAGAAAGGTAAACTCAAGGAAGCTAGTTTAGTCCGGGATCAGATGTCTGCCAAGGGGCTCAGCCTGAATACTGCAGGATACAATAGTTTTATAAGTGCCCACTGCAGAGAGGAGAATGTCCACGAGGCTTTCAGAGCATATGCCGCAATGTCAGAAAATGGATGTAAACCTGACATATATACATTTAATTCTCTAATATATGGGCTATGCAAGGTTGATGAAATGGGAGAGGCTTTGAAGTTATACCAAGATATGTTACTGGAAGGAGTGATTGCCAACTCCATTACTTTCAATACATTAATCCATGCTTATGTGAGAAAAGGATCTACAGAAAATGCGCTTAAGCTTGTACATGAAATGTTATTTAGAGGGTTACCTCTTGATGTAGTCACTTATAATGGCTTAATAAAGGCGCTGTGTCAAGGTGGGGCTGTGGAAAAAGCTTTAGAGTTATTTGAGGAAATGATTCGAAAAGGAATTAAGCTTAGCATTATTACATGTAATATACTAATCAACGGCCTTTGCCGGACAGGGAAGGTACAAAATGCACTAGACTTTCTAAGAGAGGTGATTTATAGAGGCTTGACACCAGATATAGTAACTTATAATAGCCTGATAAATGGTTTGTGTAGAACAGAACGCATCCAAGAGGCTGTTAACCTCTTTGAGCGATTACAAGCTGAAGGAATTTCCCCTGATCCTATCACTTACAACACTTTGATTAACTGGCATTGTAAACTTGGCTTGTCAAATGATGCCTTGATGCTTCTATATAGAGGCCTGGAAAATGGTTTTATTCCCAATTCTACCACATGGTATATATTAATAAATAATTTCGCTCGTATGAAATGGCGGGATGTGGTTCTGGCTGTCTCTTGATCTATGGTTTAGTGCTAGGCTGCAAGGAAGCTTCGTGCTGGGCAAGTTTTTCTCCGTGTGGACAAGTTTTTCCCAAATGCTTAAGGATATTGCAAGGGATATGAGTTTTTTTTTTTAAGTGGCTGGGATCCTTGCTCGGTAATTTATTACATTCCCTCCATTCAATAGGGACACAAGCAATTAATGTACAAAAGGCATTTGAAACATGTACTTTGGCAGTAAAGATTGGGTGTCTATTTTTTTTCCATGGTGGTAACGCTGGTGCAATACCTCTGGTCCACGAAGTTGCATTTGGACTATGATGGAGAGCCTATATGAAATTGCTGCTGTTGATTTCTGTGGGACTCCAATTTTCAATTGAGGTTTTACATCTGAATACAACTCATGTGGTCACGTGCATGGATTTGTGAAAGGACACAAATTGAACATTATACATCAAATGTGGAAGCTGATCTTATGAGTTTTATAACTGTATGTCTTACTTTTTATCAATATCTAAGCCTTTGTTGTTCTCCTTTTTATCTTTTTGTTTGCTCTGTTGTTTTTCTTTTTAGCATACTCAATGCCTAGAAAGTACAATTGCATGTCATAGCGAAAGAATGCTTTTAGGCCCCACCTAATCCAATTTCTTATAAGTTATAATGATATGCATTTATTTTAATGGGGAGTGGGGGGGGAGAAATAAGTTGTTTGTTGACTTGCTTTATGAGATTAGGTTTATACCATCACATCAAATATCATAACTAAATCTACAGGGTTTAGCATATAATTTATGAATCGACTCTTTGTCAATTACAATGCTATCAATCTGGCAGACATGTTTATGTCCAGTCTAGGTTAATTCAATCTTGGAGTTTGCTGATTATTAAGTCAATCTAAGAGTTTGCTGAATGTCTAATTTTCTGTGTATCTGTTGGCTTACCATAGAACCTACCTTGCTGGACACATGGTGAGGGCTTGGTAAATTGTTGAAAAGATGCTGCTTAGCAGACTAGTTGGCAACTAAAATGTCTGCGTATGGGAGTATGTTTGAAGCATGGTGGTGGCTTCCATGTGTGAGTTTTTCATCCTTTCTTTCTTTCAGAACTAAGCTTGACTTGGTTTTTTTTGCTTTTACTAGATTTTATGTACAAAGTATGTAAAAACATAATTTTTGAGTGAACATCTAAAATAGAATATTGAGTATACTGAATTGAATAGAGGAAAACTTCATAGGTAAATTAAATGTGACATTGTAAGAACTATAAGAGAACTGTGTAAGTGTTGGCTGTGAGGAAGTTTCTTCCTTAATTTTTCCTATGTTTATATTTCCTTTTTTTTTTTATTATTTTTATTATTTTTTTTGTCTATTGTTGTCTCCTGTTTATCTTTTTTAGCTTCATTTTTTTTTGATATTTGCTGCCTAGGAAAAAGGCTAAGCTACTACTTTTTGATTTATTATGAATTATAATACCCCAAGTCAAAAACTCAAATTTGATTGCAAACTGAATGACAGCATTAAAATTTATGAAAGACTAGAGATTCTCATAGGTCATCTCCTAGTCAGGTTGAATTTTCTATGATAATGATGCGTTGCAAGATTTGCCTTGTTCATTATTGCACTTTTGTATTTCCTCCTTTTTATTGACTTTAGTTTCTGCTGCTTGTTTTAGGGAGAGAAGGAAGGAAAGCCACCTAGTACCTACATCGGAGAAGCTTTGGTTCTTTGTCATCAATTTATCAAAGAGGTATGCATGAAGAACTTTGTTTTAATGAAAGTCAGTTTATGATAAAATTTAACAGTCCCTGGAATTTTCCTAGTTAAATGTTTGAAAAGAACAGAGATAAAAAAAGTGGACACGCCGAAATTTTCTCAAGCTGGAGGTTGTCTTCCGCCACCTAGGTCCTTGATTTCTGATCTAGGTTGAGTTCATAAGCAAATCTCATACTCTCTTTAGTATCAAAAAGTCATATGTTCATATTTTTTGTTTAATTTGGGTCAGCTTTCATAATCCTATTTATGGTTGATGAATGACCTTAGTGTTATTTGTCTGATCTATGCGAAATGGACATGCAGGTCATTGGGGGAATAGTATCAAATAAACCGAGATTTAAGCATGCTTGCTATCTAGGATTTGTAGTCATTTTTTATAGCTTTCTCCTTAGTTGAGCCTGAATTCATGGCTTTTAGGGAAGGGTGCGAGACTCCTAGACTATTAGAGAGGTGGAGGGATGCTGCTTCCTAGAAGATTAATCTGAGTGTGATTGTTGCTGATATTTGCAAGCTCCTAGCCTCCTAGAATGATACTAGGTGTTTGCATTCTTCCAAACCAGAAGGGAAGGGAAGCAAAAACTGTAGGGCATTAGCTTGATACGGAGGTTTGATGCAGGAGTTTATGAAGCTGGGACCAGAACTTGCTTTAATAAATTGATTTTGCGTTAAAAATTAGACATTTTGACCAGCTTGCTAAGTCTGGTATGTTAAACAGGACCAGAACTTGCCCTATTGAATATATTCATGTTTGGTATGCAGGTTTATTGAATTGTGCTGTTTGATTGTTATCTGCGAATGCAAAGAAATTGATCAAAGATTACTAGATAAATGTAGTATTCTGTAACTTATGTCTTCCGTAAAGCATAACAGCTTTTTCCAGCAATGTAATATGCAGCAACTGAAGTAAAAACTATTTCTGAAATGATCTTATGATCGAAGAGGTGAATTTTTCGGGCAGCAAAGTCTATTGCTTTCTCATTTATTCTTTTGTGTAGTGTATACTTCAAACTTTTTAATCGTACATATTACAAATACTTATTACAAATTTACCATAGGCAATAGCTTTACATTCGATTTTCGTATGGCCAAAATATGTAAAATCTCTTGAATTGTAGCAACAAACTCAGGAAATTATGTTTGTTGGATTATGGTTACTTGTTACTAATGACAATATCAGAATAAGAATTCACTTCCATTGTGAGTTGTCTTGTCTACCTCATAAAATGCTTAATGGTAAAAGGTAAGCTTTCCTTTTCTTCTTCCATTTCGTTTTTGTTTTGGGTGGTTGTAAACTCATACGCAGTTTATTGAAACCCTCACAAGCAATTTTTTTTTTTCTTGGTATTAAATCTCTAAAAATGCACGAATCATGTGCATATGAGAAAACGATTGTTAAGAAAACACATACGTGTGAGATGTTTCAGCGATGATAAAGGAGGAATGGAGGATAATTAAAATATGTATTATGGAGGTACATATTTCAACTTTGATTGAAGGTTGAAAAAAACATTTGATATTGAAAAAATACAAAAGAATAATTCCACTTTTTAGGCTTAGAAAAGAGATTCTCAATAAAGTTGTGGTTGATAGAATCTTAACCTATTTTAGATGTTGGATCAACTTATTGATGAAATTCACTCATTAAGAGCAAGATTAGGCGATTAGCCCTAAGTATTAAGATTCTATATGACATCATCATTTTCTAATCTTGCGGCCTTAAGACGAGACTTTATTATTTTTAAGCATATATGAAATTTGGCCTTGGTAAAATCTAAAGTGGAGTCTTGAAAATTCAAGACTTAACTTCAGACTCAATCTAACACTCAATTAATTTTTATTTTTTTTAAAACTTTAATAATCTTATTTATATGTAAAAAATGAGGCTGAGCGATGGAAGAGATAAATTTTATCTAGTCTTAAGGAGTTTTAACATAATTATAAATTAGAAAAAAAAATTTAATCTAAAAGTTGATGTGGCAATGGATTAAAGTCTTAAGATAAGACTGCGCTAATCTTGCTCAAGAACAAGGCTTGGGGGGGGGGGGTTTGGACCAAAAAAGGAAGGTTTGTGGAAAATTGAGAAGATTATATGCTTTTTGAACCTTCTAAGGGGCATGATCATTCAAGACATAAGGTAATTACCAAACCCCTTGTCAAAAAAAACAAGGTAATTACCAAACTCTCTAGGCAAAGGATGTATGGTTATTTGCTTAAGAGAGCTTAAGAGAGTAATCTCATTTGAGAAAATTATGAAGTTAATTGTTACAATATATATGGAGATATTACTAGATTATTTATGGCACCAAAGCTCTTCTTTTGGATGGTTTGAAGTGGATGGTGGGAGTTAATAATTGAGCAAGCAATATAATTTTCAATGGTGCTTGGGTGTCATGTATATATCCTAAATATCGATATTTTAAAGGCAATGTTTCTCATGTTAACCTACGCACAACTCCTTCCATCCATCAATGACAAATTAATGACATTCAAAAGGCTTTGTGTGAGACCGGACTCACGTGAGACCGGGCTCAATAACAAAAGTCCAATAAAAAGGCGCGGGCTAACTAAACTCGATCGCGAGGCCCGCAACACCAAAAGCATGATAGTGGACTCACGTGAGTCCGTCTCACCCAAAACTTTACCTTTAACATTACTATAAGACTTAGCTAGATTTCCTATGTCATTACAAATATGGCACAAAAGGAGAAAAACTTATTTCTTGTTTAACTTTCCAAAAACAGAAGAAAAAAAAAAATTACAACATTGAAATACAAGTATAATACAACTATACAAGTATTTTTTTTTAATAATTAAAAAAAAAAAAAAATCAGTAGAAGCTGAAAAATTCACTTTAGTATATGAGAGAAAACTAACAAGCACTCTCTTCGCAAACACCCAACAATTTCTTTCTTTTCTCTCGTCTCAGGTATACTTCCATCTTCTTCTTCTTCTTCTCCTCTTTTTTTTATCGCTGTATTTTCATGGTTTTTTTCGCCAATTTCCTTTTCATAAACCCTAATTAACCTTCCCCGTTTTCTCTTTCCTAACCTTTTTAAACTCTCTTGTATTTTTCACTTTTAAACTGCATTGCATTTTTTGTTTTACTAACCCTAATTTCACTCACTTTTTTTAATCTTGATTTTTTGTTGATTGTTCTTTTTCTTGGTGTGTTGTTAATCGGGTTATTGTGGGGTTTGATGATTCTTTGTTATAGAGCTTTAATTGATGATTTTTTTTGTTTCTTGGTAAATTTAATTCTTTGATTTTTGTATTCTGTGTATTAATTGAATTGGGTTTGATTTGATGATCTACATGAAGAAAGAAGCGAAAAGAAGTAAACTTTAAATTATTCTGGTGAAGGTTTGAGGGTCTATATGTCCCTCAATCAATCAAGGTTTGATAAGAACGAGTCACAGTTTAGAAAACCAGGCGGTGGACGATCTGGTAGAGGCTCTGGTGGTCAGCAAAGGAATTTTCCTGGCGGTCGTGGAAGAGGTGGCGGAAGCGGCCCCACTACCACCACCGCCCCTCCGGTTTCGAACACTCAGAGGTATAATATTGGTAATTTGAATTAGGGTTTGTTTTGAGTGTTGGGTTTATTGTGTTTTTGTTGGGGTATGTTATTACTTTTGGTTACACTTGTGATGAGCTGATGAATTGATTAGGATTTGGTGATTGTCATAGCATATTAATCAAGACAACATTCATGAGAAAGTGTGAGACTAAAACAAATAAGAGAGTGATTTTGGAAAAGGGTTGGAGAATGATTGATGATTGAATTTTTTACTTATTTTGTGAGAATTGATTGATTGAAAATCTTCTGGTGTTTTTATCATTTATGTTATTATTTTTTGGGACACTTGTGAAAAACCGATGTATCGATTAGGATTTGGGTTTGTCATAGCATAGTTAGACTTACGTGAGAGAATGTCAAGCTAAAAGAATTTAAAAAAATAAAATAAAAGAGAAATATAGATATTCAGAGGGAATGGAGATATATTGATGGTGGAATTTTCTTTTGTTTTTGGGAATTAATGAATTGATAGCCATGATAAATGGGTTTTGTTATCCATCGGAAATGCCCTGATTTTAGCTTCTGATTTTGTCTTGTGAGAAATTGATGGGTTGATTAGAATTTTTGATTTTTAACAGCTCAATAAATGATCGTATACGAGAATATTCAAAGAATAAGGAAAATGATTGTGTTGAGGGAATGGGATGAAATGACAATTTGTTTCTCTCTAATTTGTGAGAACTGATTCATTGAAGGGGGTATTATGTTACTGAATTTTCTTTTTTCCTTCAATTATGATCAGTTACAAGAAGGTTAACCATGCTCAAGGCGGACAATCAAGAGGAAATTCTGGACCTGTGACTCCTGATTTTAATGCTGCTACCAGTTCGCGTTATGCAGAAAATGGTGGCCATGTACCGTCCACATTACAAGGTGGGTTTATTTTCTTTGAGTGGTTGGGGAGAAGGAGGGAGGGAGGGGTCAATTTCCTTTCAGCAATTTGTATGGTTTTCATAATTGTTATCCTTTTATTCTGGGTAATATGGTTGTTTGTAATATTAGTCCCTTGCTGTTTTCCTTGCTTGTGATTGTATGATGTACCCACTATTATCGTTGTTATATAGTATACTAGTTATTTGGGAGCCCTCTGCTTGTTTTCTTATAGTTATCGAGGTATTTGGTGTAGTGGAATGATTATGTTTCTCTTGGTGCTTCAGCAGTGTCCAATACACCATCTCCAGCAGGCATCCCTAAGCCAAATGATGCATCATCTCATAAGACTAGTCGACCTATTCCAAAGGCTCCATCTTCACAATCATCCTCCATGAGCTCTGAGTCTACCTTACCTTCCACACCTTCAAAGGGTATTTTCTTGGTCCTTGCTTTGTGTTTTGACTTTCACTTTGTTTTTAGCTTTGTTGCCTTGTATCTGACCCAATTCTTTGATTTCTGTTCTAAGTAAAAATGCTTGACCTTTTTTATTCTTATAAAAAAAACTTCATTTTTTAGGGGATGGAGCTAAGGGCTTCCCTCTGCAGTTTGGATCCATAAGTCCAGGTTTCATGAATGGAATGCAGGTCTGTCAGCTATATTGCCTCAATAGCTGCATCTTTCTTATCTTGGTTTGCATGTATTGGAACATGTTTGGTATGTATACTCACTGCTGTGCCTGATGTTTTTTTTCCAGGTGCCAGCTCGAACAAGCTCAGCTCCTCCTAATTTGGATGAGCAAAAGCGTGATCAGGTTTGCTGCCTTCTTTTATTCCTCTTGTTCATTTCGAACATTATCATTAAATTAGTTGCTTCACAGCTGTTTATGCTGTTCCATCTTGAAATTCTGAAGTTGTCCTCCTTTTTGTCTTGTATGGTTCAGTTAAAAGCTCAGCTAATTAAAAGTATGCGGTGAATCTGATGACTAAGCTAATTTTAATTGATGGATTAATGTTTCAGTCCAAGATTAATAGACATGATTATTGGTTACTTTGAGCCAACAATGTGACAATTGAATTAAAATGGGGATAGTATCATAATCTTTTTGGTTTGATCTGGTTTTTACTTCAAGAATTCATAAGGAAAACTTAGATTGAGTTGGCTTCCACTCTTAGTTGACCCTATTGTTATTTTGGAAGGAAGAATTTTGGTACATGGAATAGATAGAAAGAGGTAATTCTCTATCCAGTTTTGTTAAACTAGTCTAAGTGTACCATGTACCATGAACCATTTGTTGATACTGTGTTGTAGAGGCTCACTACAAGACAGATTCATTCAGACAAATTCCTCTATAAAGTGATTTACAAAGGTTTCATTGTGTAAAGGCTTGGTTGTTTTGTACCAATGTCTTTTTGCTTTCTTTTCTCACTGTGCTGTGCACCTGTATTTATTGGTTACTACTTGTGGACTTTGTTGCAGGCACGTCGTGAAGCTTCAAGAGCTGTGCCAGCAATTCCATTACCATCTGCTCCTAAACAGGAGTTGCCAAAAAAGAATATTTCTACAACTGAGAATCCTATTGCTCAAGAAAGTAAAAGTAAGGTCAAAAGAGATGTCCATGTGGCATCTGCATCTCCACCATCTCCGGCACACAAACCTTCTGTTCTTCCCGCAGCAGGTAAATCCGTGCCATCACCGTTTCACCAGCAAACCGTTGCCATGCAGTTTGGAGGACCTAATCCACAAATTCAGTCCCAAGGTATGCCTACAAGTTCGCTTCAGATGCCAATTCAGATGCCGTTACAGATGGGAAATCCATCCCAAGTTCCTCCGCAAGTCTTTGTGCCTGGTCTCCAACATCCACTTATGCAAACTCAGGGAATCATGCATCATAACCAGAACTTGGGATATAATCCTCAGCTTGCACCTCAGCTTCCTCACCAACTAGGAAATATGGGAATCAATATGTCTGCTCCGTATAATCAACAGCAGGCTGGAAAATTTGGCAATACACGTAAGACAGTGAAGATAACACATCCCGATACACACGAGGAGCTGAGACTTGATAACAGCGGATCAACAGCACCAAGGGTGCACCAAAGTGGGTCCTCGCAGTCGCAACCTGTACCTGCGTATACAGGAGCACATCCCATGGGCTACTATTCTAGCTCATACACAACAGGGCCCCCTTTTTTCCCTGCTCAAAGTTCACTTCCTTTGACAAGTGCTCAATTAAATGCTAGCTCTCAGGGTCCCAGGTTTAGCTATCCTGTTAGCCAAGCACAGCCAACTATGCCCTTTATGAACCAATCTGCGTCTAATACCTATTCAGTCAGCAGGGCTGGGGCTACCATCCATGGCACTCCTGATTCTTCCAGTTTGGATCAGGTTCGGGAGGCTCATAATTTTGCTCCTTCTGCACAATCAACATCAGTCCATGTGACTGTAAAGGCAGCTGGTGGGTCTGCTGGAGAGAAGGCCATTAAATCCTCTGCTGTTGAAAGACCAGAGCTCCCTAAAGTATTAAATCCCGCTGTGGAGCCTAGTGTTGCTAGGAAGGATTCAGAAACGAATGTTGACAATTCTGCTGTGCGGCCAAATTCTAGTGTTGCTCATCCAAAACACTCTGCTACCATGACAGCTTCTGTTGCTACTGAGTCGTCAAATTTAGTAGAAGTTTCTGCTATTTCTGATACAATTCATAGAGAATCATCAGCTATAGCTCTTCCTGTGGATGGCGTAAAGAGGGAAACTTCAAGTAAGTCCGTGCCTATCAAGGATATTGAGAAGCATCCAGGCAAGCAAGAACACCCTGAATCATCACAACAGGTTATACCCTTTTTTTGCATGTTGTGGTATTTTAGGACAATTTCTTTTGGCAGTTTGATTAATTGGTCTTTTTTTTTCTATTTATTTTTATTTATTTTTATCTGTAGGTTGATGGAAAGTCTGAATCCAGAGTGAGTCAGGATCTAGTTGATTCTTCTGAGGCTGTGATCTCTGAATCTGCAGAACCTAGATCCACTCAAACTGCATCTGACTCCAAGGTGGCTGTATTAGAAGCTGGTCAGTCATCACCAAGTGATGTCCATGGTGATGGTCTTGGTACTGAATCCCCATCTCATTCATCAGAAAGTTATGAAAACCAGGATATTTCTTCTAAAGATCAGGCTGGAAATAAAGATGACTTTCCTTCACAAGGAAAAGCTGAGAAAGACTCATCAGAGGCCAAAGATAGAGGAGAAAATGAACAAGACAAACTACAGTCAGATAGTTCTTTGAAGGGCTCAGATATTCCCAAAGATATAGATCGAGATGGGCAATTGATGAATGCTGGTGATTTAAAGGGTGTTGTGGAAGCTTCTCTAAGAGAGGTTGAATCTGCTAAATCTTGTGTTCAAGTTGATAAATTGATGGAAAATCGCTCGTGTGAGAATGATTCATCAACTATTTCTGATGGATGTGGCCTCTCAGACACAAACACTTTGTCAGTTTCAACAGATGGTGTCAGTTGCAAAGGTGACGATGTCTCCAAATCTGGTATGTCTGACAATGAGGCAACTTCTGTTTCAACAGATCTCTCAGACACACATTCAGGGCATGAAGAAATCATGGAGAACTCAAGGCCTAATTCTTCATCAGGTACCATGTCAGGACCAAATAAAGGAAAAAATAAAGGGAAGAAAAAGTGGAAAGAATTGCTTCAGAAAGCAGATGCTCTTGGGACATCTTCTGATTTGTACATGGCCTATAAGGGTCCAGAGGAGAAGAAAGACTCTCCTGTTGCTACAGAACTTACTTCTGATGATAAGTCGAAGGAGGTATCTGGTGATGTCAGACCAGAAGAGAGTTCTGAGAAGAACAAGGAGGAGCAGATTAAAGCCGAGCTTGATGATTGGGAAGATGCAGCTGAAATTGCTACACCAACGTTGGAATCCTCAATAAAGGGTGGTCATGGAGGCTCAGTTCATGATGAAGATGGAGTTACAGCTAAAAAGTATTCCAGAGATTTCCTTCTAACATTTTCAGCTCAGTGTACTGCTCTCCCAGAACGATTTGAAATTACTTCTGATGTAGAAGCTTTGTTGTCTGAAAATACTAATGCTTCTCGTAGTGATCGTGAACACCCTAGTGCAGGGAGAACCATAGATAGGCCAGCTGCAGCTGCACGACCTGATCGCCGTGGTAGTGGGACATTGGATGCTGATAGGTGGAATAAACAGCCTGGTCCGTTTCCTTCAGTTCGAGATCCAGGTATGGATCTTGCATATGGAAGCAATATAATGGGATTTCGTGGTGGTCCCGCCCCTAATTATGGTGTGCTCAGGAACCCACGGGCACAAGGACCTGTTCCACATGTTGGTGGGATTTTGTCTGGCCCAATGCATTCTATGGGTTATCAGGGAATGCAGAGAAATAACTCTGATGCTGACCGTTGGCAACGAGCTACAAACTTCAATAAAGGTCTGATGCCCGCTCCTCAGGGTCCTTCCCAGATTATGCACAAAGCTGAGAGAAAGTATGAGATAGGTAAAATATCTGATGAAGAGGAGGCAAAACAGAGGAAGTTGAAGGGTATTTTGAATAAGCTGACTCCTCAGAACTTTGAGAGACTGTTTGAGCAAGTTAAAGAAGTTAATATTGACAATTCTGTGACACTGGCTGGAGTAATCTCTCAGATCTTTGACAAGGCTTTAACAGAGCCAACATTTTGTGAAATGTATGCAAACTTCTGCCAGCATCTTGCCTCTGAACTCCCAGAATTAAGTGTAGACAATGAGAAAATCACCTTCAGGCGTTTGTTGCTGAACAAGTGCCAAGAAGAATTCGAGAGAGGAGAAAGAGAGGAACAAGAAGCTAATAAGGCTGAAAATGAGGGTGAGGATGAACCTAAACAATCTGAAGCGGTTAGAGAAGAAATGAGATTGAAAGCACGTAGACGTATGTTGGGGAATATTAGATTGATTGGTGAGCTGTACAAGAAGAGGATGTTAACTGAAAGAATAATGCACGAGTGTATAAAGAAGTTGTTAGGTCAATATCAAAACCCTGATGAAGAAAACATTGAGGCATTGTGCAAGTTGATGAGCACAATTGGTGAGATGATTGATCATCCTAAAGCCAAGGAGCATATGGATGCTTACTTTGACATCATGGGTCAATTATCCAACAATATGAGCTTATCTTCTAGAGTAAGGTTCATGTTGAGGGATGCTATTGATCTTAGAAAGAACAAATGGCAACAGAGAAGGAAGATTGAGGGTCCTAAGAAGATTGATGAAGTGCATCGTGATGCTGCTCAAGAAAGGCAAGTACAAACCAGTCGTTTAAATCGTGGCCCTAGCATGAATTCTGGGATGAGAAGGGGTCAACCTATGGATTTTGGTCCTCGAGCACCTATGATATCGTCTCCTATTGGGCAGGGTGGTGGTTTCAGAGGTATGCCCTCTCAGCATCGTGGGTTTGGTGGACAGGATTCCCGGATTGATGAAAGGAACATTTTTGATAGCCGTGGTACACTTTCAGTGCCTTTACCTCAGAGGCTATCAAGTGATGAGACAATTACTCTGGGACCCCAAGGTGGTCTTGCTAGGGGGATGGCATATAGAGGGCAACCATCTATGTCTAATTCTCCCCTGATAGACAATACCCCATCCTTTGTGGATTCAAGAAGAATGGTAGGTGGTTTGAATGGTTACAGTAATGTGCCAGACCATGGAGCATTTAGCTCAAGGGAAGATCAACTTGTGAGGAATCCTTCTAATAGATTTGTTGCCCCAGTTGCTTATGATCAATCTAGTAGCCAAGAGCATAACACAAATAGGGATGCCAGATATCCCGATCAAAATATAGATAGGGCTAGGCCATTAACACCTCCTGTGGCACGGGTTGCGCCAGCTCTAAATGTTACTCCAGAAACAGTATGGCCCGAGGAGTGTTTATGGGAGAGGTCAATTTCAGCAATAAGGGAATATTACAGGTAAAGCTTGCTTGCATTTTTTTTTTGGTTGGTCTCATTAAATTTCTAAGTTTTATTGGGGCATCAGATTGAAGTGATTTCCCCACTCCAAAAATTGATATCACTCCCCTTGTGCATACGATTACAATAGGAGTGCCACAATCTATATTTGGTACAGGACTATTAGCGTATACTACAGACTCCGCATTAATATCTGGAATCCATCATTTGAGTCCAATATTCGAAGTCTTTTGTGGTGCTATGTTTATATATCAGTATTATAGCTGGTGTGCATGTCTGTCTATCACGAGTACCTGCTTTGATGCTTAGTGTTGTAGCATGCTTCAAGTCTTAAACTAGCATCTGCATGTGCATTGTAGTGGCATTCTCTTTGGGTGTGTATAACTGTACAAGTGGAGCAGTTAGCTAAATGTGTTTTAACTGTTGATATTGATTAAGTGAACAAGCATCAAATTCATTTAACATGATCCATGCAGAGTATTAAATTTCTGTGTCTTGTACTTCATATATGCTACTACCTCAGTACCAATTTACTTGCCCTATTTTCTGAATTAGGGTGTACCGATTTACTTGCCCTTCTGATTTAGGGTGTATTGATTTACTTGCCTCATTTTCCTATTTGGGGTGTCCCAATTTACTTGCCCCACTTCCTTATTAAGAAATTTCCTCCTTTTTTCTTGAGTTGGATCGCACTTGCACCCTTCCAATTTCTTCTCACTATTGTCTCACTTGCATATGCATCTTTAATCGGAAGCTTCATTTCATGCACAATCAACATCAATTACAGCAGATTAGTTGACGTAGACTCATAAAGGGAGGAAAGGTTTGTAATATACTATGTAGAAAACATTGGACATCATCTTGTAGTGAACTTATTGTTAAAAATTGCTTTTTCCCACAAATCCACCTCAACTATATAATTTGGTTGCTGCAATGCTACGTATTGATTTTGTCGTTTGCCAATGTAGCTTTTGCTGTTGAGGAAACTGTAAGACCCGTTAGGTTGTTTTTTGTTTACTCGAAGGTTTCGCTAGCAGTCATGTCAGAATTTGTGGCTGCTTTAGAGTTAAGACATCTCTGATGAATTGAGCCGTGTAATTTTTGACAGAATCAGAAAGAGGGATATATAGCCATTAGGAACATTTTCTTGTATAACTTATCACTCGGAGATTCAAAGGACTAATCCTTTTTTTTTTTTTTTCCTGGTGAAGAATTTGCCGCCAAATTGACATGACTCACATGGGGTTTTAAGTATGAAACATAGGCTGTTTCAATGGGTACAGGGGAGGGAAATATTGACTAATTGTGCCATGTGAACACCTAGCCATTTTATTATATTCTTTTGTTTTATATTACCTTCGTTGTACAGGGCTGGGAGTGAGTGTCATTTTTTTTTTTTATACCCAGAATCATTCTTGATTGATAATATATTTCATGAAGGCATGCTGTGTGAGGCTATTGGAACCCCTATCATAATAAGTCAACAGCAAAACGAAATTTAGGAAATACTCCCTCCGCCCCCTTTTGATAGTCCCTTATGGACATTTTTCACGGGAATTAATAAACACAAATAAGAATAATAAAAGTACATTGAAAAAGTAAATTGACATTGGGTATGCAAAAAAGTATAGAGAGAGAGAGTAATAAAAGTACATGGGTAAAAAAAATTTACATTGGAAAGTTAAATTTGCACAAATATTGTTGCAAATTGGAGGGAATTTTGGTAAAAAAATAATATTAATGGTTGTTGGAAAAAGCAAATGGGGTGAACATTTTGGGACTAAAATTATAAGGGACTATCAAAAGGGGGCGGAGGGAGTAATACTATAATTGTGATTTACTCGTAGTCTTTCATAGAATTGCTTTCATCCTCAATCACCCTAGAAACCCTACCATGCAGCCTTTTTTTTTTTTTTTTATAAAAAATGTCATTGGTTTTCTTTTGCCTACCTTAAAGGTATCATCTCTTTTTTTAAAATAATTATTCATTTATTAGTAATAATTTTATCTGATGCTGCTATTAACTCTTTGGTAAGGGACATGATACTCGCCATTTAATTTAGTCCCTTATTGGTCTAGATCCTCTTCTGCCTCAGGCTCCAGATTTCTCTCTGGAGTCGATTGGGAGTATTGGATCACGTGATTGGTAAAATTTGTCCTTGATAGACTTTTTTTGGACAATAGCAACCACTGTCAACCACCACCACCCACCACCCAGTTATCTAATTGTTGAGGTAGCATAGAGTTTTAAATTGTTTTGAGTAATATGCCCTCCTTAAGGACTTTTTACTTATTATTTTGATTCCTCTTCTGTTAGAAGTTTTCAGCCCCTTGTATTGGATAAGATGAAATGGGGCACTTTGATGACTAGACTTTTCTCCTAGACATTTTGGTGAATTTCTATGGTGAATACAGAGTATAAAAGTAGTGTGATGCACAATATGACCTTGAAAAATTTACACTACATTTGTTTTAAAAAGATCTTAACAGTCACTGTTTGCACACCAAGTACTACAATAGGAGAGGGGGTTAAGTAAGAGCAGTGTAAGAAGGTGGATAAAGTATTTGAGAGTGAGTCGAAAGGTGAAAATACTGTGGGGTAGGTGGGTAAGATGGTAAAATGTGTGCCAAGATTAGAATAAAGTGAAATTGGTAAGAACTTTGTGAAACAGAAGAAAACAAAAAGTATTAAGATCATTCTCAAATAGAGGTACTTAGTGAAGTATGTGATGAAATTTATTGCAAATATATTATTAGATTGCTTTAGGTAAGATGACTTGCGTTTTTGCTTTTTTGAGTATGAAATAATGGAGGGATTTACTTTCAGTGCGAACGATGAGAAGGAAGTTGCACTATGCATCAAAGACTTGAAGGCTCCAAGTTTTTACCCTACAGTCATTTCTGCTTGGGTCACTGACTCCTTTGAAAGAAAAGACTTGGAGCGGGACATGCTGTCACGATTGCTTGTCAACCTTACAAGACCTCGGGAAGGCATTTTTAGCCCTGGCCAGCTTGTTGAAGGGTAAGAGTTTCTTTGTGGCAATCTTTATTTAGAGGTATGTATTTATATTTCTTATTGTACTCGTATGTTTTGAACCATCTTTTTAATTTTTATTTCCCAGGTTCAAATCTGTATTGACTACCTTGGAGGATACAGTTAATGATGCCCCTAAAGCGCCAGAGTTTCTTGGCCGGATATTTGCCAGTGTAGTTATAGAAAACTTGGTACCTTTAAAAGATGTTGGTCGATTAATACAAGAGGGTGGGGAGGTACCAGGCTGTCTACGAGAATCAGGGTTGGCAGCTGAAATTCTAGGAAGTGTCCTGGATAAGATCAAATCTGAACAAGGAGAAACTGTACTGAAAGATATTCGAGCTGGCTCCAATCTGCGGTTAGAAGATTTTCGACCCCCAGAGCCAATTAGATCCCGTAAATTAGAGATGTTTATGTAGGAGATGTTGATGATTATTGTATGTGCTTACAAATTTCTTGGACCGCTATCATTCAAGGCACAAGCATGACAAGGAGTTTAGTGAAAAGGATATTTTTTTCTAACTATTTATGAGCGGAATGAGATAAATGTGGCAATTTTTAAATGCATTTTCATCGGCTGAGTTCCAAATGTGAAATTTTTGTTGAGCATCACTTATTTAGTATTTTGCCCAACTTTTTCCACAATCTTCAGGATTTCTTTTGGTAGCGTTTTTTTTTATTTTTTATTGATTGAGGTCACGAAGTTAAACTTTTGCTGAAAAGCCTGAATGTACTAACTTGTAATGTAAAAACGGATGAACCTGCCTTTTATGTTAAGCTATTAACATAGCTTCTGCCGGACCGCAGATTCAGTTTGCCAAACTGGTTTCATAAGTCATAATTACCATTAGCTACGTATTACAGAGTACTATAAGACTTGTAACTGCACCAGGCTATGCAAAAGAAGAGATAGTGGAGTACCACAGCTTTTGAAATTAATAAGCAATAGTAATTAAAATATGGAAGTCTTTATAAAATATATGTCAATAGCTAAGCATTATAATAGATGCTTAAGCAAATTAATGATTAGTTTAGGAGGGAAAATTCCTCCCTAACAACTGCACTTTAGTGTAGGTATATATAGATGCTTAGGAGCATTAAATCTAACAATGTATATATGTATGTATGCATGCACTCCTAGACAGCGAATTGTGTTAATAATGTTTATGGTTCTAAGGGTACACTTAGAGGTCTAACAGAGGGATTATTATCATACGCGTTTTTATGGAACTAAAGGCAACACGACACTTCTCTACCCGTTAAATTGCTGAAAGTTTTTTTTTTTGACACAATAAGTTATCTGTTTAAAGAATGGTTAAGTGGTCAAAAAAAAAAAAAAAAAAAAATCTTAAATGCCATTATCATTGGGGGTTTCATGGAAAATGTTTCATCATCCCATATAAATTTATGTGATATCAAAATTGGTTTAAGGCACACAAAAAAAACAAGAATAATCAATCATATTCAATATTCATGTATGTAAAGTTTTGCAACCTAGAATTTCACTAAGAATCTAAAACACTTAATAAGATTTTGGCACAACTCACAAACACATCAAAATTAAATGACTAATACGAAGTACAAAGTTGCCACTAGTCACTACAAAGCACAAACAGTTCTACAAGTACAAAATATATAAGCAGCGCACGACAATTTTTTTCAAGTCCTTTCCGTATGATCCGAATTCAGAATGGCATACAAGCTTAGCTTCACAACGCGATAATCAACAACAATGGTCTCTACTTTGCATAGTCTCCGCGAAAACTATGCCTCATTGTCTATCTTTTTGTTGCCACTTTTGTCTCCCATCTACATTGGCATTGTAATTAACTTCCATCAATTGATCTTTAATCAATTTGGCAACATTTTTTCCATATGGAGTATACTCGAAAGTACCCAAGTCTTGCAACAATTTCTTTATAAGTTGTTCGTACAAGAAGGGAACGTGCTTCTACAACCAAAAAGACAAAACTTTTAACAATCAATCTTATGTATAACTTCAATATCACAAAATATTGTTAGTACTAATGTTGTGTATTTTACCTTTGTCTCTTTGAGTAGTCTCTGGATGACATAATTTCCGTACTCATTTTCCACAATATTCACAAGATTCTCACTCTTTAGGAGCTCCTCTGCTACATAAGTCCGAAACGGACAGCCGCAACATTTCTCTACCAAATAGCTACCACTTTTACTTGTACACAATGTCTCATACACAGGTCTTAATCTCATAGCAATTATTTCATTACATGATCCGTAATTCATCATTATTACATGCTGTAACACGTAGTTCCTGTAAACCATAAAAACATATATCATTTTAAAACTTCAAAACTTATTATATGAAAATAAATGAATACTTTGTATATGATTTAGGAATTGGCAATTACCCGTGCAAATCTAGTGCCAAGGCTGCTGCATGGTTGGAGATTACATCAAGGAGACGTTCTTTGAAAGAGGGGACATAGAATGGCGTGGGAGAGGAATCCATGTGATCGATGCAAACTTGTAACGTAATGCATCCATATTTGGTGGTAGCTATATTAGGCCAATGTTTCACCACTTCTTCATATAGAATCTGGCATAACACATGTTAAATCATTCATAAGTCATAATATATAGTGTTAGGGCCTGTTCACATTTACTTAATTTCAGTTCAGTTCAGCTCCTAATTTTCTTTTCTCATAAAATATTCATTTCAGCTCCAATCAGTTCAGTTCAGTTCAGTTTAGCTCAGCTCAGTAAATGTGAACAGGCCTTAGTCATGTGATAAAAATAGTACTTTATTTACCTCGTTAGTAAACTTATCCAATGACTTAAAGCATTGTTCAATAACATGTCTTCCAAATTGGTCATTCATCAACCTCACAACACTAGGAGCAAAAAACCTTGGAAACAGACTAACACCAACTAGTTTCCTCGCGACATGGATCAACTTCTGAATCACCTGACAACTGTTGAAAATAAACAAAAACATCAGTCTTAGCCTCAACTTGTCTCAGAAAGAAACTAATCAGAAACTACTCATGAAAGAGCTTAACAACTTACGCGATAGGGTGACAGGAAGCACAGACAAGGTCCTCATCAGAATATTCTGCAATCTTAATAAGTATACCAGTGATCACCCTTCTAGGACAGTCTTTTAGGAGATGCAGAAATTCAGAAGAAGTTCCTTTATCCATCATTACAACGTAGGGATTACGTAAGAAATCTCTTAGTAACATCATTGGTCTATTATAACATCTTGACTCAATAAAATTATTCCAAAGTCTGTCTGCTGCGCTAGAATATAGACCAGGATATTGTGTAATCGAATTCGGATAATTCAATTCACTGCTATTGCTATTACTGCTACTGCTAGCACCTGCATACTGACGATAGGAGTGTAAACCCATGATGTTGTTACCAATTACATGTTGATCATTGCTTACTTGATACTGATTAGGCAGAGAAGATTGCCCTGTTCAAAGAATTTCCAGAAAAAAAATACAGTTAAATTTTTGCGTGTTTATTATTCATATTAATCAATTTGTATACTTAATTCTTGTAAATTATACAAGAAAATCTTGCATTTAATAAAACCACAATAATTAAATCCAAGTAACAGAATATTTTAAAAAAAAATTTAGACTTATTAAAATTTAGACGTATTAAAAATTTAGACTTATTACTTTATTTCCAATTTTTTGGTTTTTTGTTTTTTAAAAATATATTACATATGTTACATAATGGATCAAAAAAAGTTTAGACTTATTAAAATCATGATAATTTTGAAAACTGACAACAAAAAAGTGAAAATAATTTTTTCTTGTTTCCTGTTTTTGGTTTTTAGTTTTCAAAAAAACAGGAAACTGAACCAAATGCCAAACAAGCCCTTATTTATTAATAATCGATTTACTTTAAAGTTATGTGTGATGCAATGCAGACTACAAATTTCAGAAATTTCAGGGTAAATGTAACGACTAATACAATGCAGACTAAAAAACAAGAGATTTTAGGGCTAATTTAAAATCAATTGAACCAACATATTAAATTTTAAGGCTATTTACAATTCTACCTTAAAAATAGTTAGTCAATCGAATTCTTATTATATTAGTTTCAATATGTATTCTTGAATAACATAATTTTATACAATATCAAGTGTTGCGATTATTTGAGACTATAGATTAATCCTACATTATAATTCAATATAAGAAACACATTGCACGTAATTAAATCACAAGAACAACTTAACAAAAAATCAATACCTTGATCATTGTTGGGCGATAAACTTAAATGTTGCAAATTTCGTATCAATGAATTCAAGTAAGTAGTATGATCAAGATTTCCATTAATAATTTCTTGAATCATTGTATTGTTTCTCAGAGACATTGATCTTCTTTAGCTTTCAACAAAGTTTTGTAACAAATAGCTTTCAACAAGTTTTGTAACAATTAAAATTAAAAAGAGTGAAAAAAAATTAGCGTTAAACTATGGTAAAAACGTTGGTAATTGTATAATTTTTTGGAGGAAGGTACTTTGGTTTTCCTAATTCTACTATAAGTCTAGTAGTCTACTCTTCTTATATTTAGGGTTTTTAATAAGGAACAACATGTATTAATTTATATTTTAGAGTTTTTTTTAGAAAGAAAATTATAAAGATAACAAAGTAAGTTTAGTTGGAGTTGGAGTAGAATCTGTTTCCAAATTACGATTTAATTATCACTGGTTAATTATAAAAGGTAGTTTTGAATGATTTAGGTTACTTCATAAATCATAATTCTGTTTAATATGATATTATAAATTATGATAAGATCTTCACCCAAGAAAAAAAAATTTATGATAAGTTTATCCCAAAAAGTTGTTAAAGTACAAATTTACGTATAAAAAATAAATTAAAAAAAAAAACCGATATAATAACCACAAAATCAATCTAAAACATCTTATAACAAAGATGACTATTTAACCCTTTAAACCAATTATAAACTATGTCATTAATATGTAAAAAAAAAAAAAAAAAATTATATAAGTGCAAACAACGATTTTAAAAAATTTAAAATAAATAAGATACTCAAATAATAAGTCAATTTTGGTTTGATAATAACAAATTCAGTTCGGAAGAGCCTTTACAAAAAAATTACAAAAGTAGCATACCTAGGGCTACTCACTTGTAAATAATTTATAAAAAAGGTAATTTTTTATCAAGTGAGTCCCTTTTGTGTACTATTGGAGATGCTCTAGCGAGTGATGATGTCACAACTTATAATTAAAGATTAGTTTCTTATGGTTCGCAAACATGTATGTTTCAATGAAACTTAATTTTTATTGTTCCTCTTGCAAACTGTAAGCCAAGAATTTCGTAAAACAGATTTGTGGTATCTTTAAGCAGAAGAATCTGAAAGAACTGAAACTCATGATGCTTTTGATAACCAATGTAACTTGATCTCAGTAGCTCAAGAAAACTGATCTGTTGCAACTTTCATGCTACTGAGCTTATAATTAATCCCTTCTGAACCATTTCATATCAGCTGGCAAAAGTTTTTTCTTAGGGTACTCGTATCAGATTCAGGTACGTGTCCAAGAGGTAGGCACAGTACAGCAGATTCATCAGAAGATTTCTTATTTTTAGTCCAAAACTCCAAATAGAGAGTAAGTGTCCATAAGCATCCATGATGAACTATGTACTATTGTTGGTGCAACGCGTCTAATCTAATTGAAATAAAGAGTTTGAGTAACATTGAGTACAAAATTACAAAACAAATGTGCTTTACATTCCCAAAATTGTGTGATACACTGTAAACTCGCGCTATGTTTGCAACACTCCTGCAAAACTAGGCTGCAGCTTTAATCCTTAGCAATAAGAATCTGTTCATCATCAATTAAATGATTAGTTATACCTCAGTATGACATTAAAGCTGCCCAAGCGATACTTACATTATCCATGTGAATTACATCCCCTGTGCCTAGTTCTACAAAAATGATCGAAAGAGTTCTACTCCACAGTAATCTTTACTGCTCGAGCCAGGCGTTTGACATGAGTTAATCTCAATCTCTTAGAGGTTACAACACCTGAAACAGTCAAATGAGCACATAAATATGGACATAGGTAGATTAGGTACATACTCATAATAAGCAGAATTTAACAGAACATAAAGAGTAACTCACAGCCTGTAAGAAGTCCCCCATTTTGCTGTTGAACATTACTATGTAATCTTCTAGCTAGATGCCTTATGTCACTTACACGTAACCTTCTCGGGTTCTTCCTTATGTTCTGAGCTCCTCCTAAACATAGTAAAAGAATTTTCTTAAGAACACAGTATTTAATCACAAAGAATGACACTCCTTTAAGCAGTACATGAGATGTAATCAAATTTACAAACTAATAAACCTTGAGTAGTTTCAGAGCAGGTTGGCTGCTCATTAAGTATAGGTAAACTGGCAGAATGGTGATCAATCAATTTAAGCTCAGATGCATGACTTCTTGTGTTAGTATCTGTTTGCTGAGAGCCTAACAGTTTGGCATTCTGAGCCCTGAGTCTCCTGAGCTGATAATTTCTACGCCGTCTAGCAAGATGCCTATCCCTTTGCTCTTGGGTCATGTTCTGTCTTCTTATCCTGTCTCTAAGACGGCGTCTTTCCCTTTCCTTTTCCCTCTGCATCGCGTGTGCATCCACTCTTTCTGCTTGCTGCTTTGAAGCCATTCCCCTTTAACTCTGTGAACACCCAAGAAAGTTAGAAAAAAAACTCACACCAATGTTGTACATAAAAATTAAATGTAATTACAAAGCATGATCATGTCAACAACAGCACGTTTTTAAGTAAGATTTGTTGTATATCAAATCGACAAATAACTCATTATTTGAATTTGATGAGCCAATGTATGCAGGGACATCCTTATATATATATATAAGGAACAAAATTGCACAAGAAATAGAGTAATTTATTGGAAAACATATATAGATGATATATTATTGCCAAATAGTGGTATACTGGTATACGTTCATAAAAAAAGATATAGGTACAAACTTGATAATAATGTGACACTGTGTGTAAATTTGTACTCGTTTACTGAATTCCTTAAACTGAGTTCATAAGTAAATTGAAAACATAAAAAGATGTAATCTTGTTTTATGAGTAAAACAAACTCTTTAGCCTACTTACAAAATCGTGTAATGTATATCTTAGCCGAATGTACATAAATTATTACTACGTGACGCATCCATGCCTCGTGCTCGTATGTGCACCAATACCCGATCAAGAAGGCGCTTACAGCCAAAAATCAACAATCACCAAGAAAACCTTTCCACAAAAATCGACCATTCAACAATCCAACACAACATTTATTTGTAGAATAAAAACAATTTATAACATTCCCAGTGAGATTAAATGTATATCTAAGCCAAAATGTTTGTAGACTCATTGAACACATGAACATCAAAAGAAAAAAAAAATGATTCGTAAAATGGAAATGAAATATTTGTCGCAAAGATTAAGGATGGACTTGCCTTGGGATCGGAGTTTTTGCGGCATATATGTATATATCTGATATTGGGAAATGAAGAACAAAATCAAAATGGAAAACGAGTCGAATTTTGGTTATTTCTGTCTGAGAGATGTTTCATTGGCATTGCACATTTGCACCCCCAATCAAAATAGAGGAGTTTATTGGCATACTTCTCATCTGTTACCCTGTTACAAGTTTATATATCTCCTGTAAGTTCCAATTATACATATGCATTGATGTGGATTATAGGTGTAGATCCAATCCATATTAATTTGGGTTTGGGTTTCATGACATTGCAATCCTATGAATATGGGTTATATGTAGGTTTTTAGGATGGAGGTCTTGAGTAATTATGGGCTGGGTTAGGATTTGGCCAAATATTATCTTGGGTTGACTCTTTAGATTGGATTGGGTTTCTCTGTCCAAAAGTAACTGGGAGGCCTTATTTATTACTTTTTAAAAGTTTGAGATAACTACTACCTCCGATTTTTTTAGTTGCAACAAAAAAATATTCGATGTAGTATTATGAATGGTATTTGGACATTTATATTCTCTAAACTGTTTATTTACTTATTTGCGCTCATTAATATTAATGCCTCTTTTTTTTTTTTTAAGCTCTTGTAAAATATTGTGCATACATTTATAATCCAAAAAAAATAGTTGTTTACATATTTTCCTCATTAATGCCACCAACAATTATAGTCGAGTCTTGTGACATATGGACAAATCGAAAGAGCTTCCAGGACATAACTAGCTATGACGCGCGCATCACACGCATTAGCTGTCCTAGTGACAATTAAAAAAAATGACTAAAAAAGAATCATCTCAAACATACGGAACAAATCATATTAAATAAGCCAACATAGTGTTTACTTTTTGTTGGCCTTTTTTTTTTATAATCTACTTGTTAGTGGACCATCTCAACTAAAAGCTTAAACTTATGGTTGAGGCCCAAGAATATGTTTTATACTCTATCACGCCCCTTCACATGAGAGCCCGTTCGGGCTAGAAGTGTGGATGCAGCATGGGCCTCCTTTATACCCAACGCTTAATATTCCACTTGAAAGTAGGGGGTGGATGAGATTCGAACCCGTGACCTTTGTGTCACGTTGGCTCTGATACCATGTTAGTGGACCATCTCAACCAAAAGCTTAAACTTATGGTTAAGGCCCAGGAATATGTTTTATACTACTCCGATGATATATTTCCAAAGAAGCTCAATTTGAATCTCGTAAGTCGTAAATCATATAGGTTGATCATTTAGGATATCAACATTATAATTGATAATCAAATTATATATGTAGCACAAAAACGACTTGGTTTGTAGACAAAGGGAAGTCCAAATCTCAACCAATTCTTTGCTTCATTAGCACCATAACAGTTAAGATTTAGAAACCGAGAAAATCTCATATCTCATAAAGTTTTCGTGCTATTGTGATGATGGATATGAATTAGAAGTGATTTGAGTTGCTTAAGTGTCACTTATGATTGATCCAATGTCATTTTCAACAAAAACCTAATATAAACGTAAAAGTTATAACTTATCAAGTAAAAAGTAAACTTTATTGGTGAAATTATTGTTGGAAATTAAAAACAAAGTTTATTACACTTAGACTAGTCAAAGTTATAAAAGTCACAAGCACCTTTGGTGACATAAGACATTAGACTGAAAATGACACTTATATTGTTGTACTATCTTAGAAACTACTTTGCTTGTAATTTGCAATTGTGAAGTTTAGCCCAAATATGGGTAGTGTAGGTGGCTTTATTAATTATTTACACATTTTACACATATCACCTTAGATATACGCATACCTGTATTATACTTTCAATGGTTTGTAAATTCTCTCATATTACTAAAAATAACAAATCATATTAACATAATTTTTTAAATATTAAATACTCCGTAACAAAAATATCATTTAGTCTCCTACGAAGTAAAAAATATAAGGACTATCTTTTTCATAAAGAGCAGGTGAATAATGGAGATTTTTCATTATTAGTGGACGGTTACAAATGATTCTTAACGCCATTTAGTAATAAAAGTCTCTTTTAGTTCTAGAGTTCTTGCATATTTCCCAACCAAAAGTTGAAGAAATCACACAAGTCTACAATAGTCAAATAACCACAAGAATCACTATTTTGTGTTGGGGAAGACTATGTATATGTTGCTATCAGTTCACAACTTCAAAGAATATACCAGGAATTTGTTATTCAGTAAAAAAAAAGGATATGGTTGTTTTCACATGTTACAATTAAATTAAATAATAATATCATTTGCCGTCCAACGTGTTACACAACTTCCCCTAAAGCAATAACACCTTGTGGTGTGGTCCATGTCTAAGAGGCCCAGATATGCCTGTTATTACGCCATATGAATGTGAAGTTTGTTGGAAAATTATAAATTATTCTGTATAGAATATAATGGAGTAAAAAAATTTATTATAAAGTAATAGATGTGAGAAAAGAGAAATGATACGTGAAAAAAAAAAAGAAAACTATTATATGAAGACATGAAGTGAACATTATAATTATATATTTAAAAAAAAAATGTTAAAAAAAATAAGTGATGCGCTATGGGAGTACATAGAGAGTGTGTTAAGTATCACGTACCACACTAACATTTCAACCAACTACACTAGATGACATTCATATTAATATTTGTTTCATAAAAAAATAAAACGTTTATATTAATATTGTGTACTCTTTCAATTCTAATATATTTGCCTAAATTCCATTTAGATTGTCTCTTATAAGTTGTTTGTATTTTCTAATGTGGTAACATGTCCTCATAAAACACATTTTTGTGTAGGGCAAACAAGGAGGGATGGGAAGTACTCTCTGTGTTTTAATTCATTTTCCCATTGACCCTAACCCTCACATTAATTGGTCAAATAAGATAGATACAATAAGATGGATATAGTTATTGTGGTAGTATTATGAGTCCACCTAATTGTATGACCCTATAGGCCTATACCCACCCATTGTTGGCAAAATGGTAAGCAAATTCTCGAAGTTAGAGGTTTGAACCCTATTCATTGTACTTTATGGAAATTCCACTATTGTTCCTCTAATTCTCAAAGTGTATAATTTACTACTCGTATCTCAAGTCAAGTTGACCTGTGAGAGGTTCTAAGTTATAAGGACGCTTCTTATATATATTTAAAAAATGTACTCTATGACGTGTGCATGACACACATGCACGTGCAGCTAGCTTGTGCATAACATGGGACAAGCCTGTGTCACACAAGTTATTGTGCGCTAGCAAGTGTCGTGCACACGCCAGCTTAAATGCAAAAAGCTATTTGGGATGTTTCAAGAATGCATGACTAAGTCCACTTCAGAATATAGCCGCATGTCTTCACGTCTATGATCTGTAGCATTATAAATCATTGTACAGTCAATATCAAAGAAATTGAAAAGGAGAACTGATTATCAGATTTAGATGTGCAATCATTATAAATGCTTGTTTTGTTTGTGTTGAACTCCATTATATTCAGCTGAACATACAAAGTGCAACCAAAGATGTATCTATAAATTTCAATAGCCACACATTATACAATTACTACTAATAGCATTAATTTCTACAAAACTACACTTCAACTATGAATGGAAAATGAAACTATGGCCCCAACCCCAATTGTTTATCTAACATTTTTTTAGTAAATCACATACTGGTGTTGCACAAACAAAACCAAAGCTGTTAATTGTTACCCTACTGATAAACTGCAAGTAGGCACCAGAACTCTTATTCCAATTCCCACGAACGTAGCAAAATTTTGAGCAGGACATGGAGAGGAGAACGGGACTTTACAAGACTCCAAGCCATTTGTTTGATCAAGTTCTTTGGCATTAGTATTCCTCACCTCCATGCAGAAGAGGATGACAAAATCCGGTTCTTCCATCCCAGAAAGAGTGCTCCATGCCACTCTTGCAACCTATAATTTCCATGGAACTCCTTCATCAAACCCCTGACTCCATCAATCACTGTGTAACTCAAGGGCAATTGAGTAAAACCTGCCATGCTCAACCTTGCCCTCCATTTGCCAAAAGGCTCATGCCTTTCCACCCTTTCTCCGTCCTCGCAAGCTATCATGTTAACAATATCACGTGCAAGACAATGCATCTCTGCATTTATCCTCTTCTTGTCATCCCTAGCAAGAGCCACATCAACTGACTCATACATAGCCGTGTAGTAATCCAAAGTCTCAACGAATCGTTGGAGGAAGGGAGAAGTGTTTGTGTTTGACTCTTGCTCGACTACAGTGACTATTCGGGGTGACAATTCCTTAACTAGCCTTAACAAGCGGTCCCGATGGTTTGCAGTGCTCACGCTCTCATCTGGCATGTGGTGTAGCATGTAAGGAAAATTCACTGCCAAAGCCTCCCCAGGGCGAATGCTTAGATTCTCCCTTTTTACTTGGCAACCTGACATTGCTGCCGCATGGAATTCAAAGGGCACATTGTATTTTTTAGCCTCCATCATAAGTTTCTTCTCTACAAGTTCCAGCCCTGCTCCCCGAGCATAAGCTGATTGGGAGTCATCGACTCCAGTGATACGAACAAGTGGGGGCCCACCAGGCCGGTTACCAAGAGACTGGAGTAACGATAACCACTGTGTCCCCATCCCAATTTGGAAATCAATGATGTGGATACTCCCCTCGTGCCCCACAGCTTCTTGAATGATGAGATTCGAGGACATGTATGCAAATTTGAAATAAGGGCAAAACTGATACAAAATGTGCATATAGGTGAGAAGCTCAGAACTAGTTGGTTGCTCACACCTTAGCTTCTTGTAGATAGTATAACCCGAGGATTCCAGCCTTGCTCTCAGCCCTTCAAGCATGTATGCAGCCAGTCGTTGCATAGGTGTGCCACATACTGACACCATCTTCCCTAAAGCATCCATCAAGGTTTCTGCAGTTGACACATCCTTCTCTGAGACTGCTTGTGCACATAAGTACAGTATCTGTTTGAGATCCATCTTAGGGAGCATCTCCATCAGTTGGTTTGATGAGGATCCATGATTACCCCCATGACTCAAAGAGCAATAGTGTCCATCTGTCGAGCGAGGAGAATCAGGCCCCATCAAAGAGCGCTCCAGTTCTCTAAGCTGGTTTCTTAGTTCAGTATTGTCATCCACCACGGAGGAGTTACTCATTGGGGAACCATAAGTGTTATCGGATGATTGAGGAGGGTCTGAGATGTATGACTGAGAACCTTGTGGAGAAAACTGGCTTCTGTTCGATGAGGTGCTCACGCCAGATGGTGAGTCATAGATGTTATAAGGGCCAGCATTTTGACCAGAGTCTAATGTGATATACCCTTCATTGAAGTTTTGGAAAGATATCTGGTTTCCCTGAGCAGGGTTATTTGGGTACATGTTATTGTCGAACACTTGAAATTGGGATGAGCAATAAGGTGTTATATCAGGGGCATGCTGGTAAAGGAATCCATGTACTCCACTCGTAGCACAGTTATGCTGAGATGTTTGCATCTAGTATTGTACTATCTGACGTTATGAAAGAAAATTCAGGGAAGATAAAGATTAATAGCCGTTTGCTTGAAACTAGAGCTACAGTGAGAGTATGATGCGGAGCAAGAGCAAATGGGTTACCTGCAGAGATTTAAAGAGACTATAAGAATTCACAACCAATCAAACTTTTAAAAGCCACATCATACAATTAACATGAAGAGTTTGAAATGACTATTGAACCTCAACTGGACAATAATTGATATTAAAAAAAAAAAAAAAAAAAAAAAAGGTAAATAAATTGAAGACGGACACCAATTACTCCAACTAAATTCACAGGATCAGCAATATCCAAGTTTCACGGTGCAAATTTTGCATTAAAAACAAATCTAAACCAATATCAGGTCAGGTATATTTGCTTCTTAATAACATTCACAGATCCAAACAGGAAGCTACACCTTAAAAGGGAACTGCAGGTCTCAAATCGAATTGAAGATATTGAAGTATGACGACCTAGAAAGTTTAGGCTTCAATTTTTATCTCAACCTAGGACATCTCTTGATTGCTTGCAACATAGTGTGACTGTAAAGTTTAAGCTATTGACATTAGTCTAACTCAGTGGAACATGAACAAAATGCTTATCACTGGAATCATGGATGTTGACACTAATATAATTCAGATAAACAGGCTACACTGACATTTGACATGACCATCTAACTCCAAACATCACAATTATCAGGTAGTAGCAAATCTACACACAACACGATCTTGAATAGGGCAGTGTCCCCCAATGTTCATCATCCTAAGTCTCAAAAAAAAAAAAGTAGCATCAAGAATGTTTAATTATAAGGTAGCAGCAGAATCTAATGTAGCTAGCTGTTAAATTAAAGTCCCTTAGTTTCTACATCCTCATTTCCCTGTTCGGGAAGTAACCAGTAAAAAAGACATAAATCTGAGATACAATTAATAATCTGAAATAAACTACCATCAGGTTAACCAGAACCAGGAATGTTTGACTAAACAAGAAATAAGCACAAAACAATCACCACAGGTAGTTAAAAGTAATGATAGATGCATTACTCGATAGAAAACCAATACATCTCCGGATGTATAATGCAGGACAAACTGCCTAAACGAATCGGAAAGTGATGAAAAACGGCTCATTTATGAAACGAATATCCAACTCGGAAAGGAAAGGCCAATTGAATAGAAGTACTATGGAACACAATAACATTGCAATGAATTCAAGATCTAATCTTTTCTATAACAAAGATCATAGCTTCATAAACCGCCTAAAATGATCACAAAGACTAAAACCTTAACACTACCATCATGATCTCTAAATCTTGCTACTCTAGTAAGGCCTATATTTTCAGAATACTGGTAATCTTAATTTTTATTTTGTTTTCCGAAAATAAATACACCCTTAATCAAGCTTATACCAATAATAATAGTTACAAAAGGTAATAATTCGCGTGAAAGCATAGTCAGAGTCCATAATTTCATCAAATGAAGGCTGTGAAGCAGTGAAAAGGCAGGAATTAAGGTAAAAAGCCACTTTTTAATCCAAAAGAAAGAAAAATGAAAAGGGTAACACTAATTCCCACATATCATCAAAGTTCATGCACCAAACATCAATAATAAAAGCTAATTAATGTTTATTAATTATCTATATTATAGTACGGAGTACTTTGTATTATATTATGTACCTCAAGATTCAATAAGCTAATCATCAATCTATTCAAAATTTTGGATTATTTTGATTAATTCCTACATAAACCAATCTTTCAACTCAGAACTACTAATCACAAAAAAATTAATCATAAAAAAAAAATTCTAAAGATACAAGAAAGTTTCTAACTTTAAGAAACCAATTCAACAAGTTGAACAACCAAAGAGTAAATTTCAAACAATCCCAACAACCAAATACAAACAAAATTGCAAACATAAAGTCCTAATTCATCACAAGTAAAATGAAAAATTGCTAACATAAAGTTTCAATACAACAAAGAAATGAAATTAGGGAAGGGGGAAATTAAAGAAAGAAAGATTTGAGTAAGTGGGTCAACAAAATACATACCTTGTTTAATAATTTCCCAGAATAATCTGAAATTTGTATGAGTTGAAAAATGCAGATTTTGAAGATTTGGGGAAAATATTAGGAGAGAGAAAATGTTAAAAAGTTTTGAGTCCAGGAAAATTAATTTGGGGGAAGTTGATAACTTGGTTCAACCTACCACTTTTATAATCAACAATCTTATGTTTGACACGAAGTATGGTTGGAAAAATGCCCTTGATTGTGAATTTAATTACGATTATACCCTTTGCTTCTACACTAGTGGTGGCCATTGAGTGACTAAAGTGGGGCCCAATTTTATGATGATAAAACAAAAAGGAAATAGAGCAATATTACGTCACTCCTTATCTTTTGTCATCTCCGCGTTCTTTTTACAAGTACTCGTAATCAACCTATCACTCGTATCTATCATTATTCTTTGATCTTTGATTTTGTATTTGGCAATGTATTGTTTTTCCCATTTCTCAAATATTGCAATATGGTGATTAAATATTGCAATATTGCAATACGAACTTTGAGAAGAAGAGAGAGATAAAGATAGGAACTCATGTGATAAGGAGAAAGAAATCGATAAAACATGTGCAAATAAGAAAATGTTGTAATATACTAATATTTGTGAAAATTCTTAAAATGATAATAATTGTTGTAATATTTGTAGAATGAAGAAAGTAGTATTGTAGTAATGTATTTAAGGAATCACGCTAGTATAAATTTAGAAGTTGGTGAATGGATAAGGGCATGTTTGATTATAATTATTGGATTTGTTTAGAGTTGTGTTTTGATGAGGCTTTAGGATATAGTTAGTATCTAATATAGTTTTTTACCTTACCATATTGTCCATATATATAGTTGAGCTAATGCCTGCAATTGCATATTTGCATTTACAACTACACATATACTTCAATAGCTTAGGTTCTAGGAGCTATTAGCTTAGGTTCTAAGAGCTATTTTTCCAGCTAATAATTACTTTCTCCTATTCCTATTTTAATATATACTCCAGTAGCACTTGTTGTACTATTTACTTAAGCCACTTTTGACTAACGTTTGTAATTTATACATATAAGGAAAAAGAAAAAAAAAAATAAAGTATAGATACGAGCTTGCTAGAATCATCTCAATTGAATAGATAGATATACATGATCTAATTCAGTATCTTAAATAGGTTAGACTACATATGTTACTTCAAGAATATGATATTGGTGAAAAGATGTCAAACATATCTATCTGTATTTCACTAACTTCAGTTCTTATTTCCCATCTATACTATAAAGTATAATAAACTGTAATTAGTTAATTACAGTATAATTAGTGACTTCATCTCTGTCGTCAGCTAATTAAATAATACAGTAAATAAAAGCACAAATGATGTACTAGTATTATTGTCAAATAATTTCTAGATGATCGAGTATAATTGTACAAATCATGTTTTTGAATTGTTGTCTATGACAGCATGATAATATGTAAGTGGTCCCTCTTCCTTGATATTTTAGGACGTACATATACTAAGCTCTCTCTATCTACTATACATATACAGTACTCCGTGGTAACGTGTTATCACAAAACAAAACTAATATTTATCCTCATCTTTGATTAATAAGCTAATTCCTTAATTAGTGAACGTTGATTGGTTCGTCAACATTATTAATTATTTATACTCTCATCCTTACTTAATAATTGCTTCATGCTTTCATAAAATAAAAGTAATCGATATCATGTGGTTCTAGAGTATGTAACAGATTCTAGCTAATCAACTTAATAATTTTAATTTGACACACAGGAGTAAATTAAACATGCATCTATTTGTTTAACAAAAGACGTACTAATTGGTATACAGTATGAGTATACTACTAGTCTACTACGTATTAATTTATGGAGGCTTTTGTAGGTCATTTGATCTTAATATATAGTATTACAATTTTGGATTTGAATTGGATGATCGATGTTATAAGTAGAATAGTTTTTATCGTATCAAATCTAGCTTACTCATACTCAATTCATTTATTAAGAGTTTTCAATTCTAAATAAAGAATAATATCCTTTTATTACCTTACAAACTTCCCGGGATTAATACATATATACATGCGCGCGCGCGGAGGGGGCATGAGGCTTGTTCAAGTTGTTTAATAATGTTAATTTACAAATTATTACAAGTATAGTTCTTTTCATTATACATACATGGATTACTAATCGTGATAAGAAACAAATTATTTTGTGTCAAATGACAATATAAAGTTCATTCTCAATTTGAATTGTCAAACAATCCAATTTAATTATATTGAAATTAAATAAAATTTAGTATTTAGAATACCAAGTCCAATCCAATCCGAATTTACACCAATTCAATATCCAATTTAACACTAAATGGTTTGGTTAGATATTTGAATTCAATCCAAAATCCATATTGATATTTGGATTCAATTCTAGACTTGAACCACCAGGTTAATTTAACCTTTTATATGAGTTGACCCTTTAACATAGTATTAGACACGCACTGTCACACTGAATACCCATCACGTATCTCGAATTGGTCTGATGGTATCCTAACATTATATTCCCATTATATTGCTTATAAGGTTGTAATTTGTTATTTATTTATGAAGTTCTCATTGTCAATATTGCTTATAAGGTGAATAGACATATTGATATATTCACTTTAATTTCTTTTTCTTAGTATGTAATGCATATGGCGTTGATAAAGGGTAACAATGATATATTATGCTTGCACCAAATCTAATTGTCCATATTTTATACGGAGTGCTTTCGTAGAATAATGACCAAACATCAGCTACTATTAAGTTCAAGTTCAACCTATTTATAATTTTATACATGTTGTACGGGAGGATACCGGTAACGCTAGTTAATTAGCCGTTAGCAATACATTACGCCGCTAATCAACCATCAATTATCATATCGGCTCAGCTTTCATAACGACCTTCTTCTCTGCCACGTAGACAGCTGCTTTGGACCACGTAGGCACCTGCTGCCTACAAGGTCGGCTTGCCACCTATTGTTATAGCATACTCAAGCAAATCCTCATCCAAAGGTACAATATTTCTCTCTCTCTAAACTCTTTCTCTTCATTCCTTCTTCTCATCAAATTGCTAACTTTAGCATCGGAGTGGTTATTTCCGGATAACCCCCGGGTTAGCTTATCTGTGTTGACTGTGTAGGTGCATAATTGGACGGTAAACCTTTACCAACCCACGAGGATTATCCGTACCGGAGCTCACCCGGAACACATGTTCATTGCATTTTAGGGCTGGGGTGCCACATAGCTAGGCAATAGGCGAGTAAAGCTCTCCTAGTCTCCTACAACTAACCAATTAAGCATTGGTTAATTAGTTGGTGTTTTAATTTATTAAATTTGGGCCAAAGCTCTGCCACGAAGACACTCTTGACCTAGGTATTTTAGAGAAATGGAAACTAACTTCAATAAACTTCAAACTCATAGAAATCGTACTTAATGGCCACGGATGAAAATGTAATAATCATTAACCGACTATGCATACTCATGATTGACAAATGAAAATTAAATGATAGAGATAAATAAAAGCCTCTGAAACACAATAATGCTTTCGTACGTACAAAAAATTACAAGTTAGAGAAAGATAGAGACTCGATAATGAATTATGGAATAATGAAATTTAATGTGATATCCAC
The DNA here is from genome assembly GCF_948465745.1 of Chenopodium album. Taxonomy (NCBI): domain Eukaryota; kingdom Viridiplantae; phylum Streptophyta; class Magnoliopsida; order Caryophyllales; family Amaranthaceae; genus Chenopodium; species Chenopodium album. Next base: position 32,628,796 of record NC_137857.1, on the reverse strand, counting down.
TACCTATAAATTATATCATACGAAGTATGAAGTATATCATGCTTATAAAACCAAACAATTTCAAATAGAATAAATATAGATCAATATGTGACGGTTTTTTTTATATAAAATATAATTAGCATAATTATGTCATGGGATGAACTATTATACAACTTAATTTGTGTCACTAGAAAAGAAAAAGGAACATAACCTCACAAAATATTGAGCAAATTAAGTAGTGTTAGTGTACAAACAAATAAAGTAGGTATATTAGGCATCAATTGGAAGATAGAATGAAGATATCGTATAATAAGATATGACCATATGTTATATAGTGTATTTACTACTTAAATAAGTAAAAGGCCAATTAAGTTGAGTAATTGACTAAACCAAAGCTCACACGTACCAAAAAATGGAAAATCAATAATAAAACGTGCCAAAAAATTAGAACAATAAATTTTAAAAAAATTTAAATTTAAATTTAAAAAATCTATGGGCCGTTGGTTCTTTCCTTTGGCGACACGGTTTCAAAGAAAGAGAAGGCGAGTGGGGAGTCAAAAGTCAGAAACAAAGAAGTAGGAAATGGCAGTTTCGTAAATATGGTGAACTATCATGGGCTTTTCGAGATAAGAACGTGTCGGCTTTGAGACGTTGAGTCGTTGACCACTCCTTCGTCTCGCATTCCTGGAAGCAACATCCAATATTCTCTCGTTTTCTTTCTCTATTTATTTACTCATACTACTGATTAGAAATAATTTTTATTTTTTTTAAAAAAGAGAGGAATAATTCTTAGAAGGTACAAGTATTAACCAAAATTCCAATCAAATTCAATGTCATTTTAAATGTACGTATATCTTTGAAGTCTTTCTATATCTAATTTTTTGTGAAAGCCATAATAAAGATACTGAATACATGATAAGATTAGATTTATCTTATCTTTAAATTTAATCGTAATCTATCTTAAGAAATTGTCTTAGAAAAACTAATTAGTGTGTTGTTGTATAGATGGGTTTTGTGACTAGCAGACTGAGTTAAAATGTCGAAACATATTTTTTACCTCATTCATGAGCAATTGAATCTTTTATAGACACCACGATTTATTATAAAATTAAGGGATCTTAGGCTCTTAGCTGATCTATGAGTACATGTTTAAAACTCTTTTTGTATTTGCAATTTGTGCAATACATTTATGCATTTGCTCAATTGCCCTCTTTGGTTGCGTATTTTGACGTTATACCACCCTCCTCACACATCGTGCACATGTGTTGCATAGTCTTAATACTAAGAGCATGTTCCGATTTACTGAAAACAACTAAAATAAACTGAATTGAATTGATTATGGTTGAACTGAACTGAATAGAGAGCTGAAATGAATTGTTTATGAGAGAAGAAAATTAAAAACTGAATTGAAATAAATTGGAATTAAGCTGAACAGAACATGCCCTTAGGATTACATGTAGCATAAGTGTAAAACTATCCAAATCTTCCGCTAGAATTATTCAAACACCATATGCATATGACAATATGCTTAAGGTCTATTTGGAAAATTGAATGATAAATTCAGATAAGATAAGGAAAAAAAAAATTGATAAAGGTTATTCAACTTTAATTAAATTGCAACTAAAAGGAGTTCAAATAAGATCGATTAATTTTAGATATAATATGATAAAATAAATTTTGATAAATTAAAATTGGATAAAATTTAAATTAAATTACAATAAATATAATTTTGTTTGTAGCCATGGTAAAGCTATAAATCTATTTAGCTCAAGGGCTTTAAAGTTTAAGAAAGGTAAGGTTGCTTTTTTGAAGGGGTTAACTAACCTAAGATCGTAATTAGAGATAGCGGTTATTAGATCGAGAAGAATAATGTACACGAAGGGATAATAATAGTGATGAAAACAAGAATAATGCGTGATTGCTTTTTGAGGTGATACAACTTTAGCAGACTTCCTATTGCTTTTCTGATCTGTACAAAATATAAAGCTGACAACATCTCATGGTGGCCTCATGCAATGCTATACAAATACAACCGTCATATCATATCATATCTTCAATTGCTAAATCTAATACTAGTACTGTATTATTGCATGCACATTCACTTGCAAAATGTGTGTACGCGTAATACGTACTGTATTATTTTTATTAATTAGGCTTAATTATATGTGCATGGCAATGCTCAAGCTAAGTACTGTAAGTCTGTAAGGTATACCGTTAAAGTATTGCCTTATTTGGTAAGAATTTTATTTTAGACTTTAGAATTTTGGGGCCCAAATTCTTTGAAGTGAAGGTGCTTGGGAATAAAATTATAAAAATGCTCTTACCTTTCCTCTACTCTTAAGTGCTTGACTCACAAATACTGGACTAAATAAACTGTAAATGTTGAAGGCTTGGTCAAGATCTTCTTACTATATTCCTGGAAAAGAAAAAAAAAAAAAAAAAAAAAAAAGAGATCATCAAGTAATTAAGGTATACCTAAAATCCTTGTGCCGTACATCTTTTTACAATAATCATAAGCAATATGAATCCACCCATAGCCTTTTCTTATTAGTTTCTCTAGTACGGTGTTTTAATCATATGTTTTTTTTTTTTTTTTTTTTTTCAGATGCAACCTTTTAACTTTTACAGTTTTACCTAATTCACATATATATACTTGTAAGTGAATAATAGTTATGTGAACTCTTGTCAAATTTGTCTCATTTGTACATTCAAAACTTTAAAGTTTTTCAATATTTTTTTGAAAGTTACGCAAACCGAGGCGTTTACGTTCCTTTTGTCAAATCTGAGCACAATTTGGTCCCTTAATGAACCGAAATGGCCCCCCAATCCCTATGAAGAAATATTATCTAACGCACAAATCGACAAAAAAAAAGTTAGTTAGTGTAGAGTGGGCTACACTAACGTTGATAAAAACAACATAACGGAATTTGTTAACAGCGAGATAACGGTAAGGTCACCGTATGGTTACTAATGTGTAACTTTTAAAAAGATGGGGCACAATGTAGAAAACGCAAAATAAGAGGGTTATAATGTAGAATTTCCCAAAAAAAAATAAAAATTGGGGGAGTGATTTTTATAGTAGCACGTAATCGATCATACATTATATGGTGACACTCAAAATCATATTACCTAAAAAAAATACTCGTATATATTTTTATTAAATGCTACTCAGTACTCACTCCTTCAAAAAGGTGTTGTTTAACTTTTATAATATTGTAGTATCAATTTGATATCCAAAATTGACTAAAATTGTAAAAGGACAGAAATCCAATGGTTGTAATAGAAGAATAATAATTTTTTTTTTAAAAAAAAAAAAAGTGAGAAAAGAACCGCGTGATCGCTCGCCTCTGCTATTTCGTTAGCTTGTGCGAAGTTTTGTTCCGTTATTTTCACAAAGAATAAGCAAGTACATTTATTTTTTTGAGGGAATGAATAAGCAAGTACTTAATACATGTTGAGAATCAGCATTTTTTTTTTTTTTTGGCACGGTCAATTTAGACGTGCATATATATATATATATATATTAAGTTTCGAATAATTACTTTATTTTAATTTAGATCGTCCTTGTGAAGTTCATGTTTTTAAATTAAATTCTAGTCTAATGATAATGACAAATTGTGTAGTATGTTCTGAATTTCTGATGGTCATATATATGCTTTTTTTTTTTTTTTTTTTTTTTTTTTTTTTTTTTATAAATTTTTTTTAAGGAGATATATATGCATATTTAGCGTTGTATTATTCATTGCTAAATTTCGAGTATTTCAAAGTACTCCGCTTAATATTCATCAAATTAAGCATATTTTTGGTCGAAAGCTAATCATGTGCAAAACTTGACTTTTAGTACAAATACCAATTGTCCAGCTTTCATGTTATTGTTGTAATTTGAAAGATATTTTTCACTCAGTTTATTGTAAAATTTGATCACTATTTGGTAACAAATGTTGATTACCTTTTTTTTTTATTTTTTATTAACACTACCTACTTCTTATATATTATACATGAAGGGTTTATTTTTGATTCTTTATTTGAAAGTACTTTCACAAAAGTATGTCCTAAAGTTATAACATGTTTTTATATATTAAGAGAAATGATTGATCATAAAAATAAAAAATCCATTAGAGGCAAGCAACTTCGAGGTCCCATGGACGGAGCATCAAGGGACATGTTAATTAGATAATGATCAGGTACATCACTAGTAGGTAATTAGGAAAGTAGGAATTAGGACGCAAAGTAAAACTATATTATCTTAACGTCATTAAATAAAAATTTCTTTTCCTATTGTTTATGGAATATACATGGAGATTAATAAGTTTACAACGACCAAACTTACTTAGTACACACTTATTATGGAATATAGGTTTTATGTTATGTCTTTAATTTGAGATTTTATAGTCTTAAGAACCATTATTGAACCAAATACTCAACTATACCAAACAAAATGAATCGCTATTTCGAACAATCTTTTTATCAAAATTAGGTTTTGCTAATTGTAAATGGTTAGATTATTACGTGGTGTATCGTACTTCAAAACTATATACAAGTATTGTTTTAAAAAATAAATAAATGGTGAGTGGAGGGGCAGAACACCGAATGAATATCACGAGATCAGATCAGAACATTGCATGAAGTATACTAGTCTGTACTTGTATAATATTGTACGTACATATTATATAATATTAGTATAATGTTTTCTTACTAAACTTTATTAAAGTTATCCTCCACTGATCATTTTATTTTTTCTCTTTTGGTAATTAAGTGGACGTGTGTGGAACATTCTTCTTTTTTCTGCCAAGACAAGAATAAAGTCCGTAGATCTACTTATTAGTATTTTACAACCTGTACGTTCTTATCACTTCATCATTCTTTGATTCCACTGCATCAACTTATGATTTCATTTTCATGGATTGTCAAAAGTGTAGTAAAAGGTAATCCTTAATTGTTTGAAATTTCAACTTTTATTATTTATTTTTTTTCTAATAATTGGACCATTAAACATAAGACCTTAACCACTCCAAATTAAATTATTTCAAACTACTCTACATGTAAAGATAAAAGTAAAGCTAAATAGTACTATAGTAGAGTACTACAATATTGGAGGTATAGTGCATAAGCACACGAACATTTTTTTTGAAATGTAAAGTGAGAAATTAACCACGATTTCAGCTAAACATATTGTCATTAGACCTCTCACACATTTATCAATCAATTAACCTATACTAAAAGCGAACCTAAAATGACACTTGTCACAATGTCATTAACAATTTTCCCGCCCATATTACTTTCCGTTTTTACGAAGATTCATTAAGGAAATCATTTGATAATAATGAAAAATATCTTTCTTCCAGTTAAAATTCTTAACAATAATAAATCTCCATATAAACCCAACTAATATATTTTTATATTTAGTTTTGAATTAATATTATGAGTATAATTTTTTTTTAAAATTCAATACAATAATAACTCTTTAAAAAATTAATAACAACCGTGCATTGCACGGGATTTAAACTAGTATTAATAATAAACGAGTATTGTTGACCTCTTCTTTTACCCTACTTCGTTGTAAAAATTATACTGAGTATTACATATATAAGCTATGCCTGTAATTTTCATACTTGAAAGAGTTTTTTCTTTAACTATTAAGCTAAGCAATTAAATTTTACATCATGCCTCAAATTTAATTCTCACTTAACAAATAAGTAAGTTACAAAGACGAAGCCAATTAAGGATCCTTGTGACTATTAATCTTAACAAGAAGAGAGTTTAGTATTTGTTTCCAGGCCGCTCTCGATTTCTACTCTACAATTCTACAAGTAGCATGATATGCATGCATGTAAGTTCCATTTTTGTGTCTCATATTTCCACTCTCTACATATTAGGTGATGTGATATTAAAAAAAGTGGTGTTATTCAAGATATGTTATAATATCAACATATTTTCTAATTTGACTTGCTATGATAAAAACACAAATTGAATTAGTGCTACTCTAGTAGACTCCGGATACTTTTATTAATATTATCCATCAAATTATTTTTATTTGGAGAGAAAGTGTGTGCCTCATTTTGTAAACCATTTTATACAAGTACTTTGTATAATCATGTCACAATATCACATCATCTACACAAATCAATAACATAAATAAATAATTATTGGTGTGAGATATTTATGAGTAACTAGCAGTAGCGTGCATTAATCTCAAGTTTTCAACCCAAATATTCGTTGGATTTTTGGAGCAAACACTAATAGGCCAACTATCTCGTCCAATTCTACTTAGAGGCCCAATATGTAGCAATGATGATCCAACACTAGGCCCATGAATGTGAATTGGTCCTTAATGTCCATATGATCGGTCTTTCACTCTTTCCATGGTCCATGGACCAACTCTCATGCAACCAACGATTACTTCATAGTATTTGTTTTATTTTATACTCTACTTCTTACAGTATAAATAAATGGAACTAACATAGGATTAAGAGTTTAAGATACTTGCCCTAAAAAAAAAGAGTTTAAGATACTTGTATGTAATTATTTTGATGAATGATGTGCTGCTAAGTTTGGGTTTTACTATACTATGTACCTGTTGTATTACTATGTTGTTGTAGGCTTACGCAATTGAACTTGATTTTGTGATAATATAAATTGAAAGCACTAGATAAAATATAGGCATGCTGCTCTAGATCTTTTGTAATTCGTATGCCCTCTATTTTGCATTATATCTTTATTGTAGATCCATTGAGCCATTGAAGGTCTTGAAGGGTCTTTGAAAAAATGTATGCCCAAATGCCCAAATGTACGTACTCTAATATTACTCGTACTACTTTGAGATGTACACCAATATAATAAGGACTATGGTATAAGTTTTACTAATACCGATTATGCTTCACTATTTTGAGATGATCACTAATTAACAACTATATGCACGCCAAATTAGTAACTACTCCGTAATTACCAATTCAAATTATGGCTCAACATTTTGAGTTGCGCACCAAATCAACAACTAGATTTGGCCAATTAAATGACTATGGAGCACTAGCTAGTTACTTGCTTACTACAGAGTAATACCAAATACGATTCACTATTTTTAGATATGCGCCAATTTAATAACTATGTAGTACTAGTTAGTAGTTACTTCCTATTCTCTAATTTTAGAAGCGCGTCAATTTAATAACTATGCAGTACTAGTTAGTGTTATATGATTATCTAATTTTAGCAGCGCGCCAATTCAACAACTAGTTACTACGGAGTACTTATGTACTAAAAAGTATATTCTCACTATATATATTCCTTGCTCTCAAGAGTCACAACCATTACAACAACATTCCAAGTTTAGACTCACCTAAAATATCAAAATAATATTGAAATCTGCCCCTAATTAGCTGACAATATGAAATATAATCCCCCCAAAATGCATATAAATTAATGATATTCAAATAGAGAATACGAATCTACTCCGTATCCGACGGTAAATTCGCGGAGGCAATCTCGACGTCGGGAGAAGTTTGATCTCTAACAGATAGATTCTCAAGACCAGGCTTCAATTCTTGATTGCAAAAATTCTCATATTCTCCTTTATCGCCACCCTGCTTCTTAACCTCCACCACACACAATGACGGGGTTAACTCGAAAATCTCAGCTTGTAATGTCAACGGTCCTTTAGCACCTTCTTTAGACCCTTCCAAATTCACTCTACAATCCTTTTTCCTCACTGTGAAGCTCACCACCTTCGCAATCTCCTCCAATTTTGATATAATCGTCGAAACCGGTGCTCCGGACACGAATCTTGAGCCTTCCCCATCGTCATCATCGAACAGTCCCGAGAGATCGAACCCTCGGGACATTGAGATGATATCGAAAGCGTTCAGGCTTGCCGGGCGTGGCAAGCCTGGAACAGGCTTTCGCTGTCGTTGTATTTCAGACCCAGACTCAGACTCGGACTCAGACAATGATTCTGTCTCATCAAAGTTGCTGCAGACATCATCATCCTCTTTGAAAGTACACATTTTGTTATCTTCGAAGTAGAATTTGACATTCTGAAACCCCTTTTTGAACCATTTGTTTTCCATTACCTCAGGAATGGTGATTCGAGTGTCGGGATTGGTGTCAAGCAATCGTCGCAACAACCTAGTCAATTCAGGGGAAAACCATCTCGGACACCGGAATTCACCCTTGTAAATCTTACGATACATTGACATAATGTTCGGATCATGAAAAGGTAAAAAACCCGCCATTAACACAAACAAAATCACCCCACATGACCAAATATCCACCTTCGCCGCATCGTACCCTTTTCGAGCGAGAAGCTCCGGCGCAACATACGCCGGGGTTCCGCAGAACGTATGAAACAACCCATCTTGTTGTATTTGATCAGATACAGCGCTAAGCCCGAAATCAGATACTTTAAGGTCACCATTTTCATCAACCAAAAGATTCTCCGGTTTTAGATCTCGATGATAAACACCTCTAGCATGACAAAATCCAACAGCAGAGATCAACTGTTGGAAGTACTTTCTAGCAACGTCTTCCTTCAATCTACCCTTGGACACCTTATTGAAGAGCTCACCCCCACGAACATATTCCATTACAAAGAAAATCTTGGTTTTAGTTGCCATTACCTCGAATAATTTAACGATGTTCGGGTGCCGAACACGGCGGAGGATCGAAATCTCTCGCTTGATGTGCGTCATTAGACCTCCCTTCATAATCTTTTCTTTGTCCAACACTTTGATCGCCACGCATTCGCCGGTCTTGACGTTCTTCGCTACGTAGACCTTCGCGAACGTTCCATGACCCAAAAGCTTCCCGACCTCGTACCGCCCCAGAAGGAGGTTGTCCCTCTCCTTCTTGTTATTCGATGACGGCGAGGGGGCAGCCGCAGCCATCGGAGAAATTAAATATATGTGTTCAACAACTCAATCCAAAAACCCCAAATTATAACAATTGAATTAAGATTGAGGATGAATTTTGAAATTATTTGGGGGGTGATTGGAGGAAGAACCCAGAAAGAAGGCGTAAGATGAGAGAGAAAGTGATGATGAGTGTATTAGGAGGATGAATGGTTGATTATTGCTGGGAAATAGGAGAAATGGGGTATTGTTTAAAATTAAGAGAGAGAAAGTGATGGTGAAGGTAAGTAAGTCGGTGTGACTTAAAAAAGAGGGCATTACATTAACATTAACAGCTGGGGACATCACAGAGCTTCTTGTGATAATTGTGACACTAGACCTTTCTTTGTGTGTGCGGCGTTAAACCGTACACTAATAACCCTAGATTAGATATTTTTTTTTTTTTTTTTTGGTGAAGCAAGATTAGATATTTTCTAAAACCAGAAATTGTGTAACACGACATAACGTTGTTATCATCGTTGGGGCTATGTCTCGTTCTTCTCGCGAGAAGGGTCTCCTAATATTCTATCTATCCGGGAAAAAGATATTAATCGTAAGGCCAAGAAAATGATGATGGAATTGGTAATTGAGGATTCGTGGTGTTGACATATTCGGAATTGCGATTCAAAGCTTCTATCAAAAGTATACAGGTTCTTTCTCTTTCTATCTCATTTTTAATTAATTGCATGTTTGATTTTCACCGATTAAGCTACAATGTTGCTCTTTTTTATGATTTCAATTGATATTATTTGTAATAGGCAGTGGTTAAAAACTGGAAAATCAGCTCTAATTCTTGTAATCTGAATGATAGATAGTTTGACTGCCGTTGGTCGGGTCAGATGTAAAACTAAATAAGATTCCTGATTCTTGGCATTGTAAATGTGTAATGATTGTTGTGATCAATATCAATGTCGGCCACTATTGATTAGCATTCTGGGAGATTTTGATTCCTAATTCTTAATGACATTAAGTAAGCCTTGTTCCCGTTGCTTATCATTCTTTTAATTGGTTGATTGTATCTAAATTCACTTCTTGCATTTTTGTTGATTAAAGGGAAAGAGATGAAGGTGAAACAAAAAAAGGTTCCCTACCAAATTGTTCTGTATGAGATCTCGAATTTGTTGTTGCATTTATCTTCTCAGATCACGTTATTATGGGAATCAAATTGTGCAAAAGTGAACCTCTTACTGTGTTAATTTCTGGGGAGAGTAATAAGCTGGAATTGTTACTCATGTCAATATGTCAAGCTATTTGGTTTGGGTTATTTTTGTGAGGTAGAAAATAAAGATTTGTGTATGTGTGTGTTTAGAGGGAATATTTTTGAGACATATTTAAAGAGGTGTTATTTAATCAGCAACAATTTTTGTTTGGCATTATGATTTAGGTTAATTCTATTCATCGATAGCTTTGTGTCGTTCTGAATTATAATGACATTTTTATTCTCTATGCTGCTTTTATATGAGATATGATTTCAAACCCGTGATTTCAAGAACTGTATGCAATTTTACTTTGCTGTCATGCATTCCTCTTTTATCCTCTCTAAAGTACCCATCTCATCAACACTGCGAGTTTTGTTTAATTTTTTGGTGTCGATTGTGAAATTTGATGTTCACCCTTTTGATAAATTGTGTTGTTTTGGTGGTTTTTATATCAGTCTAGCAAATAGAGAAATATTACTAGGGAGTGAGCAACCTTTAATTCATATGGCCAAGTGCGTTGCTTGGGAACTCAAAGAAGCAGGGAGCAGTGTCAAAGTTAGAAGTTATTGCAACTTGATGCTACCGTAAAGTCCCTAATGGCAGGATGATTCTACGAAGAAAAACTACAGCACCAGGTAAAAGTCTTTTTCTTGATATCATTGTAATGATTTTATTTGGTCAACAAAATATCTATGTTTCTGCCTTTTGGGTTTAATGGTGCAAATAATAAAGGATAGAGGGGAGTCTTTTGCAGTAAAGTTTTAGTCTTCCAAGTCCTGATTTAGAATTTAGCTTTTTTGTCTTCTACAAGCTTGCGCAAAAATGTGAAACAAGAGTACTTGTCCATCTTAGACCAAATCTAAAGAGATATATAGCTTAATATATCGGATTGAATAGATATTTTAGGCTTTTAGCAAGTTGTCTGCTACTTTCATGTCATTGTCACAAAGTCGTAAGACATTTTGTTAAACTTACCCTTATCTCTTGTCTATCCAATATCCAGTGTAAGAAGACACGTCAAACACCACGAGTTTAGTTTGGCCAACCTATTGTATCAGGTTTGTAGTGTTTTGTACCAACCTTTAATGGGTTTTTGATGTTTTCACATAAATCGATTTTGTTTCATTGAGTTGGGTGCTTTATGTTATCTTTGGGTATGTTGGGTTTGAAGTGATTTCTCTTGTCTTTTCAAGATTTTAAGCCAAGTTTTCTTTGATCTGCATTCCGGATGGATCATTTTGGACATCTATGTGTAAGCTATGTACATTCCACTCTTAGACTTCTCTTTTGGCAGAAGTGTTTAATTTTGCTTAGTGGCCTTATAAATACTTATTGAATGAAGAAAATGTTGAGAAAATGGCTAATTGAGGATTTATTGTTGACATATTCGGAATTCCCATACTTAGGAATCATTGCCACCTTCTGTAAAAATATGCAGGCTCATTCTCTTTGCTTGTTCAATCTCCAGCAATTTAGCTAGAATGTTGCACTTTTTGTGATCCAATTGATACTATTTCTAGATTATGAGTGAATATAGGTTTTGAAATTAAGCTATAGCAGCATTGGTAACAAAAATTGGAAATTTTGCCCATTTTGGCACGAAATGAGCTATTATTTTGCCTTTCAATCCCCGTTTTGGTGGGTAGACAGTGTTATTGCTGTTGCCTGGATCAGATACCAAACAAATAAGATTCCTAATACTTGGCTGTCTTGGCACTGTAAATTTGTAAGGGTTTCTCTGAGTATTGTGATCAAGGAATGTTTTATTGTTGTTGAGATGTTTATTGCCATTTTGAAATATCCTGAATTCTTAATGACGTTGATTATTTCCTGTTCCTATTGCTTAGCATTCTTTAAATAGATTGATTGATTCTTTGCATGGTTTAATTTATTTTTTTATTTTTATTTTTATTTTTATTTTTATTTTTATTAATATAACTAGCAATATAAGATGAAGGTGAAACTGAAAGAAGGTTCTCTAGCAATTTGCTCTGTTTGAGCCTCAGTTTTTATTTGTTGCATTTTTTTCATCAGATCATGATATTGTGTTTGCTTTAAAATATTATTATGGGAAATCTAATTGTGCAAAAGTGAACCTATGTGTTCCATTTTGGGGTGGAGGTACTGGAGTAATATGCTGAAATTATTAGTAGTATGACTTATGTCAATATGACAGGATTATTGGTACGAAGTATATGCATTAAACTTGTGAGAGTAGTATTATTTGTATGTGTGTGTGTTTAGAGGGGATAATTAAGAGACATATTTAAAGAGAGATTATGAATATCCACAACAGTTTTTGTTTGCCACGAAGATTCAGGTTAATCTATAATTATGTTCATCTATTGCTTAAGCTCTTAGTTATGGTTTGTGTGATTGCTTAAGCTCTTAGTTACAGTTTGTGTCATTCTAAATTATAATGACATTTTATACTCTCCATGCTGCTCTTTTATATCTGACATGAATTCAAAATTCTGATTTTAAGAACTGTATGCATTTTTACTCTTGCTGTCATGCATTCCCCTTTTATCCCATCTATAGTAACCCTATGAGTGATGAGTTACTAATTGCTTATTCCTTCTAAATAGCTTACCTTTGTGGTTTAATGTTATGCCAATCTATATTTGCTGATGTTCAAGTTTTGATCACACAACTTAATCCATCATGCATTTGATCATACTTGTTTATGGTCTCAAGTAGCGAAATTTGGATGCTTGAATCTGCTTTTGTGATTGGATTCTGTAGCATAGTGTGTATAAGAATGAGGGAGAGAGGGGTAAGGAAGAAGGAGAGAGGGGGTGACAGGATGGGAGGGAGAGAGGTTTCTGACTTTCTATAACCCTGTGAAATTTTGTTCAGAATTTGCAAATTTCATTAATCAATTACCAAGGAATTTTGTAGATTGGTGGGATTCATATTAGTTTGTTTTGTGTCGTTATAAATAGGGAGTTATTGCAACTAGAAGCTGGGAGCAGTGTCAAATTCAGGAGGTATTGCAACTGAACCTAATGGCAGGAATCTACCCGGAAAAACTACAGGACCAGGTAAAAGTCTTTTTCTTTATGCTACTGTATTGATTTTGTTTTGTGCAACAAAATTCTTTATGTTTCTGCTGTAGATTTTCTCTCTTTAAGTCCAATTTTGTAGTGGAGTATTATTTTTCTGAGTATCAGAATTGAGCATATTTGTCTTCTACAGGTTTGTGCAAAATATGGGAAACTAAGATACTTGTCCATCTTAGACTGAGTGAAAGAGATATATAACTTAATACGTAGTATATCAGATTGATAACATTGATTGAATGTGTTTAGCTAGTTGTTTGCTGCTTCATGTAGCAAGCTGTCACAAAGTTGCAAGATGTTTGTTTAGCTTACCTTTATCTTTTGTCTATCCAATAGCAAAATCTGCAAAAGATACATGAGTAGTCTAGATAATATGGAATACGTACTAGTTGCGTTCTTGGTTTGTAGTAAAGTGAGGAAATGTAATTCGATTTGTGTTATAACTTATAAGAGTGCAACTAAATCCTTTTCTTCAAGTATCTATTGTCTCTATACCACCACCGTATTCATTCATTTTAGTAGGTTTAGGGCATTTCCAAGTTAGTGGAGAGTATTTTATCTAATTTAGCACAAAAAAAGAATACAATAATAACATCAGGCTGAGAAATTTGCTAGGGTTTCAAAATAAATTTTGACCAAGTTATTGTATGATATATGATACTCCCTCCGTCCCTAAATTACATTCCTCTTTGGAAATTTATAAGGGAATTAAGGAGAGAAGAATAAGACAAATAACAATAATTAGATAATGTAATGGGAAGTACAAAGATAGATTAGTTATTACTCATGACAAGTCATCAATCCTTTGCAAAAAAAAAAAGACCAATCACATGCTCCTAATTAAAAAATTTTAACCAATCATATTCATTGTAATTTGGCACAAGGATTATGAGTGAGATTAGGTAAGGATGAGTGAGAAAGCATTAAATATAAAACAGAAAAAGAAAGTTGATTTACTAAAAAAAAACTTACCAAAAATAGAAAGGAGGAATGTAATTTTGGAATACCAAAAATAGAAAGGAGGAATGTAATTTAGTGACGGAGGGAGTACATAGAAATGTTGCCTTGATTTCCTCACTTCCCTCACTCCCATTCCCTTTATTTCCTTTCCGCCATGGTTCTCCTCTCTCTTTCAGTTCTCGCAGCTATTCTTCGCATTACCACGACCATGTCGGTCAAGATCTCTTCAATTTTACCAGTACTGTCTCAATTGACATTCCTTGACAGATCACAGCTACTTTCAATGCTTGATTTGGGAGTTTTTTCAGGTATATTTCTTCTCCTCTTTCTACTCTGATTTTTTTCCCCTTTTGGGCATTCGTTTCCTTGCTGAACCATTAAATAAGCGTTTAGGTTACGTATTGAGCTGAATATAAGAGAAAAGGAAAGACATCAGTTTTTTTTTTTTTTTTTTTTTCGATATCTATCAAATTTATGGTTTTGTTAGTTCATTGATTTTTAGATTCTAAAAAAGGTTTACTCAAAAAGCGCTATTTGTCATTTTCTTTAACCAGAATTTTGTCATTCGGTAATTTGAAATGCTTTAATCACTATTTATAGGCTCCAAAAAAAAAACTATTACTATTAAAAAATATCACTATTTAATCAGTTGATTTTTTGGTTTTCTTAGTGACTAAGTAATTTCTAATCTTGTAAGTTCATCAATCCTATAATTTCTAAAAAAATACTATTATTACTTTGCTTTCACGGACTTGTTTGCCTTTGATGTATTGATTTTTTGGGTAATTTACAGAGCATTAATCAATTCCTATTGGGTGGTTTATATATAGTCCTTGTTTGGTAAAATGTTTTTGGAGAGCTTTTAGCTTGTTGGGCTCAAAGAGCTTATTTCTTTTTTTGTTTAAAAAGCTCATATCAGGAGCTTTATTTATGAAATTAGCTTATAGATTTTTTATTTATTACATACTCTGAATCAACTAATGGTTGACCAGAATTTACAGATACTTTTATGTAGCCAACAAGTCAAACCAGGTAATACAATCAGGCACCTAGCTAGTTAAGCTAGTTTATACAAACGACTGTATCAATCAACTAATTATCGAACAGGACCATTGTTTTTTTGTGTCTATCGATTTATAACCATCTATTTGGAAGTTTGGAATTTTTTAACCTTTTTGCCTATATGTTAACCATGGTCCATAATAACCCCAGAGAGTCTATTTGGGTGGGTGGAACCATCCAATTTGCCTTAAAACGGTTAATTTAACCGTTTTCAACTTGTACCGATTTCGTGAAATCAAGCCTACTACGGATATTTATGACAACGTATAATGGTCGTATATGGTTCCAAACGACATTATATGACCCTAAGATGTATCCCCTGGGGTCTCAACACTTTTCGCCACCGGGCCCCGTAACCTAAAAAATTGCTCAAAAAGCGTGGATAATAGCCTTCAATTTTGGATTTTTTTGACCTTTATTCGCCCGGAAAAATAAATTGCCAAGATGCTTACTATGGTCCCTAATATCCCCCGGGAGTCTATTTGGGTGGGTGGAATCATCCAATTTGCCTTAAAACGGTCAAGCTACCCGTTTTCAACTTGTATTGATTTCTTGAACTCAAGCCTACCACGGACATTTATGACAACGTACAATGGTCATATATGGTTCCAAACAGCATTATATGATCCTAAGATGTATCACCTAGGGTCTCAACACTTTTCGCCACCCGGCCCCGTAACCTAAAAAATTGCTCAAAAAGCGTGGATAATAGCCTTCAATTTTGGAATTTTTTGACCTTTATTCGCCCGGAAATAAAAATTGCCTAGATGTTTACTATGGTCCCTAATACCCCGCGGGAGTCTATTTGAGTGGGTGGAACCATCCAATTTGCCTTAAACGGTCAAGTTACCCGTTTTCAACTTGCATCGATTTCGTGTACTCAAGCCTACCACGAAACTTTATGACAACGTATAATGGTCATATATGGTTCCAAATAGCATTATATGATCCTAAGATGTATCCTTTAGGGTCTCAACACTTTTCTCCACCGGGCCCCGTAACCTAAAAAATTGTTCAAAAAGCGTGGATAATAGCCTTTAATTTTTGAATTTTTTGACCTCTTTTCGCCCGGAAATAAAAATTGCCCAGACGTTTACCATGGTCCCTAATATCCTCCGGGAGTTTATGGGTGGAACTGTTCAATTTGCCTTAAAACGATCAATTTACACGTTTTCGTACACTCTTATATTGGCTATAAGCTTTCACAGGGCTGTACGTAGCCGAATAATGATTATATATGGGTTGAAACAATATTATATGACCCTGGGATGCATCCCATAATGTTCCGTGAAATTCAGACATCGGGTCCCAAGACCTCCTAAATTCCTCCGATTTCGTGTATTATAGCCTTTATATTTGGTTTCTGTTTATCATTTTTTCACCCGGCGAGATTATGCATCCAAGTTCTTCCAAGGGTTCCCAAAGGGCTTTGGGATCCATAAATAGTGTTGGAAACATATAATTCATCCCACTACTAGAAAAAGGCTCATTTCCGACGGAAAAATTCCGTCGGAACCATCCCAAAATCCGTCGGAAAACCGTTTCCGACGGAATTCCATCGCAACAGTTTGTCGGAAAGCCCTTCGTAGGAAAATTATCTTCTTCCGACGGAAATTCCGTCGGAAACACTTTTCCGAAGAAATTTCCGACAGAATTTTCCGTCGAAAGAGGTTTTTTAGCATTAGGTAAATCCTTCCGTCGGAAACTGTTTTTACGAAATTAAAAAAAATACGCCGTGCCACCACCGGCACGACGTATCACCCACCTCTAACCACCAGCCCCCTAACACGTTCGGCCGTTTCACTACCTAGAACCACCAAAACCCCTACCAACCTAACCCTAACCACCCTCCCACAACAAACCACCCCACCACCCACCAAAAACCACCACCGCCACCACCAAAACAAACCATCACAACCCAAAAATTAAACAAAAAAAAGAAAAAAAATAATAAAATCCCAACCCAACACTCAACACCCAGAAACCCGAACAAAAAAAAATTATAATAAAATCCCAACCCAACACTCAACACCCAAAAAATTTAAATCCCAACCCAACAACCAGTAACCCGAACAAAAAAATGAAAACAGGACAAAAAAAGATAAAATTCAGAACAAAAAAATTAAAAACAAAAGATAAAAAAAACTGTAGATCTACTACACTTACAACGATTCAACCACAACAACCGAAATTTGTCTTGAAATTAGTTATATAAGGTCAAATTCGACCGATCTAGCATTTCCATGTTCGAACTTGACCTTAATACCATAAATTCGATATAAAAAAACACGCCAGAGCATTTGAAGGCCAGCTTTGCCGGAATTTAACAGCAAAGAGAAAATAGAATAGAAGGAGTAGCGAAGGAGAGGAGAGATAAAGAGAAGAGGGAGACCGAAGAGAAGAGAGGGAGTAGCGTTGAGGAGAGAGAGAGAGAGGAGAGATAAAGAGAAAGAGGGAGTAGGGTGCGGCGAGAGAAGAGAGAGACAGGGGAGCTGAAATGAAGGGTAATGGGTTAGGGTTAGCTATTTATACAAAGTTTTCTTTTCTTAAAATAAATTTAGTCAGATGCCTTTGCGACAAAAAATTCCGTCAGAAATTATTTTATATCCGACGGATTTTTCTGTCGGAATATACTTTCCTACAAAAATTCCGTCGGAACTGTTTGAAATTCGTTGGAAATTTCCGAATTTCGTCGGAAATTTCCCAGTTTGCGACGGATTTTCGAGTCCGTCGGAAATCGGCCTATTTCTTGTAGTGTCCTTAATTATCATGTCTTAAGGGATTTGGGAGTCGTAAATAGTGCCCGGAACCCGGTATGCCTTGTCCTTGGGTGCACATGTCTTGTGCACATGCCACACGGCCCCTTATACCATCCAGCATCTCAACACTTAGGCTTTGTTGTAGGAGTTTATAGGTACTACGCAGCGGAAATAACATGAATTACATTCATAAAGCACCTAAACCAAGAATCGCATGCATAACACACAAGACACATAATCATACCTTTGAAGCGTGAATTCCACAAAGCTATTCGACAGGCAAATCAGGGAGAGAATAGAGCCCCAAGTGTTGCTCCTTTACTTAGTCCACGAGATTCGAACGAGCCGTCCACCAATACTAGATTGGTCAAGTGATTGAGGAAAACCGCGATCACCACCTTTTCGGACAACCGACCACCGCACGAACCACCACCTCCACGAGACACCACCGTGCGCCGGGGAGGAGGAGAGAGCCGTGTGAGAGAAGACTTTGAGAGGGGTTGGGTTTCGTGTTTTCTAATTCGGGTTTGATCAAAAGATCAGTAAATTGCATACCTGCAAACCTAGGCACCTAGTCTATTTATAATCTCATTATAATTAGAGATTATAATTAGACTAGGGCACGAAGCCCAAAACCCTCTAATCCAATCCATATGGCCGGCCACCTAGAGTGATGGGCCTCGTCCTCTAATGCTCGATCTAGCCCCTTTGTGTAACCTTATAGGATCCGTCTAATTGGGCTTTGGCCTATTTTACTAGTCCAAAGATCGTAAGTACCTGTAGCTATGGCAAAACGACGACCCAAATGTCCGGACTTAATTATCTCCATAATTTGATCCAATTATATATCTAGTAATTGCACACGACGAAGACATAACTCCTTCATTTGTGACTTGTCTTAATCCCGTACTCAGCATTTTTTAGCATACGAGATGCATAGCTAACCTCGTTTTCCAAAATATAGGTGTATTTAGGGAATAGGGTGGGGATTTTTATTCTCCAGTTTATCAGCCTTAATCGCTTACATTAATTTGGGCTAGTCAATTAATTGCCCAATAGATATGTCATCTGACGTACCATTTCTCTTCATAATTTAGTAGTTTTTGGGAAGGGGTGGGGAGATTTTTTTGAAGAAATATCTTCTTTGATTTTTGCTTATGTCGACACAGCATTGTTATGTATAATATTACCATTTTCTTATAATCTGATGCAGTTTTACCTTTACGTGGCTATCCAGATAGTGGTTGTTTAGCTGAGGATGTGGATAGACTTCTATAATGTGTTTACTGTTTAGTATGTAGTATAAGTAGTTGCTTTTTGGCTTCTTTGACTTGAAAATGGAGTTTGGGAATGGATACTTTAGCTGATCTGAAAATATGATTAGACCACATGCAACATTAATTTGCTCAACAGTATTTGCGTAGTAACACCTACAAACAACGATCTTATGCAAACACTATTGATCACCTCTTTTTTAATAAACACTTCATAAATAAATTTGTTCAAAGGAGGCAATATAAGATACCAACTTAAGTATTCGCCCATACTGGATTTACATATATTTGTTCTTGGATAAAGAATGGCTGAAAAGCTCAACAAATATACGAAGAATGTATTATGTTGTGATAAGTGGAGAATAAACTAAGGGGATCGTCAACTTTCAAGCAAGAGATAATCTGCAAAGGAAAAGCATCATATATACAGGGGCGCTATAGACTCATGTCAAGTTGCCAACCTACTTACTATCCTAAACATATTAGACAAACTTTGTAATTTACAAAATTTGCTAGCTGTAGATTCTGAATTTATGTTAGTAGATGAGAAAGAAATTACTTAGCAATGTAATATTTGAATGGCTGCAAAGACAACTAAGCAGCTGTACTGCTGAAAATACCACCACAGGCATAAACTTTCTTATACTACTTTTACTAATGCTTATGATAAGGCTATATATCAAAATGTCGGTTACTTTTTTGGTGCAAAGAATGGGTTTAGCCAATAAGATCTTTAGATATTTTAGTTACAGAATCTTTATTTTCCCCCCTCCCCCTCCCCCTATTTCTTTTTAATTTTTTTCATTCTTTGGGATTGATTTGATTTACTTAGGTTTGTGCTTGAATTAATGGTTTGCTTGATGTTTTAAATTTAATGTTGTAAAAGTTGCTGAACGATGAGATACTTCTTAAGGTCTTCTTAAGATTTGATCTTGAGTAATCTTTTTCACTTTTTGTATAAAACTTGCAAGAATATAGTTCCAAGTTTACCTATTTTATCTATTTGGAGTTGGAGGTCTCAATTATTATCTTAGTCCCTGAGTTTTCTTGTAGACATTGGGCTTGCTTATATTGTTTGCATTATAATGATTTGGTCGTTGTGGATTGTTAATGTTTGTAAACCTGTCTATTAGATGGTGTATGTTTATTCATTAATTGGATGATTTTTGTATGTATGTATTCTCTATTTTTTAATGTGATTTTTTGGGATGGATTTTTGACCATTTTCAAGTTGTTTTTTTGGCTTTTGGAGTGATATGTTAATCTTGATGCCTTATATCTTCATAAGCAGGTAAGGAATGTCTTTGTTAATTAATGGTAAAATGATGGTCAAATGGTTCAGAGTTCTAACACCTCTAATGCTGGATGATGGCTGCAGTGCACGGAGAAATATTGTGTGGACAAGCTCCTTCATGCTGAAGCCAATGTAAGTCAATTTTTAGTTCCACAATTTTTAACTTTTTAAACTAATTATTCCAGATTAATTGTCCTATTTATGGGAAATGTGACAATCATAGTGAAGTTTTTTTTTTTTTTTTTTCCTTTTTTCTTTTTATAATAAATGGAACATGAGTATTGTCTTCGTTATTTTGAGAGAAGTTGTCAACTTTAATGATATTTCTGGTTGATTAAAGTTAAATTGTTTGATTCTTTGCGAGGAAGATTTTGTCCACTATATGCTGCCTATTATGGGTGTTTAAATAGTCTAAAAGACTAAAACTCATTCTTTCTAAGGCAGATATTTTTTGTGAGTTGTGACCCAAAATTTTAAGATAGGTTTGTGTGCAACCATGAAAGTGCTAGAAGCAAAAAACTTAGACAGTGACTTATTTGGACTGTTCTTATTGTTGGAAGAGGCAACATGAGGAAATCTACATAAAACTTTGAAAGTCTAGTTAGCAACTTAGCACGCTAAATTATGTGGGTGTATTGTAGTCTTGTAGATGGTTGTTACGCTAGCTTACTTTTAACCAGTGAGGATGAGGTCACATATGTTACATGATGCATGGGAAGAAGTTACCAATAAAAGGGCACCATGCATATCTGAGGATCTCAAGCTCTCAGCTAAGAGTATGGTATTGTAATGTGGCTAATGTATCCCAAAAGCGTTGTTGATGTAGAGTTTTTGGATGACTGTTTATTTTATTTGGTATCTCTTTTCCTCCAGTAATTCCAATTTTTCCAGGAAGAGATAGGGCTTGTTAACCCAAATCCATGAAAGTGGAATTTTGGAAGCGCTATGTGTTGCATATGTGAAGTTAAGTGTGGAGCTATGGTCTGTACTATGTGAAATCAAACTACATAATGTGTGAGAAGAACCAAACGCAAGTATAAGTAAAATTTATTATCTTATAGGTCTGTCTGTATGTTATTAGGTGCTACGAGTACATTGTATGAATTGCTTTTCCAGATAATAGAACTTGTTATTCAAGAAATTTGTATGCAGATGTATTTGTTAATGTCATTGATTATATGTAAACTCCAGTATTCTAATAAAAATATGACTTACCATTAAGATATTTCTTTTTCTAATATATTTTGCCGATTAGACGTGCATAATGTATTATGAACGAAGTATGACATTTGAAAATTTATTTGTTATTATAAAGATAATGGCAAGACTAATCACAAATACGTTTATTTATACAATGCGATTATTATTCATGACAAGAGAGTTGCGTGTTTTTTTTTGTTCCGGCCAGTCGGCCACCCTATACTGTACTAGAGGTCAGGTACCAATTATACCATGCATGTTCCAATTTTTGTGTCTTATTACACTCTGTTTATTCCATTAATCCACCATCAATAATTATGCTACTTCAATTCTTCAAATATATATTTAGCAAATATAATATAAATTTTATTTTTTTTGGGCAATGTTATTCGATCAAGCAATGATCAATATATAATACTCCCTCCGTCCCCTTTTGATAGTCCCTAATGGGCATTTTCCACGGGAATTAATAAACACAAAAATGAATAGTTAAAGTACATTGAAAAAGTAAATTGACATTGGGTGTGCAAAAAATTAGAGAGAGAAAGTAATAAAAGTACATGGGAAAGTTAAATTTGCACATATATTGTTGCAAATTGGAGGGAATTTTGGTAAAAAATTAATATTAATAGTTGTTGGAAAAAGCAAATGGGGTGAACATTTTGGGACTAAAATTTGTCCATAAGGGACTATTAAAAGGGGACGGAGGTAGTAGTACTATAACAGGCCCCCAGAATTAAAATAATGTATTCCGTATTAATTACACTTTTTGGTGCTATTTTTTCCACCAAAAATCATTTCAAAAAAAAAAAAAAAAAGTTCCTATTTTTTCAAATTTTCTTTTAATGATTTTATAGAATATAATAGTAATTAAAAAAATTTAGTGCGTACTAATATCAATTTTTTTTTTTTGAAAAGTACTACTTTATAATATTAATACTCTCTCCGTCCCCAAAACTTTGACCCTTTTTAGTTCCAAAATAATCAACCCATTTGCATTAAAATACCTACTCCCTCCGTCCCTAAATTGCATTCCTCCTTTCTATTTTTGGTATTCCAAAATTACATTCCCCCTTTCTATTTTTGGTAAGTTTTTTTTTGTAAATCAACTCTCTGTTTTTGTTTTATATTTAATGCTTTCTCACTCATCCTTACCTAATCTCACTCGTAATCCTTCAAAAAAAAATTACAATGAATATGATTGGTTAAAAATTTTCGATTAGGAGCATGTGATTGGTCCTTTTTTTTTTTTTTTTGCAAAGGATTGATGACATGTCATGAGTAATAACTATTCTATCTTTGTACTTCCCATTGCATAATCTAATTATTGTTATTAATCTTATTCTTCTCTCCTTAATTCCCGTGTAAATTTCCAAAGAGGAATGTAATTTAGGGACGGAGGGAGTACCATTTTACAATAATACTTGTGCAAATTTTGCTTCCCCATATATATATATATATATATATATATATATATATATATATATATATATATATTCATGCATTTTTAATACATTATCTCTATACTTTATTACAAATCCCATGTAAATTTATCTTTTCAATATGTTTTTATTTCTTTTTATTTAAGTTTTTTAATAACCGCAAAATCAACCCAAAAGGGTCGAAGTTTTGGGCCGGACGGAGGGAGTATGTCTTATGGGTAATAAACTAAAATTTTCATTTAATATAAAATCTCATGGTCACTTGTCTTTCAATTTTGTAGAAACTCTAATGCAGTAAAAAGCTTAACATATTTGGTATATATACAATTTAAATTTCAAGCTAAGTTGTTTTATTTTAGTTAAAAATATATTTTTCTTTTTGAAAGTTATCATTAAATTGAAAATTCGTTATAATCACTAGAATATTATATAATCCCAACCACCAAATTAGTGCTAGCTTAGAAGATTTACCCTAAGTACATACAATATTAAGGAACTACTCTCCTGCATATATGAACACCTTACCCTCCCCTCTCTAGTCCAATTAGTCAATCTCATTTACGCTATATGCGTTTAAATCCATCCTATAATCCTTAAGAGTAAAATAACATCCTTTCACATTTTTTTCCCTATATGTGCTACACTAGAATGATCGAGAGAAGAATAATATGAAAGGATGTAAAATTAGTAAATTAAGCCATAAGTAAGGATAGGAAAATTCAATCATTAGAAAATGTGAGAAATTTGGTTAGTCATTGTTGAGGGTATCTTTAGTTTTGGCAGTCTTCCTCTTAAACAGGTAGTCATATGTACTTATTAGCTTTAATGAACGTGCGATTAGCCATGTAAATGTACAGCAGCTTTTTCTTACTCTCCTTTCGTCAAGTTTAAGAAAAGTGGTTAAGTGAACAGTGAGTAGTGATTAAAGTTAAACTAACTAGGTAATTATGACCAGAATGCATGGTCGTTCATCGAAATTTACAGCCCCTTTCATTTCAATAATAATGATATTGTTGTTGATTTATTGTCATTTTGTTGTACATCCTCCGTTTGCCATTTCCAAAACTTAGCGTTGTATTATTCATATAGTACTAACTTTGATTATAAATTTTGACTAATATTTTGAAAGCAAATATTATCAAAGAGTTGAATAAACTTATAATCCGTCCACAGTTGCAATATTTAAAATAAAACCAAACGCATTATTGAGCTTTGTTAGATTCGCCTCAATTTAAATTTTAACAATATTAAATTTTTATATTTTTTCTAATCTATATTTAGAAGACATAGAGGGTTGAACTTGAAACTGTACATTGACAAGCGTAAAAGTCAAAACTTCGTAATTAGAAATAATAAACAGATGAAGTATATTCATGATGCTAAAGTTTTCAATTTGTATTAATAGATTAGTGAATATAATTAGAATTTAAAGGCCTGTTCACTTCACCTTAATTTCAGTTTAGTAGATCTCCATTCAGTTAAGCTCCAATTAGTTCAGTTCAGTTTAGCTCCAATTAGTTCAGTTCAGTTTAGCTCCAATCAGTTCACTTCAGCTCAGCTCAACACCCAATTATATTTCTTTGCTCATAAAATATTCATTTCAGCTCAGTTTAGTCCAGGTTAGTTCAGTTCAGTAAATGTAAACAGGCCCTAAGTTATGAATTGACAAACATGTTAATTAGTCAAAATGTTACTACAATTTTTAAAATCCGAGTAAGCATGTTTAGTTTTTGCCTTATCTTCTTGTTTATTGTGATGAGTGTTCATATAAGGAAAGAAAAGAATGAATGAAAAGCAAAGTGTTTGGATATGTTTGTGTGTATTATGTTGGATAATTCGAAGATTAAAAATGGTTTAAGTCGTGTGTTTCAACTGCTTTTGTTAGCATTGCCTCAGCCTCTTCCTCTTAACAACTTGTTGCCACCATCAAATTCCACAAAGAAGTTGTCATGTTTTAGAGATTCGTTTCGATTGTCATCACTTATGCATTTATACTTTTGTCCATTTTCTTAAGCACTTATCCGTCCTTATTAACCAACTAATTACAAATTAAATATGTAACTAATGTTCCTTAAAGTTGGCATCCATGTATATATATTAATATATAGTAATAGAATTGAGTATAATAGTAAATATTATAGCTAAAAAAACACTTAAGATCTTCTGTAGAATAATATGGTGAGTTCATCTAATCTTGTACATGCATAAAAGTTACGTACACAATTGCTTTTATTCATTTAAAATGTATAAACTTTGTAATAAACTACTCGTAATAATCATAGGATCTATATATTAGTTTCTGCTTTTCTACCAGAAAGAAAAGTACATTCAATTCAAATTGCAATGGCAATCTTTTATATATATATATATATATATATATATATATATATATATATATATATATATATATATATATATATATATATATATATATATATAAGCCTCAAACTAGTGGCCTATCTTGAAGTCTTGAAATACTAGTATCTTGTCATTGTTATTTACAAATTACAACAACAATTTTTAGAAAAAAAGATTTGCTATTCAACCGTACGTACGTATATTGCTTACAAAAATAATAAAGCATGCATGCTGTATACAATACATCCTTCAACCATTGTCATAACTGATCCTACAGTATTTTACAACTCGTAATTGTCAATACTTACGTACTTGTATAATAATGTGTTGACTGTGGGGTGTACAAAAGAGGAAAGGAAAAGGATTACCGTTTATAGCAGCCAAAAAAAATGAAATAAGCAAGAAGTTTATTTGGACATGTATGTTTGTGTGTATTATGTTGGAGAAGCTAAGATTAATAAAATAATACTGTAGTAAAAAAAGGTTAAACTAACTGCTCTTGTTAGCATTGCCTCAGCTTCTTCCCGGTAGCTATATCTTGGCAGCATCAAATTCCGCAAAGAAGTTGTCATGTTTTAGATTGAGAGATTGCTTAAGATTGTCATCACATGACCATTTGAACCACCTGAAATTATTTTTATTTTGTCTTAGTCTTCTATATCATTAAAAAAAAAGTGTCTTAATAATAAAAATTATTATTATTTTAGTAAGTTCACATGGCCGAAGGCCACCTATCGTAATTAGTTCTAAACCAAATTTGTTAGTCTCTCTTATTATAAATAACGGTAAGTAAATTAAACTCGGTTATTGTATTATTTTAATTTGTTTTCGAAAACATTACTCCTTAGTTTATTAAGTTTCATTAGTTTTAGAGAAAATATCTTAGTTTTTCTTGTCGTAGATGATATAATCAACGTAGCAATGACATGATCCCATGTAACTATGTAAGAAAAATTATGAGAAATTTGTTATCATGTAATCAGACAAATTCTTCAAGGTATGCAAAAACTCTATCTTTTCTGAAGTAGTAAATAAATTAATTAAACTTGTTCGTTCTTTGCTTTATTTTGCCACTTTTGCATAATTATTTTGCTTTACAATTAGGCTAATAAGTATAACTTTACACTTCACATGACTTATAGGCTCCATTTATTTATAATTTTCCAACATGTCATGGCATATGTATTGCATATGATGAATTGACATTGGCTATTTAGGCTATATTATCCTCAATTTTATTCGTCAAAACAAATTTTAACAAAATCATCAAGTAAAATTTAACAATAATAAGGTTATATTTGACATAAATTATTGCTTATTAGCTTGCTATTTTTCGAATGAACCTAGATCTTTTTGCTTTATACTTCGTATTTGATACTGTATGTCAATCATCAATCCATTGAACAAGATGACAATTGCTAAAATTCATAGTGTATTCGCTACTCTCTAATATTAATAATATTCAAGACCAAATAATTAAAGTTATGAAATACTTCGTATAAGTTGAACAAGTAACATTACCTTAATTAACGTAAATAGAATTGGTTGACAACCTCTCCCATGTTAGCTTCATCTTTTTTTTAGCTTCATCTTTAGCAAAACGTTGTTTTCTCAAAAGGCACCCGAAAACAAACTTTTCATTATAGAACATAATCCATAATTCCAAAATACTTAGAATCTGCAGCCAATCACATTTGGAATTAATCAATTATTAAAGTACCATAACCATTCCATTTATAAGAGAAGAATTGCTATATATGCATGCACTTATACTTGCCCTCAAATCTGAATAATAGGAATGATGTTTTTTTAAAAAAAAAAAAATTAATAAAAATAAGTTAGGAATATTGGTGATGATAATTTGGTATTTCAAAGTTCATCATTAGTCCAAAAAGGAGTAGATAAACCTTCTAACTTACTCCCTATAATTGTAAAATAAAAAATAGTTGTATATTATTTGTGGTTAATTAAATTGTTAAATGCATTGAATTATATCCTAGCGACCTAGAATTACTACAGCAATCGATATAAAAATATGTCATGTAGTTAGGGTCTGTTCTCATTGACTGAACTCAACTGAACTGAACTGGATATTTTATAAGAGAAGGAAATTAATTAGGAGCTGAACTGAATTGCAACGTTAGAAAACAAGCCCTTAAATAGCTGCTATGACATAATTAAATCTCATTTACATTATTTGTAGCTTCTCCCAACCCCACAAACAAAATCATATGCATCATTTGACGAGTGACAAATTATTTGCAAGCAATTTCCTAGAGTTTGAATCAAACATGACAATCACATATATACATGGACAATATACGTTCAATTTGCTAGCAATTTCCTAGAGTTTCAATCAAATATGACAATTACATAAATGGACAATATATGCTCAACTATAAGAACCAATAAATAATTATGACATACAATTAATTTACATTAAGGGCCTGTTCTCATTGACTGAACTCAGCTGAACTAAACTGAACTGAACTGAACTCAGCTGAACTGAACTGAAATGAATATTTTATAAGAGAAGGAAATTAGGAGCTGAACTGAACTGAACTGAATTGAGCTGGACTGAACTGAGCTGAACTGAACTGAACTGAACTGAACTGAATTTTAACGTAAGAGAACAGACCCTTAGATTGTAGGTAAAAGTCCATTGCTTCCTATTGTCGGTGAAACATGAAAGAAGGGTTAGTGGAGACGTAGAGTAGGTATATGTCAATGTTGTGTAAAAACTAAAAGTAGTTAGTTTGCTTTTGTTTTTATTTTTATTTTTATTTTTATTTATTTATTATTATTATTATTATTATTATTTTTTTCTAGAGAAGGAAATTAAAGGGCCCTGCAGTACATAATTGTATTAGATGTATCATAATTCATAATAATTATATTAGATGTAGATGAATTTAATCTCAAAACATCTCTTTAGTACCCCTAAACAGAGACGGTTAAGGTGAGAATTATAACCGATTAATGTGGAATCCATGTTAAATTATTTTTATGGCAAAAATCTTATAAAATTCTGCTAAATATATATGTGAGTCAAATATTTGCCCATGATATACTTCGTATTAAATTTATACTGATGATGGGGTAGTGCGGCAGTCTACTAGTACAGTGCTAGATTTCGATAGAATCGTATAGTAGTAGTATGGAGAACTTTGCCTTTTTTATAATTGCCCCACTTCATCTATCTATTTATCTATCTATCTATCTATCTATTAACCTATACTAAAAGCGAATCCTTCCATTATACTTGTCATTATCTTGTGAAAAACTTTCCTGCCATTTTTTTTTATTTATTTATTTTATTTATTTTTTTTGCAAAATCAACAAGTAAACTATATATTTATACCTTATGATATTTTCTTTCCAATTTCACAATCATATTCCATATATACCTAAATGAAATATTTCTAAAAATCTTTTATATTCTTTATATTTTGTAATATTATTGTTAAAAATAGCATTGTACGGGATTTTAACCTAGTTTTGTTCTATGCTACGTTTATGACATACTGCATGTAATATTTAGACTTTGGAGGCACTTATTGTTATACTCGTATATTGTTATGTACTCAAATCATACGAGTATAAATTAACTCTATCATAGAAGCATTATTAAAGAATATAGATCTTAATTAAAGGTACGAGCGCATGGAAAACATCCATTTAAGTAAGTTTTTGGAGTCTTAAATTAAGTGTACTCTATTTGATCTAATCCTAGCTAAAATGATCATCTATATAATACTGTATTAGACTCTGAAACTAGAATTCAACAGCCACTTATAAATTCTATATAAAATAATTTTAGAGGTGATTAGCTATAAATCTATAATATACCCATCAACTACTAATTTAAATAAAACATATTAAGGACAATGGTTAATCAAACCATTATAAATTTGGCTTTGCACTATATTTCCAACTATCAAATGTTGCGCTATAGCTAAGGGCTTGTTCTCTTACGTTGAAATTCAGTTTAGTTCAGTTCAGTTCAGCTGAGTTCAGTTCAGTTCAGCTCAATTCAGTTCAGTTCAGTTCAGCTCCTAATTTCCTTCTCTTATAAAATATTCATTTCAGTTCAGTTCAGTTCAGCTGAGTTTAGTTTAGTTCAGCTGAGTTCAGTCAATGAGAACAGGCCCTGGAGACAACTAATAGTGCATTTACATTACTCGCTGATGTATGTATGTGACACATCGATCACTTGCATTACCATACATATGGTCTATATGATAAACGTACGGTAGTTCTAATCTTTGTAAGGTGCCTAAATTGACTCGGATTAACCGTTTTTATTTATTTATTTAATTTAAAAAAAAAGGGTACCGTTAAGTAAAGATTTTGCAATAAGCTAATAGACCGTACAACGAACTCAATTATATATACTTAATCAAAACGAACCACACCTAAAAATTAAAAATAGAAATAGATTGAATAATATGCCATCGCTATCATTATCATATATCCAATTCAAATGATCGCTTCATTATTAATTTGTAAAAGCATCATAATAATCATAGTAATTGTTTGATAACTAAAAAAAAAAATCTAATTGATATAGGTAGGAGAACGAACTATAGCCACACAAGAATCAATGCAAACGTAGTTATGCAAATGAATGGTATATATTTAGAAGTATGTAAAAAACATTCCATGCAAATTGGGACGGCAATCTTATAGGAAGTCTCAAATGCACGCCCTAGCTTGTTCCCCCTTCAACCAATACTTGGTTTTATAGTTCTCGACATATACAAAACCACACTAACTTATAAATAATTATCAAACAATAATTAATAATAATAATAATAATAATAATAATAATAATAATAATAGATGTTGAGTTACATACGTTATTAGAGGAGCCTCCAATTTTCCCTTTCAAATGTTTTGTCATACAAAAGGAAGCATCCAATAGCATCTGCAGCTTTCATCCCTGCATGCCATTAGCTTCCAAACACTCCCAAACAAATTTGGTGCGCGTTGGAGAGAGAGAACTTTAGAGGGAATGTTTTTGGTGTTTACTCATTTTATAAGTACGTCTGGTCTGGTCTGATCTTGAAAGTTCAACTCACTTGCTGCTTACTTATTAAGGGTCTGTTCATATTTACTTAATTTCAGTTCAGTTCAGTTCAGTGCAGTTCAGCTCCTAATTTCCTTCTCTCATAAAAGATTCATTTCAGCTCAATTCAGTTCAGTTCAACTCAGTTCAGTAAATGTGAACAGACCCTTCATATATCAGTTCAATAAGTGTAAGAAAAAGTTGGATGGATTATGAATTATAAAAAAAATAGGTTAATACATACAAGTATAAGATTAACTTTTAAAATAAAAAAGTGAGTCGAACTATTAGAAACAGGAGGAGAGGAGATTTTATTTTATTTTATTTTTATTTTTATTTTCACATATTCTCTAGCACGTACTATATCGTTAATTTAGATTCAAGGAAAGCATGATAAGGTGTTTAAGATTATTCCAACTTTATATTGCTTGTCGTTGTCTGTGTTTCACACTGCCTCCACCCACATCATGCAAAACACAACAGAGAGAATCATGAAAATGAAAACACATTCAAGGGGGTACGTTGCAGTCAAAGATTGCTTACAATTATTATTGTTCTCAATATCTAAGGCTCATGGTTCCAGTTTGTGTTGGTACAATAGAAAGATCTTACATCTTTAATTCTTTATTATATAATGCATGGATCTTGTTCGTTTTTTTCTTTACTAAATTGAGTTCCTAACATTAATAAGTTCAGATTAATAACAAATAATCCACAATTATACACGGAGTATTAATTAAGCATGAATCAATCAATCTACACTTTGATTGTCAATTGATCGGCTGATTCTAATTAATTTCATGCCGAGTAACTTTTAAATGAATGTTGATTTGTATTATTATTCCATATTTGATAGCTAGCTTGCCATATTTTATTTTTAATTTAATTTTTATTATAGGTGTTAGATGTGCTAATTTAAAAATGTTTATTTCAATAAGAAAAAAGACCTTAGCTTATAAGCATATGTATAGAGTGAGTACATATAATTCAATGCTTTGTATACATTAGATATTTTTTTCAGCCTAAAAATTACTTAACTTATCGTATCATGAATTAATTAAATTAATACAAAGAAGTAGTAAGAGACGTGTACTATTTTTCATCTAAGCTATGTATTTCTATATATTTCTAATCAAAACTTCAAAAATTAATCATTGAATAAGCTAAATTGCATAGTGCTCCAAAAATGTTATTTGTCGAACGGATCCATTATATAACGCATTTGAAATACTACCTCTGGTCCAAATTACTCGCAACTTTGGGGTATTATTTGTGAGATATAAAATATTCCAAAGTTGCGAGTAATTTGGACCGGAGGTAGTATACATTTTTCATGCATAAAATAATACTATAATATTGATTGATTGTTGCGTCTTCGGATCCTACTTAAACAATGCAATAATCTCACCCAATATATATTTATTCAAATAATATTCGAGAAAGACTATATATATAGCCTACCAAATTATTCATGGCTCCATTCATTGAATTAATTATGTAATTCAAATTATTTGAATGAACTTCACTCAAATTTCAACTAAAATGGCTGTCATGACCTAAAATCAACCTATATGTGAAGTGACCTTACCTAATATAAACTCGTATATGTTTAGAATGCTATATAGCTTTACAGTGCACAGTTCAATATCTAGCGTCATGTCATGAACATTTATGTAATATATGTTTGAATTGTTCATATCCATTATTTGCATTGGAGTGACAATTGTAATAATTTAATAGTATTGAAATTCTTGGATAAAAAATGAGTTGTAATAAATGTATATACCAATTGAATAATTCCTGCTCATTTGAATTCATTGATAATATGAAACATTCTCTAATTGTTTAGAGTTAAATTTCGAGACAATATGAAATGGGCTTGGGCAACCCCAACAAGGAGGAGGAGAGTTAGGTCCACAAATAAGGCTTTGGAGCTTCCATACTAAAACCAATTGGCAATAGTAGGAGTTACTCCTCTACCTTATAAAGTGGAACCACCTCTCCTCTGTCTCCAATGTGGGACACTCACAAGTGATACACATTGGGTTCCAACATTTACAAGCATGGAAAAAGTTGTATGAATTGGATCGGGATCAATGACAAGATATTATATCAATTTTGAATGTTGATGTATTGTGCATTTTGTATTGCTCCATATAAGTACGAATAATATCAAATACGCATCACAAAACATAATTCTAGAGTTGTACATACCGTAGTACTAATTTAAACCTTAGCCATACAATTACATCTAAATATAAAGAAAATATATAAATAGGGCATGGGCATGGGCAATCTACTAGGGTGTTCCATTCAAATTATATTAGACCATGATGGTATATTTTGATAACCATACTTGCTTTGATTTTGATGAGATTATTGAGCCTTTATTATTACTTCATTCTTCTCTTAAAGCTCTATTTATTGAACATTTTTTTCTCGACAATCCTAAGCTTATTCAAACATCAAAACCTTGTATTACTTTATCCATCTTTTAAAATTCTGATTTTGGCTTTTTATTGTAACCATTAGAGGTGTTATTCGAGTAAATTAGATCGGTTTCAATAAAGTTGGGTCAAATCTATTTCAAATTTGTGTACCATGCTAATAATTATTGTTTCCTTACAATTTGAGATCTGAATCGAATTTTGTTTGTGTCGTTTTTTGAATTTTTTTTTTTTGAATTTTGACTAAGATAATTAGGTTAATTTTTTACACCTCTAATTACCATAATCACTATGTATTCATTAAGAAATAAAATATTTATTATTATTATTATTATATTTATTATTATTATTATGATTTCTCAAAAACAATAGTCATACAACCTACAATAAATTAGTGTGAAGCTGAGATACAATATGGACCCCACTCCTTTTGCTATAGCAAAGCCTACTCTAGCGAAAATATGAGCTGACGTACGAGCCCAAATGTCTTGCATACACTTTATAAAAGATGGATATATGCACTCAAACCTTTTCCCTCCCTAAAGAACCTGAAAAAGAATGATGAAACAATTCGATCAAAAAATAAATAAAAATGAAATAAAGTTACCCCTAAGAAAAAGGGGGGCAAATTCACACATTCACACCCAAAATCTTTTTATTTTAAGAAGATAAAGTAAAGTGAAAATACTATGCAAAAATTAATAATAATCAAAAAGAAAAAGGGCAGGGAATTTGGATTTTAGTAAATAGTTTAGATTCATAAACCCATTATTCCTCCAAACATACTCTTCCAAATGCTAGTTTCTAACATTCTTTTGTATTCTAATAATTTGGACATTTTCTACTTTACAAGTACTACTTTTTAGTATTATATTATAAAATTTTAACCTTTCTTGTTTTCTTTTGTAAAGACCAAAGCCTCCTAAATATTTGGCCACCCCCTTTTTAATTTTTTTTCTTCAATTTCCACTATTTTTCTTGTTGGATTTTTCCTACTTATCCCCCGATTCTCCCTCCTTTCTTTCATTCTCTTCTTTTCATAAAAACCCAATATCAAATCATTTTTCAGAATGATTTTTGAAAACCTAAATATTTTTATTTTTTTAAAATCCCAAAACGTACAACATTACTTATACTATTATTATTGCTATTGCTACATTATTTTTTTTTATAGTATGGTTAATTATCACTACTATATATACCCCTTCTCTTCATCATTACCTCTCAAAAAAATTATTCTTGCACACTTCTCTCTCAACAATTCTTACCATTCCAATTACTACTTCAAGCTTTTGTCGCACCTTTAATTTTTCGCATTCAAAATAAATATTACTCCTCCGTTCCTAAAAGTTCTTCCCATTTTAAAAATGATGAGTGCTCAGAATCAAGCAGAACACGGTGTGATTCAATCCTCAATAGCTCTTTTACAAGAGAGATTCAAGCAACTTCAAAGAGTCAAAGAAATGAGAGAGAAAAAAGAGCTTCTTACTATGTTTTTTGATAATCATCATCAAGTTAATACTAATAATACTACTATTACCACTAATAATCCAAATGATGGTGATGTTATTAATGTTAATGATGATGAAGTTCAAATATTTCTTCCACCAAATTATTATTATAGCAACCGTAAGCCTTCTTCATGCTATTATCCATCATCAACATCTTCGTCATTATCATCGTCATCGTCGGTTTTATCTCATAATAATCTCAATGAGATATCCCTCACTCTTTGGCCTCCGGCTATGTCATACACCAATGCAACTGCCACCGCTGAGCATTTTCGACGCGCAACCCCGCTTTCGACGATGAGTACTAGGCCTTCTTCTTGTGCATACAATAAATTTGAGGATTCTCATGTTTCGGATGTTGATACTACTCTTCATCTGTGAGCTAATTTTGATTAAGATAATTAATTAATTTAATTAGTTCACGTCTTTTTTAGTTTCTTTTTTGTACTCCAGATCGGAAGTACGTTGTTGTAATATTAACTAGTAAAGTTAGCTTGATTATTATTATAATATACCAAGTACTACGTACCATGAAACTAAGCTAGTATGTCAATTGCATGGTTTGCTTTAATTTAACAGCTAACCATGCTTAGCTTACGGAGTATATGTATATATATCTAATTTTGAAGAATCAATATCGAGATATATTTAATTTTAGTACTTATACTAAAATGTCGTATTACTTCGAAAATGATAACATATAAGCTCTAATACAATCAATTTCAAAGCACTTACTTAAACGATCAATCAGTTTATGATCTGATAGTAACTCAAATTCCATAACTAATTGTGGATTAGATACATAATATACTACCTCCGGTTCATATTACTCGCAACAAAGGGGTATTATTTGTGAGACATAAAATATTCCTTTGTTGTGAGTAATTTGAACCGGAGGTAGTATAATTGTTACACGAAGTATATGTAATTATAAAATTCTTTTTAACAAGTTTAACAGTTATATGTAGGCTTAGTTTTATTATTTATTACGTACTAGTAGAGTTGTAGACGAAGAATAGTTAATTGAATGAATTAATTAAGTTGGTAGTCTTGGATTTTTTAGGGTCAAATGAGAAGTTCCTTAAAATGAGAAGGATGAGAAGGATTTTATGTGCATAATTTTTGTATTGAATATGCATATTTTTTGAACTAAATGTGCAAAAAAAATTTGACAGAATTTCAATGTGCATATTTCTTGTTTTTCCAGAAAATTCAAAATTTTATTAGTTCGAAAATCAATTTTGATCATTTAGTGAAAAAAATATGCATATTTAGTGAAAAACTTTCGCACATTTCTTCCTTCTCATTCTTCTCATTTTAAGAAACTTCTCATTGGATCCCAACCTGGTAGTCTTGTTACCATTTATAATTTCTAGCTTAACGTTAATGGTACTATATTTCTCGTACAACTCTTGTGTCTTATAAAAGAGAGAAATATGATTTACGAAATTGTAAATGAAAGTGAAAAGAAGTACTTGTATATTTTTTTTATTGGATTATTTAATTAATGTGTAGATATCATATCAAATTTGCAATGCTTGGCTGGTGGCACTAGCTTAGGTTATATTGGGGTATGTGAGAGACACATAAGCACATACAGGTATTATTAACTATTAAGGGATAGAAGACTATAAAAGTAAAATAGGCACTTAAGTGGAACAGTTAAGTTTTCCAGTACAAATATTAATATAACTACATACTTTTATTCTATGATTAATGGATTAAATGGTAGTTAGATTAGTAGGTAATTTTTGTAGAATGATGATAGTTCACAAACTTATTACAGTACCAATTAATTTATCTTAATTTTCATCAAAAAGAGCAGTATATAGTAGGGTTTTTTTCTCCCTTTTCAACGATGATAAACATTAGGTTGTGATTGTTTGGTATATGCAACTATGTAAGGTGTAACGGTGTATGTCAATAAATCATACTCTGTATATTCTTGATGATTAGTGATTAGGTTGACTAATAATATGCATGTGACTAATAGGATTTTGATAATCCTAGTTCACCTAATCATTCACTCGAAAAGAAAAGGCCAGGAAAAATTTTGTAATTAAGCATGAAGCTTAGATTCATGTAATCATCAAAACATGTAATCATACCATAATTAGGTGATGTGAGTGTCGTAGCTGTTGAGCTTTTGCGGTAATCTTCTTGGATCACATACTTGTACTTTCATGACCATACTTATGTTCCTTTTCATTTTTTTTTTCCTTTTCGAATATGGTAGAAAATACATTCTTCATTATTATGACGTGCCATGTCGTCCCCTACTATACTACTAGGAATAACATAATTAACATTACATTAAGGTAGTTCGTGTTTTTCAGCATACCAAAACATGCATAAAAAAGAATTGTCATATGGAGGGCCTTCCCTAGTACATTTATTAATCTGTATATGGTAATAAAATCAAGGGAAATTCTCTTTGGTGAACTCCAAGTTTTTAAAATTCTAAGTGGTAAACAAAGTTTTTTAAAATTATCTTTGATACTCCTAAACTTTTTATAATTATTAATGGTGTCATTAATTATTATATTTTATAAAAAATTTAACTATAGTTAATTAGGTTTTTTTTTTTTTAACAATAACATTTAACTATAGTTAGGTTTTTAATTATTTTTTTAATAATTTAATAATTATACTAAAATTTATAAAAAAAAAAAAATCAACCACCCCTTCCCCCCACCCACTGCCAGCTCCCCCTCCCCTGCACCCACCCACGCCGGCGGCCAACCCCCAGTCGGAACGCCTGGCCTCCCCACCTCCGACCGGCGACGCCCAGCCTCCCTCACCTCTCGCACCTCCTCTCTTTCTCCTTTCCCCCACCGTCGCCCACCCCGCACCTCTCTCACCTCCTCTCTTTCTCCTTTCCCCCACCGTCGCCCACCCCGCACCTCTCTCACCCAACCCGAAACTCCACCACCCCAAACTCCCAAACACCCAACCCGAAACCTCAATAGACCCTACCCGACCACGTGAAAACCCAAGTCCGACCCTTTCCCACCCTCAAAACCCTAGGCGACGAAGTTTCGAGGGTGGAGGAGGGCCTGATTCGGAGTTCAAAGTGGTTGGGGGAGGGTTTTTACGGGTTTCAGGTAGGGGAGTGCCGCCCTAATCGCACCCCAAACCACCACAAAAACCACCGCCCTTCCTCGACGAACCCCCTCCTCTATGAGCCGACCACGGAAACCCTAAAACCCACCCAAAACAACCAGAAAACCAAAACCCGTTTTCCGGGTTTGGTTTCGAAACCCTTAAACGGGTGGTGGGGTTCGTGGTTGGGAGAAAGTGAAGAGGTGGAGGTGGGGGATCGAAGGCCGGCGCACCGGCGAAGCTAGAGCTGGGCGCCGACGTTGGTAGGGGTAAGGGAAAGGTGGCCGGTGGCCGCCGGTAGGGGAGGGGCTCGCTGTTGGTGAGTGGGCTGGTGGTCGGGGCTGCTGGTTGGGTGGGGTTTTTTTTTTTTTTTTGAAAAATATTTCTATAATAATTTAATTATTAAAAAAAAAAACTAACTATAGTTTAGGATTTTTTATTAAAATAACACTTATCAATGGTAATCAAAATTTAGGTTTACCATTGATAATAAAATTTAAGAATGTTTACCACTTGAAAACTTAAAAACTTGGAGTTCACCAAAGAGAATTTCCCTAAAATCAATGTATAATAAAAATGTGATGGTAAGTAATGAATTTGGGAATAATCAGCAATGCTACATTTGATCTTAATAATGATAAAGTTCTTAGAACTCTTTACTATCAATGCAACATAATTCTAAAATAGCCAAATTCATTCTTAGAACTTTTATACACCGGCCTACCTATTTGTAAGCTTGTTATGGTTCCAAAGCAGAGGCACCCCATCCAGTGTGCATTCACTTCGATCTTGAAAAAATTTCCCAAAATTGGTCTCAAAAGCATATTACATAACACTAGACATACAAATGAAACATGTTGAGGTGCTTCCCAGTATAGAGTCCACAACATTTTGAAAGGCCATTTGGATGGTTTGGACTTTGAACTTGCATTTTAATTCCAAATTTAGTCGTTTATGTACAACTTGTGCTTCATTCCCTTCATTAACTCCAGGTGACCAAAAGACTTTATGTATGTGACTGGTTAATGGTCATATGTAATTTCAAATAATATTATATGACCTCGGCCTTACAATCTCAAGAGTTTTCAACACTAGGTACAGCCGTACTGATAAAACCTTCGAGCGCAGTAGAAGGTAGAAAACGTGACCTAACATCTAATTAAAGGTTTGCTAGCTAGAGAATCTTCAATGCTCTTACTCATCATCAAAGTCATCAGATTGCACCTTTTGTTTCTGCAAACTAGTTAGTGGAAGGAACCTACTAAAACGTAGAATCCAAGCAAATTAATGAACTTAATTTCCCTTCCATTTTACTCTTCTAATTATTCATTTATTTGATTAAAGAACTACATAGAATTCAAATATTTTAATATATTAAAAGAAAACTACACATAATATAATAAGGGTCTGTTCACATTTACTGAAATGAGCTGAACTGAACTGAACTGATTAGAGCTGAACTGAACTGAACTGAGCTGAATTGAGCTGAAATGAATATTTTATGTGAGAGGGAAATTAAGAGCTGAACTGAACTGAACTGATTGGAACTGAACTGAACTGAACTGATTAGAGCTGAACTGAACTGAAATTAAGTAAATGTGAACAGGCCCTAATAAACTATTCATAGGTAATAGCTCTGTTTATTAACAGAGGGTTTGTGTTTTGTCTGATACAACTTAACAAGTGCTTTAAAAATCCTTATTAAAGCCCATAATAATAACGAATGTGGAATTTGACTTTGTCTAATTAAAAGGGGTTTTCAATCAAGCTAACACAAGTAATAGGACAATGTTCAGTGGAGATGAGTTAAAATCCATTAATGTGATCACACAATAAAAACTATTATTAACTCCATGATAATCAGTACTGTATTAGTGAAGACGCGCTAAGTATGGGCATCTCGAGTTTACAGTTATACTAAGACTTAAGCTACTGATGCTAGATCCAAGGTGTACGAAAAGTATATTTCATAGGATAAGCATATGGCTTTGTGTTTTATGTTCCCCTGGTCATAATATATATTTAAGCAGATCAATATGAATATGTATCATGTATGAATGTGCTTAACTTGTATATTCATTTGACAGCTGCAGATTAATTCTCTTGCTCCTTCAGTCAGTTCCGAAAACTATGTTGCTGCGACAAAGAAATTTGCTTGTTCTGATTGTATTGATATCGATCTCACTCAAATCTGGTATAGAATCATACCATTACATTACATATTACTACTATACTGTCTTATATTTAACACTTTATATATCATATGCCAGTAGAAATATATAATATGTACTGTTATGAATTTGTAACTGATGCAAAGCTCTTCAAGTTTATGTCAGATTGATAATTTACTGAACTCATTATCTGTGATGTTTATATATATGATGTGGATCAGTATTGTGGGTAGAAGCACAGCTGGAAGAATGGTGCATTGCAGATGAGCAGGCGCCGGATGATGTGCTGCAGAGTGCACTTGATTGGGCATGTGGGAAAGGAGGAGCAGACTGCAGTAAGATTCAGAAAGATCAGCCTTGTTATTTGCCAAACACGGTCAAAGACCACGCTTCATATGCCTTCAATAGCTACTTTCAGAAGTACAAGAGCAAGGGTGGCACCTGCTACTTCAAATCAGCTGCTGTGATAACCGGGGTTGATCCTAGTAAGCTCCAAACTCTAATTAAAATTATTCACATACTTTTTTCTTAACCAATGTTTACTTGTACATCACAACTCGCAAAAGGTTAATATATCCTGTTATGTTATGGGACCAACTCTACCAAAAGCTTAAGGCCTCTGTGTCACATTGGCTAATATATCCTGTTATGTTATAGGACCAACTCTACCAAAAGCTTAAGCTAATGTTTAAGGCCTAAGAATATGTTTTATACTCTTATCTCATAAAAATTTAAGGCTCAATATATTATTAACCAATTCTACGATTGTTGTGTGTTTGTTCTCTGTTTGAACAGGCCATGGAGGATGCAAGTACGATTATTACCATTGACGTAAAGCACAGATCAAAGTCTAAAAACAAGAATCGAGTTCTTCAAAAATTCTATCAATGTCTTAGACTAGAAAATCAAGTTACACTGGAGTTGCAATCCTCAGCATTTTTCATGACCTTCTTGTGGATTAAATTTGCCTTGCGTCACCACAAATAAATGTTTTGTGGATTCATTATATATTATACTATTGTATTCTTGAATTGTACGTAGAGATCATCAATTTGCAGCTTATCAATAAGAAATTAGAATATATTAATATCAAATAATTGCCTTTAAGTGTTGTGTGCTACAAGTCTGCCCATGGGTGCATGGTGTACCAAAGGGTAATTTTTGGCTCATTTAAATTAAAAATAAAAAAATAATAAAAAAATAAAAATAAAAAAAAGAGCTAAAAACTACACTTGGGTAGTTGGGTATACTTACCTATATCCTGAATGTACATAAAAGGTCTCGGCCTTAGCTAGCTACAATACTTGCTCAATTTTCTTATTTGGAAAGTTTATACAATATTTAATTCATTTTTCTCAACTAATGAATCCAATATAATTCATATTTTATAAATTGCATATTCTCTCTCCTCCAATTCTCTCAACTATTTTTGCTTTTTACATTTTT
Source organism: Chenopodium album (assembly GCF_948465745.1). Classification (NCBI taxonomy): domain Eukaryota; kingdom Viridiplantae; phylum Streptophyta; class Magnoliopsida; order Caryophyllales; family Amaranthaceae; genus Chenopodium; species Chenopodium album. Next base: position 32,587,583 of record NC_137857.1, on the reverse strand, counting down.
TTATTCCTCCACCAACCCCACTACTTCCATATTTAATTAGTTTTTCCAAATTTTCCTAAAACTCCACGTATGGAGAAATGGAGCAAGTATTTAAAAACGGATGTAGTATTTCTCTAGCCTGTTTCACTAAAACTGTTGCAATTACTATCAGCTATTCAATCAGCACAATATATTAATACATAGTACGAAGTATCTTAAATTGAATTCATATTGTGGGTCAAGAATGATATGATGTGGTTTAAACTTTAAACTCCCCATTTGTTGGAAGTGATACCCAGGAAATAAAAAGGTTTTGCCAAGGTTTTGTATCCAAAAATTTAAAATAATTATTAAAGATAATTTGAGTGTGCCCAATAATTTGTCTATAACCACTTTTGTAAAAAATATTTTATTTCAGTAAATAAATAATTTAAATCGGTAACTTTATAAAACAAGTATAACAAATAATCAGTAAAAATAAATTTTAATCTTTCGTCAAAAAAAAAATGTAAATAATTTCAATTCAACAAAATTAGTTTCCATTCATCAAAAATGAGGTGAAGTCACGAAAATAACATTGCCTAATATTTTGTAATGAAGAATCTTTACATGCTTAAAAGAAATAGGTATAACAAATTATTTGGGAATTTTTTTTTTTTTTTTTTTTTTTTGAGGGGATTTTCGGGAAATTATTAAATCTTCATTATCCCTTTATTACAATATATATTATATTTTTTCCAAATATTATTACCTAATAGGAATTTAAAGTCCTGCCCATTTCACCGTTAAAAGAAAATACTCCGTAATAAAAAAAAATTCTTCTGTAAAAATTAAGTTTAGTTCATTAAAAATAATTAAATTCAATTTATTAGAAAATAATTAAGTTTAGTTCAGTAAAAATCAGTAATTGTAAAGAAGATTTGAATTGTAAATAAGTGATGAATAGAGCCTAAATCATATTATGATCTGACTAGACCTTGCATTAAGGATATAATATTTTTAAAGATTAATTAGGATGATATGAATTGAAGATCATGAAGTTATTATTTATTTCCTCATATACTCGCATTATGGATATCTGTAATTACTAAATTAAGCTTGATTAGCTTGTAATCGTTATAACTTGAATGAATTCCCTTATCTATGCATAATTGTTAAGAATGAAATCAAATCATAATTCTAATTAAACCCCTAATACATTATTGTTAAGAATAGAATCACATCATGATTCTAAACATTAGTTTTTAAATTTGATCAAAGATATGGTGCCTCGGTGTCATATAGTTTGTGAAATATATAAATACATACACGTACTATTAGCTTGTACAACGAACTCAATTTTCGAATATGAAGGCTTCTAGCTGTTGTTGTGTTTTTGTTGCTTGCTTTTTGTTAGTTCTTTTGTCACAAATATCTGGTAAGAAATATAAACATGAATTTGTTAACACTGTTATTACAGAGTAGTACTAGCCTACTAGGAATGTTTTAACGTATTATAAATGTATTCTAATATCATAGATTATACTTCGTATATTGTATAGGGGGTTACGGCCAATGCAGAAGTTGGTGTATAGCAGATCATGAAGCATCAGATTCATTGGTACAAAAATCACTAGACTGGGTATGCGTGAATGCAAAAGAAGCATGTAACAGAATACAGCCAGGACAACCCTGCTATAAACCAAATGATCTAAGAGCTGTTGCTTCGGCCGCCTTCAACGACTATTGGCAGATTGTCAAGCATGCTCCCGGAGCCAAGTGTGATATCTTTGGCGCTGCTATTTTGGTTTTCAGTGACCCTAGTATGGCTTTTAATTGACCCACTTGTTTTTTCTTATATTAAGCTGTATACTCGTAATAATTTAATCTGTTTTTAATTCTTTTGACGTTCAGGTCATGACACTTGCAAATTTAGCTGCACACCTTGAAGATATTGGGAAATTAACAAGATGAAGAGAGTAATGAATGTCTCTTTGTAATAAAATATCAGGAACTAGTTTTATCTTCTAGATAGATGTTTACACATACAGCATGTTTTTTATTTTATTTTTCTGTTAGTAAGATGTTTTAAGTAATTTAATGATACACCTCTTGGAAAGATGATCATTTTACCAATTAACCTCAATAGATATGACATTGAACAAAGCATGCATTGGATCAGTTTGAAATTTTTGTGACTCATCAATAGAATTGATCTTAATTTACCTTAATATACGGAATTTTCGCAATAAGTAACCACCAAAAAAGGCAAATATCAACAATTCCATTTTTATCTACGAAGATTATAGATGACAAAAGGCTAATATCAAAAGGCTATGGCTGCATCACCTTCAGAGATGACTTTGGCCACTTGGATGGTTTGTGAAAGTATATCCTACCAAAAAACACATGAAAGTTTCTCATATTGAGAAAAAAAAGAGAGAATTAAAGACTTTATAAGGTTAAGGGCCGGAGTTACTCCTCCTATTGCCATATGGTTTTGGAACTGAATCTCCTTTACACTTGTGAAGTGGACTCTCTCTTGGTTTGCGGGTGCGACTCAGACTTGTATTTAACATGGTTCATTTGTTAGAGGATCTATAAGGGGTCGTATGGTTAATGTTTTTGGAATGGAGTTGGTCATTCCATCCATATAATTGTTTGGTTAGACATTTTAAATATGGAATCTCATATTAAGAGGGTTCTAACTCCATCCAATTCATCTAATTTACAGTTTTACACCTTTCTTAATGCAAATTACTCTTTCCGTCCCTTAATTAGTAAACTTAGTTTGCCTTCAATTCCATTTTACTCTTCTAATTAATTATTTGACTAAACAACTACTTATACTTCGTAATTCATTCATTTTAAGGGGGCGTTTGGTTTGTAGAGTGGTATGGGTTTGGAATCGGGAATGGGGTTAAGGTGGTATTGGGTTGGAACTTGATACTTAATATCATGTGTTTGGTTCAATTCTGGAATTGAATCTCTAACTATTTTCTCCTTTTATTTGATACCTAAGGGAATGGAATGAGCCAAACCCACCTCCCCCCCAAGGTTTCTAAACCCTATACCTCACGGGTTTGAGGTATGGGTTTAAAACTCATACTTTTGACAACCAAACATATGGTATGGGTTTTAGTCATTATTCTAAACTCATACCTCATACTTATATTCCGTAAACCAAATGCCCCCTAAATAAAAAAGGAACTACACATAATAAATTTTTCATGGGTAATAGCTCTGTTAATAGATCTGTGTTGTCTAATACAGGTGCTTTAAGAAGTCTCATTAAAGCCTATAATACATACGGAGTACTAAAGAATATGGAATTCACAAACTTTGAAAAAAGTTGGGTGAATAATGATTGTAAATCCATTATAAAGATAGCCTAAAGTGATAAAAAAAATTTCCCATGGAATTAGACGACTTTGTCCAATTAAAAGGGGTTTTCAATCAAGCCAACACATGTATGACAGTGAAGGTGAGTTAAAATTCATTAATGAACATTGAGCACGCTATAAAAATTATATATTATTCTCCATGAAGCATCATGATTATTAGTATTTAATACTGTATTAGTGAAGACCCGCTAATTATGGGCATCTCCAGTCTACTACTGTATTACATTACATACTTTCGAATTTTCTAAGCATATGGCTATTTTTTATGCATGTTCACTGAAAAATATTTATTTAATTAAGGAAATCAAAATGAACATATGTATGTATGAATTGAATGTGCTTAGATAGTATTTTCATTCTTCTGCTGCAGGTTGATGTTCATGATGCTCTTTCAGCCAGTTCCGAAAACTATGTTGCTGCAACAAATAAATTTGCTTGTTCTAATCGTGCTGATATCTATCTCACTCAAATCTGGTATAAATTCATACCATTACATATTGCTACCATCTTAATTTTAACAGTACTTTATATATGACAGTAGAAATTAAATAATATGTATTGTTCGTTGTGAATTTGTAACTGATGCAAAGCTCTTCAAGCTTATCAGCTTATGTTACTGAACTCATTATCTGTGGTGCTATATATATGTATGATGTGGATCAGTATCGCGGGTAGAAGCAGGAGTATGGTGCATTGCAAAAGAGGATGTGCCGGATGCTGAGCTGCAGAGAACACTTGATTATGCATGTATCATGGGAGCAGACTGCACTAAGATTCAGGAAGGTCAGCCTTGTTATTTTCCGAACACGGTCAGAGACCACGCATCTTATGCCATCAATACCTACTTTCAAGCGACTGGCAGATGCTACTTCGCATATACTGCTACACTAACCGTGGTTGATCCTAGTAAGCTCCAAACTCAAATATACTTTTTTTTTTTTTTTTTTTTTTTTTGTTAGCCAATGTTTACTTATACATCACGTACAACTCTCATGAATTAATGTGTAAAGATAATTGTTAGACGAACATAAAATTTTAAAGCTAATGATCACTATATTATTACTAACTAATTTAATGATTGTTGTGTGTTCTCTTTGTTTGAACAGGTCATGGAGAATGCAAGTTCGATTATTTCACATTCTTTGAATGAAGATTCTACCAATGTTGCAATCCTCAGCGAGCATCTCGCTCCCTGATCTTCTTAATTATTGTAATCTCCTAGTGGATAACTTTCGTGTCGTGTGACCACAAATTAATGTTCTATCATGGATTGATTATGAACCATTGTAGTCTTGAATTGTAGAGTGTTGGAATATTTGCTTCAAATTGTTAGTGGTTAGTTAACTCCTAATGTTAGTGGAATCATAATAGTAGTGGGTTAGTTTAGTGGGGGTTAATGTTAGCATGATCAATGATCATGGGATTATGTTCCTTATTTTTAGAGTTAAGCATAAAAGTGGGTACTTAATTCTTCCTTTTTTCACCGTTTAGGTACTCAATTATTTTTACTTTGCTTTTGGGTATTGAGTTAAGAATTCCGGCCAAAAAAATTAAATCAGCCAAAGAATTCAGTACCTTGGGTTAAATAATTTTGTACCTTTGAATTGGTTAAGAGCATGTGGGCCCCACCCGAATAAAAAAAACGCGGGTCACCCATTTCTTTCCCTTTCTTTTTCCTTTATTCCCCCTTTATTCTTTCCAAATCGGGAAAACACTGCTGCGTCACTTTCGAAGAACAACGAGCATATTGGGCTCAATTCTGGGAAAAACTACACCTTTAGCCGCCATTTTTTTGAGGTAAGCTCAATTTCTCATCGTTTTTGTTATTATTTTGATATAAATTTTGGATTTTTTGCCCATTTGTTGATGTTTGTTTCGACCTAGGGTTTTCAAAATTTTGGGGGTTTTTTTGAACAGATTGATGATGTCGAATGGTTGTGTTTTTTGTGTTAAATTTGTTGCTTTGTTGTTGTTTGTTGTTGGATTAAGCTTGTGTTGTTGTTAAATGTTGATTTCACGTTGTTTATATTGCGCAAGGGTTGGATTAGTTTTTATGTTTTTCGCACTAAAACAGGGGAGGTTTTGGTGAACTTGTGTATGTGTGATTGATGGTGTTGTGTGTGTTTTTGTTGTGCATTTGAAGTGCCTAACTTCAAAATATGGTAAATCTTCATGTTTAGCGAAGAATGGAGCAGGGAGGAGCTGAAAACCTTGCAGAAAATTTTGTTGATGAATTTTGTTGCGAAGTACCAGACTTGATGAATTTTGTTGCTGGGTATACTGCTACAGATTATGTCTTTCTGTTTTTGTTGTTTTTTTTTTATTGAAATTGAATCAGGGACAAATGGTTTTGGATGAATTTTGTTGAGCAACAATGGTGATTCTGCCAGGTTCATGGCCTTATAAATAGAGAAACTAACGGCTAGTTTCTTAGTCAAATTTAATGCATTTTTTTTAAAAAAAAAAATATTAATTTATTAAATAGGTATGGTTAGTGATGAGTTAGTGGTGAGTTAGTTCACCTGAAAAACACTTTGAGTACCCAAAAGCAAAGTAAAAAAAATTGAGTACCTAAAAGGTGAAAAAAGCAAGAATTGAGTACCTAATTGTACTCTTAACTCTTATTTTTAATTAGTTATATTTTGCACTATATATATGTTGCAATGTAGTACAATTTTAAAATGGATTGAATACAACTTTTATTATTCTTTCCCTTCTCTCATCTCTATTTTATTATTTCAACATAGAGTTCATCAACTTGCTTGCTAGCTGCTGCTTATCAATAAGAAACTAGTATTCACAGGTTAAACGAACTTTATTGAATTATATTATTGAAAGAGAGAAATGTGATAATATTACAACACCAAATTATAGTGATAGAAGTTAATACAGAAGTTAAGCACAAATTGTAAATTTAATGTTGCCTATCTATGCACAAATTGTAAATTTTGTTGCCAAAAAAATCAGTGACCTATAGTGATGATGAGTAATAATATAATAGTGTACTAGGTTAGTTCCCGTGCCATGCACGGTACTTTTCAATAATTGATTTTAAAAACATGACAAATCAAAAAATGATAAAAAAATATTATTTGTTGATTTAATAATTACATTTTATTATTTAAGCCCGTAGCTTCTAATTACATGGTTAAAAAATTAAGAAATTAATTTATAATTTTTTGGAAATTTTGTCAGAAAAAATCATTTATAACAACTATTTTGTTGGAAAAAACCTTATAAAAAATTTTTGGCACGAAGAAACCAGATTACAAAATTTTTTTGTTAAAGACAACCAAGGGACATAATCCGGCATTGACCGGGTGTTTTCCGGCGTTGACTGAACATGTGCATGTCACATGATCTATTATTTACTAAGCCCACCCAATTTCTTCTAATTACCCCCACTAATTTCCCTCTAACTCTCTTAATTTAACTTTCCCCCTTTTTCTTCTAGTTTCCCTCATTCTTCTCTCTCCTCTCTCATCTAACGAGGTAATTAATCCTCTTCTCTGCTTCCTTCTGCCATGGCATCACCCCTCAATCAAAGAAGTTAATTTCCACCCACCCTAAATAGTAAGTTTAGTTAAAGCTTTGTATTTATTTGATGTGGGTTTCCTTTTTTGGGTAAGTTTTTTCTGAATTTTTTTTTAATTTGCTCTTCAATGGCGAAGAACAAAGCAAGAAAGGAGGCAAGTGTTGGAGTTGCGTCGTGTTCGAAGAAGCTAAAAGGGACCAATTACAAAGTTATACCCCAATTTAAAAATTGTGAGAAGCTGATTAAACAATTGGTAGTGTTAGGGTTTTATAATCAATTAATTCTCTTAGATTAAAGTAAAGTTATTTCCAATTATCTATTGGGAACATGAAACTAAGACTGCATGTTTGCTTTGTTTGGTGTGTTAGATATAATATGAACTTCCTTTTGTATATGCTTAGTATTAACAGAGGAGAGAGAACATAGAGGAAAGAGAACAGAAGAGACGAGAGAGAAGAATGAGGGAAATTAGAAGAAAAGGGGGGAAGATTAAATTAAGAGAGTTGGAGGGAAATTAGTGGGGGTAATTAGAAGAAATTAAATTGGGTGGGATTAGTAAATAATATGTCATGTGACGTGCACATGTTCAGTCAATAATGCCGGAAAACACTCGGTCAATGCCGGATTGTGACCCTTGGCTGTCTTCAACAAAAAAAATTTATAATCTGGTTTCTCCGTGCCAAAAATTTTTTATAAGGTTTTTCCCAACAAAATAGTTGTTATAAATGGTTTTTTCTGACAAATTTTCCTAATTTTTTTTGTAATAAACGTATATAATTTATAATATGTCTTTCATTCCTTAAATAAATTGTCCACATTCACAGGTCACAAATTACTTGTATGTTAAGAATATTATTTTTAATTTATTTGCTTAACTTATTAGTTGTCAATATATTTTTTGGAAAGCTAAATCAAATCTTCTACTGTTGTATATTTCATATGTAATTATTATTTATATGTAGAAAGATTATTTCCTTATATAACTTTTTTTTCAAAAAAAAATAAATAAATAAAATAAAAAGATAAGGGACACACCAGGAAATGACACGTGTCATTGCTGGTGTGTCTTTTAGTATATAATATTGATTGATTGATTGATTGACTGACTGACTATATATGCATGTGCAGATGTGCTCTTGAAAAACCAATCTAAGCTCATGTCGTACCATATCAATTTAATTATGCCAAGTGTAGTGTTTAAAACTAAAAGATTAAAACTTGTATGACATAAAAGGACTAAAAATATATATGCTTGTAGGTTGAATAAATTTATTTTTGAAATTTATATACAAATATACAAAATTCAATAGGTCGACTTCGTGTTTTCTTAGTAACTTCGTGTTCGTGTCTTGCCGGTTTCGGTCGTATTGTCGTGTCGTATCAGAGATTGCCAACTCTAGTTTACATGTACAAGCTATAGGAACTAAGGGCCTGTTTGGTATGGGTATTTGGAATAGGTGGAAACGGAATCGGGCTTACCGTTACCCTTACCATGTGTTTGGTTCACGAGTAAAGAGACAAATTCTGTTACGTTGCGGTAACCATTTCCACCCTTTTGTATCTAGAGTAAATATTGGGGAAACAATTAACGTTACTGGGCTCGAACACAAAAACCAAACTTTTCTCTCTCCTCTCTCCTATCCTTCGACATTTTTCATTAGAATTCCCAAATTTGTTCTGCAACTTTCCTGATAATTCTCTTAGGAAAACAACAATTCTCCAAATTTTGCTCACTTTTTTTTAATTATTTACTTCAAATCACCAAGAATCCACAATCTCACGTTTGTTTTCTCTCATTTATTTGTTGAAAAAAACCATAGATTTTGATTATGTGTTGAATTTGTATATTTTTCATCTGATTGTTTGTATTTTGATTTTATACCTCGAAATACATGGATTGCTATTTAATTTGCATATTTTCAATTTTATAATTTTCTGTCATTTCTCTCGTTTAATTTCTAGGGTTAATATGATATCAATTTCTAGGGTGGCTGATACCAATTTTGATTTTATGCTAAATTAGATGGTATATATTGCTAATATTGCATGCAATTGGTTGTTTATTTTGTGTTTTTTCCCAAATTTCGATTTTCTGCTAAATTAGATGCTTGATATCAGATTACTTACCTGTATTTCGAATCCAAATACTCTGCTACAACAGCCATTATTTGTTGTGATGATTTGATGTGTTAAGCATTATGTGCTTTGTTTTGCTAGAATTGCTAACAATCTGACCAGAAAGTCATGTAGCAAAGTAGCACTTTTATTAATGCTATGTCTTGTGTATTATTTTGCCATTGCTAGTGTTAGGATCATGTAGTTGTTTTTTTAGAAAGTATTTTCTAGTCACTGATGTTTGTGATAGTGTACACTGTATATTGATACTATTGTATATTTTTTGGACTGGTTTTTCAAGGTTTCTACAATGCCTCGACTTATGCGTTCCATAAGAAAGAAAAAGCTAAAACAAATACAGCTAGTTATTTCAATGGTTAATATTATTTCGATGATGTATTGAATGTGGTATATGATGTGTGTTGTTACAATAAAGGGTGTTCAATTGAAAGAAATCAAATTCTATATATTTGATTTGTATGTGTATCAAATTTTATTTGTTGGATATAATTAATTTTCTTAATAAAACTAGATTTACCGTGTAAGTAATTATTCTTTTTAAGTATATGAAGATTACAAAGATTGCATATTTTAAGTAATTATACGTTGCATTCCTAAAACAAAGAATTACATGTTGCCAAAACACATACCTATATATAGTAGTTGCATATCCATCTATAGAATGTAAAAATCTTTGCTTAATCCATACAATTAAGTAAGGTAATTATTATTAATTCCTAAAATATAAAAGTTTTATAAAATGATTTTTTTTTTAAATAAAAAAAAAACTAAGGACACACTAGAAATTGACATGTGTCACTAATAGAAAATAATTTGAGTGCATCCAATAATTTGTCCATAACTACTTTCGTAAAAAATTATTTTACTCCAGTAAAAAAAGAAAAAAATAAATAAATAATAAATTAGTAATTTTGTAAAACAAATATTACAAAGAGTAAGTAATCATGCACAGAAATAATGTCAATTCACTAAGAATTTTTAATTTAGCAAAAATGAGGTGAAGTCATGAAGTCAACATTGCCTAATCAATATTTTATAATGAAGAATTTTTACATGCTTTAAAAAAAATAATAATTAAATCTCTATTATTCCCTTTATTACAAGATATACCATATTTTTTAGGTTTTTTTTTTTTTTAAAAAAAAAAAAGGGATATACCATATGTTTTCCAAGTAATTTTACATAGTAGGAAACTAAATCATATTATGACTACTTGACTAGACCTTGCATTATGATAGAATATCTTTAAGAATAATTAAGATGATATGAATTGAAGATCTTAAAATTAATTTATTTCCTCATCGTATAATCGGAATATGGGGACAATACAAATTCTTAAATAGACCTGGTTCACGCTAATTTATTGTGAACCAATAACATTATAGAAACTATGGTTCTTTACTAATAAAAAAAAAAGTCACTATAATTAAATATATAGGTCACTGTGTTTAAAATAAAAGTCATTTTGGTAATATATAGGCTATAAGAGGTTAATTTTTTTAATGAAAAATTTTATAAGATCAATATAAATAATAAAAGTCACAATATTAAAATTAAAGTCATAACACCGTACTTCAAGTTCACAGTAATATTAAACGTTATACAAGTTTTAATAAAGGTTACTATGTTAAAAAAAAGGTTACTATGTTAAAAATAAGGGTCACAATGTTCAATATAATATCAGTTGCGCGTGTATAAACTCCGGGTCCACAATAATATTATTGTGGACCAGGTCCACACAAGTGTTTCTGTGGAGACAATGGAGTACAATATCAGTAATTACTAAATTAAGCTTGTAATTACTGATATGATAACAAGCATGATAACATAACAGAAATGTGTCAACTAACAAAACAGAGGACCTAATATTTTGTTGGGTGAACATGTAAAGAACAAATCCATAATTTTGTTTTGGTGAACAAGTGGGGAAAGCCCCAATGCGCCATAGAACAAATCCATATACTAGTACTAAGGCACTCTTAGTATATTTTGGCCTTGTTTGGTAAATGGCTTTTCATTGGCTTTTGGTTTTTGGCTTTCTCATTTAGTCAAACATCCAAAATTCGTGTTTGGTAAATGGCTTTTTCAGCTAGCTGAAAAGCTGGCTTTTAAGCCAAAATAAAAAAGCTACTTGGAATAGCTTTTGGCTTTCTAAGTTACTAATAACATTCAACAACCAATATTACCAAACATGTTTACAGACTAATAAAAAGTCAAACAGCCAACAAAAAAGCCAATACAAACAGCCAGTCATACCAGCCGACAGCCGACAGCCGACAGCCGACAGCCAACAGCCAATTGCCAAACAAGGCCTTTGCTTCACCACGCTAGCTAATTACGATTTTGAAAACTTAGATTTTCGGTTCAAAAATCTGCTGTTATAACTAGTTAATTAGTTCAAATAAAAAGAGGTCAAGCTTTTTTCTCTTGTCAAAATAAAATACAAGTAAAATAATAAATTCAAGTTGTCGAGGAAGATTATAGGGTCGCCAATGGCCATCCGGCTTATATAGCACAAAAGCGAGCATTGAAGAGTTATAGAGGCCTATAGCAATTAGCAACCCTCCTCATTAGTTCTACCAGCTTAAATGAGAGTACTCAGCTTACGCTTATTTACACTGTCGTGAACAATAAACATAGTAATCCATACATACTAAGAGCATATTTTATAGTCTATTGTTTCTAAGCCATACAATGAATTCCTCCAACAATTCACCAATCTATACCTAGTTCTTTCGAGAGGAATAACTTGTCAATGTATCCAATCACAGCATCTGAAGAAGTAATGTAGCTTTGCATTTGGACGCGGGCAGAGTCCTCTGTAAAGAAACCAATAAACAAGCAGAATATAAGCATCTGATAAGAAACTGGACAATACAACATAAAAGTTCCTTAAAATGTTCCTCTCACTTCAAAAAGCAAGTGCACATGCATATTAAATAGAGTATGTCAAACTGATACTGACTACTATAAGATGCCATACATAGGACTAGGAAAGCATTTCACAGTGACATCTGAGAAGCATGTGAGACAAATATGTGACCAGAGAGCGCTTCAAACGAATCCTAAATTTAAATCATCGGACATATTCTAGCTTATGGATGCTAAACACGCCCCCCCTCATCCAAAAAACAAACTCTCTAAGATCTTAGAGCCCATTATTTCTTCTTAAAGAATTCATTTTGCAGCAAGTCATTTTCAAAAAGGGAAAGTTTTAAGGGGAACTATTCTAGAGAGTGGGGATCGGACATAATTACTAAGCATTTACTAATCCATGAACTTCCATGCACATCAATCACAATATGAATGTATTAGTCAAGGAAAACTAATAATGAAGGTGCACCCACCATCCTCATTCAGCTTCTTCATCAACTGCGGCCTAGTAGGCAACGCATACATCCCTGCACCAACAGCTTTTCTAATAGCCCATCCATGATATGGAGCAAAGACTTGGGTGTAAGAATTAGAAGCCGCATCCTTCAAAGTATTTCCCCTGAAGATAGAAAGACACAATCTTTAAGGTAAAAGACAGACAGCTTCACTTATCCATATCCCAACAAAAATTACGCTCAGCCTAAATCATATTTCCATTTCATAACTACTTGAAGAAGAAACAGAAGCTAAAGTATCTTGTGATGAAGTAAGCAGAAGTCACAAATATGACATGAAAACCAACAGAACTTACAAATTCAGCAGAAGATCAAGTTATCAGTGTAAATCAGTAAATGGCTGAACAAGTGTAATGAATCCAGTACAAGGAGGAAGCAACATGAGATAAAGGGGGGGTGGGGGGGACAAAGAGCAGCAGGAAAGGAGGATGAGCACACTTCAACATTAGGAGACAAATCTAATTAAGGAAGCACTAAGGAGCAACAAGAGCTGATTTCTGATAACAGTAGAAGACAAGCTTAATTAATGTTACTATGTTAGGTTATCTTTGTTATCTCTTGTGACCTTGCTAGATTATATAAGGAGTAGTAGCATATGCAGTAGGGCAGTATGTGAATTGTGGGGAACTATGTTGAGAGAGTAGTAACATAAAGTTACTAAGAGAGTAATATCCTATCATTTTGTAACCCTTTTGCCATTTTCAATCAAAAATTCACGCTTTAATCTTAATTTACTTGCCTTGTCAAATATAAAATACAAAGCCACAAAATCATTCTATTACAACAAGCCATTCAATGAATGAATCAACCTTGTTCATTCCATGGTCTTTCTATGTAAACAAAATGACTGCCAAGTCAGAAACTAAGTACAAGTTATAGCCAAAACACTAGATATGGTCCCATAGCCAATTACGGATTACTCTGTGTATGACTATTTCCCTATTCAAAGTTCTTGCCAAAATTTAACAACCAGTACACCAGCAACCATAATTGTTCTTGTACTCAAGTCATTTATTAGACTTGTAAAAAGCCAGACCAAATATAAAGTTAGTTTTGGAGGATTACTGTAATCATATCAAATCCTTCTTGCTCAAAAACATTGAGCTGTTTGATTTTTCAGATTTTAGCAGTTCCAAAGATACTAAGGATGCGTTTGGTTGGGGCTTGGGGGTATTCACCAAAAGGAATGGTAAAACAACTGCCCTGATTCCCTTTGTTGTTGTTTGGCAATTTTTCCATTCCCTTTACCCTCTGCATTACCCCAAATCCTTCCAACTTCATTCACCCCCTCCCCCCAAGACTTTTCCATTCCCTTTCCTTAGCCACTACAACACCACCATATCCAAACCACCCACCGCCATCCTACCCTATCCCCACCACCCAGCCACCATTGCCGCACCTCCGCTGTCCTCCCCGGATCTCCCCCGCCGATCGCCGAAGCTTCCTCGTCCCTCGCCGGAGATCCCCTCCCCAGAAAAACTCCCTCACTCCTGCAAAACCCTAAAAACTCACCTCCCCTTCCCCGTAAAACGGTCGTCCTCCCACCCTCGAAACCCTAGCAACTGGGTTTCGAGGGTGGGAAGGAGGGCCGACCAGCTGTTTTACGGGGAAGGGGGTGAGGTTTTAGGGTTTTTGCGGGAGTGGGGGAGTTTATCGAGAGAGGGGAGCTCCGACAAATGGCGGGGAAGGGGTGGCGAGTGGTGGAGGAGGGGCGGTGAGTGGTATGGTGGCTGGAGAAGGTAAATAATAGGTCTTGTGTAGTGGTGAAAGTGGTAGTTTGTTTCCCTTTGTTATTCAAAACAAACAACATCATAAATTTGGGGTTTTTCATTGAATTCCCTTTCTTTTCCTTTGTTCATTCCATTCTGATTGCCCCGTGAGAACCAAACAGCCCCTAAATTTCTTCAACATTCTTGGAGGATTAATAATTGCCAAAGATATTGGATTTAAACTTGAAAGAATTAGCCTCGTTAACAAGCAGAATGTAAAATCTAAAAAAGGAAACCATCATCCACAGCTAAAGCAAGTAATAAACCATAAATAAAAAGTTTGTGAAATAGCCACGTAAGCAAACAATAGCCAACTTATAGAAAACTAATGTCAAATCTTTAAAGCGGGAACATTTTCTTGCAAGTCTTCATCATCTTGTGCAACAGTGTTCATGATTCTCACATCCAAATGCTTAACACTCTCATTAGACTGACCTTCAAGCTTTTACCATATAAAAGAACTCCCACAAATGGAAGAAAGGCTGCAAATGGTTGTATAGTCAACATTCACTCCATGACACTAGACCTAGCGAAGTCAATCATAAGCCTAAAATTGACCATCAAAATAAAAAAATTTAAAAAAAATTTGTGCTATAATTTGGATGAAC